>NC_089507.1:35706903-36956903 GCF_036850995.1 Saccopteryx leptura
ATCTCTCTCTACTCCCAGAAGTCTTTTCTGATGAGACTAAGGAGACTTCTGAACTAGGGCACACCGTGTACAACGGAGGGAGGAAGTATTTCACTGAGGATAGGGCATTACATGAAAATATACATACTAAACTTTGAGACTGTACCCCTGTAATCTTACCCCATGGTGTTACTGGAAGGCTTGGAGACTATGTTACATGTATATGTGTACCTGTGGATTATATGTATTTGCACACACACACACACCTACAACCTCTACTTTAAGGCCTATGACTAGAGTTTTGTCTAAGCAATCTGATTAGTCCAAGAGAAAAGACCTATAGATATCTGCATCAATGAGATTATCAATATAACAAATGGCAAAGTCAACAAGTCCCATATAACCTATAGAACATCCAATCAACTTTTTACCCCTCCACTCTTTATGAAAAGACAGACCTAGAATTGCTAGGTTTTTGAGGAAAGCTTTTACTAAGACAAATCAAAAAGAACAGCAATATAGAGAAAATAGGAAATTTTGCTGGAGAAGAAAACTTTATCAGATATGGAAGTACATAATTCAACTATGAAACATGAACAGATCATTCCTAAAGAGATTCTAATAAAAAAAAAAACCTCTTTGAAGTAAAAAACATTCTGGCAAACATGAAAAATTCAATAGAAGCATTATTAGAAATCTCTAAGAAAGTAGAACAAAAAGGCTGAGCTAAAGATTTCAAAAAATACATTATAAAGATATAATTTAAAAGAATTCTAATTATACAGATAATGTTATTAACATGTCGAAAACATTTAATATAAACTGAGTAACAAAGCGTTTCATAAAAATTTAATTTACAATAGCCCAGATGTTATATCAATTTTCACTGGAAGTTACTCAGAGATAAAGTTTCTTAAATCAAAATATTGTAACTATAATATATGTGTGTGGATACACACACACACTCATAAAATTGGATACTACGTATAATACATACTCAAATAATTATAAAATTACAGAATAATTTCAATGTGTTTTCTATATTTAACATTAATTATATTCATTAAAATGAACATTAAGAATATATATATCTATATTCTGGTTCTGAATAAGTATGTAAATATGTTTCCCTCTGTAATATTAAGAACCCTTATGTTGTCAAGTTTCTTTAGTTACAAGGATTTACAAAACCTTGTCAAGTTAATTCCCGTATATGACTCATGTTTGCTTTTATTTTGATGATGTTTAAAGCAACACTTGCTAAAATGAACAATTAGATAAAATTTCTCTTTTGAGACAAAGTAATGAGTTTACAATAACGTCTCACCTGAGGTGACAGAGGGGATTTTATAGCTGGAAGTGACGCGGTAGTAGGGAGGGTTGTCCATGTGAGTGACCCCCGAGCTGACAGGGTCGGTCAGCTGCAGCTCACTCACCAGCTCTTCCAGCAACTGCATTGTTTTGTCTCTACCTAAATATACAATCACTTTCTTCACCTGTCACAAAGAAATCATCCAGAAAAGAAAAAGCAAAATTGTCATTTCATAAATTTTTCTTGAGATAAATTTTACCAGAGTAAGTTCCATTTTAAGTGGCAGACAAATAAGCACAATTTAAATTTGAATACAATAGTGATCAGCAGTAAGACACTGGCTAATCAGATTTGTAAATACTATCCTCCCTGTAACCATCAACATTGTAATTTATTAGAATGACCTGAATATATAGTTTAATGGTTTCCACATTATCTACTTTCTTTACATTTTTTGTTTTCTTTTAAAGAAAAGCAAAAGATAATTGCTTTCCTATAAATCAGTCTATTTTTTCATGGAAAAAATTTCAATTACTATCACCCCACATTTTCCTCTTACTTTTAGTCAGGCAGCCTTGAAACCCAGGATTTATCTTCTATTCTGCCTTCCCATTCTCTATATTCAACCCAGCAATAGAGCAGTGATTAAGAAAGAATCTAGAACTAAACTGAACTCAAATTATACAGCCTGGATTGGAATGCAAATCTAACTAGCTATATGAGCTAGAAAGTTACTCTCAATTTTCCTCTTGCAAAATGGGGACAATAGCTTCGACTTCATATAGCTGTTAGAGTTAAATAAGTTAAGATGTATAAAGCACTATAAAAATGCTTAGTGCACAGTATGAGTTAGTAAGTGAAAAAAATTTCAGTAGTGTGCATAATTATGTTTCTCCATACTTATCTCCCTTATTATTCAAAATGTGGTCCTAGCAGCACAGCCATCATCTGGGAACTTGCTTAAAATACAGAATATCTGGCCCTGTCACAACCTCCAAAATCGGAACCAGAGCAAGACCCCCCAGATGATTCATGTGCGCACAGACATGTGAAGAGCTCTGCTTTCTATGACTGTGGGAGAAATCCTACCTAGGACAAGCTTTAATCTATCACACCCAAAGTCTCATAATGGTTACCCACTGACAACTGACTTCCTACCCACAGCTCCTTATCGATCCAACCCGCTCTACCTGCTACTTCCCTGTTCTCTTGTTTGGTCATCAGACAGGGCCAGGTGCACGCTGTCTCTCTCTGCCTTCCCTCTGACCATGGAGATCTCTGAGTGGATACTGCCGACTCCAATCCTGTCCAGTCTTCAATCCCACCCTCACCCCAACTCCACTGCCTTCTCCATGGAATCTTCATCCCTTCTCAAACAGGTCTGTGCTGGGTCGGAACTGCAGCTGTGTTAGGTGATGAAGCACAGTGGCTGACCCTGAGGAAATGGCTCTTCTCTCTGCCGTGTTTTATTCATCTGTAAACCTGCGGCAATCTTAGTAAACTCACAGATTTATTCTGAGAATCAAATGAAATGATGTAGATGAAGTACTTGTACCATGCCTGGCTTATAATAAGTGATTATAAAAAATGATAATTAATAAAATACTATCATTAAAAATGGCTCTTTAAAAAATTTATTGGGATGTCATTGGTTAATAAAATTATGCAGGTTTCAAGTGTGCAATTCTATAATACATCTGTATACTCTACTGGGAGTTCATCATTCCAAGTCAAGTCTTCTTCCATCACCATTCATCCTGCCTTTGCCCTCTCCTACCTCCCCAACCCCTGTAAACCTACTTTTGCCCCACCCTGTGTACGTTCGATGGTAAGTTCCAGGAAATTAACGAAGCAGGGAAGGAAAAACAGAAGACTCTTGTGTGAGGACAGGGCATTCAGAGTTTAAGATAGAATGAACCAGCAAAGGTCTCGGTGAGAACGGGCAATTGGGAAAAGAGGTAGGTAAGGGAGTGAGCAATATGGTTATTTAGGGAAACAGAGAAAGGTAAGTGCAAAAGCCCCAAGGTAGGAAGGCCTGGTGTGAGAGCAGACAGCAAAGGTCAGCATGGCTTAAGGACAGGGAGCCCAAGGGACAGTATTTGGAGATGGGGTCAAGAGGTAAGGTGGGATCATGCTGTTTCACACCACACGCCTACCTTGTCCTCTGCTTCTTAATGACATACCTTTAGAACAGGGCTTTCAGTAATTAACTCGGGAAATGCTGGGTAAAGCAAAGCTATTAACTGGTTCATTCAAAGTTAGCTCTGTGAGAACTTCTAGGGCAATGTTCTGCAGAGACAGTCTTCTGTGGGACACACTTTTAGGAGATGCTGCCATGTGACTGCCAGCTGTATCTACACACACACACACATACATGTGTTTGCGTGCATGTGTGTAATCTGGTTTGATAGTTTCATATTCTTTTAACTGGAGCAGATATAAGGATTGCTTCCCTCCCTCAAAGGCAAAGACTTTTATTCTTTATGTTTGTCTCTTACCAAGCTTTCCCTTGCTTCCAAAAGTTTTAGGCCCAATACTATAGGCACTGAGCTCTGACTTACCACCTTGCTCTAATGTCCTAAAGCCAGCACCTGCCTAGCAAGAACTACTTCTGTGCTCTCTGCTTCAACATCATTTTCTCTTGATATCACCTCTAAGCCTCCCAGATACCTATGCTTCCAAGATTATTCACGCTCAGGTTTCTGTAATTTTTCTCTGTAGTCCTTATCATAACTGTACTTCATTAAATTAATGATTTCTTAAATAAATAATTAAAACCTGTATCATTCATCAGATTATAATGCCCAGAACCTAGGAGAGTACCTGGCCTGTAATAAGAATGCTGGCAACTAATATTTGTTAAATTCGTGAATCAATGAATAAATGCATGTGAACATATTTTTAAAAAGTTAGATGAACTTGAATACATACGTAAGGCAAGAGGCTTGGTTCACTATTCACTCCACAAATGCTGATCAGAAAGTGCAAAATTATTTTCAGGTTTTTCGGCCAGCCATCTGCAAGCGTGGTCCACACATTCTCCATCTCCAACCAGGCCAGCTCATCGCCATACTAGGTGCGCAGGAAACACGGCACATTTCAACAAAGACTGTCCATTATGTACCAAATTTGTTACATCAAGAAAATATTAGAAAATAGCATTTTTACAGACAGCTATAATCTTTTCTACACTTTAGAGGAATAATTATTTCAATAAATCTCAACATAAACATCATCATAGTCACGCACTGCATAATAAGGTATTGGTCAACAACAGACCATACATATGATGGTGATCCCAGAAGACTATACTGGAGCCCAAAACTCCTAACACCTAGTGACGTCATCATCACAGCGTCACAGTGCAATGCATTACTCTCATGTTTGTGGTGATGCTGGTGTAAACACACCTACTGCGCTGCCAGTCGTGTAGAAGTAGAGCACATACTTGTATGTGTACAGCACATCATACTTGACAATTATAATAAACAACTACGTTACCGGCTTATGTACTTACTATACTTTTTATCACCATTTTAGAGTGTACTCTTTCTACTTATTAAAAAAAATGTCTGCTGGACACAGTGTGCTGTGTTATGCCTGCGGCAGCCTCACACAGCTCGTGCTTACCGTGGCTCTTGATGGCGTCATCCTCTCATGCTTAATTTAATCTCACGTTGTTTTGTACGGGAAATGCTGTACAAGCTCAGGCTTTAGACCAGGAGCATTGGCGACACCACACAGCCCAGGTGTGCAGTAGGCTACGCCATCTAGGTTTGTGTAAGTGCACCCTATGACGTTCATACAACAGCAAAACTGCCTAGTGATAGATTTCTCAGAATGTATCCTTGTCATTAAGCAGTGCATGACTGTAGTTAAATATGTTTTAGCTGTCCCCAAGAAGACACTTTTTATCCAATGAGAAGTTGTGTATTTTTCTTAGAGAAAGGAATTCATAATACGTATTTGTTTGGTTATCACAGGATGATCTAATCTCTTCATCCATTTCTAAACTTGTTTACTCATCCTAACTCAGTAATTCTCTGCAGCAGCTGCCAACACAGATCCAGTTTACCTTTGCTGTCATGTACATCAGATTGTTCAGAACCATGGCAGTGGCCTGTGGGGATCCCCAGCCTTCTCCCCGTAACCAGCGCCTGCTAGTCACCATCAGTTCTCGGTCTTTCAAGGACTCGTCTTCCTCTTCATCGTGCCGCCGTGCTGTGGGCAAAGGTTTCAAGTCGACCAACTCGATGTTGTTCATCCACGGCAACAGGTAGTGCAGCATGACCTGCCTCCCGGCAGGGTGCGCCGTCTGGATTCTCTGGCTTATCTCTGCAATGAAAAACGGACCAAAACAGTGAAAAACTGAAAGGATTTTGCTTTCTTTTGATTTTAATTAATATCAACCTATCAATCTTAAAGAATAGGAAATCAGATTTTATTCATTGCCATTTAAAAATTACATGTACTGGCCCTGGCCGGGTAGCTCAGTCGGTCAGAGGACCGTCTGGATATCCCAAGCTAGCAGGTCCGGTCCCAGGTCAGGGCACATACAAGAATCAACCAATAAATGCATAAGTAAGTGAAACAATAAACTGATGTCTCTTTCTCTCCCTCCCTCCCTTTCATCTCTCTCTTTCTCAATCAAACAGTAAATAACTAAAAAAAAAATTATGAGTACTGTTTCTCCTTTTAATAAATTTGACCTGATTACATCATAAAGAAAATTAACAGCTAACATATATCACAGTCTTACTTTTTATATAAAATATCTTTCGTAGTTAAGATACATACATGTTTGCATACTGTTGGTGGGATTGTATAAAATGGTGCAATCACTATGGAAGACACTTATCAGGGCTCTTCAAAGAAGTAAAAATAGAACTGCCACATGGTCTAACAACCCCACTTCTGGGTACATATCCAAAGAAGTTGAAGGCAGGTCTCTATAAGACATTTGCCCATCCATGTACATAGCTTCACTATTCATAATACTCAAGAAGTGGAAACAACCCAATGTCCATCAACAGATGAGTGAATACACAGAATGGGTGTATGCATTTAACAGAACGCTATACAGCCTTACAAAGGAAGGGAATCTGTCCCTTGCTACCACGTGGATAAACATTGAGGACATTATGTTCAATGAAATAAGCTAGTCATAAAAACACAAATATGGTATGATTCCACTTATACGGAAAGTGGAGTGATGGTGACCGGGCCCAGGGGGAGGGGAAAGGGCTCTTCTTTAGTGGGTAGAGTTTCAGTTCTGCAGGATGCACATTGTCTGGAGATCTATTTCATAACAATGTAAATATACTTAAACTATTGAAACGTTCAGTTAAAGTGATTGTGATAAATTTTACAATGTGCTTTCTAACACAATAAATGATGTAATTGTAAGATAAAAGACAGTTTTTATACGCAGAACATATAAATTGACTCACAAAGAATCTCACAAGTTTTGGTTCTATGTAGGGGAGGTTCTTATGATGCACTTACTTTTACATTCGTCTCACTTAACATTCATGACAGACCTGTGAGGTGGACAGGCAGAGGAACTTGCCCGAGGCCAGACAATGATCAAGTAGCTGAGGAGCCAAAAACACAAGGCTGATTCCAAACCCCATGAGATTTTATATACTGTTTTTTTGTTTGTTTGTTTTTACAGGGACAAAGAGAGAGTCAGAGAGAGAAATAGATAGGGACAGACAGGAACAGAAAGAGATGAGAAGCATCAATCATCAGTTTTTTGTTGTGACACCTTAGTTGTTCATTGATTGCTTTCTCATATGTGCCTTGACCACGGGCCCTCAGCAGACCATGTAACCCCTTGCTCGAGCCAGCGACCTTGGGTCCAAGCTGGTGAACTTTTTGCTCAAGACAGATGCGCCTGCGCTCAAGCTGGCGACCTCGGGGTCTTGAACCTGGGTCCTTCCACATCCCAGTCCCATGCTCTATCCATTGCACCACCGCCTGGTCAGGCTATACTGTTTAATTTCTGTATATCACTCTAAATAAAAATCTTTCTCCTACCCCCACCCGCTCTTGCCTATATTTGCATGTTACTTATTTATTCATTAGAAGAAGTGAATATGGAAGCTCAGAGAATATGATTTGGAAGTTGGCTCTGCAATCACAAATTCCTGGGCTTGAATTACCAGCTCTACCCCATACAAGCTGCCTGACCTACTGCCAACCTGTCAATCACTGATTCTTAATGTATTATTCTGTAAAAAGAGGTTAATAAAAGTAGTTGCCTTGTGGGGCTATTGTGCAAGTTCAATACACTGCCAAGGGAGTGCTTGGTCAATTCTATTTTTTGTAAGAATCCCTTCTGTTAGTACATCATTGTTATTGCCTCCAGAGTGCAATATTAGACCTGGGGCTCTGGAAGTAGTTGAATGAGGAGATGCTGACTGGGTGTTAGACGGTGTGTGTGTGGGAGCTGGGACTACTGCAGGACCAGCTACCGTCCCAATCTATCCCATGACCTCAGAGATGCAGCTGGTTCTCTGCATTCTGTGCAGGAGCCTCTAGAAGCCCAGCAGCAGCAAAACTGGTGTCCATGGTGGCCACTGCGTTGCACTAATGGCCATCCACATTCTTCCTGAAAGGGCTTTCAGGACGGTGGGGTGGGGAAGAATGAAGAGGCATACATGACCACTGCCATCTACCATTGCAAACCAAACAGGTAAGCTGCTTTAAGAACTGGTGTCAGAAAAATTTATTTTTTTCCCTATCCAGGTCAATTAAATATGGAAAACAAACCATTTCCACTGCCGAAATAGGCACTGTGGAAAGAAACCCAAAGAAAGCTAAGGCCACTATGTCCTGAGCCCAAATGAAAGAGAAGATCCAGAGCAGAGCCCTGTCACCCCTCGAGGCTGGTTTGGTGCATGTACAGTACTCAGAAGACAGCAAGAACTTGCTGCAGGTGGGAAGCAGAAAAACTTGCTCAGTGTCTTTTGTGTTAAAAGTAAAACTTTTTTCAGTTAAAGGGTAAGAGCTATGGAGGCATTTACAATAGTGTGTTCTGCCAGACCAGGTGGTGGCGCAGTAGATAGAGCATCGGACTGGGATGCGGAGGACAAGGTTCGAAACCCCGAGGTCACCAGCTTGAGCGCGGGCTCATCTGGTTTGAGCAAAGCTCACCAACTTGGACCCAAGGTCACTGGCTCAAGCAAGGGGTAACTCGGTCTGCTGAAGGCCCACGGTCAAGGCACATATGAGAAAGCAATCAATGAACTAAGGTTTCACAACAAAAAACTAATGATTGATGCTTCTCATCTCTCTCCGTTCCTGTCTGTCTGTCCCTATCTATCCCTCTCTCTGACTCTGTGTCTCTGTAAAAAAAAGAAAAAAAAGTGTGTTTTATAGGTATATGGTTAAACTAGATGGACTCCCAAATTTCCCCTAAATCTAAGTCCTGGGAGATCCAGACAGATATGACATCTTGCCTGACACATAGCTCTGATGATTCAGAAACCCTGGCAGTAATATTGGTTGGCTCCTATAAAAGAAACTGGAACAGAAAGCAATGTGGGATCCTAGCAATAGTCTTGCTTAAGGCAGTGCAAGGCCTTTTTCTGTGATTAGAGGCTTTACTTACAGAAAGAAACCTGTACCTTATTCCTGCATTATTTTAGGATATGTGCTGCCGAAGTGAGCACAGTTCTGCATTATTTTAAAGACAGGCTAGTACCCAAGATAAAACACATACTAGAAGATTCGGGAAGTTCTATGTCTACTAATGAAATATTTTAAAATTACAAGTGAAGACCACTCTCACATTTTAGGTTTTTTCCTTGTTTGTTTTTTGCTGGGGTGGAATGGAGAAGGGAGGGCAAAGTGAGAATTCCTGTAAAGACTTCATTAGCAAGACAGCTAAGTATCACGATAGATCAGTATTAGAAGTTCTTATTAAAGACAAAGATTCTCAGACAACTGGAATAAAAAGCTGTGGTACATATACACAATGGAATACTATGTGGCCACGAAAAAGAAGGAAATCTTCCTTTTGTGATGGCATGGATAGACCTGGAGATTATTATACTAAGTGAAATAAGCCAGGCAGAGAAAGACAAATACCATATAACCTCACTTATGTGAAATCTAATGAACAAAGTGAACTGAGGAATGGAATAGAGGCAGAGGTTGGGTCACAAGGAGCAGAGGGACAGCTGTCAGAGGGAAGGGGGATGAGGGGATAGGATCAGAGAAGGTGAAGGAATCAGTGAAATTACATATACATAACACAGAGATACAGATAATAGGACAGCAAATCCCAGAGGGAAGGAGGGAGGGAGGGAGTGGGGGCAAAAGGTGTATAAATAGGGACATGGGGGTGGTGGTGAGGGTGTTATATTCAGTGGGACATTTGAATCCATGTTAACACAATAAATTAAAAATTATGCCACCTAAAAATAAAGACAAAAATTCTCTTATGTAACTATGTTTTATATTGATTCAACCTCAACTTTCATATATTTAAAACGTCCATAAGTTGTTAACTTTTTTAACTTTTATTATTTATTTTTGAGAGAGAGATGAGAAGCATCAACTCATAGTTGCAACACTTTAGCTGTTCATTGATTGTTTCTCATATGTGCCTTGATGGGGAAGGGGGGAACCTCAAGCAGAGCCAATGACCCCTTGCTCAAGCCAGTGACCTTGGGATCATGTTGATGAGCCCATGCTCAAGCTGACGACCCTGTGCTCAAGCTGGATGAGCCCACACTCAAGCCAGCGACCTCGGGTTTCAAACCTGGAACCTCAGTGTCTTAGGTTGATGCTCTACCCACTGTGCCACCACTAGTCAGGCCAGTAGTTTTTGTTTTGTGTTTTGTGTTTATAGACAGCGAGAGAGTCAGAGAGAGGGGAAAATAGGGATAAACAGACAGAAAGAGAAAGATGAGAAGCATCAATTCTTTGTTGCGGCTCCTTAGATGTTCACTGATTGCTTTCTCATGTGTGCCTTGACTGAGGGTAGGGGGGCTACAACAGAGCAAGTGATCCCTTGCTCAAGCCAGTGATCTTGGGCTCTAACCAATGACCTTGGGCTTCAAGCTAGAGACCCTTAGGCTCAAGCTAGGAACCATGGGGTCATGTCTATGATCCCATACTCAAGCTAGTGACCCCGTGCTCAATCTGGATAAGCCCGGTCTCAAGCTAGATGAGCCTGCACTCAAGCCAGTGCAGTGACCTTGGGGTCTCGAACCTGGGTCCTTCACATCCCAGTCCGATGCTCTATTTACTGTACCACCGCCTGGTCAGGCAGACCAGTAGTTTTTTGGGGTTTTTTAAAGAAATGATTGCCCCCCCCCCCAAAAAAACACCCTACTAACCAGTTTAATGATCATACCTGAGAAAATGGCGAGAGTCAGCTCAGGATATGCTCTTGCTAATTCCTCAGACAACTGATAGTAGGAAACAGAGTACAGATGTGGCAGGGGAGACAGCTGGCTGAGCACCCCGTCTGTCCTCTGAACCTCCAATTTGTGAGCATAGCGAAACATCTTTGGTTCCAGGATCTACAGAAATGTAATTCCATCAATTTAAGGTTTTATGGCTCCTCTAAACATCAGATATTATTAAAAAATTAAAATCTTCTGAAAAATATTCCAGTTAAAAATTATAGTTATATACATATATTGCAGAATATTTCACATTAATTTCAAATTCCAAGAAATGTTTGCAAAAGATCTGTAACTATTTACAAGGCATTACTACATTCTTTGTGTTTAATGGCAGTTTGGGTTAGTAGCAGCGTCTGAAAATAACTTCAACATCTTAATATACAATTATTTGAAAAAGATTTACCAATTAACAGTTTAAAAATGACTACTGTACTATAAAACATGTGCAAGTAAAAAAAAATCTTCAAACATATCTTGGTTAATCCCACATTAAGTATGGAATATAAACAAAAATTTTTTTTGACTTAACACTGTGTAAAGAGTTACACTATTGAATATTTTTAAAATTTTATTTTTCAATTACAGTTTATATTCAACATTATTTTTTCTTAATTTCTGGTGTATAGCATAGCGGTTAATTAATCACGTACTATATAAAATGGTCCCCCTGATATTTCAAGTAGCCTCCTGGCACCACACAGATTGTAATATAATTATTATAATATTATTGATTATATTCCCTATGCTGTATTTTACATCCTAATGACTATTTTGTAGCTACTAATTAGTACTTCTTAATCCCTTCACCTTTTTCACCCAGCCCCCTTTAACGTTCTTAATTTATAAAGATATTAGGGTATAATTCCTAAGAGGGTCCTTACTAGCCTCAGTATCACTTAAAACGCATTGGAAAAATCTATATCTACTTGAATCCCATTCTGAACCCTTGATTAAGAGTAAAAAACCTCAGTCTATTATCCATTAGTTAAGCACTGTATAATAATGATATAGCTTGGCAAGTTAATTTCCTAGGTTGTATTTCTCATCTTAATAAAGGAAAATTATATATGGTTATCATAAAGGAGCTAATTACTTTTCAGTCGGTTTTCAAAAAATAATTCAACTCACATTCTTATCTGAACAGAAATAGTTACACACAAACACAGGACCTAACCACTCAATTTTTTTAAGTACTGGCATGCAGGCACGTGTGCACACATGGACACACAGGTGTGTGTGTGTGTGGGTAATATATATATAATCTTTGTTTTCTATTTCAAATGATCATCAGGAATTGATACCATGCCTCATGCTTCAGTAAGTCCTGAGTAAAACCATTCTAATTAACATTTGATTACAAACCTGTAAAAGTTGCATAGCAACTTCATAGATACTTCGAGAAGAATCAGCTGCTTTGAACAGTATCAGATTCAGGAGCATCACCGTGTCACACTGATAATCCCTAGGGACAAATTTTACGTGTCAGGTAAATAACATTCAGAGACTTTTACACACAAAGGCCAAGTCTGCAAGCATGTAGCAATTAATAACCCCATGAGGTAACTGGGTGGTTTTTTAAAGGCTAAAGGTACAACAAACACATGATGGTTATCATCCTTATTTTGGTAAAATTTTCTTAGAGGTTACAAAACGATGTGCTTCTTGGTATTTCTGAATTCAAATAGAACTATTTTCTTAAGAAAAACTGACTAAAACGGGAAGAAGAGCCTCTGGAGTACCTGTTCTGGAATACATTGGCTATGGCTTTGAAGCAGCCCGCAGCCACCCTCCTCGAACCCGTGTAGCAGCGATCCACCGCCCAGTACATCAGGTTGCTCTGATCCGGGTTCAGCTCCAGCAGTAATGTGACTGCTTCACAGCCCAACTGATGAACCTAAGAAAAGGCCACAGAATCACCCAGGATAGAGCACTGTATGTTATTCAATTGTCGGCTTTTCTACATTTTACTAAAATGTACATATATTTATTCATTTAATCACAACTCTCAGTCTCCTTTCATTCAAGTCCTTATTTTATTCAACTAGTAAAAACAAACAAACAAACAAAAAAGACCTGGATAAGTTAAACTTGGTCCCCAGATTTTCCACGAGACTCCCAGCAGGGCGAGTCTCCCCTCAGCGAGCCCCAAAGGCAGTGGATGAATATGAACAGTGACCAGGTGCTTTCTGAAAAGTGAGCTACTAACCTCTCCAGGTATTTTTATCAAGTTTTTTCTTGTTTTGATAACTCGATAGAAAAATTATTCTAAGGGAAAAACATGTATGTTCTATTGTAAATTGTGACATTTGTGCACGTGTACTATGAGAGTACAAAGCAGAGTCCAGAGGGCAAGAAAGAACGATTAATTGCAGACTGGTCAAAAACAAGAAATTAAACATAGCAAATAACATGTCAATATATTCCACATTAATATTTTATTTATAGACTTAGGACCCTACTGTAAGATATATACATACTACTGTATAAACCCTGTTATAATAAAAAGGAAATTAAAATGAACAAATAAGTATGTAATAAATAAGAACTAGAAATTTCTTAGATATGGCATCCAATTTAATTTTACTTAAATGTTTTCTGCATATAATTCTAACCTATCTTTTTTTTTTTTAAACAAAAGGGCTTGTTTTCAGTGAGCCATACAATAATTCCAAATAATGCAATGACAACTGTGAAATTTTAAGGGAATTAACAATTATTACCTTTTTGTCCAGAGAGTCCAAAATGTTATCCAACCATTTGTACAAATAGCCATCTGATGAAAGGCCTACATTATCTGCAACAGGGCCACAACATAGCACAGCAGACATAGCCTTCAAACAATAATAGCAGAATTACGCTTAAAACATGTAAGAGGTTAAATGTTGGTTGTTTAATAAGAAGAGGCAGGATATTTTTACTCATGCTTATGTAGCCACAATATCATTAGTTTTTTTCTTTACAAAGAAAAGCACAATAGTAATTTCTTCTAAGACTAAGTAATTTGTTACAGGTATTTAGTATTATTGGTACTAAATTAGGTATAGAGTTTGAACAGTACTGGAAGAAATAAAAGAGAAAGCACTGAAGTAGATTAAAAAAAGGTATTTCCTTGAGGCAACCCTTCTTAGTTCTTTAAGACAATGGCATTCAAATTTTGGGTAGATGCTGAAACTGTTTTGCATTGTAGTTTACATATTTAAATAAATTTATGGTATAAAATGTTTCAAAACGGCCAGCCAATCTATATATTTTAATACTTTCAGGTACTCGGAAGAAATCCCTAGCCTTTTTACAGCACTAGGTATGGAGAGACACAAAAAAATTAAATACATTTCTTAACATAAGAAAAAAGCAATCAGATTTCTAAGTAAATACCTTCAGTGCACAGTACTGATGTCTGTTAATTTGCATATTTCTATCACTGTATCTGTCCAAGGGAGTAAACATGATGCTAAAAGGACCTGCCCAGTGACTGAACAGCATAAACAGACTGTGACGAAGGCTCTGCTGAGGAAAAATACTTCTTCTCTGGTGCACTGTAAAAAAAAGATAGAGAAAAATTCATTTCCATGTCTTTTTACTTTAACATGCATTTCAACGTGTTTGTTATTGAATATGTAATATTGTAAAAACGTTTTCCTTTTAACTTAACAAAAACCTCCACAGTGACAGAAACCGTTTACGTATATGCAATCACAGTAACAAAGGCTGTCTCTAGGTCACCATGCAGCACACTGTGTGAGAGAAAGCATCAGGGAAGCAGAATTTCATCACATCACAATGCTCTCTAGGGCTGGCGCAGAGCAGGGAGTTCGCCCCGTTTCCCCTGGGCTTGCTGGCTACAAGGTAGCTTGGCCAGGACACTAACATGAGCATACCTCTGGATCCTGGTCAGTTGGTAAGAGAAGGCTTTGGACTAAATACTAGATATGTTATTTTTAAACTGTATGTTTTTAAATTTTTAAATTGTATGTTTTCAGCAGTGCAGCTGTCTTTATAAAAGGATTCTTATGAGGCATCTTTGTTTTTAAATTACTTTTATTAATTTATTCATTTTAGAGAGGAGAGGCACAGAGAGAGAAACAGAGAGAAAGAAGGGGAGGGAGGAGCAGGAAGCACCAACTCCCATATGTGCCTTGACCAGGCAAACCCAGGGTTTCGAACTGGCGCCCTCAGTGTTCCAGGTCGACGCTCTACCCACCGCGCACCATAGGTCAGGCCTCTTATGTGGCATCTTAATACACAAAACAATCAAAAAGGGAGCTGGTCCATTTGAGACCAGGTTTGAGGCCTAGAGTCCAAACCCATCCCATTGCCTCTTGCTGATGGCACCAGAAGAGAGAAATTGGAAAACATTGGTTTTGAAGATCTCCAAGGAGTCTTTCCACTTTGAAATCCTATTCTACACGTTCTCTGCATCAATCCTGGTTGAAGAACTTCGACAGGATTTTAAGAAAACAGTGTGGAAGTTGTAGACAACTGTTTAGTTATGGACTAAATTATATCTTTACACAAGTGAGCTTCAGATCAGAGAATTTAGAAGAAAAAACTCCCTGCTCTTTTACTCTAACTAGCATCATTTTCCCCAGAAGTTCAAAATAGGGTTCCTGCACTTGAAAATAATGTACCTCAAGAGAGGCTTACAGGACTTTTCTATAAAATACAACTGTGCTCTTACTTTAAGTCAGCTGTTTGCACATACTTTCTAAGGTGACAACTTTAATTTTTTCCCCCAGAAACAAAAAGAAATATTTTTATATATTTACACTGTATGCCAAAGGCTGCAGTCACATTTTAGGTTTTTTACTTACAAAGAATTTGACTTTTTGAGATGTAATTGCATGCCTAACCCAGTACCTGGCATAGAGTGTGTGCTCAGTAACAGGCACACACTGTGTCCTCGTACTTGACATCTATGGCCTACACCCTCTCCATTATTCAAGAGGATCTCATCAATTCTCCCCTCAATTATCATTTAGGGATTACGGTCTCTGCTCATTTTGTCTAAAACAAGTTTATCCAAAGAGCTTCTTTTACTGATTTCTTCACATTTTTGTATTACTGTCTTGATTCGTTGAAAATCTATGCTGGGTTGCTTTTGATTTCTAATCACTGACACTAATTCAAAAAGGTGAAACACTCCTGCCATCCATGTAATGCTGTCACATATTCCCAGTATGTTCAACACTTGTTTTATCAACTTGGATTACAGAACCTCAGGGGGAAAAAATATGATGGTCCCTTAATATTCAATAATGGTTTAAGAAACTAAAAATCAAAGCTCAGGCCAGGTAGCTCGTTGGTTAGAGCATTGTCGCAGTATGCCAAGGTCACGGGTTCAATCTCCAATAAGTGCACATACAAGAGTCAACCAATGAAGGCATGAATAAATAGAACAATCAATGTTTCTTTCTCTCTCTCTTTACCTCCCTTCTCTCTAAAGTCAATAAATAAATTAACCAAAAAAAAAGCCACTAAAAATCATACCTGGAACATTCTGAATGATATTCGCCACTAAGGCACTAAAATGGCATCGTATGTCCTTCAGTGTGTCAGAGTCCTTTTCATTTTCTGCTTCCAGGAGTTGTCTAGTTAAATCTACATATTCCAATAAAGTGTTGTTGAGGAAATGTGTTTCATTATCAAGGCCGCCACTTGCACTGAAAATATTGAAGAAAATAAATGATAAAGCAAATGTGGTTTTAAACTATAAATTTAAATCAAAACTAATTCCTAGTAATCAGTCAGAACTTTGCATGGCCATGGCAGCATGTGACTCAATATATACAAATTAAATGAATATACACTTGGCTTACTTAAATTAAAAGTTAATGGTTCTTCGTAGTTGGCTCTACAACTCAAGCGTTATGGAAAAATAAAATGTCTTCCTAATTCAATTCCATATCTAATTTTAGTCATCTATTCTGCAAGCTGTTATCCCCTCTCTATCAAAATATATAGCTTTCAAAATAAGGAAATCAGGTGACATATGGGATAGAGAGGATCAATTTACAAAGGTGAAAGAGGAAAAACTAGATCTATACATTCTTATAGCTGCTGTGCATATTCATATGCCTTTAGCACAATTAGTCAAATATCCAGTAAGTACACACTTATTCTCAGCATGATTCGGGGACAGGTGTTATTTGGGATACAAAAATAAAAGAGAATTCAAGGCTCTGAAATCTTCTGTCTAAACCTAGAAGCTGCCTCAAGAGTCTCACAGTAAGAGTCCCTTTGAGGCATGGGCTCTGTACCTGCAGTCAATGAGTGGCAGGGGCATCTGGTTTGAGTTAGAAGTCTTGCTCCATGTGACTAGTATTATTCCTAAGCATGTGACTAGTATCTACCTCAGAGCAAGTTACTAACAGTATAACTGAATTACTACATATAAAAGGCCCAGTAAACTACAAGTGCGACATAAATGATTAGCTATTACATTTACATTTATTTTGGTCAGTTTTTCTCTGTTATACTTGGAAAGTACCTCTAAAATGTTTTAAAAGTAAAATTAATTTTTTTTTTACTAGTTGTGAATAGCTTCTTATAAATAACACAGTACAGGTTGGGAAAAAAGTAGGTTTACAGATGTTTGTATGGAAAATAATACATTAATAAAAAATAGTAAGACAAAGGCCCTGGCTGGTTGGCTCAGCGGTAGAGCGTCGGCCTGGTGTGCGGGGGACCCGGGTTCGATTTCCGACCAGGGCACATAGGAGAAGCGCCCATTTGCTTCTCCACCCCCCCCCCCCTTCCTCTCTGTCTCTCTCTTCCCCTCCCGCAGCCAAGGCTCCATTGGAGCAAAGATGGCCTGGGCGCTGGGGATGGCTCCTTGGCCTCTGCCCCAGACGCTAGAGTGGCTCTGGTCGCAGCAGAGCGACGCCCCGGAGGGGCAGAGCGTTGCCCCTGATGGGCGTGCCAGGTGGATCCCGGTTGGGCGCATGCAGGAGTCTGTCTGACTGTCTCTCCCCGTTTCCAGCTTCAGAAAAATACAAAAAAAAATAAATAAATAAGACAAGGGTAAAACTCTGTTTCACATACAAGTGTAAACCTACTTTTTCCCTTCCTGTATAGTGAATGAATTTATGATGAAAATAAATTTTCATTTATTACTTCAATGAGTATTTTTAAACTCTAGGTCATGAATTATAAGTGAATAAAAAACTAATTTAGTAAATTGCAACCTGGCCCAGAATAAAAACACTGATTCATTTAAGAAATATTCATTCAGTAGCTATAATGTACACAGGATCAATTGGGTCAACAAAACAAATATCCCTGCCTTTTTGGCATTCACAATTCATCATTTTTACTTAACCAAGGAAATAAAAAGTCAGTAATAGCAACAGCTTTATATTCATTTCTCTTCAAAACAAAACAAAACACAAAACTGTGTTCAAACCATTAGTGCTCAATACTGAGCACAGCTTTTGCAGTTACATTTTAAGTAAAACAACATCTTGTAGTTCCCAAAACAATATCAAAGATTCTTCATTCATTGACATCACATTAAAAGCAACTGAAGAAGAAAAGAAGATTCAAATGTGTATTAGGTTAATTTTTTGCATCTAGCCCAACAAGTTTCAAATTTAATTCTTCTAACATGAACTGTTTTATTTTTGTATGGGGCAGAAAAAAAGAATGTTTCTTTTTCTTCCTTTCCATTTGCTTTTCATTTGCTAAAAAAGAATGGTAAAGCAATGTTTACATTCTCTTTGATTAAAGTTCTATTTTAAAAGCACTTGTCAAAAGCATCCTAAGAAATAATCAGGACAAATGCTAAATACTGCACATTTTTATCATTAACATTTTTTTCCCTTCAAATCTCTTTTCAGTTACCTTTTTGGGAAATGTCAGATCCATTCCTTTTTCTTTTGATGATAAGGCAACACCATTCCCTTCTAAGGAAATAGTTATTTCTCACACAAAGCTGACAAACTTCTCCTCACGGGGTTGGTCTGAGTGTCAAGATGCCTGTACTCTAGCAATAACCCCAGGTTCTATGTTTTCACATGTGAGAGGTTCTAAAATATGTTTGTGGATTTCACTTATTTCCCCAATAGGATAGATTAACAGTTGAATGGAATAAATTTGCAAACTTTATTTTCTTGCACCTTTAGATATGTGATTTTTACAAATCTAGGAGAAATAGATCTTAAAAATGAGGTAGAAATAGTTAAATCAGTAACAAAAAGAGGCCCCTTGCCTAAATCACTAGACCTCAGTAAATATCAAGATCATAGAAATATTATATTAACTTTTGCCTGAAGCAAATTAATACTTGTGGTAGCATTTCAAATACATTTTTAAGCCAGTAGTTAATATCTTGGATGCAGCTTGAACTTTGGTAAATAATGTTTACAAGTGTTGCAGACAGGTCTTTTGGTTGCAAAGGTGCATTTCTGTTTTTATATATTTCATGAGAAAAAATATGTTCCTTAATCATTTCATAGTTTTAAAGATCAAAATCCAGTACCGACCTGTGACTAATGACACCAGCATCTGCCAGCAGTTCAAATATTCGTACCAGCTGTACTCGTAAAATGTCTCGACGCCTGCGCCGTTTCATATTCTATTCCAAAGATAGGAAGATATTAATTAAAATTCCTTCAGGGAAGTTGATCAAAAACTTGTTGGTGTAACTTGGATAGAAGACTGTGAATGTCTTCGAGCTTTGGGGCTTACTGAAATTATTCTGGCTGTGCAATACAGATTTCAAGCACTCTGGAAGCTACTGCATCAAAGAGATATGTGTGGATGGTCTGAAATTAATAAGCCAAATAAAATCACATGACATTTTCCATGGTGATACCTCTTGTATGGAAAGAAAATATAACTCTACCATTACTTTTGGGTGATTTGCTAATCTGACAACTTTAGAAGAAAGCATTTAGTAAAACTATTCACTTTGACAAAATATCCCTAAGATACTCCCAAAAATAGGGCAAAAGGCAAGGCAAATCTCAAAGAAGGAACAGAGGAGACCCCATAGATTTTGCTCATGCCAAGTCTTCCACTTAACAATGAACTTTGACACACAAAAATAAATATTGTACAAAGAATAACAAAAATTTTTCTTTGATCATTATGGTATGAATAAATGTTCTGTTTAACTGGGGTTGAAGTATTAATGCCTAGAATCATAGATGCAAAATCTCAACTTGACTCTGCTTCTAACAAGAATAGATACGTAAAGTAGTAAGATAGATTTATATCACTTTCTTCTAGAGATTATTTTAGTTATGATGTAATTTTCATGATATAGCAATTAAAGATATTTATTAATCTTCTACTTCTGTGCCTACAAACTAGTTTTTTGCCTTTCAGAATAAATATTCAAAACAAGTAAAAAAATATGTTTAGCTCTCTATGAAGTTTATAGCATCTCATACTGATCAGGATGGTTTCTTAACAGTCTTTGAAGATTTCTGCAAAGTTTCAGTTGACTGTTTTTTTTAATTTTGTCTCAACAGAGATTGTGAATCTAAAGCTCTCAAAATATATCTTACATTCAAGGCACATCACTGTACATATCCATCCACTTGCTATGGTTACTTTTTTCCCTGAAATAAAATATAAATACTGCTACTTAATTTTGTTTCTGATTTTACTTCCTTCTAATAAATCATCCTATAGTATAATCAACATTATCATTCTGAAACAAAAATCTTAATAATTATAAAATGGGGATACTATCACTACCCTACAGGGCTGAATTAAATGGAGTGAAGAACTATAGATGCTGTTTTCAAGTCTCTAAAGGTAGCTATTGTCACCCTCTTCCTCTGTTGTTTACACCTCTCAGGGGCTCTCCAATGCTAACGGCGGTGATTCTTAGTGTTCTATACCAGACTCAACTAAGATGCTTAGAAGAAAAGTTTCTGGGCTCCACCCAAGATAGTTTCCCTCAACAGGCCCAGGAACCTGTAACTTTTAGCAGGCTCTCAGATGCCAGTGTCATGCAGGGGCCACTGGTCTATACTGGATAAAGCTGGAACCAGGTGTCTTTCACGAGTGCCTATCTTGATTTCCAGCATAATCAATCGCTTTCCCCTTGTATAATCACATAAAAGAATCTGCAATGCCCAGATTCTTTCATAAAGTTTGCAAATGTTGTTCCTCTGCTTAGCATGTCTTTCCCTGGCTTATCCACTGGGGAACATGCTTCAAAATTCACTCCAAGTATCAGTACTTCATCAGTAATGCCTTCTCCTCCTCCACAGGCAGGGCCGAAGGCTTCCTCCTCTCTAGCTCATACAGCCCCTTCTCTGTGACTTTACTCCAGTGTGTGATATTGTTATAATATGGTTCACCTACCTGTCCACTAGACCTGTGGTTTCCAAAAGTTGCTTGAACCTGACATGTGTCTTTAACTTTGGAAATCTAAATCAGGGATTGGCTGCATAAGGCACTCAGGCCAAATCTGGCCTGTTGCTGGCTGTTACTGTAAATAAAGTTTTATTGGAATATGGCCACACCCACATGTTTAGTAGTCTGTGCAGCAAAACTGCAACACTGAAAATATTTCCTTTATAAGAAAGGTTTGCTCACCCTGATCTAAACCCCAACTGTCCTCACTTCAGTTAGAGCAATTTAACATCCATTTTCTATGAGTTTCTGCATAAGATCTCCTGTGATAAAAGAAAGGGTTCTGTGTATTTTTTTAAATGTTGAAAACTTACCAGACAATCTTTTACTCATTTGCTTCTCAATTTATAAATTTTTTAACTTTTAATATAATGTGTAAAATATAGAAAACAAATGTTTGCCAAATAATTATTTAATAGAAAACTACACACAGTTTACCTCTGGCCTTCTTTCGAGTGCTTCTTTAATTATGGGATGCAATTCCTCTATTAGTTCCCTAGAAAAAAATGATAAACATTCTTTAAATTAATAGCTGAACAAATATAATCTGACATGTGCAAATATGTAAATATTAATATATTAAGTAAACAGACAAGCATTAACCCTAATAGTACTATTTAAAACAAAATTTTTATTGTTTT
Source organism: Saccopteryx leptura (assembly GCF_036850995.1). Classification (NCBI taxonomy): domain Eukaryota; kingdom Metazoa; phylum Chordata; class Mammalia; order Chiroptera; family Emballonuridae; genus Saccopteryx; species Saccopteryx leptura. Next base: position 35,728,626 of record NC_089507.1, read on the forward strand.
CTTTTGGTTACAAAACAAAATCTGCAAAATGTAGGACATTTGGAAAGCTGAATAAAATGATATGTCACATATTCTAATTTGTAGAAATAACTACTATTAAGATTTTTGTTCGGCCTGACTCAGCAGTGGCGCACTGGATGGGGCGCCGGACTGGGATGCAGAGGACCCACGTTCAAGACCCTGAAGTCACCAGCTTGAGCCCAAAGTCGCTGGCTCACTCAGTCTTCTGTAGCCCCCCAGTCAAGGCACTTATGAGAAGGCAATCAATGAACAACTAAGGTGCTGCAACGAGGAATTGATGCTTCTCATCTCTCTCCCTTCCTGTCTGTCCCTCTCTCTGACTTTCTCTGTCTCTGTCACAAAATAAATAAAATAAAATAAATTAAAAAAGATTTTTGTTCACCTGACCAGGCATTGGCACAGTGGACAGAATGTCGGACTAGGACACGAAGGACACAGATTTGTAACCCCAAAGTTGCCAAGTGAAGTGTGGGCTCATTCGGCTTGAGCTTGGGATCACAGACATGACCCCATGGTTGCTGGCTCGAGCCCAAAGGTCATTGGCTTAAAACCCAAGGTTGCTGGCTTGAGCCTAAGGTCATTGGCTTGAGCAACAGGTCACTCACTTTGCTGTAGCCTCCCAGTCAAGGAACATATGAGAAAGCAATTAATAAACAATTAAGGTGCTACAACAAAGAATTGACCCATCCTGTCTGTGTGTCCATATCTGTCCCTCTCTCTGATTCTCTCTGTCTCTGTCAAAATAAATAATAAAACGATTTTTGTTTAATCATTTTGCAACCCACATTTTACATAGTTGAAACCCTATCATATATAAGATATCCTTTTTTTTCTTCACTTAAAACTATCATAATGACTTTTATATGCAATTAATTCAGAGTATTTTACTATGTGGTGGAATACCATAATTTTCCTAAACATTTTCATTTATTACTGAGTTGTTAACTTTTACATAATTTTTATTATAAACATTGCCTCCATAAACATCTTTGTACATTAATCTTTGTCTTTATTTCTAATTATTTTTATAATATAAATAAATATTACATATGATATTTCCTTAGGATTAATTCTTACAAGTGGAGTTAATGGGTCAAATGATACTAACTTCATGAACATGATAATTTTATCTTTGCTTATATTCTGATTTTAAATGGAAAATGTGTTTATTATAAAAGATTGGACAAGTATAAATAGCAGAAGAAAATAAAATCCATCCACAATTTTATTATCTATAGATAACTCCACAGACAATTAAAGTATTTGCCTCAGAATTATTTCTATTTATGGGATTTTGTTTCATAAGAAGTTCAGATCATTTCTGAACCTCATTTTTTGCTATTAGCACAATAGTGCATCTAATTGTCATAAATTAATCTTCCAAAAATTCATTTTTAATGAATGCTATTCCCATACCTACAGACGTATTACAATTTGTTCTCTATTGTGCATGTCATCTTGGAGATAAAACATCAAAAAACACTTTATATCACTAAAGGTAAATCTCACAATAATAAATTCAGGGCCCAGCAGGCAATAACAGAGCCAAACCTCACACAAAAATGAAGGATTTGCTTCATTCATATCAAAAACATCAAAAATGATATAAAATATGTACATAAATATTTCTTTTAAAAACAGTCTAACTCTTTAAGCAATAGGGGAAAAGTTAGTAGCCTCACTGTGTAAATAAATTGGGTAGAAGTATTTGAGGTTTACACAGCATTTTATTTCTAGAACATATTTATACATAGTATATAATCTGATTTTCATAATCATTCTGTGAAAAAACCAGGGCAAATTCTATTTCCTCAATCAAAAGGGCAAGTAAAGGCTCAACTAAATTAAATGTCCTGTTATAGGTTTCACGGCTAGTTAACGAGTAAAAGGACTGATAAGTTAACTGTCCTGTTAAGTGCTCTACCACACCTTCTCTCCCAGTAGCCATATTGACTTCTTTAGCGCCTAGAGAAAACCTGTAAAGATAATTACCTAAAAGCTCCTGGGTTGGTCCTGCCCAGCCCCAGAACAAGGGACTCTGTGATGTCCATGCTCTCAGAGCGCATCATTGGAACTATGTGCTTAAACAAGGACGAAGGGGATGGGATTCCAATAATCTGGAAAAAAGATGTATATATTTATAGCACCTACTAATGATAGTACATCCAACTAAATAATTTAACATTTCAACACCATTTGGTCAAGGGCATGGATAGATGAAATTTTAGAGTGAATGGTGCTTTAAAATTCACTCATGGGGTACATAATCTAAAATGGTTAAATATAAAGTATCTTATCCCGTGGTTCACTGCAAGTACATTAATAGAACTGGGCTTCGGGTGTCTCTCAATTTCTCGCAGATACCACCATCATATAATAGGTTGACTCTTACCATCAGTTGGTCTATCTATGTCTTTGATCCACAAAAATAAATAGAACAAAATTACTTCCAAAAGAGCCATCAGTGTCCAAGTGAGACACCCAGGTGCTGTTTTCTGTTTCCTTCAGTCAAGTCATAATCTGTCACATCGCAAAGACTACATAACAATTCTTATCAAGTATCATTGGTACCACTACATAATTCAGTAGGGTTCTGAAAAAATATTTAATTATTTAAATCATTCCTTTTTGATACTGAGAAGTACAAGAACTATAGGAAATAGAGCAGGGGTCCCCAAACTACGGCCCGCGGGCCACATGCGGCCCCCCCTGAGGCCATTTATCCGGCCCCCGCTGCACTTCCGGAAGGGGTACCTCTTTCATTGGTGGACAATGAAAGGAGCACATTGACCATCTCATTAGCCAAAAGCAGGCCCATAGTTCCCATTGAAATACTGGTCAGTTTCTTGATTTAAATTTACTTGTTTTTTATTTTAAATATTGTATTTGTTCCCGTTTTATTTTTTTACTTTAAAATAAGATATGTGCAGTGTGCATAGGGATTTGTTCATAGTTTTTTTTATAGTCCGGCCCTCCAACGGTCTGAGGGACAGTGAACTGGCCCCCTGTGTAAAAAGTTTGGGGACCCCTGAAATAGAGTAAGGGAAAAGAGGAATGAAAACTACTTTAAAAATATTCATTCTGATGAATTTAATGAGCATGACCCTTTTCCCTGAAGAAAAACTATATATTTATATAATATATATATATTATATATATATATAGATAGATAGATATAATTGATTCCAATTAGGATTCCGTAAAAACAGTAATGGGATTTCTTGAACTGTTTTTTTCTCATTATAGTGCAAGTAATGAATGTGCTTTTCAAACAACTGCCTTGCTGTCCTAAGGAAAAAATTCTGGCACCATTTCAGCACAATGGCAGACGTGAAAAACTTACTCTAGAATCAATGCTATAGCCGCTGTCAGGCGTGGACGCCAGCGTCTCAGGAGGAGAGCAGCGCACAGACCCTGCCGAAGGCGAAGATGTGGACGTGGCCGCACTGCAGCACAGGAGCAGGTAGTTTCTCCACAGGCCGATGTATGAGTCACTGCTGCTGGTGGTACTGACTTTCTTAGCATTGATGGGGCTACTGAGGAACAAGAACAGGTAGTACAAATAATACAACATACTTTCAAAAAATGTTTACAAACTAATGCTACATTTTTATCAATTGTAGGGAGATGATTAATATAAAGTTTTCATTACTATCTTTGTGGAATAACATAAGACATCAATAAGCAAAATATCAATATATGACTGAAAATTAAAATATATTATAGCATAATTTAAACATATTCTATTATTCCTATAACCAAAGTTAATACTTCTATTGGGTCACATTTTATAACTTATTATACATGCTCAAAGTAAGGGAAAAAAATGAAAATCACCTTTACTGCCATACCATGTACTTTTCTACACGTTTAATTCATATACATGTAAACAAATGCATGAGTATATCTTTTAACTTATAAAAAAATTATAATTTTGTTTTATAGCTGCTTTTTATACTTAACATATTTTAACCATCTTCCATGTAACTAATAGACTTCCATGACATCATTTGTGATGGCTGAATGCTATATCATTATACAGATTATCCTGATTAAGGAGCCTCACTTTCATTGTTGGATATCTTAACTAAAAACAATTTCCCCCTATTAAACGTAATACTATACATTTGAATATATGTATAATTAGAATAAAAACTGAATTATCTTCTAGGGTAAATTCCTGAAAATGAAATTGCAAAGTCAAAAGAATACCCACATTTTTAAAGCTGCTGCCAAATTTTTGTCTTTAAAGGTAAGACCAACAAAACATTTGGGAACAATTCCAACACCAAATTCTATTGGAATTAAGGACTAAGAGCAAAATAAAAACAGGAAAAATACTAATCGATAGTCCTTGCCTTAAACAGATGTATAATATGTTAAGTAATGCACATGTACAACTTCATTAATTCACCAACAGTGTCTTGGTATGTTAGAAAATGTTCAGAACACTTGTGACAGCAGCAAAAAAAACAAAAATAAAAACAAAACAAAAAACTATGCTCCCTCCCTCAAAACCTGTAAAAAACCATCACCATCATGTTTGCTGAGGGAGATATACAATAAAGAAACAAAACAGTGTTGAATGGTGTTAAGTTTCAAGAAGAAAAATAGGAAGTGGTGGTAGGAGAAAGTAATAATTTAAAATATGGTAATTAGGGGCGATTTAAATAAGATAAGGTCATAAATGCTATGCAAAGTGAAAAGTGTCAATCTTCATTAAAAAAAAAAAACAACAAACAACTCCAGTACAAAATATCTGAGACTCTACATACATACATAATTAGCAAATATAAACAGAAATACCAAAAACATATACAGGGTGGGACAAAAGCAGGTTAACAGTTGTGAGTATGCAAAACACAGTTTATACTTTTATTATTATTTATTAATTATTATATTAGGACATGAAGAAGACAAAAGACAATCTAGGTTCATTTGAACAAAAACTCATAGAATGGAAACTGTAGACTAAACTTAGTGAACTTTGAGAGGTTTGTTTTGGTTACAACCTAAAAGTACATGAATACTATCGATGAAAAAGAAAGGAAAAAAAAAGTACAGATATTAATGTGAGCCTAAGGTGTTAAGTTTATCCAGGTGCTGGGTTATGTAGGCAAGTTATATAACGAGAGGACACATCCCATGCAATCTGACCGATGACATAGTGGATAAGGCGAAATCAGAAATTCAAACTTGGGTTCAAAAATATTCTCCTATATTTAAAAGCAAGAAGAAATAACTGCAAATTATAATGACAGTGGTCAATACTCCATCGCCTTATCAGTTACTCCAAATCTTTACTATTATCCTCAAAACTATAACCCAATTCCATATGTCACTAATCCCTATAAACAGATGGCCTTCCATATAATGCCATCAGGAAAAATAAGGTCACTAAGGTTGGTGTCTCTTTACTTCTCACTCTCTGTCTACAAAGTTATCATCATCCACATCCATACTCATCTTCTGATTCTTTTCTTATTAATTCATTCAACAGAGTTTCACTGAACACATATTAGGTACCAAGCATTGTGTAATTAAGTGAGCTGACCATTACAATCGGTGAGACTAAATTACATAAAAAGTATAATGGGATTATGAGACTGTATAGCCATACATCATAGTAAGCTATTTATGCATTTTCTAATTCATATAACTTTCAAAAACACACACAATGAAAACTGATAGTCTACATATTTTTACATTTATATTAGGAAAACAACTTACTTTATATCAACTTGTGGGGACAACAGCTGAAGTCTTGTATATGCAAACATCCAAGCATAGCTCACAGCTGTAGAGCAGTGTTTTGGAAGGTTTTCTTGCTTTAAAAAACTGGACAGACTTATAATCCATGGGTCTTGGCCTTGGGTCACATGTGCAAATATCCATATATGTGATGGACTAATCACATCAAACTGGTGACTAATAGGAGAAGAATTCCATTCTGCTAATGTTTGTAAATCTATCGAGCTAGGGCAATACAGCAAAGTAGTCTATGTAGAGAAAAGAAATTGATTACTGCATGCTTCATGACTTTTAAAGTTCTGCCATATGAGCTGATTTAAACTGTAAGTGGCCTGCTGGTAGTTTCAAGAACAGAGGTTCTAGAGCAGGATATAAGGTCCAAGGTGGGCATAAGAGAGTAGGGAATTCCTGAAACTGCATTTAAGGTTTTTGGGCATGCACATGCATGTGTTTTTCTGGAGAGAGATTCCATAGCTTTCATTAGCCTCAAAAGGATCTATAAACCAAAAAGGTTAAGAACCACTACTTACATAATTCATACATAAAAATGCAATTTTTCTGGGAGTACTAAAGCAGTTAGAGAACTCAAAAATGACGCATTAACTTTCAACCTGATGTGCCCTATATGTGCATAAGTGGGACAGACTAGAACATGGGCTCCTCTCCAGAGGTACATTTTTGTAAATATTTGCTCAATGATGTTCTGAGCTCTTATACTGAAGAGAAAGATTTACCTTCAGAGCAAATTATTCCATTCAAACATAAAAACAAACAACAAAAAATGGAGCCCTAAGCTAACAGACTCAATTCACTTGATTCTTCACAAGAGCCACGCTGCTTTAGGCACTATAAGAGTGCCATCCATTATGCTTTTTGTTGGTTAATCATCTAAAACAGAATTCTGTAAATTGTATAGATTAATAATCACCTCTTAGGTTTATATGGTTTTCTTATTATGTCTCAGGGTTACACATAATTCCTGAGTTGTAAGAGCCAAGTAATATGCGGAATGCACAGAAACCTCTTCTCCTTGGACCCCAAAACAGGAAGAGAAAAAATATTTCAAGTACTAAAGTTTGAAGGTTACTCATACATCAATCTTGATATATAATTTCTTTTTTGATTCAAATCCAACTAAGCAAGTTCGCATATGCTCTCTGAATAATAAAAAATAGTGTTTTTCTTCATTTTAATGAGTAGAATGACCTTATGACTATAGCATAAAATACTACATATTTGCTCCATTGCATTTAAATTTATGTGGCAAAATAAATAAATTCACTTTGTGAAGGAAGAGTACAATTTTTGCTCTATAATTCAACACATTTTTCCATGGTATTTTAACCAATATATATGTCAAAAATATTATATGCCATAGTAAGTAGCAAAAAAAAAAAAAAAAAAAAAAGTCAGTGATAATGTTAGATTTAAGGGAAATGTCTTAGATCCAAAAGACTGAAATTTTATAAAGATAAAATATTTTTATTGCTATGGGAACATATACTAACCATAAAAATAAACCAGAGACACTTTTTAAAAGAATTTTTAATTTTTAAAGTACAGTTCTCAAAAATACTTTCTAATATATAACATTTTTAAAGGAAATTCATGCATGTATATGATTAACTTCTAAAAGAAGACTGAACAGCATTCAGTCATTACAATCATCGCATTGCATTACATCACAGTTACAGAAATCGTGACATTTACCTGATCGGCCCCTGTGAGATGGATGAAGCTCTCAAGAATGGATGGGCTTAGCCTGTCCATCACATCTATGGCTAATTCATCATCACCCTACAAAAAAGATATCATATGTCTAAAACATTTAAGAATGTTTAAGAAAAGTAGCCACATCTACATAACCATTAAAAGGTCACTTTAGCACTACTGGTTATAAATGGAATTGAGGGCAGGTGGGTCAGTGCAGACCATGTCAGAAAGACTTTGTTATAAAGTAAGTTATATATGCATGCCTGGTAGTAACAGAAATGTAATAAAGATGGACAAAAGGATAGTTTTTTAGTATTTTCATTGTGTAAGTAAATGAAATATTGAACTCTTACCTTAGGTATTTCCAAAAGTGCAAATAAAGCCCGTATTTCTCTAAGGACACTGACGGCTAATCTCCTAGTGGCAGGTCGACTGCTACAGAGAATGACAAGAGCAAACCCTTCGACCACATGGAATACATTGGAATACGGGCTCCTTTCCAGAGGAGGAGGATGAGAAACTCCATTAGCTACACCATGCTTGAAAAATAAACAAGTTAAAAATAAAAGTTTTAAATGTATAGATAGGCATTCTAGTAAAACAAGAATAAAGTAAATCATAGAAATTACGCTACAGGGCCCTGGCCAGTTGGCTCAGCGGTAGAGAGTCGGCCTGGCATGCGGGGGACCCTGGTTCGATTCCTGGCCAGGGCACATAGGAGAGGCGCCCATTTGCTTCTCCACCCCCCCTCCTTCCTCTCTGTCTCTCTCTTCCCCTCCCGCAGCCAAGGCTCCATTGGAGCAAAGATGGCCCGGGCGCTGGGGATGGCTCCTTGGCCTCTGCCCCAGGCGCTGCTAGAGTGGCTCTGGTTGCGGCAGAGCGACGCCCCGGAGGGGCAGAGCATCGCCCCTGGTAGGCGTGCCGGGTGGATCCCGGTCGGGCGCATGCGGGAGTCTGTCTGACTGTCTCTCCCTGTTTCCAGCTTCGGAAAGACACACAAAAAAAAAAAAAAAGAAAGAAAAAAGAAATTACGCTACAGGTCTGCCTCAGCTCAAGCAATTTAATTAAGAGTTAATTTATAAAAATGCAGTAGTGTATCTAGTGAAAAAGAGCATTCAGCTGGCAGTCTAGATATGAATTCTGTACCTAACTTCTACCACTCACTGGCTACTTTGTAACTGTGGAGTTGACACTATTAGTCACTCTTGGTCTAAGGTTTGTATGTGGACTATGAGGGGACGGATTGTACCCTTGATATTCAAAGTGAGGACCAGCAGGCACCACCAGGTGGCACCACCTAGGAACTTGTTAGAAATAGATTCTCCAATAGATCCAATCCTGGTGATTGGATGCTCATTAACGGCTGAGAAGCTGAGTTGCTTACGATCCAGCTCTCAAATTCCAAGGTTCTAAGATTTACACGTTTTCATAAATCAATAGTTTGAGCACCTTTAATGGCTAAGAAGCATATATATTATCAATAAAAAACAGGGACTGGTACTAAGAATAAAACAATCAAGTAACTCAAATAAAAGACTGCCAAAGGATTTTATTACACCAGTTTTATCAGAAACAACCTAAATGTGAGCTAGAACTGCATCTAACATCTACATTCATTCAAAACTCATTGTTAAAAAAGGAAGGAGGTTGAAAGGTTGGTCACAAAGACTATGTATTTAATATATGAACTATAAGAAAACTCAGTTTAAGGGATTATGAACAAGCACTTTGAAAGTGAATGAAATGAATAAAATTTTTAGTGTTTGATATATGAACATTGTTGGTCTTTTACAACTGACCACATCCAAAGAGACAATTCAAAAGAATATGGTACCTGTGAGTCCTGGTTTTTGTTATGCATTTGGGTTGCTTGTTTCCACTGATTTATTAATTGTACCAACATCTTTACGGCATTATCAAGAAGTGTGGGATGGACATCAGTCACTTCACGAACAACAAAGTAAACAAATCCTGAAAGAACATCCTCCCGCCAATCTGGAAAGTCAAGCACCAGCGCTTGTAGAGTGTTGAAAGCCAGAGCACGCAGTTCTTCGTCCATGTGAATTGTGAGCCTATCAAGAACAAACTCTGTCAACAAACCTCAAAACCTTCCAAATACTTTCATCGTCTAAAACTTAAAACAAAGAACTTAATAAATAAGCCCTCTTCAATGGTTTGCAAGAGGTCTGAAGATAGAAACCCACGTTCACTTTTCTGTTATATCTATTCTTACGCTGGTCTATATTCATTTGTTCCGATTCATGTATCAATCTATTAATACTACTTGGTATTTTTACTATAATTCAGAATTAACTTTGATTACAATATAAATGCTGTATTTAAGAAAAACAGATTGACGTATCAAGAATTATATTTTAAAATATTTTAATTCTTAAAATATCATATTAATCCTATAAGCAATAATAAATGATACTCTATCATATAATATCTTAGCACTAGGTCAGACTTGTTCAGTCCTTTGCTATCACTGGAAGGAACATGACATCTCTGTCATTCCTCTCATGCTGCTGTGGTTGTAAGAAGGAAACAGAACAAATCAAGATGGAATCCATTTAACAGAAATAATTCTTAAAGGTGAAAATGAAAATAAGTTTAGTAGTAACATCATAAATGGAGTGCACCTAGAAAAAATAAAAATAAATTTGTCAAACTAACAGATAAGCCCCTAAAGACAGTTACAGTTCAAACAAATAAAAAAGGCCATGTAAAATTACCTTTTAAGACATCAAAACAATATAAAGACATGAAAATATTATAAGTTAAAGGCTTTTATCATAAATTATAAAGAGTGATAAAAAAAATAAAACAGAAAAGATGGCTGCAGTATGTAACATCATATAAGTAAGTTTCTGGTTTGGGGCTTGAAGAGGGTTAGTGATTGAACACCAAGACAAATGCATCAGAGTTATAAACAGCCTGAATAAGATAAGTAGGTAACATTAAAAAATATGCCACAATTACATGCTTGGGAAGCTAGGATGACAGAGTTATCCTCAATGACAGAGGAGGAAAGCTGTGTGGTTTAGGTGAAAGGAGATATCACAGTCTTCATTCACCCTGCTGAACTCAGACCTGGTCTTCACTAAGCCAACCCTCAATGACAAGGAGACTGAAGAGAATGTATTATAGCTAGACAGACTTGGGAATGAGCCACAAGGCAGCAGCAGTGACAGCAGCACGAGGACAAGCATACAGGGTGATAGGGTCTCTGGGCCAGTACTCTGACAGTGGCACCAAGGGAGGCACTGTGGGAGAGGAGGGTGTGGAACTCGCTACATGACATTGACTTGAAAGGTTATTTCAACATCCCTTACATCCGTGAATCTGCAAGTATCATTTTATACCAGTCTCTGTGATTCAGGGTCTAGAGGCATGAGGAGAACAACATGTGGCCTGGCTAATTGAAGGCAGGGGAACTAATTAACTTTCCTTAGGAACAACAGCATGCAGGTCTACAAATTTATAATGTCTCTTTGATTTGTTGGTTTGTTTCCTTTATTTTCAAGTGAACAAGATCTGGGCATCACAATTGTAAATGGGAGGAATAGGGGACAAAAGAGATCTGGCCCTAGAAGCTTTTTTTCTGCTGAAGTAAATTAATTAGTAAGTAAACATCATAGGGGAAGAAGTAAAGTAAATAGCAAAGCAAAATATTATTGTCATTCACTGTCCAGAGATTTGCTCCTTCACTCAACGCTCCATCCCTGCTCATTACAGATGCAATTTCATTTTGGTGGGTGTGGAGCAGTTAGGCCTTCTCCTTTACCTGTTGTCTACAACTGCTTTTGAACTACAAAGGCAGAGATGAACAGTTTGACAGAGACGCAAGATCTGCATATCCTAAAATATTTCCTATCTGACCCCTTTTCTAGGGAACTCTTAACTGTATCAACAAAGCAGGTTTTCAACAGTCTATCACCTCAACCTAGAATTAATTTTGGAAGCTAATATTTAAGTTTACTTTATGTTATTTACTCATTTTTTAGGTTTATGACATGCCTAATAGCAAAAAGAGGCCCTGGCTGGTTGGCTCAGCGGTAGAGCGTCAGCCTGGCGTGCAGGGGGCCCGGGTTTGATTCCCAGCCAGGGCACATAGGAGAAGCGCCCATTTGCTTCTCCACCACCCCCCTCCTTCCTCTCTGTCTCTCTCTTCCCCTCCCGCAGCCAAGGCTCCATTGGAGCAAAGATGGCCCGGGCGCTGGGGATGGCTTCTTGGCCTCTGCCCCAGGCGCTAGAGTGGCTCTGGTCGCGACAGAGCAACCCCCCCCCCCTGGAGGGGCAGAGCATCGCCACCTGGTGGGCAGAGCGTTGCCCCTGGTGGGCAGAGCGTTACCCCTGGTGGGCGTGCCGGGTGGATCCTGGTCGGGCGCATGCGGGAGTCTGTCGGACTGTCTCTCCCTGTTTCCAGCTTCAGAAAAATACAAAAAAAAAAAAAGAAAAGAAAAAATAAACAAAAACCTGAACTCCGTGGGCAATGCAATAGAGGAAAAAAAGTGAAGATGAGACCGGGTGACCGTCCAGGTGCCTAAGAAATGGCTGTAGGAATTAACACAAAAATTAATTGCCTAATGGGCATCGTCACACACCAACACTGCCCAATGTTAAAAGATAAGGTTTTATATAAATTTCAGGAAATATTACCAGATGGAAACTGATGGAGTTGAGAAATAGGATTTGTAGAGGAATCTAAAAGAACTTTAAAAGTTAAAAATGAGTGGGAAGAACATGTTTAGCAAAACATAAAAGACAAAATGGGAGTTTAGAAAGCATATCAAATAAAGGATTCAATTAGTCTTTTACTGACATAGAACAGGGCTGGTTTGAAACTTAAAGAGATCAACAGAGATAAAGATCAACACTGCAAACAGTAATTCTTATTTACCTTGCTAACAACTCAATGAGGTCAGTTCTGCTCATACCGTCAGGGATCAACCTTGGAATAGCAGCAATGCAAGTTCTAAACAAATCAATTTTGGGTTTTCTTTCCCCCCTGAAAAACATAGCACAATAGGACTTCATATATATTACATATGCTGGAAAACGAAAGCCAAGTTGGAAAAATAATTACAGAAAATAGGAGTCCAAGGAACTATTAGGTTTAAATAATAATTAAGTAAATTATTTACAATACAAAATTACTTCAAATTAATGACACATTTTAATTAAATTTAACTAATATTGAAACTTTAGTAAATAATTATTAACTAATACTAAACTGAAATCAAATAACCAAGTACTGGTTATTTGAGGGCTTAGAAAAAAGTAACAAAAGATTTTTTAAATTTAATATCATTTACTAATACGGTTCTTGAAAAACAGACTTTCTCATATACCAATGTTGCTATTGTTTGTTCTTGTCTTTTTATTTTTCTTCAGGACACACACACACACACACACACACACAAAATTTTTATGTAATAAAATGTGTCAATTTTTGAAATCAGTCTGGTTCCTTCAGAGGATTGATACAATTTATATCTACTATATTTCCTTCTTGTTATTCAATGATTTTATTTTAAATAACATTTTAATATACTGGTTTTTATTTTGGTCTGTACGTCAAGGTAAGCGTTTTAGTTAATTTATTTTATTCAAACTGTTCTTCAGTTGGCCTAATAAAATAATTCTTAGGTAGAAAAGAATTTGGATGATTTAAATGTTTTAAGCCAGTATTTGTTATAGTGGCAATGGGCCTGCTACAAACATTTTGGACTTTTTTTTTTTCAGAGACAGAGAGATAGTCAGAGAGAGGGATAGACAGGGACAGACAGATGAGAAGCATCAATCATTAGTTTTTCGTTGCGCATTGCAACACCTTAGTTGTTCATTGATTGCTTTCTCATATGTGCCTTGACCGCGGGCCTTCAGCAGACGGAGTAACCCCTTGCTCAAGCCAGCGACCTTGGGCTCAAGCTGGTGAGCTTTGCTCAAACCAGATGAGCCCGCGCTCAAGCTGGCGACTTCGGGGTCTCAAACCAGGGTCTTCTGCATCCCAGTCCAATGCTCTATCCACCGCGCCACTGCCTGGTCAGGCTTACTTTTTGGACTTTTTATAGTTAGTCTTCTCTTCGCATGGTTCTAATGAGGGAATTTTAGTTACCATAATTTTGTTAAATAATACCAGTCCCAGCAAGGTTCAATTTTCAGGTACCACGTGTTAACTATAAGCAATTGCATAAACAAGCTTCCCTGTTAGCTCATCAGTTCTCCAATCATGATGTACATAACAGATGTGCATCATAACCAGTGGTTAATTACGTCACTTTTTTCAAATTCTGTTATGATTAGTCACTGCCATCTGTTATTTGGTTCACACACAGACAACAAAGTGTGTAGTTGTGTTGCTTATTTGTGATAAACTAGGGTGACATTTTACAAAAATGGATAATCAAAAGAGGAAATTGACCAAAAAAGATAAAAGTAGAGCAAAGAAAAAAAAAATGCTATCATTAGAAGTGAAACTTGAAATAAATATTAATGGAATTACAGAAGAAATGGCTGACTGGGGAATGTGGACACTGCCATCATTGCAGGCGCCACATTCGCAGCCAGAGAAGGTTGGCGCGAGCAAATGTATTGACATAAAGGAAGACAGTGGTGGTGATGAAAATAACAACGCCTGGCCTGTGGTGGTGCAGTGGGTAGAGTGTTGACCTGGAACACTGAGGTCCCCCGTTGGAAACCCTGGGCTTGCCCAGTCAAGGTACATACAACAAGCAATCAATGAACAACTAAAGTGAAGCAACTATGAATTGATACCTCTCGTTCCTCCCCCCTCTCACTCACCTCTCTCTGTAAAATCAATAAATAAAATCTTAAAAAAAAAAAGATTTCCCAGATGAAATAACAGAAAAAGTTCACAGTAGAGAAACTCTCAGATACTAGTATATAATATACTAGTATATAATAACTATATTAATGACACTGAGCGATCTGATTTCCAATTTGGTAATCTAAGACCTAGATGCAGATATTAATATCTGAAAAATGTCCCTTATACAGAATATGTAGATACTTCTTAGCAAATCAAGGAAGCTATTGCCATAAAATAAATTCTCTTGAGGAGGAAGTCCCTAAGAATAAGGAAAAAAGATTTTAGAATGACAAGTAGTGGCAAGGGTGGGTGGATGAGGTACTATTTCAAAAAAATTACTTATAGTTTATTCATCTCTGTACCCTTGGTTCTCAGGATATTTTCAGGTTGTCCTTTTTATTTATCTGGGCCCTGGAAATAAGAGTGTTTGTTTGATTTAATAAACCAATCAGTCCAATGTATCTGGGGTAACTAGGATCTATCTATCACTCACAGAATAAAAGTAGGGCATTGTCACTGTCAACAAACTAGAAGAAGAATCCAGGACACCTTTTGCTACCTATACTAGGTGCAACATCAATTTAAAGAATAAAACTGAGAGTGTGGAAGGAATCATTGTATCAATAACTACAGCAGATGGCAATATGGAAAAACTCCAGAAAAGAAAGTAACAACCATCTATACTCTTTTACAAAAACTGAAATAGCAATGAAAGAAAATAATTTACTACATACGTAATCATATCTTCAGGCTCCTTATTAGACATCTGCACACTAGTCATACACATTGGTCTCCCGACTTCTTTGTCCAAATGTCTGAGAATGCTATCTAATGCTTTTCTCACTTGAGGATAGTAAATTGACATTCCTAGTGGAAAAAGACCTCAGTTATAAAATGTCAAATTAAATAAGAATAACTTATTTTCTGTAAAAATTAAAAGCCTCTCCATCTTTAAAAGACATGAACATTCCTAGCCAGGGTATACAGAAACGCCCATCTATTTCTCACCCCTCCCCCTCTCCTTCCTCTCTCTCTCTTTCCTTCCCGCAGCCAAGGCTCCATTGGAGCAAAGTTGGCCTGAGCGCTGAGGATGGCTCCATGGCCTCTGCCTCAGGAGCGAGAATGGCTCTGATTGCAACAGAGCAGTGGCCCAGATGGGCAAAGCATTGCCCCCTAGTGGCCTTGCCAGTGAATCCCGGTTGGACACATGAAGGAGTCTATCTCTCTACCCTCCTGCTTCTCACGTCAGAAAAATAAAAATAAAAAAAAAGACATGAGCATATTACTGTTTCAATTGTGATACACTCTCCTCCCTGATGATCAGCTTCAGTATACTGGAGAACACGTGTTAAAATTATGCATAGAACTAAATTTGAAGAAAGAACAACATGCAGCAAATAGTATCACATAAAAAAAAAAGATTTAACCTGAAGATTTTTCATTTGACAACCTATAGATATTATAATGAATATATTCTTTATTTTTTATCATCCCATATACTGGAATAACCATAATAGGCAAATATATACATTTTAAATTCAATCTCAACTTTTACAAAGAATTTTCAACTGTATCACAAAGCAATTTATTTATTCCAGTTAACACTAACCTATGACTTTTGCTTCTTCATCTGTCAAGGTTTTATTGAGAAAAATTTTCTTCACACGAAGAGTGTTTCCTGAAGGAAGAATGACTCCTGTTGTTGGCATCGGCGGCTCGCCATCTTTCTGCTGCAAACTGTCAGCTATGACAAGGAAGACTCTGAGGCCTATGTTCATTCTCTTCAGAGAAAAAAGATTCAAAATGCTATGTCAGAGTTTTAGCAAAATTTTTTTTCATGTCAAAAACATCTCATCAAATAACACTGGGGGAGAGGAAGGAAGACAGAAGGAAAACTAACCTTTTTGCTCAACATTTTTTAACCAGTCCAGACACTTAAGTCTGTTTTAATATTAAATTCCCAATGCCACCCACTCAATTTGGAGGTCAACTGGGTCTCCTATCACCTGTAAAGCTTGTTTCAGAGCTTTTCCACCTTTCCTCAACTCTCCTACTTCATTGAAAGAAAACAAAAAACTTTCTTCAAACTCTTGCACAGGTAAACTCACAGCTGCAGCTCTTTCTCCTCTCCTTTGCTCTGCTCACAGGCAAGGGGTCGCTAGTCTTTCTGGTTGTTAGAATTCTATCTGATCTTACATTTTTTTGGAAATTATACTATTGATTATCCTTTTTCTTGCATTTTCAACATCTCCTTTTCAACTGACTATACCCCATTTCTGTTAAACTTGTTCAACAGGAAAAATACTTTTAAAAATGGATATTTAAAAGGATGTCTTTCACTATGCAATTTTTGATGCTGGAAACCACATTAAGTATATAAAACACTTATGTATGCTCACTTAAAAAATCAGGAAATAAATATTAACCTATTTTAAAAATCCTATAAACTGAAAAGCTTCAATAACTTGTGTCCTATTTGTTAATTACATAAATATATATCTCAGGATTTGATTATGAGGAGGACTAGCACCGTAATTTAAAAGACATAAGAAAAAAGATACCACCTATAGTCTTTCTACATTCTCAAATATTATTAGATTCTAATAGGTAACTTGTTTGTAAAATATTTTAAAACAATTTGAAAACTGAATGTCTACAGAGTGAATCTAAATTTATTAGTGAAGCCACAGAAGTAGAAAATAACATTTGTCTTTTAAAAAATTATTGTAAGCTCCACCTTGGGAAAAGGATTTTTGTCTCTTATACCTAAACAGTACCTGACACATTTTAGGCTCTCAATAAATGTTGAGTGAATGATATTTATTTAAGAAACTTGATGTTTATATTATTTATATTATTTCTATAAAAATCTTGAGCTGGTATCACAATATCTAGAAGCCAGCTGAGCTGGCTAACCCGAAAATCCTAAGTTATTTTCCACCATGTTTAAAACTACTCTAAAACCATTCAGTTAACTATCAGAAGGATTATATAACCTGCCCCAGATCACACTTGCAGTAAGAAGTAGAACTGCTAACTAGAGACTTGAACCTTAGAGTTCTGATTCCAGCAACCATGCTCTTAGTGTATTACTATACATATTTTTTCTCTTTTACCTCTGGATTAATAGTGAAAGTTTTAGTAGATTTTCCAACACTGAGAAGATCGAATATTATTTCTTTCATTGCAAAATCCAAACGTTCCTAGGAAAGAACAACAACAGTAAATCCTTCTAATCTGCCACCAGTACACGTTAGGTATCATGCCAAGAATTATTATAATGGCAACAGCATAGGCCTGTGGCATAAATAGTCATAAATCTAGTTGTACACAGAAAAATACATACAAACTCTAGTTTAAGAAAATGATTATAACACCTGAAACTAATATAACCAATGTCACCCCAATAAATTCAATTACATTTTTAAAACAATTTAAAAATGATTATAGATATTTAATTATCAAATAATTTAATACTCAAACCAATGGAAAACCTTTTAAGTATTCATTCACCAAAATCATATTAAAAATCTCAGTGAAGGGATTCTCAGAATGATCACAAAAGGGAATCCCACAACAATAGCTCTGCAGCTGGCTGGAGAGCAGTGAGGTCAGGCTGGGACAGGAAGAACAGGTTCCCGGGAGGAAATCACCAAGAAAAGAAGTAAACAAGATTAGTTTGAGAGGAGTTTGGTAGTTCTGGCGGAGTGCGGGTGTAAAGTGATTAACCCAAGGGCGTGGGTACTACCAGGGAGGGGGGGAGGGAGGGAAGAGACACAACCCAATGGCAGGAGTTTTCTGAAGACTAAATCAAAAGCACAATTTCCTTTTATTCATCTTATTAACAGATTTATACTTATCTAATTATCGTTAATTTTCTACTCCAGTAAATAGAAACGTATTCATTTTATTTAAATATTCCTTATTTATTCACTGTCAAAATAACTACCTCATTGATCATCTAATTGTTATATTGTTAGTTCAAAGAGAACACAATGAACACTCTGGAATCAAAGTTTCCTAAGTTGAGGAGGTAAGCCTGCCTAAGCTTCGGCAGGGCTGCTCATGTCCCAAAAGGAAATGTGATTAAAACATTCGACTTGCTTATTCAGCACCTATTCAATCCCTTTCTAATAAACCAGTGGTTCTCAAACTCTTTGAAGTCAGGACACATTTAAAATCCTACAAATAGTTGTAGGTGCACTATATACAAATTTCTGAGAAATATGTTATAATGATTAAGTCCAATACTAAAGAAAAAAATATCAAGTCCAAGTGTGCTTTTATGGTAATGAAATGAAATAAATATGACAAACTTAAATTTATTCTGACATTAAAAAGCATTTTTATGTCACATTTTTTGAGTTATGCTTTTTAGAATTCGTTAAAAAGGGGTTAAAAAATTAAAAAAAAGTTATCTTTTTATATATATAGATACATTCTTAGTAAGATTTAGTAAATTCAGCAGGTCCCGGCGCAAACGTGTCTTTTCATTCTTGTTTATGAAACATGAGCCTGATGTGTCCTAGCGATTTCTTCAATGTTTGGGCATATATTTGAAAGGCAAACTCTCATTTCCTTGTCAATACATTGAAGAATTCCTCTTTTTACTCTTAATTGTATTGAGTGCAGAAAACCCCACCATATATATCATTTTAACTTGACACCAAAGAAAGGATAGAGGAAACTTGCCTCCAGTCTTTCCAGGGAACATGGAGGTAGTGTAAACAATCCAGCACCACAGCTTAACAGCCTTTTGCAACCTAATCAGGCAAGTGAGGTAGGGGGAGGGGGGAGTTGGGCAGACTGTCAGCTTACAGCCAATTCCCCACACCTCTGTCCCCCAAAAATCTAAACTCCAAAAACCCTGTTGATTTTTTGGTCCCCAACAGGCACATATTTCTCTGGAATACCATAAGGCGCACCTGGAAATCTTCTAGGGTGCACCAGTGCACCCAGGCGTACACTTTGAGAACCACTGTAAACCTTACTTTACTGCAGAGGCTAGAAAGCTAAAATGGTATTTCCTAGATGCCCTGTAACAATAGGCTTTAGAATGTGATTTAGACCCTGCCAAGTGGTACACTCATGTGAGTCTGCAGGAACTGGGTAGCATGCAGAAGAGGAGGACAGAGGGGGGAGAAATCTATTCTACCACTGGGGATCATGGCAGCAGCATGATTCCAAAGCACATGTGGTGACTTCCTAATTTAGCAACGTTTTCATTGTGATGGAGGCAGCAGCTTCTTTGATAGCCCGATTCTGTAGTTTCACCTTAATCTTTCAGCCTATTAGAGTTTCTATAAATTGTATATATAGTCCTTAAAAGATCACTTTGGGTTCAACTAGCTAGAGTGGATTCTAGTATCTATACTTAAAAACCTAGGTTAATACAGACTATGAAAACAATTTTCAAAAAATAAAAATAAAAAACCCACAAAACTTTCAAGACACTCATGGTATAATTAGTAAATACACCACAGTAGGATTATGAGACACCCTGACTCTTCCTAAACTAAAAGCACTTCTTCTCCTGTTTTTCTCTCGGAGTGTAGATCAATGAGTTAAAATTATTCTGTCACAAAAAAATCATTAGCATCTTTTATTTTTTCCTTTTTAAACCATACATTTATTATTTCTACTATTCAATAGCAACACATGTTTGGTCATCATGCTTTCAGATGTGTAACAAATTTTCAGACTCTAAGTTACTACAACGGATAACTCTTATAATTTACATAGACACATGTATTACAAGGGGAAGCACTCACCTGAGCAATGAACTGAATAATCTTCACAAATATATTGAGAGGCGTATCGCGAGGAACCACACTACGTGAACCTTTTGGAAAAAGTGCTGACACTATGCTCATAAGACGACTGCAGGGGGAAAAAAATCAGTCATAATGAGAAAATAAAATTAACAGAACATTAACAAACTATTCTCCCTATTCTTCATAATATGTCAAGAGAATTCACATTCCTTCACATGATATTTGTAGTATTAACTAAAATTCCATTAGTGTCATAGCTTTTACCAATATTTTATTTTAAATACACTTTGAAACAAAGGCACTCACCTTTGAGTTACAGTGTTGCTTTCACATTTTATTCTAATTACATAAACCCACAACAATCTGTACAAAGATTCCAGTGCAACTCGAGACATTTTAGGATCTTTATTCTGTTTAGAATAAAAGAGAATTAAAATGTTTATTTATTAAACCTGCAATCAGTTAAGAACAAATACATTCTCTGTCAACAATAACTAAAAGCCTTCACCCTTCTCTTTTTTATTCAATCAAAAGCAAATTTAAATATGTAAGTATATGTTTGGTATATGGAAATACCGATAGCTCAAAAGTAACCATAAATAAGGAATTCTGAGCCATTATTTATACTCTTAAAATAGTAAAATATTACAATTACTAATACTTCTAAAATTATACACACACATCAACTAACTTGATGGTAAATGGTTCACACAATACTGACATAATGATGGAAGGATTACTAATCTTGGCAATAATTCATTGCAACCCATATACACTTAAAATCTAGAACACCAAATGTTGTAGATATTTACATTTATGAAATAATGCAAAAAATTAATGAGTGATTAGCCTAACATAAGAAAATATGGACTAGTGGGCTAAGAGCATGGGCTCTTTAATTAGGAATGGCTGGCCAAACCCCATTCTTGGATACCGTTATATCAACTAGTGCCATAATTTCCTCATCTCTAAAATAGAGGTAATATGGTACCTACCACACAAGCTCAGGAAGTTATATGAAAAGAACCTGTAACACTGCCTGGTACATGTTAAATGCTCAACAGGGTCAGGTGTTATGCCATATTCCCCATGTATAAGACCCTATTTTTAAAAATTTGGGGTCTAAAAACTGGGAGCGTCTTATACAGTAGTTGTGGCATTTCAAATGCCATAGATGGAACTGAGGACAAGGCAATATATGAAGACAGTGATTCATCATCAGACACAGATGAGGGCAAGCTAATGGATGGGAGTTTTGACAGTGATGAGGAGTTAGTTGTATGAATAAAAAATGAGTTCAATAACTTCATGTAATACATTTTTTTTTCAAATTTCAGGCCCAAAAATTAAGGTGCAACTTACACATGGGAGCATCTTATACATGGGGAAACACAGTACCTTCAATTTTTTATTTAGAATTAGAACATTATTATCGAAATTATTATTTAGAATCAGAAAAGTATTCCATTTCAATCACAATTTGATCAACAAACCATTTATCTTCATATTAGCTGTTATAAAAAGCAAGGTTTTCAAATCATTAGTCTTATAACGAGATTTAATTGTGAATACAGAAAATAAAACTAATCATCAACTTTATTAGGAGAAACTCTTTATGTTGGTTGTAGGATGCACTGATTGCTATAAATCAGCATTTGTTTCCTTTGGTTTGGGGATTTATTATTGTTAAATAATTTTATACAACAACAACAGACAAAAAGGAGTTTTTAAATGCCAAGTAATTTAGCCATTCTATTTTTTTTAAGATATAGAATAATGGATTACTTATTACTAAAAGCAATGCAAAAAAAGGTAACAACCGAGGGTAGTTTTTCAAGACAACTGCTAGAAAATATACTTTTGTACATTTATCTCTATGAAGATTTGATGTAATTAAGAATGAAGTATCAATTACTATGCTGGTCAGTTTCAATCTCAATCTCTCCCCCTCCATTGACAAATCCATATTGATTCTAAATTTCAAATAAACTCCCCCCAAGTAGTTTTCCGTTCATTTCTTACATGTAACTAAAGTAACATTAATGTGTACATGTTACTAATAAAACACCTCAGCTTTGGGTAGTACTCTCTTCTCTGTCATACACCTTTCTATTCTATTGTTTAAATTCAAGATTTTAAATATCAAAACATCAACTGAATTAATTTTATGTTCACTCCAAATATTTTCACATGAAATTATATTTTAAAAATAAAAATTAATATCAATTATGCACTAAATACACTTAAGTCTAATCCCACATAAAACTTATTTTCATATTAATGCTTAATAAAGTATTTGGGTTATCCTATTTATAGTTGTAGCATGAAAAAAACACACAACCCTTGATTTTCAAACTTTCCAAGATTGACTAATATGTTTGCAAAGTAGAATTACTTTATAATGAACAATAGCAATAAAAGATGAAAAGTGATAAAAATCAATAACTGTTTACTTAGACATTATAATACAACTATCATGTCTGACTAAAAATATCCTAAACTGATCTGAGCCTTAAAGACATCTACTGCTTTGTTATAATTTTTGTCTAATGTGAATTGTCAGATTCCATTAATATTAATAAAAATCCAATAATATTAATATGTAATAGAGTTTAATGTGTCAGTCAAATATGCTCTTTGGCAGAAATTACTTTAACATTTCTTCCATTTTTTTCTACTGTGAACTTTCCAAAATTAATTTGTTTAAAACCCAAAACAATAGGATAAAAGTTTTAAAAGTGCTGCATTAAAATCATATTAAAAAATCTAAGCTACTGTCTCAATTCATGTGAAAATTTTTAAAAAGTTTCATTTGTAACAGCTAATGTAAATTAGACTATTTTAAAATTGAGGATTCTGGTTAACAATTAACATTCATTATCAAATATCTTAAAACATCTTCTTGGGGCCACATTAACATTAAACCCGTAGAATGTTCCTGCTGTGTGCTACTCTTCTGTTATGAGAAGCAGGCATGAATAAATACATTAGACATGCAATGCAATAACGGGCCAAAAAAAAAAAACAAGCCACATTTAAAGGAGATAAAGCAGTATTTTACATCGACACAACTCACCTGGAGTGTTTCTATTTGTTTTCTGATACTGTTGTTAGATGGCATCTAAATAAAGCAATGTGAGACAGCAAACATAAACATGAGATGCAGCACATGCATGTTAGATGAAAATAAGCACAAAACAAGACAGCTCCTCACCAAGGTCTCTATTTAGAAGAAATTTGAAATTTCCAAGACAGAAATTCTAAAGAAAAAAATCCTATAATTTGGGCATCATGGGATACATCTACAACACTTAAACTGAAAGAAAATACTTAGACTTTTAATTATCTAATTTTTCATCTCCAAAGCACTGCCTTTTTGTTCAACCAAGTTTAAATTCTTTTTTCTTAAAGCATACACTGTAGAAAAAGTATCTTCAAATGATTCCTCTGTTAACTATGCTTCAGAAGCTTTAAAATCACTTTTCGCATAATGACCTCAGTTGATATAAAGATAGAGGAATGGAAAACTACCAGATTCTGTTTGGAACAAAAATAACAGATTTAACATTTTCAGTGAAAATAAACTGATGCTTTCTCATGCTCTTTCTGGGTCTACAGTACTAAAGCCCATTTTTTTATGATCACCAACTTCAAAAACTTGTATAATAATTTTTTTAAATGTACAACGTCTTAAAGTGCCTTGAAAATGTATCATATTTATTTTTATGACTCTAGAGAATGTCTTTTTAATATCCTAAAATTATAGCCAACACGCGGCAGAGCGATGCCCCGGAGGGGCAGAGCATCGCCCCTGGTGGGCGTGCCGGGTGGAACCCAGTCGGGCGCATGCGGGAGTCTGTCTGACTGTCTCTCCCCGTTTCCAGCTTCAGAAAAATACAAAAAAAAAATTATAGCCAACATATTTTGTTAATATAGCCATTACATCACCACTCTCTATAGCACATCATTCCTTATAGTACTATTAACATGGTAGCCCAGAAAGAGCAAGTTATGGAACTGGATGGATCTAGATGCAAATCTTAGCTCTATCATTTTTTTGGGGGGGCTCCCTAAATAGGGGTTATCTTCTTTCAGCCTGTCACAGTAAGAATTAAATGAGAGACTGTATTTAAAGAATCTAGCATACAGTAAATATTACTAAAAAAAATCAATTTTAAGAAGTAGTAGGTCTAATAAATGGAAAACTTATACTTTTTTAAAAATTAAGAGAGTATTTTAATCTCAAAATAAAATCAGTTTAGGTAAAGCCTTTAACTTGAGCCAGTACTTGCTATATACATATAAAAAATAAATTATAGGCCCTGGCCGGTTGGCTCAGCGGCAGAGCGTCGGCCTGGCGTGCGGGGGACCCAGGTTCGATTCCCGGCCAGGGCACATAGGAGAAGCGCCCATTTGCTTCTCCACCCCCCACTCCCTCCTTCCTCTCTGTCTCTCTCTTCCCCTCCCGCAGCCAAGGCTCCATTGGAGCAAAAGATGGCCCGGGTGCTGGGGATGGCTCCTTGGCCTCTGCCCCAGGCGCTAGAGTGGCTCTGGTCGCGGCAGAGCGACGCCCCCTGGTGGGCAGAGCATCACCCCTGGTGGGCGTGCCCGGTGGATCCTGGTTGGGCGCATACGGAAGTCTGTCTGACTGTCCCCGTTTCCAGCTTCAGAAAAAACAAAACAAAACAAAAAACAAATTATACCTATCACAACAGGTAACTAATGCAGATTTTCCCTGAATGCTTAATTTCTTTACCTCAACTAAGCAGCCTAGGCACAGAATCTAAAGAGGAACCAATTCATAAAATTTCTGCTGAATAGAGCCTTAATGTAAGTTAAGGGTTAATGGCCAAAACAACGATACTCCAAATATTCATGCTAAGTGGCTCTTATCTCCTTTAGCCTGGCAGATTGACACAGCCATTCATGAAAATGGACAATATGCCAGAAATAATTATCAGGAAGTAAGGGTTCAAAGAAAACAGAGCATTTTAAATGAAAGGCTTAAGACAAAAATAAAAAGTTAAGGTACTGCGAAAGAATTGCAAATGTGTTAGGTGGAAACGTAGATATATAAAAAAAATTCCAACAAGCAACAGAAAAGTATGAATTGTCATGAAACAAAGCAATTTTCCAAGAACACTTAAATGCATGACTTAAAATATTTTATTAAAAGTATAAAGACTCACATTATCCAGAAAATTATCAATTCTTTGTACCTCTATCTTTATAAATTATCAAAATAAAAACAGAAAGCAGTATATAATGTATTTAAGTATATAAATAAAACTTATTTTCTGGTTGCATGGTCATAAATAGTTTAATTGACTTGATTTGTTCCTGGGAATTTCCATGAATAAAGCAAAGAGAGTATGTCCATTCTCATCCAAACATGAAAAACATTAATGTACATCTAGGAGAATAACTAAAAATATTTTTCAAAGACTTGTATACCTTAGTAAGCAATCAAGGAATTTTTTTTAAAAAGATACATAAAAATCAGAAAAACGATATATATAAGAAAATGTTGTCCAAGGGATCATTCCCAAAGGGCAAAAAGAAGAGCCAGTCCTATCTGTCACAATGCACAATGAACCATAGAGCCCAAGACAAGTCATTAAATCTGTCCATGCTTTGTCATTGTCTTTAAAGTATAAGGTTTCGGTCTTAACCTGAACTCAGAGGAATAACAGGAAATAAAATGTCATTTTTGCCTGTTTAGATAACTTGTAAGCAAAGAGTAGAATATATTAATTTCTGTACCAAACAGTATTCAAATTAAGCATTCACATGATATGCAGACGAGGAACACTCCCATATTCTGTGTCAGACATTTCAACAGTGTTCCTATCCACAGACGCAAGAAGGTCCTGCTAGGTCCTGCTAGCAAAGCACCCTGGAAGAAAGTGACCCTTCTATACCACAGTTTCATTTTCAATACTAAGAGAGACCAAACATAGATGTGCCAAACAGTGTTGATTCAAGTCAGAATAATTTCAGCAGCTTTTACATCCATGAGGCTCCAGTACTATACCTGAATTTGGTTAGGCATACTTATATTAAATGTGCTTTTAATAATGTTTTATCACACGGCTTTTTTCATATTATTCAGGCTTGAGCTAACATTACTGAGTTTTCTCAAAACAAAACACAAAATAAGTTTTTGATAAGTTTTATAAGATTAATACTCTACAATTCTAAAGGACTTTATTAACTAATATAAAACATCAATCATTAACAATACACAATGCTACATTCACTAAGACAAATCAAATTTTCAATCAAAAGTTTCATGTCTATACATGATTGAGTCCCTATAGAAGGAATGAAGTATGGATAAGAAATGGAATATGGTAAACTATATATATATATATTTTGTGTGTGTGTGTGTGTGTGGTGCAGAGACAGGGGAGTCAGAGAGAGGGACAGATAGGGACAGTCAGGAAGGGAGAGAAATGAGAAACATCAATTCTTCATTGCGGTTCCTTAGTTGTTCATTGATTGATTTCTCATATGTGCCTTGACCAAGGGGCTACAGCAGACCAAGTGACCCCTTGCTCAAGCCAGAGACCTTGGCTCAAGCTGGTGAGCCTTGATCAAACCAGAAGAGCCCATGCTCAAGCTGGCAACCTCAGGGTCTTGAACCTGGGTCCTCCACATCCCAGTCCAACTGCGCCACCACCTGGTCAGGCTGGTAAACTATTAACTATTCAAATATACCAATAGAATGAAAGTTCTATAATGTACTTTTCAATGTATATGCATAAGAGAATACACTACAGTCAGTATTTACAGGTCAGAAATGAAATCACATCTTACCTTTAAATGTGACAAACAGTTCTGTAGGAAAATATGCCAGTTATTTAAAAAAAACTGCTTTTGACTGACACATAAAAGGCAGGTAATTAGTGGATACAGAGCCTACAGAAAATAGATAAAAGAGAGTTAATACTTTCCATGAAAAAAACACTGGACCTGTAAATTATTTTCATTTATTCTCATAAACAAGGAAACTAAAAGACCTTTATGTAGCTTTCCCATTTCTAATAAGAAATATGATCTTATAGAGTAGTCTAACAAAGAATGATAAAGGGGGAGGGGAGAATGATAGAGGCAAATTTTCTATAAGCACAGTTCATTCATGTATCATCCCTCCCTCAGTTAGAACATGCTGTTATTTCCCCTCGAGTCATTACGACCTCAGTCAGTACAGTGGTGATGAACATGGGCCCTGGGATCAGAGGACAGACTGGCATTAAAGTTTCAGCTTCCTATTAGTCAGGTGTCTGAGGCCAGAGAGGATACATTACAAGCTCTAAGCCTCACTTTACTAAAATGTTAAGTGAAAAATAATAATCATACATATTCTACAAAGTTGTGAGATTTAAAGTAAGACAAAAGATGCAAAAAGCCCTTAGCTCAATGCCTGGCGCTTTCCCAATGTTTATCATCATCATCATCATCATCATCATCATCATCAACATTACAGCTCTACCTGAAGTGTTCAAGAATTTGTCCAATTCTCCAAACTTTCCCCAAGTTGCATGAAAATTTACAGAGAAGTCCCTCAAATTTATATGAAATGGGAGGTTATGTGGAGGGAAAAAAAATCTCTGGGTAGAAAAGATGTAATTAGAAAGACACTGGTTCCTAAATAATTTGATGATTTAAAAATGCAATTTATCATAATATAAAATAAAGGAATTTGTAGTTTAATGTAAGAGTACATTCAACCTTTCCCATATCGCAACACATTAAAGCACCTGTCAAGCCAGGCAAATACCCAGAATGAAATCTGAATAACCTATGAGATATAAAGCTAGCAAAGTTAAGACTAGAAAACTTTAAAAAAGAGAAAATATATAAAATTTTCCCTCACATTAGACACTGAATATTTAACAATATCAACTTTTAAAATTCTCTTAAATCTCCACTGAATTCATAAATTAATTACTAAAACTCCTAATTAACTATGTAAAGATTTGAAATATTTCTCAATACCAATGAATGTTTCTTTCTGGAGCTCAGTTCAAAAGTAGTCTGATAAAGCATCTCCACAAAATTTTTCAAACAGGGAACATTCACTTCATTTTTAACAGCCTAGGTAAAAAGAGAATGAAAAAAGTAAGAAAATGATTACAAACGTTTGATCAAACTACAAGAACATTCTGTAAGGTTTGAGACTGGTTAATAATTCACTGAGGATCTCATTGAAGTACAGTACTATAATGTGCCAACCAACCAAAAGTT
This sequence comes from Saccopteryx leptura, assembly GCF_036850995.1. Classification (NCBI taxonomy): domain Eukaryota; kingdom Metazoa; phylum Chordata; class Mammalia; order Chiroptera; family Emballonuridae; genus Saccopteryx; species Saccopteryx leptura. Next base: position 35,756,970 of record NC_089507.1, read on the forward strand.
AAGTAAATAAGATAAAGGTGGTCCCTGCCCTAAGCGAACAAGCAGGGAACGTAGGCAAACGAACAGGTGGTATAACAGATGCTGTAAGAGGAAACAAAAATTCTCTGTGGTCTTGGAGCGGTCAGAACGGGGCCCCTATGGAAAAACCTCACAAGACACATCTAAGGTGAATCCAGTGTCTCTTGCCTGAAATATTGCAATAGCCTCCCACTGAACCCCTCTGGCCTTGTCTCCCACTCTTCTGCCCCACCTGTGCTGCGACCCAGTCGCACTAACTAGCTTCCTTGCTGTTCCGAGAACACAGCATGCATGCTCTTGATTCAGGACATCACTACTAGTTTCTTCCACCTAAGACGCTCTTCCCCCATATATAGCCTTACTCCTTCATTCCTTTAGTTTCCACTCAGTTGTCAGCATCTCTCTTAAGGCAGTGATCTTTCCTGATCACTCTATTTAAAATTTCAACTCCCTTACCATTTTAGCAATTCTTATCCCCACCCAGCTTAACATCTGTCCGCTGCACTTACTACCATCTGCATTCTATATAGGTTTACATATAAGTTTATTGTGTTTTCCTCAGAAGCAAATTCTATAGGATCAGGGAGTCTTTTCTACCTTTGCATCCCCTGTACATAGAAAAGGCCCTGACACAAAGAAAGCACGCCATACATACGATAAATGAATAAGTAGAGTCCAACCAGGTAAAGGGGAAGAGAGGTTATTTGAGAGGCAAGAATATTCCAGGCAGAACTGACTCTGTGGAGAGGCTGTTGTTATGGAATAGACTGTGTCATAACCCCCCTCACCCCAAATTCCTTTGCTGAAGTCCTAACCCCCACATACCTCATAATATTGGGTGTTACCTTATTTCAAAATAGGTTAATGTAGATATAACTATACTGCTCAGAAAAAATTAGAGGATATTTCAAAATGAGTATGAAGCGATAAAAAAAAGAAGCATTTGATTTATTTTTTTATTAAACAAGAACGTCAGAAAAGCAAATGACAAGTCAAAGAAAGTTGTTTGATTATGAAAATGAGATGCAAAACCAACTTTTACCTCATTGGTGAAAATGCACTATACAAAAGGCTTAAAGTACTGAAGTATCTGCACGTTTCCTCATTCCCTAATTTTTGTGAGCAAGTACTGGAGTTAGGATGAGTTCATACCAGGGGTAGGGGCTATTCTAACATGAATGGTATCATCAAAAGGGAGGAAATTTGGCCCTGGCCGGTTGGCTCAGTGGTAGAGCATCGGCCTGGCGTGCGGGGGGATCCAGGTTCGATTCCCGGCCAGGGCACATAGGAGAAGCGCCCATTTGCTTCTCCACTCCCCCTCCCCCTTCCTCTCTGTCTCTCTCTTCCCCTCCCGCAGCCAAGGCTCCATTGGAGCAAAGATGGCCCGGGTGCTGGGGATGGCTCCTTGGCCTCTGCCCCAGGCGCTAGAGTGGCTCTGGTCGCGGCAGAGCGACGCCCCGGAGGGGCAGAGCATCGCCCCTGGTGGGCGTGCTGGGTAGATCCCGGTAGGGCGCATGCGGGAGTCTGTCTGACTGTCTCTCCCCGTTTCCAGCTTCAGTAAAAAAAAGGAAAAAAAAAGGGGGGGGGGGAGGAAATTTGGACACAGACAAGCACATAAGAAAAACACTATGTAAACATGAATGCATGGACTGGGCTCAGGCTTCCAGAAGACAAGTAATGCCAAAGATTGTCAGTAAACCACCATTGCTAGGCAAAGGCAGGGAACAGAATCTGTAAGACAATAATTTTTTGTTGTTTAAGACACCTAGTATGTGGGATTTTGTTAAGGTTGCCCTAGCAAACTAATAAACCACAGAAGCAAATATGGCATAAAAGAAGAATTAAGCAACAAGTAATAATGGGGCATTGTCAAGGTCTTATTTCCTACAACTGGCTCCTCTTAATGAATTACCTTAAAAATTATATCCTAATCTTAGCTCAACATCTGACAAAAAACATATTGTTAGACAAGGGGGAAACACAAACGACAAATGGCATGAACAAGAAGGAATAAAAAACATTTCTAGGAAAAGAAATAAGAATACATGTACTAATGATAAAAGACTAAAGCTGGCATGGTTTTATAAATTAGTCTGTTTTCTTTTTGATAAAATGAACCTACTTCACAGAGCCAAAAACTGGGGGTGGGGAGTTATTTGACTCAAACTACTTGCAAAACTATAAATCAAATTTGTACCCATTTTAAAAAATCTTCAAAGATATAACAGGTAAAAAAAAAATCATGCCAATCACTTGCCATTAATATTTAAATTTTTTAAGTTTTCTTATAATTTCCTGTCTACCTTTTCTAAACATGTTATAAAGATAGGACCTGAATGGCACAACCAATTCATATGACCATACAGATTAGAAATCCAAAAGTTCAGTGTTAAAAATGAAAGCTAAAATTGTTCGGTTATAAAAAAGGATGAAGACAAAGAAGAAAACAAGGAACAGATGGGAAAATAAAACATATAATCAGAAGATATTTAAAATAACTGTATCAATGATCATATTAAATTTAGGTGGTCTCTAATTAAAAGTAAGAGATCGTCAGACTGGATAAAAAAGACCCAAACATGTCTTGTCTACAAAAAAAAAAAGTATTTTAAATATAAAAACATATGTACATAAAAGTAAAGAAATGGAAAAAGATATATAATCAAACAATACAAGTGTCAATTTAAAGGATATAACAATTCTAAACACTTATTTGCCTAATAAAAAACATACAAAGCAGAAACTGATAGAACCACAAAGAGAAACAGACAAATCTATAGTCAGTTAAAGTCAGATTTCAATACTCCTCTCTCAATAATAGACAGAACAAGGAGATAGGAAATGACAAGGTTATCAGAGATGAATATTATCAACCAACTTGGACCTAATTAATCTTTATAAAACATTCTATCCAATAGCAGCAGTACATGCAGTCTTTTCAAGTGAACATGGAACATTCATCAAGATAAATGATATTCTGGCCTTAAAAAAATGTATTCAATGGGATTCAAGTCTTACAAAGTATGTCTTCTGACCACAAATTAAAAATGAATAACCTAAAGATCTCTAGGAATAGCCCCAAATATTTAGAAACTAAATGATATGCTTTTAAATTGCCCATGGACTTCATAAGGAGCATTAAAAAGGATTTTTGAGTTTTATGAAAATATAAGATATCAAAATTTGTGAGTGCAACCTTCAGACCACTTTAGAAGTGCTTGAAGGAAATATATAGCATTAAATGCTATTACTAGAAACCAGGAAAGGTTTGGATGACCTCAGCTTCCACCTTAAGAAACTAGAAAACTAAAGAGCAAAATAAAGCCAAAATATAAGTAAAAGAAAGGAAATAATAAAAATCCAAGCAGAAATCAGTGAAATAGGCCCTGGCCGGTTGGCTCAGCGGTAGAGCGTCGGCCTGGCATGCGGGGGACCTGGGTTCGATTTCTGGCCAGGGCACATAGGAGAAGCGCCCATTTGCTTCTCCACACCCCCCCTCCCTCCTTCCTCTCTGTCTCTCTCTTCCCCTCCCACAGCCGGGGCTCCATTGGAGCAAAGATGGCCCGGGCGCTGGGGATGGCTCCTTGGCCTCTGCCCCAGGCGCTGGAGTGGCTCTGGTCGCAGCAGGGCGACGCCCTGGAGGGACAGAGCGTAGCCTCTGATGGGCGTGCCGGGTGGATCCCGGTCAGGCGCATGCGGGAGTCTGTCTGACTGTCTCTCCCCGTTTCCAGCTTCAGAAAAATACAAAAAAAAAAAAAAAAAAAGAAATCAGTGAAATAGAAACTGAAAAAAAGAGAACATCAATAAAGTCAAAAGCCAGTTCTTTGGGATGATCAATAAAATTAATAAACCTCAATCCAGACAGACCAGGAAAAAAGAAAAGTCACAACTTACCAATATTTGGAATGGAATAGGTCACTACAGACCCTACAGATACTTAAAGAAAATAAGGGAATATGATGACCAACTTTATTCCAATAAATTTGATAACTCCCTTAGAAATGGGTAAATCCCCCAGAAAGATGTGAAAGCTCCCTCAAGAAGAAACAGTATGAGCAAACCTGTCTTTTGAAGAAAATTATCTGGTAGTTAAAAAGGTTCCAACAAGAAAAATTCCAGGCCAAGGGAATTTATTAGTATATTCTACCCAAGTCTAAAGAAAGACATAAAGCCAATTCTGCACAAACTCCTCTTCCTATATTACCTTGATATTAAAACCCAAAAAAAAGCCATTACAAGAAAAGAAAACCACAGATAAAGAGCCCCCATGAACACAGATAGGTGCAAAAATTCTCAATAAAAAATCATATCATGATCAAGAGTTTAACCCCAGAAATGTAAGATTGATTCAATAATTAATATAATTCAATATATATTATATTATCAAACATAAAAGAAAAACCATATGATTATTTCAACAAACGGGTGAGGGAAATATTTAACAAAATCCAAAATTTATTCCTGAAAAACACTCTTCAAAAATTAAAAATGGAAATAAATTTCCCCAATATGATAAAAGGCCATCTATGAAAAACCTACAAGTAACACCATTCCTATTGGGTAAAGCTGATGACTTCAGCCCTCAGGTATGAGACAAGGAAGTCTGTTCTCATTATTTTTATCTGTACTAAAAAGTCCTCATCAGTGCAATAAGGCAAAAATAAAGTATACACATTGAAAAATATTTTGAACACCTGGACAATGAAACCTTAAAACAATGGCATTTACAATAGTATAAAAATAAGAAATGCCTCTGATAAATTTAACAAAATATGTTCAAGGTCTGTACTATAAAACTATAAAACATTGTTGACAGAAAGTGAAGACCTAAGTAAAAGGAGAAAGATGCTATCTATGCTAATGAATCACAAGAATCAATATTAAGATGTCTGTCCTACCATTTATTAATGTAAAGTAATCCCAATTTGAATTCCAGCAATTTTTTTAATTGACTATGTCAGTGGTCGGCAAACTCATTAGTCAACAGAGCCCAAATTCTAGGAAACCCAAAACTAATATGGAGAAATTGAAAGAAGGTCAACAGTTGCTTGAGAACTGAGATGCAGTGAATGAAGGTGGGTATTAAAAAGGAACACGAGGAATCTCTTTTTTTTGTTTGTTTGTTTTTTGTTTTTTTTACGGGGACAGAGAGAGAGTCAGAGAGAGGGATAGATAGGGACAGACAGACAGGAATGGAGAGAGATGAGAAACATCAATCATCAGTTTCTCATTGAGACACCTTAGTTGTTCATTGATTGCTTTCTCATATGTGCCTTGACTGTGGGCCTTCTGCAGACTGAGTGACCCCTTACTCAGGGGCCTTAGGTCCAAGCTGGTGAGCTTTTCTTTTGCTCAACCCAGATGAGCTCATGCTCAAGCTGGCGACCTCAGGGTCTCAAACCTGGGTCTTCCGCATCCCAGTCCGACGCTCTATCCACTGCGCCACCGCCTGGTCAGGCGAACATGAGGAATCTTTTAGAGTGTAACAGATATGTACATTATCTTGAGTGTGGTGATGGTTTCATGGGCATATACATATGTCAAATTGTATACTTTAAGTCTGTGTAATTTATATGCCAATTTTACCTTCATAAATCTCAAAAATATCTATATATGCATGCATTTATATATTATATACATATATGAATCACTTAGATACCAATATGCAGTATACTGAAAATGAATACAGCATATGACATATACCACACAGAAAAACTGAGTGGGGATAGGGGGGGCGAATGGAGACCAGGAAACAAAAAAAATCTATTTATAGCATGCTATAAATTTCATTACCATAGAGTTTTTATTACTAGTATCTGCAAAATTAGTTATTGAATAACACACTACATTTATACCAAGGAAAGTTTCTATAAATCTGCTTCCCTAGAAGTTACTGCAATCATATTTTCTAAATAATGCAGAATACATATTTTGATAAGTACGATGAATGTCACGGCAACTACAGAACAGAACGTGTAAAACTAAGACAGTCCTGTATATTCCAAGATGTATGTCACAGCACTTTTAAATTCTTCAGAAGCCACTAAAATGGTGTCATTTTTGTAAGGAGCAAAAGCCATAATTAAATGCAGCAGGTTATATTGAGCCACTTGAGGCGACCATGACTGCCATCTGCAAATTCTGAGCACTCCTAACTGAATCTTGAGGGCTTCTTTTAATTAAAAGACTGATGGATGCTCTTCTACTATTTGTCTAGTAACCATTTTCCCTATACCTATGTTACAGTCAAAGTCTCTACTTAATTGTCTATTAGATTACCAGAGAGTAAGAATATTTCATGTAGCAACTTCTTTAATAAAAAGGTATTTTTAAAATATAAAAATAAATATACTTACAGCAGCTACAGGTATAAGAATCTCCACAAACAAACCAGCAAGTGCATGTTTTATATCTTTATCTTTTACTTCTAAGAAATACTGAGCACATTCCTGGCAGGGAGTGGGAAGGAATACATTAGATTAACAAAAGAGGAAGATTAAAGAAGTTTTAATATCACAATCATTTTGTAAATATTGCAATTTCACCAAAAAGTTATGGTCAAAACATGCTTAAATTGAAAAAGAAAGTTAATTTATACTTGTGACAATTTAAAAACTGGAATAAAGAATAATGTTGTCATTAATTTATATATATTTATATTTTATTTCATTTTAAAATTCATGAAGAAAGAGCAAGAAAAGCCACTGTGAGGCTAAATCTCGACAACTGGGAAAGTATATCACCTGCATAAACTGAAATGATGCTTCAAAATCTTCTACAGGATACATTTTCACTCGGAAAAATTTCATTCCCATTATTAAGCTGATGACACTTTGTACCACATGTGGACTTTGTTCCTTTAGCCGCAATTCTTTTAATTCTGTCATGAACTTCTTCCTCACAGCTTGAAACCTTTAATGCACATAGACACATAATTTCCTGAGTTAAAAACACTAATTTCCTACATGTTATTTAAGGTTGAAATCAAAAGGAATAATAGGACTTCTTTATCCCTATATACATAATTGTTGATGCAGCACCATTAACACATGATAATAATCATAATGAAAATAAGACCAAATAACCCACCTATAAAACTTCCACATGTAAATCAGAGAGTGTCTCCAATTTTTAAGGCCATTACAATAATAGGGGAATCCAAGGATTTTTTCTTTTATTAAATTTCTCATCATAATTATTAGTCACTACAGTCAAAGGGAATGCATAGACGGTAATACAGCTCCCAGCCTTTTCCCTCTGCTCCTCCCCTTTCCCATCCCTCCACCTGCCCCCTCAGACGCCAGTGCCCTCAGCCTAACCTCAATGCGCATTTCCTTCCATGCTCATTATGTGTATGGGTCAAAAACACCTCAACATTGCTCTAAGTGACCAATGAGGGTAAGTGTTATTTCATAAATTTACTTGGCCATTTGGATTTATCATCTTTAGCATCTTAGAAATAATTCAGTGGTGATGCAATGTTCTTCTAGATCCAGCTTGCTAATGTATTATTTGGAATTTCTAATCTGTATTCCTAATTAGAAATTCATTTTTTATAAAAATTTTAAAATCATGAACTATTATATCATAAAAATAATACATCATTGCTTTTGTCTATGCTTTAGTGCCTGTAATTCCTAGACAGGAATTCTTTATTAATTAAATATAAATGAGATATTAAGATATTATTACTAAAACTGTGTTCTAAGTTCTACAGCATTGGTTATGCAAGGGTGCCTAGTGTACTACAAAAAATATACCAAATAAAATACATTACTTAATATAAAATCTAAACCACTAAGCATTAACAATGCTTGCCTTCTTAGAATTTAGAAAAGTTTTTTTAAAAAAATATTTTTATTTATTTATTCATTTTAGAGAAGAGAGACAGAGAGAGAAAGAGAGAGAGAGAGAGAGAGAAGAGGGGGAAGAGCAGGAAGCATCAACTCCCATATGTGCCTTGACCAGGCAAGCCCAGGGTTTTGAATTGGCGACCTCAGCATTTTAGGTTGACGCTTGATCCACTGCACCACCACAGGTCAGGCTAGAAAGGTTTCTAATGATGATTTTAGGGCCAAAGACTATTGAAATGACACCCACAAAAATCTGAATTGATACTTTTTACTTTATAAATTTCCCAGTAGCAACAAAGGAAATTCAAAATCTTCCATAGTCTTTAGAGCACACATAAAATACTAAAGACAGGCCCTGGCCGGTTGGCTCAGCGGTAGAGCGTCAGCCTGGCGTGCGGGGGACCGGGTTCGATTCCCGGCCAGGGCACATAGGAGAAGCACCCATTTGCTTCTCCACCCTCCCCCTTCCTCTCTGTCTCTCTCTTCCCCTCCCGCAGCCAAGGCTCCATTGGAGCAAAGATGGCCCGGGCGCTGGGGATGGCTTCTTGGCCTCTGCCCCAGGCGCTAGAGTGGCTCTGGTCTCGGCAGAGCGAAGCCCCCTGGTGGGCGTGCCGGGTGGATCCCGGTCGGGTGCGCCAGGTGGATCCCGGTCGGGCACATGCGGGAGTCTGTCTGACTGTCTCTCCTCGTTTCCAGCTTCAGAAAAATACAAAAAAATAAAATAAAATAAAATACTAAAGACAAACATCTTTTTAGTGTTAACTATAATGATGGTTCAATACAACTCAATGAGTATGATGCCTAACGAAGAACACTTTTCACGGAGTAACCTAGTATCTTTTATCTTTCCTTTTAGGTATCCCTTCTATCTATTCAAAACTCTGGTTAGTATTAACAGATGACGACAGGGAAGAGACTGCATTGCTATCTCGGAAATAAAAGCACTCAACTGGAAAGTATTAAAAGTAATTACTAGCTCTGTAAAGGTCTAAAAAGAAGAGTTTTTTAAAATGCTTCCATAGAATTGTTAAACATAGGAAATAAGGTAATATTCTGACTACTCTTGGCAATTTCTGACTTCCTCAATTCAGATTTTTATGGAACCCCCCAAGTGAAAACGAGTTGTGATATGAAAGTATGGGTGCTATTTCAAAATCTTCTAAGGAACAGAGCAGCTTAGTAATAAAAGATGGAACAGATTTCACAAGACTCTATAAAAAATATAGTTGGTTTAAAACTGTCAGTGTCTATTACATTGGTAATAAAGCATTCCAAAAAGAAAGCAGAAATCAAAATCAGGGAGACTTACTTGGATTGGGTCAGAACTCCTATCACCTCCGCATACAAATCTGCAATAATGTGCACATTCCCAGTGTTGGTTCCTGAATATCTAAAATAACGAGAGAACAAATGTATTATTCATTAAAATTTTCTACAAACTCTCTTAATAAATCTAAAACTTTCTTAATTGAGTATTGTAAAATTTTCTGAGGATTCCTTTATAGGATAATAAAAACCACATAATTTTTCTCCTATCTCTAGATGTTAATTTGCCATGAAATTTAACGTTCTGATTCTCATAAATCCAATCAATGGTTTTCAGAATTATTTTTATAAAATCGTTCCTAGAAGTATTTTGTATGAATTCAAAAAAAAAGAAGAAGGCAATTGTTCTGGACACTAAAAACAAATGATTGATGAGAGTGCAAAGTACATTTAAACAGTCTAAACCCAGACCACAGAGTAAAGCAACAATCCAAAGTTAGTATTTTACTTACCCTTCCTTATGTTTAAAGTGCTTGAAAGCTAAGTTTAGAACTTCATGAACTAAGGGATCGGGCACAGGATGAACAGGAATCTGGAATTAAAAAAAAATCAAATAAGAACTAACTAGATTAGAAATCTTTTATGAGTAGTCTTATCATTTTAACAAATTAAATCAATAGTAATTTTAATTCTCATGATATGCTCTATTACTAATCTGACAATCTTCCTTTTTTCTAAAAGATAGTATTTCTCTAAGAATTTAGCTGAAAATCTATTTCTTGAGGATTTGAAGGAGAGCTATTTAAAATAAGATAATGTGCATGGCCTGTGGTGGCAAGTAGATAAAGTGCCAACCTGGTATGTTGAGGTGGCCAGTTCAAAACCCTGGGCTTGTCCGGTCTGGTCAAGGCACATACAAGAACAACCACTGAACAACTGAAGCAAAGCAACTATGGGTTGGTACTTCTCACTCCCTGTCCCTCTCCTCTCTCTGTAAAATCAATAAATAAAACCTTAAAAAAAGATAATGCATTTCTTACAAAGGAAAACCAATGTACTAGGAGGAGAATGAATTTAGTCCTGAATAATGACCAGTAACTAATTCTAAACTAGTAAATATGAGAGACATCAGAGAAACATAATTACACAAATTGTAATAAGGGACAAAATTTCTAATAAGTAACTATTCCCTTCTATTTATTCATCTCGCTGAGAAGGTGACTAAACCCACACACTGAGAACACTGGCAGACCTTGTAAAGCACTGTGCCAAGCAGAAGGAGGCACGGCAACAGCCGCAGCTGTCAAAGGCTCCTGCTGAATGAAGCCTTACTGCAAGCTCAGTGCCTGTACTATGGCCTCACCGTGGCTAAGTGGCTCAGTATGTATTGTTGACTACAGAAGGGTGAGAAAGAGCATTTGTCTCACATTTCCTAGAAACTGGACTGTCCTAAAGGCCTGTACCTGAAATCCAATTTGAAAAAAATGCACTATGAGAGAGATTCTTATACTGCTCTATCACAAAATCAAATAAAGATCAAGTTAGGAAGCAGCTGTAATCCAAACTCTACCTTTCTACATATCAGAGAACCTTTCAAAATTAACATAATGATACAGGAAAGAAATGAACTTTATTCACTACTTTGTGGAAGCTGAGATATTTAAATCCCATGTTAACAATAGGGCAGAAACTAAATTTTTTCTACATAATAAAGTTCAAGAATTCAGAGATGCTGGTAGAATAGTAAACCTTTGTCCCTCATTGGTAATCTGAAATTTTAAACCCAGAATTTCTCTAGCATTAGGGATACTTAACTAGAATTTTATGATTGACTGGATAATTACAAGAAGCTTTTCAATCTCTTATAGGCAAACACATCCAATTATTACAAAAGTGTAACAATCACTTCTTATCAATACAGGAATCTCAGAATAATACAGGCTGATAAATGAAATAGAGGCATGGCAATCTTTTCCTTGGTACCCTGAGCACCCCACGATTTCTCTCAGATTAAGAAGAAACTAAAAACAGTATCCCTACAATGCTCCCTTAAACCTACACCAAGCTGTTCAATTAATTATAAACTATAGCCAAACCATTACACAATAAATAAAAACATTTTCTTCACTGTAATGATAAAAGTATAGAAAGACCATATAGATTTTGGGTTAGTGTAATCAAACCAAGATTTCTCTTTTCAGTAGTTATGCATCATCCTTGTGGAAGTTCCCACTTCCTCACCTGTCATTTGCAGGTAAGAGAGCTGACCCCTATACTGACCAGCTCTGAGAGAATGCAAAATCCGGTGTATTACAATTAGAGACTGATTTTTGTCCTCTCACCTTCCCCAACCTTCTCCAAAAGGGACCAGGTCAAAAATCTTACCTCCTGGGAATGTAGGGGAGACAAAAAGAACTAGATATTGAGGACAAGGCCTAGTAGGGAAAAAGTTCCAAGAGCCAGAGCCCATCAGGGAAGCAGGGAGACAGATGTATTCTCCCAGCTTCATGTTCCCTGGAATAAGTCAAACAAATAGGCCCCAAGGTAGCAAAGAAGTTACTGGAATCATTGCTGTGTTCCTAGTCAGTCCTGTGATTACCTTGTTGATAGTTAAAATACAGAAGACATCTACCACTAGGGGACGGGCTATGTTTGTCTCAGGCTGCTGATCCCAGAACTTACTTCAGAACTGACAGTGCTCCCCAAGCAGGCTGGCTCAAGACCTTTCAGTGACCTTGCAATAATGCACCACTGCGTTTTACAGGACTAAGCTTTTCCTGCCCTACTTACTCGACTGTGTTGTGGTTTTACACGTTGATTTCTTCACAGAGATGTGAGGTGAGCTCTAGGTCAGAGATCTAAAATACACGGGACTTAAACCTAGACTTTCTCCTAAATGAAGTCTTTATTTGCTCCAGTTATGCCCTAGATCTAACAATGACAGCTGGGACACTACTTAGCCATGGTGTGTGCTCTTTAGAACTATCCCACTACTGCCACCAACAACCCTTTTTATGTGTCTTCGTGCCTGGCTGGGATTATTTACAATACTTTTAACAGCCTTGCAAGATAGATATTTGTCCCTTTTTTACAGGTGAGGGAACTGAAGTCCTGAAGTCAGTGTGTGCTTCCCTAGGATGTACTGTGTGCCCACATAAAGATGCATTTAGTAAATGAAAAAGTATGGAAAACTTCCAATTTTTTCCCATTAGAAGAGAAACAGAAGCGAAAGGAGAAATGTATCTTTATCTTTAATTGGGGGGGGAGCACAATCTCTAAAAAATTTTATTCAAAGAATGAATGTTATCAGAATGCACAGATATTTCTGAGCTCCCTATTTCTCCCCTTATTTTCAATAGCAAAAAATATCACCCCAAACTGAATCAAAAAACTGGAGGGAATCCTATTGTACTTTAGAGAAAAGGTTCTACTTTCATGGAATAATATTCCCATCTCTAATATCAAAAAATTATCAAATCTATCATTTGTGTGATTTTTAGAAGCAGCACTAATTCTACTTGAACATTCAAGAAGAATGTACCCTAAAGAATGTCCAGGTTTTATTTGAAGGCCATTCCTACCACCACCTCCCAAAATTTAATGCTTTTATCACATCACAAAAGTGAAAAACACCAAAAGTAGGCTAAGATATGGATACTGGGTATCAGTGAAACTCATTCATTACCTAAAAGACCAGCTGTCAACACAAAGGAGAATAAATTCATGCCTCCGCAAAATTACAAATAATCCTATAACTTTAAGAGCTGCTTGTCAACACCTAAAATGGTGATGTTAAATCCTAAAGATCTATTCCACCTTCTGATACTTCACAACAGCACTGAGAAGACAAAGCCAAGAGCTTGAAATGACTCACAAACCTGGTTCTCTAATCTTTGTTTCAATGAATACATACTCTAAAATTCAATATTAAAAGAAAACTGTTTCAAACTTTCTAAATGCTATATTGCTGTTTAAACATGCTTTTAGTGTGGATTTTAAAAGTTGTAGTCAGCTATGACCCCAAAATTATTCTTCTTTCTTGAAAAAATGAAATTAGTCCTCCATATCTTGAACCAATATTGTTCCCACAGTGAATCACACCAATTTCATCACATTTATACTATCTCAATCCTCCATCTAACTTGTTATGATTGAAACTTTAATATCACAGAATGCTGGCTGGCCATTTCACCTAATTTTGCATCTCTGACTTTATCAAATATTTTATTTTAATTTTTTTTATTTTATTTATTCATTTTTAGAGAGGAGAGACAGAGAGAGAGAGAGAGAGGAGAGAGAGACAGAGAGAGAGAAGGAGGGAGGAGCTGGAAGCATCAACTCCCATATGTGCCTTGACCAGGCAAGCCCAGGGTTTTGAACCGGCAACCTCAGCATTTCCAGGTCGACGCTTTATCCACTGCGCCACCACAGGTCAGGCTCAAATATTTTATTTTTATTATCAAAGGGAGAAAACTTGGAGTAATAAAATGAACCAGCTTCATAGTCTTCAGCAAGTCACTACAACTAAGATCATTTCTTCAACTGTAAAATGAAAATGAGATAACATTTATTGGGCACTTTCCATGTCCCAAACAGGCATCACTGTATTTAATTCCCATGAGTCTACAAAAATGGCACTATTATCATCCCTCCTTTAGAGAGGAGAAAGGAGTTAGTAGATAATAACTTGCCCAAGTTACACAGCAAGTAAATGGCACAGCTGGGGTGAAAACGCCTGCCATGACTAGCTCCAGAATTTGTTACAATGACCAGCTGATACAAAGGATATAGAGTCTTTATGCACTATGAAGAGTTCTAAACAAGTGTGATTATCACTGAAGACATAACAAATTACTCAAGAAACAAATAATTTGCAATATATGAGGTCAAGGACTAACCCACAAGAAAGATTTACTCCTCCTTAAGACCGAACCAACCATATATCAATACTTCAATGCTCCGGAACTGTTTAAATCACATTTTAATATGTGTATATTATGTGGGGCAAAGTAAAAGTCTTATTAAATTCAAGATGTATTACATTGATTGCTTTCTAGATCTATTGAACCCTACATCAGCTTGACACTAAAGAAAATTGGGTTAGTTTTTCATGATATTTCAGAAAGTTCTATTGATTTTTACTTCATTTTATGTAGTTTTATAGTTTTAAAAAAGCTAAAAAAGATGCCTTTTACTAGGAAAGAATAAAAAACCACTACAGGTTTTTAAATAAAGTATATCTATGTTCTTGGTGATATATTTTATTCTTTGATGGGTGCATTTGAATGAAGATATGAGCATAATGATAAAACAGAGACGTGGGTAAGTGAAAACGAAACTAGAGGTTGGAACAACGCAGCGACAGCCAAATCCAAGATTAGCTGTCAGTCACTTTCTCACACTTGAGCCGCGTGAACCATGAGTCTCCAAGGATTTTGTGGAGGAGTCTTGAAAAATGAGCCCACTGAAAGAATTCTTATGGTTACATATCCTGATTTTTCTTCTAGCATATCTATCTGGATTATTTTGGAGGAAGAGGATGAAGATGAGAAGGAGAGAAAAGGACAGAAGAGGAAGCAGAGGAGAAAGAAAAACCTCCAGGGGGTTGCCTTTGTGTTGAAGTTCTGAAGCCAGTAATTAGGGAGAGCTTTCAGATGAGCGGAGACACTGATTTCTAAGCAGAATCATGTCAGCAGAAGCAAAGGGGAAAAGGCATGATGCAGACAGATCACTCCCGACGGTCTGTGCAGCTTCTCCTGCTGGAAGACGAAACACTATACATGTAACTAAGCAGAAGTGCAAGTGCTGGTTACCAAACTAATGAGCTACACCGAGCTCACAAGAGATGCCAGGGATCAACCACAGTGAGCCCCAGTAATGTCTACCCACGGTGTGCAGCCAGGTCTGGTCCCAGCTCCTCTTAACCCTAGTTACATCAGGGTCTTAAGAGCCCAGCTAAACCAAGAGAGCACAAGAAGCAACTCCGGCCTGTAAGCACAACTCCCAGGAGAAATTTCTTTCCCATATTTACTAAAAAACCTTTAGGATGGATATATATTAAAGTGATTTTACATTTGATTAGCTCATTTATCTATTTTACATATTTTAAATTACTTTTATTTGCAGATTACAGACATTGTCAAAAACAAAGGTGAACTATAAATGCTTACATAATTCAGATATTTTTACATTGGCTACGTCCAAAAAACAGACTATTAACTTTCATATCTTACATGTGCTGTTTGTCATATTATATGTTCTATTCCACTTTATACTACAAAGTAAACTCCCTGTCCAAACTTGTAATGTGCAAAATACAATTTTCCTTTTAGATTTCCGAAATGTTTTCAACACTACAATGTGCAGGGCTGGAAATATATGGGGCATCTTTGACAATTCAGTCTCACCCATGTGAAATCACCCCCTGCCTCGACTATTACCGCACAATTATTACATGTTGAAATGCAGGCTTGAGGGCTTCGAAGAAAGCCTTTGAAAGGGGAAGTAAAAAAGGACCAAAAGAGGTGAATGACAGGCATACTGCACTTGCAGCTAAAGGCCCGTATTTAACCCACTTTGCTAACATGACTTCTGTCTTGGATGGCTCACAAAGGTAAAAGGAACAGAAGTGACAGGTATAGGAGATGAAAGCCTCAGGCAACTTAACAGGTGTAACTCAATTACAGGAGTTGACGTGCACCAGAATTTTAGATATAACATCTTAAATAAGGAAACTGAAACATGAAGGCAAAATAAGAAAAAAAGAATAAGAAATACAGACTTTGCAGAAATAGAAGTGCTTACCTGCTTTAGAACTTCAACTAAAACTAAACAAAAAATGAAATCTACTGCTAAGTCTCTCCTTTCAAGAAGATAATCTCTCTCACGTTGCTGTTCATCCCTGAAACAAGAATCCCAAATTAGGACTGTGCTTAGGATATAAATTTTAAGATAGGTATTGGTTATACAGTACTTCCAATTATTCACTGAGTTCCCAATATGTACAGTGCCTTACAGCAAGTGTACAAATGTTCTTAATAACCCATTGTATATATTACATGTTCTCATGTTCCATCTCTCTTGTACATTAGAAATTTATACCCACATTTCATTATATTATGTCAGAAACCAAATCAAATCCAAAAATATAAGAGAAAAAAATATTTCAAATTTCATTTAGAAAATATAACCCTGTTCCATATTTGATTAGCATTATCTTTGTATTAAGAACTGAAACAAAAATATAACTTTTCTGATGAAAATATAGCGCCAGGTAACTTTCTCAGAATTTAACATGAAAATTCACACTGGCATCTACTGCAGTCCATTTCTAAACTGGAGACTATCATCTGAACACGAGCAGATGTTTCACTAAAAGCCATGATCTCCCTCAGGTATTTGAAAAAGTTCTAGGATTTGAGCATCGAAAAGGATCTCATGGTAAATAGTATAGGGTTCTGACAGTCTTCTTGTATCACCACCACTGCTTCCCTTCACAAACCACAGGAATAATATTTTTAAATTTTTTTCTATGACTATTAAAGCTCCTCACAACTACTGAAATTTGGTTTTGCACAACCTGTACGGCTGCTCCTACTTTACCTGATACCCTCTCCTGATTTACAGTTTAAGTTTGGACTATCCTCTTACTACCACTTTATGACAAAAGAAATCAATGTCTTTACTAGAAACCAAACAATTACAATCTTCAGAGGATACCACCATTGCCCCCTTTATTGGAAGTGTTTCGATCCCAGGCAGAACAGTGAAAAATGAGCCACTTACCCCTTAGATTTTGTGCTAGACCGAGGCCTATACTCATAAGATTCATCTTCAGTCCCATTCTGACGTCTGTACCAGTCAAACAAGGTGCGAAGTAAGGAAGGGAGACAGTGCTCTGCTACTGAGCTCATAGAGCTTATCAACTGAAAATACAAGATATTACCAGAAGATAAAATACCACATCAAAGTACCACGCTACCAACTATATAAGCAATCGCTTAAAAATAATTAACATTCCTAGAATAAGCAGGTTAACTGAAAGCAATAAATGTATTTTAACATGTAAAAAGGGCTACAGGGGCCCTAGCCAGGCGGCACAGTGGAAGGAACAGAGTCATGGCATGGGGAGGCTGCAAGTTCAATCCCGGATCAGGACACATCTGAGAAGCAACCTATGAGTGCACAACCAAATGGAACAGCTAAGTAGAACAACAAATCAGTGGGGGGGAAAAACTTTTTTAAGGGCTAGGGACACAGCCAAGTGGTAAATTGGGCGAAGTTCCCCTACTATTAAACTATTACACTTCACCCAAATCCATTCAGGTTAACTCAAAGGCTTTCTGCCTTCTCCCAACCTCCACACGCTACTCACATATATAGAAACATCAATAATATTCTTGATTAAACACAAGGATACTTCTGGGAAAACTGATGCAGAACATGAAAAAACAAAACCAGTCCTGGCCTGGAGCTCAGTGGGTTAGGAACATCACCCTGATGCCAAGGTTACAGGTCTGGTTCCCGGTCAGGGCACACATAAGATTAACCAATGAACGCATAAATAAGTGAAACAACAAACAGAGCTTTCTCTCTCTTTCTCTCCCTTCCTCTCTTTCTCTAAAAAAAAAAAAAATCAAATAAAAATTAAAAACAACAATAAAAAACTGACCAGTTCCTCCCTCTTCATGTGAAAAAAGGTTCTAAGATGTTGCCACTAGAATAAAGAGATGTAGAATAAAGAAAACTGTATTTTGTTAGAAGTATGGGAGAAGCTTCAATTTACTCTGTACTGCTATGATACAGAACAGAGAATTTAATTACATAATTAACGTAATACTCACAAATAAACATATTAGAAATATGTTGTACACAAGCTTTCAAAGCTTAAAATATATAAATGGACAGCGTAAAGATAATGTAGTAAGATTAACAATTGCTCCTCAATTTGAGGCACCCCTAAAACTATCTGTATTGTAATAAGTATCCAATTCACTTCATGAATGACCGCCACTTGCCTTAGTGGTGGTAAGAGGTACAGCAGCTACGGTCAGCAGTCCCTAAAGTCACTTCATCTTGAAAGTTCTCCCCAAAAATTCTCTCCATAAGAAATTCTATATCTGATTCAACTCATTGCTCACAAAACTAATAATTTTAAATCAGCCTACAGTGTCACATTTACTTTTTAAAAACTTTTATTTATTGATGGATTATAAAGATAGAGAGAGAGAAATATCAACTTTTTGTTCCACTTATTTATGCATTCATTGGTTGATCCTTGTATGTACCCTGACCAGGAATCAAACCCACAACTTTGGTGTAGCAGTACAATGCTTTAATCAAATGAGTACCCAGCCAGGGCTTCATTCTGTTTTTCTTAAATAAAAAACATAAATACTCTAGGCCCTGGCAGGGTGGCTCAATGGTAGAGAGTTGGCTCGGCATGTGGAAGTCCCAGGTTCGATTCCTGACCAGGGCACACAGGACAAGCGCTTCTCTGCTTCTCTACCCTTCCCTTCTCCTTTCTCTCTCTCTTCTCCTCCCACAGCCAACGCTCCATTGGAGCAAAGTTGGCCCCGGCACTGAAGATGGCTCCATGGCTTCTGCCTCTGGCACTTAGAATGCCTCTGGTTGCAATGGAGCAATGCCCCAGAAGGGCAGAGCATCGCCCCCTGATAGGCATGCCTGGTGGATCCTGGTCAAGCACATGCAGGAGTCTGTCTCTCTGCATCTCTGCTTCTCAGTTCAGAAAAATACAAAAAAAAACAACCCCAAAACAAATAAACAAATAAAACAGTAATACTCAAGGTCTCATTCAGTTCTGTGACTATAGGCAGTATCAGTTCATGAAGATAAACTGATAACTCTACCAATTACAATTTTAATTTTCCTAATATTTTATGTTCTCCATATAACTTCAGACTGTACTATATCTAGAAAAATAGAAAAAAACATTACAGTTTATTTGATTGTATAGGCTGTTCTTCTCTTTTTCATTCCTTTTAATCATGGTTCTATTTACAAATTACTAGAATTTGACAGGTAAATAATTTCTAATACAGAAAATTAAAAGTAAAACATTCTAATTTTAATTAACTGCTTTTTTCATTTATATTTTATTAACAATCAACCATAAGAATCACTGAAAAGGAGGAAACGATTCATTAATAAAGAAGGGACGGCCCTGGCCGGTTGGCTCAGCGGTAGAGCGTCGGCCTAGCGTGCGGAGGACCCGGGTTCGATTCCTGGCCAGGGCACAAAGGAGAAGCGCCCATTTGCTTCTCCACCCCTCCGCCGCACCTTCCTCTCTGTCTCTCTCTTCCTCTCCCGCAGCCAAGGCTCCATTGGAGCAAAAATGGCCCGGGCACTGGGGATGGCTCTGTGGCCTCTGCCTCAGGCGCTAGAGTGGCTCTGGTCGCAACATGGCGACGCCCAGGATGGGCAGAGCGTCGCCCCATGGTGGGCGTGCCGGGTGGATCCCGGTCGGGTGCATGCGGGAGTCTGTCTGACTGTCTCTCCCTGTTTCCAGCTTCAGAAAAATGCAAAAAAAAAAAAAAAAAAAGAAGGGACCATAAAATACCATCTGCTACTGTAAATGTATATTTAAACAGTTTAAAAGCACACATAGCTATTTATTATGAAAAACATCAAGCTATGATGCATGATCATTTATAGTTTTATTAATCACTTTACATAAGAAGATAGATGGAAATTTTTCTTAAAATCTTGTTTAATAGAATTTCAAATTCTGATTATATATTCATTTATTCATCATTAGTGAAGTAATCTAAATAATTTAATAATAATATATTAATAGTTATTAATTACTAGCAATAATACCTTTGTGATGACATTAAGACATGAAAAGCAGGCCCTCAGTGGTAGAGTGTCGGCTTAGCATGCGGGAGTCCCAGGTTCGAGTCCCAGAAGAAGCGCCCATCTGCTTCTCCACCCTTCCCCCTCTCTTTCCTCTCTGTCTCTCTCTTTCCCTACTGCAGCCAAGGCTCCATTGGAGCAAAGTTGGCCCGGGCGCTGAGGATGGCTCTATGGCCTCTGCCTCAGGCGCTGGAATGGTTCTGATTGCAGCAGAGCAACGCCCCAGATAGGCAGAGCATCATTGCTCCCTGGTAGGCATGCCGGGTGGATCCCAATAGGGCGCATGTGGAAGTCTGTCTGACTGCCTCCCCATTTCCAACTTCAGAAAAATACAAAAAAAAAAAAAAAAAGACATGAAAAGCATTATATTAGGTGATCTGATTATTACTATAAATAGAGGATTAGCTTCCTATATTTACGGCTTTTTCTTAGACGAGTGGCTATTTACTAAGTGTATGTATGCATCCAGAATTACCCAGAGGGATGCTGTAAAATACAGGTGCCAGAGCACTACTCGGACCCAGCAGAACCAGAGTGAGATCCAGAAACAGTGCTTTGTTATGTCTCCACCACGTGATTTTAACCAGTCATCTGTATCTATCTAATCTACTAGACTAAAAACACTAACATCAATTTCCTAGATACATGATTATAAGAAAAATAGCTCAGGAATACTAGATGGCAATAGAAAGCTAACCTGGGTTATTGGTTTTTGCAAACAATCAGCATATAATAAAACAATTCTTGAGCAAACATAATTATAGCAAAAATAACATTTGATTAAACATTTCATTTCAGCAAGAGGAAAGAATTAACATTAGAGAAATACCACACTAACTTTTAGATATTGGCATTCTATTTAAAGAGGGTTTGGGGGTGGTCATTGTATATCTTCTTTTCAAATTTCTTTTGCTTTCTGACACAGAGAGGGTCCACGGGGCCTTTGCACAAGCACAGCTAGAATTACAAGGAGCAAGGATGGGATGCAGTTAAGGCCGCTTGGAGTAGTCCTCAACTGCTGGGGATGGGAACTGCAGTTAAGTGCTCTAGGCCCCAATCAAGCAAGTGCACAGCTCATAGCTCACTCTACTTCTTTTTTATTTTTTTTATTTTTTTTGTATTTTTCTGAAGCTGGAAATGGGGAGAGACAGTCAGACAGACTCCTGCATGCGCCCGACCGGGATCCACCTGGCACGCCCATCAGGGGCGACGCTCTGCCCACCAGGGGGCGATGCTCTGCCCCTCCAGGGTGTCGCTCTGCCGCAACCAGAGCCACTCTAGAGCCTGGGGCAGAGGCCAAGGAGCCATCCCCAGTGCCCGGGCCATCTTTGCTCCAATGGAGCCTTGGCTGCGGGAGGGGAAGAGAGAGACAGAGAGGAAGGAGGGGGGGGGGTTAAGAAGCAAATGGGCGCTTCTCCTATGTGCCCTGGCCGGGAATCGAACCCGGGTCCCCCGCACGCCAGGCCGACACTCTACCGCTGAGCCAACCGGCCAGGGCCTCTACTTCTTTTGTTAAAAAACAAACGGCTAATTTTAGGCTGAATCTAGCTAGATATATAGGATCAGTAAACAAAGAAATTTCTTTTTGTTTTTGTGACAGAGACACAGATAGAGACAGAGGGGGGACAGATAGGGACAGACAGGAAGGGAGAGAGATGAGAAGCATTAATTCTTCCTTGCAGCACCTTAGCTGTTCAGTGATTACTTTCTCATATGGGCCTTGACCCCGGGGGTGGAGGGGCTACAGCAAAGGGAGTGACCCCTTGCTCAAGCCAGTGACCTTGGGTTCAAGCCAGTGGCCTTGGGCTCCAGCCAGCAATCATGGGGTCATGTCTATGATCCCATGCTCAAGCCAGAAACCCCACGCTCAAGCTGATGAGCCTGCGCTCAAGCCAGAAGAGCCTGTGCTCAAGCTGGCAACCTCAGGTTTTGAACCTGGGTCCTCTGCATTCCAGTCTGACGCTCTATCTACTGCACCACCATCTGATCAACGGAATTTCTTCTTAATACTAGCTAGATTTGGACCAGACTATTAGGACAAGCATTTTCCTTTCAGAAAAAAATATTCCCCTAAAATGGACATACCTGGTCAAACTGAAGATCTTCACCCCTCTGGAGAGATCTAGACAATGGCTTCTCCTACAATTAAAACAAATATGCATATACAAAGTATTAGAAATATTTCATATGATAAACAGTGTAGAATTGTGAATTGGTTTTATGTTTTCATTTGTATTTAGATGTTTCGTTAATTCAAACAAAATTTAATGTAATTAGTTTAACCTGAAATATCCATAGTGTGAATGATCTCTTTTGTCAGTCTTTTATCTACCATATTTCTCCATGCAAAAGATGCTCCCATGTATAAGACGCATCTTAATTTTGGGGCCCAAATTTTGAAAAAACAAAAAGTATTACATAAAGTTATTGAACTCAAGTTTTATTCATCATAAAATTCATACAACTCATCACTGTCAAAATTCCCATTCATTAGCTCAGTGGTAGTCAACTTGGTCCCTACCGCCCACTAGTGGGCATTCCAGCTTTCATGGTGGGTGGTAGTGGAATAACCAAAGTATAAATAAAAAGATAGATTTAACTATAGTAAATTGTTTTATAAAGATTATTCTGCCAAACTTAGTGAAAATCCGATATAAAGTACTTGGTAAATAATTATTATTATATGCTTTAACTTGCTGTAACTCTGCTTTATAAATTTTATAAAGTAAAGTTACTTCCCTACTTTATAAATCACCATTACTGTGGAACTGGGTGGTTAGAAAATGTTACTACTAACAGAGATACAAAAGTGGGTGGTAGGTATAAAAAGGTTGGCTACCCCTGCCTTGTCCTCATCTGTGTCTGATGACGAATCACTGTCTTCATATATTGCCTCGTCCTCAGTTCCATCTATGGCAGGGGTCTCAAACTCAACTCAGCATGTGGGCTGCAGAGCAAGATCACAGCCATTTCGGCGGGCCGCACTAGGTCTACAAAAGGCAACTGTTACGCAACACTTTTCAGTGTCACAAAACGACCAGAAACTGTAGTTCACATCACAACTGCTGTTAACTAAGCTAATATCTAGCTAGGATGCTAGAGAAATGAAAAATACAAGTAGGCCCCTAGGCTTACTTAATTTTATCCAAAATATTTTGAACCTCGTGGATTAGTCTGCGGGCCGCACAAAATTGTTCGGCGGGCCACATGCGGCCCGCGGGCCGCGAGTTTGAGAACCCTAATCTATGGCATTTGAAATGCCACAACCACTGTATAAGACACACCCAGTTTTTAGACCCCAACTGGGGGAGGGTGCATCCTATACATGGGGAAATATGGTACTTACTGCTGGCCCCTCCACAATTCCTTAACTTACTGAATATAAGAGATGTTTGAATTAAGTTCAAATATATGATAACTGGCTCTTTTGTTCAGATTTTTAGGTTGAACTTCTAAATTTTCTACATTATGCTTTTTCATTGAACTTTTTATATTAAATTGTACCATAATGAAAAACGCCCTTCTTTCATGAACCTAGAATTATGTATATTTTGAAGTTTGTCTATCCAATAGTGTCTCAATTTCTTTTTTTTTTTTTGTTTTGTTTTTTGTTTGTTTGTTTGCATTTTTCTGAAGCTGGAAACGGGGAGGCAGTCAGACAGACTCCCGCATGCGCCCGACCGGGATCCACCCGGCATGCCCACCAGGGGGCGATGCTCTGCCCCCTCTAGGGCGCCGCTCTGTTGCATCCAGAGCCATTCTAGGGCCTGTGGCAGAGGCCACAGAGCCATCCTCAGCACCTGGGCCATCTTTGCTCCAATGGAGCCTCGGCTGCCAGAGAGGAAGAGAGAGACAGAGAGGAAGGAGAGGGGGAGGGGTGGAGAAGCAGATGGGCGCTTCTCCTGTGTGCCCTGGTCGGGAATCGAACCCGGGACTCCTGCATGCCAGGCCGACGCTCTGCCACTGAGCCAACGGGACAGGGCCTAATTTCTTTGTTTTATTTATGATTAATCTTCATGAAAATAAACTCACAAATGTATTTATCAATGAAATGTAAAAATTCCTCATCTAACTATCAGAAAATTTTATTTCTAATATAAATGGGGTAAGGAAAACACCTGAATTCCACATTTTACCTTCTTAATAGGGAGGAGTTTTTTTAGCATGTCCTTGGCACTTACTTGAGCCTTCACAGACTAAGCATACTTTGGTAATTATCATGCAAAACCAATCTACAAACCATTCACATGCAACATGATGATGCTGTATAATATACGCAGTTGATTAGCTCTAAAATTTAAGTAAAACAGGAAGTCTCATAGACCACTTTCTAAATGTTTGAAGCTAAAAATAAGAGGACTGGGTAAACAACTGTTTAAGAGATTTAGCCCCTCCCACTCCCTCCTCTCACCCAATCTGCTTATCTGGCTGCCCAGCCTTCCACATAACCTAGGGAAACTGCCCTTCTTAGCAAAGGGCAAAAAGGAGAAATGCCAATGGGGGATTGCTTTACAGTTAAAGATGAAGTATCACACGAAAGACAGGGAGATTAAGCAAACATTTGCATACCAAATAGCGAAACCTTCAGATTCCGGGCAAGCTAGCAGCTGAGCCTAAACCCTCCCTGGGAACTGGAGGAATCTCCCCTGGACACTCTGAGCAGCCCCCAGAAGAAGATCTGACATTGATGGTGTGGATGATTCCCCCGGAAGGCCACAGTCAGAAAGGTCCCTCCACGTATACTAGGCTTCCCATCCACTACTGAGAGCCTCAATTATAAAACGTTCTGATAAACGTGAGGAGAAAGCAAAACTAACAGAAAAATGTAGTTTGGAGGAAAAGATGAACATGAGATCACACACAGAGAAAAACTCTTTTTTAAAAACATATATATTTAAAATTCTCAAAAATTAGTGGAAATTGCAGTTGTAAAACTGCTGGGCCTGGTGCACTCTCCCTCCAGGAGCAGGACCTGCCTTTCCCTCCTTTGCCCTCCTCCCCCACAGGCATGCATCTCCGAACCCCGAAACTGGCAGGCAGGGGAGCAGGGCAGTGGCAGCTTGTGCAGGGCTAGACCCCCTGTGTCCAAGGCCCCCTTTGCTCTGACTCCCAGTGAGCCCAAGCAGCCCGCGGGGCCCTCCTGTGGCTTCTTAAGCCCTTCCTTGTTTCACTGTCCACAGCTTTAATAAACTACTCTTAAAAAAAAAAAAAAAGAAAGGAAGGAAGAAAACAAGAAAAAAATGCTGGGCCTAAATCAAATCTATAAAGTCAAACTCAGCAGGTGACTGTTTAAAGCCCCCTTTCCCATCTTCTTTTCTCATCTCTGGCAATCTAAGAGATTAACAGGTAAACTTGGACTGGCCTGGGCCATCACCCAGGACTGATCCACCTCCTTTAGGAAGGAAGAAGCCTAAGGTATTGGACTGCACAGTCTGCAAGCTGCTGTTTCAATCAATGATTGCCCTTCCTTCCTGAATCTTTCTTCTAAAATGAAAATTAAACTGGGGCAAAAAGGCAAGCTCAGCTAATCCTCCTATCTTTTGGCTTCCTTCACCTCCTTTTACTACGGTTTCTCATATGAGGATAAAAAGTCCAGTTCTCTTATTTTAGTGGTGTATTAAATTCTTTTAGCAAAAGCTATTCACATTTGTGCTAATTTCGTTTGTAACCTCCATGGATACTACTTTCTTTAAAGTGACTCTGCGAGAAGTTTATTTTGAAAATTCAAGAGATTCTTCTTGGACGGTTGTTTGTTACTTCAAAAAGTACAGAATAAATTTCAAAACAAATAAAATCACAATAAATGCGTTTGGAAATATAATAAAAATAGTTACAATATTATATTAAATGTATTTTCACTATCTGATCTTATATAGACACACTGTGTACCCAGACCTGGACAAACATGAAACAAAGCTGGCAGAGGTACGATAAAAAGACGTCTGCTGGTATATAGGAGCGTCGGGAGGAAAATCTATATAATCCATGGGGACTTTCTCAGCCAGTGTTTGTCCGTGGCTGCCGGAGACCTCAACTTGGAGGGTTTTCCTGGTGTTAGAACAAATCACCTGGTTGTGAAACTGTGCACCTGAAACCTGTATAGTTTTGGTAACCAGCATCATCCCAATTATCTCAATTAAAAAGGGTGGGGTGGGGAGAGAGTAAGCTAGGATGCTTCTCCCAAAGTTTGATGATAGATGGGGTAGAAAACACCTATTTTCTGATGGAATCCTCACCACTATTCACCATAATTTTATAATCTCACCTTAGATTCCAGAGCAGATGTCCCTGGAGTTAACTATTAAATGAAGGAACAAATATAGCCAGCATCAGACTAGTATTCTGAAAGAACTATTAAAAATTCTGTTGACATTATGTTTTGTTAGAAAAACAAAGGGCACACATCACAGCAATGTTCTTAGGCCCAAGGCAACTTAAATACAAATCTTTTTATATATATATATATAAACACTCTTTTTACTTTTTTAAATTTTTATTTATTTATTCATTTTTTAGAGAGGAGAGAGAGTGACAGAGAGAGAGAGAAAGGGGGAGAGGAGCAGGAAGCATCAACTCCCATATGTGCCTTGACCAGACAAGTGCAGGGTTTTGAACCGGCGACCTCAGCGTTCCAGGTCAACGCTTTATCCACTGCGCCACCACAGGTCAGGCTAAATGCAAATCTTTATTAATTTCTTTCTGCTGAGCATCTACCATGGGCACTGCTATTGATACACAGAGGTGAGCGACACCTGGCTGTTGGTATTACCGTATTTTTCACTCCATAAGATGCCCTTTTTCCCCAAAAAAGTGAAGGGGGAAATGCCCATGCGTCTTATGGAGTGAAAAATATGGTATTTTATTAAATATTTTAACACACCATTTGGTTCAGAATATTTTTTTTCTTATTTTCCTCCTTAAAACCTTAGGTGTGTCTTATGGTCAGGTACGTCTTATAAAGCAAAAAATATGGTAAGTAACTCACATCAGAAGAGATAAACATAAGCAATTAATATGACATCAGAATCTGAAAGTATGAACAAATTCTTACGGTAAGCTTGAGGAGAATTATTATACAGTATTAAAGGAAATATATGGGAGGGAATATATGGGAATATCTGGGAAGTTCAAAGGATGAGTAATCTTTAAAAAACAAAGCATACATCAGGATTAGAGAATCATGAGACATTACACAGACTGTAACAAGACCGGGAAGAGGCTGAAATGATCCAACAATAACTTGAACTTATTCCATAGCAATGAAAAGTGTGCAAGATTTTTAAAGCAGAAAGGTGATAATATTTGTGTATAAGATGAAGAAAAGTATGGTAAAACAAAGAAAATGGAAAGGCAATGGGACAACTTTAACCAGCTAAAAGGCTCTTGCCAATGGTCTAATATGACAGAACCTGACACTGAGATAGGACAGTGACAATGGCATTGGAAGAAAAAAGACCATTTTAGAGATTCAGTCATATTAGGTAATTTCACTGACAAATTCTTTTATTATTTTTGCTCTCAAGATTGTCACATTTTAAAATTAAAATTAAAGTATAATGTATAGTCTTTGAGAGCTGACTGGGTCATACAACGTGGTGCTATTTATAAAATATTGTATAAAATAGGTGAAGTGTTTAACAATGTGCTGTGTAAATTAAAAATTACAGAAGCCAGGTGATGAATTTGGCTACTCTCATATCATCAACTTTCAGAATATTATAGAATTTTCTTTTATTTTCTCTTATGTTTTATCTATCTCAACAATCCCATTGGTAAAATCTATTCTTGTTCTTTTGTGACCTGCAGCAACTTAACAATGAGAATTCAGGGCTTCTGGTCAAGATGGCGGCATAAGTAAATGCCTCCTCTCACGACCACATCACAGTAACAAGTACAGAACCACCGCCATTCAGAACTCCCTGAAATCAAGCTGAACAGAGGTCCGATCATTAAGGATATATAGAAGAAACCACGGAGAGACTGGCAGGAAGAGCAGAGGCAGAACGGGCTGGTCCCACACACATGTGGTGGTTAAAAATCAGGAAGGATATTTCAGCTGCAGAGGTTCCCTTCCCCCTGAGGAGCAAGGGGTCTCAGCCCCACAGCAGGTTCCCAGCCCATGAAAGACAAACGGCTGCTGGAGTCCTCGGCCCTCCTTTTAAAGGGCTACGCACAGACTTGCTGACAGACTCACTTACTCTGAGCTCCAGTGCTGGAGCAGCGGCTCGAAAGGTATCACGAACATACAGTAAGGAACTGGCTTCCAGATGAGGCCTGCTAGGGCAGCTTTCTCCCAGACAGAAGTGTGGTAGAAACCCTTGTTCCTTTGCTGAGCCCTCCCCTATAGGAGCATGCCATGTCTGAGTCTCCATCAACCTGGCTAATAAAGTGCATCCAACGGTGGTGATTCCCTTAGACCCGGTCCCATCCAACTTGTGGGCCCGCCCCAGCCCGGTCCAGTGGCTTTTCTGTATAAGCAGTCTGTCTTGGCTCATGCTGTGGGCTTTCCTAAAATCTCTCAAAGATTCACAAACCCCAAACAAGCAGCATCTGGCCTCAGCATGCCCCATACCTTTTGCTAAGTGGCCCCATGTCAAGCACTAGCTGCAGCCAGCCTCAGTTTGCAGCTTGGCATCTCCAGATACCTCCAAGCCCAGTATAAGTAGCAGCCACCTGCATATCATTTTGTAGCTCATGATGGGTGGTCCCAGGCAAGCCACAGGCAGTAGCTGACCTTCGCATGTACCTCCTGGGAGGGAGCAGAGCCAGGGCACCCAGTGGACAGCTTCAGACCACACTGGAACATAACCCAACCACCTCCATGAGTGACACACTCAAGGGGTAAACTCATGGGGCACCAGAGCTCCACTGAAGGGAAGTCCCGATTCACACACAGCAGATCCTCCACTTGGTCATGGCCAGTCCTCATAGCTGATCGGCCTGGGAGTAAATCCCTCCCATTGATGTGCCAACAATAAACAAGGCTGAATGAAATACAACAGGAAGGTACAGACAGCCCACACAGGGGTGGGGGATACACCTGAAGTACCTGGCTTAGGTGACCAGGGACATCTACTATGTAAGGCCACTACCAAGACTCAGAGACATAGCAGCTCTACCCAATACACAGAAACAAACACAGGAAGGCAGCCAAAATGAGAATAAAGAAGCATGTCCCAAATGAAAGAACAGAAAAAGAACTAAACAAAATGGAGATAAGCAAATCTATAAGACACAGACTTCAAACACTGGTTATAAGGAAGCTCAATGAACTTAGGAAAAGAGTAGGTGAACTCAGTGAGAGTTTCAACAAAGAGATAGGAAACATAAAAATGGAGATAGAAAACATAATGAAGAACCAGTTAGAAAGGAAGAATACAATAACTAGAATGAATACATTAGAGAAAATCAACAGTAGAGTAAATTAAGCATAGTACTGAATCAGATTTTTGGAAGATAAAGTAAACAGAAAACAAGCATTCAGAACAACAAAAAGAAAAAAGAATCCAAAAATGTAGGATAATTTAAGGGATCTCTGGGACAACATCAAGGGTACCAACATTCACATCATGGGTGTACTGAGAGGAGAAGAGAGAGACCGAGCAAGAAATTGAAAATCTATTTAAAAAAAATAATGACTTCCCTAACCCAGTAAAGGAAATAGACATACAAACCCAAGAAGTACAGAGAGTCCCAAACAAGATGAACCCAAAGAGGCCCACACAGACACATCACAATTAAAATGCAAAAGGTTAAAGACAAAGAGAATCTTTTTTATTTGAGAGAATCTTAAAAGCCACAAGAGAAAAGTAGTTAGTTACCTATAAGGGTGTTCTCAAGACTGTCAGCTGATTTCTCAATTGAGAGTTTGCAGGGCAGAAGAGATTAGAATATTCGAAGTGATGAAAAACAAAGACCTACAACCAAGATTACTTTACCTAGCAAAGTTATCATTGAGAATTGAAGGACAAATAAAGAGCTTCCCAGACAAGAAAAAGTGAAGAAGTCCATCACCATCAAATCACTATAATAAGAAATGTTAAAGGGTCTTCTTGAAGAAGAAGAAGAATATCGGCTTAACTCACTCTCTCTCTCTCTCTCTCTCTCTCTCTCTGGAGCAGCCTGAGCATTTCCCTGCTTCCCCAGGTGCGTTCTCTCTGCGTTCCTTTTTCCTAAGCTCCAAAGCCCTTCTTTTGCCTCTGTAAATTGTTTTCTGAGCCCACACATCCCAGCTGGCTTACTTCTTGTACCTCTGTGACTTTCTAAATAAATTTTTGTATGTATTTGAAAAAAAAAAGTAGAATAAGAAAAGAAAATAGGTAAAAAATATGAATAATAAAATGGTAATAAATACAAATTTATCAGTAATTTCTTTAAATGCAAACGGATTAAATGATCCAACGAAAGACATAGGGTGGCTGAATGGATAGCAAAACAAGACCCTTACACATGCTGTCTGTAAGAGGCTCACTTCAGATTAAAAGACACACATGGACTGAAAGTAAAGGGATTAAAAATGTTATTTCATGAAAATGGTGGGGGGAGCTGACATAGCAATATTTATACCAGACAAAATAGACATTAAAACAAAGGTTGTATCAAGAAACTAAGAAGGACCATCAATTCCACTACTGGATATTTATCCAAAGACACCTAAAACACTCCATTGAAAAGACATACGCATACATTTGTTGATCGCAGCATTATTTACAATACAAGATTAGGAAGCAATCTAAGTGTCCAGCAATAAGTGAATGGATAAAGAAGAAGTGGTTACATATATACAATGGAATATGATTCAGCCATAAAAAAATTAAAAAAAAAAAAGTAATCTTGCCATTTGCAACAACATGGATGGCCCCAGAGGGCATTGTGCTGAGTGAAGTAAGTCAGACAGAGAAAGACAAATGCCGTATGATCTCACTTATATACAGAATCTAAAAAACAAATGAATAAACAAGCAGAACAGAAACAGACTCAGATACAGAGAACATTTTGATGCCAGATGGGAGGGTGGTTGGGGGGGATGGTTGAAAAGATAAAGGGACTAAGAAGTGCAAATTGGTAATTACAGAATAGTCATGTGGATGCAAAGTACAGAATAGGGAAAATAGTTAATAACTGTGTAACAACCACGTACGGCATCAGATGGGTACTGGATTTATCAGGGTGATCGCTCCCTAATTGATATAAATACCTAATCACTAGGTTGTATGTCAACATAAGCTTTCTGGACACCCCTTACCTGCAACTTTGCTTTCTGCACTCTCAGTTACCTGTGGTCAAAAGTAGTCCAAAATATTAAATGGAAAATTCCAGAAATAAACAATTCATAAGTGTTAAATTGTGTGCTGTTCTGAGTAGCGGGATGAAACTGTGTGCTGTCCTGCTCTGTGCCATCATGGATGTGACTCAGCTCACTGTCCAGCACATTCACGTTGTATATAGCACCTGCCCGTTATTCACTTAGTAGTTGTCCAGGTTTTCAGATCAACTGTCATAGTACCACAGTGCTTGTGTTCAAGTAACCCTTATTTTACTTAATAATGGTCCCAAAGTGCAAGAGTAGTGAGGCTGGCAATTCGACTACGCTAAAGAGAAGCCATAAAGTGCTTCTTTTATGTGAAAAGGTATGTATTTATATATGAAAAAGATAGTATATATAGGGTTCAGTACTATCCCTAGTTTCCTGCATTTAATGGGAGGTCTTAGAACTTGTCCCCCCATGGATAAAGGAAAACTACTGTATTAACCTAGCCCTTAAAATTTTTAAGACTATTTTTATTTTAGAGTTAGGTTCACAGCAAAATTGAGCGGAAGGTAGACCATTCCTGTTCTCTCTCCGCCACCCACGGATAGCATCCTCTGTTCTCAATATTCCACACCCGGGTGGCGCATTTGTTACCACTGATGAACCTACAGTGGCCTCCCAATTCTCCAAAGTCCACAGATTACATTACAGTTCACTTCATTCTTGGTGTTGTATATGCTATGGGTTTGGACAAATGGATAACGACATGTGTCCACCATTATAATATCAGACAGAGTATTTTATCACTGTCCTAAGAAACCTTATTGTTCTGCATATTCATCCCTCCACCCACACTTAGCCCCTGGCAACCACTGCTCGTTTTACTGCCTTGATCGTTTCATCTTTTCCAGAATGTCATATAATTGGAATTAATACAACATGTAGCTTTTTCAGGCTGGTTTCCTTTCATATTTTTCTTTTTCTTTTTCTTTTTTTTTTTTCTTTTTCTTTTTTTTTTTTTCTTTTTTCTTTTTTTTGTATTTTTCTGAAGCTGGAAACGGGGAGAGACAGTCAGACAGACTCCCGCATGCGCCCGACCGGGATCCACCCGGCACGCCCACCAGGGGCGACGCTCTGCCCCTCCGGGGCGTCGCTCTGCCACAACCAGAGCCACTCTAGCGCCTGGGGCAGAGGCCAAGGAGCCATCCCCAGAGCCCGGGCCATCCTTGTTCCAATGGAACCTTGGCTGCGGGAGGGGAAGAGAGAGACAGAGAGGAAGGGGGTGGGGGGGGGTGGAGAAGCAAATGGGCGCTTCTCCTATGTGCCCCGGCCGGGAATCGAACCCGGGTCCCCCGCACGCCAGGCCGATGCTCTACCGCTGAGCCAACCGGCCAGGGCCTAATATTTTTTTCAAGTATAGTATTTTCTTTCAAAATTTGTATTATATTGCTTAACACAAAAAGTCAAGAAAATAGTTCAGGTTTATAGATCAGCTCTACTCACCAAGGGTTCAGCCATTACAACTTCAATTTTCTTTTCAGCTTGAACAGCAAATTCTGCAAAGAGGCTCTTGATGACATATTCACCAGGCTTGACATCTGGGTCAACTGTAATGCTTGACATGATGATATTCTTTTTCCCCAAAGTAGAATGAGAGTTGGAAGAAGTGCAGTACTTATTCACTTTGCTAACTGGTGCCGAAGCTAAAAAGAAAAGAAACAAAAGAACTCTGCTTTAATAATCAACTTAATTAGACCTAACATATGCACGCTATTTAATAAGTATGCTTCCCCTAAACTGCATCCAGATCTCCCTATCTGTATTACCATACTCTATTTTTCTCTACCACACTTGCTGCCTTCTAACAGTGCCCAACGTAACTATAATTTAGTCACATGTTTATTATGTGCTATTTTTTATCCTACTAATGTGAATTCCGTAGAACAGGAGTCTTATCTTTCTTGTTCACTGATGACTCATATACTAGGTATATGATAAATAGATACTAAATAAATGAATTCTAAACAAAGTCATATGCGATAAAGGAAAAAAACAGATGTCAGTAAATTAAACACGGCTGGGGTTAGGGGTTGAAACATAATACTTGGGAGAGCATGTCCAGCAAGGACTCATTTGAAGAAGCTACAACTGAACTCAGACCTAAATAACGAAAAAGAGGCATCAAGGCAAAGCACCAGGAACAGAAAGCACAGTGCTGAGCGTGAATGTCTGAGAAACAAAAAGAAGATCAGTGTCGCTGGAAGTCAGGGCTGAAGTCGGGAGTAGAGGCAGTACGAGATGAAGTCAGAATCATCAGCCAGTAATGCAAGTTTTAGAACTTTGTAAGGAAATTATATAGATTTTACTCTAAAAGAAAGTGTAATTCTGTGAGAAATATATATTAACGTGGAGGGGAATAGGATCTGGCCCCTCCTTAAAATCTCTCTGGATCCTCTGGAAAATGGATGGGAAGAGGGCAAACACAGAACGAGGGAAGCTGCTGCAGAAATCCAGTGAGAGGATCATACCTTGGGCTAAGGGGATGGCAGTGGCATGGGAGAAGGAGAAGGATTTGAGATTTGTCATGTTAGTAGATTTGATATCAAGGAGAGGGAAAGGAATTCAAGAGGACTCCATTTTTACATTTGAACCAAAATAAAGGATAGTGGTGCCATTTAGTCAGTGAGCGATGACACTGTGGCTGGCAAATAGTATGTTATATCAGGTGTGACCCAGACAGAGCACACACACTGCGTGCTGTTTATATTGACCTGTTCTGTCCTCTCACTGCCTGACAGCCTACCTTGTATTTCTACGTGCAGTTTAATCTCTCCTCATTCTTCCAGCCTGCTGCAAAAACGGACCCTCACATTCTCTACCTACAGCCTATGTCATCCCTCTTGCCCTAGAATATTCACAGAGAATGTGCAGCACTGCCTGATTTCTGGATAGTGCCCTATCACATGCTGTCCTATAAGTAATGCCCTCCTTGAAAAGAGAACCAGAACACAATTATTCAAACACTGTTATTCTATGTGTATGTGTCTATATGACCACAGGACAATAAACTTACTCTAAATACAAACACTCCAAACTCACTGGAATTGGTCCATCAACTAAAACAACCTACTCTACCACATATAGTATATACATCAAGATACAGATCTATGATAACTTGAAAAAAAAATTCTAAAATGTAATACAAAGGTTATAGCTGTCATTTCAGAAAAAATAATTTGTGAATTAAAAAAAAATCTTTTTAAAAGATAGACTTTCCAAACACTTGGCTTCCTTTCATACCCTATTCATTATTTTTGTTTATTTCCTAATATTTGCACTGAATATTTTTCTCCAAGATTAAGATTAAAAATTAGTCATACACAATGGTTATATATTTAAAAATTAATAATCTAAAGAATATTACAAACTGTTAATATTGCACCTCAAATATCTTTGTATCACATCAAATAAAAA
The DNA here is from genome assembly GCF_036850995.1 of Saccopteryx leptura. Classification (NCBI taxonomy): domain Eukaryota; kingdom Metazoa; phylum Chordata; class Mammalia; order Chiroptera; family Emballonuridae; genus Saccopteryx; species Saccopteryx leptura. Next base: position 35,791,707 of record NC_089507.1, read on the forward strand.
AATAATATATTGTATTCTAGAACTAAAATTATATAAGAACAATTCAAAACAAAAATTCACAGTCCTATGAACACAGCGCATGCTATTTATTTTAAACAATGACTTATTTGTTTACTCTGTTTCATGATCCAACATTGTGTATTATAAAGGAAAGAATAAATTAACAAATGTCATTGTGGAAAATGAGATCTTAAATTAAAAAATATTTTTATAACATTAAGAATATTCTATGTTTTAAATCCACAGTATGCTGGATAAGTCTAGAGAATCATTTTAAAAGGGTACTCAGTTTCCAGAATTTTAACTTACATTTTAGAAATAAAAATGAAGATAAAACATATTCAAGACTGACTTATGGAATTAAATACATTGCTTCTCAGCCTTTTGGCTAAGATCAAGTGTGGAAGTAGATACAAAACACATCTTTTCTTTTAATTAAGACTTGCAAGCCTTTAATTAAGATTCATAAGACCAGGCGCAGGAGGGTCAGCCAGTCAGTTAGAGCCTCGTCCTGAAACAACAAGGTTGTGGTCAGGGCACCTAGGGGAAGCTACCGGATGAATGCACACTAAGTAGAACAATAAAGGAATGCTTCCCTCGCTCTCTCCCCCTTCCTCTCTCTGTCTCATAAAAAAAATCATTAAGATCATAACCAAGTTACAAAGGCTTCTTTGGCTTTAACTTTACAATAAATGTAACTAACCAAGAAGTCTTACAATAGACCTAGATACTTAAATTCTATACTTTGCTGAGGTATAAACTAATTTATAGTTGACATTTAGCCTTTCAAGTCTCTTCGTTCTTTTTTTTTTAATTTTTTTTTTTAAGTTTTATTTTTTTATTTATTCATTTTTAGAGAGGAGAGAGAGGGGGAGAGAGAGAGACAGAGAGGAGAGAGGAGGAGCTGGAAGCATCAACTCCCATATGTGCCTAGACCAGGCAAGCCCAGGGTTTCGAACCGGCGACCTCAGCATTTCCAGGTCGACGCTTTATCCACTGCGCCACCACAGGTCAGGCATCAAGTCTCTTCGAAATGAAAAAAACTTTCATTAAAATTACCTCTCAAATAATTTGCATTTACTGACTTCTACTTTCAAAAAAGCACAAACATAAACTAAGCATAAACAAATATCCCTGTGTATCATAACTGCATATTTTAATAAATTTACCAAAAACCAAAAGTTTAAGAAAAACCTGTATTTATCTTCCAAATAAAGATTTATCTTCCAAAATCTACATTATCTTTCAAAATAAAAATATTTTGAAAAATAAAACTTTGAAAAAAACAAATTCAAAAAATTACTTTAAAAAAGTTCATCACTTTTACTGCCACCTACAAAGCTCTAATAAAATCCGAACTGATTTCATCTCCAAACTGAAAACTGGACAGAAGATGTGAATAAACAAGTTACAAAACATAAAATAGGACAATACCACAAAAATAATATTTAACCTCACCAATATTCTTAAAACAAAATTAGGTAACATTTTCATGTATCAAAATGTTTCCCCCAATTTTGTATTTCACTATAATGTTCAGCTTTGGTGAAGATGTGTGAATCTGTCTCTTGTTCTGGCTAATAGTAAAGAAAAGGGGCCTAGTTGGTGGTGGTGTAGTGGATAGAGCATTGACCTGAAACACTGAGGTTCCAGGTTCAAAATTCTGAGGTCACTGGCTCAGCCTGAGCCCCCCACCCCAGTCAAGTCACATATGAGAAGTAATCAATGAACGAGTAAAATTAAAGTGATACAACTATGAATTGATGCTTCTCATCTTTCTCTTAAAAAAATTGAAAAAACTAAGGATGATCACACTAAGCCAGGTAGAAGGCTAGTTTCCATGTAACTAGATTAACAACGTCATTTGACTGCTTGAGTTAAATATTTTATGAAGTTACATGCTAATATTTCTCTACATGCTGTTATAAAATTTGTTTAAATTTATGAGAAAATAAAGACAATTGTTATAGTACAACTGTTTTGTTTTGGTTTTTTTTGGCAGAGACAGAGAGAGTCTGAGAGAGAAACAGACAGACAGAAAGGGAGAGAGATGAGAAGCATCAATTCTTCGTTGCAGTTCCTTAGTTGTTCATTGATTGATTTCTCATATGTGCCTTGACCAGGGGGCTACAGCAGACCGAGTGACCCCTTGGCTCGAGCCAGCAACCTGGGCTCAAGCTGGTGAGCTTTGCTCAAACCAGATGAGCCTGCGCTCAAGCTGGTGACCTCGACGTCTCGAACCTGGGTCCTCACATCCCAGTCCAATTCTATCCACTGTGCCATGCCTGGTCAGGCAAGAGTACAACTCTTAAGAACAAAATTCAGGCACTGACTTACAAACTGTAAAATCCCAATGTCATATTAAACATTCCTAGAAAATAAATCTACTAAATTCTAACTAATAAGAATAAGAATAAAGACTCGAGTAATTAAAATATGGGAATTAAAAGCTAGTATACCTATGCTTTCTCTTAGATAAAGTATAAAGTAAATTAAGTATGGTATTTTTAGACAGCTAACTTTCTAGCACTATACTTAGCATTTACTATAACAATTAGCATCTTTCTTCATGTCCATGAGACTCTCATATCCTTATACAATAAATTTAAAACCAATCAAGAAAAATAGACACATGAGAAGAGACACATAAACGCTAAATTGGTTTCATTACTACAGTCACCATTCCCAGCCCTTTCTTCTGTCTCCACTATATTCTAACACACAACACGAACCAGACCAGTTACAGCCCTCCAAATACCAGCAATTTTCAAAAGTTGGGATACTTAAGAGAAGGATGGGTAGGACAGGTAAGGTAGATGTGATTTAGAGAGACCCCAAAGGAGTCTGTGAAAGCAGCCTGCTGCCCTCTTACCCCCTAAAGACTGGTCTTTAGGGATCAAAATCACTACATTATAGTCACAACTTTATATATGTACAGGCATATTAATGCATAGATTTATATACATATAACCCAGAAATCTAACAAAGTACCATATAATTGTTTACTATTCTAATAATTATTACTTATAATGGCTAACAAAAATCTTGACAATCACCTAAAAAAAAGAAAAGGTATAAGGTAAATGGCCTAGGAATAGTAACAAATATAAAAATATCTCAATTTAAAATGCAAAAATAAAACTTCTTAATTTAAAATGCAAGCCTATTCCCAGCAAGTTATTTTGTGAATATCAACAAACGGATTCTAGAGTTTCTATGTAGAGGCAAATGACTCAGAATAGCTCACACTATATCTAAGAAGAAGAACAACAAAGAGGGCCTACACTAGCTTCTTTGAGACTTACTTTAAAGTGACAATAATCAAGACAGTGTGGTATTGATGAAAGAATAAACAAACAGACCAGTGGAACAGAATAGAAAGCCCAGGAATAGACCCACACAAATAGTCAACTGAATTTTGACAAAAGAACAAAGACAATCAATAAAAAAAAAGAGACTTTTGGCCCTGGCCGGTTGGCTCAGCGGTAGAGCGTCGGCCTGGTGTGCAGGAGTCCCAGGTTCGATTCCCGGCCAGGGCACACAGGAGAGGCGCCCATCTGCTTCTCCATCCCTCCCCCCTCCTTCCTCTCTGTCTCTCTCTTCCCCTCCCGCAGCCGAGGCTCCATTGGAGCAAAGATGGCCCGGGTGCTGGGGATGGCTCTGTGGCCTCTGCCTCAGGCACTAGAATGGCTCTGGATGCAACAGAGTGACGCCCCAGAGGGGCAGAACATCGCCCCCTGGTGGGCATGCCAGGTGGATCCTGGTGGGGCGCATGCGGGAGTCTGTCTGACTGCCTCCTCATTTCCAGCTTCGGAAAAATGAAAAAAAAAAAAAAAAAGAGAGACTTTTAACAGATGGCGCTGGCATAACTGGACACCCACATGCAAATTGTTTTTTAAAAATCTAGACACAAACCTGACACTTTTCACAAAAAATTAAATTAAATCAAAATGGATCATAGATATAAATATAAAACGCAAAATAAATCCTTAACGTAAAATGCAAAACCCACCGAATTCCCACAATATTCGATAGAAGAAAAATATGGGTGTTCTTAGATTTAGTGATGACTTTTTAAATACAACACCAAATAAAACACCCATAAGAGAAATGTTGGTAAGTTAAGCTTTATTAAAATTAACCTCAGCTCTTCTAAAGATACTATTAATAGAATAAAAGACAAGACACAGATGGGAAGAAAATCTTTGCAAAACACAATTTGGTATCCAAAATATTTAAAGAATCCTTAAAACTCAACAATAAGAAAATAAGCAACCCGCCTGACCAGGCAGTGGCGCAGTGGAGAGAGCGTCTACTGGGATGCGGAGGACCCAGGTTCAAGACCGCGAGGTCACCAGCTTGAGCACTGGCTCATCTGGTTTGAGCAAAAATCACCAGCTTGCTTGCACCCAAGGTTGCTGACTCGAGCAAGGGGTTACTCAGTCCGCTGAAGGCCCACGGTTAAAGCACATATGAGAAAGCAATCAATGAACAACTAAGGTGTCGAAACTAAAAACTGATGATTGATGCTTCTCATCTCTCTCCATTTCTATCTGTCTGTCCCCATCTATCCCTCTCTCTGACTCTCTCTCTGTCCTTGAAAAAAAAAAAGCAACCCAATTTAAAAATGAGCAAAACAGAACCCTCATCAAAGAAGACATATAAATAGCAAATATCATATGAAAAGATGCTCCACATCATATGTCATCAGGAAAATGCAAATTTAAACAATAATGAGATACCACTATATACCTAATAGAATGGACAAAATCCACTGATGACACCAAATGCTGGTGAGGATGCAACAACAGGCATCTTATTTGCAATTTTCTTACAAAACTGAAACTTCCAAAACTAAACATACTCATACCATACAACCCAGCAACTGAACTCCTTGGTATTTACTCAAAGTTTAAAGTTTGTCCATACAAAATACACAGATGTTTGTAGTAGCTTTATTTATAAGTGCCAAACCATTAAAGCAGCTAAATGTGCTTTAGTAAGTAACTGGATATGTTGTGGTATATCTAAACAATGGAATTTATTCAGTGCTTAAAAAAATTTTTTTTTCAAGTCATGAAAAAACTTGAAGGAAACTTAAATGCTTCTTAGTGACTGAAAGAAGCCAGTCTGAAAAGGATACATACTGTATGATTCCAACAAGGACATCTGGAAAAGACAAAACTATGGAGACCAAAAAAGACCAGTGGTTTTCAGGGGTTTGAGTGGGGGTGGGGAGAGATGATGAGTAAAAGAGCACAAGGGGTTTTTTTAGGGCCAAGAAACTACTCTGTGTGACAATATAATTGTGGGTACATGTCCCTAGATATTCATCAAAACCCCACAGAATGTACAGCAGAAAGAATGAACGTAAAGTAAGCTATGGACTTTGGGTAATTATGATGTGTCAACATAGGTTCAACAATTGTGTTGACAAATGTACCACACTAATGTAAAATGTTAATAATAGGGGACACAGGTAACATAAGAAGGGGGGTACTACTAAGGACTCTACTTTCTGCTCATATTTTCTGTAAACTTGAAACAGCTCTAAAAAACTAAAGCCTATTAATTTTTCAAACATGAAAATAAAAGAAAGAAAAGCCTATTCTATTCATGTCAGCCAGAACCAAACGTGCCCAGGAAGAGCCAAAGTAAAGAACAGCTCCAGCTAAAGCTTAAAACAATAATATACTTGGATGAAGCTCGGGAAAAGGAAATAGTTTATAAGTCAATTAAAAATAAAATGTCAAAAAGACAAATCAGATTATATGGTAGACAGATTGAAGGTAGAAACAAAGAAAGCAAAATCAGTACTAGGGAATAATAGCAAATTTCAACTTCTGGGGAGGCCAACTGGACTACTGTACCGTTCAACTAACCATCCAGAGAAACACTGTGCATTTGAGAGACAGTATATCTGAAGAGGAAAAGAGAGACTATAATAATGTACGTGTTGTGGATGTTAAAGAGTACAGTATGAAAGCATCATTTGATGACTTTATTGCACAAACACAATTTGGTAAAAAGCGAAGTATACCTCAAGATTCCTTCATGAATGAAGAAACTCATACCAGACACTGTTCATTTCTGATGGAAATGAAACATTATTTAAAACTTTATTTAGATATTCTGCACATCATCTCATTTTTTCCTAACATGCTTATTCTTATTTTCAAGTGATATGCTGGTAAATGGCTTAAAAGAAAAAAGTCCTGATTTATAGCATTTGCCAATTTCTACTGTGTATATACTTCCATCATGGCTGATTTCAAGCTACCAATGGTTTACCAACCAGCTGGTAAAATCTCTGCTAAGAATGAGATCTAGAATACCATTTTGAGTTATCATCCATTTATGAGGAGGAAATTGGCTCCTAATTAGTCATTTGTCACATTTGGTCCTGAGTTTCTAAAACTTTTCAGATCAGTGGCTTTACTTTCTCCAGAATTACCAGATTTTTTTTTTTTTTTTACAGAGACAGAGAGAGAGTCAGAGAGAGGGATAGATAGGGGCAGACAGACAAGAACGAAGAAAGATAAGGAGCATCAATCATCAGTTTTTCGTTGCAACACCTTAGCTGTTCATTAATTGCTTTCTCATATGTGCCTTTACCGCGGGCCTTCAGCAGACCAAGTAACCCCTTGCTCGAGCCAGAGACCTTGGGTCCAAGCTGGTGAGCTTTGCTCAAACCCAGATGAGCCCGCGCTCAAGCTGGCAACCTCGGAGTCTCGAACCTGGGTCCTCTGCATCCTAGTCCAACACTCTATCCACTGCACCACCGCCTGGTCAGGCCAAAATTACCAGATTTTGATATACTCATTTTTCTTCTTTAAAAGGCTGGATAATTAACATACTATTTGCTTAGAATTTGATCCAAGATCAAATATTTTGATTGCATCTTCAGTCATTCACATAAAATGGGTTAGTAAGAAAAGGCTTTTCCACTGATTAGATATATATTATACTTACCCATATCTTCCTTTAACTCCTTTTTAGTTTTATTTTTTTCATTTAAACCTGTCATCTAGATTTAATTTATTGTATATACAATAAAAACATTATTGGGCCCTGGCTGTATAGCTCAGCCAGTTGAAGCATCCTCTCAAAACAAGGTTGGGCATATACAGGAAGCAACCAATGAATGCACAATTAAGTGGGACAACAAGTAGGTGTTTCACTCTGTGTGCGTGTGTGCGCGCGCACAAGCACACGCACCTCACATTTTCTCTCTCTCTCTCTAAAATATATAAATAAAAAATAAAATAAAAACTTAATTTTATCCTCCCCACAATATTTAACCAGTTTTTTTGGGTGCTTTGCTGAAATTCTGTCACTGCTTTTATATTCACTATCATAAACTAAAGCCAGATTCAGATGTGCTTTCTATCTGCTCATTAATAATCTGTTTTGTATGAATACCAGACTTTTAATTATTGTAGCTTTATAAGCTGTATTACCTATTGGTACAAATCCTCCTGTTTATTCATCATCTTCAGTAATTTCTCAGCTGTCTTTCACTTATCCTTTAAAGTTTATGCATATCTTCACAGTTAATTAGAAGAAAGATGATACCTTAAGACTTTCTGTCTAGAATCTGGCATACCCGCATTAATTTATCTTCTTTCATGTACCCAAAGAAAAATGCATATTTTCCTTCCTAGGGGCTCAAATTCTTATTAATTCTATTCATGAATTCTTTTTTTAATCATAAATTCTTTGTTTCTGTTCTATGTAAATGAAATAATTTTCCTCACTTAATCAGTCTAACTTTTCTGCTTCTGGTTACATTTCAATGGATAAAAAATAAAAACTTTTGCTTGTTCTTTGGACAGCTGTTGTTAAAATGTTTATTTATTGTAGTCTAAACTATTCCCATTGAAAACAGTTTCTAAACATAGAAGTCCTATGACATCTTGGGCACAAATCCAACTTTTTTACTTGAAGTCAACTACAGAAATATCACTTATTATAAAGCTCAAGAAAAATGACCTATCATCTAAATCATCCATTATTCACTCAGCTAGAGTCTCACTGAGGTTATTTTCTTGTACTCTTTTGAGACTTCAGCAGCTCAGCTAAGAAACTTTTCAGAAAATCTAGAAATAATGTGATATTTTAAAAATGTGCATGGACCCAGGAGTCAGAAGACCAAGCGTCTTTGACTGGACTTGGCTTGGCATCATTACAATCTTGGTCAAATTATTTAACCTCTCTAAGCCGTGTCTTTTCTCTAAAAAGTGAAAGAGTTGACTTATATCTCAACCATGGGTATGTATCAGAAGCAACAAGAAATGTGTTTTCATTTTTGTTCTCTCTTCCTTCTATAAAAATATTCACTACCAGTTAAAAAGCAATTGTGGCAATCTTTTTTACTTTAACCAGATGTAAGCCTGGGGATCAGCATAGGATAATTCTGGAGTGAAAATCTAAACATCAGAATCCTGTAGGACCTCATCCAGCAAACATCCCTAACTAGACCCAAAGCCTGGGAGGAGGTAAACAACTGTATATAGACATGTAACCATCTTCTTGGACTTCTTAGAGGCTGAGCAGAATCTATAAGAGGTGGTCTGAATCCTCTATACCTCTGAGGCTCAGAAGATGGGAAAAGGCAAGGAGCAAAGGGGCTTCCTTTTAATATCTTAGCTGGGAACTAACAGTTTCACAGAGGCTGAGACTGCTTTCTCTTCCCTCGCTCTTAGGATGACTCTTTAAAATCTGTATGGTCCAGCCTGACCAGGCGGTGGTGCAGTGGATAGAACGTTGGACTGGGATGCAGAAGACCCAGATTCGAGACCCCGGGGTTGCCAGCTTGAGCGCGGGCTCATCTGGCTTGAGCAAAAAGCTCACTACCATGGACCCAAGGTCAGTGGCTCGAGCGGGGGGGTTACTCAGTCTGCTGAAGGCCCACGGTCACGGCACATATGAGAAAGCAATCAGTGAACAACTAAGGTGTTGCAATGAAAAACTGATGATTGATGCTTCTCATCTCTCTCCGTTCCTGTCTGTCTGTCCCTATTTATCCCTCTATCTGACTCTCTCTCTCTGTCCCTGTAAAAAAAAAAAAAGCAAAATCTGTATGGTCCACACTTAATTATCAGAAAAAGGAATATAACTGCCCACTACTGGTATCCAGCAGCTAGTGACAAAAAGAAAAAAAATATTTCCCAAATACCAGCAGCAAATACCTTAGGTTTCAAAACACTAAACCTATTTCAATTAAAAACAAAACCTAAAAGATAATGATTCTTGCATATTACGTAAATAAATGCAAAAATATCAAAAAAATGAAATCATTGTTAATATTGAAAAAGAAGACATGAAATTTCCTACATTAACTAGCAATAACCACTTAAAAATGTAAATGAATAAAATTTTCTATTCACAAATATAATAGAGGTGGAGATAAATGAAAAGCATAGGTCATCCCAGGCTAGTTAGCTCAGTGGTAGAATGTTGGCCCAGTGTGTGGATATCCCGGGTTCAATTACCGGTCAGGGCACACAGAAGTGACCATCTGCTTCTCCACCCTCCCCCATCTCCTCCTGTAGCCATGGCTTGATTGGTTCAAGGGAGTTGGCCTTGGGCGCTGAGGATGGCTACCTGGAGCCTCCATCTCAGGTGCTAGAATAACTCAGTTGCAAGCATGGCTCCAGATGGGCAAAGCATTGTCCCCTAGTGGGTTTTGCTGGGTAGATCCTGGTTGGGCATATGTAGAAGTCTCTCTGCCACCCCTCCTCTCACTACGAAAGAAAAAGAAGGAAAGAAAGAAAGAAAAAGAAGGAAGGAAGGAAAGAAAGAAAGAAAGAAAGAAAGAAAGAAAGAAAGAAAGAAAGAAAGAAAGAAAGAAAGAAAGAAAGAAAGAAAGAAAGAAAGAAAGAAAGAAAGAAAGAGGGAGGGAGGGAAAGGGAGGGAGAGAGAGAGAGAGAGAGAGAGAGAGAGAGAGAAAGGAAGGAAGGAAGGAAGGAAGGAAGGAAGGAAGGAAGGAAGGAAGGAAGGAAGAAAGGAAGGAGAGAGAGAGAAAGAAAGGGGAGGGGGGGAGGGAGGGAGGGAGGGAGGGGAGAAAGGAAAGGAGGGAGGGAGGGAGGGAGAGGAGAAAGAGAAAGAAAACCAAAAGGAAACAAAAGAAAAGAAGAGAAAGAGCACAGGGCATACAAGGAGGAAACTACAAGACCACTTTAAATGACATAAAAGGAGATCTCAACAAACAGACTATTTGTAGATAGGCGCACTTATAATAAGTGTCAATACTCACAAAATTAATACAGTAATTACTAAAATTTCAATTCTATTTTGTTTAGGTTGTGTTGAATAAAACTATTTTAGAGTATATACATAGATGAACAAATACCAAAGAAAAGCTAAAAAAATTATTTTAAAAGATTTAAAAAGATTTTCTAATCTGAAGATGATATAAGTATAAACAGAATATATTATATCTATAATCAAAACATTATACCAAAAATATGTGACTCTATCATAACAATGCAACAGTAATCAACTCAGTAAGCATTAAGTGTAGGTAAATCAGATTAATGCCAAAGACTGGGGCACACCTCGAAAATCCCAGCATGAGAATTTAACATGGGCAATATCAGAGGAATAGAAAATATTTATTTAGTAATAATATTGAAATGACAGGCTATCCATCTTGAAAAAATATACTATATTCAAAAATCAAAGTCCAGATGGACATATGATATTGAAAAATAATTTTTAAAAGTCTTAGGAAAAAATTAAGAGTCAATATGTATAATCCAGGGCAGAAGAGACCTTCAGCCAAGATAGTAAACCCAAAATTATATAAGAGATAAAATCATTCAGCCAAATAAAAGTTTTTGATATTTCTAAGTCAGATGATAGCATAAATAAGAACAAAGTTAGGCAAAAATATAATATAGATGACAAAAAATATAAAGTAATTAAAATAACTAATAAATTAACAAGAAAAAGACAAGATAAAGAAAATTTAACAAAGATACACTTAGGCAATTCACATAAAAACTAACCGAAAGCCTGGCTAGGTAGTGGCACAGTGGATCGAGTGTTGGCCTGGCTTGCAGAGGACCCAGGTTCGTAACCCCAAAGTCACTGGCTTCTCTGTGGGTTCAATTCAGCTTGAGAGCAGGCTCACTAGTTTGAGTGAGGGATCATAGACATGACCCCCATGGTCGCTGGCTTGACCTCATGGTCATTGGCTTGAGCCCAAAGGTTGCTGGTTGAATGAAGTCCAAGGTTGCTGACTTGAGCCCAAGGTCTTTGGCTTGAGCAAGGGGTCAGTGGCTCAGCTGGGGTCCCCTCAACCCCCGTCAAGGCAAATACAAGAAAGCAATCAATGAACAACTAAGGTGCTACAATGAAGATGCTTCTCATTACTCTCCCTTCCTGTCTGGCTGTCCCTATCTGTCCCTCTCTCTGTCTCTCTCTAAAAAAATTTTTTTCAATTAACTAATTTTAAAAAAAGAACCAACTTAAAAAGACAATACATGAAAAAATATTCATTCAAAATTTGAAGTACCCAGAAAATGCAAATTAAAATAGCAATGAGCTTTCATTCCATGCACTGGCAAATATTGAAAAAGAATTAGATCTATTGTTGGCAAGGTACAGGGGAGTTGAACACTTAACACGTTCCTGAGAGAAACATTATGTCTACCTAAGTACAATCCAGTAGGGTGGACTCAAGGACGAGTATTCTGGCCTTTAGAGCAGCACATCGGAGATATTAATTTCTTTTTTTTTTTTTTCTTCATTTTTCTGAAGCTGGAAACAGGGAGAGACAGTCAGACAGACTCCCGCATGCGCCCGACCGGGATCCACCCGGCACGCCCACCATGGGGCGACGCTCTGCCCACCAGGGGGCGATGCTCTGCCCATCCTGGGCGTCGCCATGTTGCGACCAGAGCCACTCTAGCGCCTGAGGCAGAGGCCACAGAGCCATCCCCAGCGCCCGGGGCCATCTTTGCTCCAATGGAGCCTTGGCTGCGGGAGGGGAAGAGAGAGACAGAGAGGAAAGCGCGGCGTTGGGGTGGAGAAGCAGATGGGCACTTCTCCTGTGTGCCCTGGCCGGGAATCGAACCCGGGTCCTCCGCACGCTAGGCCGACGCTCTACCGCTGAGCCAACCGGCCAGGGCGGAGATATTAATTTCTTTGAACTTCAGGCTCTACATGCAACTGATGGTAATTTAGCAATGTCCGACCTCCCCCACAAGGAGAGCAACGGATGGTCTGCCAGCTCTAGCATTAGCATTCCCTTGGCATATTTCTCAATGTAAATTAGTAAATTGGCAAACATAGAAACTTGTCTCTGTTAGACTGTTTATTACAATTCTACCTGCTGAAAGATCTCATACCCACTCTCAGTCTTAAGGTAGAGTCAAGTTTTCTGGCAATTCCTTAAATCAGATTCAAAATCTTTGGAGTGAGGCCCAGGCATCTGAACATTTTGGAAAACTCCCCAACATAACTCTAATGTGCAGCCAAGGTTGAGAACCATTACCTTACTCTCATTCTTCTAAAGTGGAACAGCTGGTTCTATATAATGATTTTACTTAAAACTTATTTTGATCATTAAAAAGCTTCAAAAGGGCCCTAGATGGTTGGCTCAGCAGTAGAGCATCAGCCCTGCGTGTGGAAGTCCTGGGTTCAGTTTCTGGTCAGGGCACCCAGGAGAAGCATCCATCTGCTTCTCCACCTTTCCCCCTCTCCTTCCTCTCTGTCTCTCTCTTCCCCTCCTGCAGCCAAGGCTCCACTGGAGCAAAGTTGGCCAGAGGCGCTGAGGATGGCTCCATGGCCACCGCCTCAGGTGCTAGAATGGCTCCTGCCTCTACGGAGCAATGCCCCAGATGGGCAGAGCATTGCCCACTGATGGGCATACTGGGTGGATCCTGGTCGGGGCATGCGGGAGTCTATCTGACTGCCTCTTGCTTCTAACTTCGGAAAAATACAAAAAAAAAAAGCTTCAAAAGCACTATAAATAAGGAAACTAATATACATAATACCATAAATAGCACCCATCAAGCAATTCAGAGAGCGTTAAAAAAAAAAAAAAAGGCAGCCCTGGCCGGTTGGCTCAGCGGTAGAGCGTCAGCCTGGCGTGCGGGGGACCCGGGTTCGATTCCCAGCCAGGGCACATAGGAGAAGCGCCCATTTGCTTCTCCACCCCCAATCCCCTCCTTCCTCTCTGTCTCTCTCTTCCCCTCCCACAGCCAAGGCTCCATTGGAGCAAAGATGGCCCGGGCACTGGGGATGGCTCCTTGGCCTCTGCCCCAGGCGCTAGAGTGGCTCTGGTCATGGCAGAGCAACGCCCCAGAGGGGCAGAGCATCGCCCCCTGGTGGGCAGAGCATCGCCCCTGGTGGGCGTGCCGGGTGGATCCCGGTCGGGCGCATGCGGGAGTCTGTCTGACTGTCTCTCCCCGTTTCCAGCTTCAGGGGGGAAAAAAAAAAAAAAAAAAAGGGCAGCCTGACCAGGCGGTGGCGCAGTGGATAGGGCATTGGACTGTGATGCCGAGGACCCAGGTTCGAGACCCCGAGGTCACCAGCTTGAGCACGGGCTCATCTGGTTTGAGCAAAAAAAAGCTCACCAGCTTGGACCCAAGGTCACTGGCTCAAGTAAGGGGTTACTAAGTCTGCTGATGGCCCGCGGTCAGGGCACATATGAGAAAGCAATCAATGAACAACTAAGGTGTCACAATACGCAACGAAAAACTAATGATTGATGCTTCTCATCTCTCCATCCCTGTCTATCTGACTTTCTCTCTGTCTCTGTTAAAAAAAAAAAAAAAAAAGGGCATGTCAGGGGCAAAGCTCTAGGAAGCATAGGATCCTATGAAGGATCAATAAAACAATTTGAAAACCTAATTCCAAGGAGTCATATATGGCTCTCCCCGTTCATACCAGAACCGTTGAACTGATTTTTTTCTAGGGTTCTAGCCATGTCACTGTACAGTACTCACTGTCCGTGCCCAGACCACAAATCTCAGTACCCTGTCATCCTCTGCCTTTCATTATCCATGATGTCAAAGAATGAAGTTTAATGATTTTAACTTTAGAACCATCGCTGATTCCTCCCTGTGCCTCATGTCCTGTATGTAGTCTTCTTATCAAATCCCATTACTATTCCAAGTAGTTCTTCCTTCTTTTATCTGCATAGCTAACTTTTAAATTATGATCCTAACAAAAATCCAGAAAACTCCTGGATAATCTTCCTTTACAGTTATTCCTGCCTCTTAGCAGATGAAACAACTTCACATAGCAGCCCAAGTGACTACTTTCTCTCTGAACCACATGAGGCCGTATTCATCAAACCACAGCAGTAGAATGCTCCCACACTCTGAATAAAAGTGCACTGTACTCGACACCTGGGGAGGGGCTGGCTAGGGGGCCGAGCCCCATGCAGTAGAAGATCCAAGTATAACTGAAGTCCATCCTATGCATAAGGGATTCCCAATCCCAGACTGAAAACATATACCAACCTTACTTTCAAGAATATTACTAAGGCCATTTTATTAACATTAAATTTTCTTTTCTTCTATCGTGTCCTTATAATAAGAATCACTCACTGATATATTGTTCCAAAATTTTGTATGAAAAATTTTTTTGTTTCATTCCTTCTTTTTTAAGACTTTTATTTTCAGAGCAGTTTTAGGTTCACAGCAAAACTGAGAGGACGGTAGATAAACCCCATATACCTCCTGCCCCTACATATGCAGAGCCTCCCCCAGTACATCTGCTGTAGCTGATAAACCTTAATGGGTGCATCACCACCCAAAGCCCAGAGTTTACATTAGGGTTCACTCTTTGTTTTCTATAGTCTTTGGATTTGAACAAGTGTATTCACCGTTACAGTATCACCCAGAGCAATTTCACTGCCCTAAAAATCCTCTCTGCTACATCTATTGATCCCTCTCTCTCCCTAACTCCTTCCAACCACTCATCTTTTTAATGTCTCTCCATACAGTTATGCCTTTTCCAGAATGTCATATGGTTGAATCCATACAGTAAGTATGTAGTCTTTTTAGATTGTCTTCCTTCACTCAGTAATATGCATTTAAGTTTCCCATGAGTCTTTTCACAGCTTACTAGCTCACTTCGTTTGAGCACTGAATGATATTCCATTGATAGGATATACCACATTTTACTTATCCATTCACCTACTGAAGGACATCTTGGTTACTTCCAAATTTTGGTAATAATAAAGCAGCAATAAATATCAGTGAAGCTTATTTTAAACAAAAAAGATCCATTTAATGATCTAATGTAAATCTGTATTTGTTATTAGATTAGACTGTAAATATGTTAATAAATATTCACACTGATTTTTATAAATGCCTTTGCTAACTACTTTCTGTATCACATGGATCAATAAATATTATTGAAAATACAGCTTCTAAAACAATTCATATGATTTTAGCCTGACCAGGCAATGGCACAGTGGATAAAGCGTCAAACTGGGACACTGAGGATCCAGGTTTGAAACCCATGGTTGCCAGTGAGCTTGAGTGTGGGCTCACTGGCTTGACTGTGGGATCACAGACGTGACCCCATGGTCATTGGCTTGAGCCCCAAAGTTGCTGGCTTGAACAAGGGGTCACTGGCTAAGCTGGAGCCTCCCAGTCAAGGCGCATATGAGAAAGCAATCAATGAACAACTAAGGAGCTGCAACGAAGAACTGATACTTCGCATCTCTCTCCTTACTTATCTGTCCCTCGCTCTCACTCTCTCTCGCAAAAAAAAATAATAATAATCATATGATTTTATACTATGAACTATATCATCACATTTACAATTCATTATCTTCTAGTAGAAACATGTCCGACAATTTGGAATTTGGCTTCTACAGCCTTTCCCATTCAAATGAATTTTTTTTTAATTTCTTATTTTGGTTGTTTTTTTAAAACCCTTAAAGCTTTATTTATTTTAGCAACAATTTTTAAATTGGGAAACAGCATGCTTAATGAAAACCTACTAGTAGAAAAGAAAATAGAAATTGCACGGAACAGGCAGTGTTCTAGGACATTGTGCATTCACAGATTAGAAGGAAGAACAATCAAGAACAAAGCCCATTTGCATTCTGCAAAAGGCTAGCAAACTATACATGTCTTATCAACGTGATGAGACTAGAACCATGGCTACATTCCGAAAAGACTTCTAAGAGTCTGGCCAGAACCCAAGGATTTGGGGCCTAAACACCATAATAGGACCGACACCTGTCAGGTGTCATATTTTAAAAATGTATCAAGCAATACAGAAGGACAGTCTGAACAGCTTATGGCTGTAAACAGCAGTACAGCCGTAAGAACACAAAATGGCTGAATATCACTGGAGATAGTAAGAAAGAATCTACTACTGGTGGCAGAGGATGGTATCTAAAAAGTATGATAACAGGTAAAAAGCACCAGGGAGGTCCAAGAAAGAAAAACAGATATGCTAGCAAACAGATGTATAATGCAAAGTCTAAGAACAGGAAATACATAGATATGTTTAATCCCATTTAAAAGATATGTCAGTATCTGACTTAATTCTCAGTGTTGTTTTTAGATGAAAATTTCATTCTCTTCAAGGGCAAAGCAAGGTCCCATATTTGAAAAATATGGAGTATCAAAGAGTTTGACAAGAATAGGCTCAACAAAAAAGAAATACAAATTATCAGTAGTGGAGGCTTTGACACAAGACTGGGTCGCAGCCTCGATACTAGTAACACAGAGCAAAATCAGGCCAAAACTTGTAGTGAGGTTAAGGTGATACCGAGTCACCCGGACTAGTGAGCGAGGGCCTCCCAAATTCCCAATCTTCGCACAGGATTAGACCCAGAGCCTGATTTAAGACTAAGTCTAATGAGTCAAAAGGAGAAATGCACCCCATGTTTTGGCATTATTTACAATAGCCAAGATCTGGAAACAGCCCAAGTGTCTGTCAGTGGACAAGTGGATTAAAAAGCTGTGGTATATATACACAATGGAATACTATGGGACCATAAAAAAGAAGGAAATATTATTTTTTGCAACAATATGAATAAACCTGGAAACTATTATGTTAAGTGAAATAAGCCAGGCAAAGAAAGAAAAATATCACATGACCTCACTCATCTCAGGAATCCGACAAACAATATGAACTGAGGAGCAGAATAGAGACAGAGGCGGGATCAAAGGATCCAGAAGGAAAGTGGACAGACGAAAAGCGGATGACAGGGTGACAGGATGGGACGAGAGCAGACAAGCAAGTCCTGGAGGAAAGGGGGAGGGCATTACGGGGAGGGGGACAGGGGGGATGTACTGGGGAACACAGGGAGGGGAGGATGGATTCGGAGGGACACTAGAATCTATGTAAACAGAATAAATTAAAAAAATAGACTAAGTCTACACATAACTACAACATAAGATACAACCTGGGAAAGGTTATAGCATAAAGGTTTGTGGAACAGTAGGTCTGATACTTACCACAAACGTTACACTGACCTTTTCAAATAGTCTCAGACAGCTATGAAAACTGTGACCCTCCGTGTTAGATTTTCCTGATTTCAAACATTTTGTCATTATTTATCTGTCTTTATTCTAATCTTTACCAATGTAAACATTTTCAAAAATCATAAAACCAAATACTTAGTAAGTTGGATAATCAACTGTACTTCTCACAACACAAAATGTTTAGTCTTGAAGATGAATCATCTCCTTTGTCAAATAAGGTAAACCTGGTTAGGAGTTAGAATTTTTTTCTTTCCTTTTTTATTTTCTTGTGAAAGAGAGAGTGAGAGAGAGAGAGAGAGATGAGAAGCATCAACTCATACTTAAGGTACATAATTTGTTCACTGATTGCTTCTCATTTGTGCCTTGATCCAGGGGCTCCAGCCAAGCCAGTAACCTCTTGCTCAAGCCAGCGACCTTGGGCTCCAAGCCAGCAACCTTTGGGCTTAAGGCAGCAACCATAGGATCATGTTGATGATCCCCTGCTCAAGCTGGCGACCCTGCACTCAAGCCAGCGACCTTGGGCTCCAAGCCAGCAACCTTTGGGCTTAAGGCAGCAACCATAGGATCATGTTGATGATCCCCTGCTCAAGCTGGCGATCCTGCACTCAAGCCAGCAACCTTGAGGTTCCAATTCCGGGATATCAGAATCCCAGGTTGATGCTCTATCCACTGCACTACCACCGGTCAAGCAGAATTTTTTTATTTTTTTAAATGGGTGGAGCAGGCCCATGATTCCTAAGTTGAGTGGCATCTAGAGCCAAAAACTCCAAGTTCAGGAACCATCACAGGAACCATAATGTTTGCTTTAGAGCACAATGTAAGGGATGAGAGAGTAGGTATTTTGGCAACAAGCAATAGGTGATTCTTTTCAACTATAACCAACGTTGACTCAGTGGAGCCTGGCCTGGGGTGGTGCAGTGGATAAAGTACTGACCTGGAATGCTGACATTGCTAGTTCAGAACCCCGCGCTTGCTTGGTCAAAGCACATATGAGAAGCAACTATGAGTTGATGCTTCTTGGTCCTCCTATCCTGTCTCTCTCTTTCTCTCCTCTCTCTAAAAATCAATAAATAAAATCTTTTTTAAAAAACCTCTCAATAGATATATTTCTGAAATTAATGTCAAAGAGAACATAAATTAACCTACCAGATTCACTTTATAAAAATCTCCTTCGCCCATGCCGATTGGCTCAGTGGTAGGGTATCAGCCCGGTGTGTGGAAGTCCCGGGTTTGATTCCCAGTCAGGGCCCACAGGAGAAGCGCGTATCTGCTTCTCCACCCTTCACCCTCTCTTTCCTCTCTATCTCTCTCTTGCCCTCCCGCAGCCAAGGCTCCACTGGAGCAATGTTGGCCCAGGCACTGAGGATGGCTCCATGGCCTCTGTCTCAGGTGCTAGAATGGCTCTGGCCACAATGGAGCAACGCCCCAGATGAGCAGAGCATCGCCCCCTGGAGGGCATGCTGGGTGAATCCCAGTCGGGCGCATGCAGGAGTCTGTCAGTCTGCCTCCCCGCTTCTAACTTCGGAAAAATACAAAAAAAAATCCTTCACCTCCTATATCTAACCCCAAATCTATTATTCCTACCTCTTAAATATTTCCCATATCCATAATTAAATGAGTTAATATTTGTAAAGCACTTAAAAGTACCTACCCATCTGGGAGGTATTATATACATATTTGCTAAGTAAAGAAATAACATCTTTTTATTTGTTCAACCTTCATCTCACATCTGGTCCACTTAAATAGCACCTAACTCATCTCCTTGCACACACTGTACCTCTCTCTCTTTCCCCACTCTGCCCACATCCCATGAAAACGGTAAGTCTGATGAAATCACCCTAACCATTGTTACAAAGTGCATCAATGGTCCCCCATTTGTTTTAGGTTTAACACCAAAATCCATAACAAGGTCATCAGATTCCATGCAGTCTGGCACCTGACTTTATTTCTAGCTCATTCCCATAACTGCTCCAGCCAAACTGGCCGTCTTTCCCCCAGTCCCAGCACATGCCACCCCTTCTTCCCACCTACCCACCCTTCCCCCAAACTATCAACTATTCCTTCCTTCCTATTTTGGAAACTATTACTAAAGCAGGGAGACCTTTTCATTGAAATATAAAGGATTAATGGAAATTAAATAGATAAAGAATTTGGATGTGTTTTTTTTTGAGGGGGGGACTTTGGTGAGGAGGTATTCTTAGTGTACTTTAATTTACCTAAGCCCTAATTCACCCTTCCATAAAAATATCAATTTCTCAACTGTTGAATGGATTACCAAAACCTGGTATATCTCCCATTCAATGGACTATCATTCAGCCAGAAAAGTTAATGAATACAAGTGCATGCTACAAATGGACACACCTTGGAAATATGGTGATGGCAGACAGAAACAAAAGAACACCCATATTATGATTCTATTTATATGAAATGTCCCAAATAGGCAAATTCATAGAGACATAACACAGATTAATGGGCATGAGACTTCTTTGGGGGATGAAGAAAATGTATCAATTAGAAAGTAGTGATGGTTGTACAACTCTGCAAATACACTAAAAACTACTTAACTGTACACTTTAAAAGAATAGATTTTATGTCATGTGAATTATAGCACAATAAAACTATTACATTAAAAACAAGCAATAGCCCTGGCCAGTTGGCTCAGCGGTAGAGTGTCGGCCTAGCGTGAGGAGGACCCGGGTTCGATTCCCGGCCAGGGCACATAGGAGAAGCGCCCATTTGCTTCTCCACCCCTCCGCCGCGCCTTCCTCTCTGTCTCTCTCTTCCCCTCCCGCAGCCAAGGCTCCATTGGAACAAAGATGACCTGGGCGCTGGGGATGGCTCTGTGGCCTCTGCCCCAGGTGCTAGAGTGGCTCTGGTCGCAATATGGCGACGCCCAGGATGGTCGCAACATGGTGACGCCCAGGATGGGCAGAGCATCGCCCCCTGGTGGGCAGAGCGCCCCCCCATGGTGGGCGTGCCGGGTGGATCCCGGTCGGGCGCATGCGGGAGTCTGTCTGACTGTCTCTCCCTGTTTCCAGCTTCAGAAAAGAAAATGCAAAAAATAAAAAATTAAAAAATAAATAAATAAAAACAAGCAATAATAATTTCCTCAGATTTTCATGATTACATGAGATTTAATAAATGTGTGTATGTAATTGCATACATTCATATGTATACACACATATACCATGTACCACCATACCAGACCCATAAATACTTCAACAAATGATATACATATTATTAATCAAATAACACAGATTTTAACTAAAATTTAAATAAATACATAATTCCACTTCTGGGGCTGCTGTTTCATTATTTTTGCAATCCAGGAAAAATACCTCTGATCATTAAAAATTCTGTTTATGATCTTTCTTCATTGTTTAAAAATTCAAGTAATGTAAACAAATTTAGTTTCTTAACATACCATATATGATTCACATTTTAATTTATAAAATTGTGGTTAGAATATGTCAATTTATCTCTTCTATGTCTGTGATAAAAACTAAATTCTTTGAAACACTATCATAAAATCATGGATGCAAATTCTATAAATTAATGTTTACAGTGGGTGTTATACTGACAGTGAACGCGTCTGTGACCTTCACTAACACTGCAGCTCCGTAACTGGATGGTTCTCAGTCCCCAATCCGGCCTTGTCTTATCAATTTTAGGGAACTCAGCCAATCTTTGAAATGATAACATCCTCACTACACAGCTGGTTTAACAGAATGTTCCTGATTCAGTTTTTTTTAAAAAGTAATGCCTAAAACTGTTGGCACACAGACAGAATCCTGAATTTAGGCCATACTGAATGTCACTTCATTGTTGTTACTGAAAGAAATAGGCTCAACTGGACTCAGACTTCAGCAGCACTGCAACAACATTGTGCCAACTAAGCAGGCCTGGAAACCAGAGGCCCTCCGGCCATTAATATAAAACGATGCATCTAACAGCAGTACAAATCATGGCAAATGCACCTCATAAACATGAAACATTAACTTTAATGATAAAGAATTATAACATTGCTAGTTATGTTCAATGACAAAAATCAGACTTTTTTTCTTTTTTCTTTGGGAGGATAGGGCAACATTTGAAATATTTTATTTATTTAATGAAAAAAATGTTTATTTTTTCTTTCTTTTCTAATTTTTATTTATTTATTTTGCAAATGTATTAATAACTCAGGCTTTTCTCTGTTCTTCTCAAGAAAGTTACTAAATTCCAATTTAGTGGAAGGTCAATTTTTTGAAATCACTGAGGTATCACTTTGTGCATTCCTGCTTCAGGAACAGTCCCCTGAGAGACATCACTAGTACAATATTGATCCCATTGCATAAGGGGGGTCATATATCTATCCTCCTACCTTCTTTCCTATTAACCCATCCCAACAGAAATGACCACACCCCTAAGCTTTATCTTAGCTGCAAGCCCATTTACCAGAACTTAACTAAGCATGGAGTATACAAAGAACACAGTCCCTCTTGCCCTCTAAGAGCTTATACTCAAGTATCAGAGAAAGACATGGACAGGGCTGAGTGTAATGAGACAATGATGTTTCGAGTGAAGAACACAACAGATGAAACATTAAGTATCTGGCTGACTCAAGAAAGGTGAGTTCAAATTCACTGTGAAGCCGACAAAGGGGTGGGGGTGCGTTCTAGGCAAAAGGCAACAGCAAAAACAAAGGCACAAGTAAGGAGATTGACAAGTGAGCAGAGGCTCCATAGATATGAACAGCTTCATCCACAGGGAAAGGCTAAGGAAGGAGGGAGCGCTGAGCAAGGGTGTGTACAAGGGACTCTAGGCAGCAATGGGGAAGATGCAAACAGAACAAAAGGAAACGATGGCCATAATCCAGGTGACTAACAAAGAGAGGACTGAGCTAAGGAAAGTGACTGTGGCAACAGAAGGCAGGAGAGACTAACAACCTTTAGAAGGTAGAATGGCAAGTCTCAGTAAATCAGTAAGAGGCATGGCGTACGGGTGAGAGAGGGTTGTTTCAACCACCCCCTGGTTTCTGGCTCAGGAGACTGTAGATGGCACTACAGCCTGCCACCATGGGGAACATCTTTCATTCAAAACAAAGCTCAGATAAATTCCTTTCCCTCTAAGTCTTTTCTCTGCCCTTGTGGTTCAGTAGGACCCCTTCCATCTCTGTATCCCGTTCTTTTCCTGTGTAACAATCATTCCGTAAATCATAACACAATGCAATATCTTTCATTTAACTTTTTTACTGTTACCTTATCCTGTATATTTACTCTCTGACTAAACTAGAAGCTCCTTATGAGCAAAGATCACATCTCTTCTTAATAAGTATATGCTCAATAAACACAGGCTGATTCAAGTGCTGCTGTCATGAAAACATAACTGCTGTTCTAAGCTAGGATCTTTAACCTGTTTTATCCTTTCTCTTTTTTAAATACAACAGGGCTAAGTGAAGACAGAAAAAGGGGCATCCACCAATGACAGTGAGATAAAAAGATTCTCCCACGCTCCAGGGCTGGGCAGCAGACATGGTTTGGGTCTTCATGAATAATGAGACTTGTCATTTATTTTTATATCAACCTATTGCTTTACAACTGTAAAAGCCTCCAAAGAGATTTGTCCAATGAATACCCAAGGGCAATGGAATGCCCACAAACTGAATCATTGTATTACTAACAACAAAAGTTTTACAAACCTCTGTTTTTGGTTTACTCTTAGATTTAGGAAGTTAAGATTGCATGAGATTTGGCTGTAGCTGGTTTCTGGGTTCAGGCAATGACATATAGAAATGTTTAAGCTTTGCCCAGTGGCTCAGTGTATAAAGCATTGATCCAGCATGCCAGTGGTCACGGTTCTGACCCCTGATCAGGGCACCTATAAGAAGCAATCAAGGAGGACACAACCAAATGGAACAACTAAATGAAACAATGAGTTGATGCCTCTCTCTTTATCTCTCCCCTTAAATCAATGGGAAAAAATTTTTTTTAAAGAAATAAAGAAGTTTAAATGGTCACAAAATAACCACAAAGTTCACAAGTATCTAAGCAAACTAAGTTTTTACTAGACAAGCTGCTGTGATATAAACTAGTATAGTGTCCATCTATAAGAACCCATTTAATTACAGCTTCATTCTCACTATAAAAGTGTATAACTATTTTTCAAAAAATATATGGTAAGGATGAAGAAATGAGAGAAGGAGGGGTGGAGAGGAGAGTAAGATAGAAATGATGCTCGAGTTTACTTGATTAAAATTGTATTTTATATTAACCTTTTAAATAGTAAAAGTAATTTAAATTAGTAATTAAAATTCTCTCAATATTTTAACTATGTATATTTACTTAGAAACTTTTCTAGAACTAATATAATTTTTTGTCATCTGGCACAACAATGTCTCCATATGGAAGAATTACTTACAGTTCAAAAATAAAAGATTGTAAATGCAGTATATTTGGCATAATACAAATCTCCTCAAATTATACTCTACAATGCTTTTCCTTAACAGGTTTTCTCCCCCATATCAATGTTTGGTATTTTATATTATTTGCTTACAAAACAAAACTACGCTAAATAGATACTTTGGTACAGAGTTAACAGAAAATAATAATAAATTGAGTCCCTCATATTTTATTCATTAGTTTGCTCAGGCCCCAGCAGCACAGTTGGGAGCAAGAATAACTGGGTTCTAATTCCAGTTCTTTGCCACCACATGACCTTGCAAAAGTCATATTTTTTTAATATACTTTAGTTTTCTTTGGGCAAAAGAGATATTATAACAGAATTATTGCTTGCTTACTTCATTAGTTTTATATCATATTATTAAGATAATTTTAGCAAAAGAAAACTGATTATGTATGGTAATAAATAATTTCTAGAAGTGCTTTGAGATCTTCAGAGAAAAGTACCATTGGAAAATACTGGAGAGACTGAACAAAATCAATGAGTCTGACAAACCCACATATTAGGAAGGGAGTTATGAACACAATAATAGCTCAATGACAGTTTTACTGACTTACTTTAACTTTGAAATCTAAGTATATCATCCTAATTTTTCTTTTTCAGAAAATTTATCACATATGGAAATTACTCATTGTAACTTCAATGACAGGAAGACGGTAAAGTTAGGGCCATTATATTAAATTGTCTGATGACTTAGGGTAGCCAATACTGCTTCCACAGGCATTCTGTGCTAACAGAACTGTGGAATAGTACCGGAATCCGATAACCCTGCAGAGATCAGAGTCTATCTGTCATCATTTCCCCATTTCTGACCAATTGAGAGAAAGTTTGCCGGGATGATACACATTAACAAAAACGCCAAGGCCGGTCGAAGAACATTTAACTACCAATATTAAAACTGCCCGGGTATGCACATCTAGATTTTCGATTGATCTTACTGATTATCATTCAAGAAAATATTCCTCGACGTGGATTGGTTTCAAGAATGAACATGCAAGGAACGGCACTGATCAAACCTCAGCGTTTCTCCCATGTAGGCAGATATACTTACAGCTGCAGCTCCAGGACTTTAATAAGGACTTTATGCTAATTTCGAAAAATACAGAATCCTGTAGACTCAACATTGTTTCAACTGGCTGTAACACAGCAGCAGCAGCAGCAGCAGCAGCAGCAGCAGCGGAGGCAGCGGCGGATTTGTTGAGCTACCTCCCTGAGCCGCTGTCCCTTCTCCTCTCACAGGCAGCAGAGTTCTGACCCACAGTGCCTTGGCTTCATTACCATGCAGTCTCGCAGTGACGCACAACTATAGTGGAACGCTGCTGAATGCAGATGAACTATCACATTGAATAAAAGCTTGCAAGTTTATTGTAAGTGCCCTGAAGGACATCCTCACCTTTCTTTACGTAGACATACACGTGGCCGCAGTGATCTCTGTTTATGTTCCTGTTACCAGTTTTGATGAGCTGTCTCAGCTGCTTTCAGAGGAGTCCCTCGTGCTAGTAAACAGACAAGGGTAGAGCTCTGCCCTTGGGTGCCAACTTTTCTCACTAGCGAAGGGCCTTAGAAATAAAAAAAATGAATTCGGATCTAACATAAGGTCTTTATATCTCTTCCTGTAATAGCTGACCAAAAGAAAACAAAAATTGGTGGTATTTTTCCCACTCCACTATCACTTTTCTCTGGGTGGTTCTAGTAGTAAATTCTCTCCAGCCCTCCACACACCCAGACAGTAAGCAGCAACTTTCTCAGCTTATATGAGGCCGGGTCCACCGCCTCACAGCCCACCAGAGAGAGCGCCAGCTAATGAAACGGAAAGATGATGTAATGAACACCGTGCCTGAGCCTCCACCAGCTCTCCAAAACTGCTCAGCTCAGGGCAAAGTTTCCTCTGCTGCATGCAACTTAATCAAAATAGAGAACTCCATTAGAATAATGGCATTATTTTTACAACAGGGTCTTCTGTTCCTAATATAGCACAAAATGCCTCTGAAAAAATCTTAGAATATAAACAAATAGCAAGAAATCCTCTGGTCAAATAAAATGCACATTTTTAAAACTACACAAACTTTAAAAAATGAAAACTGACATTATTAAAAGCATAACTGCTGTTCAAAATACTAGAAAAATTTCAAAATCAAACCCAACAAGTAATATTTTATGTTAACAGCAGAAGAAAAATGCTTTGACCTCATAATTGGTTTACCGTTACTTTGAAGGTCAATAAGGCATGTGTTTTTCCATATGTAACATACTTTTGTATTGACCCATACACTAATGTATAGTATACCACAAAAAAATAATAAATTTAAGCCCTAGCCAGTTTGCTCAGTGGATAGAGTGTTGGCTCAGCATATATACATCCCAGGTTTGACTCCTGGTCAGGAAACACAGGAGAAGCAACCATCTGCTTCTGTCCCCTCCTCTTTCTCCCTCTTCTCCCTCTTCCCTTCCCACAGCCTGTGGCTCAATTGGTTCAAGAATCAGCTGGGGCACTGAGGATAGCTCACTGGTACGAGTGTTAGACTCAGGCACTAAAAATAGCTCAGCTGATGCCTGCATCGACCCCAGACGGAGGTTGCCAGGTGAATCCTGGTTGTGTAGTAAGGTACCAAAAAGCTACAAAATTAATATTAATATTCTAGGAGGAAAGGTCAGGTTTTCCTGTCCCGTCCTTCCTTTGGGGCGGGTAGGGAGAAGAATGTAGATGTTTCTGGCTTGCAAGAGCAATGGGTCATTTAGTTTTAAACCTAAAATAAAGGTTAACTAAGAAATTTCTTCTCTTTCAATGGGAGACAGAATTTACATACCACCTTACATTGATTGTAGTTCTTCCCCCCTTCCTGGAATCCTGAGAGTAACATACCTCTATGTTAGGGAAGATGAACCCTGAACAATTGTAAATATTTTTGATTGTGTTACCTTGAAAGTCTTAATGTTCTTGTGTATCCCCTAAACAAATGTTGTAAGCTTGTGCCATGATGTCACGCTCTCCCCAGCCCGTGTGTGATCAAGGGTATATATAACCAGCCTCTGAGATGTATTTGGCGCACATGATTTGGGTCTGCAAATGCCCCGTGTCAGCCATATGTGGCTGGAATAGTTAATAAATTTTCTCCTTTAATAAAACCCTTCAAAATTCATCTGGACTTGGTGTCTCTACATAAACCCACAGAAGTGAGGTACAGTACCTTTCAGCATCTGGGGTATGGTACTTTACAACAGTTGGAGCTCATATAGGAATGTGTTTATCTCCCCTCCTCTCACTTAAAAAGATAATAATAACTAAACTCGGTGATCAAAGTCATAACTAAATAAATTTATTCATAGCTGAATGGCTCAGCACTGTATTAAAATTAAAAGAATATTCTTCCATACACAAATATCATACACTAAGGGAAAATGAGAATCATATTTATTAAGACATATTCAGCAATAACAGTACTGTACTACTGGGAATGTTATTTAAAGCTTATGTTTCTTCAGAATAGTCCAAGAAATTTGGAATAAGTCTAAGCCATTCCTATTCTTAAACAGGCCCAAAATCTAAATTCAAACCAGGCTAACCACAGAGAATCCCAATAACCCAATACTATTGTTTGAAAATGCCTTCTTGATCAGAGACATTTCAGAATCAGTTAAGAGCAAGGTTTCCAGTGAAACACAAATGCTTCAAGGTATTAACATGAACAAAGGACATTCCACAGACCAAAAACATTACCTATTATCCTATTCAATAACAATGTATGTCAACAAACAAAAGGCTCTGGGTTGTACACAAAACAATATCATTTTTCTTTTTCACTAAAGTATTCTCCAAAGTGATTTGATAATACAGTTCTCTTTTCATCAAACAGCTGTTAGCAGATAAGGGGTGTAAGCTGACCTAGACCCGTACAAACTACACCATTAAATGCCAAGACTCGTAACTGAACCATGTCAGCAAGCAAACAGGGGGCATATACCTACATATTTTGCCACATATTTTTCTACCCCTGGGGAGCTAAGCCTATAAGCCTCATACAAATTTTAAAAGCTACTCAATACTATTTGGCTATAATTGTATGGTATTTTTCCCCGCTGAGAAAGAAGGAAGGGGCCGGAGCCACAAAGTGTGGGACAGTAAAGGCTTTATTGAGTACAACACTTCCCGCCCGACGAGGTTCCCTGGTCCCGAGGACAGAGGCTAGGGAAGTCAAATAGGGTGACCCACGTGGAGGATACTTAAAGGGTCTCTAGGGTGGTCGAGCTAATATGATGTGGTGAAATCTCACTGGCTGACAGACAGTCACTTTATTCCAGAGGGCTCCTGGGAAGTTTATTTTGGCGCCTCTGGATGTGGGCAGTTCTAGCCAAGTTCCCAGGTCTGGTGTCTCACGTAATCTTTCCCTTTGCCCACCACCCTACAATAATGTCCCACCAAAGTAACAAGGCTCATTCCTAGTAAACCTTTTCATAAACTTTATGAAGCAAAATTGTTTTACAGAAAAGTAGAGCAGGGGTCCCCAAACTACGGCCCCCTGAGGCCATTTATCCGGCCCCTGCCGCATTTCCAGGAGGGGCACCTCTTTCACTGGTGGTGAGAGGAGCATGGTTCCCATTGAAATACTGGTCAGTTTGTTAATTTAAATTTACTTGTTCTTTATTTTAAATATTGTATTTGTTCCTGTTTTGTTTTTTTACTTTAAAATAAGATATGTGCAGTGTGCATAGGGATTTGTTCATAGTTTTTTTTATAGTCCGGCCCTCCAACGGTCTGAGGGACAGTGAACTGGCCTCCTATGTAAAAAGTTTGGGGACCCCTGCAGTAGAGTATAATAACTTGGTGTGGGGGAGGGAGACTTAAATAATAGATGATGTTCTCATAACCTTAAAAATAGCATTTTCTTCTGCTCAAGTTTTGTTTACATGGATCGAAAATAAATAAATCAGAACTTCAAGTTTTTGCTATATTTAATCAGCCTGTTACTATGTGAATACGGCCAATGCAAATCAACAGTTTCTGTGGAACACAGATGTATAAAATTAATTTCAGGGCTTATTTTGGAAGTTACATTTTACAAACACTAGGACTTCCTTTGTAGATCGAACAAGGGTTAGTGAAAATGGCCCTTCCCATTTATATGGAAAATAACCAATAGGCCCATGTAAGCATAGCCTGGGCTCCAAACTTTATTCTTTAATAAAATAAGCAATGGTATTATTCCAACTATTAATCACAACTGTAACAAAGGTTAATGAAAAAGAATTTGTTTTGTAATCCTTACTAAACTTTTTAAACCCTTATTAAACTTTTATCACCTAAATCGCTAAAGAGTTATTCAGAAGAACTACATATCCACCCAACAATCCTTTGAGAAGACCAAGGCAGAGGCCCACTGTATTTTTAATGCTTTTTTAATCTCTCAATCACTAGTCATTTTTAATTACACAAATACTAATATTCCTATCATTCTTCAAGTGAGTTCTCTGTCCTTACCTTATCGACTAATAACAGAACCACACGGCCTAGAGCAGTGGTCAGCAAACTCATTAGTCAATAGAGCCAAATATCAACAGTATGACGATTGAAATTTCTTTTGAGAGCCAAATTTTTTAAACTTACACTATATAGGTAGGTACATTGTTATTACTTAATTAGGGTGGAGTACACTTTGTGGAAGAGCCACACTCAATGTGGCTCATGAGCTGTGGTTTGCTGACGACTGGCCTAGAGCATATTGCAAGCTTGCCAGGAAAACAGTCAAATGTCAGTCTTCTATGTTATTCTTTCTATAAATTCAAAATTCTTCAAGTGGTAGCATACATATATTTTGGTCTCATTACCATAAAAAAAATAGCTGCAGAAATCATTGTTCAATGCCACATCCTTGGCAAAGCACAAAAATCAATCTGGAATAATTTCCTTCAGCTATGCTCCTCTACACACACCTTTTAGGTTATTATATATTTAAAAATGCTTTTAAGACAAGGTTTGGAATATATTAAAGGCATTTGCGATGTCAATGGCATCAGCCTCAGCTGAGGTCCCCTTGGCAGGGCCAGACACTGGAAAACACTGGGTACAGAAGATGAGCTGGCAACTCCCTTGCCCTCAAGGAGTCAGAAAGTGGACTTCCCTCTTTCCTTCAACCAATTTCCATTTAATTCTAAACTCTTTCACTGGCATATTAAGGATTTATGGAATGCGTTACCTGCTTACCTGCTTTATATTTATATTTCTATGTAGAAGGTAGATAGAGATATACCTTCTGATACACACACACACACACACACACACACACACACAGTGTATACAAGGAAAATGTCTCAGTAAATCCTTAAAAAAAATTGCCCTTAGATAGGATCTGAACAAAATGTTACCTGATATGTAATAAAGAGTGGATTTAAACTAAAATATCATAAAATACAATTTGGTGGAATGTAATGTTCCACTTACTCAAAGAAAATAAAAACTTCAATTATTAACATTCTTAGGAAGAGGGCAAATATATGGATTATTACTAAGATTAACACCTTTATAAATTGCCTCAGATATTATTAAATTGGAATAAACAGTTAACAATCATAATATGGAAAGAATAGGAACTTGGCAAGTTTTTCCATATGAAATGTCAACTACCCTATCACTGCTAGAACTTTCGACAGCCTCCATGGATTTCAACCTCTTCAAAAAGTCTTCACCTTTTCTGGAGTTTAGGAAAGAGACTAAAAGGTTTTAGGAATGAAAGATGGCCTCAGGTGTGTTAGGTAATTAACACCATACATAAAATACAAAAAAGAAAATGGTTGCAAAAATCACTGTATTATTTTATTTTGAAACCTCATTAAACAATGCGACAAAACATTAACAGTAATTCTAATGTACTTCTTTATTCAGGGGTGGGCAAAAGGTGTCTTACAGTTGTTCATATGGAAAATAACATAATAATTAATAAATCATAATATAATAAATTTTAATGTACTCAAGGCTGTAAACCTACATTTGCCCATCCTCTATATTTCCCAAGTTTTCCACAACAAACTTCATGTTTTTAAACTTCATTACAGAATGAAAGCAGGTTCCCTAGAGAAATGGCTGATTCTAGGACTAAAGCACATGATAACCCATCCTGTAGGGCCAAAAGTATGAAAGAACCAAGGCTGTAACAATTTGAGCTACAAAATAAATAATGTAGTTTTGGAACATAATCCAAACTATAAATTAAGTACCCATGAATCTACACTGATATAGTTAATGATTATATACATAAGTAAGAAGAGATAAATTCTCACGGTAAACAGAAGAGTTTACCTAGCAGGACTGATTGGTATCCTGTGAAAGTTCTGCTTACAAGATCAGCCTTTGGCTAGCATCTAAGAATTTAGATTTCAGGAGGGCCCCACCATTCGCAGAACTGGTAAGAGTGGCTCACACTATTCTATGCCTCAATTATTGGCATAAAAAATATAATTTATGCTAAACACCTGCTTTCATCCAGGGAGTCTAAAATTTGGGAATGTCCCAAGCAGTGGTACCCATGTGATCGGCCCCATTAAATATCCTGGGCACTGACTCTCTAATGAGCTCTCCTGGTTAGTAACATTTCACCTATGATGTAATTCACCACTGGACAATCAATTGCCTCCTCTATGATGCTACTGGGAGACACTCTGAAGGCTTGTGCCTGGTTTCCCCTGGATTTCATCCCATGCACCTTTTCACTTTGCTAATTTTGCTTAGTATCCTTCTGCTGTACTTAGTCACAGCTGTGAGTACAACTCTACATTGTTTCCCTGAGTCCTTCTAGCAGATCATTAAATGTGAGAATGGTCTTGGGGACCCCTGACAATTTCAAATAATTTATGTAGATATTTCAAACTCCAAAAAGAGGAGCATTATAATCCTAAAAAGTGTGAGCTACACTCAGTCACTTTCTTCCAAAGAGTACAATATAAAAAGTAGAGGGAAAGAGGAATTTTACTGTGGAGAAACCTGACAAATGCTACTTTAGCCAGGATATCAAGGTTAAATTCATCAGTGTTAAGTGAAGAGTATATATTCTTACCTAGTATGATGAAAATATCACTTTAACTCTGTGTTCTTCCTTCCAAAACCTATAACCCTAGTCTAACCATGAAGAACAAAAAAAGTCACATAGACCCAAACTGAACCGTCTAAAAATATCCCACAATACTCCTCAACACTATCAAAGTCATCAAAAACAAAGAAATTCTGAGAAACTACTATAGTTGACTCCCCAGGGCACTCTGTAGATACTCTAGAACAGGGGTCCCCAAACTACGGCCCGTGGGCCACATGCGGCCCCCTGAGGCCATTTATCCAGCCCCCACCGCACTTCCAGAAGGGGCACCTCTTTCATTGGTGGTGAGTGAGAGGAGCACATTGACCATCTCATTAGCCAAAAGCAGGCCCATAGTTCCCATTGAAATACTGGTCAGTTTGTTGATTTAAATTTACTTGTTCTTTATTTTAAATATTGTATTTGTTCCCGTTTTGTTTTTTTACTTTAAAATAAGATATGTGCAGTGTGCACAGGGATTTGTTCATAGTTTTTTTTATAGTCCGGCCCTCCGACGGTCTGAGGGACAGTGAACTGGCCCCCTGTGTAAAAAGTTTGGGGACCCCTGCTCTAGAAGGACCATGCCTTACTAATGGGCTAATGGTTACTTTAAACCAGGGGTCCCCAAACTTTTTACACAGGGGGCCAGTTCACTGCCCCTTAGACCGTCGGAGGGCCGGACTATAAAACAAACTATGAACAAATCCCTGTGCACACTGCACATATTTTATTTTAAAGTAAAAAAAAAAATAAAACAAAATGGGAACAAATACAATATTTAAAATAAAGAACAAGTAAATTTAAATCAACAAACTGACCAGTATTTCAATGAGAACTATGCTCCTCTTACTGACCACCAATGAAAGAGGTGCCCCTTCCGGAAGTGCGGCGGGGGCCGGATAAATGGACTCAGCGGGCTGCATGCGGCCCGCGGGCCGTAGTTTGGGGACCCCTGCTTTAAACCCTTCTTAACATAGCTTCAAAATATTCAAAGCAAGCCTCAAAAGATCAAGATGTCAGTAATTATCTTCCAGAAGAAAGAACACCACTTTAAAAGAAGGTAACAAAATGGAACATTTACAATGTCTAGCATCCAATAAAAAATTACTAAATGTGTCAAGAAGTAGGAAAATTTGACTCATAAAATTAGCCAGTTGAGCAGATCTAGAAATGGCAGAGATAATAGAATTAAGCATATGAGCTCTTCAAAGCTATTATATATAGTTTCAAGAATTTCAATGAAAAAATAAATTATATAAAAATAGATTCAAATAGAACTTTGCAAGATAAAATATACAATATCTAAAACAATAAATTCACTGGATGGGACCAAAAGAAGATTAAGATTCCACAGAAGAAAAGATTAATAGACTTGGAGGAATGGAAACAGTAACTCACCAAAGTCAAGCATAGATGACAAAAGAATGAAAAAATGCACCAAGCCTCACTGACCTTTGGAGCAACATCAAATGGTCTAATGCATAATTGGAATCTCAGAGAAGTAAACAGAAAATACTATCTGATGAAATAATGACCGGAATTCTTAAAAACTTGGTGAAGACTATAAACGCACAAATTTAAATCTCTCATCAAACCTCAAGCAAGAATACACATACCAAAAACACATGCCAAGGCATGCCATATTCAAATTACTGAAAACAAATGAGAAAAGTAAAATTTTTTTAGTTGTTGTTAGTTATTCATTTTAGAGAGGAGAGAGTGAGAGAGAGAGAAAGAGAGGATGAGCAGGAAGCTTCAACTCCCATAAGTGCTTTAGACAAGACAAGTGCAGGGTTTTGAACCAGCAACCTCAGCATTCCAGGTTGAGGCTTTATCCACTGCGCCACCACAGGTCAGGCCGAAAAATAAAATCTTAAAAGCAGTAAAAAAAAAAAAAAAAGACACATTACATACAAAGAAACAAAGAAAAGTGAACACAAATGCTTCATCTGAAACTATACAAGGCAGTTGGCATGACATCACTAAAAAGCTTAAAAATATATAATACTGGTGACGTATAATTCTACATCCAATGGAAATATCACAAGCAACAAACTTTTTTTTTCAGTTATTTTTTATTTTATTTTATTTTTTTCTGAAGTTGGAAATGGGGAGGCAGTCAGACAGACTACCTCATGCGCCCGACTGGGATCCACCCGGCACGCCCACCAGGGGGCGATGCTCTGCCCATCTTGGGGCGTTGCTCTGCCACAATCAGAGCCATTCTAGGATTCAGAGCCTGAGGCAGAGGCCGCAGAGCCATCCTCAGCGCCCGTGCAAACTTTGCTCCAATGGAGCCTTGGCTGTGGGAGGGGAAGATAGAGACAGAGAGGAAGGAGAGGGAGAGGGGTGGAGAAGCAGATGGGCGCTTCTCCTGTGTGCCCTGGCCGGGAATTTTACCCGGGACTCCTGCACGCCAGGCCAATGCTCTACCACTGAGCAAACCAGCCAGCGCCAACAAACTTTTTCAAGACAGACAAAAGTTGACAGAATTTATCTGCACACAAAAGACATTACAGAAAGCACTTCAGGAAGAAGAGTATACCAGATGGAAACCTGAATTCATACAAATGATGAAGAGTGCCAGAAAAGGCAGATTTGCAGGTAAAAAAAAAAAGACATTTTATATCTTATTTTATTTTATTTTATTTTATTTTTTAATTTTTTTTTATTTATTCATTTTTTTAGAGAGGAGAGAGAGAGGGAGAGAGAGGAGAGAGAGACAGAGAGAAGGGGGGAGGAGCTGGAAGCATCAACTCCCATATGTGCCTTGACCAGGCAAGCCCAGGGTTTCGAACCGGCGACCTCAGCGTTTCCAGGTCAACACTTTATCCACTGCGCCACCACAGGTCAGGCTATATCTTATTTTAAATTTTAAGTTAATTGACTGCTTATTGCAAAAGTGGTTTACAGTATACTGTCAGGTTTATCACATGCAGAAATAAAACATTTGATTACAACATCACAGAAAATGGAGAGGAGAAAGAGAAGTGTAAGATTTCAGGTCCTTACATTAAACATAAAATGTTATACTAGTATTTGAAAGTAAATGATGGAAAGTTGAAATTTATGTTGTAAACTCCAGAGCAATTAGTTTTTTAAAAAGAACATAATGAGCCAATAGTATGTAGAATAAATTGCATAATAAAAAAATACAATTAAAATTAATCCAAAAAAAAAAGAATGTGTCTCACGGTTAATTCAGGCAGTTAGAAGAATAGTATAAAAAAATACAATTAACCCAAAAGAAGGCAAGAAAAGAAAGGAAAAAAGAAAATACAACAGACAGGACAACAGGAAACAATAGCAATTTAGATTTAAAGCCAATCATGTCACTAATTACATTAAATATAAATGGTCTAAACACTGTGTAGAGCATCACAGGAGGTACTAAAGGAGAATTCAGTGACTAAAACTTATCTCTCTGCCCTTGGGAGGGTTAGGACCCAATGGTGGAGATAAAGAATGCGAGATGTGAGTCCCCACATACATACACGCAAAAATAAAATTAGAAATTGTGATTAAGTGCTGTGAAGGCAATAAAGGGTGTATAATGACAGAGAAAACCTGCCAAGACCCTACTGACATAAAGTTATCAGGAATAGCCACTCTGAGGGAACAGTATCACATCTGAAATCTCTTCAGTAGTGGACCTTCTTCTGAAGAATAAATCTTTCTGCTTAACTTCAGAAAGGAAAATAGATTGTGCTCGCTTCAGCGGCATACATACTAACATTGGAAGAACACAGAGATTAGCATGGGCCCTGCACAATGATGACATGCAATTTGTGAAGCATTAAGAAAAAAGAAAAATTACAGTAATTAAAATCCAAGTTACTCTGGCTAACCAGGGTTACAACTCCAGACTCCTACCCATTTAGTCCTTCCACTTGCCTGAAGAAATTCGCAAAGAAACCGAGGTACCCACAATGCTCCACGAAATACTGAAATTGATAATCTAATGCTATGTAAGAGTTTTGAGCAGGAACAAGGCCAGACAGACTACTTAATTAATCAGTTAAAGAATGCACTGGAGAAAAATACAATAGGAGTCAATGGGTTCTTAAATTGCTACGGTGAGACATAATGACCAAAAAAAGTGAATAGTATAATTGGAATACTTCAGAAAAAGGCAATAAGGATGGGAATAAGAAGACAGATTCCAATTTTCCCTAATACATACTTCTTGATGTAATTGGCAACTTGATAGGCTAAGGTAAAAAAAAATAAAATAAAACCGGTAAGGCTGAATACTAACAAGTGACCCTTAGGCTTAGGTGGCTGCACGGCCAGTGCACTACACCTGAAGCAGCCAGGGGCAGGTACAGCAAGAAGAGCTCCAGCTAGCTAGTACATGCGGGGTGTAGGGCCAGAGAGAAGAGGAGGATGGAGGGACAGACAACCAACCCCACAAGCTTTCCAACTGTCTTCTCCAATGACGAGGGGCAAAAACTGAATTCCTTATTTTCAAGCACTTGCTAGCGAATAATAATCACAAATTAATGGCTTCAGCTGAACCTAAGAAAAATAAAACAACAAAAAGAGACAATATTTTAAATATAGCACTATGAAAAAAAACAAAAGAAATAAACAAGTGAGTAACGAGGGGAATCTGCTCCTAAAACGCTTGAACCAAAATTCCACCTAGACTTCTGAATAGAAAGGTTTCAGGTCATGTCCAAAGTAACTGCTTATTGCAGAAGTACATACTGAGTTTCTTAGTGGTTATAGCTATAAGTGGCTTCTAATAAAGGTCAGTTTTATATAAATGTCACAGATTGAACCAATGCATCAATATATTCACAAATTAGCAACATAAAGTACAGTAGCATTTTAACTAAGCTCTATAACTTAGGAGTGGTTGCCTATGCAGCAATTCCATGACATGTGTGTGCCGGAAGGTACAACTACTGTTACCTTCCTGACACAGGGTATTTATTAATAGCCCAATTGTTCATAGTTTTTAATTTAAGTTCTTTTTATATATTTCACACATAAAATTTTTAAAATTGCTCCCTCTGCTTAAAATGAAGCAGTCTAGACTCTATAATCATACTTTCTTCTTTGCCCTAACAAACCATACTAATTTGGTATCATTTGGCCCAGTTCTAAGATACTTATTTCTTGAATTAAAAAAAAAAAAAAAAAGCCTGCCGTTTCTGAATATATTAGAAATTGATTCTTGAGATCTAAAAAATGCAGAGATTCTAGAAATTGTTTTTAATTGTGAAATAATTTTGGAAGATACTGCTAATAAAAATTCAGATGTAAAATTTTCTATTCTAGTTATTGAATTTGTATTTTCACAACACACACAAAGTATATTCATTGCCCAAAAAGAAACTAGATGGTTAATACTAAAGTACCTTGATTGTCATGTTATACAGATATACTGGGAAGAATAGGGAATATGTACTATTGGGAAAGAGTAAGTAAAACTCTAGGAAACATGAACAGGATGAATGTAAAATGTACTGTCCAAAGCAGAACA
The DNA here is from genome assembly GCF_036850995.1 of Saccopteryx leptura. Taxonomy (NCBI): domain Eukaryota; kingdom Metazoa; phylum Chordata; class Mammalia; order Chiroptera; family Emballonuridae; genus Saccopteryx; species Saccopteryx leptura. Next base: position 35,829,167 of record NC_089507.1, read on the forward strand.
TTGTTTTAGCATGAAAATAGGAACTATTAACAACACGCCAGGATAGAGATGTAAACCAACAGCTGCCCAGGGTCACCTTACCTACGAGACACCCACCTCAAAGTGAAGGCCTACACTTGCCTCTTCTGCCAACACTTGCCTTTATGAATATTTCCTACATTGTCAGTAGCAGAATAAGTTTTCAATCTACTACAGGCATTTATTGTTAGAGCTACCTTGATAACACTACTAAAACAGTTTGAAAACAAAGGGGTGAGTCAACAAGACTGGAATAAAATGTAAAAGAAAAAGTCTGAATGAGAAAAGGAAGTGCCAAACTGCAGAGGCGATTAGCTGAAAGACAAAAATTACCCTCAGCAGGGACCGTGCCAGCAGCAGGGGGGAAAGAAGATGAAGAGCCTGTCCAGTAGAATTAAATGGGCCAGCCCAAAACACAGAAAAATGTTTATGTATGGCTAAACATAATCTTAGTGTACTGTATTTAAAGTAATTTGGAAGAACCTACCTTCAAAATCTCAAGTCTTTAAACCCCACTCTAAGCCTAGTAAATCAGAACCCATTTTTTAAAAATAAGATTTCCCAAGGTTATGACATATTTAAGCCCATTAAAGTTTAAGAAGAGCTAGTTTAAATTATGTTTATAAAAATATTATCTTATTTATGTCATTTTTAGCACACATCCATACTTAGTAAAAATAGAGACTAGGAAACTTCAAAAGCCTGAGAAATAAAGAGAAATTTTCTGTATCCTTATAAGAAGTTTTAGAGTTTTTTGAAGTTTTTCCCTATTGTAGACTAGAAATATATAACAGTTTATACTTCCTGAGAATGGCTTACCTAATCTTAAATCACTCTTTAGAAACAGAAAAATCTATCAAAAGTTTAAGTAAAAGAAGAATTTAGAATTTAGGTAAGGTGATAAAAATTTACATCTGTAATATTTACAGTTATTTTGGACTGTTATTTATCTTTAATAGTTTAAATGAATAAAGCAATATGGAATATTTGCCTTTCAGATACAGGCTTTAGAAAAATGTAATTCTAGCTTGAACTCAAAGGTCGCTGGCTTGAGCCCAAGGTCACTGGCTTGAGCAATGGGTCACTCGCTCTGCTGTAGCCCCCTGGTCAAGGCACATATTAGAAAGCAATCACTGAACAACTAAGGAGCTGCAACAAAGAACTGATGCTTCTCATCTCTCTCCCTTCCTATCTGTCCCTCTCTCTGACTCTGTTTGTGTCAAAAAAAAAAAAAAAAAAGAAAATGTAATTCTAAAAGACAAACACTGATCCTCACCTTTATCATCATCATTCTACAAAGAATCACCTGAGACTGTCTGGGTCACCTTTATAGCTAACTTATTCTTTTAAACAACAACAACAAAAGTGATTAGGTTTAATAAATTCGCAGGATGAGGTGATATAGATGGATGAAAGAGAGAGGGAGAGAGCCTAGAGGACAGTGAGTTCCATTGTGGAAAGGTCCACAAACAGAATGTATAAAAACCACCATTGCAGAATTCCGTATCAAGATATTAAGAGCCTGAAGGAGAGCAGACAGAGGGAAAGGGGATGATAGGCTGAGAGGATGGGACGAGAGCAGAAAAGCAAATCCTAGAGGGAAGGGGGGAGGGCGTTACCGGAAGGGGACAGCAGGATGTACTGGGGAACACGGGGGGGGCATGTATTCGGGGGGACACTAGGATCAATGTAAACACAATAAATCAATAATTTTTAAAAAAGCATACACAGTGCTTCCTCTGGCACTTTCTAGGGAAATTTTCACTATTTGTCTCTAAGAGATCTTGCACCATACCTGTCTAGTCATACACAGTTAGTATGAAATGCTTTTTTATTAAAGAATAAATTAAATCACTTTTTTTCTTTGTAAAAAAATAATAATAATCAGGGAAAAAAAGATATTAAGAGCATGGGGGAAATGTTATAAATCAACAATTATCTTTAAAGAATAAACCATCTGGCCTTCCACTGTCACAGAATCACAGATTTTTTAAACTGCAGAGACATTAAAGATCACATAACATTAAACCCCTTAAATTTTAGATGAGATGACAAGCCCAGGGAGGATAAGTGACATAGTTGGATCCCATATCAAATTAATAAATATTTATTAAACACTTATGACAGATAAAGCACTATGGTGTAGTGGATAAAGCACGGACCTGGAATGCTGAGGTTGCCGGTTCAAAACCCAGGGCTTGCCTGGTCAAGGCCCATACGAAAAAACAACTACTGCCTGAACAGGTGGTGATGCAGTAGATACAGCATTAGCCTGGGATGCTGAGGACCCAGGTTGCAAACCCCAAAGTCATCAGCTTAAGTGCAGGCTCATCTGGCTTGAGTGCAGGGTTGCGGGCTTGAGCAATGGATCATAGATATGACCCCATGGTCACTAGCTTGAATGCAAAGGTGGCTGGCTTCAAATCCAAAACGGCTGGCTTGGGCCCACAGTCGTTGGCTTGAGCAAGGAGTCACTGGCTCGGCTGGAGCTCCCCAGTCAAGAAAGCATTGAGAACAACCTATTCTCATAGCCTGCTATTACTATAAGCAAGCAATTAATGAACTAAGGTGCCATGACTATCAGTTGATGCTTCTTATCTCTCTCCCTTCTTGTCTGTCTAAAAAAAAAGATGAAGAAGCAACTACTACTACTACTATGAGTTGTCCTGCTCCTCTCACACTCCTCTCCCTTTCTTTCTCTCTCTTAAATCAATAAAATCTTTTAAAAACCCACTATCCCAACAGTTATAGAAAATACAAATAAGTATGAACATTTGACTCCTTCAAAGCCTCCATTTCCTAGTTCCCAGTTAAGTTACCTGCATGTAGCTCTCCAATGTTAGCAATATTCTCTTCCATATTATAGTTTAAGGGAGGGAACACTTTGGCCCTTGGGCCAAACCTAGTTCATCACCTGCTTTTGTAAATAAAGTTGTGCTGCAGCATGGCCACACACATTCATGTATCATCTGGGCTCCTTTTGCTCTATGAAGTCAGAGCTGAGTAGCTGTGACAGAGACCTGTGGCATGTAAAGCCAAAATATTTACTATCTGCCCCTTTACAGAAAATGTTTGCCAGCCTCTGTTCTAGATCATCATTTGCTCAACTTAAGGTTTGTTTGTTTTCTTTTTTCATTTGAAACTAATGGAAGGCTGGTTTTGCCTCAAGAACCAATGCCCTCTGAGCAATGTGCTATGTGGTTTTGAAGGAAAAGTCAGTGGGCTAAATATGGCAACTGACAGCCACTCTCAGGAACAAGTAAAAACTTGCTCTGGCACATTAAGGACCAGAACCAAATGACATACAACTCTAACATCTAACAAACATTTACTAACTGCTTACTAAATGCCTGCTATTGGGCTAAGCTCTCAGGATACCCGCATAAACAAGGCCAATTCAGTTCACAAAGAACTCACTATCTGGTAAAAGAAACACTTTTTATATTAAGTGAAATAGTAGGTAGAAGCTAGTAGACAATGAGCTACAGTCCTGATCAGAGAATAATGAACTGAGGTTGGGGGTAAGAGAAACTGTACAAACCCAAGAACAGTCACACGGAGATGTCTGTTCCCCCGCCGAGTCCCAGCTCCAGGAAGTCACCAGGATTGGAAGTTTATAGCTGTAGCTGCCTCAACTCCAAGGCCACTGTTTGTACATGGGTGGAGTTAACTTTTGGACTGTACATTGCTTCCTGAATTTCTTTTATAGAACAATTCTGTTGAACCTTTCTAGTATATTCCTTTCCTTACATTTTAAACTTACAGTTAGCTTTAGTCACCTTAACCTATGTTACTGTGCTTTCTCCCAAACTCACCTCTATTATTTTCTTTAGTGTCTTCCAATATAGACATTTTTATCATCTTATTCATCTTTTTACACATTTATTATTTCAGTATGTTGTGACTAATACTTATGTAGTTAAGTATTTTTCTTATTCCCCTCTTTTTTTCCAACTATTTTTTCTTAGATTTAACTCCTTCCTTTTGCTTCTTTTTTTTTTTTATAAATTTTTATTAATGTTAATGGGATGACATTAATAATTCAGGGTACATATATTCAAAGAAACATGTCTAGGTTATCTTGTCATTAAATTATGTTGCATACCCCTCACCCAGAGTCAGATTGTCCTCCGTCACCCTCTGTCTAGTTTTCTCTGTGCCCCTCCCCCTCCCCCTTTTGCTTCTTCAGTGAGAATAAGCAAGAGCAATAATTGAAAGTCAGCCATCAGGAAGGTAAGGTAACTAAAAATTAGAGCATGCCCAGCCTCGGAGTGGAGGCAAATCCTGGGGGTCCTGGTATGCCTAGGATTCTCCCTTTTTGTCCTCCTTACTTTCCAAGTGAGAGGAGGGGAGACAAAGAGACAGACTCCCACATGTGCCCTACCAGACGGATGCTCTGCCCATCTGTGGCCATGTTCATAACTGAGCTATTTTTAGCACCTGAGGTAGAGGCTCCAGGGAGCCATCCTCAGTGCCTGGGGCCATGGCTGCAGGAGGAGAAGAGAGAGAAAGAGAGAAGGAGGGAGAAAGGGTAGAGAAGCAGATGGTTGCTTCTCTTGTATGCCCTGACTGGAAATTGAACCCGGGACATCCACATGCCAGGTAGACGCTTTATCCACTGAGCCAACCAGCCAAGGCAGATTCTCCTTTTAGGTGATGAAACCAGGGGTGGTGCAAGAAGGTCCGGGGGTAGGGGCAGAAGGCCTGAAGCTGTGGTAGCACTTGGAGAAGATGGAACAGTAGCTAAATATCAACTGATTCAAGGAATTGTAATATTTCAACAACCATACCAGTACACACTGGATAAATACCAGTTCTGTGATTAGAAAACAGCAGAATAAGTGGGATAGAGAGAAAGTTATTCCATACTTCTTAAAAAGATATAAGTGTATTGTTATTTAAATTAAATTTCTTACAAGTTATTTCTAAAAGTCAAAGAAGATCCTGACCCTTACTCTAAGCCAGGAGTCCCCAAACTTTTTACACAGGGGGCCAGTTCACTGTCCCTCAGACCATTGAAGGGCCGGATTATAAAAAAAAACTATGAACAAATCCCTATGCACACTGCACATATCTTATTTTAAAGTAAAAAAAAACAGGAACAAATACAATATTTAAAATAAAGAACAAGTAAATTTAAATCAACAAACTGACTAGTATTTCAATGGGAACTATGCTCCTCTCACTGACCACCAATGAAAGAGGTGCCCCTTCCGGAAGTGCGGCGGGGGCCGGATAAATGACCTCAGGGGGCCGCATGCGGCCCATGGGCCGTAGTTTGGGGACCCCTGCTCTAAGCCATACTTACACACACACACACACACACACACATATATACATATACATACATTATATATATAAATACACACACACACACACACACACACACACACACACACACACACATAAATACTATGGAACTTGAGGAGACAGTCTAAAATGATTCTCCTTAAGAAGAAGTCAGGCAGCCATGGCTGGGTAATTCAGTTGGTTAGAGTGTTGTCACGGTATGCCATGGTTGCAGGCTTCATCCCTGGTCAAGGGCACATACAAGAACCAACCAATGAATATATAAATAAGTAGCACAACATAACAATGTTTCTTTCTCTCTCAAATCAATAAATAAATGATTTTTAACTAAAAAAAAAAAAAGAGCCTGACCAGGTGGTGGCACAGTGGATAGAGCATCGAACTGGGATGCGGAGGACCTAGGTTCGAGACCCCGAGGTCGCCAACTTGAACACGGGCTCATCTGGAGCAAAAAGCTCACCAGCTTGGACCCAAGGTCACTGGCTTGAGCAAGGGGTTACTCGGTCTGCTGTAGCCCCATGGTGAAGGCACATATGAGAAAGCAATCAATGAACAACTAAAGTGTCACAACGAAAAACTGATAATTGATGCTTCTCATCTCTCTCTGTTCCTGTCTATCCCTCTCTCTGACTCTCTTTATGTCTCTGTAAAAAAAAAAAAAAAAAAAAAAAAAAGTGTTAGGCTAACTTTAAAAATAGCTAAGAGAAATACTAAAGAAATACTGCTGCAGTAACTTCTAAAAGCCTTTGTATCTAAGTTGCACAGTCATTTGGCAGGAGTTATCTGGAAGAGCACACACTGTGGACAAAGAAGGAAGCCCAGGAAGAGGTGGGACAGCTCAAGCGCCTGTGAACTCGCACGTAACTAGAAATCACATGCTCCAGTTTTTGTAAATTATGCACAATAGAAAACCTTGATCCAGATTCTTAGAATATTTTCTACAATGGAATGCTCCAGGGATAAATTCTAGTTAAACTTGATTCAACTACCTCCAAGTCAAAATTCCAAAAGTTTTGGCAAACAATGATAGACACCAAGTATTAAACTACGTGTCAATTCTGCAGACATTTTTTGTAATCTTAAAAACAAAAAGAAGATCCAAAGAAGATACCATTCACAGGTGAAGTTAATTGGCCTGAAGAGATTAAGCAGCCCATCCAAGGACACTCAACCAGTCACTGGTAGAGCTCACTCAGTCCAGAACAAAGTTCCACAACACTTCTTTCATGTCTTTTGGTTTTCCCAATATTTCTCCTCTACCATGAGAGTTCTCATAGATTCAGAGAAGGCATGCATGTAACAACCCAATAAGGATTCTCCTACATTCTCCCATAATAATAGCCTTAAAAATCCTCTAAAGGCCCTCGTACACCTACTTGGTTTGGTGACAAATAAAAGCCCACTCTTCAAATCCCATTTGTATAAGCAAGGAGAATTCCCAAACACCTTCACACACGGTGAGTACAAGGTATCATTTGGGTCAGGCCAGAAATTCCACAGCAGACAGATTATTATTTTGAGCTCATGTTCTTCCAGGACATTGTCCAGCCGAACAAACTTTTTATCACATCTGAATTGCAAATAACTCTCCATCGCCTTCCATCTGTTACCACTTCATGCATTTGAAGTGTCAGAAGAAAACCTACCTCACCTCAGTGTTCTATCAGATCCTTCTCTAAACTCTCTGTTAATAACCTAGTATTGAAATAATAATAATAACTTAGTATTTGCTGAAAATTTAACTCTTTGTCCATCTCATTCTGTTCTAAAAAGAAACCGGTCTGCATGGTATTCCTCTGTCCAATACGCAATGTGTCAAACAAAAAACAAGCTCTTCTACTGAGGGGCAATGGTTCTGCAAAAAACGAAACTGAAAATATCACTTATTTAAAAGATCTTAGTAACAACTAGCACTCCTCTTTCTTTTTTTTTTTTGTATTTTTCTGAAGCTGGAAACGGGGAGAGACAGTCAGACAGACTCCCGCATGCGCCCAACCGGGATCCACCCGGCACGCCCACCAGGGGCCACGCTCTGCCCACCAGGGGGCGATGCTCTGCCCCTCCGGGGCGTCGCTCTGCCGTGACCAGAGCCACTCTAGCGCCTGGGGCAGAGGCCAAGGAGCCATCCCCAGTGCCCGGGCCATCTTTGCTCCAATGGAGCCTTGGCTGCAGGAGGGGAAGAGAGAGACAGAGAGGAAGGAGGGGGGGGTAGAGAAGCAAATGGGCGCTTCTCCTATGTGCCCTGGCCGGGAATCGAACCCAGGTCCCCCGCACGCCAGGCCGACCGGCCAGGGCCCACTCCTCTTTCTTTACTAGTCAAATGTAGTCAGCAGCCTAAGGCTTTCGGAATTTTTAACAAGTGCTACATTTTGTGTTATTACATTTGTGTTATAATAATAATAATCCATGGAGTTCTTAACACTTTGTACTGAAATGAAAATGGTATCTCAATATGCATCTCTTGACTGGTTTTGTAATAGTCATGTGAAACAGCTATTCCCTTAATCAGCTTACCTAACCACTGTTATAAAAATAATTATCAACTGTTACTTAAAGTGAAAGAGTCTCAAAGAGTAATGCTTAATATATACTGGAATTAATGTTGTTTCCTATGAAAATACAGTTTATTAAAACAAAAGCACCCAAAAAACTGTACATTCTTTAATGGAACACTTAACCTTGGAAGATACAATTAGCCTTTTAAAAAACTCTTTATATATAAAAATTCAAAAACATCAACACTGCAGTGAGATGGAGGAGAAAGGGCTAATACCTGAATTTAAAACAATGGTATGACTATACCAACTAGTAGCTGAAAACCTCAAATAATTTGGTTGAAGCCTCTCTGAACTTTTAAAATCTGTATAAGCCTCACCTGTGGTGGCGCAGTGGATAAAGCATAGACCTAGAACGCTGAGGTCGCTGGTTCGAACCCTGGGCTTGCCTGGTCAAGACACATATGGGAGTTGATGCTTCCTGCTCCTCCCTTCCTTCTCTCCTTTCTTCCTTTTCCTCTCTCTCCCCCCTCTCTAAATTGAATAAATAAATCTTAAAAAAAAAACCCAAACACTTTGTTTATCAACCTATCTCACTTGGTTTTCACTTAGAGCCCTGGCTGAGTAGCACAGTTGGTTAGTGTCATCCCAATTTGCCAATGTTGTGTTTTATCCCAGGTCAGGGCACACACAAGTATCAACAAATGAATGCATAAATAAGTGGACAAATCCATGTTTTTCTCTCTCTCTCTCTCTCTCTCTCAAAATCAATCAATAAAACTGAATTAAAAGAAAAGACAACTTAGATAACATTGCTCATTCAACCAATATTTACTGAGCAACTATTCTGTTCCAAGCCCTGGAACATAACAGTAGTCAGAGCAAAGTCCTTATACATGCTCACCTTATATTCTACTTGAGGAGGAAAGGAGACCAGAATGCACTAAAGAGGTAGGCAAACTATACCATCCCACTTATTGGTGAAATAAGAAAACAGTGCCTGGAATACAGATGGTACTCAACAATTCCTTTCATACTTAATGTTGATATATACTTAGTTCTGTTCAATATATCATTATCTCTGGTCTTGGTGAATTATAAAAATAAATTTTATATTTACACTTATTTATTCTTGACTCCAAACAGAATGAACAACAACAAAATTAAGGTTGATTCCATCAGAATAAAAATAGCCTAATCCTAGAGATACAGGGACTTTGCAGCTGTCACAACAGTGAGACTGTGGAAACACACTGCCTGGTTCTTAGGATCTGACTCATTACTATGCCTAGCATTGATTGTTCTTCAATGGTCAGACAACATGGTGGTATAGTCTGAATCAGTGGAGGGCATTTTCTCCCACTGACTTCCATATCTCAGGCTAGATACTACCTATTCTTATGCCAATTCTACTAAATTTGTTAGTGACATCAGTCATTGATCACATGACTATGACTAAACAAAAATATGAATATTTAAGCAGCTTATTAATAAAATAACATATATAAATACACAAACCTTTGGATTCTTTTTTCTTAAGGACTAGGGACAGCAAATGATTTACTTCTTTAACAAAATTGTAAAATTACACAATTATATACAGTAGAGTTTCTTTATTATAAACTACATTATTGGCTAATCATATAATCAAAAACCTTCATTAAAGTAAGAATCAAAGGGGGATCTATAGGTCCACTAATGCTTTTATTTTAACTTAAATACAAAATCCAAGTTTATTCCCTAGTCTTTTAATGTAGTGCCAAGTACCTGCCTCTTATGGTGAATTTGCTAACAACATAATTGGTTTCTTGCCTAATATCCAACCCATGTACATCATCTACAGTTTCCAGTTTCAAAATCTTCAAAGTGGAGGAGTAACTGAAGATATCTAAGGGCAAATTCCTTCCAGTCATGTACAATTCTATGGCCTACATGTAATTCAATAGCAAATTTTTTTAGAAATTCACTAGTATGTGGTTTGATCAAAGTATTAAACTTTGTTTACACCACAACAGCACTTTTCTTTCAGTCTCATACTTTTACTAACTTATGTAATATCTAATTACAGTATAGGATCGCCTGGCGTGCAGGAGTCCCGGGTTCCATTCCCGGCCAGGGCACACAGGAGAAGCGCCCATCTGCTTCTCCACCCCTCCCCCTCTCCTTCCTCTCTTTCTCTCTCTTCCCCTCCTGCAGCCAAGGCTCCATTGGAGCAAAGTTGGCCCGGGCACTGAGGATGGCTCCGTGGCCTCTGCCTCAGGCGCTAGAATGGCTCTGGTTGCAACAGAGCGATGACCCAGATGGGCAGAGCATCGCCCCCTGGTGGGCGTGCCAGGTAGATCCCGGTCGGGCGCATGCGGGAGTCTGTCTGACTGCCTCCCTGTTTCCAACTTCAGAAAAATACAAAAAAAATAATAATAATTAAAAAAAAATAATTACAGTATAGGATCACAAGTACTATAAGTATAATTGGTGTAAACAGGTTTGGTTTAGAACATAACCAACTCTTGGTAAGTATACAACTCAACCTGTTGGGAGCAGAAATGGTGGCAGAAAATTTGAACAGTTTGGTGTACTATAAGCATTTGTTAATTAATATATTTTACAGAGAAATAGAGGATTTCTGATAAATCCAATGTTTGAGAATTTCTATAAAACTTCTAAAATATTAAGTTACAGCCCTGGCTAGATAGCTTGATTAGTTAGAGCATTGTCCTAAAGTGCAAAGGTTGCCAGTTTAATCCCCGATCAGGGTACATACAGGAACAGGTCTATGTTCCTGTATCTCCCTCTCTCTCCCTCTCTTTCTCTCTCTCTCTCTCTCTCCTCTATAAAAAAAAAAATGAATAAAAATTTTCTTTAAAAAATAAAATTAAGTTACTTAGTATTTAGAGAAAGGTAAACAATAAAAAAAAGTATCAAAAGCAGCCCTGGCCGGTTGGCTCAGTGGTAGAACGTCGGCCTGGCGTGCAGAAGTCCCGGGTTCGATTCCCGACCAGGGCACACAGGAGAAGCGCCTATCTGCTTCCCCATCCACTCTGTCTCTCTCTTCCCTCCCGCAGCCAAGGCTCCATTAGAGCAAAGATGACCCGGGCACTGGGGATGGCTCCTTGCCTCTGCCCCAGGCGCTAGAGTGGCTCTGGTTGCGACACAGCGACACCACCACCCCACCCCACCCCACCCCACCCCGGAGGGGCAGAGCATCACCCCCTGGTGGGCAGAGCGTCGCCCCCTGGTGGGCGTGCCGGGTGGATCCCGGTCGGCGCATGCGGAAGTCTGTCTGACTGTCTCTCCCCATTTCCAGCTTCAGAGAAATACAAAAAAGAAAAAAAGTATCAAAAGCAACAAAACATATCCTTCAAAATATCAACCCCAGCAAATACTACAAAATTCTACACATATTTTTGTTAGGAAAACCATAAGCATCTACAAATATTTGTAGAGTTGAAAGTAGAAGGTAAATTTCTATATGTATATTGAAACTAACTTAGTCTCAGTTGATTTTTTCTCACAAAAGTACAACTATTAATCCATTTTTCAAGCTCCTTAATATCCTTCAGAAATAACTTTAAATTTTGAATTAACAATTAAAGAAGTTGAAAATCACTGATCTAAATAAATTACATCAGTTTTCCTCCTAAATAGTAGTTCCTTCTTTGCATTACTGATATGAAATACCTTCATAATATTGATTTCTCCTTTCATAAAATGAACAAAACTGTTAACACTCTTCAGAAGAATTGTACCCAGTCATATCAGTATGATTTCTGACCATTATTTCTCTCCCAAGACCACCAGTAATCAGGAAGTAAAATTCATTCATGCTGAGCTGCAAGTAACCAGTCAATACTAGTTTCAACCATGTGGGTTCCTAAATACAATATCACCTTTGTATCAAATCTTGGGATTCAAGAAAAGGACTTTGATCAGTGAACTGAGATTTAAGACACAAAATTTTTAAAACCATATCTTTCTACAGAAATTGCAAAAGAAGTCCTTTAAATTAATTTTGTCATTCCCTAATGTTGAATTTTATTTTTGGAGAGAAACTAGACGAGATTGTTCCAGAAAACACTAATAGCCTCTGAAACTTCAGACAATAGATCCTTCAGTACTCCATGATTTTGTTCTGTTTTTACTGTGGCTGGTAAAAAGATACTAGGAAAATTTTTTAATCATAAATTAAGTGCTTATGTAAAAATTAATTTAAATTACAAAATCTAATTATTACAGCAAAAACAAAAGTGTTTCCCTTAACCTAAGGAACATGACAGGGGCATCTGCTTTTACCACTCTTATTCAACATAGTACTTGGAAGTCCTAGCCAAAGCAATCAGACAAGAAGAAGAAATAAAAGGCATCCAAATCAGAAAGGAGGAAATAAAAGTCATTATTCCAGATGACAGGATTTGGTACATAGAAAACCCTAAAGAATCCACCAAAAAACTACTAGATTTAATAAATGAATATGGCAAAGTAGCAGGATACAAAATTAATATTCAGAAATCAGTAGCATTTTTATACACCAATAATAAACTACCAGAAAGAGAAATTAAGAAAACAATCCCATTTACTATTGCAACAACAACAACAAAAAATAAGGTACTTAGGAATGAATTTAATCAAGGAGGTAAAACCCTGTACTTAGGAAATTATAGGATATTGAAGAAAGAAACTGAGGAAGATAGAAATAAGTGGAAACATATATCATGTTCATAAATTAGAAAAATTAAGATCATTAAATATTTCATTCTACCCAAAGCAATCTATAAAATACCTATTTAATTACCAGTGTCATATTTCAAAGATCTAGAACAAATATTCCAAAAATTTATATGGAACCAAAAAGACCCAAATAGCCTCACCAATCTTGAGGAATAAAAACAAAGTTGGAGGTATCACACTACAGATATCAAACTATACAAGACCACTGTAATCAAAACAGACTGGTACTGGCATAAAAAGAGGCATACAGATCAATGGAACAGAACAGAAGTGCCAGTAATAAACCCATGACTTTATGGTGAATTAATATTTGACAAAGGAGGCAAGAGTAAACACTGGAGTAAAGACGGTTCTTCAATAAATGGTGTTAGGAAAACTGGACAGGAACATGCAAAAAAAAAAAAAAAAAAAACCAAAGAAAGAAAGAAGAAAAAGAAGAAAGAAAAAAAGAAACTAGACCACCAACATATACCACACACAAGAATAAACTCAGAATGAATAAAAAACTTAAATGTAAGTAGCAAAACCATAAAAATCCTAGAATAAGACACAGGAAATAAAATATCAGACATCTCTTGTAGTGGTATTTTTGCTGATATATCTCTTCAGGCAAGGGAAACAAAAAAAATAAACAAATAAACAAATGGGACTACATCAAACTAAAAAGCTTTTGCACAGCAAAAGAAACCATCAAGCCTGACCAGGTAGTGGTGCAGTGGATAGAGCGTTGGACTAGGACGCAGAGGACCCAGGTTCAAAACCCCAAGGTTGCTGGCTTGAGCACGGGCTCACCAGCTTGAGCACAGGGTTTCTGACTTGAGTGTGGGATCACAGACATGACCCCATGGTTGCTGGCTTGAGTAGGGGGTCACTGGCTTGACTGTAGCCCCACGGTCAAGGCACAAATGAGAAAGCAATCAATGAACAACTAAGGTGCCACAACAAAGAATTGATGCTTCTCATCTCTCTCCCTTCCCATCTGTCTGTCCCTATCTGTCTCTCTCTCTGACTCTGTCACTGTAAAAAAAAAAAAAGAGAGAGAGAAAGAAACAAAGAAAAAACCATCAACAAAATGGAAAAGAGAGCCCACTGAATAGGAGAACATATTTGCCAATGATACATCTGATAAGGGATTAATTTCCAAAATATATAAATAATTTATACAACTCAACACCAAGAAGACAAACAATACAATTTTTAAAAATGCAAAGGACCTGAACAGATACTTCTACAAAGAACACAGAGAGATGGCCAATAGATATGTGAAAAAATGCTCAATGTCACTAATCATCAGAAAAATGCAAATTAAAACCACAATGAGGTATCACCTCACACCTGTCAGAATGGCGTTCATTAACAAATCAATAAACAACAACTGCTGGTGAGGGTGTGAAGAAAAGGAAACTCATTCACTGTGGGTAAGAATGCAGATTGGTGCAAGCCACTGTGGAAAACAGTCTGGAATGTTCTCAAAAAATTTAACAAAAAACTGCATTTTAACCCAGCAACCTCACTTCTGAGAATGTATCAAAACAACCCAAAACACTAATTCTAAAGATATATGCAACCCTATGTTTACTGCAGCATTATTTACAATAGCCAAAATCTACAAACAGTCCATGAGTCCATCAGAAGATGAGTGGATAAAGAAAGCTGTGGTATAAACAGTGGAATACTACTTGGCCGTGAAAAAAAAAGAAGAAAAAAGAAAGGAAATTTTACCTTTTGCAACACCACTGATGGTCCTACAGATTATTCTGCTAAGTGAAAAAAGCCAGCCACATTAAGATAAAATACCGAATGATCTCACGTATATGTGGAATGTAATGAACAAGATAAACTGACAAACAAAATAGAAACAGAGGCACGGACACATGGGACAGACGGACAGCTGTCAGAGGGGAGGGCGGTGAGAGGACTGGATGAAAGAAGGCGAAGGGATCAGCCAGAAAACATGCACAACCACATAGATACACACAACAGGGTGGTGATGGAGAGAGGGAATGCGGGGTGGGAGGGAGGTGGAGGTGGGCAAAGGGGGAGGAGATGGGGCGAAAAGACACTGCTGGGTGACAGGCACACAATGCAGTGTGCAGGCGAGGTTTTATTAAGTTGAACATTTGAAACCTGTTTAGTTTTGTGAACCAATGTAACCCAGTAAATTCAATTTGTAAAAAGGGGAAAATCTAATTATTACATTTAATAACATGTATGCTATACTCAAAAATATGCAATAGCTTTTTTAAAAAAAATAATAAAAGGAACCATGTTAAACTAATGGGCATACATTTAAATGACAAGTCCAAGTGCACAGGCTGTGGTAAAGAAAATAACTGAAGACTGAAAGTCAAAGGCAAAGAAAGTATTTAATAATTTAAATAACTGCACATATTAATATATACATATTTTTCACATTTGCATACATGCATGATTGAACACAAAACTAAGTGCTGAGGGAGTTACAGATTTTAACTGAATCTACCTCGTTGCCACATCAGCATTCAAATAAGCGAATAGTATGTTAAACAAAAATCCTTACAATACCAGTACATTGTAGATATCAACATAAATTTCTTTTTTAAACTTAAAAGCACCTTTTTCTTTTTTTTACATAATTGCTATTTACAAAACAGAAAGTACTGTTTCTCACAAATACAACCTTGATGTTTAAACTGACAAAAAACAGCGCTAGGGAAAACACAAAGAAATAGGGACACGAGTTCAAACCTGAGGAACTTAAATTTTAAAAGTTTTTAAAGGTAACTTGGCATTGCCTACCAAAATTTTAAATGCACACAGAAATTTATATTAAGGAGCAATCACACAATAATATAATGTGTTATATAAATGGACTATTTTTAATAACTAAAAATTCATTCTAAATATTCCTTAATAAAGGACTGATTGAATAAATTATTGTATCCACACAATGAACTGTACTTTAAATGAAGCAGAAAGATGTTTATGATGTATCTAATGAAAAGGCACATATCAGAACAGTTTGAATTGTAAACTTCATTTTTCAATTCTATAAATAAAAACATATATATACATATTAAAATATGCATTAAAAACAGCTGTGAGATATATATATATTAAACCTGAGAAGGGTTTACAGAAACTTTCTTATTTCTACTAAATGTTATATTGATTTACATGAGTAGTTATTTATTCCCCAAAATAAAAAAAAAT
This sequence comes from Saccopteryx leptura, assembly GCF_036850995.1. Lineage (NCBI taxonomy): Eukaryota > Metazoa > Chordata > Mammalia > Chiroptera > Emballonuridae > Saccopteryx > Saccopteryx leptura. The sequence continues at coordinate 35,844,907 of NC_089507.1, forward strand.
TCATAATCATACAGAACATTTTATAGTGTTTTAGTAAAAATCATAAAAGCTTACAGCATTTTTCCATTTCTTCCTAAAGGATTTTCCTTTTAATATTTGCTATTTACATGTAAAACTGATTTTCCTCCTAACACTGAATAAGTATCATTTGCTCAAACTTTAAAAGGCATTAAATTTAACTTAGCAAGAGTATATGAAATTAAGGTACTATGACACAAAATAATCATGATTATATTCAAATATGACTTTTTAAATATTTCACCCCAAATATTCACTATCTTTAGAAAAGAATGGGGCATATTTTTAAAACAAAATATATGGTTTCTATAGTATAGATAAAATTCATTATTTTGTTTTCCATTTATATATTCTATGGGTTATAACATTTTTTCAATAAGTATAACATATTTTCCAAAGATCATCAAACCGTAAACTTGATTAATGGCTTTATCTTGATTTATAGCATCAATATTTCTCCATCTAAACTCAAAGCAAAAATTTGATACTAAAACATTTAGATAAAAAAAATTTACCATATTAAACATTTTTTAATATTTAAACTTGGTTTCCAAAATAAAGATTTATGCTCACTAGAATTCATATTACTAAAACTAATTTCTTTCCTAAAATACTCTCCAAAGAATTGAAGATGTTACATTTTTACTTTACCTAGCTGTTGATGGTGGTTTTTGTCATAATTACTGTGACAGAAATTGACTCCATCTTCCTCATCTACAGTCTTCTCTGCAGAAAGCAAACTAAGACGTCTCATCTTCAGTAATCTTGGGGAATGTTCCTGAAAACTATCTCTAGTATCCAAAACCACATCTCTCGAAAGAATGGGAGGAACAACTCTTTTTAAAAAATCCATTATAAGGTTCTTCTACATTGCTAGACCTACAAGCACAGAGAAAGGTGCTTGTACCAATTTCCGTGATGAGAAGATAAGGTACACTATTTATGTCAAAGAGCAAAGAAACGTCATGTGAGTTTAGGTGGTGCTAAACGCCAGTAGGTCAAACGCCAGGTGTTTTAGAGCTGATTTTTAGGACACTTGCTGCTCATACTGATAACAAACCAAACAGCTATCAACCATGAAATGGCACTTCACATATACACATACTTGCACATCTACAATGGGTGTTAACAGTAATAGACCATAAAATGTTTAGCAACTATCTAGCTTAACATTTAGAGTTTGAAAACTTATATACTGTGATAATGTTAAGACAAATTTACTTTGGCCTGAGGTGTGTTGTCCTTTTAAATAAACTTACAGCTAAAGTGTAAAATTAACTTGTATTTAAAAGATTATTCTTATCATTCCAAAAATTCATTACCAGAACTCAGAAACATCAGTTTTATCGGACATGAAAGGAATATTCATGAACTTGATTCATGAAAAGAGTGTTGTATTATGAACATTCCAATGTACTTTTAAAAACAAAAATAGTTCTCATCACAATCAATAGTAAAGTCATATACTTTCTAAATAACTGAGCATTCTACTAAATATTTTTAAATGGCTAATGTAGTTGGTCCTATTGCTTAATGTGATCCAGAAGCATGACAAAATATCCCAGAGTAGAAGGTGCCTACTACTTAGACTTTGAGAGCTGATAGTAATACCTTCCTCTTTGCCTTCCTTTGCCTGCCCTCTGGTGGGGATATTAAGTAAGCGAGAAGGAAATGAAAAACCAAAGAGAATAGATAAGGCATAAACTACCTAAGTAATCAAATTATAACTTTGAGGATATACGTTTTAATAATTTTAAAAAATCAAATGTGATTCACTTAGTGAAACACAAGCACAATCTCATTCTTCTCAACATGAAAAAAATGATTTACATACTTAGAATTTGAAGCATAAAATTTTGTCTCTCTATATAGATACATATAGATATATCAGGAAACACTGTAATGAAAAAACAAATTACTGAGTTTTTAATCCTCATTTTCCTACCACATTAATTACAAAGTCAATTCCTCTTTATTTCATTATTTAAAAGATATTCATTTACATGTAATGCTGTACATGTAAAGCATTAATATAGTATTAAAGGTTCAGAGAAAAGTTAGAGGATTGATTAATACAAACCCTGCCTCAGGGAATCCGACAGGAAAAGGAGGGAAAAAACAAGGAAGTCAAGCACAGGACTTAAACTTGCCTTAAAGCAAGAAAGTACCTACCAGAAAAACATATTGATTTTTTTTTTTTTCTTTTCTGAAGCTGGAAACGGGGAGAGACAGTCAGACAGACTCCCGCATGCGCCCGACCGGGATCTACTCGGCACGCCCACCAGGGGCGACGCTCTGCCCACCAGGGGGCGATGCTCTGCCCCTCCGGGGCCTCGCTCTGCCGTGACCAGAGCCACTCTAGCGCCTGGGGCAGAGGCCAAGGAGCCATCCCCAGCGCCCGGGCCATCTTTGCTCCAATGGAGCCTTGGCTGCGGAAGGGGAAGAGAGAGAGAGGAAGGAGGGGGTGGGGGTGGAGAAGCAAATGGGCGCTTCTCCTATGTGCCCTGGCCGGGAATCGAACCCGGGTCCCCCCGCACGCCAGGCCGATGCTCTACCGCTGAGCCAACCGGCCAGGGCCAAAACATATTGATTTTTAAAAATGCTTCTTAGAAATAGGTTCTCTCTTAACCCTTGAACATGAAAGGATACTAATTCAGTATCTGATCAACTATTCCACTCACACAGAAGAAACAACCAGTTAGAGCCACGATTCGCATGCCTTAATAGCCCAGAGGTTACCACTGTGTCTAGGTTTGTTTGGGGTTTTTCCTTCCTCTTTATGGATATGCTCTCATGTTTTTCAAAACTTAGTTTACAGTTTTCCTGAAGTTCCTTTTCAGGCCTTCCTTATTTATGGAGGCCAGAAACATAACGGTATATAGCACATGCTGATTATAGAGGGCAAGTTACCTTAATGTCTGTTCACTGTTAGCGCCACCATTCTAAACCGCACTTTTAACGGGGGAAGCAAAGGGTAAGGAGTGGGTATCATTGAAGAAATCACAAGATTTTTCTCAGATTTCCTTTGTTTGACAGATATTTGCTGCGCAACTTTTATCGTGGCCTGTGCAAGATGTACAGGCATTGATGATATGTCTCTATCTCCCAGGAACCTTGCTTCTTACCAAGGGAAAGAAACTCACAAATACAACCCCTGGAGGGTTGGCCAAGGCTTTGCTGAGCCTGCCCTGCAGTCCAGTTTCCTCAGCCCAACCTGCTTCTGCACCACCTCCCTGAATACATGCTGATCCCTAATAAACACCCCGGAAGCCAAACTACTTTTAAGTTTCAGCTTCTGGAAGACCCACCTGAAACACACAGCCAGGAAAAAGCACGGCATTCCCGCCACTAAATCGTATCCTTTACTGCTGACACCTCCAAGGAGGAAATGCCCTAAGACTTGTTTGCATGCTGGCATGTGGAAGAACCTTGGCTGATTATCACAATTTTGAACTCTGGGTATGATAGTTACCGGATTAAGAAATTATAATAGACGGTAATAGCTCAAATAAAGCATTTTAAAAGCTTTTTAAACCTCACTGTCACTATTTAGTCTTTATTATTATAATCTTACCGTAGAATTCAAGACAGTAATTTCTTGGTGGTAACTTGGATCATCTAATCCTGACTGTGGGACTCGTGAGCAGTTTTGAGAATGAAGCATTTAGGTGTTAATCATCCAAGATGCAGAGAAAGGGCTTCAGCTCTGAAGAAAACAAAATTCAAGATTCACACATTAGGTATATTTATAATAATCCCATATGTGTTACTCATATCCTCCCTTACTTGTGAATGTATTATCTAGCAATATCACCCAGTGCTGCAGTTATCTGGTTCCAATAACATTGCATTACGTTGCTTCTGAAGTTTTATTCTGAAAAACTTCGAAATAATGCAAAATTGAGAAGAGTATAATGAACCTACCATTATTAACTCCTGACAAATCATGTTTTATTTATATCTCCACCTACCTCCAACCCCTATCCCACCACTCTGGATTATAATGAATCAAATTCCAGACATTTTACAACTTCATCTATAGATATTTCTATATGCATCTCCCTAAGACAAAGATTTGCTTTTTAAACATAAGCTGAATATCATTATAATAAACTAATAATTTCTTTATCACAGCAACTTCAAATCAGTGCTCAAAATTCTGTCTCCTAAAATGCTTTTAAAACAGTATGTTCTAATCCAGATTTAGACAAACTTCTCAGAGGCAATTGTTACTGTATCTTTTAAATCCCTTTTAATTTATAGTTCCACCCCCTTCCTTTCCTCTCCTTGCAGTGACAAGTAATGCTTTTATTAGCTAATGACTGAACTAATACATCAATAACTTAATTATTAACTTATTATTAGTAATTTTTTATTTTATTCACACAAAAAAATTTTATAAAATAGTTCATATAGCCACAGGGCCTAATATTCATTTCATCTATAGAAAATGTGTGGGATACATATTTTTCAAGGTCCAATTATTATTAACTCTGAGGGGGTTATGGATTATAAACTACCATAACATAGTTGTAATAATTTAATGATTACTAAGAATGAAAGCAATGACCACAAGGGGTTATCCTTCTGACCTATACAAGGACTCACACATGTTATCTTACACATTGCATGTTTTTATTACCATTAAAGGTCTCAGCGTTTTTTCACTTAAATAAGCCACATTTTAAACTGGCACTTAAACACAAATTAACTTCATTTCAAATCGTAACAGGTTTCTTACTAATTTTTTTTCTGTTTAATAAATTTATTCCTCAATCCAACAGAAAGGACTAACTACTCTCTAAAATATTAATTTGTACTTAAACTTCTTTTTTTCATCATTGATTTTTGAGAAAGAGAAATGGGGAGGGGAAGAATGAGAGAGAGAGAAAAAGAAAAGAAGGGAGGAAGGGGGAGGAAGAGAGAGAGAGGCATCAACTCATTGTTCCACTTAGTTGTGCACCTGAAACATCTTATTGCTTCTTATACATGTCCTGTATGGGGCTCAAACTGGTGACCTCAGGGTCGCGCCAGTGCCTTCCGGATCAAACCAGCAATCCCAGGATACAACCAGCGAACTCAGCACTCTGGGAAAATGATCCACCCACTGTGCCACTGGCCAGGGCTGTACTTAAACTTAATTTGAAATTCTCTTAGCCAAATTGGAAAATATAATGATTTTCTACTGATGCACAGGCATAATCAACTAAGTCACGACTAGAACCATATCTCTAAAGCCAAAAAACTGGTAAATACGAGAAAAAAACTAATTCATATGCACCTGTTTATAATCAATCTTATTTAGGCTTACTAATTTTTGATGGCTCTACCAAATATTTCTGAATTTACTAACAATAATTCTGCCATAATTATTTTTCTTTTTTTTTTAATCCAGTGAGAGGAGGGGAGGCAGAGACAGACTCCTGCATGTGCCCAGACTGGGATCTACCCGGCAAGCCCACTAGGGGGGCAATGCTCTGCACATCTGGGGCATCGCTCCTTTGCTCAGCAACTGAGCTCTTCTTAGCATCTGAGACAGAGGCCATGAAGCCATCCTCAGCACCCGGGGCCAACTAACTGTAATCAAGCCATGGCTGCAGGAGGAGGAGGAGGAAGAAGAGGAAGAGGAGGAGGAGGAGGAGGAAGAGGAGGAGGAGGAGGAGGAGGAGGAGAGAGAGAGAGAGAGAGAGAGAGAGGGAGAGAGGGAGAGAGAGAGAGAGAGAGACAAGAGGGGGATGGGTACTTTTCCTGTGTGCCCTGACCAAAACGAGAATCCAGGGTATCCACATGCCAGGCTGACGCTCTACCACCGAGGTCTTTTGTTTTGTTTTACTTTTGAATAACATTCTGTTCATACAAAGGAAGAGCTAATGCCATGTTTTTTAGAGATGTTTTCTGTAACTACACTGTCAGTTCACTGTATCATTTTAAGACTTTCCAATGTTTGTCTAAAATTTTCAATGACTTTCCTATTTTCAACTTTCATTTTTGATAAAATAAACATATACATATATATATATATGTCTTTGGTTACACTCTTTGAACACTATTTAGTTTATACTTCTCTTTATCGATTATAATCATTTTTAGCAGGGGTGTGATGTTTTGTTTTTGTCTGGTGTGGGGGTTTTTGCATGTCAATAGCTTTTTCATATTGTCTCTACACATATGATTTAACATGGGACTCATTTTTATTTTCACTTTGCTTTATTAATTTGAAGAATATTCCATCCAAAGGAACAGTAAAAAATTTTAAGACTTTATTTATTTTAGAAGAGAGAGAGAGAGAAGGCGGGAGGAGCAGGAAGCATCAACTCCCATATGTGCCTTGACCAGGCAAGTCCAGGGTTTTGACCCAGCAACCTCAGTGAGAAAGTCATTTTATTACTACTTTTATACTAATATTTTTGAGAGGTTAGGTAAAGGTGGTAATAGTGTATACATGTACAATGCAGTTGTTCCTTATTTTAGAAGAAAAAGTCATAGTGACTTGAGGAAGTAGCTCAGTATTTGACAACACTGAAGAGAAAGCTGTAAATAGCCAAACAGCACAAGTTTGAAGGGACAAGGCTTTAAACTTGCAATAAGAGTAATAATCTAGCTTCCAATACATAGAGAACAGTGGTCCAGCTCTGAAAACTTAGGAGGATCTCAGGTCAAATGAGGTCCTTGTTTAACTTTAGTCAGAAACTAAAAGAGAAAGCTGAACAGGTGTTCAGGTAACACATTAACCACATTTCCTTTCTGAACAGAATTATTAGAATAATAAAGAACAGAAATGCCACATATTCGTTAGACACAAGATATATGTCTGATTATACATTAATGCAGAAAATAGTCATCTCAAGCAAATAAAGCAAAAATTAAAAGTAAATGGATCTCAGTGATGTTCTTTAGAGTATTTTCAATACTTGCATGTATACTTCATAATTTAAAAAAGAGAACAAGGAAGTTATGGTGCCTAGAACAAGGCAGATTTAAGTTCAACAAAAAAGAGTAACAACTTAATTATTGCATAATTAATGAAAGGGCTGCTTCATAAAGAAATGAAGTCCCTGGTCATTGAGTTTTTAACCAAAGATTGTTAGAAACACAATAGAAAGAATTAGCTCACTAGGTAAAAAGATTAAACTAAAAACTTCAAAGATCCCAACTATAAGTCAATTTAAAGATCAATACTACAAATTTGACTTAAAAATGTATTTTTAAAAATATTTTTATTTAAGTGAGAGGAGGGGAGATAGAGAGACAGACTCCCAGTGACCACCCAGTGACCCTGTCTGGGGCCAATGCTGTGCCCATCTGGGGCCCATGCTCACAACTGAGCTATTTTTAGTGCCTGAGGTGCAGGCTTCATGGAGCCATCCTCAGTGCCTAGTGTATAGAACAGTATATTTATGTCCTTTTCCTTTTTCTGTGGCTTAGTTGTGTTTTTAGGTTCTAGATTCTGATTTTACAACCGTGTTAGGATAGGTAAGTAACTTAGGCTAGGGTGTGTCTCAACTTACACCAAATTCAGGTTATGTCACTGTCGTAAGAATGGAACTGTGCCCCCTGGCCAGTTGGTTCAGTGGTAGAGCATTGGCCTGGTGTGCAGGAGTCCCGGGTTCGATTCCCAGCCAGGACACACAGGAGAAGCGCCCATCTGCTTCTCCACCCCTCCCCCTCTCCTTCCTCTCTGTCTCTCTCCTCCCCTCCCACAGCCAAGGCTCCATTGGAGCAGAGTTGGCCCGGGCGCTGGGGATGGCTCTGTGGCCTCTGCCTCAGGCGCTAGAATGGCTCTGGTTGCGACAAAGCGGCGCCCCAGATGGGCAGAGCATTGCCCCCTGGAGGGCGTGCCAAGCAGATCCCGGTCGAGTGCATGCGAGAGTCTGTCTGACTGCCTCCCAGTTTCCAACTTTAGAAAAATACAAAAAAAAAAAAAAAAAGGAATGGAACTGTGTCATAAACTGAGGACCCCTGTATACAAAACTAATATAATTTTTTATTCTGCAAAATATATATCAATTTTAAAAAATCTACTCACAAATAATCAAGTACAGGCAGCAAACAATTACTCAAGTATCTTTTATGTCTGATGGCTAAAAATTAATATAAATAATTTATAATCACCCCTTTAATTAACAAGAAAACTGACCTATAAAATCAACACTGGTTCCATCACACTCCAATTTTTAAAAATTCACTTATTCTCTTAGTTAAAAATGCTGTAATTTTACAATATTTAAAACAGACTTTCATTTTAACCATCTCTCTGTTTTTCTTTTTAATCATCTCCCAAATTTCAATTTTAACGAGTACAGAAAGTTGCTATGCTGACTAATGGAATCACAGCTTGCACTGTTGTCACCTGCTGAAAATGCTGTATAATGGTACTGAGCTAGAACAGCTGGGCTTCACTGCAAAACTCTAACTCTCTTGCTGATAAAGCAATGTTCCCTGCTGTTAAATTGGTCAACATTTTGATTTTACATTTTTAGCCCAAATAGCAGTTATTGTCATACTACTTAATCTGATTAAAAAAACAATTGGCAAATTTTTCCATTCACAAATTTAAGGGGAAGTTTTCTACTTTTAAAGTTTCATTCATTGAGTCAAATTATAACACATCTAAGTACATTTTCTAATGTACTTATGAATGAATATAGTATATCATTTAGATGATTTTCCTATTACATTTTCATATTTTTGTTTGTTGGGTTTTTTTGTATTTTTCTTAAGTTGGAAACGGGGAGGCAGGCAGACAGACTCTTGCATGCGCCCGACCGGGATCCACCCGGCATGCCCACCAGGGGGCGATGCTCTGCCCATCTGGGGCATTTCTCTGTTGCGACCAGAGCCATTCTACCGCCTGAGGCAGAGGCCATGTTGCCATCCTCAGCACCCAGGCCAACTTTGCTCCAATGGAGCCTCAGCTGCGGGAGGGGAAGATAGAGACAGAGAGGAAGGAGAGGGGGAGGAGTGGAGAAGCAGATGGGCACCTCTCCTGTGTGCCCTGGCCAGGAATCGAACCCGGGACTCCTGCACGCCTGGTCAATGCTCTACCACTGAGCCAACTATCCAGGGCCCCATTTTCATGTTTTATAAGAAAAGAATTAAACCAGCCTGATCGGGCGGTGGTACAGTGGATAGAGCATTGAACTGGGATGTGGAAGACCCAGGTTCGAGACCCCGAGGTCGCCAGTTTGAGTGTGGGCTCATCTGGTTTGAACAAAGCTCACCAGCATGGACCCAAGGTCGCTGGCTTGAGCAAAGGGTTACTGGGTCTGCTGAAGGCCCATGGTCAAGGCACATATGAGAAAGCAATCAATGAACAACTAAAGTACCACAATGAAAAACTGATGATTGCTGCTTCTCATCTCTCTTTGTTCCTGCCTGTCTGTCCCTATCTATCCCCTCTGACTCTCTGTCTCTGTTAAAAAAAAAAAATTAAACCATACATATCATACAAATGTTCTACCTACTCATCTTAAATACCAAGAAAAAAATTTTGGACAAATGTAGAAACTGACCTATAAGACAATAACCTTACCAAATCTGGAATGTATTCCCATCGCTAACTTCTAAAAACCCAATACTGTACTGCCTGACCTGTGGTGGCGCAGTGGGTAAAGTGCCAACCTAGAGTGCTGAGGTCACCAATTTGAGACCCCGGACTTGTAAGGACACATACAATAAGCAATTATGAGTTGATGCTTCCCGCTCCTCCCCCCTCCCCCCTCCTCCCTTTAAAATCAATAAATTTTAAAAAATGAAAATAAAAACTCATTACTACTAACTATGTCACACACAGAGTTACAGAAATCATACATTCCACAAATATTTTTTGAGCAGAACTATGCACCAGGAAACAGGGGTAGAGGAGTGAATAAAACAGACAAAATCCCTAGCCTCATAGAGCTTCTATTCTAGTATTAGCTTGAGCTGTTTGAAGCCATTCATTTAGAAATCTGAAAAAAGAGCTAGATGCCTCTCCTTCCAAAATGCACATACCACTAATTCTGCAAGGTCATAAACCTTTTTAATCCAATCATCAATTATGGATTAAGAGCCCCTGATAAAAATCATCCTTGTGCTTATTTTTCATCTCCACCATTTATAAGTTTCATAATTTTACTATTCATAGTAAAAGTATTGTTTTCCATTATAATACTTATAATTTCCAAATTTAAATAGAATGTTTTCTATTTATCCCATTTGTACCTTATATAAATTTCTAGACTGTCAAGTTGCCCTTTATCAATCTTGCTCTTTCCAGAAAACTCGATCCTAACCTTTCTGGTAGTTTCATAGGCAAATTTTCTGATTTTATTAATGATTCTCTGAACCCCCTCCAAACTGAAACCCTCCTGCCCCTGCCCAAATCTTCAGTTAAAGTCTTTGCAGAAGTCGCCTACAGGAGCTTCTAGAAGAAAACATGCTCAAGAGAAACCACAGTAAAAATTTAACCATTTAACAGAAACCATCAATTAACCAAAATGTTTTCTGTTCTTGCTAGTCACAAGAAAAATAAAATAAGTGACCCCCAAAGAAAAAAACAGTCTTTTTTTTTCTTTTTTTAATTCTGAAGCTGGAAACGGGGAGAGACAGTCAGACAGACTCCCGCATGCGCCCGACTGGGATCCACCCAGCACGCCCACCAGGGGCAACGCTCTGCCCCTCCGGGGCATCGCTCTGCTGCGACCAGAGCCACTCTAGCGCCTGGGGCAGAGGCCAAGGAGCCATCCCCATTGCCCAGGCCATCTTTGCTCCAATGGAGCCTTGGCTGCGGGAGGGGAAGAGAGAGACAGAGAGGAAGGAGGGAGGGGTGGAGAAGCAAATGGGCTCTTCTCCTATGTGCCCTGGCCGGGAATCAAACCCGGGTCCCCCGCACGCCAGGCCGACGCTCTACCGCTGAGCCAACCGGCCAGGGCCTTTATTTAAAAATGAAACATTAAACAACTTTCTATGGTCATTACAGTCTCTAAACAATTGTGTTAAACTTTTTACATTTATGATTTTAAAATTATACAATGGAAATTGCTCTACCTAATTAGGAGCCTGAGGTTATAAAATCAAACACAAATAAAATTGATGCAAATTCGATATATATACTTTGTATGTTTTCATAAGAATTTGCAATAAAAATTTGGGCTAATCCAAATCTTAAGATAATCAGAAAGATGAAGTAGCTGATCAAGGTCATAGAGCAAGTAAATGCCACAATTAATCTCCCAAGTTTTTCTCTCTTCTTTTCCTCGTGTTTACAGTCTCCAGCAAGCTCAAAGAAACCGGACTTCTATAAGACAACTATGAAAGCACAAATTCCCATTGATAATTAGATGACCTATTTCTCTCAAATTAATAGCCCCCAAACAGGTTCTCTAAATTTAAGGAAGAATAATCATCTGTCACCTGCAATGTGACAACTTGTATCAAAAGCTTTTAAAATGTTTATGTTCTTTTGACCCAATAATTCCACTTCTAAGACTCTCCCCCGGGAGGCAATCAGAAATGCATGTACAGATTTATTTACAAAGATGTTCACTGTACCATTATTCCTACAAGCAGAATGTGGCAGGGAAACCACAGAACAAAAAACAAAGGACAAGTTATAAAAATCATGGCATATTTACAAGATGAAATGTTCTCCATCAATTAAAAAATACTTTTACTAATATATCACAACATTCACCATATATTTTTAAAGTAAGAATTAGAAAAACAAAATAGTATTTAAGAATATCTTCACCATTGCTGGAGATAAAACTACATTTGGAAGAAAATAATACACCTACAAGGATAAACTCAATTTATTAAAGTACTCAATCTCTCTATATCTCCATTTCTTCATCTATAAAATAGGGAAAATAAAACCTCTTAGGGCTATTGTGAGAAGTATAAAAGATGAAACATGCCTAAATAGTGCTTAACATATAGTAAATAATCAATAAATATTAATTACTTATTAATTTAAATATACTGATAAGACAAATTTGAAACATTTCCCCATCTTAAAAAAAATAATAATAAGTATCACTCAAAATTCAAAACCTAGATATCACCATTTTTAACTCATGTTAATATGTGAGTTGACTGCTTTTGGGTTTATTAATATGCATTAAACATTTTATAAAATTGGTATATCATTTTTTGTGGTTATAAAATATTAAAATATTTTACAAATATAGTATGTATATTTAATCACTCCACCATTATTGAGCATTAGATTGAACTCTTTAATTTTTCCCCCACAAGAAAAATCTAGAAACGTAATTCCTATCTCAGAAGGTATAAAATACACTTAGCTTTACTTCCAACTGACCCATATGGGTTGCAGACACATCTAAGTGTTCAAAAACACCAATTTCTCCCTTTTCTCTCTTTGGGCACTTAAAAGCTATTTATTGGCTTTTTATTGTAACCTTTCTATTCTTTTCTTTTTTTTTTTCTTTTTTTTTTTTGGTACCACGGCTTATCAGGTATTTCTCGTTTTTCATTTATTCCATTTAAAGGATCCCATTCTTCCTTTATATCATTCTAAGACCCCAAACAATTTGAATACTCATAACTTCAGCATATTTCTCAAAAAGGTTCTTAAGATTCTATACTTCATGTGTCTAGAAATGAAAGTCCTTGTTTTCAGAAATACATCCTGAAATATTTACAGATGATGTTTTATGACAGAAGAATTCCCCAAGGTTGCTGGCTTGATCGCGGGCTCATCTGGTTTGAGCAAGGCTCACCAGCGTGGACCCAAGGTCGCTGGCTTGAGCAAGGGGTCACTCGGTCTGCTTTATCCCCCTAGTCAAGGCACATATTAGAAAGCAATCAATGAACAACTAAGGTGCCGTAACAAAGAATTGATGCTTCTCATCTCTATCCCTTCCTGTCTGTCTGTCCCTATCTGTCCCTCTCTCTGTCTGTCACAAAAAAAAAAAAAAGAAAAAGAAGAATTGCATCAAAATAATGGGAATTGTGGCAGGGCAGTGGGTAGAGTTTAACAAAGGGTTGATAAATACTGAAGCTGTGAAATGGGCACAAAAACATTCAGTCCACTACTTTCTCTGTTTCAAGATTTTTAAACTACCTTCAGTGAGAGCAATCCAATCTTTAAAGGAAAATTCATAAAACAATCATGGCTTAGCATCTACCATAGGTCTTTAAGAACAATTCAATGATTAGTTAAAAAAAAAAAAAAAAGACCAAAAATATTTAAGCCAAATTCAAAAGTGAAGTAAACAACTCCAGTATTTAGAATCTCTCAATCACTCTTGCCAGTAATTCCCACAGATAAAAACATACTACAATGCCTGTTTCCAAACCATGACTTCAGCATACCATGCTGATTCTCCAAAACAATATTAGTATTTATATTGTGCACTACAAGAATACAATAATGCCTCTGTATGTGCCCACATGAATATTTGATAAGTAGTTTTATTATGTACTAGTATTAAATAACCCAAATTCTCTTGGTGCTTGAATCACATCTTGGTACCAAGTAGGCACATCAGATACAACACTTGCAGCTTAACAGATCCACCAAAGCGTTTACTTGTACTCAGAGGCATACAAGCAAAACCATGGTAATGAAAAAACTACCTGTTGCACATCTTTTAGTAAGATGTATTGTGAGAAAATATCACCTTGTATACTTCTAACTGTGCAGAAACCACTTTACCTTGGAGCCAGCTCATGATAACAAAGAGTTAAGTAACATATCTAGTGATAGAGGGATCAATGGCTGATCCCCAGCTTGAAAGCAAGGGTGAAAAGGACAGATTCGAGACAAGTTTTCCAAATTCTTTTCACTGAAGTAAAAAAATTACATTTTATATAAATGTACTTATAATATACACTTTATGTAACAACCCAGTATATATAAAAAAAATAAGGCCTACATTTCCTCCTGCTTACCAAACAAAGGAGATGAAAGATAGTACCTGAAAACTACATGTTTTGTGCCACCCAATAATCCGCCTGCTTGAACTCCTCTCTCTCCCTTGTACAGAAAATGACACTATTGCATGTCTGGGAATATGGGGAGGAGGAGCCAGCAGACACTGAATGAGTAGGAATCAGAGGACTGCTGCTTAAACACAGGTAGAGTTAGAGTTAGAGATAGAGATAGAGATAAATAGAGATAGAGATAGAGAGAGATAGAGATAGAGATGATATAGATAGAGACAGAGATAGAGATAATAGAGATAGAGAGAGAGATAGAGAGAGATAAATAGAGATAGAGATAGAGATGATAGAGATAGAGATGATATAGAGATAGAGACAGAGATAGAGATAATAGAGATAGAGATAGAGATGGAGATGATAGAGATAGATGATAGAGATAGAGGCAGAGATAGAGATAATAGAGATAGAGATAGAGAGATAGAGATAGAGATGATAGAGATATAGATAAGAGATGGAGATGACAGAGATAGAGATGGAGATGATAGAAATAGAGATAGAGATGGAGATGATAGAGATAGAGATAGAGATAGAGATAGAGATAGAGAAAGAGATAGAGATGTATAGAGAGTTGGCCTGTGATTCTGAGGACCCAGGTTCCAAAACCTGTGATCACTGGCTTGAATTCAAGCTCATCTGGCTTGAGCACAGGCTCACCAGCTTGAGCTCAGGGTTACCGGCTTGAGCATGGGATCATAGACATGACCCCAAGGATGCTGGCTTGAGCAAAGGGTCACTGGCTCAGATGGAGACCCCCCACCCATCAAGGCATATATGAGAAAGCAATCAATGAACAAGCAAAACAACTATGGTGCCACAGCAAAGAATTGATACTTCTCATTCTTCCCTTTCTGTGTGTCTATCCTCTCAACTTTTCTAAAAAAACAAAACAAAACAAAAAACCCTACATACACCAAAGAAAAGATAATCTCTTAAATTTCTTTCTTTTCTAAAATTTGGTGGTGTTAAGAGTTCGCTCTAGGATGATGAGTCCCTGAGAAAAATTCACTGTTACATCTCCCACCAAGCATAGCAAACCAGCTTTCATAAAAATAATAAAGCACTAAATAAAGGTTAAATTCGACTAGTAGTATGCTAACTAAGCATAAAAGTAAAAGTCTGAGTCATTTAAATATGTTTTCCACATACTATTAAATGTAAAAATCAATGTTGTTGTATAGTATTTGAAAATTCATAAGCATAAATGTTTATATGTATTGTATATACATATATAACATATACATCACAAAACAAATGCTATTATTCTTCTAACTTTGTCCATAAGGTATGAAAATAATTCACCGTAAAATAATTCTAAAACAAAATAAATCAAATTACTTTTAGTTTCAATAATATCTTTATTCCCCTGTCTGTTTAATGATATTATCAAGAAGCAAAGAAATAAACAAAACATAGGCCCAGTACAAAAGAAAAATAACAGTAAAGGACTGAATAATATAAAACTTTTATAACTCCACCATAATTTATAGTACTCTAAAGTCCACCAGTTCTTGGCTCAAAAAGTCTCAGGTTTTGTCTTTGAAGGGATTATTTTCTTCAAAAAATTTCAATGACAACGTTTTTCCCTATATACTTTAGCTTTCAATAAACTATGATGGTTTGATTGAAGTAGGGGGGGGGTGAAAATGGAGTCTACAGAAAAGACTTCTAATTTTAAGTCACAATAAGACCTTCTGTAGCTTTCTTTCCAACTCGAACCAGCATGAAGGCTCCGCCAAGATGGGTGGTGAGAAGCAGGGTTGTTCCGTCATTAGGAGGTGGTGACCACAGACACACCAACAGCATTCACAAGCCATCCAGGGAGTAGGTGCCCCTCGGGCACTCGAAGAGATGAGAAAATCTGCCGTGCAGGAGATGGGAACTCCAGATGTGTACACTGACATCAGGCTCAACAAAGCTGTCTGAACCAACAGAATAAATAAGGAATGCCAGAAAATGTAACAAGGGTGAAGATTCCGCAAACAAGCTCTGTGCTTTGGTCACCCAGGTACCTGTCACTTTCAAAAACCTACAAACAGTTAATGTGGGTGAAAACTGCCAATTGTCTAATAAAGTTATAAAATTGCAAAAAAAAAGTTTTAAAATAAGGACAAAAGTCAATCCTTATAGCTTTAAAATGCTATATGATGCAATAAAAGACATCTTTCTCATGATAACCTGAAAATTATAACACAATTCTCTCTTTCTATAAGCTTCACCAAAAATTCCCATTTCTTTGAGGTTTTGAATTATTTGAAAAAAATCTCAAATTTTACCAAAATTAATGTAGGTGGGGGAAAAGTAAATTCACAGTTGTAAATATGCAAAATAAGACTTTATTCTTATATTATTATTTTTTATTGTATTACTGTATTTCCTATGCAAACTGTAAACCTACTTTTGCTCCACCCTGTATAATTTCTGATTTTTATATGAAGAAAATGTATGTTTTTGTTACTTAAAAGAATAATGTATTTTAATACACCAATTCTAAATTTCCAATTCAGGTTAATATTTCTCACCATTTCTTGAATTTCTAAATTTTAATTCCCACTAACTAAAATTAAACATACCTTTATAAAGCTTTGGGGAGAAGGACTTGAATTGCTCTTGGAAGAAATAGTAGAGGAAACAGAGAATCTGCGTTGGCAGAGGAGAAAGAAATCAGAATGGGAACGATGGAGGTGGTACAGGATACAGTAAGGGACCAGCCTCTCTAGAGGCTCTTCATTAAAGAACTGTTAGCGATAATGTCAAACCACATAATTGGGCCAGTTTCTGTGGTGGAGTCTTCCATAGCGATAATGTCAAACCACATAATTGGGCCAGTTTCTGTGGTGGAGTCTTCCACAGGCCCCAGAGAGATGTCTTGGTGACTGAGGGTCAGTGCTGAACTCTCAGAATCTGCACCAAGTTGTCCTTTACAGATACAACTGCCACCATCCAGAAGTTTGTAGGTCAGCTAGAAGAGACATGTGCAGTGACACATTTTAGGAGCTGTGAGAGAAGTTACTCAAATATGCTCAAGTTACAATCAGGAACCAGGGGTAGGTACAGTCGTCAATTTAAGTAGAAGAAGGGACAGAAAAGATTTTTGCCAGAAGGCTAACCGGGGCAATGATCTACGTACATGAACGGCCTCATGCCCCTCTGAGGAGCTGGCCGGCCGCTGATTAACAGAGTTTAAGTCAAGGGTCCCCAAACTTTTTACACAGGGGGCCAGTTCACTGTCCCTCAGACCGTTGGAGGGCCGGACTATAAAAAAAACTATGAACAAATCCCTAGGCACACTGCACATATCTTATTTTAAAGTAAAAAAACAAAATGGGAACAAATACAATATTGAAAATAAAGAATAAGTAAATTTAAATCAACAATCTGACCAGTATTTCAACAGGAACTATGCTCCTCTCACTGACCACCAATGAAAGAGGTGCCTCTTCTGGAAGTGCGGCAGGGGCCGGATAAATGGCCTCAGGGGGCCGCATGTGGTCCGCAGGCCGTATTTTGGGGACCCCTGGTTTAAGTAATGGCTTCACAAACATGACTGTTTCACAGTAAGCCTCGAACCATAACTTCCCACTGTGACAGGCTCCAAAGTTAGGCGCTATCGTACACCCCCTTAAGTTACACAACAGCGCCTGGCTTGATCCCAAAAATGGTGATCTTGGGATTGCCTCCTCCCCATGTTTATGAAACAAAGTACTGTGTCTGGTAAGGTTTGCGTTGATGCACAGTCCTCCCATTCTAAAAATTTATAAACAGTAATAAGCAATTAATTCAGATCAACATTCTCCATACAGAAAACAACACATTTCAAAGTCAGTAACAAAACAACATTCCAAATTAACTGGGTCACTATAGATTGAACATATAGAACATGCACCACAAAATAAAAATTAAAAAGAGAGAGAGAACATGCCACAGAACTTAATACATCCCATTCCAGAAAATCCAGTAACTCTAAAGGAACTTGCACACACAAGTCAGAAAGCCCCACCCTGCCAACAGGCTTTGTTCTTCAGAGGCTAAGTCTAAATGAATTACAAATACAGAAAGTAAAGCTCAGAACTGGTCCCCTGCACCTTTAAAATGGTGCCCTAGAAAGCTAAATTAATTAAGAACCCAATAATAATAATCACCACCACTAATTACTAAGGGCCTTCTACATGTGAAAATTAGCTGGGGTAGGTGCTTTATACAC
This sequence comes from Saccopteryx leptura, assembly GCF_036850995.1. NCBI lineage: Eukaryota > Metazoa > Chordata > Mammalia > Chiroptera > Emballonuridae > Saccopteryx > Saccopteryx leptura. The sequence continues at coordinate 35,863,076 of NC_089507.1, forward strand.
ATTAACCCCATTTTAACCCAAACAAACCTATCATTTCTATCAATGTTCAATGCTGCGGCTGTAGAAACTGATAAAGCTAGCAAATGAGCTGAGAAACAGTGCACATCTGGATTCTTTTACATTTTAAAACAATAGTGGTTATATGAAGTTTTATGAGATAAAGTTCTCAAATTAAAATGCAATTGTGCTTTCAATATGTTTTTATATTGATTCTGAGCCTCAGAACAACAGCTCGAAACCTTTCAAATAAAGATAAGTAAACATAATTAATACACTATTTATCTCAGTATTTCATGAATAAAGAATAAACCTAGCCCTGGCCTGCTAGCTCAGCAATAGAGCATCAGCCCGGTGTGTGAGAGTCCCGGGTTCAATTCCCGGCCAAGGCACACAGCAGAAGCGCCCATTTGCTTCTCTACCCTTCCTCCTCTCCTTTCTCTCTGTCTCTCTCTTCCCCTCCCACAGCCAAGGCTCCATTGGAGCAAAGATGGCCCGGGCACTGAGGACGGCTCCATGGCCTCTGCCTCACACACTACAATGGCTCCAGTTGCAAGGGCACAACGTCCCAGATGGACAGAGCATCACCCCCTGCTGGGCATGCCGGGTGGATCCCAGTCAGGTGCATGCAGGCGTCTGTCTCTCTGCCTTTGCTTCTCACTCAGAAAAATACCAAAAAAACAAACAAACCCAGAATGCATCTGCTTTATCAAAAGTTAAAAAACAAACAGGGAAAAGAGATATCATATTACGGCCAACAAATCACAGAGATGCTTATTTTAAGACCAGGTTCAATCATCTTCTGCTAATATCTTAGCATTAATTAAAAAGTAAAAAAAAAAAAAAAAGTCCAATTTAATATTATAAGGAAGATGACATTCTCGTTTCATCCAGAATACTTAAAATAATCTCTAACCTGTTTCCCAAAAATGAAGACTCAGTTTACACACAGTGATAATGCAAGCAGCTGTAAAATCAGTTGCTAAACTGGTTTAAAATGAAACTTCCCTCCACTCCACCTAAATCATCCTTTTTCTCCTGCATCCCTACATGTCTTCTGTCCTTTACTTCTGCTCTGTGTTGAAAGACTATTTGGTCCTTGCTTGGCTTAGTATATGGAGTTCAGGGTCATCAGAATGATACCTTCAAAATGTTGTTTCTGGCCCAAGTAACCAATTTAGGTTTTGCTGCTCTTCAGGTTAAGAAGTTTGACATACATTCAAATCATAATAAAGCTAAATGTAGCTACTAACTGAAAGATTTATCAGAATAACGAAAAAAGAAAAAAAATGTTTTCCAGAGACCAAACACCAGGTACAGTATAAATAAAAACAGACATTAAGTCTACCACGTTCACTGAGCCCAACTATATATTAGGTAATAAAGGACACAAACAATGAATAAGACAAAGGCTGTGTGTGACCTTAACAAATCTGGAGAGTGGGTGTGACTCCCCCAGTTCTACGACCATCCCTCCTAAACTGTCCTAAACAGAAAGTGTCATTAAAAGTTCCAACATGGTACAAATGGAGTTACTACAAAACTACAAATGCTTGTCATTGTATCAGGCTTCTAAACTAACATTGTGCTTATACTTGAGGATGTATATAATATTCTCATGTAGGATTTGAAATGAGAAAGGAAACAAAACGTGGAAAGTACAAAGTAAGGAACTGAGTCATTTCTCCCACTTCATCAGGCTCTTCACCCTCACTGCTACTGATATAAATCCCACATGGAATGCAATTTTTCACTCATGACAATTTTATCTTTTAAGACTTTCAACCAAAAGTCACATGAAAATATTTTGTTTGGTAGACTCTCAGTTTTAAAACTAAAACTTTCATCACTCCAAACTTAATGCAGTTTGACTGAAGATCACAGTACCAGATGATGATTTGACTCTTACCTATAAGAATCTGCCTAGTTAATGTTTGAAAATAAATTTTTTTAATTTAATGTCCTAACTTAATCTTAAGCAAACTCATGCAAAATTTTCAATAAGATATTTTTACTTCAAACTAATACAACTAAAATACTTCTCATTAGTTAATACTGCTAAAACCAAAATTTTGAAAAGTGAATTTGGGAAATTTACTTTTATAAATAGGCTTAAAAGATTTAGTCCCTTCTGCATTTGCAATGACAAATATAAATCCCCTTCAATATAGAACCAAGATTATCATAATCTCCCAACCCTTTTATTGCATCAATATGTATTAGAAAGCAAAAGAGTCATTTAATCCAAGAGGTGATTCAAAGAGACTAAAAGTTTATTTCTGAAAATTCACATGTAAGCCTAATCTATATAAACCCCATTTCCATTATAATTTCAGAGAAATGACCTTATATGAGAAGGAAGCATGGATGTAGTACAGTTACAACAATATGAAGCTGTATTAACTTTGACAAAGTGATTTAACCTCATTTATAAGAAAGGGAGAGAAGGAAGAGAGGAATAAGAAAGGAAAATGGGAAATAAAGATGTAGTACATAATCTAATTTTATAAGTCTGTAGGCAATAAATTATAGTACTCTTCTCTTCACACACACACATTCACAAACATATTAGCTGGCCCTGATATACAAACAAAGTCATATATGAGAAGTACATATTTAATCTAGCAAGGTAACTGATAACAAGTTAGCCACATGGACAATTTGTCCACAATATACCTCAGGTAAAAACGAGTACACTTACATATGCTACTTATTCATGATTAATTTGGCCATTCTCTACCACCAAAAAATCTGAATATTTAACATTCTAAATATACCATTACTCCCCTGGGAGTCATAACAGTGCTCTGATATTGCCATATAAAAACCTATTTTTTTAGGTCAAACTACTGTAGAGTGTATAAGTATTATGTGATATTTACTGAACTGTAAAGACTGTTTCAAAAAGCAAGATTTCCCTACCTCTAAATGAGGTCACCCCCTATAGGTTCAATACAAGGTATGTGTAAAATTGGACTGAGGCTTGTCTCTTTCATAAGAGGCTTCAGTGAGTGATCTACCAATGGACTGGTCCCTAATTTCATACAATTCAGCAAACATCTATTGAGTTATCAGTTACAAAAATAAAAAACAAATACATGAATCTTTTAATACAACACAGAGGGTGATGCCTCTTAGAATTGGCATATCAACAACAACAAAAATGGGCTATGTGGGTTTAAAACATCAGATTAGGGTAATAGGTAGGATTTAAGCAGAGCCTAAGTGGGAAAAAGAGGGGAGATAGGGTTCTAGGGGCAGAGATGTCGTGACAGAAGATGAAGAGGGGCTCAAGAAAAGAGGTAGAAAGTATCCTGTCTGGTCAACTAACGGAAGGTATATCAAGAGGAGCAGAACTTGAGGCTTAAAGAAAATGATAGACTTCTGCTTCAGGTGGGTTTGCAATTTCCATAGCGAGGGAGTATATTCATCAGGGTTCACAGACTACAGAGAAACAGAACCAACAGGGTATATACAGATATGTAAGAGAGACTTACTGTGGGAATCAGCTCATACAATTATGGAGGCTGAGAAGTCCCACGACATGCCATCTGCAAGCTGGAGGGCCAGGAGAGCCAGTGCTATTTAATTCAGTGGGAGTCCACCAAGGGAGACAGTGGTTCAACTCTCAGTCTGAGGCCATGGGGGTGATGGCTGAGGAGAGGGGGACGGGGACAAGGAGAAGAGGAGGTTCTGCTGATGTAAGTCCAGTCCAAAGGCCCAAAAGGAGAAGCTCAAATGTCTGAGGAGATGAAGTCCTAGCCCAAGGAGGGAAAGCACACTTGCCCTTTCTCTGCTTTTCTGTTCTATTTACATCCTCAAGGGTTTGGGTGAGAAGATCTTCACAGAGGTGAGGGTGGAGCTTCTTTACTTAGTCTACTAATTCGAATGCTAATCACTTCTGCACACAACTGCACAGACGTACCAGAAATACTGTTTCACCAAGCTCTCTGGGCTACCTGACCTGTAGGCCAGTCAAGTTCACACAGAACACACAGCCATCACAGGGAGCCTTTGGGAAAGGGAGTGATATGAGCAGACCTGTGATTACTAAAAGTTAGCTCTGCAGTAGATTCTATAGGGAACAGAGACCAATGCAGAGTGGGACTGATTTGTAAAAACCTATCAGGGTAGTCAAGAGCTAACTTTCTGAACTAGGGGAATAAAAACGTGGGAGGAATGAACAAAAGCACTGTGAACCGAACTGAAAGAATTTCACAACTGAACCACTGGGACACCATTACTTTTCACAACTACAACGACAGCCTCCTGCCCAGGCTCCTAACCAACTCCTGCATGCATGGGCTCTGATGCATTCCTCCACTGGGGCCCAGGCTCCTGACCAGGCTCCTAACCAACTCCTGCATGCATGGGCTCTGATGCATTCCTCCACTGGGGCCCAGGCTCCTGACCAGGCTCCTAACCAACTCCTGCATGCATGGGCTCTGATGCACTCCTCCACCGGGGCCCAGGCTCCTGCCCAGGCTCCTAACCAACTCTTGCATGCATGGGCTCTGATGCATTCCTCCACCGGGGCCCAGGCTCCTGCCCAGGCTCCTAAGAAACTCCTGCATGCATGGGCTCTGATGCATTCCTCCACCGGGGCCCAGGCTCCTGCCCAGGCTCCTAAGCAACTCCTGCATGCATGGGCTCTGATGCATTCCTCCACCGGGGCCCAGGCTCCTGCCCAGGCTCCTAACCAACTCCTGCATGCATGGGCTCTGATGCATTCCTCCACTGGGGCCCAGGCACTGTTTTACAAAGTACAGCAGATCACATCCTGGCCCTCGGCCCCTTCTCTCAACGTGCCTGTCACACTGGTCTTTTGCTTTCCTAGCAGTTAAACTTCTTTCCTGCCTCGGGATCCTTCCACACTGTTTCTTATTTCTGGAAACTGGTACTGTGGTTTTTTTTCAACAGGTAAACCCTAACAAATCTCAGTTTAAATGTCACTTTCTCAAAGAAGATACCCACTAATCTCGCCAATCTAATCTTGAGTCCCAACCCTTAAATTTTCTCTTGAAATATTTACTATACATTAAAACATGGGTTTGTGTATATATTTGATTCATCTCCTTTCCCCCTTCAGCCTAGTCCCTGAGAGCTAGGATTATGACTATTATTACCTAATGCCCAGCCCAAGGCCTGACACCTAGTAAGTGCTCAACAAACACTTGCTGATTTAATAATAAACCACAACAGGTCACTTCACGTTCTCAACTGGAAAAATATCAATAGTAATGCCATTACCTGGTAAAGGGAACACAGGAACACCAGGTTTGAGGATAAGGTCGACTCTACCTTGGGCATGCAGAGTCTGCAGCAAGAATGGAAAACACGTCTGAGCTACAGATGTGGAACCATCAAATATGAACAATCTCTGAGGCAGGAGAATAAATGTAACATTATTGGAAAAGGAGGACAAGCAAAATAAAGCAAGTCAAAGGCACCTTAGAGAATACCTCTATTTAACTGGCAGAAAGAAGAAAACAAAAAGATTGGTATTCCTAATATGTTAAAAACTTATAAAACAGAAAATGCCAACAAACCTAGAGAAAATAGGGCTAAAAAATGGACAGCTAACAGAAAAAGAAATGCAAATGCCTCTTAATCATGAGAAGATATTCGGCCCAATGTATACGTCAAGATAAACACAGTATGTTGTCTAAGAAAATTCCCTGTTGATTTAAATGGTTCTGAAATGTCTATAAAAAAGAGAATTTTAAAGTTAAAATAAAAGTCATTCAAACTCACTCATAATGAGAAATGGAAATTAACACTACAGTGAAATTCCATTTGGCAAAGGAAAGGGAGGGGATGGGGAAGGGGGAGGGGGAGGGGGAAAGGGGGAAAGAGAGAGAGAGAAAGAAAGAACAAAAGAAAGAAAAAACGAAAGAAAAAAAGAAAAAGATGTTCTGTTGATAAGGTTCAGCATGTACTCTTACACTTTACCAATGGAAGCACAAAGGGATTCAATTCTGATGAGGATAAATGTAGCAATATCTAGTAAAACTGAACACTCATTTACCCTTTGACTATGCAATTCCACATCTAGGAATCTGTCCCAAATATATAATGACAAATATAAAAAGACATTTATACACACAAGGTTGTTCATTGCAGTACTATTTACAAAAATTAGAAACAACCCAAATGCCCATCAATTGGGAACTAGTTAAATATGTAATATGGTTTATTTATTCACCCAGTGGGATATTATGTAACTATAAATATAAAAAAGAGGCCCTGGCCGGTTGGCTCAGCTGTAGAGCGTCCGCCTGGCGTGCAGGGGACCCGGGGTTGATTCCCGGCCAGGGCACATAGGAGAAGCGCCCATTCGCTTCTCCACCCCCACCCCCTCCTTCCTCTCTGTCTCTCTCTTCCCCTCCCACAGCCAAGGCTCCATTGGAGCAAAGATGGCCCGGGCGCTGGGGATGGCTCCTTGGCCTCTGCCCCAGGCGCTAGAGTGGCTCTGGTCGCAGCAGAGCGACGCCCAGGAGGGGCAGAGCATCGCCCCCTGGTGGGCAGAGCGTCGCCCCTGGTGGGCGTGCCGGGTGGATCCCGGTCGGGCGCATGCGGGAGTCTGTCTTTCCCCGTTTCCAGCTTCAGAGAGAAAAAAAGGATTAAAGAAACGAAAAATAATTTTAAAAAAAAAATATAAAAAAGAATGAGTAATTTACTACTAATGAATGATCTCCAGAATATATTAAGTAAAAAATGCAAGGTAAATAGTCTTTTATCATTTATATAAGAAAGGAGTGATATGAATATACAGCATGCTTATATAAAAAAATATCAGAGTGAGAAAATACACTGAAGCTTTTAGAATGTAATTACTTAGAAAGGGAAGAAGAGATAAGGATAGAGAAAACAGAGAAGTTAGATTCCTTTGACTAAACCTTGTCCTGTGGATTTGACTTTGAAACTACTATACATAATTATAAAACAAAAGTAAACTTAGAATAGTTATTAAATATAAAAAATAAAATGAACTAAAATGCACATCTAGTTGATGTATAATTGTACCGAGAAAAATTATAAAGACTGACTTAAAACAGTGTGGTAGGATGCCTCTGAGAGAAGCTCACCTCCAGGCATCCACACCTTAGATAATTATCTCCTCTTAAGTAGTGACTAGATTTAGAGACTTGCTTCTGCCTGACCTGTGATGGCGCAGTAGATAAAGCATCAAGCATCGACCTGGAAATGCTGAGGTCGCCGGTTCAAAACCCTGGGCTTGCCTGGTCAAGGCACATATGGGAGTTGATGCTTCCGCTCCGCCCCCTTCTCTCTCTCTCTTTCTCCTTCCCTTCTCTCTCTAGAAACAAATAAATCACTGGATAAATGGATATACAAAATGTGTATATACATGCAATGGAATATTTCTCAGCCTTAAAAAGGAAATTCTGACACATGTTACAACATGAATGGATATTGAAGACATTGTGCTGATTGTTATACGCTGGTCAAAAAGGACAAAAACTCTATGACTACACTTACGAAGTACCTAGAGTAGTTAAATGACCAGAAATGGTACTTGCCAGGGGCTGGGAGAGGAGAGAAATGGGGAATTACTGTTTAATCAGTACAGAGTTTTGGTTTGGAAAAACGAAAAAATTTCTGGAGATAAATGGTAGTAATGATTGCACAAAAATGTAAACATATTTAATGTCAAAGAACTATACACTTAAAATGGTGAAAACGGTAAATTTTGTTGTATATATTTTACGACAATAATTTTTTTTCAAAAAAGAATGCAACATATCTGATGGGTTGGCACTCTAAGGACAGGTTATAGGAAGGCCATGGCTTCCATGGTGGACACCCTTTTCTCCCCTGCTCCAAACTAACAACCAGCTGCCCTGCTGTTAGCTGCCCCATGCAGACGCTCAGGACCTGGAGGGTCTCTGGCCAAGAGCCAGAAAGGACCTGAGACCTAGCAGCAATCGCATGAATGAGTTTGAAAGCACCCCACAAGGATTCTTTGTGTCCCCTCCAATTGAGCCTTAAGCTGAATGCGCCCCAGCTGCACTAGACTGCAGCTTTGTGTGAGACCCTGAACTAAAGGCACCCAGGTAAGGTGTACTCTAGTCACTGTGAGATGATGTCTGCTACATTAAGCCACTAAATTTGGGGGCGATTTGTTACACAACAATAGATAATTAACATGCAGTAATATGACTAAATATTCCTAGGGAAATGTACCCTTCTTCAAAAAAAAATGCAAATTACATTGCTGGGTAAAGAGTTGCTCCCCAACTTACAATGGTTCAACTTATGATATTTCTATTTTACTATGGTGCAAAAGTGATACACATTTAATAGAAACCGCATTTCAAATTTTTAATTTTGATCTTTTCCAAGGCTAGCAATTGCAGTGCGCTGCTCTCCCATAATTCTAAGCAGCCACTGCAAGCCACAGCTTCCAGCCAGCCACACAATCAGGCGGGTAAACAACTGATACTCAGTGTACTACTGTGTTGCCACTGTTTTCTGGATATTGTGTTCCAATCATGTTGAAGGTAGGCTAGGTTAAGCTATTACTATGTTTGTTAGGTTAGGTGTATTAAATGCATTTACAACTTACTATAGACTTACTTATTATCAGGATATAATTCCATCATAAGCTGAGGAGCATCTGTATATCCAAGAGAAAAAAGTTCATATGTCCAGCAAAAGACATGTACAAGAATGTTCATAGCAACGTCATTCATAATTGTTTCAAACTAGAAGCAGCTCAAATATCCATCAACTGGAAAATAAATAAAAAATTCTCATATTTCACACACTAGAATACAAAGCAATGAAAAACCCAAACTACTACAGAATACAACACGAGTAAATCTCACAGGTGCAAAATTGAGCAAAGAAGGCAGACAGAAACAAACCTTTAACATTGATATTGCTATTCTGAGACTCTTATGTGCATAATTGGGAACTATAAATGAGTAATTACATAATGCTCTAATTGTAGTTATTTCTGGTCTCATTGAGAACCAGGATTCCCAGCTGAAAGAAAGATACAAATGTAACTTTTAAAAGAATAAGTTAAAATCTTACAGTACTGATACTTGAATTAGATGTATCAGTATGTGCTCATGAGGCTGTCTGTCTTTTAAAATACTTTGATTTAGTTCTGACTACTGAGAAGGCCTAGTAACAGTGTTCATCCAGGAACGATGAGAAGCCTCAGAGCCCGGACTGTAGTCTTGAAATTCCATTCCCCAATAAAGGAATCAGGACGCTTTAAAGAACTTGCTGTTCTCAAGTGTGGAGATAAAATGTACATGAGATGAGCCTGGAATTTCTTTTCATACCAGATACAGAAGCTAACAAACACTACCAGTCATGTTAAAGTAATTCAGTAAGCAACTTAAAAAGGCTCCCACTAACCAAAGATTAAGTAATTTCAGTATCAATAAGGCTAATAAACATAATTTTTTAATCCAATACGTTTAAATTAAGAGTCCACAACAAGTCCAGCAGAGAAGGGAAGACCCTAATTGGTCACTGTTGGAGAAAGCTAATATGACCAACTCACTTTTTGAAATTGGGAAGCTAAGGCAAACTTCTATCCATTTTTCCCACCACACAGTCATGAGCCGCTTAATGACGGGAATACAGTCTCAGAAATATGCCCCTAGATAGAGGATTTTGTTGCTGTGCAAACATCAGAGTACACTAGGTGGTATAGCCTACTACATACCCACGCTGCATAATATAGCCATTGCTCCTAGGCTACAAGCCTGTACATCAAGTTACTGTATAAAACAACATGAGATAAGAGGAAAAGAAAATAATGCAAACAAGAGATGCAATGAACACAAGATGCATCATGCTGCTGCTGGATAAGATAGCATATTGGATTACAGCAAACTTCATTTGTGTGTGTGTGTGTGTGTGTGTGTGTGAGAGAGAGAGAGAGAGAGAGAGAGAGAGAGAGAGAGGGAGAGAGAGAGAAAGAGAGAGAAAGGGAGAGAGAGTCAGAGACAATGAGAGTAACAGAGATAGGGACAGATAGGGACAAACAGAGAGGAAGCAAGAGAGATGAGAAGCATCAACTCTTCATTGTGGCTCCTTAGTTGTTCATTGATTGCTTTCTCATATGTGCCTTGACCAGGGGGGCGACAGCAGAGCGAGTGATCTCTTGCTCAAGCCAGTGACCATGAGGTCATGTCTAGGATCCCACGCTGAAGCCAGTGACCCCACGCTCAAGCTGGATGAGCTTGCCCTCAAGCCAACAACCTGGGGGTTTTGAACCTGGGTCCTCTGCATACCAGTTCCACACTCTATCCACTGCACCACCACCTGGTCAGGTCAAACTTTTCTTAAGATGAAAGAGCACACTCTAGAATAATAAAAACTGTAGTGTAGGGAATACATAAATCAGTAACAGTCATTTGTTATCATTATCAAATCTTAGGTGCTGTACATAATCTTATGTGCTGTACTTTTGCACAACTAGCAGCACAGGTTTACTTACACCTGCATCCCACATACACGTGAGCAATGTGTAACACTAGGATAACAGCTGCACTGTCATCAGGTGATAAATTTTTTCAGCCCCATTGTAATCTTATAGGACCACTGTCATATATGTGGCCCTTTGTTGACTAAAACATTGTTATGTGGTGCATGACTTTACAAACTGTACTAATAAGGTAACAAGTAATACATAAGGAACAGTTTCTCCATATAGAACATTCCATCTAACATAGGAACAGTAAGGTTATAGTATTAAAATATCACTATCTTACAACCCCTAATGATTTAAGACCTAAAAAGAGGGAGTCCATCACCTGATTTTGTAAATAAAGTTTTACGGAACATAGCCATGCCTGTTCATCTACAGTTTGTCTGTGGCTGCTTCCCCGTCACTTTGCGGAGGTTAGTAGTTGCTGCAGAGGAGACCAGATGGCCCACAGAGTCTAAAATATACGCTATTTGCTCCCTTACAGAGAAAGTTTGCCAACCTCTTATCTAAAGCATTGAGCACAAATAGCTGCTAATCAGACACAAGCAGACGTTGTTGCTAAAGACACAGACTAGGCGAAAGAAACCAACCCCGAACCCCAGCACGTCTCTAGACCCAACCACAATTAACAAGAGATACAAAGGACGAACGAGTGTTTAATCACTTCACAGAAATGTAATCAGAAGCATCCACGTCTACAGAACAAAGACCCAACTTGTTCAATAAGTTTCAAGGAGGAAAGGGGAGGAGAGATGGGGGAAAAAAACCTTAAGAGAAAAATCTACCAAAATGCAATGGAAGGAAGGGCTTATCCATATCCTGATTTAATCCAGTCAAATGCTTTAAAAATACATGAAAGTTAGGATTAGCATCAACTGGATAGTTTATTATGTTTAAGGATGATAATGGCATTGTGGTTATAATCATATATATATATATATATATATGTTTTTTAAGAGATAGGATGACAAAAAATGAGAGAGAGAGGGAGAGAGATGAGAAGCATCAATTCATAGTTGCTTGACTTTAGTTGTTCATTGATCACTTCTCATACATGTCTTGACTGGGGAGACTCTAGCTGAGCCAGCGACCTCTTGCTCAAGCCAGTGACCTTTAGGCCCGTGTCAGTGATCCTATGCTCAATCTTATGACCCCGTGCTCAATCTGGTGACCCCAGGGTTTTGAACTGGGGACCTCAGCATTCTGGGTCGGTGCTCTATCCACTCACTACCACACTACTAGTCAGGCTGTAGCTATATATTTTTTAAAAAGTTCTTATACTTTAAGAATACATACTGAAATCCAAATAAATAATCTGATGTTTAAAATCTGCTTTAAAATAATACAGGAGAAAGAGAGAAGTAAGTAGGAGACAATTTGGCCGTGACTTGATAATTATTGAATGTGAGAGATTAATACAAGGGGGTTCATTATACATGTCTATTTACATTTGTGTGTGTGTGTCTGTGTGTCTGTGTGTGTGTGTGTGTGTGTGTATCTTTTTGTATTTTTCTGAAGTGAGAAGTGGGGAGGCAAAGAGACTAACTCCTGCATGCGCCCAACCAGGATCAACCTGGCAAGCCCACTGAAGGGTGATGCTCTGCCCATCTGGGGCATTGCTCTGTTGCAATCAGAGCCATTCTAGCACCTGAAGTAGAGGCCATGGAGCCATCCTCAACACCCGGGTCAACTTTGCTCCAATAGAACCTTGCCTGCAGGAGAGGAAGAGAGAGATAAAGAGAAAGGAGAGAAGGGGTGGAGAAGCAGACGGGCGCTTCTCCTGTGTGCCCTGACCGGAAATCGAACCCAGGACTTCCACACGTCGGGCCAATGCTCTACCACTGAGCCAACCGGCCAGGGCCACTTTAGTATATATTTTAAATTTTTCAAAAGAAAAATTAAAAATAAGGCACAAATTTCTCCTTCAGACACAAAAAAATAAATCTGAAGTGAAAAGAACAGTATGTCAGCCCCAAAAAGGCAACCTGACAGTGACAGGTGTATAGTCTTCCCAAAGGGTAAGAAGCCAACTTTACAAAGAGCCAGTTTGGAGAGACTTTTTTTCCCAACCACAGGAAGCAGCTAGAACTAGAAAAAAAGAATGTAGATGGCAAATTAACATAAGTGTGAGATTTGTAAAACAGGTTCCTCAGGATGTTAGAAAGGCAACAGACTGTAGGGTGACTGTGAGGTTTGGGTGAGTAGAAGGCTAATGCGACCAGGAAATAAGTAACAACAGAAAAACAAAAATTGTTCAGAAACTAAAAGCCATAACCAAGACAAAGAACAGATTTGAAAAATGTGACATGATAGTGTTACAACCATGACAGGAAACTTTCCAAGACCTCAGAAACGGAAGTGTTGCAGGCGATGACGAGGTCTGAGGCAAGAAGTGATGGGCTGTCAGTGGCTCACAGAGCTGTGTGGCTCCAGACCTGCCGACCGAACGCTGCTTTACGACTGGTTTCAGCTAACCACTGAAGAATACACCCTCCTTCCAAGCTCATTTCAGAAGTATCTCTAAGTTTTAAAAGGATCCCACGACTGGAATCACATATCTAAGAAGTAGCGATCCTGGGAACTTAATAAGATGAAATGATGGATGCTAGCCAGGTCAAGAAAGCAGGATGAGAGCCACAAATATAACTTAAGAGACAGAAAAGGAACATCTGAGTCAAACGAAGAAAAACACTATATAGGTCCAACAGGAGGGAAGGATAAGAATGTCGAGAAAAAGGAAATAAAAGACATCATTTTCAAAAGAAAATAGTTAACTGAAAAATGTTCTGATAGTAAAGATCTTATTTCAATCCCACAATTCAAAGAAAATAATATAAAAATATCTCGAGATAGGTTAGGGAAGAAAAAGTATCCTCAAAAATCTATTACTAGGCCCTGGCCGGTTGGCTCAGTGGTAGAGCATCGGCCTGGCGTGCAGGAGTCCCGGGTTCGATTCCCGGCCAGGGCACACAGGAGAAGCGCCCATCTGCTTCTCCACCCCTCCCTCTCTCCTTCCTCTCTGTCTCTCTCTTCCCCTCCCGCAGCCAAGGCTCCATTGGAGCAAAGTTTGCCCGGGCGCTGAGGATGGCTCTGTGGCCTCTGCCTCAGGTGCTAGAATGGCTCTGATTGCGGCAAAGTGACGCCCCAGATGGGCAGAGCATCGCCCCCTGGTGGGCATGCCGGGTGGATCCCGGTTGGGCGCAGGCGGGAGTCTGTCTGACTGCCTCCCCATTTCCAACTTAGGAAAAATACAAAAAAAAAAAAAAAATCTATTACTTTGTATATTATAGTCATAAAGTATTAGGTGTATGAAAACACCAAAAAAACTTATAAATCATTTAGTTTAATTCATTCATTTCATAGATAAGAAAACTAAATTCTACTAAGGCTAATTAACTTACACTCAAGAATACAATGCAATTAATTATTAGAACTAGAAACAAAATGTATACCATTCTTCACTCAACCTCCCTGCCTTGTATCCTTACCTAACGCCACGGTTTCCATTTGGTGACTTACTTCCTTACAAATACTAAATGTGATTATATTTTCATTCATAAATAGCAAGCATTTGGCAAGTGTTTGTTGACTAACATTCAAAATAAGCCTACTTCAATTTTTTTTCAATCTTAAAGTTCTCCAATTTCAGCAATTAGTTCTGCTCAATTTTACTCCCCAAATGTGTTTGGGGTAAATCTCAGAGATGTTCAAAAACATGTCGATAAACTAGCATCCATGATCCCAGTAAATGTTAGAATGTGGAAAGACACACACAGTGCTATGCTATAAAAAGAGCTGGCATTATATACCTCTCCTATCTCCATGAATGTGTACTTAATTTACAATTGCTAGGAAGAGGACAGTCTAAACCCAATGTATTCAAATACCTAAATAGAAAGGAAATTATAGTAACGAGATAAACTACCTCAGCCTTACAATATGAGGTTAAGTAAACACACATAAAGTTTTTCATATATTTTTATAGTCATTCTTTATAAATAATACATATTGTACAGCACCCAGAATATAATGTAGAAAGAATGTTTTGAAACCTCCATAAACTTGATGTTACTACTATTCTGAGATGTGATGTTTTCTTAAATTAGCAAAAAAAAAAAAAAAAGTGCAGGTATTACTGATATGTAAAAAGAGAAGGCATAATATAGAGAAGGCAATCCAAAAGTTGTTTTACAAATTTCTGTTACTTTTTAAAGTACATCTCCTTACCACTTAGAAAGGGTTGTTGAGGCACCAAGTTTGTAGAAAAGATACCAAATTTGGAAAGGATCCATCTGGAAGCCTTTTCAATCTTGTACAGTATTTTATAGGCACACAAGTGGGCACACTGGTGCGAAGCAGTAGTGATTCACCATGTACAAAGCAGAAATGGAATGGTCAAGGCTGGAAGAGAAGAGAAAGATGGTTCATTATTAGTAACAGCCAAGTTTGCAACAAAAGTTGTAATATTAAGCAGTTTCACATAACATATCATTATTGGTATTGGTTTTTATAATTGAGAATTTGACCAAGAAGAATTTACTTATAAAAGAAATCTCAACTATATAGGGAGAGAATCTATCTGAAGAGCAAAAACAAGAAAATGAGAATTCATCTTTTTAAGGTCCTAACTAAAATATTTTTTCACCACCCGTAATAGCTTTCTCAAGTACATGATGAATTTTCTCACCATCTAAACATAATTACCCGATTCTTGATGACACAAGCGCCATCATCATAAGAGTACTTCCATAGTACTTATAGACATATACATTATGGGACTTGGGATTATGACCCTAGAACTATCTATCTTCCAAAAAGTACCCTAAGAAGTAAACACTCTATTGCTGGTAGCAGTGCAGTATCGACAAAATTAAGAATGTTCTCCTTTGACTCAACAATCCTTCTGCGACGTTCTCCTACAGACATACAGTAATTGCACACCCACAAAATAAGGTGTACAGCAAGATTATTGTGGGATTATTTGTAAAAGTGAAACGCTGAAAACAACCCAAGAGAACTGGTAAAGTCACCTATGATACATCCATAAGAAATATCACGCAGCTGTAAAAATGAATGAGAAAGCATTTCATGTTCTTCTATGAAAAGATCACCAGAATAAGCAAAGTACAGAGTAATTCTCTATTTTAAAATACGGGAAGGGGAGGCCAGGCCAGTTAGCTCATTCAGTTAGTGGTCCTGAAACACCAAGGTTGCAGGTTAGACCCCCAGGTCAGGGCACAGACAGGAAGTAACCAGTGAATGCACAACTAAGTGGACCAACAAATGAACGGCTTCTCTCGCCCCCCACATCTTCTCACTGTCTCTCTAAAATCAATGAAAATAAATAAATAAAATAAAACAAAGGAGGGGGAGAGGGAAGGAAGACTATTCTTATTTGTTGATATTTATTTAAAAAGCAATGTAAAGATACTAAAACACTGGTAAAAATGATTACCCACAAGGGCAGTAAGGAAACAGGGATAGGAGTTAAGACTTCTCAATGCGTTATTTTGACTTCTGAAATCATGTAAATGCTCAAACGAAAAATTAAATTTAAGATAATTTTCCTAAATATGCTTGATTTTTACTTTGATTCCTTTTTCATAAAGACATGAGCTAAAATATGACCAGTATAACAAGGCTGCTTTCCTGGAAAATCAAATAGCAATTATGATACTATCCTTAAAAAAAAAAAATTTCTCTTTCCTACTGGAAACTGTTCAACATATATTCAGTGTCTACTATACCTACTTTACACCAAAACTAAGTATCAATACATCAGAAACAAAGCTGAAAAATGCCCGCTCCAGTGACCTTAAAACAACTGTTTCTGTCATTGTTAGTGAAGGTACAGTAAAAAAAAAAAAAAACAGCATAAATATATACTGTTAAAGGAAATATAAATTTAAATTTGACAAGCATCATGAAAAGCAATTTGTCAATATGTAACAAGAATCTTTAAAATATTTAAAATATTCACAGCTAGCCTGGTCTGTGGTGGCGCAGTGGATAAAAGTGTCAACCTGGAATGCTGAGGTCGCCGGTTCAAAACCCTGGGCTTGCCTGGTCAAGGCACATATGGGAGTTGATGCTTCCTGCTCCTCCCTCCTTTTCACTCTCTGTCTCTTTCTCTCCTCTCTTCAAAATGAATAAATGAAATCTAAAAAAAAATTCACACACAGCTATTGACCAAGTAATTACACTTCTGCAAACTAAAAATGCACAGAATTTGATATAAAAATTTTTTACATTATTTATAAAGAAAAATTGTAAGAAAGCTAAATGTTCAAAATTGGAAAATAGTTAACTAAATTATGATTTACTCAGCAGATGCAATATTAGGCCGCAGTTAACCCAGAATTAATGTCTAGTTGAACATGGTACATTAACCACAAATTCCCAACTCCCTCCCCAGACTCCTCTGAACTGTAAATTTGAGTAACTAAAAGAAATAAGAACAGAGCCCTGACGGGCTGGCTAGGTTGGTTAGAGCATCATCCTGAATCACAGAAAATGCTGGTTTGATCCCTGGTCAGGGCACCTACAAGAACAGGTTAATGTTCCTGTCTCTCTCTCTTTCCCTTCCTCCTGAAGTTAATAAATAAAATATATACACATATTAAAAATAAGAACACAGAAGAAGAGACCAGAACAGGCATTCACTGATAGGATAAAATTAAAATATAACTTCAAAATAACGTGGGGAAATGCTGTTAACAAAAAAAAACAGGCAGAACCCAAAGTCATATATAGTTTATGCCAGATTTTCTAAATTGCATTAAAACATGGAGAAATAAACTACTGAATATTATTTCTAAATAGTGATTTTAAAAATGCTTTTCTGTATTTTCCAAAATATCTCTAAAGGACATTTGTTGCCGTTATGGTGAGAAAAATAAAATCACTTTAAAAGCATACATATGCCCACTAGGATAGCTATAATCAAAAAGAGAGATAATCAATGTTGACAAGTATGTGATCAGAACCCTCACACACTGCTGGTGGGAAAATAAAATGGTGCAGCCACTTGGGAAAACAGTGTGGCAGTTCCTCAAAAATTAAACATGACCCAGCAATTCCACTCCCAGAAATATACCAAGAGAAACGAAAGCATACAGCCATGCAAAAGTACGTACACAAATACACAGAGCAGCACTCTTCGTAATACCCAAAAGGCAGAAATAACACAAATGGCATCAACTGAAGAATGTATAAATAAACTGTGACATTTCCCTCCAATGGAATGAAGTACTGACACATGCTACAGCACAGTTGAATCTTAACATTTTGCTAAGTGAAAGAAGCCATCGTAAAGGGCCACATATTACATGATTCCACTTATACAAAATGTACAGAATAGATAACTTTATACAGAGAAATAAAAATAGATTGGTGGTCGAACTAGGACCAGGAAAGAGGTAATAGAGAGTGACTACTAATGAGTACAGGGTTTCTTTGGAGGATAAAGAAAATGTTCTAAAACTGATTGTGGTGATGGTTGCACAATTCTGTGCATATACAAAAACTTAAATTGTATACTTTTACTGATGATTTGAATAGTGTGTGAGGCCCTGGCCGGTTGGCTCAGTGGTAGAGCATCGGCCTGGCATGCAGGAGTCCCAGGTTCGATTTCCGGCCAGGGCACACAGGAGAGACGCCCATTTGCTTCTCCACCCCTCCCCTTCTCCTTCCTCTCTGTTTCTCTCTCTTCCCCTCCCGCAGTCGAGGCTCCATCAGAGCAAAAGATGGCCCGGGCTCTGGGGATGGCTCCTTGGCCTCTGCCCCAGGCGCTAGAATGGCTCTGGTCGCGACAGAGCGACGCCCCGGAGGGGCAGAGCATCGCCCCCTGGTGGGCGTGCTGGGTGGATCCCGGTGGGGCGCATGCGGGAGTCTGTCTGACTGCCTCCCCGTTTCCAGCTTCAGAAAAATACAAAAAAAAAAAATAGTGTGTGAATTTTAGCCCAGCAAAGCTGCTATATTAAAATATATTTACAGGGATGGGCAAAGGTAGATTTACAGTTGTGGGAATACGAAACTCAGTTTATTCTAGTATTATTTTCCATATGAAAAACTGTAAACTACTTTTGCCCACTTCTGTATATAGTCTATTAACTTCTTCACCCGTAACCAATATTTCACACATTATTACTTATCACCTGGGAATAATATATAATGAAAAATATATAATTGGATTCAAAGTAAGATTTTGCCAAACCTAAAACCATGGATAAGGCACAACTTCCAAGCTTCAATTTCTTTGTGGGGGGAGGAAGCATCCTCTCTGATACACCTTCTCATTTTTCTCCTAAAAATTGAGCTACATGCTTACACCGAGTAATTATTATTTGTTCCAAAATCTTTTCATGCCAGTTATATTTACTATAATTATGTGATTTAGTTACATTATTACATCAAAAATATGAGCACAAAAATAAAAATCTTTGTCATTGAAACTTAAGCTTTCCAAATTGAAAAAGACAAGTCACTTTTAAAATATACTAAAGAGAAGACCTCAGGCTATGCAGAAAACTAATGATATAGAAGCATTTAAATACACTCATGAATTATAAAATATTTAAGTTATGTCTCTTTTGTATGATTCTTAATTTTAATCAAGTATTTTGTTTAACCAACTCAACTACTTGTTGATTATACAAACTACTATATATTGCATTAGAGAAACTCAACCTTATATAAGTTATTTATATAAAAGGCTAACATAAGTACACTACTATTCCATTACTATTATTCTATCTAACACTCTAAAGCAGTGGTAGTCAACCTGATCCCTACCGCCCACTAGTGGGCGTTCCAGCTTTCATGGTGGGTGGTAGCGGAGCAACCAAAGTATAAATAAAAAGATAGATTTAACTATAGTAAGTTGTTTTATAAAGATTTCTTCTGCCAAACTTGGTGAAAATACGACATAAAGTACTTGGTAAGTAATTCTTATTATATGCTTTAACTTGGTGTAACTCTGCTTTATAAATTTTATAAAGTAAAGTTACTTCCCTACTTTATAAATCACCATTACTGTGGAACTGGGCGGTTAGAAAATTTTACTACTAACAGAGATACAAAAGTGGGCAGTAGGTATAAAAAGGTTGACTACCCCTGCTCTAAAGAGTGATGGCTGATCCTAGTGAGTTCCCTTTTAAAGAGGTTGAAACATTCCTACCCTATAAGTTCCCAAAAGCACCAGAGTCCCTCTCCCTATCAGTCCTTCCTCTCTACAGATATTCTCCTCTCGTCAACTCAAAGAGGATGCCCAATTTAACTCTTCAAATTCAATTCAAGGCTGCTAAAGTCCCTCTTTCTTAAACACTCCAAATCCTTTCTTTTGAAAGCTAAACTTACATCTGACCTGTATATTCAGATAACCATTAAGCAAACAAACAAAAAAAATCTTACATTCATGCTCCACAAATTCTTCTTTATTTCCTCTTACCATACATTTGTGCCTCTACTTTCTCAACTATCAATTTATCTTCAGCAACCAGTCATTTGCACTGACCTAATCAATTACTACAACACTAACTCTTCCTAATGTCTTCAAAAGATTTCTAAGTGGTCATTCTAACTGGTCTCTGACCTCCTCTGTCTCACTACTCCAATGTACCTAATATTGCTGTTAAATGCACCTTCCTAATACATAATTCTAATCACAAAACTCCCCGGCTTGGTCATTCAGTAGTATTCCAAATGTCTACAGAATGGAATCCAGAAATTCATTCGCTTCAAAGTCAAGATCCTAATGGAAAAGAATAAACCACTGGCCCATCTACCTAATGTTCTCTAACTATAGTCAGGCTGAATTCTGCTCTGTGCAAACACATCCAATTCATTCTTATACCTCTATTTTTCATCCAGCTGGAAGGACCTCCTTTCATTTCTATGTACTGAAACTCCTTTAAAATCATTTTTAAAGCAGAAAAATCTTTTATCCAGAGCCTCAGGTTTCTCAACAGTAACACCTTCAAGGGCTGTTTGATAAGGATTATAAAGTATTAGAAGAATTAGAAGTATTAAGTGTAAAACCAGAACAATAGCCAACAGAGATCACTCAAAAAATGTCATTACTGTTGTTAATCAAAAGGAGTACTCGCCTGACCTGTGGAGGTGCAGTGGATAAAGCGTCGACCTGGAAATGCTGAGGTCGCCGGTTCGAAACCCTGGGCTTGCCTGGTCAAGGCACATATGGGAGTTGATGCTTCCAGCTCCTCCCCCATTCTCTCTCTCTGTCTCTTCTCTCTCTCTCTCTCTCTCTCTCTCTCTCTGTCTCTCCCTCAACTCTCTAAAAATGAATAAATAAATAAAAAAAGTACTCAATAAATATTTTTTAAATTAACACAAAACAAAATATCTTTTCCATTCAAACTACACTCTTTGTTCTACAAGTAACAGTTTAAGGTTTAATACCTCTGGAAGTTAAAGATAATGAAAAATTTTGATAATCAATAGTTTTTCAATTTATGGGAATCTCACAAAGATTCATAACATAAGAACAACACCCCACTGTCTGACCAGGCGGTGGTGCAGTGGATAGAGGGTGGGACTGGGACACAGAAGACCCAGGCTCAAAACCCCGAGGTCGCCAGCTTAAGTGTAGGCTCATCTGATTTGAGGAAAGCTCACCAGCTTGAGCCCAAAGTCACTGGCTTGAGCAAGGGCTCACTCAGTCTGCTGAAGGCCCACGGTCAAGGCACATATGAGAAAGCAATCATTGAACAACTAAGGTGCTGCAATGAAGACTGATGCTTCTCATATTTCCCCCTTTCAGTCTGTCTGTCCCTATCTGTCCCTCTCTTTGTCTCTCTCTAGCTCTGTCACACACACACACACACACACACACACACACACACACACACACACAAAAGAATACCCCACTATTTCATGGTTTAGTCAACTTGATTTATAATCATTTCAGATATATGTATGTCAAGTCGTTATGCTGCACACCTTAAACTTATGCTGTATTGTATGTCAATTGAATCTCAATAAAACAAAAGGGAAAAACAACAATTTGGTTCACTTATATCTACCAAAAATGGAGGGCAAGCTTTTCCCAAATAAAGTAGTTTTTATCATTTGTTGTTGTTTTTTAAACATGTTTAACATGTAATTTACCTTCCTAACCTTTTTTTTTTTTTCATTTTTCTGAAGCTGGAAACGGGGAGAGACAGTCAGACAGACTCCCGCATGCGCCCGACCGGGATCCACCCGGCACGCCCACCAGGGGCGACGCTCTGCCCACCAGGGGGCGATGCTCTGCCCATCCTGGCCGTCGCCATGTTGCGACCAGAGCCACTCTAGCGCCTGAGGCAGAGGCCACAGAGCCATCCCCAGCGCCCGGGCCATCTTTGCTCCAATGGAGCCTTGGCTGCGGGAGGGGAAGAGAGAGACAGAGAGGAAAGCGCGGCGGAGGGGTGGAGAAGCAAATGGGCGCTTCTCCTGTGTGCCCTGGCCGGGAATCGAACCCGGGTCCTCCGCACGCTAGGCCGACGCTCTACCGCTGAGCCAACTGGCCAGGGCCCTTCCTAACCATTTTTAAGTGCACAGTTTAGTGGCATTAAGTACAATCACGTTGTGTAAACATCACAAACATCCATCTCCAGAACTCTTCATCTTGTAAAACATCTGTACTCATTAAACACTACTCTCCATTTCTGCCCAACCCCGCTTCTGGACACAGCACTCGACTTCCTGTTTCTATGAGCTGGACTACTCCAGATGCCACTTAAGTGATAGCTGAAGTTTTGTGACTAGCTTCTTTCACTAGACATGATGTCTCTTTAAGGTTTATTTGTGTTATTTACTTTTCAACAAGAACTCCAAAACCACACAAAGGACATGGTTTTAAAATGATCTGAATAATATGACACTACCCTGCAGATATGGAAGACTCAAATTACAGGGAGAAAAGGAAAAAGAGAATAACTATAAAAGACTATTTAAATCTAAATATAGTCTCTGCTTTTCTGAGATGCTTGTCCACAGGTACATTTCTTAGGTACTCAAAAATTGGGAAATTTTATTACTGTCAAAGGCAGGTGTCCCCAAACTACACCCGCAGGCCGCATGTGGTCCCCTGAGGCCATTTATCCGCCCCCACACACACTTCCGGAAGTGTGGTTTATTCATTGGTGGTCAGTGAGAGGAGCACTGTATATGGCAGCCCTCCAACGGTCTGAGGGACAGTGAACTGGCCCCCTGTGTAAAAAGTTTGGGGACCTCTGGTCAAAGGTATTAGGGAAAAAATTATTTTGAGCAGGGATGGGAGATGAAAGGCATTGAAGGGCCCGAGTAGAGGATAAAATTCCAACTTGAAAGTCCAATGATCCAAGAAGGCTGGTTGCCACTGAGCCAAATCTATTATCACAGTCTCATCTTCCCTAAATTTTGATGTTTTCCTCAAACTTCACCTGATGACTTTTCCACTGAGCATGAATTTACAATGGGATGGGAGATACGAGGTTATGATACACAGCCTACTTACACCTTAAATGTAGTCTCACTATATAATTCTGTCTTCACAGTAATATGAATGTTCTTCTGCTGCAGAATTAAAGTAAATATCCTCACCATCCTATATTGCTACCTTCTCTCTCCCTTAAAAATTATAAACTTCTAGTACATTTCAAAAAATTAAAAACTAAAAACCTAACTTCAAACTTGCTCTAACTATATTTTTTCATATCTTAAATTATAGTAAATATCACCACAATTAGAAGAATTTAAAATGTTATGAAAAAATCAGATTTTTAGGGCTCTCACAAAATAAATTCCCACTTGTAACAAAAGTCTACATTTCCCATTAACTTATTGTTTTCACAAAGTAGTTTCTTTTGATCCTAGTCTGAAAAATGTTACTAACAAAAGGAGTACTGTGTTCACAAAATAGTTTTATCTTCAGTGATGTAACAAGAAGTCAGTGGTTTCCTTTCTGTGGTAAACAATGGGCCTTGGGAAATAGTCCCTGTTAAATGTCTTTTACATTTTTTAATACACAATTGGTTCAACTTCCTAATACTCACCATTTACCAGAAACGTGAAAGATAAAAATCTACCAAGATACACAATATAACTAAGCAAGCCAAAAGAAGAAAAATAAAATTACAAAGGCTCCCTAAAGAGGGTGGAGTAGAGAAAACTTCCAACCCAAAGCCAGCCATCTCTAAACTACTTTTAAAAACTGCGAATTATCAGTTTCAAGGTTACAAAAAATCTCACATCTTTTTTGTCCATTCCTAGGGGATCAAGTCTATCAGCCCACAAACATACAATGATCATCAACCACATTAAAGGGGAAAAGGTCCTCCTGTGATATTGTGACTTTTAATAAGAAATATATATACTACACTTAGTCTTTGTCCCATTTCTGACACAGAACTCCTAAAACTCTTGAAATTTCCTAAGTGACAAGAGCTGTAAGTGTCTTTTGTGCTAATCAGGTAACTTTTGGACTGAATCTAAGGATGAGGGTGGGTTGCCAGGAAAACAAACCTCGTGATTTAGAGGGTTGGAACTTTAAGTCCCACGCCCCTTAAGAGGGGGCAGTTGAAGGGTGACTCAATTGCCAATGGTCAATGATATCTCTAGCATGCCTATGTAATGACGCCTCCATAAAAACCCGTATGGACAGGGTTCACAGAACTTCCTGGTGGGGACACATGCGCTCTGAGGGCGTGGGACCTCCTGCCTTTCCCCAGACTCTGTATCTCTCCACCTGGCTGTTCCTGAGTGATAGCCTTAAACTGGCAATCTAGTAAGCAAAACCCACTTTTGTGAGTCACTCCAGCAAATTAATTGAACCCAAGGGGGCGGGGGATTAGACCCTCTAATCCAAGGGTCCCCAAACTGCAGCCCCCTGAGGCCATTTATCCGGCCCCCGCCTCACTTCCGGAAGGGGCACCTCTTTCATTGGTGATCAGTGAGAGGAGCATAGTTCCCATTGAAATACTGGTCGGTTTGTTGATTTAAATTTACTTGTTCTTCATTTTAAATATTGTAGTTGTTCCCGTTTTGTTTTTTTTTACTTTAAAATAAGATACGTGCAGTGTGCACAGGGATTTGTTCATAGTTTTTTTTTATAGTCCGGCCCTCCAACGGTCTGAGGGACAGTGAACTGGCCCCCTGTGTAAAAAGTTTGGGGACTCTTGCTCTAATCTATATTTTCTGACATAGTATGTATGTCAGAAAAAGAGGTAACAAAGCTGGGTTTGCAACTGTTGTCTGAAGGGAGTGATGCAGGGGTGGTCTTGCAGGGCTGAAACTGGAACCTGTGGAATCTGATGCTATTGCCAGGTAGTGTCAGAACTGAGTTGAATTGTAGGACCCAGCTGATGTCTGAGGATTGCTTGGTGGTGTGGGGGGTGGGGAGAGGTGAACGCACACATACCAGCCTTGGTGACCAGACCTTTTACCTCTTTTGGCAACAAAACCCATTAGTGATTGACGCATTTCTCTGCTCCTCTTTATAATAAAAGTCCTCCACACAGTTGTCTCTATTCAATATTTTATGACCTTCCCTTAATTCCATTCTCTCTTCTATCCAACTCCAAAACTTTCTACCTCCACCACTCCACAGGGCCACTTGTCAATGTCACTAATGACTTCTATACCACATGAGGTCATTAGTGACATTATAGTGACCTACAACCATCCAAAGGTCAAGATCAGTCTCCATCTTACATGACTTTACAGAAGCATTTCTCTCCCTCTTTGAAGGACCTTCCTCACTTGGACGCAAAATGCCAACTCTCCCAGTTGTCTTCCTCTCGCTCAGGAGCTGGCTGCCTTTCCTCTGCCTTTCTCCCAACTCAAAGAGTTAGAGCCCAGGCTCAGTTCTCAGCCCTCTTCTCTGTTAACACCTCTAAGGACCGGATCTAGTCTTAAAGCCTTAAATTCAAATTTGGGATTTGTCAGCATTACTAGCTCCACGCTCTCCCTTTCTCTCCTGAGCACTAACCTCACAAATTCAACAATCCTTTTGGACATCTAATAGGATCTCAAACTCAACTTCTAACCGAGTCCCCTAAATCTACACCTACCCCCAGCAGGTACCTCAGTAACTTGCACCAGCCACATTCTCTAGCTGCTCAGGTCCACAATCCGGCAGTCCCTTTGTTCCTCATGACCTCACACTCTCACATCTAATCCATCAGTAAGCTCTGTCAACTCTGTCTTCAGAACACTGGACATCCTAAATCTGACCACTGCTCTCCCGCTCACTACGACCACCCTAGTCAGGGCCATCATTGTCTCGGGGCCAAACAACTGAAGTAGCGTCTTACCTGATATCTCTGTGTCTACTCACTCCTCAATTTCCAGAGTGATCATTTTAGAATAGAAATATATTCACTCCTCCCTCTTTGCTCAAAAATCCTCTAGTAGTTTCCCATCAAATGTGGAAAAATAGCTATGGCCTTTCTAACCACACCAACTTTATTCCTTTATTCTAGCCACACCAACTTTACCACTATTTTTCAAGTCCAAGAAGCTTATTCCCACATTGGGGAGAAGGAGACATAAATGCACTTATAATCCTTTTGCATGGAATGTTCTTCCCCTTAGAGCAGGGGTCTCAAACTCAACTCAGCATGTGGGCAGCAGAGCAAGATCACAGCCGTTAGGCAGGCCGCACTAGGTCTACAAAAGGCAACTGTTACGCAACACTTTTCTCACTGCAGTTGAAAACAAAAAAAAATCAACACAACAAGCACAATCGTACATGCAGTTTACTCAGTGTCACAAAACGACCAGAAACTGTAGTTCGCATCACAACTGCCGTTAACTAAGCTAATATCTAGCTAGGATGCTAGAGAAATGAAAAATACAAGTAGGCCCCTAGGCTTACTTAATTTTATCCAAAATATTTTGAACTTCGTGGATTAGTCTGCGGGCCGCACAAAATTGTTCGGCGGGCCGCGAGTTTGAGACCCCTGCCTTAGAGCATGATCTGTTTCCTCCCTTCACTCAGATGACCGCAAATGTTACCTCCCCAAAGAGGCCCTCTGACCACCTTATCTGAAATAACTGACAGCCATCACTTTAATTTTTCATCACAGAGTTTATCCTCCAATATTTGTTTAATTTTGTCCACCCAATTAAAAAGCAAACTCCAGGAGGGTAGAGACTGTCTTGTTTACATTTATAGTCCTCAGCACCAACACTTAGTAAATAAACGATACCAATGACAATAAATGATGTGTACTAAAAAAAATCAATACATAGACTTTCAAACATTTTATTTAACCAAATAAATATTAATTTCATAAATTTCCATTGTATAGCCATTAGAGGCTACAAGAGTGCAGGATACGAGATGAAGAAAGGTAAACTTCTCATCTTCAACAAATAAACTCAATTTATCTGCATACCCTTCTATACATTTTAACCCTTTGAGTAGTGAGGGTTTTTTTCATGCTCGCTGACCCCTGGCACTGAGTTTTTTTTCAAAATGAAATTAATTCCAGTTACAGTTTTATTAACTTAAAATCATGTTTGTTTGCTAACCAATTTATAGAAACAGGAAGAACATAGATTTTCCTTTTGTGTGTGTGTGGGGGGGGTGACAGAGACAGAGAGAGAGACAGATAGAGTCTGACAGACAGGAAGAGATGATGAAAAACATCAATTCTTCGTTGCAGCATCTTAGTTGTTCATTGATTGCTTTCTCATATGTGCCATGACCAGGGGCTACAGCAGACTGAGTGACCCCTTGCTTGAGCCAGAGACCTTGAGCTCAAGCTAGCAAGCCTTGCTCAAACCAGATGAGCACTCACTCAAGCTGGCGACCTCAATCTCGAACCTGGGTCTACCGTTTCCCAGTCCGATGCTCTATCCACTGTGCCACCACCTGGTCAGGCAGGGTTATAAACTTAAAGAGACTCTCAAAAAACCACAATCAGCTAGGCAAAAAAATAAATAAAAAGAGATAAAGGATATTAATGACATTAATCCAGTTTCCATTTCCTTCTGGTATAACAAAGGATTATACTTTCCCTCTCTATCTTGAAGTATGGCCATCTGACTTGTTTTGGCCAATAAAATGTGAGCAGAGGGCACATACACACTCCCAATGGAAGCGTGTGACCATTGGGGCTCAGTTCTGGGCCTCCCTCTGCCGCTACCTTAACAATCATGGAGGCATGTGTTAAAGCAGGGGTCCCCAAACTACGGCCCGCAGGCCGCATACGGCCCCCTGAGGCCATTTATCCGGCCCCCACCGCACACCCAGAAGGGGCACCTCTTTCATTGGTGGTCAGTGAGAGGAGCATAGTTCCCATTGAAATACTGGTCAGTTTGTTGATTTAAATTTACTTGTTCTCTATTTTAAATATTGTATTTGTTCCCATTTTGTTTTTTTACTTTAAAATAAGATATGTGTAGTGTGCATAGGGATTTGTTCATAGTTTTTTTATAGTCCAGCCCTCCAACGGTCTGAGGGACAGTGAACTGGCCTCCTGTGTAAAAAGTTTGGGGACCCCTGTGTTAAACTGAAAGGCATGCTACGCTTATACAGAGAAGGCAATTTGCCAAAAAGGCTCATGCCTTTCTTGACATAAGTCAGAAATCTTTGTTTTAAGTACTGGTAACTCGGGGGTTGTTTTTACTGTGGCATATAAGCTAACTTAACTTAATTAATATTTGACAATTCCAATAAAACTAGTTAAAATTCAATAAATCCAGCCAATCCAATGAGGACAAAGGAGCTTCAGAACTAGAAAAATATATAAATATGCCATCATAATGAAAAATGGATTATAACCATAGAAATAGAGGATTTTAACAGAACATGCCCTCAAAAGTCCATCATTTCATCTAAGGGAAGTGGGATAGACCTAAAAGCACTTGTGAAGCTCAGCCTAGAGCAGCAGTATTTTTTAAAAAACATGCACAACCCGACTACTTAGTCAAGAGCACTGACCTCTTTTCCTAGATTGTCAAATAAAAAAATGATAACAGCCAACATAACAATCGCTGTCTGGTGTGAATGAATCAAAAAATTATTTTTTTTGTCAGATTGGCGAAAAATATATTCTTTTGTGTGCCACGGAATTTTAGAAATTATGTGTGCCACGAGATGGAAAAGGTTGGAAATTGCTGGCCTCGACACAGGCAGGCTCACTAAAGACTGAGACCTAGTGGGAAGACGAGAGAACACTTCCTCTCCCCTTACACAGTACCACAATACTAAAGACCTTTTTATAGCAGTTCCTTTTACTTCAAATCAGTACATCATGTCCGGCTATTATTAGGAAAAATTTACAATACATAATAAAGGCCAAAAAATACAGTTGGAAGGGACAGAGCAAGCATCAGAATCAGGCTGAAATATGGCAAGAATGTTGGAACTATCAGACCTGGAATTCAAATTATATGCTAAGGGCTCCAATAGATAAGGCAGACAGCATGCAAGAAAAGATGGGAAATATAAGCAGAGGGATAGAAATTCTAAAAAAGAACTAGAAGAAACACAAGAAATCAAAAACACTATATAGAAATGAAGTATGCCCTTGATGGGCTTATCAGTAGACTGAACATAGCTGAATAAAGAATCTCTGAGCCTGAAGATTCCTCAACAGAAACCTAAAAAGAAATAGAATAGAAAACTGAAAAGTAGAAGAAAAAAAAAAGGCTGGAAAAAAAAAAGAACAAAATCCAAGGACTATGGGACAGCTACAAAAATTGTAGCATACACATAATGGGAATATAAAAAGGAGAATGAAAAAAGGAACAGAAGAAATATTTAAAACAATAATGAATGAGAATTTTCTCAAATTAACAGCAGACACAAAACCACAAATTCAGTATCCTAGAGAACATCAAACAGGATAAAAGCGAAAAATAAAAAAGAAAGAAACGAAAACTGCAACCAGGCATATCAAACTCAAACTACAGAACATCAAAGATAAAGAAAAATCCCAGGCCTGACCAGTGGTGGCGCAGTGGATTGAGTGTCGACCTGGAATCCTGAGGTTGCCGGTTCAAGACCCTGGGCTTGCCTGGTCTTGGCACATATGGGAGTTGAGACTTCCTGCTCCTCCCCCTTCTCTCTCTCTCTCTCTCTCTCTCTCTCTTTCCTTCTCTCTCCCTCTCTCTCTCTTCCCTCTCTAAAATAAAGTCTTTAAAAAAAAAGAGTTTTAAAAATCCTGAAAGAAGTTACAGGGAGAAGAAAAACACTTTCTCTATACTTAGCTATGGAAAGGCAAAGATAAGAATTATATCCAACTTCTCCTCAGAAACCAGGCAAGTAAGAAAAGAGTGGAGGAAATATTTACAATGTTGACAGAAAAAAGACCACCTAGAGTTCTACACCATGAGAAATGACCTTTCAAATGGGAAGAAGAAACAAAGACTTTCTCAGACAAAGACTGAGGGATTTTGTTGCCAGCAGACCTGTTAACCTGCATAAGAAAGCAAGAGCACTAAAGAAGTAAGGGAAGGTAAAATAAAGACATTGTTTACTTATTCTTAATTGATCTGACAAATTAACAGTTTGTTCAAAATAAAATAGCAGCAAAATATTCAATTACAGATGTGTATGTGCATATATATATATATATATATATATATGCTTATGTAAGCTTGTGAAATGAAGGACAACAATGAATGATACAAGAAAGAGAAATTAGAATTATTTTATTATAAGGTTAATCAGACTACCCATAAAATAATCTATAGTATCTTTTAAAAGTTAACTTGATTTAATTGTAGTAAATGTATAATGCAAACTCAAGAGCAGTGACTAAAAACAATTTTTAAAAAGTAAACTGCTATGTTAAGATAAAACATAATTATATAAAATGCTCAAAGTAAAACCAGAAAAGACAGAAAAAAAAATTAAGACAAAAAATTTTAAAAAAGAACAAAGAACAAGGGCAACAACAGAAACAATAATAAACATGGTAGATGTTAATCCAACTATAGTAACAATTCATTAGAATATCAATGGTCTAAATACACCAATTAAAAGACAGAGACTATCACATTGGATCAAAAAGCAGGCAGATTGTTTAGAAGAAACTCATTTTAGCCTAGCTAGCCTGTGGTGGCACAGTGGATAAAGCATTGAGCTGGAATGCTGAGGTTGCCAGTTTAAAACCCTGGACTTGCCCAGTCAAGGCACATATGACAAGCAATCAATGAACAACTAAAGCGAAGCAACTATTGAGTTGATACTTCTTTTGCACCCCCAACTCTCTTCTCTCTGTAAAATCAATAAATAAAATCCTAAGAAAAGGGAAAGAGGGAGGGAGGGAAGGAGGGAGGGAGGGAGGGAGGGAGGGAGGGAGGGAGGGAGGAAGGAAGGAAGGAAGGAAGGAAGGAAGGAAGGAAGGAAGGAAGGAAGGAAGGAAGGAAGGAAGGAAGGAAGGAAGGAAGGAAGGAAGGAAGGAAGGAAGGAAAAGGAAAGGAAGAAAGGAGGAAGGCAAAAGAGGGAGGGAGGGAGGGAAGGAAGCCCAGCCTGACCAGGTGGTGGCACAGTGGATGGAGCGTCGGACTAGGACGCGGAGGACCCAGAGGACCCAGATTTGAAACCCCGAGGTCGCTGGCATGAGCACAGGCTCATCTGTTTAAGCAAGGCTCACCAGCTTGAACCCAAGGTCGCTAGCTTGAGTAAGGGGTCCCTTGGTCTGCTGTAGCCCACTGGTCAAGGCACACATGAGAGAGCAATTAATGAATAACTTAGGTGCCGCAACAAAGAAATGGTCTCCCTTTTCATCTCTCTCCCTTCCTGTCTCTCTATGTCCCTCTGTCTCTCTTTGTCTCTGTTACTCAAAAAAAAAAAAGAAAGAAAGAAAAAGAAATAAGCCCACTTTAAATATATAGACACATACAGATTAAAAGTAACTGCACAAAGGCGAGGCCCTGGCAGGTGGCTCAATGGAAAGAGCATCCTCCTAGCATGCCGAGGTCACGAGTTCCATCCTGGGTCAGGGCACGTATCAGAGGCAATCAGTGAATGCAAAACTAAATGGAACAACTAAGTGGAACAAGTTGATGCTTCCCTCTCTTGATCCCATTCTCTCTTTCTCTCTCAAATCAATGGGAAAAATTTTTTTAAAGTAACTACATGGGAAAAGATATAACATGCTAACACTATCAAAAGAAAAATGAGGCCCTGGCTGGTTGGCTCAGTGGTAGAGCGTCAACCTGACATGCGGGAGTCCCGGGTTTGATTCCCAGCCAGGGCACACAGGAGAGGCCCCCATCTGCTTCTCCACCCCTCCCCCTCTCCTTCCTCTCTCTCTCTCTTTCCCTCCCGCAGCCAAGGCTCCATTGGAGCAGCGTTTGCCCGGCGCTGAGGATGGCTCTGTGGCCTCTGCCTCAGGCTCTAGAATGGCTCTGATTGAGGCAGAGCGACGCCCCAAGATGGGCAGAGCATTGCCCCCTGGTGGGAGTGCCAGGTGGATCCCGGCTGGCACATGCGGGAGTCTGTCTGACTGCCTCCCCGTTTCCAACTTCAGAGAAATGCAAAAAGAGAAAAAAAAGAAAAAGAAAAATGGGTTGGCTATGTTAATTTAATACAAAACAGACTTAACAAGGAAAGTTATGGGATAAAGAGAAACATCAATTCTCCAAGACATAACAATCTTCAATGTGTATATGCCTACCAACAGAGCATCAAAGTACGTGAGACAAAAATGGATAGAGTGAAAGAAAAAAATAGATGAATCCACTAGTATTACAGTTGGAAGCATCAACACCCCTCAATAATAAATGGACAGATTCAGCCTGCAGAAAATCAATTAAGGACATAGCTGAACTCTACAACACCATCAATCAGCTGGATATAACTGGTGTACTTAGACTACTTCATTCAATAAGAGCAGAATACAAACTCATCTCACATTCACCATGGAGCATTCACTAAACTAGAACACATTCTGGTCCATA
This sequence comes from Saccopteryx leptura, assembly GCF_036850995.1. Lineage (NCBI taxonomy): Eukaryota > Metazoa > Chordata > Mammalia > Chiroptera > Emballonuridae > Saccopteryx > Saccopteryx leptura. The sequence continues at coordinate 35,895,447 of NC_089507.1, forward strand.
AAATACTCCGTAACCAATTTAAAAAAAGAGAGATCATTCAGTATCTACTCTCAGATCACAACAGAATTAAACTAGAAATCAATGACACGCCTGACGAGGCGGTGGAGCAGTGGATAGAGCTTCGGACTCGGATGCAGAAGGACCCAGGTTCGAGGCCCCGAGGTCGCCAGCTTGAGTGCGGGCTCATCTGGTTTGAGCAAAAAGTTCACCAGCTTGGACCCAAGGTCGCTGGCTCGAGCAAGGGGTTACTCGGTCTGCTGAAGGCCCACGGTCAAGGCACATATGAGAAAGCAATCAATGAACAACTAAGGTGTCGCAATGCGCAACGAAAAACTAATGATTGATGCTTCTCATCTCTCTGTTCCTGTCTGTCTGTCCCTGTCTATCCCTCTCTCTGACTCTCTGTCTCTGTAAAAAAAAAAAAAAAAAAAGAAAAAGAAAAGAAATCAATGATAGGAAGTTAATTGGAAAACTATAAATGTTAAGGAGCTTAAACAACACACTTCTAAATAACACACAAAGAAATCTCAAGAAAAGTATAAAAATATTTTAAACTGAATGAAAATGAAAACACTATTTAAATGTTGTAGGATGCAGCAAAAGCAGTGCTTAGATGAAAATTTATACCATTGAATGCATATATTAGAAAAGACCAAGCTTCCACTGTCAGAAACTAGAAAAAAGAGCAAATTAAATCCAAAGTAAGCAGAAGAAAAAAGAAATAAGAAGTAGAGCAGAAATTCATGAAATTGAAAACATAAAACGAATAAAGAAAATTAATTGTAGCCAAGAAAAAATAAAACAAGTTACCAATAGCAAAAATGAAAGATCCCACCTGACCAGATGGTGGCACAGTGGATAGAGCGTCGGCCTGGGACACTGAGAACCCAGGTTCAAAACCCTGAGGTTGCCGGCCTGAGCACCAGCCCACTAGCCTGAGTGCAGGATTGCAGGTTTGAGTGTGGGATCATAAACATGACCCCATGGTTCCTGGCTTGAATCAAAGGTCACTGGCTTGAGCCCAAGATCACTGGCTTGAGCAAAAGGTCACTTGCTCTACTATAACCCCCTGGTCAAGACACATATGAGAAAGCAATTAATGAACTAAGCTGCCACAACAAAGACTTGATGCTTATCTCTCTCCTTTCCTGTCTTGCTGTCCCTATCTGCCCCTCTCTCTGTCCCTCTCTCTCTGTCTCTCTCAAAAAAATAAAGACCCCTTGAACATTAAAGAAAAAGGAATATTATGATGTCCACAAATCTGATAGCCTAGATGAAATGAAATAAATCTTTGAAAGACACAATCTGTTAAAACTCACACAAGAAAAAATAGATAATTTGGCCTGACCTGTGGTGGCACAGTGGATAAAGTGTCAACCTAGAACACTGAGGTTGCCAGTTCAAAACCCTGAGCTTGCCTGGTCAAGGCACATATGGGAGTTGATGCTTCCTGCTTCTCCCCACTTCTCTCTCTCTTTCTCTCTCTCTCTCTTCTCTAAAATCAATAAATAAAATCTGTAAAAAAAAAAAATAGATAATTTGAATGGGCTTATATCTATTTTTATAATTAATAACCTTTCAAAACTGAAAGCACCAGGCACACATGGATTCACTGGTGAATTCTTCCAAATATATATGGGAGAAACTGTATCAATTCTCTATAATAACTTTAAGGTAATAGAAGCAGAGGGAATACTTTCTAGCTTATTCTAGGAGGTCATCATTACCCTAATACCAAAGATATTACAAGAAAAGGAAACTACACAGACCAGTATCACATAGGAACACAGATGCAAAATACTCAGCAAAATATTAGCAAACTCAATCTAGTAATGTATAAAAAGAATTATACACCATGCTCAACTGGGATTTAACTCAGGCATGCAAGGATGGTTCAACATTTAAAATTCAGTTAATGTAATCCATCTTATCAAAAGTCCACAGAGGAAAAATTACTTAATATCAACAGATGCAGAAAAAGCATTTGACAAAATCCAACACCCATTCATAATAGAAATTCTCAATAAAATAGGAATAGAGGGCAATTTCAACATGATAATGATTGTGTACAAAAAAAAGACTAACAGCTAACATACTTAATGGTAAAACGCTAGAAGCTTTCCCACTAAGATCAGGATCAAGGCAAGAATGTCCACTCTCACCGCTCCTCTTCAACACTGTACTGGAAGTCCTAGATACTAGAAAAGGAAATAAAAATGTACAGATTGAGAAGAAATAAAACTGTCTTTGTTTGCAGATGACAGAATTGTCTAAGTAGAAAAATCCAAAACAATAGAGCCCCCCTCCCTCTCTCTCTCCCTCCTTCTCTCTCTTCTTCTCTCCCCCTCACCTAGAACTAATAAGCTATTATAGCAAGGTTGAAGGATACAAGGTTAATAATACAGGTCAATTGCTCATTGAAAGCACAATACCATTGATATTAGCATCCCCCCAAAAAGGAAATACTTAAATATAAATCTAACAGAGCATGTATAAGATCTATATGAGGAAAACTACAAAACTCTGGTGAAGAAAATAAAAGAACTAAATAAATGGAGAGATAGTCCATGTTTATGGACAGGCACAATATTGTCAGGATATTAGTTCTTCCCAATTTAATCTACAGATTCAATGCAATCCCAATCAAAATCCCAATAAATTTAATTTGTGGATAGCAACAAACTGACTCTAAAGTTTACAAAGATGAAAAACAAACAAAAACAAAAAAAAAACCCAGAATAGTCAACATAATATTGAAGGAGAAGCACAAAGTTGAAAGACTAATACTACCCAATATTAATACTTAACAATAAAATCTACATTAATCAAGACAATCTGATATTGGGAACAGAAGAGACAAATAGAACAGAATAGAGAGCCCAGAAATAGACCCACATAAATACAGCCAACTGATCTTTGACAAGAGAACAAAGGCAATAAAATGGAACAAAAATAGTCTTTTTCAACAAATGAGGCTGAAATAACTGGACATCCACATGCAAAGAAATGAATATAGACAGAGATCTCGCAACATTCACAAAAGTTAACTCAAAATGGATCACTGACCTGAATGTAAAATGGAAAACTATAAAACTACTAGAAGAAAACATAGAAGACCCAGATAACCAGGGCTGTGGTGATGACTTTTTAGATACACTACCAAAGGCACAATCCATTAAAGAAATAACTGATAAGCAGGACTTCTAAAATGAATAACTTCTCCTTTATGAAAGATGATATTAAGAAAACAAGTTGACAACCTACAGACTAGGAGATAAATGATTGTTATCCAAAATATACACAGAAATATTAAAACTTAAAAATAAGAAATCAGCAACCTGATGAAAAAAATGGGCCCAAGACCTTAACAGACACCTAACCACAGAATATACGGCAATCGCAAATAAAGATATGTAACGATGCTCTCCATCATAGGTGATCAGGGAAATGCGAATGAGAACAAAACGGCAGCACACATCTATTAGAATGGCCAAAAACCAGAACACTGCAAACACCAAACGCTGTGACAGGTATAAAGCAACAAGAATTCTCACTCATTATTGGTGGGAATGCAGTACCATAACTTTAGAAGACAGTTGGGTAATTTCATATAAAACTAAACATATCCTTACCATACGACCCAGCAATCACATTCCTTAGTAATTACCCAAAAGAGTTGAAACACAAAACAACTGGACAAAGATGTTTAAGTCAGCTTTGTTCATAATTACCAAAACTCGGAAGCAACAAAAATATTCTTCAGTAGATGAAAAACTGCGGTACATCTACACAGTGGGATATTATTCAGTGCTAGAAATAAGTAAGCTATCAAGCTAGGAAAAGACACAGAAGAACTTAAATATATAATGCTAAGTGAAACAAATCTGAAGAAGCTACACACTGTATGACTCCAACTATAGGACATTCTAGGAAAGGCAAAACTAGAGAGTAAAGAGATCAGGGGTCGCAGGGGCTGAGGAGGAGCACGCACAGATGGAGCACGGAGGATTTTAGGAAAGTGAAAATAACTCTGTCTGACATCAAAATGAACATGTTATTTACACTTATCCAAACCCACAGAATGTGCAACACCAAAAGTGAACTCTAATGTAACCTTTGAGTTATAACGATGTGACAGTGTGGCTTTATCCAATGTAACAACTGTCCGCTCTGATGCAGGACGCTGATAATAGGGGAGGCTAAACCCAAGTGGGAGCAGTGGTGTAGGGCAAATCTCCTGTACTTCCCTCTCAACTCTGCTGTGAAACAAAAGTCACTCTTAAAAAAAACAACTGTATTTTTTTCATCTGTTAAAAATAAAATTTTTTAGCCTGACCAGGTGGTGGCGCAGTGGATAAAGCGTCGGACTGGGATGCGGAAGGACCCAGGTTCGAGACCCCGAGGTCGCCAGCTTGAGCATGGGCTCATCTGGCTTGAGCAAAGAGCTCACCAGCTTAGACCCAAGGTCGCTGGCTCCAGCAGGGGGTTACTCGGTCTGCTGAAGGCCCGCGGTCAAGGCACATGTGAGAAAGCAATCAATGAACAACTAAGAAGTCGCAACGCGCAATGGGAAACTGATGATTGATGCTTCTCATCTCTCTCCGTTCCTGTCTGTCTGTCCCTGTCTATCTCTGCCTCTGTAAAAAAAAAATAATAATAAATAAATAAATAAATAAAATTTTTTAAATTAAAAATAAGTCTTTTTTTTGTGACAGAGATAAAGACAGGGACAGACAGGAAGGGAGAGAGATGAGAAGCATCAATTCTTCATTACAGCACCTTAGTTGTTCATTGATTGCTTTCTCATATGTGCCTTGACCGAGGGCTACAGCAGAGCAAGTGACCTCTTGCTCAAGCCAGTGACCTTTGGGCTCAAGCCAGCGACCATGGGGTCATGTCTATGATCCCACACTCAAGCCAACAACCTGGTGACCTCAGGGTTTTGAACCTGGGTCCTCCGTATCCCAGTCTGACACTCTATTCTCTGTGCCACCACCTGATCAGCTAAAAATGTCTTTAAAAAAAAAAAAAAAAAAAGTCTTGCCCTGGCTGGTTTGCTCAGTGGTAAAGCATCAGCCCAGCATGTGGATATCCTCAGTTCAATTCCCAGTCAGAGCACAAAGGAGAAGAAACCATCTGCCTCTCCCCTTCCCTTCTCTCTCTCTCTCTCTCTCTCTCTCTTTTTCTCTATCTTCACCTCTCACAGCCATGGCTCAACTGGTTAGAGTGCATTGGCCCCAGGCACTAAAAATAGCTCGGCTGCGAGCACGGCCCCAGATAGGCTGAGCATCAGCCTCATATGGGTTTGCAAGATGGATTCCAGTTGCTGTACATGTAGAAGTCTGTCTATCTCTCCTCTTCTCACTTGGAAAGAAGAAGAAGAAAAAAAATCTTCTTTATCTCATCTGCCTCTAATTCTGAAACCAGCTTTTCAGCTTTGGTAGTCAGTAAAATAAAAAGGCAAAATTATTTGAAAATTTAAAAATGATGCATGCACTGCTATATCAAAGACAATGCCACCATTTCAACATATCATCAACTAGTCTTCCCATTAAAATTACCTTTTGAAAATAACTTTGGATTTTGTTCCTGGATGTAGCAAATAATTTTAAACAAAAGACAAAAATTAAGCACTGGCCATTGGGTCAGTGGTAGAGCAGCAGGCCGGTGTGTGGATGTCCTGGGTTCAATTCCTCAATTCCTGGTCAGGACACACAGGAGGAGCACCCACCTGCTTCTCCACCCCTTCCCCTCTCACTTTTTCTTTCTTTCTTTCTCTGTCTGTCTCTCTCTCTCTCTTCTCCTCCTGTATCCATGGCTCAATTGGAGCGAGCTGGCCCAGGGGCACTGAAGATGGCTCCATGGCCTCTGCCTCAGGTGCTAAGAAGAGCTCAGTTGCTGTGCAATAGAGCAATGCCCCTGATGGGCAAGCATCGCCTCCAGTGGGCTTGCCGGGTGGATCCCAGTCAGAGTGCGTGCGGGAGCCTGTCTCTGCCTCCCCTACTCTCTGAATCAAAAAAATAAATAAAAAATAAGACATAGAAATTTTTGTAAAGACTGGTTTTATATAGTCTGTCATATAAATCAATTTACAATATGATAAAATAAGTTGTATAAAAATTTTAACTAAATGTTTATAGACATTTTTCTAGTGAGAGGTCCATAGTTTTCATCAGATTCTCAAAGGGGGCCATGACCCAGAAAAGATTAAGAATGAGAAGTTCTTAGGTATAAATTAAATCTAGACATTCAACCACTGTTAAACAGAGCGTTCACGAAACTTTCCCTGACCTCCACCCTGTGCCTGTGGCTCCTTTCCAGGGATATAAGTATTTTATTGTCACTAAGTATCTAGGGAAGTTCCAGGGAACATCATCAGATTTCATTATAGATGATAGAGGACAAATAGAAGCTAATTAAACCAACAATATATATATTTTTTAAGGATACATTCACATATGGTTGATGGGATCCCGGAAAATAACTAGATTAGCAGGCATTTGGTCATGTTCAGCACATCCATGGAGACATCCATGGGTCCACTCCAACCCATCTACTTAACCCCATCTGCCATTTACCAGGTAGGCTACCAAGAAAAATTATCCCAGGCAATTCAGCCACAACACGATTATTGGATCAATAAAACATGACAGTATTTTTATATATTAACTCTATAAGCCAGAAGTATAAACAAACATGATGGGCAATCTGAACCCAGGGATATTTTCTAAGCATGAACATTTTTGACAGGACCAAATATCAAGGTCATTTGAGCACAGACCAAATGTCTCCATTAATGTTTTAGACAGGACCAAATGTCCTTCAAAAAATAATTGGGCTACATGTGTCAAGACATTAAAATGTTCATAACTCTAATCCAGTAAAGGGGTATTTACCAAAAAGAAATAATCCAAAAGCAGGTAAAAACTTATGTATGCAGAAATGTGCTTAAATGCAGTATATTGTATAAGAGCCCAGCTCCAAAGCCAGCCTGGTCAAGCTTCACTTTTGGGCTAATGCAACATGAGGTAAGTTTTATAACCTCTCTGCTTCTATAGGTATCTTTAAAAGGACAATACAAGCACCTATTTTTAAAGGGTTTCATCAAGATTAAATAAATAAATATATGTTAAAATGCTCAGCACACTGTATGCCTTCTGGAAAGGTGTGTGCACTTATTTAAAAGTATTAAGTATCAACTATATGTGTCAGGCACTGTCCTGGGCAGTTGGGATATATCAATGAAAAAATCAGATGAAAAATCTTACCCTCTTGCCTGACCAGGCAGTGGTGCAGTGGGTAGAGCATTGGACTGGGATGCAAAGAACCCAGGTTCAAAACCCCGAGGTCACGGGCCTGAGAGCAGGCTCATCCAGCTTGAGCACAGACTCACCAGCTAGAGTGTGGGGTAACTGGCTTGAGCGTGGATCACAGACATGACTCCAATAGTTGCTGGCTTGAGCCCGAAGTTCACTGGCTTGAAGCCCAAAGGTCACTGGCTTGAAGCCCAAGGTCACTGGCTTGGCAGGGGTCATTCACTATGCTGTAGCCCCCCCTTCATATGAGAAAGCAATTAATGAACTAATGTGCCACAACAAAGAATTGATGCTTCTCTGTCTCTGTCACACACCAAAACAAAAACTTACCCTCTTGTAGCTTACGTGCTAACAGGAGACAATAAACAATATATGGAATACATAAATTATGTGAGTATGAAGCTATGGTGGAAAAAATGGGAAACAAAAAGAAAAGAATCATGTAATGCAAAAGTACCAAGGGTGGTAAGGGTTGCAATTATTAATTATGCTACTAGTTGGAATACAGATCTTTGAAAAGGTGACATTGGAGCAAAGATTTGAAAAAAGAGCCAGCCAGGTGGATATCAGGGTAAGCGTGCTCTAGCCCCAGGGAAGAAACAGCACAATAACCCCAGGGCAGAAACACGGCAGGCACGTTAGAGCAGGAACAAAGGCAATTAGAGCAGACAGGTGAGGGGAAAGGAAGAAAACGGGACCGAGAGGTTCTGAGGGACCAACTCCGGTAGAGCCAGTAGACAAATGTGCCGTAAGTGAGCTGGGAGCCACTGCGGGGTGTGCAGAAGGCTAACATGGTCGCCATACATTTGGAAAGGATTGCTCTGGCTACTGAGCTGAGGACAGACTACAACAGGCCTCTCAGTAGGAAGCTATTTGTGACTGAAGTGTTAGCAAAACCTTTGTCTTTCAGCATGAGACATTGGTTTTGGATTCAGTTAACCTAGCTCTGTTCCCTAGGAAACCATACAGGCAGAATGTCAGCTGTTACTAGGCAACATTGCTTATGGTAAAAATGATCCACTGGTAAATTGCTTGGGACTGGGAGGAAGTGTCATTGCCTACTGAGTGGCTGTAACGTTGGGCTTCTCTTACTGTGGTGACTCCTGTAACTGGACATGGACCTTGTAGGGATCCTGGAAGCTATGCGCATGGGTTCTTACACAAGGTAATGGTTCTCATGCAACATGGGGCCGCTAAGCAAGGTTAGCTACATACCGCTCATGTGAACCTCATTACACACACCTAAGCTTCACCCAGAAAGAGAGGAGAGGCATGGAAAATAGTTCTGGCTGTTCTCTTTGCGGACTGCTGCAAGGACTCCCACCAGGAGAGCAAATGATGCCTCCCTGCCGGGGAGCTGTGTTTCCTGTCCCGTATCCTCTCAAGTCAATCTGCTGTGTGTGCTGCCTATGGCACTCCATAGGTCTGTAGGTGAGCACTAAGAAAACTCCCTGGGTAGACACTGCTCTACTGCAGTAACCCAGGCATGAAATGGTAGTGGCTCGAACCAGGATGGTAGTGGTGTAAATAAAAATAAAAAAACAGTAAGATTATAAATATAATTTGGGACTGAGAGGAACGATCAATACCATGTTGCTTAAAGGATCTTCTAATGTGTAGAGAATGTGAGATATGACAGAAAAAGTAAAATTAGGGGTAATGCCAAGAATTTTGCAACTGGAAAAATGGAGTGAAAAATTGGGAGCAGGAAAAACTGTGTATCAGGAGTTTGACTTTATACAAATTTCAGTTGAAGGTCATTTATCATCTCATTTTCTCCTCAATGACCCAAGATGGATGCAGCAACTCCAAGTCATGAGTTCACATGACAACATCCAATGGAAGGGGTATACTTTCATAATTCGAACAAAGGTCCCAGAAGACTTCCCTTATGAGTCACTGTGTCTAAACCAATCACCGGCAAGGAGAACGAAACTAACACAACCGACTGTAGGCAGAGCAACATTCACAAACTTCCAGCTTTGGGCTGATTGTGGGGGAGCCCAGGAATCACACGAGCACTAAACAGACTGAATAAAAATTGGCTTCTATTGGCCCTAGCCGGTTGGTTCAGTGGTAGAGCACGGGCCTGGCATGTGGAGGTCCTGAGTTCGATTCCCAGTCAGGGCACACAGGAGAAGTGCCCATCTGCTTCTCCACCCCTCCCCATCTCACTCTGTAGGTAGAACTCAGAGCACATTCCTAGCAGCTGTGGCTGATGCAATGCTGTGAGAATACTCCAGCACCTGAAACCCTCCTAGGCACACCTAGGAGGAAGCTCACCAGCTGTAAGGAAGTAACCCAGCGCCAACCAGGCAGCTCCCTGATCTTTTCAGCCACTGGCTGTGAAGAACACGCTGTAACACCCTATAGGCTGAACCTGTGTATATAAACTAGCTTACTTCTTGAATAAATAGGATCTGTGTCACTGAACCTGGTCTCCAGAGTCGGGTCTCTGAGTCTCTGTTGTCCTCACCCCCGGTGGGCCTTGTCCACCACTTCTATCTCTCTCTCTCTCTTCTCCTGCAGCCATGGCTCAATTGGAGGGAGCTGGCCGCGGGAGCTGAGGATGGCTCCATGGCCTCTGCCTCAGATGCTAAGAACTCGGTTGCTGAGCAACAGAGCAATGCCCCAGATGGGTAGAGCATCACCCCCTAGTGGGCTTCCCAAGTGGATCCTGGTCAGGGAGCATGTGGGAGTCTGTCTCTCTAACCTCCCCTCCTCTCACTGAAGAAATGAAAGAGGGAAAGGAAAGGAAGAAAAAGAAAATTGGCTTCTATTAGCATGGAAAGAGAAGAACGGCTAACAGGTACAGTGTCTGTCAAAGGTATTGTCAAGGGTATTGGATAAACCATCCACATTGGTGTTAAAAATCGCCAGAATGAAAAGTCGTGAGATTAGTAATACAGTCCAAGTACAAAAGAAGACAGGAAGCCAGGTGATAAAGTAGAGGAAGGCACCTACCCTCTCTTCCATGAAGAAAAAGACATCTAAACAAATCCTGTGAAATTTCACAACAATCAAAAGATTCTAAATTTTTTGAGGAAAAAAATCAAGAATTAAGAATCTGACCAAAACCAGAAACTCTCATTTGTAGTACAGCAATGTATCAAAATTTTTTCTAGTGAAATAATTTTGACCTATACTTACTACCAATTGCTCAATCAAGTGAAAAGGAAGAATAAAAATCTTTTCAGGCATGTAAGGACATATTACTTGAGGATCTCTAGCAAACGAGTATGCAAACCTAAAAAAGTAGATGTGAGAACACAACAGGCAGTGGAAATGGTCCAAGAGTGAAATGAAAAAGGACTCCCAGGACGACAGCTGTGCAGCAGGACGAGACAATAACTCATCCTATTAAACAGAAAATTAGTGCGCTCCATGAAAGGAAGAAAGGGATTCTGTTCACAGGACAGACTAACTAAGAAGCTGGCTTAGTGACAGGCATGCGGTGTTTCTTTCTCAACAGGAAAAAAAGACAAGGAACAGAAAACTCCAACAGAATGCCGAGTGTCTGCCCACAACTTTCCTCCCTTGTTGCTAAGAAACCTAATTTTTTTTTAATTATTTATTGATTTTAGAGAGAGAAGAAAAACATCAATTTGTTATTCCACTTCTTAATGCATGCATTGGTTGATTCTTGTATGTGCCCTGACTAGGAATTAAACCTGCAACCTTGGGCACGCGGGGAGGATGCTCTAACCAACTTAGCTACGGCCAGGGCAAGAAACCTAATTTTTTTAAGGTATCAGATGAGAAGCATATCATTATCGAAGTAGCCCCTCTCACAGGCCCACGGGATGAATCTCCTCAGGTCTAAACTAAGCCTGGAAACTCCACTCTCCTCTGCCAGCAATTGGCCTGAGCAATTGATCCTGTCCCATTGTGGACAAGCAATTCAGTTCAAGCAATGATCTCCCAGGAAAGTCATCTGGGGAGCTTCTTCAAAGATTTTCCTCCGAGATAAAGAGAGGTGTAAGGGTTAAGGGGACTTCTATAAAGGGACGTATTGGGTGATTGGTGAACTTGAATATGAACTGTATTATTCGATGTGGTAGACATAAACATATACCACTCGCATCCAAAAGACTACCACCAAGTGTGAGGAATATGGTTAAGCCGTGAGCTTCATCAGAGTTGACCTCAGCTTTCAAAAAAAAGGTTTCACTATTCTCTGGATAGCTCATAACTAAGCAAGGCAAGGCACAGGATAAGCCATTTCTGCCTAAAACAGAACTCCTCTAACGGACAATCCTGACTCCAGACCTGATCCCTGTGCTGGCACAGGGGGTGCCATCACAACCCGACGTTCCACCTGCCCAGTCCTGCCTCCTTCTTTAATTGTGTGCAATTAATTTTCCTAGGTGATATGTGGTGAAATATTAAAGTTAAAAAACCCATGATCACCTGACTGGGCAGTGGCACAGTGGATAGAGCGTCGGACTGGGATGCGGAGGACCCAGGTTCGAGATCCTGAGGTCGCCAGCTTGAGCGCGAGCTCTTCTGGCTTGAGCAAAAGCTCACCAGCTTGGACCCAAGGTCACTGGCTCCAGCAAGGGCTTACTCGGTCTGCTGAAGGCCCACGGTCAAGGCACATATGAGAAAGCAATCAATGAACAACTAAGGTGTCAACAAAAAACTGATGATTGATGCTTCTCATCTCTCTCTGTCCCTGTCTGTCTGTCCCTATCTATCCCTCTCTCTGACTCCGTCTCTGTAAAAAAGAAAAAAGAAAAAAAAAAAATGATCTCTGCAACTTTGTTTCAAAAGTTTCACCAAAATAAAAACAATAATTATAAACCTAGACAAAGAAAAGGATAAGATAAATATAGCAAAATGTTTATAATTGATGAATCTAGGTGAAATTTAGACAAGAACTCATGCTACTGTTCTCACAACTTCATGTTTGAAAATAATTCTAACATGTTTTAAAATAAGAAAGATCAAAAAGAAGAAGCCCCCATTCTATCCCCTTCTTCCTAAAATCAAGAAAAAGATGTTGGGAGCTACAATGACCACTGGCAGCAAGAGAGAAGTCAGGGCAATCATGTGTCACCTGTGGTCGGATAGTCTGTAAAATGCTGCCAAAAACAATCAAAATAATACACCAGGAAAAACAAAAAAGCTATTCAAGGAAGTCATGGTTCAAATGTGAAAAAAATTTATATATGACAGGACTTTGAGCAATTGATGGATTACAGGAAACGAGACTCCATTTGTCTTTGATACTAGGAACATCATCCTTCTATTGGCATGAGGTTACAACACTGGTGTGTAGAGAAGGAAGTGGAACCATAACTCACTACTCCACTCTGCAGTGAGTATTTACACGCTAATTAAAAAGCATAGGAACAACATAAAAACAAAGCACCAAAGACTTCACTAAGCTCACAGAACAGAACGTAAATGTTTCCATCTTGTCATTATAAAAGGTACAGGGGACAGAAGTTGGGAGATGCAGTGGGGGAAGGGGAAAGGGAAAGGCAGCAGCAGAAAAACTAGAATTCCAATTTTGAATCCTCTAAGATGAAAACTCCTCTACACACAATCCAGTTGACTCATTTTTTCACAGTTTTAATGAGATGTAACTCACACATACCATGACATTCACCAATTCACTCTTCATTTTAATGAGGTTATCTGTCTTTTTATTGTTGAGTTGTAAGAGCTCTTTATACATACAGGCTTTGGCAAAAGTGGGTTTACAGCTGAGTACATGAAAGTTTATTTCCATATTATTGTTTAAATTATTGTATTATTCACCAGATAAACTGTAAACCTACTTTTGCTCAACCCCATATATCCTATCCTTGGTCAGCAAACCGCGGTTCTTTGGCCCCTTGAGTGTGGCTCTTCCACAAAATACCTAATGATTAGCAAAGGCCAGTTTAGGAGTACCCAAATTAAGTTAATAACAATGTACCTACCTATATAGTTTAAGTTTAAAAAATCTGGTTCTCAAAAGAAATTTCAATCGTTGTACTGTTGATATTTGGCTCTGCTGACTAATGAGTTTGCCAACCACTGTAGATCAAAGTCCCTTATTAGATACAATTTGCAAATATTTTCTCCCATTTTGTGGGCCGTCTTTTCACTTTCTTAATGGTGTCCCTTGAGGCACAGAAGTTCTTGATTTTGAAGTCCAATTTATCTATTTTAAATTTTGTGGCTTGTGCTCTTCTTGCATACCTAAGAAGGCTCTGCCCAACACAAGGTCACTAGGATTTACTCACATTCTTTTCAAAAAATGTTATAATTGTAGCTATTACATTTAGGTCTATGATCCACTTTCAGTTCATTTTTGTGGATGGTGGGAGAAAGGGTTTTGCATGTGGTTCTCCAGGTGTCTCAGCACCATTTGCAAAAGACCATCCTTTCCCTGTTAAACTATCTTGTCACCTTTGTCAAAAAAAATTGATCACAGAATTTATTTCTGGCCTTTCAATACTAGTCAATTTATTTATATGTACTAATAATTGTTCAATTAAGATAAAACCCATATAATACAAAAATTAACCATTTTAAAGTGTACAACTTAGTAAATTCATGGTGGTTTGCAACCAACATCTCTAGCTAGTTCCCAAACATTTTCATCATCCCGAAAGGAACCCCACACCCATTAAGCACTCACTCCCCATTCCCCACACCCCTGGCAACCACTAATCAGATTTATGTCTCAATGGATTTACCTGTCCAGGATGTTTTATATCAGTGGAATCACACATTTGTGTTTAGCTTCCTTCACTTAGTATTTTTTTAAAGGTTCACATACTTTGTAGCATTTATCACTACTTCATTTTTATGTCTGAATAAATACTCCATTATATGGATATACCATCTTTTAGTTATTCATTCATCAGCTGATGTACATTTGTGTTGTGTCCACCTTCTAGCTAATGTAAATGACTATGTAAAAACTGCGATGAATATTCTTGTACAAGTGTTTGCTTGAATACCTGTTTTCAATTCTTTGGGGTATATACGTAAATATAGAATATTTCGGTCATATTGCAATTCTAGATTTAACTGTTTGAAGAACTGCCAAACGGTTTTCCACAGCAGTAGCATCATTCCACATGCCTACCAGCAACATACAAGGGTTCTAATTTCTCCACATCCTCATCAACATTTATTTCATTTTATGACTCATTTTCAAATTTGACATCCAAAACTTAATACTCCAGATGCAGTGTAGACAGTACAGAATAAAGACTAATACCTTTCCTCTTCTGAACCTCCTCCTTCTATTATGCCAGACTATGACTCTATGAAGACTTTCTGGTAGTCATATTACATTTTATACTTATATTGAGTTTATTAAAGTAATTAAAATACCTATGTTGTTTGGAGTCAATCACATCTCCCTCACCCCTATAATTGTATGGCTGCTTTTGGAACCCCATATACCCAAACTCCATTAAGTTATCATGTTTGCATTGGCCCACCATTTCAGTCAGATATTACTTTCAAAAGTTAACTTTTAAAAATTCATTTCAGCCTGACCTGTGGTGGTGCAGTGGATAAAGCATCAACCTTGAAATGCTGAGGTCGCCGGTTCGGAACCCTAGGCTTGCCTGGTCAAGGCACATAAGGGAGTTGATGCTTCCAGCTCCTCCCTTCTCTCTCTCTCTGTCTCTCCTCTCTCTCTCTCCCTCTCCTCTCTAAAATGAATAAATAAAAATTAAAAAAAAAAAACTTTAAAAAAAAAATTCATTTCAGGCCTTGGCTGGTTGGCTCAGCGGTAGAGCATCGGCCGGGCGTTTGGAAGTCCCGGATTTGTTCCTGGCCAGAGCACACAGGAGAAGCATCCATCTGCTTTTCCACCCTTCCCCCTCCCCATTCTCTCTGTCTCTCTCTTCCCCTCTCGCAGTCAAGGCTCCATTGGAGCAGGTTGGCCCAAGTACTGAGGATGGCTCCATGGCCTCTGCCTCAGATGCTAGAATGGCTCCAGTTGCAACGGAGCAATGCCTGAGATGGGCAGAGCATTGCCCCCTGGTGGGCACGCCAGGTGGATCCCGGTCGGGCGCATGCAGGAGTCTGTCTCTCTGCCTCCTCACTTCTCACTTCAGAAAAACACACACATGCGGAGAGAGATGGTTGGAAAACACACACACACACACACACACACACACACACACACACAAATTCATTTCAGCCTGACCAAGTGGTGGCAAAGTGGATAGGGTATCAGCCTTGTCAGCCTGGGGTGCTGAGGGCCCAGGTTGGAAACCCTGAGGTCACCGGCTAGAGCATAGGATCAACATAATTCCATGATTGCTGGCTTGAGCCTTCTGGTCAGGGCACATATGAGAAGGCAGTCAATGAACAACTAAGGTGCCCTAACGAAGACTTGATGCTTCTTATCTCCCTCCCTTCCTGTCTGTCCCTGTCTGTCTCTCTCTCAAGTAAAATAAAAAAATAATAATTTTCATTTCATCCAAAAATGAGATACATGTCTATCAATGTTTTCATTCACATGATTACAAAAATATGGACAATGACCTTCAGTATGTAACTAGAAATTTTTCTCCAGTTGTCATTAATTCATTTTTCATTCACTTTACTCAACCAATCACATTTTCAGCTAATTTTATGGTCATCGAGCCCACATTTTCCTCCTTGTCAATAGAGAAAACTGTTATAAAATATATACCTGGCTAAAAAATCTGATGCTACTGTACCATTTGAACTCTCTTAATCCACAATCTAATAATCTTATCTAAAAAGGAGTAAGGTTAGTCTCACATTATTGTCCTTACTGAGTCCATGTAATACCAGACTTTAAAAATGTAACGAGTCAATCTTTTTAGATATTAAACACAATGAACTCAGATTAGATCATACTAGGTTTCTTTTTCAATTCAGTGAGAGGAGGGGAGACAGAGACACAGACTCCCACCTGCGCCCCATCCGGGATCCACCTGGCAAGCCTAGTAGGGGGTGATGCTCTGCCCATCTGGGGTGTTGTTCCATTGCTCAGCAACCAAGCTCTCCTTAGCACCTGAGGCAGAGGCCATGGAACCATCCTGGGGGAGGAGGGGGCTTGCTCCAATTGAGCCATGGCCACAGGAGGAGGAGAAAGAGAGAAAGAAGCAAGAGGGGAGAGATGGAGAAGCAGATGAGCACTTCTCCTGTGTGCCCTGGGCCCATACTGGTTTCAAATCCTATTTTGAAGTATTTTTAACAACATTAAAATATAATACAATGAAAAAGTACTATGTAGTACAGTAGTCAAGGCAAAACAGGAAATAGCTATCTCACACACTTCATGTTATCAAGACAAATGTGTTGTCAATTTACTGTAAATTGGTAAATTTTTAAAATTGTTACAAGAGTCTCACCTCAAACATATGAAGTTCACGTGTTCACAAAAGAAAGTAATTAAACTAGTAAACTTTAAGAAGTTTTTTGTTTCTACTAACAAATTATTTTATTGATCCAATTTCCGTAATTCTTATAAAAGCATATTCCTAGTTCAAAAAATTTCTTTTTACAAAACCTTCAAAGGTTGTTCCAGTTTAAAGAACCTCCCTCTATTTTGTCCTTTCACGATGCCTACCATCTACGACTCAACTGGACACGCGGCCATCTGATGCTTGGTATTTATTGCTTAATGATAATTTACTTATTGTTTACGACAGAAACCTGTGGAGAAGAGACCCTCTCATTATTTTCTAACTTCATCAAAACCAACATAGTATAGTGCTTATTAAAAAAAAAGGTAATTCATATATTTTCATATGATTTTTGTAAACTATAAAGATTTTAAAGTAAAGTAAAAATGATCTGATAAATCTAAAGATACTTTAGAATCCTCTGTTTATCCAGGTGACTGTAAGGTGGTAACTAAAAGGGAACGTAGGGTCAAGCAGGGGCTTCCCCGAGATGAGGTAGTTCTGCGCAGACTTCAAGGTGGTGGACAGAGGCAGGGAAGAAATGAAGATGCGGATGGTGAAGGAAAACATAGAAAGCGTAAGCTTCTGAGGCTCGAGTGAAGTAAAAGACATTTTTCTTTCTGAAAAGAGACAACTAGGTACAGAGATATGTTAAAGGAGACATGGGTGAAATTCAGCAGGTTGTGTTGAGAGAAAGAATGTTTGTTTAGCTCGGAATAGGTATTCAGTACCATATCAGTTTCCTGTTGCTGTGGTAACGAACTACCACAAACTTAACACAAGTTACCTTATAGTTCTGGAAATCAGAAGTCCAAAACAGTTCTCACGGGGCTAAAGTCAAAGTGTCCTGCATTCCTTCTGGAAGCTCTAAGAATCCATTTTCTTGCCTTTATGGGTGTATAGAGGCTGTCACATTTCTTGGCTCTTGGCCTGTTGTCTTCAAAGCTAGCAATGACTGGTGGATTCCTTCTCACAGGTCATCTCTCTGGTTCTGACTATTCTGCCTCCTGCTGCTTCTTTTAAAGAACCTTCTGATGACATTAGACCCCCCCCAGATAACCCAGGCTATGCTGCTTATTTTTAAGTTAGCTGCCTAGCAATCTTAATTCCACCTAAAACCTAAACTCCCTTTTGCTACATGACACAAAATTCACAGGTTCCATGGATTAAGATGTGGACATCTTTGGGAAGGCAGTTATTCTGCCTGGAACGGAACCAATAGAACCAGGATGCAGAAACACAGCCTCCAGGGGCCAGAACATTTCTAAAGGGTGGTGGGAGCAGTGGTTAGGTGGTGTGGTGTGTGTGTGTATGTGTGTGTGTGTGTGTGTGTGTGTGTGTGTGCTGGAGTGAAAGGAAGTGTAAAAAGTAAGGCTTCGCTTGCCACCCAATTCAAGCAAAGCCATCTCTCCTCTCATCACTTTGTGTCTGAGATCTCTGTTCATGATTCTGTTTAAAGAAAGGTATTAAATCTCTACACCATGCTACTATATTCCATTTAGGCTTTGGTGTATAAGAAAAGACCATATGTTAAGAAACTAGGCCAGGCGTAGCCAACAGTTTTTGCCCCCAGGCCAGATTAGAAAGAAAATTTTTTTCACCAGCCGGATGAAATATTAAAATTAAAAAATGTTAAATACAAAAACGATTCGTTTAAGTAAACAAAATTTTATTATGTAATTTGTTTATGAATAAATGTGAGTGAAAAAAATTTAATATACAATATTATTTTAATAAAAATACATTTTAATAAAAATATAATTATATACCATATAAATATCCAAACTGTATCACAGTCAATTGAAACAATAATTAATAGAATGAGCTTGAAGGGGTTATATCACAAATAAAACAATTATTTCATCTTACAAACAGCCTGGACACGTTTTCAGTTATCAACTGCAGCTATTGTCTATGCTACAATGCCACTTGATTCAGCACACTTGACCACAAAAATAATGAATTATTTGACCTTGGGTGAGCACTGGCAAACTCCGCCTAAAAGAATGTGGGTTTCACATTGTCGCTAAACGTCAAACAGTTCATATCAAGTACAGACGAGTACAAAAGTTGTAAATCTTTAAAATGGAATTTTTTTAAAAATAAAGAAGTATCACCAATCCATTCGACCAATTATTGGAAGTTAACCCTAGATTAGTCACATGCGGAATTCTTTTCCGCATATCACTATCTTCTTAAATATCTTGATTTCCAATAATCAAAGACGCTTCCGCTTCTGAGTAGCTGAGATTTTAAAGTAGCGAAGAATATTAAAAATTTAATCACGGGCCGCATACACTCATTACACGGGCTGGATCCGGCCCACAGCCGTATGTTGGCCATGCCTGAACTAGGCTATAATTATGTGAAAAGTTAACATAGCAGATGTAAAAATCAAATGCACGTCTATAACTCCAAATCCTCTCTTACCAATTCTGGATGAATTACAAATTTTAAATTTATAGATTTCTTCCTAAATTGTACAATTTTAGGTTGCAGATTTGAACTTAGAAATTATTTTTTAAACTATTTCAAGCATTCAAACAAATTCCCCAAAGTACAATAGATTGGATTAGAAATTATCAACATGTTAATGTCTTGACACACATAACCCATTATTTTTCAGGATCCCATCAATCATTTGGGAGTGTATTCTTAAATAAAAAATAGAAAAAAGAAAGATTGTTATTTTAGGGTGATATAATTGATTTCCAGGTATCCCTTCTCATATAATGATCTTTCATAATGCACCTTGGCCCTTTCCTATACATATGGGCAAAAATAATTGTCTTTTTATGTCCAGAAAAAGCTTAGAGACACAGAAGAAAGAGCAGGGACAAGGTGTGTGATGACAGCAGAGCCTTGGTGTTAAGTGCTTGGCAAATGTCGTGACTGAATGTATACCTCTAGAGCAGCCACTTTCATCTTCCTGGGTTATGGCCTCTGTTCCGAGAATCTGAGAAACCTATGGACCTTGCACTACAAAAAGGCACATGTACACATACTCAAATTTTTTCATACAACTTATTTTATTACATTTTAAATCAGGTGCCAAAACAGATCATATAAAACCAGTCTCTGCAAGTATATCTGTACATCTCAGTTTTGGTTTTATGTCAAAATTTGCTACAACCAGGAATAAAATCCAAAGTCTGCAATGAAACAAACCAAACTTTCATTATTTTTGACAAGCAGAAACCAAAGTGGTGACGACTGGGGCTGTAGAGCCGGTGGCACCAGAACCCAGTCCAAGGAGAAAACCCTCCTCCTTGACATTGTTCTCTGGGGAAACAGGCGTTAGGAGGCTCAGGTCCCTACACTGAAGAAAGAATAATGGTGACTGAATTTAATGAGTTTCCCAAAACAATGACATTTTATATACAATATATATATACTTTTTTTTTTTTTTACAGAGACAGAGAGAGAGAGTCAGAGAGAGGGACAGATAAGGACACACAGACAGGAACGGAGAGAGATGAGAAGCATCAATCATCAGTTTTTCGTTGCGACACCTTAGTTGTTCATTGACTGCTTTCTCATATGTGCCTCGACCGTGGGCCCTCAGCAGACCGAGTAACCCCCTTGCTCGAGCCAGCAACCTTGGGTCCAAGCTGGTGAGCTTTGCTCAAACCAGATGAGCCTGCACTCAAGCTGGTGACCTGGAGGTCTCGAACCTGGGTCCTCCACATCCCAGTCTGACGCTCTATCCACTGCGCTACCGCCTAGTCAGGCGACATTTTATATTTATAAAGGGAAAGATGTGATTTCAGAAATTAGAGATATTAAAACAAATGTTAAATATTCGGGGGAAGAAATCATACCAGACCTAATATGCCTGCTGCTATTACTGAATCATTCAAACTTTATTACGCTCAGAAAGGAATATATGCATCCTTCAGAAGTAGGGTGATTAAGACAATGGAGTGGAAAGAAAATACTAAAAGATTACTCATATGTTATCTTAAATTTGAAACCCGAGCTTTACCAGTATTCGATACGTGAGACTGACAACAGCGCCCTCTCCTGGTCCTCCCACACCACCAACTTCCATTTTGTGGTATTTATGTGAAGTGTGCTGATACCACAGATTGGCTGGCCATTTGACACTCAGTCACCTGTGGACAATTTGAAATGCACATTTTACGTTGTTTGGGGGTCAAGCACAGTTGTGGAAATACAAGATTTCTCCACAGCCTCATTCCAGTGTCCACTCTCCAGCTTCTTGGGTGACAAGACGCAGTGTGACAGTAGCAGCAGCGGCAGAGGCTCCTTCACTGACCTTGCTAATCCTGCACTGGTTCCGGCTCATCCTGCACTTCCCAGGGCGCCTGGAGGCAAGGGCGGCAGAGGTGGCACAAACCCCGGATTCCAGCACAGCCCTCGGGGTGCCCTCTGCACTGCCACCCCAAAACCTCCTGTTAGGCCCTGTTCACAATTATGTACGTGAGCACCTAATACTCTGCATTAAATCTCTTCTGTTTGTGACATTGAACATACGCACACAGTATCTCAGAAAGGCGAGTGGCAGTTCCACACCAGGGAGGGGCCGTTTGGGATGTCCTCACTTGTTCGTTCACTTCCAGCACACGGCAAGGTACTGCAGTTCTCATGGGTCCAGCTAAGTGTACTGGCAGTCTCATTAGAATTCTATCACTCACTAATGAATTTTTTAAAGATTTTTTTTTTTAATAATGAAAATGACCATGTTTTTTTGTTTTTGTTTTTTTTTGTATTTTTCTGAAGCTGGAAACGGGGAGGCAGTCAGACAGACTCCCGCATGCGCCCGACCGGGATCCACCCAGCAAGCCCACCAGGGGGCGATGCTCTGCCCATCCGGGTCGTCGCTCTGTCACGACCAGAGCCACTCTAGCGCCTGGGGCAGAGGCCAAGGAGCCATCCCCAGCACCCGGGTCATCTTTATGCTCCAATGGAGCCTCGGCTGCGGGAGGGGAAGAGAGAGACAGAGAGGAAGGAGGGGGGGTGGAGAAGCAGATGGGCGCCTCTCCTGTGCGCCCTGGCCGGGAACCGAACCCGGGACTTCCGCACGCCAGGACGACGCTCTACCACTGAGCCAACCGGCCAGGGCCAAGAGATTTTTGCAACAAAAAAAATAGCATTGTAAACATTGTATTAGTAAAGCAAAATAAAAGCAAGCAACAAGAAAATGGTAGAACTGACAACTGCCTGTTACCAATACCAATTATCTTATAAAATGTAAAATTATAAAACTTTTAGGAAAAAATGTAGGAATGGAGATTCTGCGGACATGACACCAAAATAAGAATTCATCAAAGAAAGAAATTATTAAATGCTGTGCATGAAAATTTAAAACTTTTTTCTCTATCAAGACTTTGTTGCCTGGCCGGTGGTGGCACAGTGGATAGAGAGTTGACCTGGGACGCTGAGGACTCAGGTTCAAAACCCCAAGGTCACCAGCTCGAGTGTAGGATTGTCAACATGATCCTCGGTCACTGGCTTGAGCCCAAAGGTCGCTGGCTTAAGCAAGGGGTCACTGGATTGGCTGGCGCCCCCACTGCCTCCCTCCCCCATCAAGACATGTACAAGAAGCAATCAATGAACAACTAAAGTGACATAACACGAGTTGATGCTTCTCATCTCTCTCTTTTGCTGTCTCTCTCTCGCAAAAAACAACAACAAAAAAAAAATTAATAATTTTTTTTTAAAAGACCCTTTATGAGAATAAAAAGACAAGCTATAGATAGGAAAAAAAATTTTTTTTTACCAACTATCTATTAGACAACGGCCTTTTATCTAAAATATATAAAGAACTCTCAAAACTCAACAATAAAAAACAATCCAGTTTATTCATTAGGGAAACAATTAATTTTCCTATTAGGAAAAAGCAAATAAAATACAGAATGAGGCCCTGGACAATGGCTCAGTGGCTAGAGGGTCGCCCAGCGTATGACCATTCCGGGTTTGTTTCCCTGTCAGGGCACACAGGAAAAGCGACCATCTGCTTCTCTCCCCCTTCTTCTCCTCCTTCTCTCCATCTTCCCCTCTCCCAGCCAGTGGCACAACTGGTTCCAGTGTGGCCCTGGACACTGAGGATAGCTCAGTTGGTCCGAGCATGTCAGTCTCAGGCGCTAAATATAGCTAGGTTGATTCAAGCATCAAGCCTTGACAGAGTTGCCAAGTGGATTCCCCATCAGGGTGTATGCAGAAGTTTGTCTCACTATCTCCCCTACTCTCACTTAAAAAGAAAAAAAATTTAATAATAAAAAATAAATACACAATGAAATATCTCTACATAACAATTAGAATGACTAAAATTTTTTAAATAGTGAAACCACCAATTTAGGAAAGCATATGGAGAAACTGGACCTTTCATATACTGCCAACGGGGATATACAGCCACTCTGGAAAATAGTCTGTCAGTTTCTTACAAAACTAAATATGCCTATAATACAACCTAGCAATTGTACGCTTGGGAATTTATCCCAGAGAAATGAAAATTTTCACCACAAAAGCCCATATAACACTTTTATTCATAACAGCCCAAAATTGGAAACAACTCATAAATTCTTCAACAGTTTAATAATTAAACTCTGTACTGTGGTACGTACATCCATACAATAAATATCACTCAGCAATAAGAAGAACAGAACTACTGATAAATACAACTTGAATGTTCTCTAGGGCATCGTGCTGAGTGATGCAAAAGGTTACGCACAGTATGATTCCATTTATGTAACATCAAAATGACACAATTACCAAGATGAAGAACAAATGAATGGTTGCCAGGAAACAGGGATGAGGAAGGTGGGGAAGGAAGGAAACTTGAGCTGCAGGAGGGAGTTTCCTGAGTGATGGAACAGTACTGTAAATCCTAGTTGTGGGAGTGGTTAAATTAATTCACACATAAAATGTTATCAAACTGCACAGAATTATACATACATAGACACATGAACAAGTGCATTAAAAACCATAAAATCTGAACATGGCTACTTACCAGTATTGTACCAATTTAAGTCTCCTGGTTTAATGCTGTTATGTTACATTATGTAAAATAAAATACTAAAACTGGGGGGGGGGGGGGGGGGGTTGAAGGTTACATAGGATACTCTATACTATTTTTGCAACTTCCCACAAGTCTATAATTATTCCAAAATAAAAAGCTTTTCAGCAATGACAGTCAATCACACTTATTTTTAAAATTACTAATATTTTACGTAAAATCAAATGCATGGAAATAATGCATTTTAAAATGTTTTTCATTTTTATCTCATTTCTTATGTACATAATATATAGTATATAGTTTACAACAAACTTACACATATTAGAAATGCAGACACATTTTATTATACAGCTGGGTATAACATAAAACTTCTAGAGACCTGTTATAGAGGCTAGTTAAGTCTAAGATTCTACTTATCCCTTAAACTTTTTACTTAGTAAGCACATGCTGGAACCGGAGAAACAGTGGACTGACTGGGAATTGAAAAGAACTCAATTCTGTCCACAGTTTAAACAAGTCACAATCTCGTTCTCATCTACAGAATGTAAGACTGTATTAGATTATTCCCAAGGCCATTCCAGCTCTGAAAACACGACTCTGTGAATTCCACCACAGAAAAAAATGGAACAACCATAAGAAAAATACAACTAAAACTCTAACCAGTATTTACTGAAAGTATACTAAGAGTTCAGTATTGCCAGGAACATTTAATACGAAACATAGGTGTAAGTTGTCATCAATACAAACATAGAAAAGGGCATCTAAGGAGATAATTTTACCTCAAAGAAAATAATTACCAAAAGATCCAGTTTAAATATAAATATCTAGTTAACAGGAACATGTGGCATTTTACATGCATCCTCACAGTTCTTTCAGGCCTCTCATTTCTGCTCATGGATTAATTATATTAGGTTCTGCTGTACAGCTTAGGGTTGTGATAGGTCTTGCAAGAAGTAGAATATCAAGACACGTGGAAAAGAATTATTCTCCATCCACTTGAGTTAGACTTAAGACAGTTAATTAAGAGGTCCATTATTCAGGGGAAGTTAAAACACCTACATCACCCTGATATAGCACCTCCTGCTATCCAGAAATATCAATTACCTAAAATATAGTCCAAAACCAGGAAAGAAGTAAAAATCCTCTAAGCAGTAAAAACCAGCATTACAAGGTCCCAGCCCTAAAGTTCCACATACAGGAAGTTCCTTGGTTTCCCACACAGAGCCTGCTATCATTTTTATCCACCATTCAACAAGTGTGGTTAGGGGTTCTAGTCTCAGAGCCCACTACAAATATTAAATTAGAAAGACAAGGAACTTCTACAGAAAGAGGTATGAGGAGAGCAAACAAAGAGATACAGTTAACAGAGCCCAAAGGTCGTTAGGTTGAGCCCAAGGTCGCTACCTTGAACTAGGGGTCACTGGCTCGACTTGAGCCCCCTAGTCAAGGGACACAGGAGAAGCAATCAATGAACAACTAAAGTACCGCAACTATGAGTCAATGCTTCTCATTTCTCTCCCTTCCTGTCTCTCTTGCAAAAAAAAAAAAAAAAAAAAAAAGTAATAAGTAAGTCAACCCCCAAAAACCAGACATGATTTAGAAAAGAATGGTTCCACCAAAAACACGGAACAAAATATGGTGGTCTCTATATTGCTGACTGAGGAGACCAATGGCTAGAGGTTTTTCTGTAAAGACACATAAATGGAACCAACAAAGTTAATATTGTTTTGACCAGTACTGTATAATAGCATTATCCATCTTACCTTTTTTCAACTTTTAAATCATTTTTATTTTTCAATTACAGTTGACATAATTATATTAGTTTCAGATCTACACTCCAGTGATCAGGCATTACATAACTTACTAAGTGATCATTCTGATAAATCTCACACCCATCTGACACCATACCTAGTTATTAGAATATTATTCACTATATTCCCTATGCTGTATTTTATATCTCCATGACTATTATGTAACAACCAATCTGTACTTTTAATCCCTTCACTTTTTTCACCCATCCCCCCAACCACTCTCCCATCTGTTAACCATCAAAATGTTCTATTTATGAGTCTATACCTATGAGTTCTACTTGTTCATTTATTTTTTTTAGATTCCATTTTTGATAGGTATTTATTGATATTTTATTGTTCATATTTTGGATTATTTTTTTCTTCTTCTCCTTAAAAGAAGACCCTCTAACATTTCATATACTGGTTTGGTGGTGATGAATTCCTTTAGTTTTTTCTTATCTGGAAAGTTCTTTATCTGTCCATCAATTCTAAATGACAGGTTTGCTGAGCACAGTAATCTTGGTTATAGGTCCTTGCTTTTCATCACTTTAAATATTTCTGCCAATCCTTTCTAGCCTGCAAAGTTTATGTTGAGAAATCAGCTGCTAGTCTTATGGGAGCTCCCTTGTAGGTAACTAACTGCCTTTCTCTTGCTGCTTTTAAAATTCTCTTTCTTTAACCTTTTCCATTTGAGTTATGATGTGTCTTGGTGTGGACCTCTTTAGTTTATCTTGTTTGAGACTCTCTGGACTTGTATGTCTATTGCTTTTACCAGGTTAGAGAAGTTTTCTATCATTATTTTTCCAAGTAATTTTTAATTTCTTGCTCTCCCTTCTCCTTCCAGCACTCCCATGATGCAAATGTTGGTACACTTGAAGTTGTCCCCAAAGCTCCTTATATTATCCTCGTTTTTTTTTGCTTTTCTGTGTTTTGATTGGGTATTTTTTGCTTCTTTATAGTCCAAACCACTGATCTGACTTTGGCTTCATTTACTCAATTGATTCCCTTGAAATTATTCTTCATTTCAGTTAGTGTAAATTTTATTTCTGACTGGTCCTTTTTTATGCTGTTGAAGTTCTAACTTCACTGTGGATCATTTAGCCAGTGTTTTGAACTCTACACCCCCCCACCCCCGTGTACACCTTCTTGTAGTTGAGCCTTTCTTACAGTTGGCACATTAATGGGAGGGACTTACCCCCAGGCCAATCAGCTGCAAGTACTGGCTGGGACCACTGACCGTCAGGAAGAATCAGCTGTACAGGGGCACACCCCACAGAGCAGGACTTACTTCAGCAAGGCTCCGGTGTCCACTGAAGGTACATACCCCTTTAATGTGTCACCTGTGGAGGTGAGTGGGTAGTAATGCTTTGACATGGTCCGAAACTGTCCACTGGACGTGCTGATCGGGCCTCTCAGGAGGGGCAGGCCAAGGTCAGCCACCACCTGTGTTTTGCCACCATGAGCTACAAAGCAATCTGCAGATGGCTGCTACCTGTGCTGGGCTTGGACGTGCCCAGGTGAGGCCAAGATCCAAACCAAGGCCAGCTATTGTTAATGCCAGGCCTGGGGCCACTAAGCAAGAAGTATGGAGCAGGCTAAGCCAAATGCAGGTTGACTGAGAGATTTATTTTTTGAGAGAGAGTGAGAGACAGAACGGGAGAGAGAGGCTGAGAAGCAGCAACTCATAGTCGCTTTTACTTTAGTTGTGCATTGATTGCTTCTGGAGGAGAGCGAGGAGCACCAAACTCATAGTTGCTTTCTCTTTAGTTGTGCATTGATTGCTTCTGGAGGAGAGCAAGGAGCACCAAACTCATAGTTGCTTTTACTTTAGTTGTACGTTGATTGCTTCTCGTATGTGTCTTGATCAATGTGCCCTTGCTCAAGCCAGAGGCCTTGGGCTTTTCATGCCAACAACCTTTGGGCTCAAGTGGACATGCTTTGGGATCATATGAATGATTCCCCTGCTCACACCAGCAACTCTATGCTGACAAGCCCATGCTCAGAGCCAGTAATCTTGGGGCTTGGAGCTTCAAACCAGCAACCTCAGTGTTCTGAGTTGATACTTTATCCATTGCACCACCAAGAAAATCTAAAGCAAGACAGGCCATATGTATGGAAAAGCCATTGACAATAGCTTGAGTGGACCAGAAAGTTGGGTGGGGCAGGGCCTCAGGGAATCACCAGGGCAGGACAAACAATGTCAGTCAGGTTGATGGAATATCAGATACGGCATCTGCCTGCCAGCTCTGTGGGAGGAGGGCTCACTAAATAAACAATGGCCTCTGCTAGTCTATCTGGAAGAAAGCTGCCTCCGCGCCCCAGCTCTCCCCCTGATGCTGGACAATTCAGTTCCTCTCTGTGTGCCTCTGATGCCTTTCAAGATACTGGCCCAGCACTGAGGCTCAGAGTCCTAGGAAGTCCACGTGTGGGTCCTTTAAGAGGAACTGCCTGGGGCTCCAGCAGCCCTCCATCTCCTTCAGCAACAACCCACTGGTTTATACAGGCAGAAGTTATGGGGACTCCCCTTCCTGACACTGGAACCCTGGGCTGGGTGACCGGTGGAAAGCTGGGACCACTTGCTCCTCTGTTGTGACCTGCACAGCTGAGACATCCCTCCGATTTTTTACTTTTATCCACCACACGTGGGTGCTCACACGATTCTCATCTCCACCCCTCCTATTGGTACTGATGTGGCTGCTTCTTTAATTCCCTAGTTGTAGGACTTCCACTTGGGCAGATTTTAGGTGGTTCTAAAGGATAGTTGTTCTGTAATCCAGTTGTAATTTTGACATGGTTGTGGGAGGAGGCCAGTACTACAGCTACCTAGATTGCCATCTTGATCAGAAGTCCATCTTAAATTTTTAAATGGAGGACAAAATTGAAAATTACATTTAAATAATCTTTCCAGCATTCTTCAGTACTGAACTAAATTATTTCACATCTGATTACCATGAAATACATACCAAAAAGTAAAACAGACAAAATAAAACAAAACAGGGCCTTAGCTGGGTAGCTCCATTGGTTAAAGCATCAGCCCAAAGCACCAAGGTTGTGGGTTCAATCTCCGCTCAGGATACATACAAGAATAAGCCAATGAGTGCATAAATAACTTGAACGACAAATCAATATTCCTCTCTCTCTCTCCCTTCTTCTAAAAAAATAAATAAATAAAACAAGGAATCATGAGAAGTTGAAATCCATTCACACAATAAAGCACACATGGAACTATTTTACAACCTAAAAAATGAGACTGCAGGCCCTGGCCGGTTGGCTCAGTGGTAGAGCATCGGCCTGGCGTGCAGAAGTCCCAGGTTCGATTCCCAGCCACGGCACACAGGAGAGGTGCCCATCTGCTTCTCCACTCCTCCCCCTCTCCTTCCTCTCTGTCTCTCTCTTCCCCTCCTGCAGCCGAGGCTCCATTGGAGCAAAAGATGGCCCGGGTGCTGGGGATGGCTCCTTGGCCTCTGCCCCAGGCACTAGAGTGACTCTAGTCGCAACAGAGCGACACCCCAGATGGGCAGAGCATCGCCCCCTGGTGGGCGTGCTGGGTGGACCCGGTGGGGCACATGTGGGAGTCTGTCTGACTGCCTCCCCGTTTCCAGCTTCAGAAAAATACAAAAAATAAAAATAGGCCCTGGCCGGATGGCTTAGCGGTAGAGCGTCGGCCTGGCGTGCGGGGGACCCAGGTTCGATTCCCGGCCAGGGCACATAGGAGAAGCGCCCATTTGCTTCTCCACCCCCACCCCCTCCTTCCTCTCTGTCTCTCTCTTTCCCTCCCGCAGCCAAGGCTCCATTGGAGCAAGAATGGCCCGGGCGCTGGGGATGGCTCCTTGGCCTCTGCCCCAGGCGCTGGAGTGGCTCTGGTCACGGTGGAACGACCCCCCGGAGGGGCAGAGCATCACCCCTGGTGGGCAGAGCATCGCCCCTGGTGGGCGTGCCAGGTGGATCCAGGTCGGGCACATGCGGGATTCTGTCTGACTGTCTCTCCCCATTTCCAGCTTCAGAAAAATACAAAAAAATAAATAAATAAATAAAAATTAAAATTAAATTAAAATTAAATTTGTTTAAAAAAAATGAGACTGCACTGGAGTAAGTCACTGGTTCTCAAACTGAACTGAAGTTCTCAAACTGAAGTCGGGGCACATTTAAAATCCTTGTAGGCGCACTATATACAAATTTCTGAGATATATGTTATAATAATTAAGTAAAATATTAAAAAATATATATAAAATCCAAGCATGCTTTTATGGTAATTAAATGAAATAAATATAATAAAATTAAATTTATTCTGACATTAAAAAATCGTTACATTTTTTTGAGTTATGCTTTTTAGAATTTGTAAAAGGGTTAAAAATTAAAAAATGACAAAAAAGTTATCTTTATATATATATAAAAACCTTTTTTTTTTTTTTTTTTTTTTTACAGAGAGAGAGAGTCAGAGAGAGAGATAGATAGGGACAGACAGACAGGAACAGAGAGAGATGAGAAGCATCAATCATTAGTTTTTTGTTGCGACATCTTAGTTGTTCATTGATTGCTTTCTCATTTGTGCCTTGACTGCAGGCCTTCAACAGACTGAGTAACCCCTTGCTTGAGCTAGCTACCTTGGGTCCAAGCTGGTAGCCTTGCTCAAATCAGATGAGCCCGCGCTCAAGCTGGCGACTTCGGGGTCTCGAATCTGAGTCTTCCACATCCCAGTCTGACTCTGACGCTCTATCCCCTGCACCACCACCTGGTCAGGCTAAAAACATTCTTAGTAAGATTTAGTATTGATAAATTCGGCAGGTCCCAGCACAAATGCATTAAGTTTTTTCATTCTTGAGTTTATGAGAAACATGAGCTTGATGTGTCCTAGTGATTTCTTCAATGTTTGGGCATATATTTGAAAGGCAAATTCTCATTTCCTCGTCAATACACTGAAGAATTCCTCTTTTTACTCTTAATTGTGTTGAGGGTAGAAAATCCTAATTCACATAAATAGAATGTTGAAAATTGTAGTAAAATGTTCAAAGTTTTCTTAGGTACTGCCACATATTCTTCTTTTATAGAAATCCAAAAGGCTTCAAGAGACAATTCCTCATGTTTAATCATCAATCCAAAACCCTCATCATATATATCATCTTAACTTGACACCAAACAAAGGATAGAAGAAACTTGCCTCCAGTCTTTCCAGGGAACATGGGGGGTA
Organism: Saccopteryx leptura; assembly: GCF_036850995.1. Classification (NCBI taxonomy): domain Eukaryota; kingdom Metazoa; phylum Chordata; class Mammalia; order Chiroptera; family Emballonuridae; genus Saccopteryx; species Saccopteryx leptura. The sequence continues at coordinate 35,926,118 of NC_089507.1, forward strand.
GTGTAAATAATCCAGCACCACAGCTTAACAGCCTTTTGCAACCTAGTCAGGCAAGTGAGGTGGGGGGTTGGGCAGACTGTCAGCTACAGCCAATTCCCCACACCTCTGTCCCCCCAAAATCTAAACTCCAAAAACCCTGTTGGTTTTGTGCCCAACAGGCACATATTTCTCTGGAATACCATAGGGCGCACCTGGAAATCTTCTAGGGCGCACACTTTTAGAACCACTGGAGTAAGTGAACAAAATGATACCACTTTCTCAATTCCCTGGTAACCTTTAAAAAAGAAAACAACACTGTAACCTCTCTGATGTATGGATGCTCTGAAATAGAGATGTGTCTCACAACTGCTGTCATCCAACAGGAGATGTAGTTAGTGAAAACCTTACCTTGACAATTCCTGGAAATATCAAGAAAGCAGCATCATCAAAGTATCTCAGGTTTGATCAAAAATGGCCATTTGAAACAATGTTAAAAAGACAAATAAATGATCAGAAGCCTTTAAAACCACAATCAATGTTGATAATTACAGAAAATTCTCAAAAATAAGTTGTATCATTTTACCTTAAAAGACAGTGCATATCACATTATTTAGTAAGCACTCAATAAATTTAGCTACACTTATCATTACTTAAATGCCTGCAAAGTCACTAGCATTGTGCAGGGGCAAATAAAAGTTCATCATGATCAACTTAGGAAGCACTTCTTTTTTTTGTTTTGTTTTTTTAAAGAAGGAGGGAAAAGGCCTGACCTGTGGTGGCGCAGTGGATAAAGCATCAACCAGGAACGCTGAGGTCACCAGTTCAAAACCCTGGGCTTGACGGTCAAGGCACATATGGGAGTTGATGCTTCCTGCTCCTCCCCTCCCTTCTCTCTCTCTCTCTCCTAAAATGAATAAATAAAATCTTAAAAAAATAAAATAAAAAAAAACACCAAGAAGGAGGGAAAGGGAGCGAGAAGTATCAACTCATAGTTGCTTCACTTGAGTTGTTTATTTCTTGTCGGATGTGCCTTGATCAGGCAAGCCAGGGTCTTGAACTGGGGTCCTCAGCATTCCAGGTCGACAACCTATCCACTGTGCCACCACAAGCAAGGCAAGAAACATGACTTTTGATCAAAGAAATGGTAAGTTACACCATACAGCATTTTGAACCAATAAAATAAACATCTCATTCAGCAATGATCAGAACTTACTAAGTACTTTCAACTTCTTTTAAAGTACTACTGTCCTTTATTTAAGTCTGATATGTAGAACCTGACACATAAATTGTTTTCTTGAAGAGAGTCACCAAATGATTGAGTAAAAGAAGTGTCACCAAAATAAGTCTTATGATATTCATAGGAAGAAAAAATAAATCTCTTTTCCCATTACTTTCCAGACTTAGGTAGAATAAGGATTTACATAAATTCCCTTTTAAAGAAAATCTTTCTAAACTTTGGAGCTATACACATCACAAAAGACGCTCTCTACTCCTAGGATTAATATGCATTGAAAGAGACCAATTTATACAGGAAGGTACATTTATTAAAATGTAATTTTTCATTTATGTGAAATATTCAGAACAGGCCAATGCAGAGATGGAATGTAAATTACTGGTTGCCTAGCACTAGGGAAGGAGAACGGGAATGTGATGGGGTGATGAAAAATTTGGTCGTGGTGCACCATTCTGGACTATACTAAAAACCTCTGGATATTGTATACTTTAAATAGATGCAGCTACAAGCCAAGGAACTCCAAGAGTTATCGGCAAACACCAGAAGCTTCAAGAAGCAAAAAAGGATTCTTCTCTAGAGCCATCAGAAAGAGCACGGCCATCTGACCTGTGGTGGCACAGTGGATAAAGTACTGACCTGGAATGCTGAGGTCACTGGTTCAACACCCCCAGGCTTGCCTGGTCAAGGCTTATAATGAATGAGAAGCAATGACTTGATGTTTCCTGCTCCTACCCTCCTCTCTCTCTCTCTCTCTAAAAATCAATAAAGTCCTAAATAAATAGATGAGTTGTATGGCATGTAAATTATATCTCAATAAAGTTATTTTAAAACTTTAACTCTTGACTGACCAGGCGGTGGCGCAGTGGATAGAGTGTCGGACTGGGATGCAGAGGACCCAAATTTGAGACCCCAAGGTCACCAGCTTGGGCATGGGCTCATCTGGTTTGAGCAAAGCTCACCAGCTTGAGCCCAAGGTCGCTGGCTCAAGCAAAGGATCCCTCGGTTTGCAGTAGCCCTCGGGTCAGGGCACATGTGGGAGAGCAATCAATGAACAAGTAAGGAGCTGCAACGAAGAATTGATGGTTCTCATCTCTCTCCCTTCCTGTCTCTCTGTCCCTATCTGTCCTTCTCTCTGACTCTCTCTATCTCTGTCACCACAAAAAACACACACACACACACAAAAAATACAACTTTAACTATTTACAAAACTCGACAAATTCTTAACTGCAGCAATAGGGTCAAACTCCATAGGATGTACCCATCTGTCAAGATGGTCTTCCTGGCCTAGCTGACCCTCACTGGAACAGTCCTACAAGGTCCCTCTCTAGCAACCCAGTTCTTTCCCCACAAATGCAAAGATGAAGCAACAAGCACGGCAGGGGTAGGGGTGGTGCACTTTGTAGAACTTAGAAGTACTTCACTCCGTATTTTAATATGTGATTTTTCAAAATAATTATTTCCATAACATTTTTTTAAATCTTGATAAAGGCATCTATTATATAGCATTTTGAGTTTTAAAGAATGTATTACTATTCTACCAACAAAAATGTGAATTATCTGCTAGAAGACAAATGTAGTCTCATAATGGAAGTCTTTGAAATGGATGACCCCTGTAGGGTATATGGAAAGACACACCAATGTTTGTAGAATTCCAGAAATATTCTGCCACATGGGAATAACAGTTTAAAATTAAGAAAAACAAAACAAAACAAAAAACTTAAAGTGCTCACACATTTAATGTAGCAGGCTCCATGGGCCTCAACCCACCTTCTAGGGAAGACCAGACCAGGTTTACTAGGACACTCTGGAACAGGGGTCGGGAACCTATGGCTCGCGAGCCAGATGTGGCTCTTTTGAGGGCTGCATCTGGCTCGCAGACAAATTTTTAATAAAAAAAATAATGACGTTAAAAATATAAAACATTCTCATGTATTACAATCCATTCATTTCCTACCGCTCATGTTCATGGTTGTGGCTGGCTGGAGCCAATCACAGCTGTCCTCCGGGACAACACCAAATTTTTATTGGATAATGTGTAATGTACACGTGTCATTGTATATGGCTCTCACGGAATTATATTTTAAAATATGTGGCGTTCATGGCTCTCTCAGCCAAAAAGGTTCCCGACCCCTGCTCTGGAAGAAGCTATACAGAACAATAAACAAGAGCAAATAATAAATTCACCTAAACTGGCACTTTGTATTCACTGCATTTAATGCACATGTGCCATGATGTCTATTTAAGGACCCTACTCAGAGGAGCTCACAACTTGTGACAGAGACAAACTTAACCTTATCTTCAATCCTAGCACAGTGAATAAATTAGGTACAATTCTCAAAAAAAAAAAACCAAGATGTGCTAAATGAAATGGAGATTTCTCAGCTAATTAGGCCAACTGGCTGCTTGCAGCCAGGCTTTCTATTTCGGAACCTTTGGGAAACCTGCCCCGCCCCCCAGCCCTGGGCCAGCCTTCTGAAGCTCTTAAACAACAGAATCTTATCACCTCCTCCATCAGCTTACAGGGCAGCTCCCTTTTTATGACCAACTTCCCGTTAGGGTAGAGCCTCTGTACACTCCCTCTTGGGCTACCCTGAGAAGTGCCTGTTGGCACTTTCAAAGTAATTTTAATGCTCTCTAGAGATGAGAAATATCAAGAAATGAAAAGATAGTATGCTTAGAGTATATACTCCAAATGTATTTCAGGGTAAAGGCAGATAAACTGTTCAGGAGCACAGGTTTTGATCAATTCTCAAAATGACTATATAGTCTATTTTTGAATACATACATACTAGTGGCAGATTTATAACTCAAGAAAAGGTAAAAGAACCAGAATTACTAAGACTGGGGAAAAATTATTAATAAATAAGTGTATAAAAATTGATTATCTTTTTTTCATTCCTAATAAATACAACTTACTAATTAAAATTTTCAAGTCTTATACTTTAAAGATAGTTTATTATCTAAAGATAACAGGGTGGTGCAGTGGATAAAGTGTCGACCTGGAACACCTAGGTCACTGGTTCAAATCCCTAAGCTTGCCCGGTCAAGGCACATACAGGAAGCAGTTACTACAAGTTGATGCTTCCTGCTTCACTCCCCTCTTTCTCTCTCTCCTTTTCTGTCTCCCCCTATCCCCTCTCTCTAAAAATAAATAAATAAAAAATAAAGATAACAAAAAAAGAAGGGAAATTAATTTTTGTGTGTGTGTGTGTGGCAGAGACAGAGAGTCAGAGAGAGGGTAATGTGTGTGTGTGTGTGTGTGTGTGGCAGAGACAGAGAGTCAGAGAGAGGGACAGGCAGGGACAGACAGTCAGGAAGGGAGAGAGAGAGAAACATCAATTCTTCGTTGCGACACCCCAGCCGCCCATCGAGGGATCTCTCACACCTGCCCTTACAGCAGAGCAAGTGACCCCCTGCTTGGGCCAGTGACTAGGGCCCAAACTGGTGAGCCCTGCTCAAACCAAACAAGCCCGGGAGCCCACGCTCAAGCCGGCGACCTTGGGGTCCCGAACCTGGGCCCTCCACATCCCAGTCCGACGCTCCATCCACTGCGCAACCGCCTGGTCAGGCAAGAAGGAAAAATTAAAACTAAGAATAAACACCAAATCATTACCAACAATTATAATGTGATAAGGGCAGTGTTATGGGAGTACTTTTTATTTATAAAGTTTACATTGCTTTTATATTAATACTTTTATTTTTTAATTGATTTGAGAGAGAGACAGAGAGAAACATCTATCAGTTTCTGTATGTGCCCTCACAGGGGATCAGAGCACCTTTGTGTAATGGGACAATGCTCTAACCAACTGAGCTACCCAGCCAGTGCTCATATTAATATTTTTAAATGAGCATGACCTGTGGTGGTGCAGTGGATAAAGCCTCGACCTGGAACGCTGAGGTCGCCAGTTCGAAACCCTAAGCTTGCCTAGTCAAGGCACGTATGGGAGTTGATGCTTCCTGCTCCTCCCCCCCCTCTCTCCTCTCTCTCTCTCTCTCTCTCTCTCTCTCTCTCTCTTTCTCTCTCTCTTACACTCTCTCCTCTCTAAAATGAATTAAAAAAATTAAATGAGCATTTGATACTTTGATCTTAAGGAAAATAATTTTTCATTTAAACAAACTCACACATACTCTCCCTACCAAAAAAAAAAAAGGTAAACTTCTATACAGCTTATAGTTTTTTATAGAATACTAACGGTCTAATAAAACTGCTTAAGTACTTTAGACAACAGTAAAAAGAGGAATTGGAGAGGGGGAGCCTCTAACTTTTGTTAATGTTCTTTACCAAAGTCCAAAATCTAACGAAGAAATACACACATAAGCAGACCATCAGTCAGAGCATGGCCTGTGCTGTAAACGGGTTTTACAGGAGCAAGAGGAAAGAGCAGTCACTTATGATTAGGAGATCAGAAGCAAAGCCTGCAGACAAGGTGACATTTCAGCTGGGATGACTGCTCTGGTGAGGTAACAACAGCTGAAATACAGAGCACATGTTCTGCCCCCCTAGTATCTTACAGATAAAAAATAGTTCAAGTAGAGAACATACACCCAGCCAACCCCCAAATATACTTTACTTTTAAATTTATTTTTATTTTAAAATACATAAAATCTCACTAAAAAAAATAAATAAGTGAATAAACAAAACAAACAGAAACAGACCCATAGATATACAGAACAAGTTCAAGGTCGCCAAAAGGGAGAGGATGGTGGCGGTGGGGATATCTGTTACACAAAACAATGAAAACTGTCCATCCTCACCTAGATTTCTTCTATTATTCCACTATTCTTTTACCATTTTGGCATCAATCCTGTGTTGCTGTTACTCTGCACCTGTCGCTGCACTGAGATACACGGTCTTTTTCTTATGGATGATATTTCTGCATCCTTCCATTAAACTGTATACCTTTCAGAGTAATGACTGCCACCCATTTCTATTTTATCTTCCCATACTACTCCTTAAATAAATGGGTACTCAACAGGTATTGATGACAGGTTAAACCTAGTTCTAATAATTGTGACAATAAGCTATCACTGTCACAAAAGACAAATTATTAAATCACATTTTTGTACACAGAACAAAAGGTTAATATTGATATATTTTCCCTCAGTCACTGAACCAATAGCTGAACTTTGGTGTAATCTGTTTAGAAAGGTGTTTACTAAAAATTAAAAGTAAAGTAAGTCTTTTAAAAAAATAAAATAAAAGTAAAGTAAGTCTTTTAAGCAGCCTGGATAGAACATTATTGTTTTCTGTCACAAAGACCTAAGACAACACATATACTGGGTACTAGAAAGGTACTAGGTGACACAGTGAATTTGCACAGAAATGGAAGATAGTCCTTAGTCAATAATATTGCAATAATTACGCCTGGTGTCAGGTGGGTAACTAGACTTATCGGGATGATCACTTTGTAAGTTATATAAATGTTTAACCATTATGTTGTACACCCAAAATTAATATGATATTGTACATCAACTGTAATTAAATCATTAAAAATTAAATTTAAAATGGTTACTACAAAAGATCATGTTTTTGTGTATTTGTTTCCTAAATTCTATGGAAACAGATTATCAAACATTATTATCTAAAATTGATTTTCAGTTTCCAAGTAGCGTTTCTTCTTTGTTGTTATTGGTGAGCCTTTGAACTTATGTTCCACAGGGCTCATAGAGTTGCTAAATAGTGTGTTAATTGACACTTTGGAAAGTTGTTAGTATTGCTTTAAAAAAAAAAACTGGGCCAGGTGTTTGGACAATTTCACTCTTCCACAGAAGCAATTTTACAAAATAACTCAGAATAGAAGTAAACATTGCATGGAATGTTATTTTTGATAATGAGTAGCAAAAAAAAAAAGACTACAGAATAACATTCCCACTGCTACTTTGTTTATAGGTTGTAACTTGCACATTCAAGTACTCTACAAAGTATGCACAAAAAGAAACTGTCAGAAATGAATGCTTATGAAAACATTCCTTTTCTAAATAAGGTCTCTAACAAGGAATGTGCTGTTTCTAAATCCGATTTCTCCAGCAAGTATTGACAGGTACAGCAGCATAGCAATAATGCTCAAGATGATAAACCTCTTTACTTGTTTTATCAATTGTAAAAGTCGCTGTTACTAATGATAATGCCTATGAGCTAAGTAGTACAAATAAACCTTATGGAAAACATCTGCTAGACGTAACAGTATTTTACAAAACTATTTCTGTCAAAACTCTTTTTTCCTGATCTCACAGACCCTAGAAACCTGATTTCCCCTTTTCCTTCTAAAAAAATCTCCCGCAGGTTAAGTCGAGGTTCAAAGGTTAAGGCAAATTTGGCTCTATGTGGAGTACTAGCCCTCAACAGCACATCTCTCCTCCCCCTTTTTCAATTTATCTTGACCTGAGAGTTTGATGTTTTCATGTAACTGCAAATGCACAAGAGGAGAGATTTTAAGTGCCGAGGAACGAAACTGGCATGAGAAGAAGACCGACGGCAATTAAGAACCATTTCACTTAGAAATCAGCCTCTACCGGACGCAGGAAACGAACTTAGACTCGAAGAACCTGCCGCTCAGAAGCCACAACTTCCATCAATAGGCAAAGAAAAGTTGCACGGAAGAGCTCAGCGTCCAGGCAGCCTGCGCCCGAGAGGACCGAGAGCAGCCAAGACATTCAGCAGGCCCGGGCCGCCCTCGGGCGGTGGCTGCGGCGTCGGTTGGGCCACTCTGGCTCCGGAAAGCTCCGGGTCTGGGGGTGCGCGGCCGGCCCGTAGCGACGCGGGCACAGCGCCCGCATCCGCACCCCTCCCTACCACCGCCAGCAGTGGGCGGAGAGACCAAAGGAAAAGAGGGACAATGCTGGGCCGGGCAGGCGATTCCGCGCGCTCCACGGGTCCCCGGCACCCCTTACGCCCCGGGCCGTCAGCTGCCGCGCCAAGTTCGTTCCTCCGCCCACCCTTCACGGCCCGGGCGGCAAAACGGTGGCCGCCGACCTCCCTCCGCCTGGCTGCCACCGCCTTCCTCCCCGCCCGGAGGCTCCCCAAGTCCGCGAGGAGGCGGCGCGCGCAAGGAGAGGCGGGCGCGCGAAGGCAAGGGGGGCGCGCACGGAGGGAGCCGGGCGCGCGGCGCTCCCCGAGGACCCGCTGCTGCTCCGGCGGGTTTTCGGTTGAGGCGGGGACTGCGCCGCGGTTTAGTGTCCGTTATGAGTCTTGGCCCGGGCGGAGCAGCTTGCCAGCCATCCTGGCCCGCCTCCCCTCGGCTTCCATCAGGAAGGGCAGCGGGCGAGTGCCGGCGACCTCGTCTCCCACCAAGGATGGGGCCGCCGGGCGGTGGGCATCCCGGCGCCTGCCCATGGGGCGATAAGAGAAAGTGAAATGAAGCACCTTTCCCCAAGCAACACCTACCCGTCCCCAGTCCAAGTGCAGCTGCCTCCTCCTCAAGCGCCGCTGGTCCCCGCCCTCGGGCCCCAGGCTCCGTTCTCTTGACAATGGCGCGTCCCCTTTAAGGAATAATCCGATCGGAACCGATCTGTGCTTAAACCTCCCTCCGACTCTGATTTTAACCGGATTTCTCTCTCTCTCTCCCCCGAGCCCGACGGGCGCTCGGCTGTGCTGCGAGCTCTTACCACCCCTTCCCCGCCCCGCCCACTCCCTCACCTCGCTGATTGGCGAGAAACACTACAACAGGAACAGCAATCTTCGCACTCCACTGGCCAGTCCAACCGTCGCTCAGAGTTACCTCCACCTCCACCCCGCCCCTTTTCCCGGATTGGACCTGCCTCTAATCACTCTCTGTCTTCTACTCTATCGTTGCTTTGGAGAACTGACAGTCAAGGCTCACACTCCCGCCTCCGGAAAGCGAACTTTATTTTTATTGGTGAAAGGACATCTTCCTGTGCACCTGATTGGGCAAGTCAGGAGTTAATCTGCACGCCCCTTACTCATTATCGCTTTCCCTGTACGGGTTCGAGAAATACAGCCGCCAAATCCTCCCTACTTTGCCATTTTTCTAAGCGCCTATCCCTTTATATATTGCTAGGGGTCGTGGACAAAATTAGACCCTGTATTGGAGAAAGCCGGAAAGGGAGAAAAGAAAAATTCAGAATCTCCTCCAGATGAGTTAAATATATCCAGAGCTGGAATCTCATCCAGTGAATGGATTGGTTACAATGAGTTAGAATACCTGAAATTCTAGTGCTAACTCCTGAGATTTACTCAACAAGTTTTCACGTTCTGTCCACTATATTCCGCTGCCATTTCGCTACCCCGAAGAGCTTTAATTAAGCAATCTGCAAACCTGAAGGTGTCCTTGTTTGTTTCACAATTGTTCGTTTTCAAAAAAATCACTTAAATAATGTCCTCTAAAACTTCGGTTTAATTCACGACCTTTGTGTTTTCTCAGCGTTTGTCACGAGAGCTAAGTTACTCTTGTGAAAAAATTGAATACATGGTCCCCCCTCATACTAACTTCAAGTTGACCACGTCCGTCCCCTTTTGCTAGAACCGTAGCAGAGGAAGCCCAGGTTAAGCCTAAGTGAGCACCAGACGGCTACTGCTTGCGGGAAAGAGGGAGCCTGGCACCGGAAGCTTAACCCTGCAGCAAAACCTCACGCATGAAAAGAGAAATTCTGCGCCATCCCGGTGGGATTTGCATTAGTGTCCTCACTTTCCCACCGGAGCTGTAAGGACCAAAAAGGGTTGTGACTACTGAAATTGGGTATGGTTAAGTGCTTTTGGTACCCACAAATGAATATTAGGGGGAAACATTTGTTTTCCAATTACGTTTGAGACTTTGGACCTCAAAATATTTAAATATTTAGTGCATTTTCAGTGATAGCCCAATGGTGCCAAGAAAGTGGCAGCGCCCAGCAGTACCCTCGAAGGGGAATGAGCGCTAGAAAGGAGGAAATAAATCATCTATAGTCAGTAAGACTTTTCCGTGAGCGCAGGTGAAAAATCTTTGGGGGATACCCATAAATATCAAAGAGTGAGGAAAGGGAAACATTGTAGGTGAGTTTAGGTATTTCTGGTGGGAGCAAAAGACAAGGAAATGTCTGGATTATATTTATATTACCTTCACAGTTATAAATGTCTATAACTAAACCTCTGTTTTCAACCTATTCCCCTTTTGGGTTTTGGTGGTTCTTTTTTCCTACAGCCAAGGTAAAGTAATCATCCTGGTTTTGCCCTGATTTACTTCTCTCAAATTTTGAGACTACTTCTGGGTTCTGATACTCTATATTAGAACACAATCAAAATAAGGATATTCTATATTCTAGTGTCTAGTGTGATCTTGAAATAAAGACATCTAGTATTTTAGATGAATATACAACTGCAAGTTTTTGTTCTAGGTCTAAGTGATGTTTTCAAGTTCTTTGTTAAATACCTGCTCTACACTGACCAGATTGTTTTGTTACACTAGCACTTTGGGCTTATAACTCCAGAGGACGGTTTACAGTAACCTCCAGATTTGCTTCCTTACATCTAACCAACTGCACTGAGATAATTACCGTACAAATATAATTTATATTATTTTTTTCTATTTCACACTTGCCCACAGTAGGATTATCACTTTTTAGCTCACCCAGCCTCCTGGTACTAATACTCCTGTTGGCATTTCACATTGAGAAAGAATTTAGAAAATTTGCAAACCTAGAGTTTCCAATATGCAGGTCATTCTTAAGAATGTTCAGTGTTACTAAACGCAGCCCCAGTTCTAACCCTGGAGAAATTTACGATTTGTACTTTCTCTTCAGAAGTACTTTACTACCTTCATTTCCCATTTCTGAACCAAATCCTTATTATTTAAAAAGAAATATACCCTCCATGCACCAATATGACTATAGCTTTTTAACATCCTTGAATTTAGATCTTTGTTAAACTCATTTAAAGAGTGAAGCACATTATGATCACTTATTCTCCCTGTTTATATACAAAGGTTAAACCATTAAACAACTACCATTTAAGTCAGTAATTAGTTTTCCTCAGAAAAATTGTTACCATTTACATTGCAAGTTCTTTTCAATTCACCATACATTTTTATAGTAACTATTATGTGTTGGGCAATGAATAGAGAAACAAATGGTAAGTGTGTAGCTATTCTCCAGAGAGTATAATGGATCTCCGAATTCTATTCATATGTGGCACAATTTTACCCCTCACTCAGTACCTGGGTGGATACCATCTATATATATTAACCAATGATTTTCTACAGTAAAATTAAGAAAAAATTCAGTTAACAGCTGTCAACCAAGATCTCTTCCTTCAGCCCTTTCTTACTATTAACAAGAATGAAACATATTAAGAGAAAATATATTCATAGTAATTTGATTTTATAAATAAATTTCCTGGGTCTCTGTAGAAGATGCCCCAGTTCTCCACCTATATCTCAGTGTGTTTCTTTGTAAAATGAGAACTGACATTCACTGAGAATATCACTGAAAAACCTTTAATCATCACTAAAAAAATTCAATTATGTTCAGTATATTCTATTTGTGTGTTACATGCTGTTGAGTTGACTCTGACTCCTGGTGCCCCTCCAAATGAGTGATGTCCACACCATCTTGTCCTCAACAGCCCTGCTCTGCTCCTATAGACTCATGCCTACTGCTTCTTTTATAGAGTCAATCCATCCATATTTGGTCTTCCTCTTTTCCTGCTGATGTTCTACTTACTAAGGCAGAAAGGAAATACTAATACATTTTTAGAAAGATTTCCAATTCTCTTCTGCTTAAAACCCTCCAAAGATTCTCTAGGCATATATTGAATATAGTCCAAGCAACCCAGTAAAATGTACAAGTCCTTTATAATCTGACTCTAGGCACCCCTCAGATTTCTTCTCTGGTGATTTGTTTATTTGACACTTGAAATGGCTGCTCTATCAATATCGGTGAGGCTGCTCTATCAAGCCTCAGTGTCTATGGGCATGTGATTGTCTTTGAATAGAACAGCCTTCTTTCCAGTCCTTGCTCACCTGGAGGACTCTCCTATCTGTCCATCAAATCCCAATAGAAGTTTTACTTCCTTTATGAAGCCTTCCTTCCTGACTTAATTATTTCTCTACCCCATACATACATCTGTTATTCTGATTACAGGTATCATAGTAATTGAAGACAGAACTTAAATGTTTCTTTTTCTGTCTTTTGCATTATTCTGGTTTGTTCTTGACAGCAAAGGCCATACTTACACATCTTTTCATCAGCATCATTTAAGATAATACCTGGTGTAACTGAAGGTTTTCTACAGATACATGTCAAATCAACTTGAATAAGGCAAGGATGAAACAAAATGGTTACCCTACAGTGTGAAAATCTAATTAATCAGAATACTATTCCAGGATTATTCTAATTAATATTTTATTGTAAATCTATCCTATCACTCAATCTAGATCACTGGTTCCCAGACTTTTTAATTTCATAGATGGGTAAAATCTGCAAGGAATTTTCAGGAATTGAGATAGGCTTAACTCTTTATTTTACAAAGTAAAGGTATAAAATAAATATAAATAAATCCTCTACCTATTCTCCCCATTACTACATAAAATAATAACATTTTAAAACCAAAAATCAGGAAAGTTATCATTTCAGAGTGAAAGTTCTTTGAGTAAATTTATGGAGAACTTGAACAAACCTCCAATTGCGTCTAGATTACTCATTGTACTTCACATTACTGATACTTCTTTTCATCTATTTTAAAAGATGGTTTAGAAAAATGTCCCTAAGGTGTTTCACTCCATAATATCCATGTGGGGAAGGGGATTATATGACTATTTGTTCATTTCCACTCTTCTCAAAAGTAAACATTGGACGTCATCACTAATTGACTTGTAGCTTCCTGCCAGAATGTTTGTAGAGAAACTCTTAATTTTTATAGAGGCCCTTGAAAAATGCTTCTTTAATTCTTTTTTGCATCTATCTCATCTTATAGAGTTCCCTTCCTTTCCTTTAGGAAGCTTACTACTCTTTAAAAACCATTGTGTAGTCCTTAGAAAGTTTCCCCATTGTTTGTCAATGAGTGAAACAAAAAAAAAATTTAAGTGGTTTTTAAAATTCTTTTACCGTATCTTTTCTGAGCTTCCAAAAAATTAGGTTGAATGCTTGATAATCATCAATAACTATCATAGTGTCTATGCTGTGTCACAATTATAATGCTAATATGAGCTATATTAAAGCACATAGAGAAATGTTTGTGTTATATTACTGTCATATATATAATATAAATATTACATGTATATATGTGCTAATATATATACATATATGTGTGTATGCTTTTTAACATTTTTTATTTATTTATTTTAGAGAGCCAGGGGGGAGAGAGAGAGAGAAAAAGAGAAGGATAGGAGGAGGAGCAGGAAACATCAACTCCCATATGTGCCTTGATCAGGCAAGCACAGGGTTTTGAACCAGCAACCTCAGAGTTCCAGGTCAGCGTTTTATCCACTGCACTACCACAGGTCAGGCTATATATATATATGCTTTTCAAAATAGAAAAAAATCTGATGGCAATGGAAATACCACCTTCTAAATTGGGTCGAATAGTTGATTTCTTGTTCTGTGAGATACATGAATAATGTATATGAGATTGTCTTTCATTTAATAAAATCTATTTATTTTCCATTTTATACCTATTTTAGATCATTTGAGAGCTTTATATTTTAATACTGTTTATATTAATAAAGACACTAATAAGATCTTAACTTTATCCAAAATACAAATATTCCTGCTAGTATGTTACTTTCCTGCCATTTTTCTATCTTTTAATCATTACCAGGGGACTTCCATTCTAAACAGATCCATTGTATGAAAATGTGAATTTAAAAAAGAGATATATCAAGGATTAAATACTGACTTCATCTAATAGTGAATTACTCTGATGAATTTTCTTAGAATATTATTCAGTTTAGATATATTCTCTCACAGTTTTTAGAAATAAAGGGCATTATATAAAAAAAAGACACCTATATTCAGTACAGTCCCCTTTGTCTACTGTATCACTAAAAACATCTTTGAATTCAGCAGCCATGAACATACACAGTGGTTATTTTTCAGGTTAGATTTTTAAATTAAATTATTTAAAGGCATGAACAGTTCATCTGTCCGTGTTGGGATGATTATCTAGTACTAGGGTGAAATCACCTTGAAACTATCTTAAAACGTTGTTCGATTTTAACGTGTATTTTAATGTGTCACTCTGGGAAGTATGAATTTGTAATTGGAAAGGGATATAGACTCTTTAAAAGAAGAAAGCAATTCTTGATCTGCTTTCAGTGGATGAGTTGAAGGAAAGTTGAAGGAATGATGTAGGCACCCTTTTTAATTCTATTGCTGTTACCTATCAACTCATTATCTCATTTGGGAAAGAAATTCATGAATTATCCAAAGAACTAGGAAATATGCTGATTGGGGGGGGGAGTCACATGATCAAACCACTGGCAGAGGAGTATACCAGATGACTGACCTCCTTTGGGGGCTTCTGTCTGCTGATAGAGAAGCAGAAAAACAAAGGACAAAGGAAAGTCTCTTTAATTAATCCTACCAACTAAGCACAATAAATAGATCACTTGTTTCAGCAACAGAAGCAGACTGTTAACAATTGAGAAAAGCCACCTGCAGGTGCTTTTGAACACAAGCTGTCCCAGAGCCCAGAATTACTATTGTTTAACACAAAGGTCAGCAAACTTTTCTGTAAGGGGCCAGATAGTGAATATTTTTGTTTTGCAGTCCATGTGCTTTCTGTTATAATTCCTCAAGTCTGCCGCAGTAGCACAAAAGTGGCCATAAAGAATACATAAATGAATCTGCAGGGCTAATATGTTGCAATAAAACTTTATTTATGAACACTGAAATGGAATTTTAACTTTCATGTATCACAATATATCATCCCTCTTTTGATTTTTTTTTCAATCATTGAAAAATGTAAAAATCATTCTAAGCTTGCAAAAAGAGGTAGTGGGCTGAATTTGCCTATGGGCTATAGTGTTGACTCCTGGTCTAAACATAACTTTAATTCATTTCTTTATAAAAATGTTTTTAGTTGAGTACCTAGTATGTGTCAGGTACTAAGCTAGGCCTGGAGAAAATAATGTCTAACAAGATAAACATGGCCCCTGTCCTCATGAAGCTTATGGTATAATAATCTCACTAATTCATAATTGGAATAAACTATAATAAATGGCTATGAAGGAAAGGTAAAGGATGCTCTAAACTACGAGTTGTAATCTAGAGTAGGAGGTCAGGGAAGGCTTCCCTGAGTTCTTTGACAGAACTGAAAACTTATGTACTATAAATCGTCATGGTGAAGTCGGGGTGGGGAAGGAAGAAAATATTTCAGGCGGAAGGCACGGCCCCTTGATGGCACTGAAAGGCCTGTGTGCCTGGAAAACACAAAGTGAAGGGAAGAGACACAACACAGTTAAGATGTAGAAATAGGTAAAAGCAAAAGCATTTAGAGCCTAGGAGGTTTTTACTTAGAGCAGCAGAAAGCCACTAGAAACTGGAAATCAAAGCCATGACATGGTCAGATTTGCATTTTTAAGAAATCACTAGCTATCATACGGAGGCTGGATTAGTAAGGGGCAACTGTAGTGACTATAATAGTCTAAGGCTTCCAGACCCTAAACTCTAGGTCCTAGAGTCAATATTACTATTGTGCCTGCCAGACACTGTTCTTAATACTTTACATGTATTAACTCATTGAAATTTCACAACAACCCCCAATTAGACATTATTATCTTCCCTTTATGGAGGATACTTAACTACATGTTGCCTCTCAATTTCTTCCCTTCGTGCGCCCTCAGTTGCCTCTAGTTTACAGAACTCCAGGAAGCAATTGCAGGGGGAATGTCAGAGTGAGGAGGTAAGAGGAGGCAGAAAGAAATGAAGAAGGTATGTTCTATGGGATCATAGCTTTGGCTCAGACCCAGGCTCTCTTCTCAGAAATTATAATGTTTACTGGGAAAGGGCCCCAAATTCAACAAGGTAGCTACCTTGTGTATCCATGGAAGCCCCTGTGAGAGTACTACTCATTGCTACAATGCAATGTTTGGGACATATTTACACTAAAAAAGTCCCTGCTGTTGATCTAAAACTCAAATCTGACTGGGCATCCAGTATTTTATCTGGCAAGTTTACACTAAGGAAACAAACACATTCCCTACCATAAACCCTAGATGTCAGCTGGAGACACCTGGCACCTTAAGATTTAGAAATGGAGTCTGAACATCTTATACAAGCCCTAAAGCCTTTCCAAGGATTTTTGTGAATTAGCAGGGCAGGGCAGTGGTGTGGGATGGGGAATTCTGTGTTCACCTTTGCTTCTAGGTTCATTCCTTCTCCCTGACCACTCCCTTCTGAGCTCTTTCAATACCAAGAAAACCAACAAACCTATAGAAAGGCTATCAGAGTGGTCGATTTCACGGCAGAGCTGGGCGTTGAAGGGAGCAGTCTCATCAGGCACAGCCTCACAAGCAGCTCGAAGTAGTATTTTATTTACTCTCTTCTTTAGAAAGCTTTCGGCCACCTACAGCCCACGGCCCTCTGCTGTGATCCCTGGGTCCTTCTCCCCCACTTGACACACGCCCTTTTCCCTCCTCTGCCTTCTTCTCCACATTCTCCCAGTAGCCAAGAATTTTTCTCCTCCTATCTGCAAATTCCCAAACTAAGCAGTTTTAACTCCCTCTCGAAAGCTTTGTCACCAGCCGATATCCAGGACTTCACGGTCTCAATCACTTATTGAGGCATTCTTCCAAAACAAAGACAGTTTGAAATTATTCCCAAGAAGAATTCTGATGCCAGCACTGGAGACAATTATTACTTTTTCTTAAATTGTTGTCATGATATCATTTTCCTGTCAGCATGCAGGAAAAAGAAGACTGACTATCTTTTTGGGTTGTATCCAATGGGGCCCATTTTTACTAGTTACATGATCATTTGGGGGGGGGGAGTTTGCTTTTTGCCCTGTCACTAGGTACCTCCAAAGCTTAGGAAATGGCCCTGGCTGGGTAACTCAGTTGGTTAGAACATCATCTCGATACGCCAAGATTACAGGTTCAATCCCCAGTCAGGGCACTTACAAGAATCAACCAATGAATGCATATAGTGGAACAACAAATCTATGTTTTTCTCTCTCACAATCAATAAATAAATTTTAGAAATAAAAGTTGTACACAAGAAATGTTGATAAAAATGTAAAGGGCAGCATTTTGATTCCATTCTGAGTTCTAACAACACCTCTTTTTCTCTCTGCCTTTAAATTTGATTCAATATTAAAAATGATTACTTTTGTCAAGGTAAAGAAAGAATGTTTTGGTAAATAATCATAATTGGCTATATAGCTGGAAGCATTACTTGATCTTTTTAGAAAAAAATTAGTAAAATATACTATCAGTTAAACTCCTCGGGTAAGAGAGAGGAGGGAGGAAGCAAAAAGGTATGAAAAATACGGTCTCTGTTGAACCACTGTGTGTGCCTGGGCTCAGACCCTATTGCATTATCATTTCCAAATTTATCTTCTAAATTTATCTTCTACTTGCCTACTTTCAAGATGGTTCCTAGATAAACCACATAAAGATACACAGTTATAAGAATCCTGCTAGACAATTAAATAATAATACAAAGATTTACAAATACATATTTCTGTGAGGTAATCTATAGCAAAATGAAATACAGAATTTGATCAATAATACAGATACATTTAAATTAGCTTTGCCACAATTATATCAATATTTAATCATCTATTGATTAGTGTGTTTTATGTTTGAACTTTAAAAAGGTCTAGAAGCCACCTGACCTGTGGTGGCACAGTGGATAAAAGCATCAACCTGGAATGCTGAAGTCGGTGGTTCGAAACCCTGGGCTTGCCTGGTCAAGGCACAGATGGGAGTTGATGCTTCCTGCTCCTACCCTTTTCTCTCCCTCTCCTCTCTCTAAAAATGAATTTTAAAATAATTAAAAATAAATCTTAAAAAAATATCTAGAGTATTATTTTACAAATAAATGTTTATAAATAAAAACATTTTACTCCCTTTCTGCAAGTGTAAATTCAGCCTGAATTTTAATGTATTGATAACTGACATTGAGACTATATGTATGTTTATATTTATATATTATATATTAATTATGTAATAACAAGCTGATTAATAATATAGTAGCCACAGTAGTAATGTGATAATGCACCAGAATTGTTTATTTGCTATATATAATAAAAGTACCAACATAATAAATATTTTTGCAAATCCACTGAAAAAATAAAATCCTCATGCAGTAAACGACTCCTTTAACATAGAAAAACATCCTGGCTAACTAGACAATATCCTAAATTGCCCTTCAGAGCGACATCTTAAGTTTAGGGAATTACGCTTTTTCAGGGAAGCAGTGGAAAGCTTGTCTGTGAGGGTTTTCCCCTCTCCAGCAAATACTCTACTTTCCATGTCCCATACTTTAGCAGGTCACATTTTCCAGGTTTTATAAACTGTATGTAAATATCGATGGCAGTTGTAAAATCCTAATCAACACAATTTAGTATTTTGGATCTAATTATAGAAGTCCTACTATGTGAACCTTTTTAGCCTGTAGATGTCAGCCTGGTAATTTTCATACAAATAAGAAAATAATTTGTTCTAGCCTCCAAAATGTACTAACATCAAAAGTGTCCTTCACATTGGAGAACTTGTGACTGAGAGATGTCCAGCAAAAGCAGTAAAACAGGTGGCAATAGCAAATCTGAAGTGGCAGTGCTACTGAGGGTCTGGGGCTCTTCCTGGCCAGCATAACGCAGTCAGCAGGCATGGTTGACTGATGGTAAGGGAGAAAGCCTCTGGGCTCAAGTCAGTCTCTTTCCTGACACGGAGAGTCTGCCAACCTCGGAGAATCTGGGTCAGAATTGTTTTTTAATGGCAGTTACATGACAGGCCCCAACCTATATTTCTAGCACCACCTCTCACTATGCTCTAATATTTGGATAAAATATATTGGTCTATATCCTATTCCCAGGATTCCTTCATTATTCTTGCCTAAAGCACAGAGAAAGGTCTCAGAAGAGTAGGGTACAAGAAGGTTAATAAAGAAATCAAGTGAATAGTATTTAATCATGGTGACATTAGGGCAGCTGAGATAAAGAAGTGTGGCTGTAGTCCCTATAAATTGCCCTGAGAAACCTATAAATGAATCTGAGGATGGTGAGAATAAGACAAACACCAAAGTCATTACAACTTCCCAGCTTATTCAATACCCAAGAATTGACCAGCCAAATGAGGCATAAACTATTGTCAGTGTTTGGAGAATGCATTCGAGTGTCTTAAGGAATCTGGAAATAAGAGGGATCTAAAGGTCATTTTGGAGTTCATTATAAAATCAACATATAATGCTTTAAAGAGAAGAAACCCAAAGTCACTGTAAGAGAATGGCTCTGAACTCTACAAGACTTGTCTGAAAAGGATAAAATGTGACATCATGTCTAATGAGGTAAAAGTCCATCAAAATAGGAATGGTTAGCCATGGAGGCAGAGAAATAGGAGAGTCACAGAAAACTGCTGGCAGCCTTCATGAGCAAGGAAGGAGTTGACTGAGGAGTCAACTTGTCAATCGTGGTGGCAGGAAGAATACTATTATTCTGTATATTCTACATGTGCTAGCTTACTGACTTTCTAAAAATATCATGCAATCCTGAACCAATGGCAGAAATCAACCCTACGTAGTATAAGCAAGAAGTACATATTTGTGAGAGAATATAAGGATGTCTCCAGAACAGGTAAAGCCACTGAGCCTCTGAAGGACCTAGAGCAGGGAGCCAGCAGGCACTTCCACAAGCTTTCTCTCTTGTGCCCATTGTCCTAGTCTCTACTTATCTGAGAAAGTCGGCTTCATTCACTTCCTTTCTCTGCAGACAGGATGCTACGAGCTCTCACAGCATGTGAGCACCATTCATCTAAAGCAGCAACCTTCAGTCCCAAATACAGTCAAGCAAACAGAGAAGACTGGATAGAATCACTGGGTCTAAAATGGAAATTTCTGAGAGGGAATCTGATTAGCTCCACTTAAATAAGGAGTCTATCCCTCATTCATTTCCCTGTGGACAGTGGTAGAAGGTCATAATACATAAACACAAAGACTAAAGTCACACTTTTATGGAAGGAAAGAAAGAGAGAAGGGGGTTTTTTCTTAGAGAAAATGAACCAGTATGACCTGTGAAGATATCCCAAAAGGTATATTCTACAGGTAGGGACCATTATTATCCCCATTTTACAGATAAGGAAATTAAGGCATTCGGAGCTTAAGTAACTTGCCCAAGGTCACAGAGCTAGTTAGTGGCACACAGGATCTGAAGTTAAGTCTGTCTGAATCTTAATCGCTACGTTGTAATGCATCTCCAATCCCTATTCACCAAGCAACCTTCTTATTTGAGACACCTTCTTATGAAGTTCTACCTACATGCATGTACTGATTATACAAAGTTCATATATAGTTAATCCTTGAACAATATGGGGGTTAGTGGTACCAACCCATCCTCAGTCAAAAATCCATATATATCTTTTGACTTCCCCAAAACTTAACTACTAATAGCCTACTTACTGTTGAACACCTTACAAGTAACGTACATAGTTGATTAACACATAATTTGTATATTGTATTCTTATAATAAAGTAAGCTAGAGAAAAGAAAATGTTATTAAGAAAATCATAAGGAGCCTGACCTGTGGTGGCGCAGTGGGATAAAGCGTCAGCCTGGAAATGCTGAGGTCGCCGGTTCGAAACCCTGGCTTGCCTGGTCGAGGCACATATGGGAGTTGATGCTTCCAGCTCCTCCCCCCTTCTCTCTCTCTCCCTCTCCTCTCTAAAATGAATAAATTAAAAAAAATTAAAAATTAAAAATTGAAAAAAATAAAGAATATTATAAGGAATAGAAAATACATTCACTGTATTTATTACATGGTTCAAACCACGTTGTTCATGGGTCCGGGTCCACTGTATTTCAGTTCTTGTTATGATTATAGTTCTCATGATAAACTAATAAATTAGCATTCTGGTTCAAATGGCATTATTTTGAGTTTAGGGTAATGTCAGTCCAGACCTAAGAAATAGATCTGTTCTCAGTATGTTGACAAAAGTGGGTTTCAGCACCTGAAAGACTAATGTTAAGGCTCTCAACAATGGCAGAATGGTTGTAAATGCACCATTTGGGTAATGGCAGGCTCCTAGAGAATTTCTTAAAGGACAGTTGCTGGCCTTTCTGACATGATAATCCTTTTCTTACTTGATACATTTTGATTTCTACAAAGATTGGGTCTTTTTATCTGTTAGATCCTAACCCCCCCCCCCAAAAAAAATGCTAGATTTCAGTTTACAAATTGGGGAGTTTCAATTTACCATTCATCTTTTCATTCCACAATTATAAAATATAATTCCACAAATATTAAAATGCAGCAAATAACACTGGCATGGTTTTTTTCCCCTCGGGTTGCTTATAGTGTAGACTAGCTTAGAATCTTAGGACAAGTAAAATTTTTTCTAATAGATTTTGGGAGGAAAATAAAACTGAAGGGAAAAGAGAAGAAACTGGAAAAGATGTGTGAGTCTTTTCCCACAGGAGAAATGAAGAAAGAGGCTATAAAGTAGAAGAATTACCCTGGGCGGATTAAAAAATAACCTGGAAGACACACTTCATGAGTGCTGATTACTATACTAACCATGAGAGCAACGTCTTCCATGTCACATCCCACTGGAAAAAAGAAGTACACTATGACATAAATAACTCAAACCAAGACAGTCTTGGCTAAGGAGCGGCTAGCATCAGCAACAGCCGAAGTACTATATGACTGTTAGCTTTCTGCCACGTCCATGAAGTTCACTGCCTCATCAACAATCAATCCACAAATAAATAGGATTGAAAATGCAATTTGATTCAATGGGTAGTTCTATCTGAAACCCAGCATGCTTAATTAACCCAAAACACTCAGTTTTTGTCTATCCAAAAGCAAAATCAGATTCTGTACAAACTGCATTTCCCCCCTGTGACAGGAACACGTTTGGCATACTCAAAGAAAAACAGAAAATCCAAGTTGCTAAATCAGAGTGAAGAAGAGTGAAAGTTATAAGCATGAGGTCAGAGAGGTGGGCCAGGTCATTAGGGCCTTGTAAACATGGGTCAAGACTGGGTTTGTATTCTAAATGTAATGGAAAACCATTGTAGTGTTTTACTCTGATGGATGACATCATCTGGTTTACCAATTAAAGATCATTCTGAATTCCATGTAAGGAATGAATTGTGTGAGGGCAAGATTGAACTGCAGAGACCTGTTAGAAGAATATTGCAAAAGACTGGAGGAAAGGTTTTGTTAGCCTGGGCTTGAATAGTAACAACAGAGGTGGCGAGAGTTCATCAGATCCTGGATATATCATGATGACAAAGCTGACGGGACTTGCTGACGAATATACTGAAAAAAAAAAGAGTTCAGGATGACTTTCCAGTCAATGGCATGAAAGGTTAGTGCCAACTGCTGCGAAAGGAAACACCTGGAAAGGGGCAGATTTGGGGAAAAAAATAAAGGGCTGAAGTTGGAGATACCAAGTAGACATACAAGGGTAACTATCAAGTAGGAGCTAGAATGAGTCTGAAGCTCAGGGGAATCGTGGGTTATAGACATAAACTGGGAGACTTCAGTGCATAGATGGTGTTTAAGGCCATGGGACTGGGTGAGAGCATCTAAGACATGAGCATAAAGGAACATAGATAAAAGAAAAGGAAACAACTGAGCCCTGATGTGCTTCAACGTTTAACATTCTTGCAAGGACTGGCCAGGGAAGTAGGACAAGTCAGAAAAGAGATGTGATCTGGAAGCCAAGCAAAGCAATATTTAAGGAAGGAATGATCATCACATTAAATGCAATTAAGAGGGCAAGCAACGTGAGAACTGAGATATGACCACTTGATCTGGCAAGACAGAGGTTATCATTTGATCTCGATAAGAGTATACTTGGAAGACTAGTCAGTGCAAATGCCAAAAATGGAGTGAGTTGAATTGAAAATATAAGGTAACAAAGTGGAGACAGTAATAAAAGACAATTCTTTTTTTTTTTTTTTTTTTTTTTTTTTTTTCTTCATTTTTCTCAAGCTGGAAATGGGGAGAGACAGTCAGACAGACTCCCGCATGCGCCCGACCGGGATCCACCCGGCACGCCCACCAGGGGCGACGCTCTGCCCACCAGGGGGCGATGCTCTGCCCATCCTGGGCGTCGCCATATTGCGACCAGAGCCACTCTAGCGCCTGAGGCAGAGGCCACAGAGCCATCCCCAGCGCCCGGGCCATGTTTGCTCCAATGGAGCCTTGGCTGCGGGAGGGGAAGAGAGAGACAGAGAGGAAAGCGCGGCGGAGGGGTGGAGAAGCAAATGGGCGCTTCTCCTGTGTGCCCTGGCCGGGAATCGAACCCGGGTCCTCCGCACGCTAGGCCGACGCTCTACCGCTGAGCCAACCGGCCAGGGCCAAAAGACAATTCTTAATGGATTATTGCAATAAAAAGGCGGAAAAAAATGTGACATTACTTGAAGGAGACAAGAGTACTAGAGAGAATTTATATCCTGCTTGTAGTCTGATGGGCATGATCAAGATGAGAAGGAAAACTGTGAATGTAAGGGAGAGGGGATATTGCTGGGCCGAAATCACCGATGGGTTAAAAGGACAGAATCTGAGTCACACGTGGAAATGTTGGCTTCAGATGGGAACACTGATGTTTACATGGGATAACAGAAGGGAAGGCAAAGTACATGGGTATAGATGCAGGCAGGCTGACAGATTCAGTGAAGAAGAAATGAGGTGGTTTTCTCCCAACTGCTTCTCTTTTCTTATGGGAGTGGTCATTATCCAAAAGTGAGAAGTGAGATGGAGATATCTGAGGTTTGAAGATAGAGGAGAAGCTGTAAAATAACTTCTAGAGGAGTGGGAGAGACCAAGGAAATGTAGCAAGAATGTTGAACAGGATAAGGCTGGCTTGAAGCTTATGATGTAAAAAAAAAATTCTTTTTATGGTGTAAAATTTTGAAGTACGAGTGAGTAGTCAACATGGTTGCATAGTGTTCTCTAGTCATGTTTAACAGCTCAGGGCTGATATACAGTAGATAAAGAATTATGTTTAAGACAGGGTTTGGGTTTTTCTGGTAAGATGGAAAGAAAGGGGCAAGGCAGTTGTGTGTGTAGGCAGTGGAGTGATTGATTACAGCAAGCCACTTAAGGAGAAAAGAATAATGTAAGTAGAAAAAAGGACAGTGAAGAAATAGAAGGCCACTAGATTAGTTGCTCCAAAGAGATTGAGGCAGTGGTAGTGAGGGTGGAGTTAGAAAGATCAGAGATATCAGTTGGAAGACTTTGGAATACTGGAAATCAAGATTTTTGGAGATGCTATAGTGATGTAGTAAGATGTTCCCTAAGGCATATGACCATGATAGTGTTTTGCTGAAATGCAGTAGAGGAAAATAATATTAGAAGTGAGAATATCAAGGAAGTCAGAGACCAGGGTTTTTACATGGGTAATTTTTGGTGATGCTGAAGTCACCCAACATAGGCACATGAAGTAGTGGTGAAGAGAAAGAAGACTGGAATCTAAAATCTTCATGGAATAAGGAAGAGTTAGCAAGAAGCTGGTAGATGACTCAATTAAGAGGGGCGGTGGTCTGATAACATGAGCTTCAAGGAAGCTGAGTAGGTGGTTGTTGTTTAGAGGGGAAAAACAATAAAAATATCTAAAAATAGCAACAAGAATCAAGGACATCATCTCTCAGTCCTCTGTGAACGGGGCGTGGGAGAGAACACAGCAACCACTTGAGAAAGCTGAAAAGGGTGTAGTGCCTTCAAAGGTTAGCCAAGCTTCAGTGAAAGAAAGAGGAACCTACAATCCAAAGCACACAGTGGAAGGGTTTGGCTGGTTACAGAGGAGGGGAAGATTGATTCAAATCAGTGCATGTACTAAACTCTGAATGATAATGAGTGACCCTGTGGCTTGGACTTCTATTTGTACTGCTGAAGTATATGAAGTATTTGGCATAATTAGATTAATTCTGATGGTCACTCAAGAGATGGTGGTATCAATCTTTAGTGTAGCCACTGCTTTGTGCCTGATTTCTTGGCACTTTGTAGGAGAGAGACAGGTGGTATCACGATCATCAGGAAGTGGCAACTTTGTCAGCTGTGTGGCCCTCCCTTCAACCCTGTTCAAGGTGGTCTGACAAGAGGGAGAGAGCTGATTTTTATTAAGGCCAAACAAGTTCTCGTACCCTTGCTTAAATCCTCTGAGCCGTTCTACAGATATATTTCATCAAACATCAAGAACACATTCCCTTGGAAAATTCCTTCCCTCAGTGTCCAAAGGCATATGCTGTGGTTCCCAGGCACATCAATCAACAGCTTAAACAGTTCTAGTGTTGCCTGCTTATCCCATGAATCCTTCAGTGTTAAGATGAAAAGGCGTCTATCTAGAAATAGCATTGGCCTTTCTGAGATTATATCAACGAAAATAGATGTGTCCTTATGGACTTAAATGAAGTCCCTAAGAAGTCACAATTGATGTTCATTAACCTCCTTAAATTTCATAATAAAAAATATATGAAAAGAATAACTCTTTAAAGTGTATTATTTTCTTCTTGACAGTGGTAATCTTACTTCCTAGCATACTTACAAACACATTAACATTCACCATTAGTCTAGATATAGCTTAAAAACACAAAGCAACTCAGTGCTAAATAAATTAGGAACGATTTTGAAAATTTGAAAGAATAAAAAAACAAGAGAAAACTTACAGACTGCTAGGTGTTTATCCAATAATGAACTATTCTGGATATAGCAGGAGGACCAGATTTGAAAGAATTGAAACTCACATCTCAACAAGCTAACAGCTATCAAAAGAGCCTGAGTAACAGCCTTTCACCCTTACCCCATCACTTCAACATAAATTCATGACACCGAATGATGTTTGAAACAATGCATGTTTTGTTTTAAAGTTGCAAGTCTAAGGTGTTAATGCTTACTACTAGAGTTTGGAATGCCCAGATGGTTGGGCTTGACAACCGATTTAACATGCCTGAGTCTTGTTGGGACACAACATAAGGTTAATGCCGGTGGTCAAAGCAGACAATTTAAAAATACACTGTTGCTGTTATGATTAGGAGTAGGTCTTAATGAAAGCTAAATTCAAAAATATAGTGGTGAATGAGGAGCCACTGCGCCACCTCACCCGCAGGTGTTGTAAAGTACCAAAAGCTATAGAATTAATATTAATATTTTGGGAGGCTTGAAGAACATTTTATTAATTTGGGTTAAGGTGTGCAGAGAAATTGTGAGAGAATAGTCTCTGTACTGTGTGATTGGCATGACCAGGATGGCCCTTGGCATTGTATTGTAAATGAAAAGGGGAGGAAAACATGGATTCCCAAACATTCCACCATGCCTGTGAAGAAAGGGGTGAATGTCTAGCCAGGTACAGGGAGATAAAAGCCAAAATAAACCTTTTCTTATAGCAATGAACCATTTGCGGGCATTTGTCCCCACGGAAACTACCTCTCCTATGTAAATGCGTGTGGTTAACACGTGTGACTCTGGACAGAGAGATAGCAGATGAACACTAGAAAATATAGGAATGCCTTTTAATATGTAAGAGACATCTTTCTACCATTGTGTTGACTTGTAAATTTTGTTTTCTCCAAAATAATGTATGGCTTGCAAATTGAACGTGGTCCTATCATGTTAAAAGGACATATGACTATAACCAATAGTGGTAAGGGGCTCCAAATTACAATTTTTGCTTCTGTACTTCCCACTTACAAAACTATAAAAACTAAGTAGAACAAAGGGCCGGCGTGCTCTCCCTCAGATTTCTGTCGGAGTTGCCGCTGCTTGGCCAAGCTAGACAATAAAGCTTTGATGTGTAATCGACTTTGTTCGTGTCTTCAATGTTTCGGGTCCCTCCGGATTAGGATTAACAGTGAAGAGCATCAGGGATCTTGCTCCCCAGCATACGTCATCAGTTTGGCTCAAATAAACTCTTATAAAAATTAAAATAAAAAAAAAGAAAGAATAGTGGTGAGGCAGATGAAAAATAAGATTTGATTAAAGGGACTTGAACTAGAAATCTTCCATAAAAGTTTAAAACAGATGACTCTTGCATGCTCAAACTCTTCCATTTTTACAACTCCACCTATGTATACTGTACAGTCATTACTCCCCTTGAGAATCTTCTTGTGATTTTTTCCCTCAAGCCCTTTCCCAAAGCTGCTGCCAAGATCAACTTCCTCTGTTGCCATTCAGACAGGGTCACTCCCTTCCGAAAATTTCCTTTAATGGCCTTTGCTGGTCTTTGCGTTAGTGGCAGACTTATTGCCCTGCCTTTAGGACAAACACACTATTCCTGCCCAGATTAGTTAAGGCTCTTACCTATTTTTACAAACCACATGTCATTTTCCTCTCTATGTAGACTGATTATCTTTCTGCGTCTTAACTTTTTTATGCTCATTAGTATTTAGATTGCAAACATTTTATTTAGTTTTGGTCAATAAGAGTTCCCCATTTTACCTAAACTTTCTCCCCCACCCCAACCCAAATCATACATATTAAAAATCTCTAGCATTATTTGCCTTATTTAAAGTTCCCCTGGAATTTGATTATTTTTGTAAGAACTACGCAAGTGATCATTCACAGTGAAGATTTTTAATAAAACCAAACAACAGCAAAAACAAAACACTCTTGAAAATAATGTTGTGGAATTTCCCTAAGGAGTGAAAGATTTTTTAGAATGAGTCACACGAAAAAATATCTACCAATATTATCATGGGCAACTTCTAGGAAAAGGTTCTTCAGTTTTTGAAATAGCACCAATGCTGTGTCCTTTTTTCTTTATCATCTTTCTTTTTTTTTAACCTAGAAGAACTGAATTCAAGTTCCAGCTTTGTTATTTTTTATCATTTAATCTCTCTGAGCATCAATCAGCTTCTTGTTTGTAAAGTGGAAATATCTGTAAATGTTTCTGACAATTCAATAACAATTGCAAAAATGCTTTGAAAAATAAAAAGCATTACACAAATACAAGCCATTATTATTACTTCCTTCAAATGTTCCCTTTGACTGAGAACTTTCCCAGGATTTCCCCTTTCCCAACGAGTAAAAAGAGACAAGTTAAAAAGGACAAGGGAAGTTGTAAGTTTGTGGAAAGGAATCTTGAGAAAGAAATTTTATGTATGAATAACACGAGAACCCAAATATGGGTACATACTTACCCCTTAATCCAACAAGAACTACTAACTCTATTAATTAAGATAGAAACTGAAGTGGCTAAAAAAATAAAAAGGAAAACAAATGGCCCTCCATAACAGCTGTTGAGGCACAGGAAATTTACTTATGTAACTCTTACTGTCCTTCGGACCTCTGGAAATTGTTTTGATGGTAATTATAATTTACACCATTGTGTTCTTACAGCCTTGGCCCTGATTGAACCTTAAAGTTCGAGTTTCCAAATGCACAACTAGCAAAAATCAGATTAATAATAAATGGCACTTGAGTGCTTCCAATGGAAAGTAGATGGACCATACTAAAATAACAACAGCAACAACAATAATAGAAATAATACCAGTAAATGGGAACTCAATTCACGGTAAGATTGGGGAAATTGAAGAGGTGTATGGTATGCCCTCAAACTATAAGTAAATGTTCTGTTAGATGCAAAATACAGAAAAGTGAGACAGATAGCAAAATCTGGATCATGATAGATTACAGGTTAGAAATTATCTAGAATGTTTTTTTCTTAATGAAGGCCTCTACGACCTGACTGCCTCCCACTTGTTGGGCTTTCCCTTTTGAGAAAAATCTGGTCTTGGCTTGCATCCAAGGTTACGGTCTTGCTGCATCCCCAGTGGTCCACCATTTTGCAAAACTAACATCGACACTAAGACTTCTTAAGTATTAGCCTTCCTAGCACTGTGTGGGACCACTTTATCCAAACAAGTGATTGGTCATTAGTACATCTTTCTGATCGACTTATGACCAAAAGAAGGAATGTAGACCCAAAAGGGGCCACATATTATACCTGCCAAGCTCAGGGAAGGCCTGTGTCGTGGGCCTCACAAACTCAGACAAAAAAGAAAAAACCATACCGGATGGTCTGAACATAAAAAGTCCTAATTGAAAGCAAGTCATGGTGAGTCATTATGTCCTAAGCCTGTTGCTTCCTTGACAAAGGTCAACCTTTACCTCAAGTGAGCCTTTCTATTGTATTTTTGCATCTAAAACAACATACCTTTGAAATGTCAGAGTCACCTCCTTTTTCAGACCTCTCAGGGCACAACCACTGCAACAGGCGAGCAGGAGATCCTAGAATCCCTCGTTTTTATCTTGTTCCCCCGCACACCATCTCTACGTGCTGTAAATGTTCACTGTTCACTGTCCCGTACCCGCCAATGTAATAGAAGTATGTGTCTCCCTTTTACTTTTTCTCCAATCCCAGAGGTCCCCCCACCCCCTCTCTACCCTCCCCCACCTCCTTAATCTACCACCAATGGATGCAAAACTGCCCTTCTCCGGAGCACTTCCTCAAGCCATTGAGATTTGGCTTCCTGGCAACAGTCACCAGTTTGATTCAAATAAACTCATAAAAATTTTCTACAGCTTTGTCAACAAGAGTATATAGAAGAAAAAAATTTATCAGTAAGCTACAACCCCAAAAAACAGCTACTAAAATTTTTGGTGTATTTTTTGTATCTTTGCCTAATCCATAGTTATATGCATAACCTTTATGAGGTGTTTGTATATGTCAGGTACTTATCTAATCTATTCTTCACAGCAACCTTGTGAAGAAGGTACTGTGTGCATCTTCTACCTTTCACAGGGAAAAATCAGTGCAGAGAAATGAATTTGCTGAAAGTCATGTAAGTTCGGTGGCTGCCGGGTGTGGGAGCCACTACTGTTGAAGCACTCCATCACTGTATCTACAACGCTGTGACCCTACTGTGTGTGCTGCTTGTGTGTCACTGTTTCACTTACCATAACATGGTGACCATGTTCCTGTTTTATTATATATATGCATTAAAAACATGATTTTTAGGCCCTGGCTGGTTGGCTCAGCGGTAGAGCGTCGGCCTGTCGTGCGGGGGACCTGGGTTCAATTCCCGGCCAGGGCACATAGGAGAAGCGCCCATTTGCTTCTCCACACCCCCCCCCCCCCTCCTTCCTCCCTATCTCTCTCTTCCCCTCCCGCAGCCAAGGCTCCATTGGAGCAAAGATGGCCCGGGCGCTGGGGATGGCTCCTTGGCCTCTGCCCCAGGCGCTAGAGTGGCTCTGGTCATGGCAGAGCAACCCCCCGGAGGGGCAGAGCATCGCCCCCTGGTGGGCAGAGTGTCGCCCCTGGTGGGCGTGCCGGGTGGATCCCGGTCGGCGCATGCGGGAGTCTGACTGTCTCTCCCCGTTTCCAGCTTCAGAAAAATACAAAAAAAAACCCCATGATTTTTAATAATCTTTGTTGTTTTCGATGAATCGTGATTTATGTAATTACCCATTACTGTGGGATAGTAGTTAGGTTATTACAAATTTTTCACTATCGTATTCACTTTTTCTAGTGATAATTAAATATACACTCAATATCCAAATTTTTTAAAATAAGGAAATACAGGCAGTCCCTGGGTTATGAACAAGATAGGTTCTGTAGGTTTGAAAATGTTAAGTATATATTTATATGCAGAGAAAGCTAAGAATAAACACTGTGTTAAGACATTGGTGAATGTACGTGTTACAACTTACATACAAGTTCAACTTAAGAACAAACCTACAGAACCTATTTCATTCCTAACCCAGGGACTACCTGTATATCATATAGAAATTAAAAATCCCCTCTGCATCATTCCTTCTCTCTCTCTCTCTCTTTTAGTTAAACCATTCCTAACAGTTTCATATATAGTCTACCAAAATTGTTTTTCTTGCAGTGGCCGGGTAGCTCAGCTGGTGAAAGTGTTGTCCAGATAGGCCAAGGTTGGGGGATGGATCTCTGGTCAGGGCACAAGAATCAACCAATGAATGCATGAAAAAGTGGAACAACATGTCAATGTTTCTCTCTCTTTCTCTAAAAACTAAAAATAATTTTAAAAAGAAGAAAAAAATCACAGAATTGTTTTCCTTATATTTTTTAAACAAAAAAATAGAATCACCTTATATATTTTGCATCTTGCTTTTGTGTATGTGTGTCTTTGGAGGATTTCCTGGACATCTTTCTATGCTGGTCCATGTGTTAATCCATACTCTTTTGGGGCAAGAATTAGATACCAATCTGACCCAAATTAGATGTAAAAGGGATTTTTTTTTTCCTTGCTCATTTAACTGCAAAGTCCAGAGACAGATCTGTACCTCCTGTGCAGCTGGATCGGAGCACTCTAAAGATAGCATCAAGCGACTCTCGCCCTCTCCCTCTGCCCCCTCCCCCATCTCTGCCTTCCTCTGCAGCAGCTTACTTCCCAGGCAGGCACCAGCATCTTGGCAACACCCTTGGAAGGAGTGCACCTCTTTCCCAATACTTTCAGTTAAAATTCCAGAGTGTACAATCATCAGCCCACCTTGTGTCAGGGGCTCTAGCTAGAAGTGAGGGGTATAATCAGCTCCAAATACACCACCCTAACTGAAAGTGAGCAACACTTGGTTTCACAAAGGAGAATCAGGCACTGCTACCAGAAGAAGGAAGAAAGGGCAGGTGCAACAATATGTGTCTGTTATGGTAGATATAGCTCTGTCTCACCATGTGTGATAGTTTAGTTTTTAACTTGACAATTGGATCATGATTGGTTGAATTAATCTATTGACTAAGTTATTCATATCAAATAATCTGAGCTAATACACTTTATACTTACATTGGCTAACTTTTTGAAATTTCAAGTATCTTTAGTACTCAACTGATTTCATATTTGTTACAGAATAGAACACAGCCTTCTCATTAATTGGCAGTGAGTGCTTGACATAGAAATAAATATACTCATGCGTTAGGGGTTGCTTTGTATATCCCCCAAATATATGGAAGTCCTATCCCCTAGGTCCTTAGAGTGT
This sequence comes from Saccopteryx leptura, assembly GCF_036850995.1. NCBI lineage: Eukaryota > Metazoa > Chordata > Mammalia > Chiroptera > Emballonuridae > Saccopteryx > Saccopteryx leptura. Next base: position 35,958,361 of record NC_089507.1, read on the forward strand.
GACTTTATTTGGAAATAGGGTCTTTTCAGTGGTAATCAAGTTAAAATGTGGTCATTAGGGTGGGCCCTAATCCAGTACGACCAGTATCCTTATAGAAAGGGAAAATTTGGGCACAGAGATGGACACACAGAGAGAGACCATGTGGAGTCACAGGGAGGAGACAGACATGTGACTGGAATGATGCAGCTACAAGCCAAGGAACTCCAAGACTTATCGGCAAACACCAGAAGCTTCAAGAAGCAAAAAAGGATTCTGCTCTAGAGCCATCAGAAAGAGAATGACTGCTTGGCCTGTGGTGGCACAGTGGATAAAAGATTTGACCTGGAATGCTAAGGTTGCTGGATTGAAACCCCAGGCTTGCCTGGTCAAGGCACATGTGAAAAGCAACTACTATGAGTTGATGCTTCCTCCTCCTCCCCCTTTCTCTCTCTCTCTCTCTCTCAAATCAATCAATTAGAAAAAATAAAGATAAAAAAAAAAGAAAAAGAAAGAGCATAACCTTGCTGACACCTTGATTTCAGACTTCTAGCTTCTATAAGTATGAAATAATAAGTTTCTGGTTTTAAGCCACCCAAGTTTTAGTACACTGTTACAGGATTCTTAGGAAACTTACACTCCATCCTTATCTTTCCAGGAGGACTCTACTCCAAAATGTCAACGAAATGCAAATAAGAACAACAATAAAATCATTACTTCATGTGTAAAAGACTTTAAAAAATTACAAAACTCAGTTGTGCAGCCAGCACTGGGAAACTACTATTCAAATACAACACAACAGAAAACCAGGAAACAGTATTATATAAGAAGCCAAAAGAAAGATAATTCCATGTACGAAGTGATTAACCAGTATCAAATGTTGCAGAGACATAAAAATAAGATGCCCATTCAATTGGTGACTACTAGATTTTTAGTGATCTTTGGAGAAGATGTTCAGAGGAAAAGGGGTTAAAAGAGAGTAGTTTGAGAAATAAATGGGAATTGAGACACTGGATATATGGAAGGTAGGAGACTTTTTCAGGAAAATACACAATCATCCACTTGACAGACAGTTCTGACAGCAAACTGTAGTTCTACATGACAGAGACTGTGGTAGATTTAGAAATAGGTCCATAAAGGTTTTAAAACTCCTCCCTTCAAGAGGTGGAGCTTAATTTCTCTTTCTCTTGAGTGGGGGCTGGATATAGTGACTTACTTCTAACAAATAAATACAGAGGAAGTGATGATGGCGGCCTCTCATACTAGATCATAAAAGGTCTCCTCTTTCTCTCTTGGAAAAATTGCTCTGCAGGAACCAGTTGTCTGATCATGAAGACATTCAAGCTGTCCATCTGGTGGGGAACTGAGGCCCTTGACATAGGAATAAGCTGTCTTGAAAACTGAGCCTCCAGTCCCAAGTGAATCCCTCAGGTAATTGTAAATCCATCCTACATCTTAACCAAAGCCTCCTAAGAGACACGGAGTCAGAATCATACAGTGAACCCACTTCTGAATTCCTAACCTACAAAACCTATGAGATAAGTGTATGTTGTTTTAAGCTCCTAAATTTGAAGGTAATTTGTTACACAGCAATGGAGAGCTAATAGAGATTATACTGATAGTAAATAATTTAAATCCTCTTACAGGTAATACTATTATTCCAAATGGATTCAAAGACATATAAAAATTATCAGAAATCTACCTTGTTTCTTTTATCCAAATTTGTCTAAATACCTGTATATGTTTAGTTTTCAGTTATTTAGAAAAAATTATATCATTTAATTTTAACTGGTGAGCAATTTTATTTTTTTATTATGTGGGTATGTAGATATATATATATATATATATTTTATGCTGGTTTTATAAATTAACATTTGCTACAAAAGACAATTTCCCTGTCTTCTAAAATTAGAACCACCAACATTTTATTCATTTACAGTTTCACGTCTGGCTTTAGCATTTGTTGTTTAAATTTGGAAAAACAGCCTGACCTGTGGTGGTGCAGTAGATGGGGCGTCGACCTGGAATGCTGAGGTCACTGGTTCGAAACTCCGGGCTTGCCTGGTCAAGGCACATATGGGAGTTGATGCTTCCTGCTCCTCCCCCCTTCTTTCTCTCCTCTCTCTCTAAAAATGAATAAATAAATAAATAAAAATTTAATTTGGAAAAACATTAGAAAGTAATCAATTTTTACTACTTTCATTAGAACATTTTCCTCTTTTTTTAATTGATTTTATAGAGAGAGCAGGAGAGAGAGACAGGAACATCTGTTCCTGTATGTGCCCTGACTGGGGATTGAACTAGAAACCTCTGTGCTCCAGGACAATTCTGTCTAACCAACCAAGCTATCTGGCCAGGGCAGAACATTTTCTTTGTCAACCCTGGGAATGGGATGGACTTTATACTTTGTTGGTTTTCATCCTTTCTTTTCCCTAAGTCACCTTTATAGTATTCTTTATCTTTACTCAGAAAAACTCTACTTTTTAATTTGAATAATATGTTTCAAAATCATTTTTAAACTGTGTGTTTTAAAAAATTAGATCATGGATACACATAGAATGACTAATCATATTCTGTCATTGATAGTCTACTGGCAACACTGCCCCCTCCTTCCCTTTTATTTATTTTTATTTTTTATTTATTTATTTTATTTTTTTATTTATTCATTTTAGAGAGGAGAGGGAGAGACAGAGAGAGAGACAGAGAGAGAGAAGGGGGGGAGGAGCTGGAAGCATCAACTCCCATATGTGCCTTGACCAGGCAAGCCCAGGGTTTTGAACCGGCGACCTCAGCATTTCCAGGTCGACGCTTTATCCACTGCGCCACCACAGGTCAGGCCCCCCTCCTTCCCTTTTAAAAATAACTTTAGTCACTTTTTTTTGCTTTCTTGTTTTAATCGTCTTTTTAATTACAGTTTACATTCAATATTATTTTTTATTAGTCTCAGGTGTACAGCATAGTGGTTAGACAAACATATATTTTACAGTAATTTTAGTCATTTTTCTTTTTGACAGAGAGGATGGGAGAGAGAGGGGGAAAAAAGAGAGAGAGAGAAAGGAGAGAGAGAAGTATCAACGCCTTCTTCCACTTAGTTGTTTCATTGATTGTGCCTCGTATGTGCCTTGACTGGGGTTTGAACTGACAACTTTGGTTCTCAGGCTGACACTCTATCCATTGTGCCACTGGCCAGGGCACATTAGTCACTTTTAAAATTTTATTACAAAGAGTAAAATCCCGTTTAATTCATATCCAAGTACATGTTAAAAATTTTAACATTCTGAAAAACAATATTAAAAAAAAAGTTGCCTGACCTGTGGCACAGTTTATAGCAGGGGTCAGGAAACTATTTGGCTGAGAGAGCCATGAACACCACATATTTTAAAATGTAATGACCCATGTATTATCCAATAAAAATTTGGTGTTGCCCTGGAGGACAGCTGTGATTGGTTCCAGCCACCCACAACCATGAACATGAGCAGTACGAAATGAATGGATTGTAATACATGAGAATGTTTTATATTTTTAACATTATTATTTTTTTTTTATTAAAGATTTGTCTGCGAGCCAGTTGCAGCCATCAAAAGAGCCACATCTGGCTCACGAGCCATAGGTTCCCAACTCCTGGTATATAGAGTATCAAGCTGGAACGCTGAGGTTGCTGGTTCAAAACCCTGGGCTTGCCTGGTCAAGGCACATACGATAAACAACTAAAGGTAATCAATGAACAACTAAAGTGAAGCAATTACGAGCTGATGCTCCTCACTCTCATCTCTTTTGAAAAGAAAGAAAAATTAATAAAAATTAAAAATAAATAAAATGTGTATTTAAAAATATTAATCCCAACTGTCTCTTTACTTGTCTTACTGTGACTACTAGAAAGTTGAATTACATGCCCACGCCTCTTGTTGTATCTGCCCTGGACAGCTCGGCTCTTAGGAAAGGGGAGCGGACCCCTGGTCTGTTTCACACAAGCCACCTGCCCTCTTCTGTGGTTGAGCTCTTTATACGCATTTTATAAGCATTTCCCAGGTGAAGTGGTCCAACAAACTCACTCACCCCAATTCCAGGAACACACTTGTGACACATTAACAGTAAAACTGTAGTTAGAAAAGATGTTTCAGCTCGACCTGTGATGGTGCCGTGGATAAAGCATCAACTGGAATGCTGAGGTCGCCAGTTCAAAACCCCAGACTTGATGGGTCAAGGCACATATCAGAAGCAACTATGAATCCATGCGTCCCGCTCCTCCTCCCTTTTCTTTCTCTCACCTCTCTAAAATGAATAAAAGCTTTAAAAAAAAATAAAAAAGACGTTTCATTTTTATAAAAAGGCGATTTGACGAACACATATTGATAAAATGTTATTGACATGCCATCCAAATTTACATACTTTGAAATGAGTCTTAGTGATCTCTGGGCTCTAGCTGTCTCCCAGCCTGCTTCCTTATAAGCACTTGCATAGTTAACTAACCATATATTTCAGGGCAGTTAATAACAGTGCATGAAATAAGCGTTGTCAAGCCAGGGCCAGACACCTTCCTCTGCTGAGCCATGAGCATGATGGGTGAGTTATCACAAGTCAAAACTTTCTTGTTCACTTCAGGAAAACAGAATTCACCAGTTAACACAAAGGCTGCACACTGCTGCAGGAGCTCTTGCTAAGCTGCTGTTATGTTCAGAACAACTGAGTGAAGCACCCAAGTCCACAGAGGCATTTTATTTGCATATATGTATTACATCCCTAGAAAAAGAATCCCAGGGTTTTCCCTCCTGAGTGTTTGGTCTTGCTTCTCCATGGTCCATGCTGCCCGCTGAGGCTGTCAGTACAATGAAACTAAACTGACAAAATGGAAGCAGATTGCTCTACAATTTTTCTAGATCTTTGAGCTGCACATCAAATCTGGGGCTGATTACTCTACATTTGTTGAACCTGAGGTTGACAACAATTTTCCTAGCTCTGTGGTCATCAATAATTTCAAGTTTGCCAATAAAACCATGCTCCATCATCACAGAAACCTTATGATGACTTTGGAGCACATCCTAATACAAACCTGCCTCTCTTTTCAACCTTGTGGATACTCTTGAGAGTATCAGCTAGGACATTCACGCCCACCATTATGCCAGCACAGAAAGATGGCGGGAAAAGCCACCTGAGTCATTTATTTTTATTTTTATTTTTTGTATTTTTCTGAAGCTGGAAACGGGGAGAGACAGTCAGACAGACTCCCGCATGCGCCCGACCAGGATCCACCCTGCACGCCCACCAGGGGCGATGCTCTGCCCCTCCGGGGCATCGCTCTGCGGCGACCAGAGCCACTCTAGCGCCTGGGGCAGAAGCCAAGGAGCCATCCCCAGCGCCCGGGCCATCTTTGCTCCAATGGAGCCTCGGCTGCGGGAGGGGAAGAGAGAGACAGAGAGGAAGGAGGGGGGGGGGTGGAGAAGCAAATGGGCACTTCTCCTGTGTGCCCTGGCTGGGAATCGAACCCGGGTCTCCCGCACACCAGACCGACGCTCTACCGCTGAGCCAACAGGCCAGGGCCCACCTGAGTCATTTTTAAAGCTCCATCCCCACTTCCTTCCCTGCCCAGACTCCACATCCAAAGATTCTGCTTGAATTAGTTTGAGATAGGACCTGGGCCTCATCATTTTTAAGAAATCTGTTCAGGTGGTTCCATACGCAACCAAGTTGGGAACCAGTGTGTGTGGTGGACCCTTGCTATTCAAAGCTGATTGTAAAGCCAGCAGCACTGGCTTCACCTGGAGTTTAGTCCTTACCTCAGACCCATTCATTAGAATCTGCTTTTTAAACAATTCCCCAGATAATATGTAAGTACTTTAAAGTTTGAGTCACTGATTTATATCATAGGCTAGATTCAAACCCTCACTCCATCACTTATTAGCTATGTGACCTTGAATAAGTTACCCAACATGCCTGTACCTTAAATCCCTCATAAAGAGAGTATAGTAATAGTACTTACTACCTGTAAGGTGGTTGTGAGAATTTCATCCAATGTTGTTCTAAATTCTTTAGAATAGTGTTTGATTCATAGTACATGCACAGCAAATGTTAGGTATTATTAATTACCCCTTTTTAAAATTTATTCATTTTAGAGAGGAGCGGGGGAAGAGAGAGAGAGAGAGAGAGAGAGGAGCAGGAAGCATCAACTCCTATATGTGCCTTGACCAGGCAAGCCAGGGTTTTGAACCGGCAACCTCAGTGTTTCCAGGTTGACGCTTTATCCACTGCGCCACCACAGGTCAGGCCTTAATTACCCTTTCTTGATTTGAATTTTAAACATTTGATGGGAGTTGTTAAAATGTATGTTTTTAAATTTTTCAGAGAACATAATTTTAAGGCTCAGTTTCTTAGGAGTTACTACCATGAAGTTACTTATTCACTTTGTGGTTCTAATACCATGAAAAAATAATTTCAAAACTGAGAGTGATGTGTTGGACCCAGCTGCAAAAATTTAAAATCAGTTACATGCAGCTGCACTCCGGTTCCCCTAATTCATCTAACAGCTTTTAGTGGGTTCTATAAATGACATTAGAAAAGGCACAGCAGATGTGCAAGATGGCTCCTGAAATCTAAAGTGGGGCAGATGGTTCTCTGGTTGATTGACAGCATGAGGAGCAGTGCTGCAAGGGTCACCTCCTGTGGAGGACGCGCCCCCACCCACTGTGTCTGCCTGCAAATCAAACTGTCATACAAGAAAGAAAAAAGCAGGAATGGCTATTCAGAAAGTCTTTGTTTTCAAATACTCATTGTAGGTGAAAAGATTCTCTGCAAAAAAGAGTTACCTAAATGTGGAAAAAAATTCTCCTGCTCTAACCAACCAAAGAGTTGACTCTGCATAGTTACAACAAAGTGGACAGATTCATGTTTGAACATAATACTCAGGATACTGGAGATTGAGCTGAGATTAATGAAAGAACAAAGAACTAATGTACATCAACATTTATCAACCAGCAAATAACACTGATTAATACCATACTGTTTAATCATTGGAAGCCTTATATTGCCCTTAAAAATAAGCTTCACCTGTATGCTTATCTCAATCTCTTCAAATTCCTTTCTAGAACTTCAGATCTTAAAGAAAAGAAAAAGAAAAAAGACAACTCACACTTATTGTATGTACAGTAAGTGCTAGACCCTCTGCTAGGTGCTTTCTTATAACTTTATATGACTTAGGATCTCAGAAATATTGACTATTCTTAGGTTATTAATACAGAAACAAGGGCCCCTTATATTACTGATGCTTCTCTTCAGATCTTCTGCTATAAAAGGGAAACCAAGCATAGAACAAGCCCCAGGAAAATATATTTAAGCATAAGTTCAGATGTGCAAGTGGCCTGAACCCCTTAAAAAGGACATATTCACTACAAAAGGTCAGACAGGTCCATTCACAGGAAGACTGAGATTTGCGGCTCCTCCCTGGGGCTATTCCCTGGAATTGCACCTGATAGGAGCCTCTGTTGTCTACTTGTGTCCCCACCTTACCACTTGCACCTTGTCAAATCTGCCATGATCCTGGACATCCAGACCATAAATATCCCAGCAATCCCAAGGGCTCCTTGCCCACAATGGGCAGCTATGCACCCTTGGGCTGAATTTTCTGACATTTATACATAGAAAAGAGCTGAATGTTGCTCACGATTCTCAACTGTGGAATGCACAGGCATGCCAATAGGCTTTATTCCCTATTAGCTACTCTCAGAGGACCTCAAAGAAGGTTGTTCAAGCTGGGGACAACTGGCCTGGGGCTCTGCCCACAGCTCATCCCATACGCTGAGTGGATCAATGGTTTGTGGCACATTCATGGAACCATAGCTGGGAAATGTTATGCTATTAATTATCCCTTCTCATTCTCATATTTTCTACTCTTCTCTTTAGTGGTTCTTCCCCTTTGACAATTACTGTCTAGACTCTATGAAATTAATAAAACAAAAACAAAACTAAATTTCATCCATTTCTTATTTTTCTTTCAGCCTCCCACTTTAAATTTTCCTTTCACCAGACAGCTAAGCTTTTGTAAAGAGTGGTCTATACTTTTCACTGCATTATTCCCAACCATTCTTTTATCATCCCATTTATATCTAGATTTTAATGAAACTACTTTGCCAAAGTTACAAATAACCTTATTATTATATTTAATGGGTAATTCTCAGTCCTTATGAACATTTGATATGCTTGATCATTCCTTCCTTCTTGGAACATCTGTTTCTATGACACTCCATTTTGAGCAGTAAGTATGTGTTGAACATTAAGCATAGGACATGATCTCTACACTCAGGGAGCATAAATGGAAATATGTTGAGTAATAATTGTGGTTAGGAAATTTAACAGTTCAACTGAAAAAAAACCCAAACTTTACTTGACACTGAAATCAAGGAATTTATTACATGTGCTTCATTTATGTGAATTAATGAGTACCCTAAATAATTTCTTTGTAATTAGTTATTTTAAACTTAGGTCTAATCGCCTGACCTGTGGGGGCGCAGTGGGTAAAGCATCGACCTGGAATGCTGAGGTCGCCGATTCGAAACCCTGGGCTTACCTAGTCAAGGCACATATGGGAGTTTATGCTTCCTGCTCCCTCTTCCCCTTCTCTCTCTCTCCTCTCTAAAATGAATAAATATCAATAAAAAGATTTAAAAAAAGATAAAATAGTAATATTCATTTATGAAAAAAACTAACTTAGGTCTAACAACTGGACATTTCGTACTGTGGCATTTCTTTTTTTTTTTTTTTTTTTTTTGTATTTTTCTGAAGCTGGAAACAGGGAGAGACAGTCAGACAGACTCCCGCATGCGCCCGACCAGGATCCACCGGGCACGCCCACCAGGGGCGAAGCTCTGCCCACCAGGGGGCGATGATCTGCCCCTCCGGGGCATCACTCTGTTGCGACCAGGCCACTCTAGCGCCTGGGGCAGAGGCCAAGGAGCCATCCCCAGTGCCCGGGCCATCTTTGCTCCAATGGAGCCTCAGCTGCGGGAGGGGAAGAGAGAGACAGAGAGGAAGGAGAGGGGGAGGGGTGGAGAAGCAGATGGGCGCCCCTCCTATGTGCCCTGGCCGGAAATCGAACCCGGGACTTCTGCACGCCAGGCCGACGCTCTACCACTGAGCCAACCGGCCAAGGCCTTTGTGGCATTTCCTTAGATCTTAATTCAGTGTAGGTATTTTGAAGTGAGTGGATTTAATTTAATCCAGGTAGATCAATTTCCGGTTATCTCACAGTTCAAGATTAAAGCACCAAGAGTCTGAATTGGCTGATAAATCTCGATCAACTGTGAATTATCTCGATCAACTCCCACTTTGGATCTTAATAATTTGTTTTAATACTTTGTGACATTGCCCAATTACTAATGGACTCGATACCTCTAAATGTCAGCACAGAAAATGTGTTTACCTTAAATGTACAGAATCCTGTTTGTTCCCACAGAAAGAGCACTATACTTTTTTATCAATAAAAATCCAATTTATTAATTAATTTGACTGCAGAGAAATATGTGGGCAACAGAAAATACAGCCATCAATATCTACTATGTGCCATATGTTAGGCATGTATAAAGACTATGATAAAGTCTAAAGTTCCATAACTATAAAGACTATAATAAAATTGAATTCTGAAATCTTACAATCTAGTCAGAATGCAAAGAACAGATTTTACTTTAGCATAAAGCTCAGCCAATGTCTTCTAGCTTTCTTCTCTTTATTTCTTCTCTTATAAAAATGTACTCAACAAATTTAAGAAATATTTGATTTTATACTATGTGCCAATCATTTTGATGCCAGACAGGCTACTAGTCTCATGGCCCTTTTATTTTAGTGAGTGGAGAGAGAGAGAGAGAGAGAATAAAATAAGTAATTCTTTTAGATTAAGATAAGTGCTGTGGGCTGTGGCTAGTTGGCTCAGTAGTAGAGCATTGGCCCAGCATGTGGAAATCCCAGGTTCGATTCCCAGCCAGGGCACATATGAGAAGCGACCATCTGCTTCTCCACACCTCCTCTTCCCTTTTCTCTATTTCTCTTCCCTTCCCACAGCCATGGCTCAAATGGTTGAATGGTTCCAGCAAGTTGCCCCCTCCCCCAAATGAATACCTAGAGGAAGTGTTCTCAAGGAGTAACTGCAATTGCAAAGGCCCTGAGCCCAGAACAAGCTTAGCATGTTCCAGGAACAAAAGGAGTACTAATTACTAATATCAATTATCTCAGGGACATATTTGGAGTGTCAAGATTTATAAGCCAAGCTCTCTGTCCTACAGGAGCTCTGTAACAGCAATAGACATAAGCAAAAAGAACACGATACAGCGCATAAGCGACAATGTAGTGACAAAAGCCTGTACAAAGTAAAGAGGCACTGAGGAGGAGGAGTGATGAATTCTCTGCGTCTGTTTCCAAGGCGGCTTCACAAAGGAGGTTGACAAGGTAGGGAAGAGAGTTGAAGGGAAGGGGGACAGGACACTGCATGCAGGTGCTGGTTCTGCTTCTTCATGATGAGCACAGTAGAAAGTGAGGCTCAAGAGGACAAAGACCAAGCTAGGAAGAGCCTTATATTCTGTGCATGACACGGTGGCGCAGTGGATAGAGCATCGGACTGGGATGGGAAGGACCCAGGTTCGAGACCCTGAGGTCACCAGCTTGAGTGCAGGCTCATCTGGTTTGAGCAAAGCTCACCAGCTTGGACCCAAGGTCGCTGGCTCGAGGAAGGGGTTACTTGGTCTGCTGAAGGCCCACGGTCAAGGCACATATGAGAAAGCAATCAATGAACAACTAAGGTGTCGCAACGAAAAACTGATGATGGATGCTTCTCATCTCTCTCTGTTCCTGTCTATCCCTATCTATCCCTCTCTCTGTCTCTGTTAAAAACAAACAAAAAAACCCAAAAAGGCTCTTAGGAAGGAACCACAGGACTGCCTTAGATGGATCACCACAGGCTCTCTCTTAAATATATCTGTGGGAGAATAAACGGGATAGTTCTAGAGGCAGTGAGAGAGATGAAATGATAGTCGCAGAGGGACCGGGAAAGATAGGAAATCTTAGAGTTTTTTAGGAGTCGAGGAAAAAGGAGTAGGGCAGATTTTTCACAGCTGAGTCACCTATATCTTTAAGTATCTGGCTCACAGTAGGCACCCAGTGTTTGTAGAACGCATGAAGGAATGAATGGTCGGATGTGCCAGAATGATGTCTGAGGAAGAGAAGTCGTAAGCCCGACTGCAAATACAAACTCTTCCTGTAATACAGAACCCTAAGTGCTTAAACCTCTTTTTAGGTGGGTCGTTTTAATCCTAACAACCCTATGAGGTAGGCGTTATTTCCATTTGTTAGACGAGAAGAACCCGAGGCTCAAGAGACACCGTACTCCAGGTTTTAGAAGTAGTCTTAAGTCCCACAGACAGCCAAGTGCGCATGCCTGGTAATTACTACTTTATATTGCTTAACCTAGAGGCTCAAAGAACGAAATGAATTACGTCAAGTGCAAAAACAGAGACGTCTATGAAGAGTCGGTTATTCTCAACAGGATAAAAGAGAGTTCCAGAAATTCCCCGCCAGCCGGTCACATCAGTGCGTCGCGTCACAACAGTCCGAACCCCAGCCGTGGCCCGCGACCCAGGTGGGGGCGGGGCGGGGCGGGGCGGGGCTCCGCGTCCGCGGCGGTGACAAGCGCAGTCGCAGTACAGCTCGTGAGCGCCGCGGCCTGGGGAGCAGGGAGGCGGGCCGAGCGGAGGGGCCGCGCCGCGCCGCCAGCGCAGGCGTCTATCCCGAGGCTGCTCGCCGCAGACGCCGCAGGCAGGGCTGACGTCATTTCCTCACGTACGTTTCTAGTGTTTCCGGGTTGCGGTCATCTTGAGCACGTATCTGGGTGACTTTTTGGCCACCTCGCCGCTGTCCGCTTCCCACCCCCAGGTCCGGTGCGGTCCCTCGCGCTTTCCCCCCTTCCTGACTCCTCCCGGGGCCCCTGCGGGCCTTCTGCCCTCGGTCGCCCGGGCTCGCCGCGCCGTCAGCCGTGGCTGTTGTTTGAGGTGGGTGAGGTGACGCGGACGCGGAGGGCCCCGTGCCGCCCCCTCCCCCAACACACTCACCCCCTCCGCGCGGCCAGCCGCTACCCTGCGCCTTCCGCCATTTTCCCGTCCGTGAGAGGGGGCCGATCGCACTTCGGGCGTCCGGCTCCTCGGTGCTGGTGACCCGGGAAGGAGAGGGAGTGTTTCGGGAGGGAAGGGTGAACGGGGCAGATTCAGGATGGCGGGTGTGCGTGTTTGTGGGGTGTTGCAGGTGGGGAGGCAGATACAGTGCGTGGGGGATGGAGTGCGGGAACCGACGGTCGTAGAACGACGCAGGTCCAATGCAGTTTTTTTCTTTGAGATGTAAGATCAACGTGATGTCTAAAGAGGCCTTGTAGGCCTGGGCAGTCTCTTTCTAGGGATTCTAGGTAGGATGCTGTTTTGGAAATGGCGAAGATTTCTTCTTTTACGGTTGTTTTAGGATAGGAATAGTTTATTCAGCAAACACCATCCATAAATCATCTTACCTTTTCTGGTTTTTTTTGTTGTTATTTTTCGCAAAGGGATTGCTATGTCATTGACTCTCAGTGATGGCCTGTTGAATAAGTGAATTATGGAAGGGCCTCACTTGTTACATCATGTATGCCATTTCCCATTTCATGTAAATTGTTTTTAAGATGGGAATAATGATTTCTCTGTGAACATTCTGTAAAATACGAATAATGTAATCTGTTGGTCATTTAAGTCTCCAGTCATGGGTTAAAAGAAGTTATGTTCTTGAAATGCTATGCATTTTCATGCCATAGTCGTCTTCTGAGTCTGTGTGGGGAGGGCGGCGAGTCTGGAGGATACACCACTGGGGGAAGGATGTGACGTCTTCCTTATTCCATATTTTGGGAGTACTGCTTTGTGGGATACGTTGTATGTTTCCTGATGATTATTTTATTTTTTAAAAATGGAAGCCCAGAAATGACTTTTCAAAATTTTCCTCTTCTATTTTGAGAAATTATACTAATCATCGGGCATATATTTCTGAAATGATCCAAACCTAGAATAATGTGAAATAAACCAGCTTTGAGAGGAAAAATATGTGTTGTTTTATTGATGTCCTTTTATGTCTTAACAGTATAGTCAGTTGATAAGCACTGTACTTAAAAAGCATATACATAATCTTTTTCAGTTAAGGGACTTAAGATGAGTAATCATTTCTAAATTAGTTAATAATTAGTTAAAATAAATCAGGTACTTCAGATGTAGTAGTGTTTAGTAAATATTTGTTGATTGATTGCCATGAAGACTAGTAATATTATTAGATTGTCCTGACTTACTTTGCTCTATCTCATAATTGTTTCTAATACTTATTGTAAATGTTTTTGATGCAGGAAAAATGAATGGCAGGGCTGATTTTCGAGAGCCGAATGCCGAAGTTACAAGACCTATTCCCCGTAATTATCAATTATGTATTTCTAATTAGAAGCACTTTATATGTAGAGAAGTTTTTACTTCCTTGACTAACTGTACAGCATCTGGGCTGGCTAACTTCATGGCTGTGTGACCTGTATAGTCACACAGTGATCCACATTTGGTTTAATAATCTATGGTTGTTGCCATTTTGAAAGTCTTAGTTTGTACAAGAGGTTACATTTTCATTTTGTATTGGACATATATTATGTAGCCAGTTCTAACTAGCAGATAGATAGTATCATTAACTTCTATTTGAAGTCAGAGTTTGTTAAAAGTTTACAAGTGTGTTGTATCATTTTTTAAAAATGGGTGTGTTTCGTTACATTTAGACTAAGGTAGTTTTTTAGACTTAGTTTTTCCACAGGTGTTTTAATGTTTGCTGATTTTCTTTGGTTAAAAGACATAGGGGCTGATTACATTCCAACAGAGGAAGAAAGAAGAGTCTTTGCAGAATGCAATGATGAAAGCTTCTGGTTCAGATGTAAGTTAAATTTTATAATCAACAAAGTTTGACCTTTAGTGCCTGAAATTTTAATGACTTTATAGAGCAGCGGTTCTCAACCTGTGGGTCGCGACCCCAGTGGGGTCACCTAAAGCCATCAGAAAATATATAATGCATATTAGGTATTTACATTCTAAATCATAACTAGCAAAATTACAGTTATTAAGTAGCCACCAAAATTATTTTTTGGTTTGGGGTCACCGCAACATGAGGAACTGTATTGCGGGGTCACGGCATTAGAAAGGTTGAGAACCACTGTTATAGAGAAAAAGTTGGCACACTTTTGGTGTAGTGTGGTTATTACTAAAAGAGGTTAATTAAGGAAATAGAATTGTACACATTTTAAAGTAATGATTTCTAGAACTTCTTTCAAGATTGTGAAGTATTTTTGTTGGTAATAAGTAATAGCATTTACTGTGTGTATATGGATTATATAAAAACAACATAATAAGGTTGATGATTGTTATCCTTACTTTACAGATGCAGAAATTGAGGGTTAGAGATGTGAAATGGGTTTTCTAGTGTTAGACAGCTGACAAGTCGTGAAGTCTGGATTTGAAGCCCAAGTCTATCTGAAACAGAAGCTCATGGTTTTAACTTGCACACTTTTAGCCATTACCTGTTAAAAACTGATTAATGCCCACTTTACCATTTTGAAACGTTACCAGCTTTTGATTTCTGACTAAAAATCTTATACATGAAGATTTTATTTTTTAAATACAGAGAATGTTGAAAGAAACATAAAACAGTATCTTACTTATGAACAGAAGTCTGGTGTTGCTTCACCTCACATTGCAGTCCTTTTAGATAAGGTAAATATAACAAAAAAAGCAGGATGGAATTTTGGAAAGGGAGGAGTGACCTAAGTAATTAAAAAAGATGTACATTTTCCTCAGTCAGCTTGGTATTTATTCTTACAGTGTGTAAGGTATTATTATGCTTGGGACATAAGTTTTATGAAACACAGTCTTCGTCCTAAAGTAGTTTTATGGTGTAGTTGAGACAAAGCCAATTCATGAAACACTTTAAGAAAGATTAAATACAAAACAGCAGTAGGAAATTTTAAGAGGTAAATTAGTTGGAATTGATTTAGTTAAGGCTTTACCAAACAATGGAGACTTAACTAGTAGGCCGTTAGGTAAATGAAGAATGGTGGAGAAGCATTCAGATGAAAGGCAGATTCTTCTATAACCTGATCTCTACTAGAAACTTGAGGTTGCTCTGATTGGAGTTCTGTCACAAACCAACCATCATTGTTGTTTTGAGCAAATGACTTGTTCTTTCTGGATATCATTTTACTCTGATTATGATGAGGACTATATACTAAACTCTAAAGTCCCTTTCAATTTTACCATTCGCTTTTTCTGTGGCAGAATACATGAGTTGGAAAGAGACCTTATTTCTAATCCATTACTCTTTATAGCATGAACAGAAGATAAGAGATTTATACAAAGAAATAGTGATAAATGGCAGAAGTAGTCATAGTATCTCCTTGACTAGACTGTACCCTATGTGTTATACCATTGTGGCCTAAGAAGGAAGGGGCAAGCATTGTCCATTGTAGAGGTGGCCAACAAACTCATTGCCTTCCATCCTTATTTAATTCTTCTGTGCTTCATGGTGCATTCCTTGAACCAAGCTGGAGGAGAAAAGTGATTGCAAATTGTACTGATGCTGTAATAGGGATTTGTCCTTTGAAAAACCTTAAATAATAATACATGAAGTGTCTCTAACTAGCCAACATTAAAGAAACCATTTTCCAGCAAAATTTAAATTTGTTAGTGGTAGAGTAAGGATTCAAACCTTAGGGTTTCTGCAAATTGTCTGATGGGAAAGCAAAAGCCCTATTCCAAAGTTACGGATTTTAATCATGAAGTCGAATAATTCAAATGTCTTAATTACGTTGGTTCTTAAATTGCCTGTATATAGCCTGACCTGGGGTAGTGCAGTGAATAAAGCATTGACCTGGAACTCTGAAGTCGCCAGTTCAAAACCCTGGGCTTGCCTGGTTAAGGCACATTTGGAAGTTGATGCTTCCTGCTCCTCCCCATCCTCCCTCCCTCCCTCCCTCCTTCCCCCTCCACCTTCTCCCTCCCCCTCTTCTTTCCTCTCTAAAATGAATAAATAAAATAAAATAATTTTTTAAAAAGTTGTAAAAAATTGCCCATATATAGTTTAGGCCAGGTTTGAGCAAACAACGACCTAAGGGCTAAATCTTTTTGTATGGCTATGAGCTAAGAATAGTTTTTGCATTTTTAAATGGTTAAAACCAATTAAAAGAATTGATATTTTGTTACATATGAAAATTACTGAGAAACAGTTCCCTACACCAATAAAAGTTTTTACGTGAATAATATGTATCTCACTCTGCTTAAAATGTCAAAATTAATATTTTTGCATCCATAAGTAAAGTTTTATTGAGACACAGCTCTATGCATTTGTTTATGTATTGTCTTAGTGCTTTTGCTTTAACATGACAGTTAACCAGCTTGAACAGCTTGAACAGCACCTGAAGTGTTTACCGTCTGGCTCCTTACTGGATGATTCCCAACCCCTGGTTTAGTACTACACTATCTAGTGTGGCAGCCACATGTAGCTCTTTAAATTTAAAACAATTTATAGTGGAAAGGATTTAAAACAAGGTAAACAAAGGGAAAGGAGCATGTCCAGAGGAGACCAGACAAGGGCTTCTAAGAGTCGTCTCCCAGTGGAGTCGCATACAAAAGAGCTAAATTCCTCCAGCTGCATAATGCGTAAAGTTGTTACCAAGGAAGGAATCTCATTAGAGACTCAGCACGGGGGTTTTGGGGGGGGCTGATTACTGGGGCGCCCTCAGCCTAGCAGGTACCAAAATTCCAGACTCACAGCAGGAAAACAGGTGTTCAGCATAAACTATGCAGCCAGTTTAAACACAGTGAGCCATTTATTGATTCACGTTAAGTTTTGTATCAGTGTAGGGAACTGTTTACTAGTCAAGTCCCTGACATCAGCCAAGAACTTTTGCAGGCAGACCTTGAATTATATTGTTTAATAGTTTGTAATGTCTTCTTAAATATGCTGCTTTTGTATTTCCACTGACTATATACTGTACAGCTTTTAAACATGGAAAAAGTCTCTTTTAAAGATCTTAATTGTGCAGCAAGACTTCCTGGATGGTTTTACTGGTACACATTTATCCTAATGAACTTGGACAAAATCTTTTCCTTTTGTTGATGTTGATAAGTTCTTTTTCCTCCTGTAGCTGTGCCTTTGGCTGCAACAAGTATGTTGATTACACAAGGATTGATTAGTAAAGGTAAATATTTAAAATTCTAATTTAACATTTTGGATATGTTACTATATGGTATTTTTCTGATTTTTGGGTAAACGTACTGTATCTGTATTATATTAAGCATTATCATTGATAATTTTCTACAGTAGCAGAAGAATTATGTCTCCATGGACCCATTTACACAATGTCTTGATTTGAGAATTTGATACTCTTGCACTGTAGTAAC
This sequence comes from Saccopteryx leptura, assembly GCF_036850995.1. Lineage (NCBI taxonomy): Eukaryota > Metazoa > Chordata > Mammalia > Chiroptera > Emballonuridae > Saccopteryx > Saccopteryx leptura. The sequence continues at coordinate 35,975,802 of NC_089507.1, forward strand.
ATTAACAATCTACAAGAGCAAGAAAAAGCCTGTGAATGGGTTACAGGGTGGCAGAATGACAAACCTAAGCCATCCACTTCACTATCGCTTAGGAGCTTTTCTGAAAACAAATTCATGGGGTCCAGCCCAGACTTAGGGAATCAAAATCTATGCACTGGTTTAAAGATGAATGACTCCCACCCTGGCCAGAGGTGAGGGTATGTGGGAGAAAGAATCAGTGGGTGCACTAATTGGAATGAGTTGATGCTTCTCTTTCTCTTTCATTCCCTGTCTTCCTTCCCTTCCTCTCTCACCAAAAAGACGAACGGCTCCCTTAAACCAGCTGTCTTATAATAATGGAGGGGTGGGGACACTTTCTTGTCCCAAACCTATTGGCTTAAATAGTACAGTGTATTCATATCTGGCATTGAGTTTAGAATACCTACTAAATGCATCATTCTCTACTTTTGTTTTTTTTTTTTTCCAGTGAGAGACAGGGACAGATAGGAAGGGAAAGAGAGATAAGAAGCATCACTTCATAGTTGCGGCACCTTAATTTTTCATTGATAGCTTTCTCATATGTGTCTTGACCCTGGGGGTGGGGGCTCTAGCCGAGCTAGTGACCCCTTGTTCAAGCCAGTGAGTGACCTTGAGCTGCAAGCCAGCAACCTTTGGCCTCAAGCCAGCAACCATGGGGTCATGTTTATGATCCCACACTCAAGCCGGTAACCTCAGGGTTTTGAATCTGGGTACTCAGTGTCCCAGGTTGATGCTGTATCCACGGCACCACCACCTGGCAGGCTGTTCTCTATACCTTAAAATTAAATACACATTACATTTATTTTGTGAACTGTCTCCTTGGAATAAGATGTCATAGAAAAGAGTGGTGATCTCAGGATGGCCTCCACATATCCTAAATACTTGTTTTTTAAATTAACTAGTTCATAAGTGTGACTCTTGATAGGAAAAATTAGCCTTTTCATATTAACAGTATAAAGTACTTAGTAATATTGATACAACTAGCTGTGAAAAGTAGTTTTGGAGGGAAATGAGAATTTTCTGGGCTTAAAATTTTATTTAAAGTATTCCCAAAGAACAACATTACAATGTACTAGCATGACAGGAATCTTAAACATGGAAACAGGTCATTATACATAGGCACAACTTAAATTGTCTGATAGGCTAGGATTCTTTCTATAGTGAGAAATAAAAACCATCACATTTTTTTAAATTGACTTTAAGAGAGGAAACGGAAGAGAGAGAAACATCAGTTTGTTTTTTTCTACTCATTTATGCATTCATTGGTTGATTCTTGTACATGCCTTGACTGAGATTGAACCTGCAACATTGACATATTGGAAGGATCCTCTAATCCAGGGGTCTCCAAACTTTTTACACAGGGGGTCAGTTCACTGTCCCTCAGACCATTGGAGGGCTGCCAAATACAGTGGTCCTCTCACTGACCACCAATGAAAGAGGTGCCCCTTCCAGAACTGCAGTGGGGGCTGGATAAATGGCCTCAGGGGGCCGCAGTTTGGGGACGCCTGCTCTAATCAGTGGTCGGCAAACTCATTAGTTAACAGAGCCAAATATCAACAGTACAACGACTGAAATTTCTTTTGAGAGCCAAAATTTTTAAACTATATAGGTAGATACATTCCTTATCGAGGTAGCGCCCGCATGTGGTATTTTGTGGAAGAGCCACACGAAAGGGGTCAAATAGCTGCATGTGGCTCACGAGCTGCAGTTTGCCGACCAGGGCTCTAGCCAATTGAGCTAAGGGCCTGGGCTCATCACATATTTTTAAAGAAAAGCTATGGCACAAGAACTTATGAACAGAGAATTTACTAATGACTAAGCATTGGGGATTATACAAAAGAAATGTAAGAGCAGCTGCTAGTAGTTTCTCTGAAGAAACTGAACAAATAGAGAATATAATATTTAATAAGTTACTAAGTTGTATAATAGAGACTTCAAGAGCTGTAGGTATTCTTTTTTTTTTTTTTTTTAATAAATTTTTATTAATGTTAATGGGATGACATTAATAATTCAGGGTACATATATTCAAAGAAAACATGTCTAGGTTATCTTCTCATTAAATTATGTTGCATACCCCTCGCCCAGAGTCAGATTGTCCTCTGTCACCCTCTATCTAGTTTTCTCTGTGCCCCTCCCCCTCCCCCTAAATCTCTCCTTCCCTCCCTCCTGCGTCCTCCCTCCCCCCACCCCTGGTAACCACCACACTCTTGTCCATGTCTCTTAGTCTTGTTTTTATGTTCCACCAGTGTATGGAATCATGTAGTTCTTGTTTTTTTCTGATTTACTTATTTCACTCCGTATAATGTTATCAAGATCCCACCATTTTGCTATAAATGATCTAATGTCATCATTTCTTATGGCTGAGTAGTATTCCATAGTGTATATGTGCCACATCTTCTTTATCCAATCTTCTATTGAAGGGCTTTTTGGTTGTTTCCATGTCTTGGCCACTATGAACAGTGCTGCTATGAACATGGGGCTACATGTGTCTTTACGTAGCAGTGATTCTGAGGTTTTGGGGTATATACCCAGTAGAGGGATTGCTGGGTCATAAGGTAGTTCTATTTGCAGTTTTTTGAGGAACCACCATACTTTCCTCCATAGTGGTTGTACTACTTTACATTCCCACCAACAGTGTATGAGGGTTCCTTTTTCTCCACAGCCTCTCCAACATTTGTTATTACCCGTCTTGTTGATAATGAGCTGTAGGTATTCAAAGAGGAAAGATTTCTGCAAGACTACTGTCATCAAAGAGTGTCTTGAAAAAAGTGGATTTTGAAGATGAGCAGGATTTAGATGAGTAGCGAAGGACAAATGTCAAAGGAGGGACATGATTATTAAAATAAGCATGACTATAGGGAGGGACAGGAGACACATGGCTAGAGTGGGAGAATCATGCAGGGAGGAGTGAAAAGTCCATTGAATAGCTAAGGTAGAGCCTGGAGAAACGGTCATTTTGATTAAGTTACAGAGAAGGTAACGAGCTTTTGGGCCTAGGTTGAGGAGGAGACCTTTTATCGTCAACAATAAAATCTCACCACTGCTGGCTCCCCCCCCCCCCCCCATTTTGAGAATGCCTTGCTCCTGCACATAACTGATTATGCACATAACTGAACCAGAGAAATTTCCTTTTTCTAGTTGCCGGTATATCCTGATAGAACTGTTAACATATAGTTAAAGGTGAAGTTTTCTGAAAATAATAGGACGTGTTACTGAGGAGACAAATTATTGTTAGAGCAAGAATTCTCCTGAAGTTTTAGTCATCATTTGATGATTATTTGACTTACCAATGACAGTTTATGCCTAAAGTCATAGCATGAGCAACAACATTCCAACACCATTCTCTGTAATTGTGACTGAACCTGTAGCCTTATAATGGAATTTAGTGTTTGGTTTTTGTTTTTAGAAAGGGTAAATTGTTGGCCTGACCTGTGGTGGCGCAGTGGATAAAGCGTCGACCTGGAAATGCTGAGGTCGCTGGTTCGAAACCCTGGGCTTGCCTGGTCAAGGCACATATGGGAGTTGATGCTTCCAGCTCCTCCCCCCTGTCTCTCTCTCCTCTCTCTCTCTGTCTCTCTCCTCTCTAAAATGAATAAAAAAAAAATTAAAAAAAACTTAGAGAAGTTAAGAATGAATCCAGGCTTTCTTCTCTGAGTCTACAAGAAAGGGTAAGTTGTTAAAAATGATTTAACCTAGGCCCTGGCCGGTTGGCTCAGTGGTAGAGCGTCGGCCTGGCGTGCGGGGGACCCGGGTTTGATTCCCGGGCCAGGGCACATAGGAGAAGCGCCCATTTGCTTCTCCACCCCCCTCCTTCCTCTCTGTCTCTCTCTTCCCCTCCCGCAGCCAAGGCTCCATTGGAGCAAAGATGGCCCGGGCGCTGGGGATGGCTCCTTGGCCTCTGCCCCAGGCGCTAGAATGGCTCTGGTCGCGGCAGAGCATCGCCCCTGGTGGGCGTGCCGGGTGGATCCCGGTCGGGCGCATGCGGGAGTCTGTCTCTCCCCGTTTCCAGCTTTAACCTAATTTGTAAAATGACATTGTTTTCTAGTGAGCGAGTCACAAGTCATCATTCTAACTTTGTCAGTTTTGTTGGGGTTTTGATATTTTTGAATAAAGATACAAAAAATAACATTGGATGATATGTCACTCATGTAACTATCTGAGAATTAAAAGTGTTTTTTGTTGTTGAAATTATTTTGGGATCTTGTTTTTTACGTGGGGAATTATTCTAATAAAAAAAGGAGTCCCTCCAAAAAATTGAGATTTTAGAAAAGGAATTCACAATTCACCAAGACATTTCACATTTAATTAAAATGCTGAACATTTTATATATATTTTAATCCATGGTGTGTCATACTGAACATAGTCTTAGCTATGACAACACTCTACTTATCCTCCCTCTCTATTTATCCTTTTCTGGCAAAACATTTAAACATGTTCAGGTCTGTTCTAACTTGAGAATATACAAAAGAAAAATCTTCTCTTACATCCATTCCCAACTGCTTCCAGCTGTCTTACATTAGAAGCCAGACTTCAAAAATTAGTGCTTTATACTTCTTTAACCCATTGTAGTCTGGGACATGGATTATGGGTACAGTCTAACATTTACCAAAACATGTTTTGGTATCATGCACAAGTTTTAAAAAATGTTATCAGCACAAGTTTTTTGTTAAATTTGATGGGCAGTTTTTGTTTTTGACTCTTAAACAACTTTAACCATCTTTGTTGAGAAATCTCTTCCCCTGGTTTTTATGACATTACATACTTCTGATTTTTTTTTTTTGAGTGATATGTACTATATACTGTTTTGGAAATAGAACTAAAAAATGAATTCCTGATCTCTTGGTGCTTATATTCTAGTGTGGGTTTTCTTCTCTTGTGGTTTCTTTGGAATTCAGTTTTTAAACTATATTACTACCCAGCAAAATGTGGCTGCTGCAGGGACCATTTATTGCTCTAGGTCACGGTGTCGTATCTAGTGTAGATGGCTGCTTCAGTCATATTCTGCAGATCTCCATATGAGGAGCCCCTTACAGGCCCCTCAAACTGAACTCATTTCCTCCCAAACTGAATTCATTTCCCCAAAACCAGTTTCTGTTTCCCCATATCTGAATGACAACACTGTCCAACTAGGAAACAGGCATTATCCTTCACTTCTGTCCTTAACTGGCTGTCCAATAAATGCCCAGTCTAGTCACGCTCTTAAATATTCTGTATACTGTCCACCTCTGCACTACCACGATAATACAACTGTTGGTTGCCAGCCGTATTGCACTAGCCTTCATTCTTCCTACTTCCCCTTAGAAAACAGCATCTCAGGTATCTGTCAGGGCATAGTGCATGTAGTAGATTCTCACATATTTGAGTGAGTGAATAGCAACCATCACACACTATTACACTGCTCACAGAAATTAGGGGATAGTTTATCACTTCATATTCATTTTGAAATGTCCCCTAATTTTTGTGAGCAGTATATTTTTGTCTTCATCGCCTCTAAACTGTAAACTCTGTGAGGGTAGAAAGTATCTTAATTTCTGTTACATTCCTACTTCGTAGTATATAGTGCCTGGTGTAAGTGGTCTGTAGATGAAGAAAAACTTTTTTGTATAAACAGGTATCATTACCGTCCTCCTTTTTCTTTTCATTTGTGTAAGTAAAGAAACAGACTAACAGCATAAATGAGTTCTGTATTTATAGTTTATATACATGAAATTAGGTAATTAAGTATTCTTTTAACATGAGATTCATCTAATGGTATGCTGAAACTGGCTTGTCTCGAGAGAGCTGATTTTTAAATTTTCAAGATTTTGGCAAGCTGGTTTTAAACCATTTGTTAGTTTGAAATGGTCATAGTTCAGGTATTTGCTCTCCACAGAAATCCACATTATAAATCAGGGCTTTTTATTTGGAGAGTTGGTTTACGCACATGATGAGATTCATTCACATTGTATTATGTAGTTGTAGGTTATTTATTCTCATTGCCATATAGTTTAGTTTTTCACTGTATAAATGTACTGCAGCAGTTTATTCATCCCCTTGTATGTTGGCAATTGAGTAGTTTTCAGTTTTGACTATTACAAGTAGTTTTGCCATGAATACAATGTCTCTTGGTAGACATTTTTCTGGATAATAGATTCACCTTTAGTAGATACTCCCAAACTTTCCAAACTGTTTGGACCAATTTATCCTTCCATTACCAATTTATTTTATTTATTATTTTTTTTAGATATTTTTTTCACTACCAATTTATTAATAAAGTTTTATTAATATCACATTTTCACCAACACTTGCTATTTTTGTGTCTTTGTATTTTAGCCATGTGTTGAGTGAACAGTGATATACATTACATTGTAGTTTTAATTTGCACCTGATGACTATTGAAGTTGAGGGCCTTTTGTTTATATCCCACTTGAAAATATCCTTTTTTTTGTGAAGTATCTGTTTAAGTTTTGTCCATTTTTCCATTGAATTATCTTCTTTTTCTTACTGGTTTTATGAGAGTTCTTTGTATATTCTGGAAATGAGTCTTTTGTCAGATCTATGTATTGTGATTATTTTTCCCCACTTTGATTAGTTCTTAATGTAATGCAATCCAATTTATCAGATCTCTACTTTATGATGAGTGCTTTTTGTGATGTTTAAAATTGTCTATTGTAAGGACATGAATCTCTTATGCATAGTTCTGTAAGCTGTTTTAATCTTTCATTCTTTTTTTCTTTTTTTTTTAATATTCAAACACATTTGTTTATTTGTTGACAGAGACAGAGAGTGAGAGAGAGGGATAGATAGGGACAGACAGGAAGGGAGAGAGATGAGAAGCATCAATCAGTTTTTTCTTAAGACACCTTAGTTGTTCATTGATTGCTTTCTCATATGTGCCTTGACTGCAGGCCTTCAGCAGACCGAGTAACTCCTTGCTTGAGCCAGTGACCTTGGGTTCAAGCTGGTGAGCTCTGCTCAAACCAGATGAGCCCACGCTCAAGCTGGTGACCTCGGGGTCTTGAACCTGGGTCCTCCGCATCCCAGTCCGATGCTCTGTCCTCTGTGCTACCGCCCAGTCAGGCTAATCTTTCATTCTTAAATTTTCAAGTATCTGGGGCTGTTTTGAGTTTGTATGAGAATCAAGGTACATTTTTTTCCCTTTATGGGTATGTAGTTGACCCAGAATTATATTTTGAAAGGACTTTTCTTTGTTCACTGTAATGCAGTGTTTCCTTTGTCGTAAGTAAGTGACTGCATGCATGGGTCTGTTTCTGGGCTCTTCTGGTTTTAGTCCATTTGTCTTGTCTTGTACTTAGACTGTCCTAATTACAATATCCATGGATCTTGATATCTGTTGGTAGTTCTCCAATTTTGTTGTTCTTCAATATTGCCTTGGTTATTTGTGGCCCTTTGTGTTTCCACAGTAAGCTTCTCAGTTTGAGGGGAAACCTTTGATTTTAATTAGGATTGCATTGAATTTATAGGTGAATTTATTGAGATTTATCATCTTTGTAATACTTAGTTTTTTGGTTCACAAACATGGTCTATTTCCCCATTCATTTAGCTTTTATTTTTCAGTAAGTTTTGTAGTTTTTAATGTAGAGATCTTTCATATTTTTCATTAGATTACTCCTGGATTTTTGATGTTTTTTGATGCTATAATATATATATATATTCTATCTTTTAAAAAATGTTTGGTTTTTTGTTTCTGGTATAAAGATAATTTTTTTTTGTATATTAACCTTGTATCAAATGATCTTGCTATAAATTAATCTATTCTAATAGATTATGGGGTCTTTTAAGTTTTTTGGTTTTTCTTTTCATTTTTCTGTTGATAATTGTTTATTTGGTTTTCTCTTTAAATTGCCTTATACTTCTCTAGGGTTCTGGAAAGAGCTAATGTTGTTAGGTAACATTTAAAGATAGTCTACTGCCTTGGCCAAGTAGCTCAGTTGATCGGAGCAATGTCAGCACAGAGGTTGCCGGTTCGATTCCCCTGTCAGGGCACATGTCAGGGCACATACAGGAGCAGCTCGATGTTCATGTCTGTCACTCTTCCTGCCTCTCTCAAAAACAAAATAGTCTCTACTGCTTTTTCCTTTTATATTTTTCCTTATTTCTGCTAATAAATATATTTTACTTTATGTTGCATTGCTGAACTTACTTGTCTCATATTAGAAGAGACCACACAGAAATAGTTTCTTTGCATTTTTACCATGATTTCTGTTATTTTCTTCAATATACTCTTAATATATATATTTTTCTTTTAGCATAAATGTATTTTATCTTAGTAAAGATATAACATCTTAATTATGTAAGTGTCTTCCTCTAACACTGAATGTTACTCAGAAATACTCTTATCTTTAGGAATCCTTTCAAGTCATCCCAAGTATGGATCCATCCCTAAACTCATATGTAAGTATGAACACTTGTTTTCTAATCTTTTTACTTAAGTAAAAGAATGTTTTTATAAAATGTTTTGTCTTATAACAGTTATTTGGTTATTTGTTCTGATAAATCAGTTTAAGATTTTCATTAAATGGACTACTGATGCTTTTTATTATTAGCATTAAAAATCATGAGTTACTTCATTTTTTTCTTTTATAATGTAATAGAACTATTAATTTTAAATTATTTTGTGAAGATACAGTATTTGAAAATAAATTCTCTTGGTCTGTATATCAGGAAAGAAAGTTGTTCAGAGATTCTCATTAATCAAGATAAAGTGTATATTAAAGCCTAACTTGAAAAAATAGACCTTTTCAATTTATATTAAAACTGTAAATAAGCATATTTTATTTATGTTTATGATCATAACTTATTTACATTTTATAATGTGGTTAATAGAAAATAAGCTAAATTGCTTTAAAAAAATACTTGAGGCTTTTTATGAGTCTTTCCAGGTTAGCCTCTCTTTTATATTGAAAATAGGCACACGATGCAACAATGGCCATATTTAGTTAGAATTTAGTAATTCATTATTTTAAGAGATTTGTTGCACCTAGTTTTAAAAAAAGACATTAGCTGGTCAAAGGGATAGTTATCATTTTATCAGAAAAGAAATGGCTTAAATTTCTCAACTAGGATAGAGCTTTGATGTTTGAGTTCTTATTCTATGTGCCTTTACCACATCTTTATCTATAATAATGAAGTAGTAAAGTAGAATTTATTCATCTTATAGCAACTTTGAGTTATTTTATTTTTTGAAAGTGAATTACATCCATAGACTCTGAACTCTGAATCTGATTTAATGTGATATTTTTACCATTATTTCAGGAAATCTGTCTTTCCACATCAAAGACATACTTAGAATCACATTTTTAAAAGTACTTTTAGAAAAGATTCTTGTCAAACAAAGCACATTGAGTTACACTTTTTTTTTTTTTTCCCAACAAATAAGTTGCTTGTATCATGGGATACTTTGCTGGAAAGCTTTCTTATGTGAAAACTTGCCAAGAGAAGTTCAAGAATCTTGAGAATTCCCCTCTTGGAGAAGCTTTACGATCAGGACAGGCACGACGCTCTTCACCGCCTGGGTAGGCCAGATTCTTATCTTTATTAAAGGTTTTTAATTTTAGCTAAAAAAGTGTAACTGGGTATTGCCATAATTCAGGGCGTGAAACATTGCATAGCTGAAGGACCATTGGAAACTTGCCATTTTGTTGCAAGCTAAAAACTAATTTGTTTTTTAAGGGTAGAGTGAGTTTTGTCTACCTTTGCTTTGATAAAACAAGTTGTATCCTATTGAGAGTGCATATCCCAGAATAAAGGATTTTAATTTGGCAAACGCTTTTGGTTACCTGTATTTTGAACTTTTGAGTTCTCAAATTTTATCATTTCCAGCTCAACAAATTTCAGGTTTTTAATCCTTCTGTTGTTTAAAATAGTACAGAAATTGTATAGCTATAGATAAATGAATCTGTTTGGATAGGTAGGTAGATAACGAATACTATAATTAGGTAGATTTGGTATATATAGTCATATCATAAATGGCAAGCAATTTAAACTCCACAAGAGCTAGATTTAATATGATTTCTTCAGAAAACAAACTAACTGATTTTCATACCTTAGCACATTTCTTTAAGTCAGGTATAGGCAATAACTCATGTTTCTTATATAATACGAATTCTTTTATAGGCACTATTCTCAAAAGTCAAGACAAGACTCAAATGTGAGTGATCGTTCTTTTGTGACATCCCCAGCGGCAGACAATATGGAAAGAGAGATGTTTCCTCGTTATGAGCCAATTCCATTTAGTGCTTCTATGAATGAATCTACTCCTACTGGTATTACTGATCATATTGCCCAAGGTAGAAACTTCTCTTGAAATGAATTTCAACATTTTATGGTCCAACGTATGTATAAACTTTATTTGATCACTTTTTCTGCTGGATATCACCTGTATGTTCTACCATCAGCCTAAACTCAGCATATTTGTTCCTTTGTTTGTTTTCTTTATCATTTTTTGAGGTCCAGTGTTAGACAGTACAGAAATATAAGGATACATTACTACTATGTCCCATTAGTTAAAAATACTAACCAGGTTTAGTGGAATATCCAAGAAGGGATAAGTTGTACCTCAGAGAGGCTTTTAAAAAGTTACATTTATTAGGCTGGTTTTAAAGGCTTTAAACTTCTTTGTAATGTGAGGAAAATAATAATTACTTGCCTTATAAAACTGTCGTCAAGTGAGAAAATCCACATGAAAATGCTTTGTGAAGTTAGTATAAATACTAGCTTTGAAGGTTGCATAATGTAAGTGCAGCACCATCAATTTTGGATTAAGGCCTGCGTTTGAATCACAGTTGACATTTACTAGTTCTGTGACTTTTGGCAAGTAACTGTAATTTGTGATCCCTTCAGTTTCTACATTTGTCAAATGGAGATGATAAACCTCTTTTAAAGAACTTTTGGGATGAGATGAAATAATCAAAGGTAGCTTATGCCTAGCAAGCATTAGGCTCTCATCAAATGTTAGTTTCCTTCCTTCCCTCAATCTAGTTTGCAGTAAAAGGTGAGGAATTAGAAACAAAGTACAGGTCTGAAATTCCTTATCTAAAATCCTAAATCCAAAAAGCTTTGAAAATACAAGTTTTTTAAAAATAAACCGTGATAAATTCTGACCTGAACTCATTTCAAACCATGACCTAAACTGACTTCCCTAAATTTTGTTATGGAAATACTGTTTTTACTTATTGCTGCTCTGAACTTCCAAATTGATGACTACTAAATAATATAAGGGCTATATACTGTAATATTTTTCTAAAATCTGAGAAAGTTTGAATTAACTCCAAGGGTTTAGGTAAGGGATTGTGGACCTCTATACAGTATTCTTTAAAAGTGATTGCTCTGAACCAAATACAATAAGCCAGTAGCTATGGGGAACAAAGGTTAAAGAAACATCCGGATTTTTGTTGTTTTTTTTTTTAAGATGGGAGAGATTTGAATCTATATACAAGGTGGGGCAAAAGGAGGTTTACAGTTGTTTGTATGGAAGAAATATAATATAATGCAAGAATAAACTGTTTTGTGTACTCACAACTGTGTATCTACTTGTGCACCGCCCTGTATTTATAGGTTAAGGGGAAAGAGGGGACACAGTAGAAAGGGAGAAGTTGATTATAGGTCAAGTGGTGTTCCAGAGGATGCAGAGAGGGTCTAGGTAGGTCAGGATATAAAGCAGCCACTGGCTATATATGGCTGTTTAATTGAATCAGATTGAAAATGCAGTTCCTGCCTGGCCTGTGGTGGCGCAGTGGATAAAGCGTCGACCTGGAAATGCTGAGGTTGCCGGTTCGAAACCCTGGGCTTGCCTGGTCAGGGCACATATGGGAGTTGATGCTTCCAGCTCCTCCCCCCTGTCTCTTTCTCCTCTCTCTCTCTCTCTGTCTCTCTCTCTCCTCTCTAAAATGAATAAATAAAATAAAAATAAAAAAAAAAAGATTTGTTAAAAAAAAAAAAAGAAAATGCAGTTCCTTAGTTGCTTTGACAGCATCTCAGTTGTTCAGTAGCCACGTGTGCTAGTGGCTGCTGTGTTAGACTGCAGATACAGAACATTCTCGTTATTACAGAAAGTTACATTGGACAGCACTACTTTAGAGCAAAAGTAAGATGGTATTTGCAGAAGAGACAGGAGAGAATGGAAGTTAAGATAATTTAGTTTCTTGGAGGATGAAAGTTTTTGAGAGTCTATTAATCCTCAACTGCTTTTTTTTTCCTGAATGACTGAAAATAAAGACATTCAATTACAGTTGATCCTCGAACAACAGGTTTGAACTGCACGGGGCCATTTACATACATCTCCTGTAAGTGGGCCCACACAGTTCAAACCCATGGAATTCAAGGATAAACTGTAGTCGGAAAGGGAGGAAGGTGGGCAGATTAGAGAGAGGGGTTAAAGTCATTATTCTATCACCAAAGGTAGCTGTCCTTGTTGCCCATCACATCTGTCCGTTTTTCTTGTCTCTTCAAGTTCACATCCATTCCACTTGTATTCTAGCCTTGTAATAATGACTTGCATCATTCCTTGCATTTGCATTAGCAAATTCCAGTCCCATGTTATATGGACTTGTTTATCTAAAAGCAAACAAAAAGCCCTTTGGTATCTGCCCACAGACCACAACAAGGTCCATATTTTAGTATATTTTATGTCTTCCAAAGCAGCTAGCCATTCATCTGCTGCTCTGCTTCCTCACCCCTCTCCGAGTCAGGACTGCAGCTCTTCGCTCTCTGCCTGGACCAGCATCAGCCTCCCTTGCTTTGCCCCAGCTTCTGTCCTCCCTTATTAAGACACCCTCCCCTTTTGTTTGTGCAGAACTACTTGCCCTCTTAATTCTGCTTTCTCTTACCAAGAATTGAAAGTTACTCGAAATAAAACGTATTCCTTCATAGTTGTTTGACACTTAGTTTATTGCAGTGAGATTTAAATCAGTGCTCTTTTCTGTTGGCTTACTCCTTCCAGCTCTGTATAACCTTCCCAAAGAAGTCAGTCTTGCTCCTGCACGGTGTAGGGTGTTCCCATTTGACTTTTATAAGTGTAAAACATTCTCCCTAACTTTCTGTCTGATATATATTTTCATTATTTATTGCAGAATTTCAAAGCAATGAAAACAGTAGCAGACCTGGAAGGAACTTGAGAGATTATTTAGTTAAACTTCCACATTTCACAATTGTGAAAACCAAGATTCAAAGAAGCTTAGTGATTTGCCCAAGGACATTTACTAATTGTCGGCAGAGTAGGAATGACAACCTAGGGTTTCTGACTGCTAACACAGTGTACATTCTCCTTCCGAATTTTAACAATATCATTTATGGTGAAGAGAAATGAGTCCAGTAATTACTCATTACTAATAAAATATAAAGTTCTCTTTAAACTCAATATAAGGTTATAATATTTTTCTTTGCATTTTTTTTTGAGCATGAAAAATTTACATTTCAACAGTGGTGTAAATATTAGAACTAATATGGAGAAATTTAAATGCTCTTTGTATCAGTGCAGTATACTTTGTATCAAAATAATTATGGTTGAAAGCATTTAATGTATAGTTATATTGCTTTAAAAATTCTGATTATTCAACCTGACCAGTGGTGGTACAATGAGTAAGAGAGTGGACCTGAATGCTGAGGTTGCTCTGGCTCAAAACCCTGGCTCAAGGCACTTAGTGGAAACAATCAATGAACAACTAAAGTGAAGCCACTATGATCTCGCTCCCTTTCTCTAAAATCAATAAATCTTAAAAAAATTCTGATTACTCAGTGGGATCTTATCATTGAGTTCCAAAATAGTACCACTTAACAAAAATTTTTTTTTTTAAATAATTATAATTAAAATAATGTGCCAAATTTATATGCCTTATTAAGAACCTCTGAAAAATATTACTTGGGAGTAGTTATGTAAGATTGTAAGTAGTTGTTCATTGAGTGCTGTGTTAGCATTAGTTAACTTCTTTAAAAATGTTTTTTTGCTGGTTAAACATTTAAGTAAAGTATGCTCAATATTTAACTCTGTCAACCAGTATTAAGAGTAACCACTTCCATGTTTCCTCAGTATTTGGCTCTTTGATAATATGTATTCATACTTTGACTCTTTGGGAGAGAGAAAGAATACATGCTCATAGTTGCCCTTTCTCTTTTCTGTCTTGGTGTTGTATCCATTAAACCTATTGTATCCATTAGAACTAAGTGAATAGGATGCATAGCATGCTTAATGGCTATGTTTTATACTTTTCAGTAGCTATTGTCAAGTATTTTTGTTTAAGTACAAAGATGGTAAAATAAAAACTTTTTAATAGCTGGAGTTTGTGTATAGAGTATGGTTATGGGAACATTTAACCAAATAAAAGCCATAATGTATCAAGTTTTGTTCACTTATTATTAGTAGAATATATTTCTTTTTATATAAACACTATGAATAACTTTGCTGTTTAAAAACTAACATGTTAAGTGGTAAATTGTGCTGGTATATATTATGCTCTGTTCTGGCATGGTTAGTTTTTTGATTTTTTTATGTTAACTTTAAATTTTAGAAATAAAAGCTTGAAAATGTGAGAGGAAGTTGATTTTAGTTTTATAATTGCCTTGGGGAAGATATAATACTTTTGGAATGGTGGTAATAATTTGATTCTCTTTTATTTTCTATTTATATTAAAGGTAAGGAGCATTTATAAACTTTAGTTGCTTTGGATTTATTAAAATCCTTTGATCACCATTTATTAACTGTTTGTTGTTTTAGGACCTGATCCCAACCTTGAAGAAAGTCCTAAAAGAAAAACTGTTACATATGAGGAATTAAGGAATAAGAACAGAGAGTCATATGAAGTAACGTTAGCACATAAGACTGACCCCTCAGTCAGGCCTATGCAGGAAAGAGTGCCCAAAAAAGAAGGTATGATAGTTTAGCCTAATCACTTTACTCTTTAGGATTGGATACCCAACATTAGTTAAAAACATTAATTATACTAATGTGATTTAATTCTACAAGCAGTTAAACAGAATAACAGTTTTTTAAAAGAATAGCTATTTTATAGTTATCAAATCTTTGGTTTTTAAGGTATTCCAAAGGCCATTTTGTGTTAGAAAATGAAGTCTAAATAGTATAAAAGATAGTAAGGCTAGTTTTGTAATACAATATAAAAATTACACATCCAATTTCACTTTTTTCTTATAAGAAATCACCTTAGGAATCATTTTTTAAATAATGCTTCTATTGCATAGAACCAGGTCTGGTGACCTAAGGTTGATAATTGGGTTGTAATCACTTATGGCAGAACCACAGAATCATGATTAATGAAATTGATTTTCTTATGGTTGTGAAATTGAAATAGAGTTATGTGTCTTGCAAAGCATCTTTAGGACATTTCTAAAAGAGGAGTTTGACTTTTTCTAAATAGTACTTTTGCTCTATAATTAATTATAAGTTTAAAAATCACAGTTTCTTTTAAGTCATTTTGAAACAGCTGTACATTACCCCAAGTAAATTTTCTGACACAGAAGTTTATCTCTAATGGAAGAGGGCATTTCGAATAGGGGTTTGTAGCTATTTATTTATTTATTTAAGTGATAGGAGAGAAAATAGGCTCCTGCATGCGCCCCTACTGGGATCCACCCTGCAGCTGCTATCTGGGGTGGATGCTCTGCCTATCTTGGGCCCATGCTCGCAACCAACTATTTTTAGTGTTTGAGACGGAGGCTCCACAGAGCCATCCTCAATGCCCGGGGCCGATGCGCTCAAATCAGTCAAGCTATGGCTGTGGGAGAGGAAGAGAGAAAGAGGGAGAGAGAAGGGAAAGGGGGAGGGGAGGAGAGGCAGGTGATTGCATCTCCTTTGTGCCCTAAGAATGGAAACCTGGATTTCATATACCAGGTCAACACTCTACCACTGAGCCAACTGGGTAGAGCCTTTTTTTTTTTTTTTTTTTAAGGTGAGAGGAGGGGAGATAGGCAGACTCCCACATGTGCCCCAACTGGGTACTACCTGGCAACCCCATCTGGGACCAATGCTCGAGTACTGAGCTATTTTTAGTGCCTGAGGCTGATACGCTCCAACTGAGCTATCCTCAGCACCTGGGGCTATGCTCAAACCAGTTGAGCCACTGGCTGCTGGAGGGGAAGAAGGAGAGAAGAGGGTTGGAGGAGAAACCACTGGTTGCTTCATTTGTGTGCCCTGACTAGGAATCAAACCCGGGATATTTATATGCCAGGCCTACACTAGCCACTGAGCCTCCGACCAGGGCCACTTATAGCTATTTCAATATACAATTTTAAGTCTCTTGAGGCATTTCAGAGAATGTGTCATTGTTGCAGGGTCTTCTCTTTGCTACTTTAAAAATTGAAATCATAGGTCCTTTGTACCTTCTTGAAAGTCATATGCCACGAAGAATATAAAAATACATTAAAATTATTAGTATTTTTTTATTATGATCATTCTTTTAGAGTCAGTTTTATTTCTAATTGTTGGTGGTTGCTTCATTTAGAATTTTCTTAATTATGTTAGATAATATGTCATATCGACATAAACAATCTAGCTTTAAAATAGATTTGAAATCAGCATCACTTGCTAATGTTTATCATTAAAATAATAGTGTAAACCATATGCATTCAATAGCCATTAATCTGATATGTAAAGACTTATTTGTTCTACTGATTAATTAAAGGAATTAGACTGTAAGCTCCATGAGGGCAGGCTGTAGTATTTTTCTCTCTTTTGTAGTCTTTTATGTCTGTACAACCATACAGTGATAAATCAGAAACAGTGTTTCATTGGACCTCCTATAGTAATAAAAACTAAGGAAAAGAAATACGATAGAAGTATGGCATGTTAGATTTTGATATATGTGGTTTTGACTGGAATCAGTCTTTTAAAGTTCTGTTACATGACACAGTAATATGAAATAATTTCTGTATAAAAAGTTGATTTTTTGTGTGTTCTTTATATGAAGAAAAACATGAAATAGTTTCAGTGATTTTCTAGAATGTTCTATTCTAGAATCCACACAGAAAATTTGACATTAGTACAGTTCAGGTTTACTGGGTCAGAAAATACCACTTAAATGTTTCAGTTTTAGATTCTGTGAATGACATTTACCTAATTAGAAATTAACAGAAATTTTAGAAACATAAGCACATTTTCAGTTAGCTGTCAGGGCAATGATATCACCACACATACAGCTTCTAGAAAATTCTGTCTTTGCTAATGAGGGAATGAAAGCAAGGAGAAACGGCAAAATATGAGGGAAAATGGTATATAATGTCTTAGTAATACGAAATAGTCTTGCTTCAAAGACTAGAAGTACCTTGGGGAAGAGGTCCTAGTCCTTCCTTTGATAACTGCTTCTTTACGTTGTTATGACTACTTGTAATTCACAGAAGAAGGCGGTGTAGAAGAGAGGCACAAGTTTCAAAATAATAATTTTATGTAGAGTACAGGAATATTGGGAACTATTTCCTCCTTGTACAGTGTTATGGCTCATGGGAGAGAAGATTGAACTAACATAACCTGAAAAACTGACCATTTCTATTCTATATTTTTTGTGAAAAACAAATTTTTTTTTATCATAATGTTTTAATTTCCTGGTAATTTTTTTGCATGTGCCATAATGCACATGCATAGGTAGTATGGTAAAGTTGTAAAGACACACAGGTTTTGGTCCTAAACAGATGTGTTCCAATTTTAGTTCTACTTGTTCTATTAGGCTTTGTACCTTGGGCAAGTTACTAATCTATTTTCTTACCCTTTAAATGGGGGTTGTGTTTATAAAGTTGTAAGGAGAATCAAATATTTACGTAAAGCTCTTGATACAAGGCATGACTATCTATGTACCTGCAGCTCACTTTAGTCTGGCCAGCCCCTTTTTAATTTGACTCTCATGTACGTTTATTCAAATGAGAAACAACTTCTCATCTTAATAGCAAACTTAAAGTAGTACCTTTTATGTATTACTATTTGGAATCATCAATTATTTGTGCTTTTTTCCTAGTCAAAGTAAACAAATATGGAGATACTTGGGATGAGTGAAAAAGTGCATCATTGGACCTAATGAAGGAATTTCACTGCCCAGCTTCATCTAGGTGGTCATGAGTATCTGCGTGCTTTGAGTTCAGCAGCAGTCTTCATAAACATTTAAAACTAGAACTGGGTTTTTCATGGTTTGGCTTATTAAAATAATGTTTAAAAAACAAATTTTAATGTTAATACTGTGAATATATTCACCTTGGGAAACTACATGAATGATGATGATATTATACCACAATTGTGTACAGTCGGAAACTTAAGTTACAGGACAAGAATACTCTTATAAAACTATTGAGAGATTGTCATGCTCTAAAATCAATATACCTGAAAAGAAATGATACCTGCATGTTGAATTGGGGTGGGGGTGGGGGGCTGCAAGCATAATTTTAAGTGTTAAGCTTTACATCAAAAAATTATAAAAACGCTTTTCTCCAGTGTTTGCTCTATTCTTTTAATGTTTATGGTAAATAAAGTATAAAGGAACATGCATCTTCATTGATTTCATAGTTTGCAAATTATTTTTAAGTACAATTATAAGTAAGTGGCATTTTGTAGGCATAGGAAATAAAGGCATCTATCTCTGAATATTTAATAGTGATACGATAAATGTGACTTGTGGATTCATCAACCTACAGTGAATGGCTCAATGCCTTAAAGAAAGGAGTGGTCATGTTCAAAAAATTGGGACATTTCAGTGGACTACTTGGTCTTTATTATGTTTGTTCCTTGTGTAGGTGATTGGAAAATGAAGTTGTGGTTTCATCTAAATTCTTACTTACATTTCTACCAGAACTTTAGTGTTTCAGTTGGTGTTTGAGTTAATGCAAGTCATCCTAAAACTTGGCTTGATTTATCACAGTGATCACTTAGTAAATTATATAATGTCTAATTACTGAGTTGTACACTGAAACTAATATAATGTATGTCAACTGTGATTGAAAAATAAAGATTCTTGAAAGTCAGAAAACTCAATTTATTAGTATTTCTGTAGGTCAGGAATTAAGGATTTCAGCTGAATGGTTTGGCTCTTGGTCTCAGGTTTGCAGTCGTGCTGGTGGAGCTGACAGGGCAGGGGGCTACAGCAGCTGGGGCCAGGCCGGGCCCCCTTCCCTCTCCTTTAGTTCTGGGGCCTTGCCATGTGGTCTTTTCACGGGGTAGCATGGGCTCCTCTCAACAGTGTGCTCACAGCAGTCAGACTGTTTGCGTGACCACTTAGGGCTCTTGAATGAGTGTTCCAGCTAGTAGGTTTTTAAAAGTAGCATTGCCCTTGATTGACGACCTAGTCTCAGAAGTCAGTAACATTTCTGTACACGCCTGGCTGTCAAAGGACTGAAAGACTTCTACCCTCGTGTTTTTCTAAAGAATATGCAGGATGAACGATTTGCAGCTATCTTCACGCCAGCACTTGGCCAAGGTAATTCACATCCCTCCGGTGTGCATAATCAACTCAGCTTTTCCCCGGAACTCGGACTCGAGCCCTATTATAAAGCTCAAAATCTTGGAGCTCATCTAATCCGGTCTAGGAATGTATGAGGCATTTGGGCAAAAATCTGAAGACCTGTGAACAGAATTTGCCGTTTTCAACCTGAATACTTACTAGGCATAATATTCTTAGATATCCCATTCAAAATGAAATGTAAGGCACACACCAGTCACTTGGCCAGCAATTCTGAGGTAGAGCCAGCTCATATTGCCAGCTTCGATTAGGGCTATGGCATATCCCCGAGGGGTTTGTTGTGGCTTGTCCTACCTTTTCCTAAAGGTAGCTCATGCTTGCAGCCAACTAGTTTTTTCAGCCTGCCCATAGAAATCAAGGATCCCAAGGCCTCTATACTGTCCCTCTCCAAACTGGTATGATTTTTTAAGTCTGTGGAGCTGTTAAGCATCAATTGAAATCCATCCATTAAAGGAACAGTCCCTTTTCTATATTGGGTTTCCTGTGAAGCTGATGAACAACATCCCTAAGATTCTTGGAAACCTTGGCATGATCTACAAAGGCACGCCTCTAAGACATGTAGAGGGTCATTTGTGTGTGTGAAGTGTCCTATGATGCGTGCACTCTCATCTTTCTGAGGTCTTGAACAAAAAGTCATTACCCCAGTTTAGATTTGATCTTTTCCTGGAAGCCACTTTCGGATATGAGAACCCTTCACTGGTTTAAAAATCTGAGGCCTGTATATTTTATCCAAATCACATGGAAAATGGAATAATTTTAGTCTCATTTTAGACAGCCAGGTGGTACACTTAACGCCCAGTAATCTTAGCTAGACCAATTGATTAGATAAAGGGGCAGATCAGATACACGTGATCAGATAAAGGACCGATCAAATCCATGGCTGATTAGATTAAGCAAACTAGCTATGTGGTGGATTAGATTAAGCAAGGGGCAGGTTGGATCGGGATGATTAGATCAAGCAGTTGATTAGCAGTTGCTTGTATTACGCAGCTAATCAGGTTGAGAATCTGATTACCAATTAGATTAAACAGTTGATCAAATAAGGGATTGAGCAGATCACTAATTAGATCAACAAATAAGCCAACTTGAGCTCTTTAGTTTAATGGTCAAGAAAATCAAATAATGTTTTGGATCAACGGAGCTGATTAGTTCAGTGCCTGAAGGTTAAGTGGTTTGATTAAGGTGGTGACTAGATTGAAGTGTCTCTTAGATTAGCGACCAATCAGTGGTTGATTAGTGGCTGGCTAGATCAACAACAGATGAGATCAAAGCTGGTCAACTAGATTAAACTAATAAGATTAATGACTGCTTGGATTAAGTGGCTGCTTAGTGCAAGGAGCAGATAAGATTAAATGGTTGATTAGTTAAAGGTGCTGAATTAAGGCACTGATGTGAATAGTGGCCCATCAGATTAAGCAGTCGATTAGTTCACACAGGACCGATTAGATTAAGTGACCGCCTGAAGCAGATGATTAGATTAGTTGATTTAAATTGGTGTTTGATTAGATAGGCTTCATTTAATTAAGCAGCTAATTACAATTAAAGGTTGATCAGATAGATCAGCATGCAACACCATGTTGCTGATTAGATCAAGACAGAAGAGCGCTGATTGATTTAAGGGGGTGAGTAGATTGGTGGCTGCTTAGATGAAGTAGCTGACTATATTACGGGATTGATTATAGATCAGCGGCTGATTGTGCCTGAGATGATTAGATTAGGATTCCAACCAGATGAGATGTTGAGTGGATCAGGCACCTGTCTGGATCAAGCTGCTGATTACATTAAGGGTCAAGCAGCTTGAAAAGTGCTGATTATATTAGCTAAACCTGCCATAAAATTGGTCCCCATTAGAAGAGATTTTTTGTTCTTTTAATTTTTATTGCCTTTTTTTTTTTTTTTTAGAGAAACATCAATTTGTTGTTCCAACCATTCACGCACTCATTGGTTGATTATTGTATGTGCCCTGACCAGGGGTTGAACCCACAACCATGGCATATTAGGAAAATGCTCTACCCAACTGAGCTATCAAGCCAGGGTAGTTTTTGTTATTTTTTTTTTTCTTGCAAGAAACCTGACTGTAGATAATCCAATTTATGGGGTTGAATTGGCTGCTTCTGAGCTCCCTATGACCCTAAATGTGTATTCCTCTATGAATTAATTCTTCCCATGATTCCTCCTATAATAAGCTGTTCCTTGGGATAAAAAAAAAAGGAACATTTGGGACATTGGTTTATCCCTGTAGGCTCTAGCAGTGTATTAAAAAAATCCAGTGCTTGAGTGCTGACTATGAGCGAGTACTAATTAGTTAAGCAAAACTCCACCATACTAATGAGGAATAAAGTCATTGAGGTCGTGGAAAGGACAGTTGATTCATGTTGTGACTCAAGTGACGTATTTTTCATTGTTGAAAATCTTGGCCAATACATCTTAGAAAGTACTCCACATACCTACAAGAAATGATCTTTCTTGCCCTGTGCTTCTATCTCCATACATGATGATTTTCTTCTTCGGGGCATGACTTCCCAAGTTCCTCCACTTTCATTCCTGTCCTAAGTGGTCTTAAAACCCAGAACTAGAGCAGAGTGGAAAAGTGGATGGGGAGAATGAGAGAGAACTTTTAAATTCTTTTACTTCACTGTAAGCATGTTAGGATACAACATTGTTCTTTTTTCTTTTTATTTTTTTATTGATTTTTTTGGAGAGAGGGGGAGAGAGAGAGAGAAAGAGAAGGAGAGTGAGAAAGAGGGGGGAGAAGCAGGAAGCATCTACTCGTAGTACTTGCTTCCTGTATGTGCCTTGACTAGGTAAACCCAGAGATTTGAACCACCAACCTCAGTGTTCCAGGTCACTTTATCCACTGTGCCACCACAGGTCAGGCCAACATTATTTCTTTTGGGGGTGTGAATTCTCCCACCATGTCCTTACATAGTCAAAAAACATACAGTGCTCAATTCATTTGAGAAAGAGAATCACAATGTTTCTGTTCCACTGTAAGTTTATTATTTTAAGGTAAACTTGAAAATTTTTAATGTTTAAAATTTAGAGGTTTAAGAAAGTTTAAAAGCCACAGATACAGAGTCTAGGAAGCCGAAGGCTGTGAACGTCCTTCCTCACTCAATCCATGCTTAATTTTGCACTCCTCACAGGTGAGCAGGCAGTGCCTAGGAGAAAAGGAAAAAAAAGGTTTGTGCTTTGACACTGGAAGCTATAGTCTTTATTTTATTTTATTTTTAAGTGAGAGGAGGGGAGACAGAGAGATTCCCACATGTACTGGCCATGCTCTGCCCATCCAGGGTCATTGCTCTGCAACTGAGCTATTTTTAGTGACTGAGGTAGAGGATCCAGGGAGCTATCCTTAACACCTGGGACCAACTTGCTCAAACCAATCAAGCCATGGCTGCAGGAGGAAATGAGAGAGAGAGAGAGAGAGAGACAATGAGGAGGGGTGGAGAAGCATATGGCCACTTCTTCTGTGTGCCCTGACTGGGAATTGAATCTGGGACATCTACACACCAGGCCAATGCTCTACCACTGAGCAGCCAACCAGCCAGGGTCCTGGAAGCTATATATTAATGAAAGACCTTTTTCTATGCTGAAGTTCAAAAGCCTAATTTTTAAGGAAATAATAGAAGCTGTTTCTTGGTTTGAGAACACCAAATTTTATTTTTAAAAAGGCCAATAATCTTGATATCCAATGTTGATTTCACAGTACTGTGCTGCCTCTCCAATAGAATCCACTGTTACAAGTGAGGGCCTTTAGTAAAATGCATCCTCAATACTAGTCCTATAGTATATAGAAAGAGCTATTACTTACTGAGCGCTGTCATAAATAGTCATTTCTATTCCTTACAAAATTCCACAAAAACAATTCTGCTCACTATTTTATACAGATGAGAAGATTCAAGATCAGAGAGTTTAAGAAACTTTTCCAAAGCTACATAGTTTATTTAGTGAGTAGTAGGACTGGTTTTCAACCCAGGTACTCAGGCAAGAGACAATGCCTTTAACTCCAGAGTCCTACTGCTTACATCCCCTAATGAGAATTTACTATATATATATTAACATAGTAAAGGCTCTGAAAAGTACTGCAGTAGAGAAATCTTTAAGCCTGACTGGTGGCGCACAGTGGATAGAGCACCAGCCTGGGACACTGAGGTCCCATGTTCAAAACCCTAAGGTCGCTGGCTTGAGCATGGGATCATAGTCACTGGCTTGAGCCCAAAGGTCACTGGCTTGAACAAGAGGTCACTGGCTTGGCTGGAGTCTCCCCTCCAATCCCCCACCCCCGTCAAGGCAATCAACAACTAAAGTGCTGCAACTATGAGTTGATGTTTCTCATATCTCTCCCTTCCTGTCTCTTTCTTTCTTTCACAAAGAAAAAGAAGAAGAAACATGTTTAAATAGGGGGTTACCCCATGATTGTAGAAGCCATGTCCGCTGATTAAAGTGTTCTTTTGAGACTTGCACAATGCCTTGAATATAGTAGGTACTCACCAAATATTTGTTAAGTAAATGAAATAGGTAACTAAGTTAAATAATAAGTGATTATTAGTGAAGTTGAATAGCAACAACTTAAAATTTGAGAGAAAAGAGGTTTTTCCCCAACATATGGATGTTAAGACTGTTTAATATTATAAATGGTGAATGATCTATTATTTACCTTTTATAATTATCTTCATTACAATCCCTCATTCAAACAGATTACAAACCTGTTATGTCCTGGACCAAAACCAGCCCCACGCAGCTGATCATCAAGGGAGTGAAATTTACTCTGGCATGCTCCTATGTAGGATGCCTTTCCAAGGCCGTAGCCCAAGATACCAGCAACTGTAAAAGGTTAAGAAAGACAGATTATATCAAAGGTTAGAATCTCCTCCCTTAGTTATCTTCTAGAATTTTCTTTACTAGTAGTAATTTTAATATTAAAAGAACCATGATAAATCAATGCACAAACACTCTGGGAGTGAAGCTCCCTAGTAAAGAACAGGATTAGGAACTGGAGAGCGTTCTCCCTCAGTTTTGATCTGGTGGGAGAAGGGCCAGGACAAGCAGCAAAGGTGTGACCCCAAGGCAAGCAGCCTGAGGGAGGCCCAGCCCGTAAACAAATGTCTGAGGCCACCAAGGCTGTGGCTGTACGTAGTCTCCAAATCACTGGGTAGGAAATTCTCTTTATGGACGGGAGTTTGTGGGGCTGCAGTCCATGCTGCCAGGAGGGGAGAGAGGTCACAAGGCAGAGGAAACGTCTCAGGGAAGAGATCTCCAGCCTGCTCCTCCTGCTGGGGATGAAGTTGTAGACTGAAGTGGAATGCACTTTCTCTGTACAGAATAGGTCTGCACATTACGAGTGGAAGAAGACGAAACTCCGAGTTTGTGGGAGGTGTATTAAATAGTCCCAGATTTTGAATGAACTAAGAACTGTAAAGTGGCAAAAAAATAAAGACTGATTTTTCATAAAGTCAATGCAGGCAATTTGGTTAACCTGGACATTTATATCTCCTGTTGCTATAAACATCCTTTTAAAATAAATTAATTTTTTTACTCCTATGACTTACGTGCAACTTTAGGCAATGATCCAAATCTTGGGTTAGCTGCTAAATAACCTAAGGAGTAACATATAAACCTTTTATTATTTCATTTTATTATTTCTTAGGATTTATAAAGTATAAAGAAACCTTCAAAATTTAAGATATACACAGATCCTTAATCAGAAGAAATGACCCTCAAAGACTTGTAACTCAATTCTTGAATGAATTTAACTCTCAAATAGCTAATAAAAAATTTTTTTTCTTTTCTTTTTCTGAAGCTGGAAACGGGAGAGACAGTCAGACAGACTCCCGCATGCGCCCGACCAGGATCCACCCGGCACGCCCACCAGGGGCGATGCTCTGCCCACCAGGGGGCGATGCTCTGCCCCTCCGGGGCGTCGCTCTGCCGCGACCAGAGCCACTCTAGCGCCTGGGGCAGAGGCCAAGGAGCCATCCCCAGCTCCCGGGCCATCTTTGCTCCAATGGAGCCTCGGCTGCGGGAGGGGAAGAGAGAGACAGAGAGGAAGGAGGGGGTAGGGGTGGAGAAGCAAATGGGCGCTTCTCCTATGTGCCCTGGCCAGGAATCGAACCCTGGTCCCCCGCACGCCAGGCCGACGCTCTACCGCTGAGCCAACCGGCCAGGGCCCGCCAATAAAAATTTTTAATTGAATTTCCTGGGGCGACATTGGTTAGTGAAGTTATACAGGTTTCAGGTGCACAATTCTGTAACATCATCTACATCTTGCACTGTGTTCACCACCCCAAGTCAAGTCTCGTCCATCACTATCTATGCCCCCTCTACCCTCCTCCACCTCCCCCAACCCCCTTTTCCTCCCACAACCCCACACTGTTGTCTGTGTCTGTAAGGTTTCTTTTCTTTGCTTAATCTCTTCATCAAATAGCCATTTTTGCAAAGTAGCAAGTGTTAGCATTAATACATGAAACAGACATTTCAAGACTTGTTTAAAGATATCAAGGCAAAGGTGGAGCCAACAACTTATTTCCAAGCAGTTAGTCACAGCCCCCTCCCCTTCGTATATAACTCAACACAGAGATTCAACTGAGAGATTCACAGTACCAGCCACATGTCAGTCAACAACAGGGAGACGTTAAGAGATGCGGCATCGGGTGATTTAATCCTTGTATCAACATCATTAAATGCACTTACACAAACCTGGATGGTACAGCCTCCTACACACCTAGGCTGTGTGGTATAAGCTAGTGCTTCTGGGTACAGACCCGTAAAGCATGTTACTGTATGAAATAACATGAGATTAAATCAAGCTCAAGAGAAAGTGATGCAATCAAGACACACAGTAAACACAAGGAGTATGAGGATGCTGCCAGTGTAACATGGCACACTTTTATGGCAAATATTTTCATAAGTGGGATGACTACACTCTAAAATAATAAAAAATATAGTATAGTAATTACATAAACCAGTAACACAGTTGTTTATTACCAAGTATTACGTACTATACAGAATTGTATGTTCTGTATAGAACATACAGCAGGCGTGTCTGCACCAGCATCACCTCAAGCACATGAGAAATACCTTGTGCTTTGATGTGACCATGGCTATGACGTCACCGGTTCATAGGAGGAATATTTCAGCTCTATTATAATCTTATGGGAGCACCATTGTATATGCAGTCTGTTGTTGACCAAAACATTCTTATTTGACACATGACTGTATACATACCACAATTTAACAATAAAAACATTACAACCAATGGTAGGCAGAATAATGGCCTCCTAAAGATGTTTACATCCCAATCTCTGGAAACTATGAATCTGTTACATTATATAACAAAGAGAATTACGGTAGGAAATGTAATTAGGGTTAATTAGATGACTTTAAAAGAGGAAGATAGGCCCTGGCCGGTTGGCTCAGCAGTAGAGCGTCGGCCTAGTGTGCGGAGGACCCGGGTTCGATTCCCAGCCAGGGCACACAGGAGAAGCGCCCATTTGCTTCTCCACCCCTCTGCCGCGCCTTCCTCTCTGTCTCTCTCTTCCCCTCCCTCAGCCAAGGCTCCATTGGAGCAAAGATGGCCCGGGCGCTGGGAATGGCTCTGTGGCCTCTGCCTCAGGCACTAGAGTGGCTCTGGTCGCAACATGGCGACGCCCAGGATGGGCAGAGCATCGCCCCATGGTGGGCGTGCCGGGTGGATCCCAGTCGGGCGCATGCGGGAGTCTGTCTGACGGTCTCTCCCCCCGTTTCCAGCTTCAGAAAAATGCAAACACCCCCCCCCAAAAAAAAGAGGAAGATAATCCTGGATCACTTGGATGGGCCCAATGTAATTGCAGTGCTCCCTGAATGTAGAAGAGGGATTCAGAGACAGAACCAGACCGATGGCAGTATGAGAAGAACTTGGAGTGGTGGACAGAGGAAGGGGCCATGAGCCAAGAAGAAATGTGGGTGGTCTTCAGAAATGGGAAAGAGAAAGTAAGCCCAACAGCCCCAGAAAGCAACCCAGCCCTGCTGACACTGTTTCAGACCAAGACCCATTTTGGAATTCTGACCTCCAGAACTGTAAGAAAATAAAGTTGCACTGTTTTAAGCCACCATGTCCGTGGTAATTTGTTAAGATAGTCATAGAAAACTAATGCACAAACCTGTAAAAGTATATTTGCATACATACAAGAAGAGACAAAGTTTGAGAAGTTTAATATTATAAAACAATCCCTAGATGCCATGGCCATATTTAGAACTAGAACATCTCTCATGTTTGCTGGGTACAAATACTCTTTTTTTTGTGTATTTTTCTGAAGCTGGAAACGGGGAGAGACAGTCAGACAGACTCCCACATGCACCCCACCGGGATCCACCCGGCACGCCCACCAGGGGCGATGCTCTGCCCACTAGGAGGCGATGCTCTGCCCCTCTGGGGCGTCGCTCTGCCGCGACCAGAGCCACTCTAGCGCCTGGGGCAGAGGCCGAGGAGCCATCCCCAGCGCCCGGGCCATCTTTGCTCCAATGGAGCCTCGGCTGTGGGAGGGGGAGAGAGAGACAGAGAGGAAGGAGGGGGGGGGAGTGGAGAAGCAGATGGGCGCTTCTCCTATGTGCCCTGGCCGGGAATCGAACCTGGGTCCCCTGCATGCCAGGCCGATGCTCTACCGCTGAGCCAACCGGCCAGGGCCTACAAATACTCTTTTTAATATCCTGGTCATCAGCAGCATTCGCTTTAATGGGCTTCAACAGGGTCAGGTGCCTTCTTGCTACTTGGGAACTAGGCGATGCCTATGGGTTCTCTGGTGAGAAGGAGACAAGCAAGAAAGGAAGAACAGAGAGGTAAAGTGGAAAACCCTAAGGGGCAGGGCAAAGTGGTGTGGGGAGAGGCAGGGCAGCTGCTAGTCCTCAAGCTTTGTGTACAAATTAGGGTGCCCGTCCTCGGGCAAATACAGCCTCTGACCAGGACAAATGGCTCAAGGGATGACAGCTTGACAGATGTCAGCACCACTTACCTCCTCCCTGGAGCATCCTTGTCAAGGGAATAATCTGTCTAACCAATACTGAGCCCCCTGGAAGACACAGGGACTCTGGTACAGAGACAGGCACTGGACTCATTCCCCATGGCTGCTGGAACAACTTACCACGGACTTGGAGGCTTAACACAACGCAAACTGGTTACCTTCCAGTTCTGCAGGTTAGACGCTCAAAATGGGATTCCCTGGATGAGTCAGTCTAAGCTGCTATAACAAGACTGAGGGGCTTATAAATGACAGAGATTTATTTCTCACAGTTCTGGAGGCTAGAGCCTAAGATGAGGGTGTCATACCTTTGGGATTTAGGATTTTAACAAGCGAAGCTGGGAGGAGGGGAGACACAAACATTCAGACCATAGGACTCAAATCAAGGTGCCAGCAGTGCGCCATCCCTTTCTGGAGGCTCTGCAGTCTCCGCCTTTCCAGCCTCTAGAGGCCGCCCACATCCCTGGACTCTGGACTCCCGGCCTCCTCTTCCGTTTTCCACGCTAGCAGCATTGGTATAGTCCTTCTCACGCTGCCATACCTAGGGTTCTGTCGTCTGATCCAACTTTTAAGGACCTATTTGATTACACTGGGCCCATCTCAGTAATCCAGAATAATCTATTTTAAGGTCAGCTGATGAGTAGTCTCTCCGTCTGCAACTTTAATTTCCCACTGTCACGTGACTCAACATGGTCACTCATTCCAGGGATGAGGACATCTTTCTCAGGGATGGGGGAAGTAGATTTATGCTGCACATAGGCAAACGCCTGCATAAATAATTCCTTCCCCACAAAATAAATGCCAAGTAACAAAGAGCTGCCAGGAGGGTCACAACAAGCTAGGCTCTCCGAAGTCAATTCACTGAACAAAAGCTGAGTCTTACCTTGGTGGACTAGTCCTTGGGTAACAAGCATGCTTATAAGAGAATAAGGCAGAGCTGTAAAACAAAAATGGCCGTTAATACTGGTGTGTTAGAACTAGGCACCTCACCTAGAAGTCAGGAAGAAACTCTTAAGTTACTTCTCTTACCCACCTTGGCAATGACATTTTTAGTCATTTGTGGTTTTACTTACTCAACAATAAAAAATATTAAGTAACGCCTGATGAATTTTGTTGGGGTCTGCCCCAGGCACTGAACCTGACATACAGCTTTAATCTAAACCTAAACCCCATGGTACTCCAATTCTGACATCTACTCTTACTGAATGGCCACCATGCACAGATTCTGATCACGACACACACACACAGGCATCGATGCCTGTGTGTGTGGACACGTAGCTGTTGAATTTGGGAGTTGTCTTTACATATATATTTTGAAATTTTCAATCTGACATAAAAGTAAAAAAACCAGTATAATAAACTCCTGCCTATCCTATTGAGGACAGTCCTCTGCTTTTGTCTCTCATGACATTTTGTTGCACAATTGAGGATTACAAGATGACTACAGTCATGTTCAACACAGGCGCTGTTTAGCTGTGGTTTTTAAAGCAGGCAAATGATTCTGGCAAAGGCAGTTTCTAGCTCTGTCAAAATGTGTCAAATGACTTCTTCCAAAAGCAGAGAGCAGTGATAAACATCTAGCTCTTCCTAGCAACAAAGACAAATTAAATAGCAACCAATTTTTCAACTCATATCTACCTAATGGTCAGCAAATCTACCTGATGGTCATATTGAAATTTTAGCCCACTAGGGCTTAATTACATTACTTACTCATAGATTGTCAGAAAAGACATGAACTGCTAGGCGCACAATCAATCATCATAGTAACACATAATGAGTATCTCATAGTAACACATAATGAGTATCAACTTCTAAAGTGTTCCTTCCAAAACAACAGATACTGAATTGAATAATTTGAGAAATCAAAATGAGCATTTCAAAATAAAATTATCCCTATGTCAGCAATGTGGCAAATTTGGGAACTAGATTTATATGACACTTTCAAATGACAAATCATGAATTTTCTAAATTGGAAGGGACCTTAAAGCACAACGTGAACTGACATCCTTGTCTTATTCCTGTCAGGCAGGCCGAGAAAGGAAACGCTGTAGCAGGAAAGGTTATTTCAGAGACATTGTAAGAGAAACATTAGTGGATGCTGCCACTTTCCATTCATGCCACAAATGCTGGATAGGTACTTTCTATGTGTGAAGCACTGTGCCTGGCTCAGGGTGAAGCAGTAAACCTGATCTTATTTCAGAATTCGATGATGTTAGAATCTAGTGGAATTTAGGAAGGTTTACTCTTTCAAGAAATTCTAAATAACACTCTCATTACACGTTCTGGGTCACATGAAGGAAAGTGTTAGGCATGTGTCCCTTTTTGCTGCGGCAAAGTGCTCTGAATCAGATATTATGTCTGCCCTTAAAAGTGGTCTCAACAAGGATTTAAACTTGAAACAGGCCAGATATCAAAGTTCTTTAAGGAATTATACAAAGTCCCTGCTCAAAACTAGATCTAACAAATAATTCTAATATGATACCGAGGCAGTTTATGGCAGCACAGATAGTGTTAACACAGGTTAAGAGGGGTGCAATTTACCTCTCTTCCAGAAACTTTCTTCTTGACATTCTCTGATAATCTTTGAAATCTCCTCTCTGTGGATGTGCAGTTTTGATTTTGGACAAAACAACAGGCTCTGTAAGGAAAGTTCTATGGTGAGTCGACTGAAATAATCAGGAAGGCATCTGCTGTTTTCTTGGAGGAGGGCATGATGATCTCTCCACTCTGGTCCTGTGGCACGTCGTCCTGTGCTGGCTGCCAGCAGAGTGCAATGACCAGTTTCAGCGGGAGCCTTCCAGCTGGGAAAACTGGATAGATTTAACCAAGGAAATAATCCCAGTTGGAGAAGCAAAGAGTGACTCATTGACTAGTGAGCATGGAGCAGATATCTGGTCAGAAAGAATTCCTGCTGAGGCCACATTTTCTTCCCCACCTCCAGCCTTTGTCCGTGTAGTTGTGACTCCTGCACCGCTACCCACCCCTGTTGCCTACCTGGTTTCCTGCAGAACCAGTTCAGTGTGGCCTCCTGGGTGAAGAGATTCCCTTACAGTACACTATCTACACACCTGGGTTCACACTGCGAGCACTGGATTACAAGTTTTGCCTTTCCAGACTTGCATGCTGATTTGCCTACTCATGCTTCAGTATGCATTTTAAGCTATGAACTCATCAGCAGGCTGCTTTGCATTTTTCTACATAGTTTCCTTTCTTTCTTGACAGATTTTTAAAAACATATTTTATAAGTGGTCTGCATATAATTTCTGGTAAAATTATTGATGACTTTGATATAATTATTTTTATTAGTTCTACAGTATTTATTATCACATTGATAAGCTATTGATTGTCTGCACTTCATCTTTCATGATTTTCCTCTGTTGTAGATATGTATGTACTATTTTTTAACTTAAAAAAAGTTTTTTAAATTATTTTTATTTATTTATTCATATTAGAGAAGAGACAGAGAGACAGAGAAAAGGGGTGGAGGAGGAGCCGGAAGCATCAACTCCCGTATGTGTCTTGACCGGGCAAGCCCAGGGTTTTGAACTGGCAACCTCAGCGTTCCGGTCAACACTTGATCCACTGTGCCACCACACAATATGTATGTACTATTCACTCATTCTTATCCACATTCTCTACACTCATTCCCCTCTGCCCATCACTGCCATGCCAGGTGTTTAATGTGAATCTTTTCTATGTATGATGCATGCATCATACATACAAAATGTTCATTGTTTTGGGTGCACATCTTTTTTTCATTTATCTTTTTAATGTAAATGAAATTGTTTTATGTATTTAATTTTGATTTAAAAAATATTTTCAAGTCAACTCTATGCTTTTAAAATCTACCCCTTTACTATATTCATCTAGTCCTGGGCTCCTAACTGTTGCATAATTCTCCAGGATGCATTCAAGTCCCCACTACCACATGTCTGCTACAGGTCCAGTGAGAACATTTTGTAGATATGCATCTAGAAGTAAAATATAGGCACGCATATTTCCAGTTTGTCTAAGTCCTGCCACGCTGCTCTCCCCGCGGCCGTGCCAGACGCACTCCCAACAGCAGTGCCTGACGCTCCTCTAGGCTTACTGAGCCTGCGCAAGCCCACTTAAGCTCGATTCCGAGCAGGTTAGAGCAGAGAAAGGATTTTCTAACCTTGGCATTACCTAGTTTTCTAAATTTCGGCAGTGTAATAGGTATAAAGTAATAATTTATTGTCTTATTTGCATTTCTCTGATAACTAACGTGTTTGAGCATCTCTACATATTCTTCAGCCAGAAGGCCCTTTCTTCTCTAGCGCTGAGGTGATCAATCCCCGCAACTGGTCCTTTAGTTACATATTGGCTCATTAATTTTTTATTGTGATAAAATAAACAGAACATAATATTTACTGCTTTAGCCATTTTAAAGTGCACAATTCAGCGACATTAAGTACATCTACAAGGTTGTATGGCCATCATCACTATCTAGTTCTAGAACTTTCACATCACCCCAGAAAGTAACCTAAAATCTATTAAGCAGTTTCTCTTCTTCATTTTCTCTTCCTTTTAGCTCCCCCTCTTTCCCCGGCCGCTACTAATCTGCTTTCTGTCTCTATGGATTAATCTATTCTGTATATATTATGTAAATGGTATCATACAATAGATCAGTGGTTTTCAATCGCCAGTCCACAGTCTGGTGCCAGTCTGCCAGAAATTTCATGCCAGACCTTGACCCACATCTGTAATCTCCATACAACATCAGGGTGGTTAACTCTTTTGTGCACCTGCATGAAATTTCTGGCAGACCAGCAGTTGAAAACCACTGCAACAGATGACCTTCGGTGGCTAGCCTCTTTTCCTTTGCATAACGTCTTCAAGGTTCCTCCATGCTGTAGCCTGTATCAGTACTTCACTCCTTTTTATGACCCAGTATTCCATTGCAAGGGTATACCACACTTTGTTTACCAATTCATCTACTGATGAATTGTTGGGTGGTTTCCACCTTTTGGCTAGACTGAACACAGCTGCCATAAACATTCCTGTACAAGTTTCTGTTTGAACATGTTTTTAGTTTAGGCCATATAATAATGCTATGCTTAACTAATTGAGGAATGCCAGACTATTTTTATAGGAGCTGCACCATTTGACAATCCCACCAACAACGTATGAAGGTTCCAATTTCTCCACATCCTTGTCAACACTTGTTATTTTCTGTTTGGTTTTTCTTTTTAATTATAGCAATGCTAGTGGGTATAAACTAATATCTCATTGTGTGTGGTTTTTTTTGGTGTTTTTTTTTTTTTGACAGAAGCAGAGAGAGAGAGTCAGAGAGAGGAACTGATAGAGATGGACAGACAGGAAGGCAGAGAGATGAGAAGCATCAGCTTTTTGTTGTGGCAACTTAGTTGTTCATTGATTGCTTTCTCATATGTGCCTTGACCAGAGGGCTACAGTAGAGTGAGCGACCCCTTGTCAAACCAGCAACATTGGGCTCAAACTAGCAACCTTGGGCTTCAAATCTGTGACCTTTGGGCTCAAGTCAGCAACGATGCGGTCAAGTCTATAATCCCACACTCAAGCCAATGACTCCTTGCTCTAGCTGGTGAGCCTGTGCTCAAGCTGGATGAGCCTATGCTCAAGTTGGTGACCTTGGGGTTTTGAACCTGGGTCTTCTGCATCCCAGTCTGACACTCTAGCCACTGCGCCACTGCCTGGTCAGGCTATCTCATTGTGGTTTTGATTTACATTTCTTTAATGACTAATGCCATTGAGCACCTTTTCGTTTGCTTCTTGGATATTTATATCTTCTTTGGAGAAATAGCTATTCAAATCCTTTGTCCCCTCCCCCTTTTTTTACTTATTATAGAATTTATTATTTAAAGTGTGTAATTCAACTTTTTTTTTTTAGAATATTCACAGGTATTTGTAACCATCACAGCAATCAATTTTAGATTCTCAGCACCTTACAGGAAAATACTTTAATTTTCACCCTCTTCCTCCCTAGCCATCCAGAACGAAGCCAACTGCTAATCTGCTTGCTTTCTCTGTGTATTTGCCTATTCTAGACCTTTAATTTTTATAAATGTATTTTATCTGGTTTAGTCCTAGTTTGTTGATTATTTTAAGTCATGAGAAGATATTTGTTAGATTTTGTCACATGCTGTTTTGGAGTCATTTGTCTTTTTGTTTTTGAATTGTAAGAACACTGTATATATTTTAGATACTAGACTTTTTTTTTTTTTTACAGAGACAGAAAGAGAGTCAGAGAGAGGGATAGATAGGGACAGACAGACAGGAACGAAGAGAGACGAGAAACATCAATTATCAGTTTTTTCGTTGCGACAAGTTAGTTGTTCATTGATTGCTTTCTCATATGTGCCTTGACCGTGGGGCTACAGCAGACCGAGTAACCCCTTGCTCGAGCCACCGACCTTGGGTCCAAGCTGGTGAACTTTGCTCAAACCAGATGAGCCCACGCTCAAGCTGGCAACCTTGGGGTCTTGAACCTGGTCCTCCTCATCCCAGTCCTACGCTCTATCCATTGCGCTACCACCTGGTCAGGCTGGATACTAGACTTTTATCAGATAAATGATTTGCAAATAATTTCCCCCATTCTGTGGGTGGTTCATTGTTTTTGTTTGTTTGTTTGTTGAAGCAGAAGAATTTATTGGCCGTGCAGGAAGAAAGAGCAAAGGGGACCTTGGAGGCAGGTTCAGGGGTTAGCCCGGGCGAAGCTGCCGCTCCCACTGCTCCGTGGTTTAAGTCTCATGGGGACCCTTAGAGCTTAGGAGAATGAGGGGGCAAGGAAAACATACCTGGGGGAAGAAGAGGGGAAGAGGAGAAGGAAGAGGGAGAGGCGAAGGAGTGGGGGGAGGGAGAGGTGTTCTCAGAAGAGAGAGCACCTCATTCATTTTAATTTATTCCTTACTAAAAAGTCACAGTAGTATTTCCTTATTTGTGAATTATTTATGTAGGTCCTCTGCCAAGTCCCTCTTAGAGTTTTGGTGTTTTTCCCGCTGAGATGCAGGTCCTTGGCTTTTAAATTTCACCTTGCTGATTTGCCTATGTTGGTTTTGGAACTCTGTAGCAGACGGCAGTGTGAATGATGGTTACCATTTCTCGAGCACTTTCCCATGGCGGTGCACTGTGTGAAGCACTTTGCATGTGTTAACGAGGCAGGAGAGCCCTGTGGCACCTGCGCCTTCAGAGCTCTACAAGCAACGCAAGCAGGCGACCTCTCCCTTCTTTCTCTACAGGTCCTCACAGCGCAGTGCACAAAGGTGGCGGACAGGCGAGTCTCAGTGGCCAGAGGAGCTGTTTTCATTCTCCACTCACCTTCCTTCCTCCCCTCCTCCAAACACACACACACACACACACACACACACACACACACACACACACACACCCCTGAGGGACAGGGGCCTCAAATATCATAGTAACTGAGTCCTGTTGTCAAAATTGAAGCTCCTGCAGAGCCTCCCCAGAGGAGGTCTGGAGATCCTCCTTTATAAAACCCTAAATGTTTAATGGCTCTCCATTTCACAAAGGCAACTCAGGTGACTAAATACTTCTCCTTGTGACTTGATATCACTTGTCCGTTTGGCTCACCTAAACTTTGTCCTTAAACATCACCTCCTCCATAAACTATTTTTAACTTGAAAAGTGATCCCAGAGAGCAAGAACTTCCTTTACCCCTCACAATACTGTTCTCTGTTCTTCATTTATGTGTTCCTGAACATGCAGTATTCATCCTCAACATGATGAAAAGTTGGGTTCTCAATCTGATGGCTAATTTAGTAGTTAAGGGCTCTGCTATTGTGAACAGGAACATCTATCAGCCACACATATTTAGTTAAGGTTAGCCTTTGTAACAAAAAATGTAAAAAGTGGCATCATGTATCATTCTGTTCGATTCAGTGAAGGGTCCTGCTCGGTCTGGGGAAACCTCTTCAACACTGATAGCCTATGTAAGAGTTGGTTAAGCTGGATGCTAAATAGGGAAGAGTAAAGAAGGGATTTTGTAAATAAAAATTTTAAAGGTGCTTTTCAAGGTAGTCAAAAGCACACTTTTCTTCTCCATTCCATTTTCCCTGAACCCATCCAACAACAAAAAAGATGACTGGTCAAGGATGAAGTTTAAGGCAAGTCCCATATGATGTTCCTCTTTGGATGGCAAACTAAAAATATACCTGCTTGCTTAGTGGTGGCAAGTGAGGTTTATCGTGGTTTCCGTGAGTCGACACTGATGCCATGATGACTCTGTCTTCACGTCTCTTCTAGCCGAGTGGACTCAGCTCACCGATTGACCTGATGTCTAAGAAAAGTAGAAGAGAGTCACCGTGCTGTGACTGAATATTCACCTCAACCTTAAAACACCCTTAATATCAACTCACCCATTTGGAAAACTTGCTTTCATTTTGTCATTAGTCTTAATACTCAACCACCTGTGAACTTACTTCCTAATGCTTCTCCCCCACCAACACATGCACGAATATGAAATGTTCTACTGCCTATAACTTGTGCCATAAAAAGACTTGCAGTGCATTACAAGGCCATTAACTACACAAATATTTACTGAGTGTCTATATGTGCTAGGCCAGGGGATATAATAGATAAGGCACACTCTGTGCTAAAGGAATTCAGTCTAAAAGGGAAGACAGTAAATCATAGAGAAGCTTAGGGGCTCATATTTAGGGGGGCTCAATAAATATAAGTGTCTAAAGAAATAAAAGGGAAGACAAACAAGTCAGCAGTGACACAACATGTCAAGGGCTCCCTGGAGCTATGCCAGGGTGCTAAGGAGGAAGAAGAAAGGTCTAGTCTCTCTGGTCAGATTTGAGACATCAAAAACTAAGACTCTCAATCGTATAAAGGGTGATGGACTCCCCAGCATAAGAATCAAGGAAATGACTGAAAAGGAATAGCTAGCACAGAAGGGAGGGAATGAATGGAAGAATGAGTCATTGGTGTCACATGCCTCAGAAAAGTGACTTGGCAGTGATGGACATAGTCCGGGTGGACTATGCGTCCCCACCTGGCCAATGGCCGCTGCATTCTGCAGCCCTGGACTCCATGACTACCACTGATTTCCCTGCAAAATGAGTATCTTTTCACACACAATTCTGCTTCCTACTAAACTGTCAGACCCATGAGCCAAGGGGGCCCTTACCTGTACCAAGTTTCACCCTAGGTACCTAATATTATTGTAGAGATAGCATGATACCCTATAGCAGACAGGCCTGAAATCAGAAAAACCTGAATTCAGATCCTGTCTCTACTTGCCAGCCCTGTGCTTTGGGGCTAATGACTTGATAGGTCTGTGCCTCAATTTTCTCACCTGGTAAGTGGGTGTAACGGACAAGCAACCTTGAGGGGCTGTTGCAAGGATGAGGGATGAGGACGAAGGATGAGGGATGAGGGCGAAGGATGAGGTCCCTAAGCCCCAGCTCTGCACCCAGCCGCGGGCACAGGGAGTGTGTGAGCGGTAAGGGCAGCTGTCAGAGTGGACCTGGGCACCTCATTTCTTGAATATCTCCAGGAAATCTTTGCTAGCCTAAGGCCAAATTGGAATGTGTATGCTTAGGGTTAGACCATTGCCTTATATCAAGAAGCAAAGATACACATCTCAGCTTTGGTGGTCAGGTCCGCTGCACTAAACCATCATCAGTCCAGAGTAAGCAAACCTTCTGAGGGTCTTGCCTTCCAGGTGCAGCTCCCACCACCACACCTGTGTTTGGTTTGTGGTCCTTCTGCTTCTTTAGTGGGGGGGGGGGGGGGGTGGAGAGGGAGGAGGAGGAACAGAAATAGGTGGGCAGGGGGAGGCAGGTGCGCAGCAGGTGGGGGCGGGGCGCGCGGTCGGAGGGACAACGGCAGGGGCCACTACGCTCTCGGGTGGGCGGAGGGGCTAAGCCCAGAATCAGTCGCCGGAATCCCCCGCCACCCTCCAGTCAAAGGCCGCCTGCACACCCCAAGCCCCAACCTTGGCCAGGTCGCGGAGCGGGGCCGAGCGGAGTTGGCAGAGAGACTCCAGGCGGCCATGCCGATCTGCGCAGCCCGAGCGATCTGCGAGGAACCGGGTCCCTGAGAACCCCCGGAATAGAGCGGCCAAAGGAGGCCACCTCCTCACCAGCTCTCCCGCGGCCACCCCGGCGGCCTCACCTGCGAGAGGAGGATCCCTAGCGCGCGTGCCCTGGGTGCACAGAGCCGGGCACGTCTCCCCCCGCCGCCGCGGCTGCACCGGGCCCGCTGCCCGCCCCCCGGCCGCCCTGCCCCGCGGCCCCGGCGCCGCACGGCCCTCACCTCTCGCCGCCGACCTCCCCTCCAGTCTTCTCTTTCCTCCGCTTGCTCCGCCCCTTCGCTCGTGGCTTCTCACTCGCTCAAGGCACTCAAGCCGTGCAGCCCTATTTCCTCCTCGCAGTCCCTTCCTCTGTCGGCGCCATCGGCACCCGCAGTCAGCTGTCAGGCCCAAGGCTGGCTCTTGCTAGAAACTCCCACCCATCCCCAGTAATTGTCCCGACACCTGGTAGATCCTACCTCCTTGATGTCTTTACATGGCTCCTTTCCTCCCATCAATAACGAAACAATCACTGACGCAGCACCCTCCCTGAGCTTGGAATAGACTTCACTTACACAAAAGCTTTTTATTTTTTGAGAGAGAGAGAGAGAGAGAAAGAGAGAGGGACAGACAGGGACACACAGAAAGGGAGAGCTATAGAAGCATCTGTTCTTCGTTGTGGCACCTTAGATGTTCATTGATTGCTTTCTCATAAGTGCGTTGAGGGGTAGGGAAGGGGGGCGCGTCCAGCCCAGCCAGTGATCTCTTGCTCAAGCTACTGACCATGGGGTTTGAAACCTGGGTCCTCTGTGTCCCAGGCCAACACTCTATCCACTGCCCGCTTCTTGGTCAGGCCTGAAGTCTTTTTTTTTTTTAACTGATATATATGTTAGCTAGTGTCACCCTAATAAATTCAATTAAAACTTTTTAAATTGAGATGTAATTAACATAACATTATATTTGTTCTAGGTGTACAGCGTAACGATTCCATATTTGTGTAAGTTGCAAAATGATCACCACAATAAGTCTAGTTAACCTTCATCATTTTACACAGTCTCTCAGTTACTCCCCCTCCCAAATTGGTCCCCCTTGGGAGGAGAAATTTTAAGATCTACTCTTTAGCAACTTTCAAATGTGCAATGCTGTATTATTAACTATAGCCATCATGGTGTGCATGCTCCTGACTGAGATCTATCCAGCACACCCACCAGGGGCGATACTCTGCCCATCTGGGCCGTTGCTCTGTAGCAACTGGAGTCATTCCAGCACCTGAGGCAGAGGCCATGGAGCCGTCCTCAGCGCCCTGGGCAACTTTGCTCCAGTGGAGCCTTGGCTGCAAAGGGGAAGAGAGAGATAGAAAAGAGAGGGGGAAGGGTGGAGAAGCAGATGGGCGCTTCTCCTGTGTGCCCTGACCGGGGGACTTCCACACGCCAGGCCTAGGCTCTACCGCTGAGCCAGCCGGCCAGGGCTGGTGGTAGATTTTTTTTTCTTGCATTTCCCGCTTTTTTGTGCTTGTTTTTGCACTCATTATTGACAGTGATTCGTCATCAGACACAGATGAAGACAAGCTAATGGCTGGGAGTTTTGACAGTGATGAGCTGTATGAATTTTATGATGAATAAAACTTGAGTTTAATAACTTTATGTAATACTTTTTTTTTTCAAATATAGGGCCCCAAAATTAAGTTGTGCCTTATACTTGGGGAAATACAGGTACTTATTTTGTAACAGGAAGTTTGTTCTTTTTGATCCCCTTCACTCATTTCACCCACCTCCATGGAATGCTTTCTACAACCCTCTAGAGTGGGTACTATTATCCTTGTTTGACAGAACTGAGTAGTGCCAGGCCACAGCGGGAGTGTGCAGTCAGAGCCAAGTCAGCTGGGTCCCAGGCTTTCTCTTTCTACTTCTCTTCATCCGTGACCTCCAGTCTCCTGCCACTCCCAACCTCTGACATATCGGGGGGAAGGCTGCTGGTGCCTTTTCCTGTCTTTAGTTGGAAGAGAGGTGGACCATCTAGAAGGCCCTCATCCTTTCTCTCCTTTTCCTACTGTCGACATTGACCTCTGTGCCTATCGCCTCAGTGCTCACCCTTCACTGGCACTTCCACCACCCGCCCTGGCCTCCCTTCTGTTCCTGGTGTTCACACCGCTTTTTCCACCTGAGCCCTGCCATGGAACTTTCCCGCATGGGGTCTCCTCCTCATCAGTCTCGTCCTGGCATTTTCCAACTTATCCTTCTCTGATTATTCATCAGGAAGACCTGCCTTGACCCCAACCCAGCTAAAGGTAGGGCTTCTTTCTCTTTCTTGGTTTTTTAATTGAGAGGAGGGGAGCTAGAGAGACAGACTCCCATATGCGACCCAACCGGGATCCTCCCGGCAACCCCCGTCTGGGTCCGATGCTCAAATCAACCAAGCTATCCTCAGCACCGGGGGCTGACACTTGAACCAGTTGAGCCACTGTCTGTGAGAGGGGAAAAGAGAGAGAAGGGGAGAGAGATCACTTCTCATGTGTGCCTTGACCAAGAATTGAACCTGGGATGTCTGCATGCCAGGCCAACACTCTATCCACTGAGCCAGCCAGCCAGAGCCAGGGTTTACTTCTCTTTCACAGCAAGATGCTCTGTTGTTTTCTTTCAGAGCACCTATCACAAATTGTTATTATGTCCTGGTTAGGCTGTTTGTTTCAAGCCAGTTCCCCTGCTTCAGTGTAATCTTCATAAGCTACAGAACAAGACGGTGTCTGTTTTGCTCACTGTTTTATTCTTGGCATCCCAGATATAGGAAGGGGTTAATAAACTGCAGGTGAATAAATGAATGAGTGACCATAGGTTCAAGGCTGTTGTCAAGACACTGTTGTCTTGGAGGATCCATGTTCCCAGTACATCTATCTCCCAGGCTACATTCCTCCATGCGATTCACTAGTTTCCTTCCACCTTGCTTCACCCCCACCCCTAAAAATGAAAGGGGATAGAGTTCTATTGCTAATTTTATGTTGTGTTTAGCAGAAGTCGAAATAACCTTCTGCCATTTTGTGGTCTAAAGGGAATAGCTTTTGCATTGGATTTGTGATTAAAATGAATAGCTCTCCATTACACAGAAGTCTAACTTCTAAGAAATACCCCAAGGACATTTGTCCTTTAACATCTTGCTACAATAAAGGCCACATCTCCATCCTCATTTCTACTTTCACCAGCATGTCCCAGTTAATTGCCTTAAATAACCAGAAGTTGGAACTGTGTGATGTGCACAGATTACATGAATTCATCACCTGGTGTTTGTTGAACAAATCTGTCGTACCCATGTATTGTTCCAGGCACTTTGAAAGATAAGAGAAAGAAGGCAAAGGTCCTTCCCACAAGGAATTTATCACTTCCCAAACAATGAAAATAAAATGAAATATACTTGGTCTTAGAAGTCTATAACACTGAACAGAGCCTTTTTCAGACGTTGCTTTAGCTTCCTACAGGGCCTCAGGGTCATGACCATGAAGTTGATTACCGTTGGCTAATGCTATGAAAAATGTAGCTAATTTAGTGCCAAAGTGTTCATGGCAGGCTCCAGCTTGAACTGTTTCCATTGCCTTGTACTGTCCTCGGCAAGATCCAAATTCATTAGCAGGGCCCTTTATGATCCAGCTTCTGCCTGCCTCTCTAGCACATTTATCTCGGGCCCCCTGGGGGCCCTGCGGAGTGGCTGATGGTTTTCCTTCTCACACTTTTGCATGTGTTGGAGCTTCAGTCCTCCTTTAACATCTTCTTTTCTTTCTCTTTCTTTCTTTTTTTTTTTTAGAGAGAAAAAGAGACAGGAAGGGAGAGAGATGAGAAGCATAGACTCATAGTTGCCTCACTTTAGTTGATTATTGATTGCTTCTCATACATGCCTTGACCAGGGGGCTCAAGCTGAGCCAGTGACCCCTTGCTCATGCCAACAACCTTGAGCTCAATCCAGTGACTTTGGGCTTCAAGCCCAAAGGTTGACTTTGGACTCAGGCCAGCAACCAAGAAATCACGTTGATGGTCCCACACTCAAGCCAGTGAGCCCACGCTCAAGCTGGTGGGCCTGCGCTCAAGCTGAATGAGCCCACACTCAATCGAAGACTTGGGGGTTTGGAACCTGGGACCTCAGCATCCCAAGTCTATGCTCTATCCACTGCGTCACCACCGGTCAGGCTCTCTCTCTCTCTCTCTCATTTTGAAAAATGGATACAGAAACTTGGACAGCAAGGGAGAGAGAAAGGGACCCAGACAAGCAGTCTGGGGAAGGCGGGAGGGAGTACTGTGCTGTGTGGCTGCCTGAAGACGAGGCTCCAGAGAAGAAGGAGTGGGATGGACGCAGGGAGGGATCTAGATCACTGCCGCCGGGGGCTCTGGACTCACAACCACTCTTCCCTGCTGGGTAAAGGCATTCTGGCCGATTTGCTGGTGTGTGGGGGGAAGCGGAGCCTCTTGGTGGCCGCAAAGTCTCCCCCGCCTGCCATCTGTCTGTGCCCCGGCTGTCTACTTGCCGTCTGCCTATTCTGTGAGAGGCTCTGGGAAGCACAAGATCTCATGAGTCACTCATTACCTCTCCTCGGGGTAAATCATGTCAAATCTCACAAGAGCAGAGCAGTCGGGTATAAATGAGGTGACACTCAAGGACTGAGATCAGGTTCTGCTTTCCTTCGTGAGTTGGCACCACTGTCACGGGAGGCACATTGCCAGCTCCGCTCGAGCTTTTGGGGCCATTGACCCAGAGCTCTGGCTGCTTCAGGTTCATCTGGATTTGATATTCCGCCTGCCAGACTCAGCAAGAGGCAAAGCAGGCCCCAAAGATCATGGTTTCGGCCCAAATGGGGAAAATGTGAAATATGAAGTTGGGTGTATGTTGATTTGGTTTCGTCTCCAGTCTTCCCGGAGACAGGCTTATCCTTTATTCC
Organism: Saccopteryx leptura; assembly: GCF_036850995.1. Taxonomy (NCBI): domain Eukaryota; kingdom Metazoa; phylum Chordata; class Mammalia; order Chiroptera; family Emballonuridae; genus Saccopteryx; species Saccopteryx leptura. The sequence continues at coordinate 36,019,215 of NC_089507.1, forward strand.
ACTCACGAATGTTGCTAACAGACATCCCAAAAGTAATTCTAGTACTGTTTGCCATCCCCTACAACGTGCAGAGCCCTTTGAATACGTAAAACAGACTGCTCCTTAAGGAGCGGAGAGAATATGTGGTCTAGCAGAGACCAGCAGTACCTTCGGGCTGATATTCTGACCTCACGCCGAGAGAGCGCGTTGTCTTCATTTCCTGGTGTCTGCCCGCAGCCTGTCTCTAGATCAGCCTCCCCACCTGGCCAGGGTCAGGGGAGGAGAAAAGCAATTTGATTTTCTGGTAAAAAAAATATTTATAACAGGGCGTAAATCCAAGCACAGATCTCGCTCCTTGCAGGGCATCACTCCGTTTTAAAGTAGAAGCTTATTAATCAAAACCTAATTGATAGAAAGTTGGGTAAGACTTACTTTTTGTAGACAGACTATTTTTTTAGAGTAGTTTTTGATTCACAGCAAAGTTGGGAGGAAGATAAAGCGACTTCTCATATTCCCTTTCCTCCCACTCACACACAGTGTCCCATTGTCAACAACCCCCCCACCCCCCCACCGGAGTGGTACACTTGTTACAACTGGTGAACCTGCACGGACACATCGCTATCACCCAGAGTCCAGAGTTTCCATTCGGGTTTACTCTGGTGCTGTACATTCTGTGTGTTTGGACAACTACCCTTACAGCATCATACAGAGTAGTTTCACTCACTGCCCTAAAAATCCTCTGTGCTTTGCCTCGTCATCGCTGCTGCCACCACTCTGACCTCGCAACCACTTCTCCATAGTTTGACCTCATCCAGAATATCGTATAGTTGTAAGCATATGGTAAGGTAGCCTTTTTGGATTTGTTTCTACTTAGAAATATGCACTTAAGGTCCCTCCATGTCTTTTCCTGGCTTGATGGATCATTTTGTTGTCGTGCTGAATAATATCCATGTCTGGACACACCACAGTTTATTTATCCTTCTTCTACTGAAGGACATCTTGGTTGCTTCTAAGTGTTGGTAATTATGAATACAGCTATTATAAATACCTGTGTACAGGTTTTATGTGGACATAAGTTTTCAACTTCTTTGGGTAAATACAAAGAAGCGTGATTGCTGGCCATATGTAAGAGTATGTTTAGTTTTGTAAGACTGCCAAACTGTCTGCCAAATTATGTTACTAAGTGCCTGTGCTATATTTTTTGTATTCTCACCAGCAGTGAATGAGAGTTCCTGTTGCTCCACATTCTCACCAGCATCTGGTGTTGTCAGTGAAGATTTCTACTTACGAGAGGAATTTTCTGGAATCCCTTCATTCCCCTAATCTGCCCTCCTCACCTGACCCACGTTCCTCAGCATTAAGGAAACAAGTGTCAGTTTCTTGGTGGCGCTCTCCTGAAGGGTTGTTGCTGCTTCAGCTGCACCTGTTTCAGGCGTATAACTTCAACTTCATGACACAACCAGTCACCGTCACACTGTGTCCACCTTACCCCCGCCCTCAGACACCCACCCCCTTGTTGGCAAGCTCATACTGACTCTTTAGCTCATACTGACTTTGGAAACAGCTGTAGAGACTAGGAATGTAAGGCACGGACTCTGGAACCATATTGCTTGGGTTCCAAATACAGCCCCAGTGTCAATCTATATCTATACAAATAATCGCTTCAAACAGTGCTTGGCACACAGGTGGGCAGTGCTGTTTAGGTGTTCATTACCCCTTTCTCCAGAAAAGCCCTCCCTAGCCTCTGGTGCAGGGACCCCTCCCGTGAGCTGTACTTTAATGGCCTCTTTATTTGCCCCTATTCTAAGATGTGAGGTCTCTGGAGGCAGAAACTGTCTTTCTCACCTTCATGTCTATGGCTGGAAAACCACATCATATCCAGGTATTAATTTATGTCTCATACTCATTCAGCAGCCCGAACAGACAGTATAGGTAGTCTCTCTTCCCCTTTCCAAGAAAGTCACCGGGGTGTCCCCACCCCTAGGATTGTTAAGGGTGTGTGCCTATAGGGGTAAAAGGAAGGGTCATAAATAAGGCAGGAAACAGGCATCCGGAATAGCACAACTGTGTTGAATCTTATAGAAAGAAAACAACCCCTGGCTGAGAGAGGAAGTAGTGGACCATCCTAGAGGGAAGATTTTGAGCTTTCCGAGACACTGGAAGGGGAGCAGGGGTGCACAGGTCCAGAGTGATGGTGGGGACCATCACTCTGGCCTGTGGAAGGACCTCAAGGCGAAAAAGCTGCAGGCTGCCCAGAGGAAGGAGGTTCAGTAAACATTTAGCTTCCCAACCTTCAAACGCTCTAGGGCTGGGCCCTGGACTACTGCTTTTAGGGACCATGTGGATTTTGACATGAATATCTCAGAAATGGCCAGAGGGGATCAGAAGGCCTTCTAAAATGTGCTGGACTGTGCCAGATCCCCTCTTCGGACTCAGGGAGAAGGGTTCCCTCCCTACCTTGCCCACACCGAATTCTCGAGGTTGAATTTCCTAAAAGGATGGAGACTCTGAACAAATGTAACTTTGAGACACAATGGAACATGGCTTTTTTTGCCCCTTCGTGAAGTGAGCTACAATTCATATCTACAACAAGTCCTGGCAAAAGTAGGTATATCAGTCATTTGGTGAGTGAATGAATGCCAGAAGTATCTTGAACTGTATGTACCTAGTCTACTTTAATAATACCATAGAAACAGTTCTTGTTTGCCTAAAGTTTTGAATAAAGGTTTTCCAGGGCTGTTTCCTGAGCATTTAAAGCACATTGAAATGAATTGTCTCTGAACAAAGATTTAAAAGACTTTCGTGACTATGAGCTAGCAACAAGTTGAATTTATAACTCACCAGTCTTACATTGTTGGTTTCCAAGCAACTAAGCCTAGCTGATTTACCCTTTGATTCTGGAAAGACTGGAGTCTCCAGTCAGAACTTGTACCACAGAGCCCCACCCCAATGATAAAGCCTGTTAGGACAGAAAATCAAAGTCCTACTTGGCGAATTGGCATCCATTTCACAAAGCTGCCTTGTGCCTGAGAAATCCTAGTCCCTGCTCAGAATGAAGGCTGTTTAAGTTCTTTCCCCTGTTTAGTCTTCAGAGACTTCTGTAATAGTCTGGAGACCTGCTTTGTTTTTCTGCCCTCTTAAGTATCAGAAGAGTATCTAAGACAGTTAATAAATGGGAGAAATAGGAACATGTTAAGATGACAAAGAATTCAGGCGCATCTCGAAGGCGGGACGTTCCATTGGACGGACTACTGTCCTGGACTCTCAGGAAGCCAACACCACAAAAACCAAGGCTGGTATGGAGGAAAAGAAATGAAGGACCCCAGAGAACTCTGACTAATACACAATAGGAGCTGCCTTTATACATATATCCCTTCAAACAAATCTGACACATAAAGATTTAGGATTACAGTTTATTTCTGTCATTGACAAAACAGAAAAAGGGTAAATATGATTTTATGACTATGTTTCAAGTTTTCAGTTAGATAAACACTGTATTTTAATTAATATTCCAATGGTTTTATTTTTTTATGTTTTATGCCAATTTTGGATCTTTAGTACAGTTTAATAATTTTTTTTTCTATTTCTGTCTTTCTCTTAATATAACCACAGGGAGCTTTTGACCTTTAGAAGCTGAAAGGACTTCCCGACAAGCCACAGCAGCTCATTGGCCTTTGATTCTAGAGTACACAGATCTTCAAGATTAAATGGCTGTATATCAGAGAAGGTTCTAAAATGATTAGGTTCAAGTTCACAGTCATGAAAATTCTTCATCTCTGCCCCACTGAACTAACAGTCTCAGAAATGAGAATATGGTTATAATGTTACCACATTAGAATTTCATTAAAGCAAAACATTATTTGAAATATACATGTAAATACTTTAAAACCCACTGCTATTGAATGACAAGGACTGTGGTACAGGGTCTTATACGAGCAGTTTCATTACTGCTCACAACAAGCCAGGGATCTTTCCTGTCTCTCTTCCCTGAGGGAACCGGCACACGGCAGGTGAAAACCTGGCCCAGATCACAATGGCGGCTGCGGTACAGGCAGGCTTGAAATTTAGGGTCAGTGAGCAGTTTTTCATCCACCCCATATTTAAAGCGTCAGGCTCGGTTCTAGGTTCTAGCTTCTGGGGATACCGAGGCAAACAAAAACATCAAAATCCCTGCTGTGGGTGTTGTAAACACAGCTGAGTTTAGCAGTTAGAGACATTTATACTTAGCCAGTCTAGTTTTCCTTTTAGAAATTTAGTCCTATAAAGTTGATTTTTTTTTCCCTGAAGGATAAAAGCCCCTAAACTCATTCCATATGAAGATTGGAAATCTGGACTAAAACTGGACTCTTCCAGAAAAAAACAGCAACTCTCTTTGAAATAGCTACTTCCTTAAAAAAACAAAACAAAACAAAACAAGCAAACAGCCAACCAACGCACACACAGACACACACATGCGCACACACATTTCCGTCTTTTCAAAGCATCATCTATTCTAGGCAAACCTTATAAATACGCAGCAGTACCTTTTACAATTCAGGGTGGCCAGGCCAGTGGACTATTTCTCTGCTATAGCTTTCTGGTTGTGACAATTGCCGTACATTAATTACAATAAAGAAGGACACCACAGTGCATTTCCTTAACATAGCAACCTGAATTTGGTAAGGCTTTTACTCCCTTAGCAACCAAAATGCTTTTGTGTTGTAATGTGTAACAAAGTCTGCAGTGGCCTGACCTACTGGGTCTCTGAATCCAATAGCCATACCACCTCTATCTAACCCTACAATTCGTGTCTCCAGGGTGCTGCTGGCTATGTTACACAGGCAAGTTCTTAATAAGGAATTTTAAAATAGTCAACATTTCTCCATAGATGGTTACCTAAACTTTCTATAAGTTATAGCACTAGCTTCTCATATTGACCAGCATTGAGATAAACAAATATATCGGATGCCTTCAGCAGTAATTATGGATATATGGAATTTAAAAGTCATGACTGTGCCTGACCAGGCGGTGGCGCAGTGGATAGAGCATCAAACTAGAATGCGAAAGAACTCAGGTTCAATACCTCGAGGTTGCCAGCTTGAGCGCAGGCTCATCTGGCTTGAGCAAAAAGCTCACCAGCTTGGACCCAAGGTCGCTGGCTTGAGCAAGGGATCACTCGGTCTGCTGAAGGTCCACAGTCAAGGCACATATGAGAAAGCAATCAATGAACAACTAAGGTGTCACAACAAAAAACTGATGATTGATGCTTCTTATCTCTCTCCATTCATGTCTGTCTGTCCCTATCTATCCCTCTCTCTGTCCCTGTAAAAAAATAAATAAATAAATAAAATAAAAGTCATGACTGTGTTTATACTATATATAGATATATTTATAATAAGGAATAAATTATTTTTATTTTCAAACATGATTTATCATCTTTATATTTGGGTCCTATTTTATAACCTTAATAGATACATATTGCATTATAGGAAGTGAAAGAATCTTGAAATAATATTCTGCTTTCCTTTGAGTTTCTCACAATGGCACTTATTTCTTTTACCATTCATTGAGAAAAAGCTCATAGGATTCACAAGAATGCAGGATTTATTTGTAACAATGCCTAGCAGATTTCAGCTGTGCATAAATAGTTTAAAACAGACATCACTAGGATATTGGATTATATTCATATTAAAAAAAACCCTGAAGTTCTCTTGTATTTTATGACAGTAAAGAGCTAAGTCTCCCTAAACAGAGAGACTTAGTTAACTACAGCACCCTGGCCTTAGATTGATGAGGAATTTCACTGTGGAGTTCCACACGGTGAGAGTGGATGAGGCCCTGATTTGCATCATTTGAGAAATGGTTGCTATCTTCCCCTGGAACACCTCCGCCTCGTAACCTTGGTTATAAAATAGACACGCATATCATATTTCCATTTCTTATTATTAGTAGAAGGTTTCTTTACTCTCTTTGACACTAGGGACAATTTGATGACAGGCTGAAAAATAGACCATTGGAGAGATAAAGTCTTTGGATAGAGAGGGAAGAGAACAGGGGTTTCCAGTTCTGGCTCTGGGTGACCTGCCTACATTTCTGTTATAAGACAAAATATTCCATCCTCTGGCCCTCAGCATCTGCAAAAAGGAGAGCAGTAGACCAGATTATTTTTGAAGTTTCACTTTTGGCTATAAAAGTCTTACTTAAGTCTAGTTTGAGCTATGGTAATTAAGAAGCAAAATGGTATCTGTGACAGGCTATTACATAATCTGTAACACACAATAACCAAAAAAAATAAGTAAAGTAAATAATGTAAATAAATAAGTCAGTATGATAATGCACAGGAGTGGCACAGTGTCTGGACTCATATAGCCCAGGGTCAAGACTGCATCGTTTATAAGCTGTATGACCTTTGGGAAGATTCTTGACCTTTCTGTGTCTCAGTTTTCTCATCAGTAAGATGGGGTTAATAAAACGTTTGTAAGATTGTCATGAGAATGACATTTAATGAATGTTAAGCACTTAGAACAGTGCCTGGCACACTTAACCACTATTTAAGAGCATGCTATTATTATATTAAATAGTGCTAAAACAAGAAAGGGAGTGTTGAGTGGGGTTTGTGATTTTTAATGAGTGGTAAGAAAAGACTTCAATGAAAAAATGGTGTTGAAGCAAAGACTTGAAACTGCTGAGGGAGTCAGTCACTGTGATATCTGGGGGAAACATGTATCCAAGCAGAAGGAATGGTAAGTACAAAGGTCCTGAGGGCCTGACCTGTGGGGGTGCAGAGGACAAAACGTTGACCGGGAACACTGAGGTCACCAGTTCGAAACCCTGGGCTTCCTTGGTCAAGGTACATTTGGGAGTTGGTGCTTCCTGCTCCTTCCCCCCACACACTCTTTCTCTCTCTCCTCTCTAAAATGAATAAATAAAGTCTTAAAAACACAACAACAAAGATCCTGAGGCTGGCACATGTCTAGGGTTCTAGAAATTGCAGGAGGGTGTTAAACAATAACCTTTGAGACTGAAAGTTTTTCTTAAAGAAAGGGTTTATTGAGCCAGAATAAAGACCATTTCCTGGAACATATGGTCTACCAGGCATCCCCAAACTATGGCCCCCTGAGGCCATTTATCTGGCCCCCCACTGCACTTCCGGAAGGGGCACCTCTTTCATTGGTGGTTAGTGAGAGGAGCACTGTATGTGGTGGCCCTCCAATGGTCTGAGGGACAGTGAACTGGCCCCCTGTGTAAAAATTTTGGGACCCCTGGTCTAAACCACCAGCAACAGTGCTAGATGGAGAAGGCAGGGCTCTTTAGTACAATGGGTTTGGGGAAGAAAGACGTTAGTTGTTTTGAAAGAATGTATATTGGCTACAGATAGGGGAATAGGAAAAGGTAAAGGGAGGGGAATTCTAGGATGGGTGCATGGTCCCTAAGGAAGAACTATTTCCTGTTTGTGGATTAGTTGTGGGCAACAGTCCACAGAGTTCACGCCCGAGCAGGATGCGGTGGCGTCTGGTGGTCAGCCGATTGTTTTCAGTAGCTACCTGGAAGTTGATTCGAAGCTTTGACACACATTCAGGAATGTGAGAGGTCTTTTGTGGGTTTCGGCTCTCTTCCTCCCACCCTCTGGCCTGCTGTGATTTAATGGGGGAGGGGGATAACTCAGAATTCTTCTCTTGTGAAAGGCAATGTGGCTGGAGAGGAGATTTCGGTAGAGAGGGACCATGGATTAGGACTTCTCTGAGGAAGAGACTAGGGCAGGAATTCAAGGGCCTATGCCCTATGGGAAATGTGCTTGTTCTCAGGGAAAAAGGAGAGAGGAAAACGGAAGCCAGCAGCGAAGGAGCTAAGCTGTGCTGGGGCCTCTGGAAAGAGAACTGTCCTGCAGAGTGTCCCCTTGAGACAGGTAAGCTGGCCCCTGGTACCCCCATTCCTGCGAGTCATTGGCAGCGGCTGCTGGATGAGGCGGAGTCTCGGTCCCTTCGGGCTGCTCTAACAAAAACCACAGGCTAAGTAGCTTATAAACAGCACATACTCATTTGTCACAGCTGCGGAGGCTGGAGGCCTGGGGCAGAACTCTGGCACGCTAGAGCGAGGGCCATCCTAGGCTGCAGTCTTCCTTGTATGTCAGGTGGAGGAAGGGGCTGGGGAGCTGTGTGGGGTCTCTCTCTTTTTTTTTTCCTGTATTTTTCTGAAGCCGGAAACGGGGAGAGACAGTCAGACAGACTCCCGCATGTGCCCGACCGGGATCCACCCGCACGCCCACCAGGGGGCGACGCTCTGCCCACCAGGGGGCGATGCTCTGCCCCTCCGGGCGTCGCTCTGTTGCAACCAGAGCCACTCTAGCGCCTGGGGCAGAGGCCAAGGAGCCATCCCCAGCGCCCGGGCCAGCTTTGCTCCAGTGGAGCCTCAGCTGCGGGAGGGGAAGAGAGAGACAGAGAAGAAGGAGAAGGGGAGGGGTGGAGAAGCAGACGGGCGCTTCTCCTGTGTGCCCTGGCCGGGAATCGAACCCAGGACTTCTGCACGCCAGGCTGACGCTTTACCACTGAGCCAACCGGCCAGGGCCTAGGGGTCTCTTTTATACAGATGCTGATCCTCCTGACCCGTGATGGTGCAGTGGATAAAGCATCGACCTCCAATGGTGAGGTTGCTGGTTTGAGGCCCAGTGAAGGCACATATGAGATGCAACTATGAGTTGATGCTTCCTGTTCCTCCCCTATGTTTTCCTCTTTTTCTCTCTCTCCTTTCTCTAAAGTCAATAAATAAAATAAATAAATAAAATAAAAATTTTAAAAAGGCACTGATCCCATTATGAAGGCTCCCAAAGGCCCTACTTCCTGATTATATTGGGGGTTAGGTTTTTACTATATGAATTGGGGTGTGGGGCACAAACAAGGTGTTAGCATTCCTTTCTGGAAGCTCTAGGCAAAGGCAGTAGACAAGAACAAAATTGAGACGTTCTAAATTAAAATTATAGCAGCCAGAGAGAGAAAGAGAAGAGCTAGCCTGCTGGTAACTATGGACCAGCTCTGACAGGACTGTTCACCCTACTGTGTATCTGTTGGCAGTTAGCATGAGTTTCCAGGTGGCTGTGTCTTCGATTATCCAAAAGAGAGCTAGCCAGGCAGCACCAAACCCACCTTCTAATTTACCCACGCAGACTCTGGGGCGGTTATCCCAGAACTCACCCCGCTGTGGCTCCTCCCCTGTCTACAGCTGATACAAGTCCTTTCAGAAGGCTGCGTCTTCCTTCCCACTATCCGTGTATAATGCGCTTGAGAAACTTCTGGACATCAGACAGGTTTTTTTTCCCAGCTAGCCATGCTGGTGGTTTAGACTCCGCGCCCCCAACCAGCTTCTATTTTTCTGTTTCTTTCTTCCTTCCTTCCTTCCTTCCTTCCTTCCTTCCTTCCTTCCTTCCTTCCTTCCTTCCTTCCTTCCTTCCTTCCTTCCTTCCTTCCTTCCTTCCTTCCTTTTTTCTTTCTAGCAATGACCAAATAAACCCTTTCTTTTAAAAAAACTTTCAATCATGAAAGTTAATTTTTTTCAGACTTTACTTATTCATTTTAGAGAGGGGAGAGAAAAAAAGTGAGCAAGAGAGAGAGAGAGAGAGAGAGAGAGAGAGAAGGAGGAAGGTGCAGTAAGCATCAACTCCCATGTGTGCCTTGATCAGGCAAGCCCAGGAGCTGTGGTGGCTTTTACGATGCCAACTTAAACTGGAACTCCACTTTCCAGGTATCAGATACGGAAGATCCCGCCTGGTGCAGAGAGGACACACTAAACCACACTAAACCACAGCCATTACAGGCTGGGGATTGGTAGAGGCAGGTAGGGGCAGCCCCGAAGGTGTCAGTGGGTCCCTCTCAGCCCTTGCTTTCCCTACTCCAAGTCCAGCTCTTCTTTCCAACTGCCAGCTCTCCTGACCAGCAGTGACCCAGGCCCACATGAGATGCTCTGCTGTGAGCTCACAGAGATGGAAGCCACCAGAGCCGACTGCCTTCCAGATACTTCCGCGTCAGCCTTTTTGGGGGCTCCTCTCCCTCAGCTCAAAGTTCAGCAAGCTCCACCTGTGTACCTCCCTCAGGGCTGGTTAAGGCTTTTCTCTGGACCTTTTCTTTCTCGGCTCCTCCCAAAATTGTGTAAGGTCGAACTCCATAAAAATCTATCCCATAATCCTCGTAGTGGTCTTGCTTCCCTGATTTGAGCCCTACTGGTACAGGAGGGGAATATGATTATCTTCATCTTATTACATGGCCAAGGAAATTGTATCCTTCCGTACAAATTGCTACAACAGACACCTTTCCGCCTGGCTGTCCTTGAACATAATCAATATGTATCAATATAATCATATAATCAAAGTGACATTGAACATAAGGTCCGTGAGTATCTGGTAAGGGCTGCACTAAAGAATTCTGTTGAGGAGAACTGTAATCAATCCAAAGATCCTTGTCAGTGACACCCACAGGGACTGGGGGCTAGAGATACATTGGAGAGGCAAATTCACCCCCTTGGATCTTGCAGATAACTGAAAGTGTTCTCCCGTCTCCTGGGCTGGACCCGTCATCACCTGGTTTTTCCTCCTTGATCTTAACTTGAGTCTTTCCCCCTCATCACATAGCACCGTGCTGACGGGGGGCCAGCAGGACTTAATTCAGCCACGAAATTGCTAAATGTACTCATTCATAATCTCCAGGTGTCATGGGAAGCGTGCTGGCCTGAGGCTCAGAGGATCGGGTTTCCGGTCCTATTGCCAAGAACCCTCGGGATTAGGAAAGTCATCAGCCTCTCTGGGCTTCAGTTTCTTGGTGATTTGTTTTCTAATGCCATGCTAATGGACTAGGTTCTGGGTCTTCTGTCACATACCTCAATTCATTGCTCTTTTTAGAAACTTGCATTTCAGTTATTTACGTTAAAGTTCCACAGAGTGGGCACATACATCCCAAGAACGTATTAAATACATGAATTGACATAGTGACCTCTCTTGCTCTAAATGTCAGATCATCTTGCATGGCGCTTGTTTCACACACGTGGGGCCATCCTGAGGAAAGCGTGGGAGTTCCAGAACAGGGGTCGACAGTGGGGTCCTCTCTCTTTCATTTGCTTTCAGCATAGTATGACACATAACAATTTATGTGTGCCTAGCACTGTTATAACGGTTTTTGGGTGATAGTCATTGGCTTTAATTAAATTAATTTTCATTAAAAAAGACTTAAAAAGATTTGCTGCAAGGAAATCATGGACCGAAATGAAAACAATAATATAAGCACCAGCACATACACAACACCAAGAATGACAGAGCAGACCCTCCTAGACAAACTCCTTGCTATCCACATTGAAAGGTTAAAATAATAAGGATCAAATCAGATCTGACAGAAAATCTGACAAAACTATCTGTAACTCAAGAAGATGTTTTATAATTTGAATTTATATCTAGTAGATTTGTATCTGCTATCATGAATGTGAATCTCTGTTTAAGGGCATGTTGTGTCTTGAAATATTAACTAATGTAATATGATACCATCGTGATTGGCAAGGCATTTGAAAATATTATTTATTTCCCCTTTATACCATCTTTGTTTTTCTTGTTTGTGCATTTATTATAGTGCTGATAGCACCTGGGGAAGTATACATATTGGAAGCATGTACTAAAAACTTATAACTGACTGGAGGGTCATGACCAAAAAGCTGGTGACCACTAATTGGACTAAGACCAACATGTCTACCTGTCCATCTGACTTAAGAAAAGGAGGTGTGGTGGAGGCCCAGCTTGGACCCTGTATTTTAGGACTGCAAAACATTTATCGTTCTACTTTTTATGACCTATGAAATAATTATAAGAATTAAGGAAAGGGTTGTACTTTAGAAATTCAGATAAGTGTTTTCATTTCAATTGTCAGGATCCCCCACTTCCAACTTTTAGGAAAAACACAACTAGATTTAATAATCTTTCGATGAGTTGCTTTCTCTCTTACTTTTACCTGGTTCAACATCCAAGTAAATGAACATTGCTAACCTATTAGTTTTTTTGGAACAAAGAAAATTGTGGGGATATTTCAGATTCAGGAAAGAATTTTGTTACAGTATTGAATATGTGCAATATTTATTTATTTATTTATTATTCAGTGAGAGGAGGGAAAGCAGAGAGACAGACTCTCACATGCGCCCAGCCAAGCCCACTAGGTGATGCTCTGCCCATCTGAGGCATTATTCGGTTGCTGAGCAACAAAGCTCTTCTTGAGTACCTGAGGTGGAGGCCATGGAGCTATACTCAGAGCCCAGGGCCAACTCGCTCCAATGGAGCAATGGCTATAGGAGAGGGAGAGGGTGAGGGAGAAGCGGTGGAGAAGTAGATGGGTGCCTTTCTTGTGTGACCTGACCAGGAATCAAACCTGGGACCTCTATACGCTGGGCCAATGTTCTACCACTGAGCCAACTGGCCAGGGTCATTATTTATTTTTAAGTCTACAGAACTAAAGTTACTATTGTTGAGAAATTTAAAAAAAAATCAAAACCTTAGTTTATTCATAGATGGATTTAACATTTTTTTTAATTGATTTTAGAAAGAGAGAACGGGAGGAAAAGAGAAAGAAACATTGGTTTGTTGCTCCACCCATCTATGCACTCATTGGTATATGTCCTGACCGGGGTTGAACCTGCAACCTTAGCACATTGAGGACAACACTCTAACCAAGTGAACTACCAGGGCAGATTGATTATTTATGATATGCTAGTTTTAGAGTGCATTTTATGCAGAAAAAATTATATTCCATATTTTATATTATTTAAAAATTTTGCAAAATATAAACAGGAGATAGAAAACAAACAGGGTATAAATGTGAACTAAATTGTTCACCAGGAACAGACAACCCCCTAAATCTTAGTGACTTAATGCTGTGTAAGTTTGTTTTTTACTCATATTTCATGTCTAATTCAGTTTGGCAGGTGGGGCCCTGCTCACTGAGCTCTCTCAGGGGCCGTGGTAGACAAAATAATGACCCTCAAAGATAGATAGCCACGTCCTAATCAGATGCTGTGAATGGGTTTTTTACCCTAATGGCAAAAAGTGCTTCGCCAATGTGATTCCGTTCAGGATCTCGAGATGGGGAGATTGTTTTGGATTATGCAGGTGGGTCCTTATGAAAGAGAAGCAAGAGGGTCAAAGGAAGTCGGAGGAGATATGACCGTGGAAGAACAAGGTTGGAGTGATGTCAGGGAGGGCCGCAGCCTCTAGACATTAAAAAATGCAAGGACATGTGGCCTTCCCTGAAGCCTCTTAAAGGAATCAGCCCTGTTGACACCATGACGTGAACGCAGAGAGGCTGATTCTGGACTTTAGACCTCCAAAAGTATAAGAGGTTAAATTTCTACTGCTTTAAGCCATTAAATTTGTGGTAATTTGGTACAGAAGCAATAGGAAACAAATACAGGGACCTATGTTCCATCTCGACAAATGCTTTCATGGTCCCTAAGGCAGAAAACGGAAGAGTGGTAAAATATGTGCCTTCTCTTAAAGCTTTAACTGAAAGCGACATGTATGTCTTCTGCTTTCCCGATTGGACCCTGGATGAAATGCCGGGTAACCCAGAACTGACAAGCACAGTACTCACAAGGACAGCTCTCGTCAAGGGGATGTCCTTGTGGTTCTAGGCTGGAGGCAGGAAAAGACTAGTGAAAATGACACAAGTCAGCAATGTTCAAGGCAGAACGGATAGAGATATAAGGTTGCCAGGTAAATTGTGGATTTGTCTCATGAAATATATAGACTGTATACTTCTTTGCTATTGGGCTGTTTTGTACATTGTAGGATGTTGAGCAATATTTAGGACATACTTATACTGAAAGATTATCCATTGTTTATCTAAAATTCAAATTGAACTGGGTGTTCCACATTTTTATTGCCAAATCTGGCAACCTTAATAGAGAATAAACTCATGTTGAGAGCTGGCTTTAGTGCTGTGCAGGAGTAAATATGGGGACAGGCAGGGTCAGATTTGGGGAAAAAATGGACACTGGAATCAAATGTTAATTAAAAAAAATTTTTTTTTTTTACAGAGACAGAGAGTGAGTCAGAGAGAGGGAAAGACAGGGACAGACAGACAGGAACGGAGAGAGATGAGAAGCATCAATCATTAGTTTTTTGTTGCGCGTTGCAACACCTTAGTTGTTCATTGATTGCTTTCTCATATGTGCCTTAACCGCGGGCCTTCAGTAACCCCTTGCTCGAGCCAGCAACCTTGGATCCAAGCTGATGAGCTTTGCTCAAACCATATGAGCCCGCGCTCAAGCTGGCAACCTCGGGGTCTCGAACCTGGGTCCTCTGCATCCCAGTCCAACACTCTATCCACTGCGCCACCTCCTGGTCAGGCTCAAATATTAATTTTTAAAATTGATTTTTAGAGAGAGAGAAAGGGGAAAGAGAGAGAATGAGAGAGAGAGAGAGAGAGAGAGAGAGAAATGTTAATTTGTTGTTTCATTTATTTATGCATTCATTGGTTGATTCTTGAATGTGCCTCACCAGGGATCAAACCTGCAACCTTGGTGTAGTGGGACGATGCTCTAACTAATTGAGCTACCCGGCCAGGGCAAATCAGATATTAACTGAAGTCTTTGTTTTAGACTACAGTTACTGTGACTGAGGCAATTATACAACATGATTAGTCCAATTAGAGTGAATGTTCAGAAAGATACGTGTGTGTGTGTGTGTGAATATAAAAGAGTTACAGACACTTACCTGTGGCCCAAACTAAGCAGTTGCTAGAGAAACATTCTCAATTATTTGAAAGTCTAAAGATATATAGCTGGTGAACTAGCATGTGTTTTTTTTAAGGACAGTGATAAAAGACAAAAGTATCTACTAAAGACCAAATGTCCAAACTTGGTGATCTGTTTAAATCAGGGGTTCTCAACGAAAGGTACTTTGTATCCCAGAGAATACTTGGCAATGTATGCACAGTTGTGATTGTCACGAAGGGAGGTGCTGCTGTCATCTAGTGCGTGAAAACCAGCTAACCATCCTACAACACATAACGCAGCACCCAAAACAAAGAATCATCCAGTCCAAAAGGTCAACGGTGCCACTGTTGAGAATCCCTGGTGTAAACTCATGTAGTCAGTACACATTCTGTAAAGGCACAAACAAAATGTTCCCTCCTGAGTAAAACTAGATAATAAGCCTGAAATTCCATGCAGACAGATTCCAAACTAAAATAGAAGCAGCTGGCACCACACAGGCCCTTCATTTGTCATTCCCTATCTGGGGTTTAGCCACCTCTGCAGACAGACAATAAATCATTACTGTGTGTGGTGTGTGCATGGCATTGCTATCCTGTGTATATTTAATCATTATGCCCAAATGTTTTAACCTGCATACGGTGCCATTGTTTCTTCAGGGTGACTTATTTCTATATGATTCAAGAGATGGAGGCTCTGGCTGGATGGCTCAGTGAATAAAGCATCCACATGGCACACCAGAGGTCGCAGTTTCAACCCGATCAGGGCACATATGAGAAGCAATGAATACACAACTATATGGAACAACTGTAACAACGAGTTGATGCTTCTCGCTCTTTCTCCCCCACTCCCTCTCAAATAAATGGGAACATATTTTTTTTATAAATAAATTTTTATTTTAATGGGGTGACATCAATAAATCAGGGTACATATATTCAAAGAAAACATTTCCAGGTTATCTTGTCATTTAGTTCTGTTGCATACCCATCACCCAAAGAGAGATCGTCCTCCGTCACCCTCTATCTAGTTTTCTTTGTACCTCTCCCCCTCCCCCTCTCCCTCCTACCCTCCCCCCACCCCCCACCCCTCGTAACCACCCCACGCCTGTCCATGTCTCTTAGTCTCGTTTTTATGTCCCACCAATGTATGGAATCCTGCAGTTCTTGTTTTTTTCTGATTCACTTATTTCACTCCGCATAATGTTATCAAGATTCCACCATTCTGCTGTGATCCGATGTCATCATTTCTTCTAGCTGAATAGTATACCATGGTATATATGTGCCCCATCTTCTTTATCCAGTCTTCTATTTTTTTTTACAGTGATTAAAAGCCTTTAAGCAAACTCTTGGCCAATACAGCAAGAATCCATAAAAGAGTAGTGTCCTTAACATGTTCACCAAGTCCAAGTTGGCCCCATCACCATGCCAAATTCCTGTAAAATGCAACCCAACCACAGTTCAGTCTGTTAGGAGCTGTCACAGGAAGCAGGAGTCCAGGAAAAGTCCACATCCAGGAAAAGTCCTCATGGCACTGGAATTGTTGTCACCATTCTATACTTTGCAGCTCATGTCCAAGTCCCAATGACCACTGCTTCTAGCTGGTAATGATTCAGGTAGACTGGAAAAGCCATTTGCAGCATGCGTGGATATGGAGCTTCTGTTCTCCTCTGCCTGGAGAGATGAGACCAGGTTGCTTTTCCCCGGAGCTCTGCGACTGTGGCATGGTAAAGAGAACCTTGGGATACACTAAGCTGGGTGGCAAAGGTAGATTCATAATAGAAGTTGGCAAAAGCGGGAAAGAGAGCTCTAAATTAGGAGTAGGTCCCAGCCTGAAATATGAGTGGGGCATTGAGGTAGGAGGAATAAAGGAAACAGTATATATTAAACAAAGCAGCAGAAAATAGGACTATCAACACCCACAACAGAGATCTTTGAGAGAAGAATAAAAAACCTGACTATTCAGGCAAGACATAGTTAAGTGGCCCTTGTGCAAATGAGATCAGTTTACCTGCTTCTTGGAAGAAATACCCTAGGCTCGTCCACAGTGTCGCAGATGGGGCCAACGGCCCTGGGCACCTTCAGCCTTCAGTGGCAAACCCCAGCATTCTGGGCAAGGTTAGGTCATAGGTGGCTGGAGCAAGGCTGGAAGAGACTGAACCCTCCCTTAGAGGAGCGAGGGGGAAGCCCACCTTCCAGTGTCCCTGTTTCCTCACAGCAGAGGCATGTAAGTCTGGCAGGCTTTAGCTCAATGACCTAATGGGAACATATTTTTAAATTTCTTTTTTTAAAGAGTTTATTTATTGATTTTATTGAGAGAGGAAGGGAGAGAGAGAGAAACTAGAACATCAATCTGTTCCTGTATGTGCCCTGACCAGGGATCAAACCGGCAACCTCAGCTCTCTGGAACAATGCTCCAACCAACCAAGCTATCTGGCCAGGGCAATAGGAAAATTTTTTTTCAAAAAGAGATGGTTATATCTGTAGTAATATGGTTCAAGTTCAAGGAGTTCATTAGGGAAAGTTGTGAGCTAAATCAGGTCAAGGAGATACTAGAGACCTGGCTGAGAACCAAGGGAATTCTCAGTTCCTGGAAAGGTGTGTTTATGAAGGCTCTGTCAGTTCTAGAGGGCAGAAAACCAAGTCACCAGGCTTAAAAGCAAAAGAAGATATATTGCTTCGCATGACTGAGACTGTCCCTGGGGTGTCCGCTAGGGCTGGATGAGGGTCTGCACGCATCCACACCTGTTTCTAGGCACTGCTTGAACTCGCTTTTTCTCTCTGTTTCTCGTCTCTGCCTTCATTTTGCTGGGAGACTTTCTCTACAGGGTCATGGTAGGGAAGATGGCTACTGGCAGCTTAAATATCACATCCTCCTGACTTAGAACGTCTCTTTCCCATCACCCGTATGTCAGAGTAGGAAAGGTCTCTGTTTGGCCCGAGTTGGATCCCTGGCTGTGTCCAGGGAAATGGTACCATGCATGGTTGGCCAAGTCTGTGTCATTCGAATGACTTTTGTGGGACCACATTTCTATGCTGTCTCTAGTCCTGAAACTTCCTCTTTCTCTTTTTTTTTAAGGGTTATTTACTGATTTTACAGAGAGGGGTGGGGAGCGAGAAGTATCAACTCATAGTTGCTTCACTTTAGTTGTTCACTGATGCTTCTTGCTTGTTGTATGTGCCTTGACTGAGCAAGCCCAGGTTCAAACTGGCAACGTCAACATTCCAGGTCAGTGCTCCGTCCACTGCGCCACCATAGTGCAGCCTAGCCCAGGCACTTCTTGAATGCAATAGCTGGCACCCGACTGCTGAAGGAGCCGGACGTGTGAGGGCTTTCATGTCTGGCTGTGCAGAGCCACCTGGGAGGTTCAGGGTTACCCGAGCTTTTTTGGCTGAGGTACTGACTGACCCTCTTCATGTGGGGAAATAGTCCTGTTCTCGCGAGACTGTGTTAGAGAATCACAGAAACAGACTCATATGGTAGGAACCCGATAATACATGGTGATTGGTTGGTGGCGTTTTTTTTTTTCTTTTTAAGAATTTACACAAAATAGTCCATATAAATGAGTTTTAATCCTTATCTTCCTTCTCTTCTTCATCCGGTTAATCTGGAAGTAATGTAACTCTCCTTGCTGTGTACAACTATGTGCAACCAATCATGTCAAAAATCTGTTCTTCAGGCCCTGGCCGGTTGGCTCAGCGGTGGAGTGTCGGCCTGGCGTGCGGGGGACCCGGGTTCGATTCCCGGCCAGGGCACATAGGAGAGGCGCCCATTTGCTTCTCCACACCCCCCCCTCTTTCCTCTCTGTCTCTCTCTTCCCCTCCCGCAGCCAAGGCTCCATTGGAGCAAAGATGGCCCGGGCCCTGGGGATGGCTCCTTGGCCTCTGCCCCAGGCGCTAGAGTGGCTCTGGTCGTGGCAGAGCGAAGCCCGGGAGGGGCAGAGCATCGCCCTCTGGTGAGCAGAGCGTCGCCCCCTGGTGGGCGTGCGGGTGGATCCCGGTCGGGCGCATGCGGGAGTCTGTCTGACTGTCTCTCCCCGTTTCCAGCTTCAGAAAAAAAAAAAAAAAAATCTGTTCTTCAGATAATTTTCGGTGAGTTGCTTCAAATACCTTTTGGGAAAAGGCACCTCGAAGTTACAGTGATCTAGCTCTTGCTCCTTTCAGTGGTTACAGCCCCTCCACTGAGAATTCCCACTTCTCCACTCTGATTCTTTCCCAAAGAAATTGCTCCAAGTTGGCAGCATCCACAATTCCATCTTCTACGGGGTGGGTGCAGTCACAGGTGGACTTACGAACCTGCCTCCATTTTTTTTGCACTTCTTTGACACACGCTTTCCCACGGATGCCACTGGGGCAGCAGAGACAGAAAAAGGATTAGTGTCCTTTCAGTACCCCAGATGATCCATGTGTAGTGCACAAAACACATTCTTGCTGGGCCCTCAGCTGATGGTCTCTCACATCTGTTTGAGTGATGTGAGAGAAGGAGCTCTATGTTTGCAGCTTAATACCCTGACTTCTATGTGGTTCTTCCACTTACTGGGCGAGCAACTCACTGGGCTGCTGTCAGCCCCACCTTCCTCATCTGTAAAATGGGCCAATAATCCCCCCCCTCTCAAGGATTCTGAGATAATCAATGAGATTACCTGTGTATAGGGCTGGTATGCAGGAAGTGCTCCAAATTGCTTCTTTCTTCTCTCTCTTCTTCTGCAATGTTGGTCAGCTTTTATCAAAATTTAAAGATGTTAGATTTCTTTAAGTTTGACAATATATAGCTTCAATTATAAGAACACTTTTGAATGTTAAAAATAACACTCAGAATATATAAATATTTTTAACTATTTAAATAAATTACATCTTAAAATGTAAGACATTACATATGATGATTTATAAGTAAATTAAGCTAATCATAATTCAATTCTTATATTCCTGAACAAAATGACTTCATAAATATTGGAAAACTTCCCGTTCACATCACCCCACCCTTCTTCCAAGGATCGAGTTCTGTTTTCACTCTGAAGTTTCCAAATATGTATAAACTTCTCTTTCCTGGTGGTTGAACTACCAATGGTTATAAATGCTTAACCAAATGCTGACTCAGGACTGTCAGTGCACCATCTCAGTTACTGAGAATAAAAAATGTGAGCCTTTTCAGAGCAGTGCTATTTGAATAACTATTCTGGGAAAAACACTTTGAGAACTGACTGTATTCCTAACGAGTTCTTAGTAATGATACTTTCTCCCAGCATGAGCAAGAATGGCCATCTGTACTTCAGAATAAATGGACAATGTGCCCTGGGACCCTGGAACTTATTTTTATTAGTCTTCCCTGGCATTTGGCATATCAAAGGGAAGAGATGTGAACATCATTAAATAGAGAGTTCATGTGTGAAATGTGAGGTATAAGAGTTTAATTTTCTGTTGCAGCTGAGTAAATGCATGACTATGTCTTGACAAGTTTTATTCACTTGAGGAAGGTCTTAATTCTAGTGCTGATTTTCTTTTTCTGCTTTTACAATGAGCTTACATATAAAGCTGGCATGCTATATTTATGCAACTATGTTAAATTTATGAAATTTATTTCTCCTCTTTTTTTATTTTTTTTTATTTTTTTAAATTTCTTTTTTTTTGTATTTTTCTGAAGCTGGAAACGGGGAGAGACAGACAGACTCCCGCATGCGCCCGACTGGGATCCACCCGGCACGCCCACCAGGGGGCGATGCTCTGCCCCTCCGGGGCGTCGCTCTGTCGCGACCAGAGCCACTCCAGCGCCTGGGGCAGAGGCCAAGGAGCCATCCCCAGGGCCCGGGCCATCTTTGCTCCAATGGAGCCTCGCTGCGGGAGGGGAAGAGAGAGACAGAGAGGAAGGAGAGGGGGAGGGGTGGAGAAGCAGATGGGCGCGTCTCCTGTGTGCCCTGGCTGGGAATCGAACCCGGGACTTCTAAACGCCAGGCCGACGCTCTACCACTGAGCCAACCGGCCAGGGCCTATTTCTCCTCTTATTCATCATCTTACATCAAAAGAAAAAAGAAAATATACAAATGTGTACAATTCGCTTAATTCTTTAAGTGGGCAAGGGTCAAAAATGGAAATTAATTTAGAGGGATTACCTGGTATTCTTTACTGCCTTACTTTCAACTGGGATGATTTCTTCTCCTAAGGAAAGAGTTCCTTTTCTTTTTTCTTTTCTGATCCAAAGATTGTTATAAAGATTAAATGAGATAACATATGTCCACTATTGGCATACAGCAAGTTTTCAATAAATGTTGCTTCTCTTTTCAGCTCCTTCCAATGAGTGGTCATCATGTCTGATGACTAAACAGAATGAATGGTTCTCAAATTTTAGAACATTTCAGAATTAACTCAGAAATTTGTGAGATGTGCCACCGCCTGGTGCCACTTTGGAATCACAGGGTCCGAATTTCCAGGACTACGTCTGATAAGCTCTGATGGGAACCCAGCATCAGAACTGCTGATCATAAACGGAAGTCAGAGCTTACAACAATTTCTGGGTTGCTTTCTTTGGTTCCCAAGGATTGAATGAATTCTGAATCAGTAGTTATAAAGAGAACTTTGGGGCTAGAGAAGAACTTAGTGTTTATTACATTTCCATCTCCTGCAGTTAAAACTGAATTGCAGAGAGGCTAAGGGACTTGCTGGGGAAACTTAGTCAGGTGCAGTGTATGACGTGGCTGTCCTTGGGCTCTGTCCCACAACCCCCACTGGCTTTGAGCGTGAAGTCCTCCGCGGCTTCCTGTGGTAGAAACATTTACTTTCAGCTCAAATCAACCTATGCTTATACATAGATGGCTCCATCTTGATATGTCACACTGATCTTGTACTTTGTACAAAAATAGCTGCTCGATTCTAATGGCTGGCTATTTCTCACTTTTATTACCTGATATAATTACCCCTTGCCCATTCTTCTTTGTGGTTATATGATTCATGACTATTATTAGCAGTAGGCCTGAATGCACTTTGAAAGGAGTATTGAAAGGAGCAAATATTACTGACCAAATACCATGTCATCTCATGTGATTATTTTACTGTCTTGGGAGCAGGAGAGGATTAGGTAGGTATCTTTTGAAAGGATTGTTTCCTTTTATATATTCACGGCAGGTTGGTTTTGGAGAGTATAAAGTTGTCTCATTTTTCAAATACAGGAGCAGAATTTTTAAGTGCCCACCTACCTATTTAAGAATTGTACTATAGGACCTTGGGATCATATATGATTTAGAGTGATGTTTCTGACGTTGAATTTCTAAAACCAGAGGAGTATTTCAAGATTAGGTATACCTCATGTGTACCATTTTTTTTTTCAGTTATCTTAACTGATCTCACCTACCCGGCACTTGAATTATCACTACTGGAACTTAGTCCCTCACAAGCTGTCCCTTAGTGCTTTCTGAGCCACTCCCAGGATATTGGACATGTCCTCCCACCTGTTTCTCCAGCTGTGGCCTCGTCTGTGGCTGGCTCTCCCTTGTCGAGGGCTTCTTCTCTGTGGGCTGAGGCAGTCCTCTACTGCTACGATACTATTATGCGGCTTACATGCTCGTCTTTCCATCTCCGATGCCTCTGTGTGAAGGATAGTTTCCTGAAGATTTGATATAACGACAGCGATGTCCAGTAGAGTGGAGAATGATCAGACCAGTACGCAGGTTCTCTAATAATACTTAGGTTCCCTGCTCAAACCCAGTTCTCACTTCACTGCGCTGGGGCAGCTCACTCCCTACCTGAAGGTCCTAAATGCTTCGGGTTTGTGCCAACTGTTTCCCATCCCTAGAGAGGAAAGGGAATTTCTTCCTCACTTCTGTCTTTGACCCATTTGCCTTCGACCGTTAATCTGTTGCTCAGCTGATTGGGAGTTGTAAGTGCTCGTTTCCTAGATGGGAAGCCGTGCAGCCAGGAATGGTCTGGTTCTGCAGCCTCGGCGAGACAACCATAGCACGTCCTGATGTTAGTACATTTCCCAAAGGCTGGGCTATTCAGTCTCAAATAAAATCAAGTATGAAACACCGAGAACCCGGGCCAGGCTGAGTTGTCTCAAGCCCAATCCAGATAATTCTCTCTCTTTTCATCAAGGGTTTATAAATGGGTCGGGGTAGGAGTCCAGTCTTTCCCAAAGTCATCTTGTTACACAGAGAAAGTTTCCTCAATACATTACTCTTCTGAGGATGTTTATCTAAAGTGCCTTCACTGTTAAAGCCGCAATCCAGGGATCCTTCAGGTGAGGCTGATATTCGAGTGTCTTCTCCTCCCTTTGCCTTCCATGTCATTCCTCCCACAGCTGCAGGCCTGGCTGGACAAGGAAGCCCAGTGGGGAGGTCCCTCGGGGTCAGCCTCCGGGGACACAGAGCGTGAGTGGTAGAGAATGGATCTGAGGGAGCAGAGGGAGAAGGACCAGACAGTGCCGAGGACAGAGTGTTTAGGGAAGGTCTGATTCCCGGCTGGGAACTCTAGAACACCATAACTCAACCAAGACTTTGGGTTTTCCTAGAGATCAGGCTTATAACTAACTGTCACCAGGCTATGTCTCTGTGTGTGCCTGTACATCTATGTATGGGCATGTCTGTGTGTCTCTCTTGTGTCTGTGTTTATGTGTATAGGCATGTCTGTATCTGTGCATGTATGTCTCTATGTGTGTGTGTGTCTGTGTATTCCTGTGTATGTAGGTGTCTGTGTCTATTTTGTGTTCCCTGTGTGTCTGTGTGTGTGTTTCCCTGAAAGCAGGGAACAGCAAAGAGGACCTTCTGGGGTGGAGGACTCAGGACTCCCACACAGTCACGGTTCTGAGTCCGTGAGGCAGTGGATACCAAGGCTAGCCTGCCCAGGCGTCTGGGGGCTGCCTGACACCTGGCAAAGGGGTATTGGGAGTCTGAATGACTTGGCTTGGATTATGCAAAGCCAGTTGGCATGGCGCAGTAGGATCGGCTTCTAGAGGAAGCAGCAGGGCAGGACTGCCCCTAATATTTGAGGGGTCCAGAGCAACAGTATAAATGAAGGGTGCATGCCACATGTTTAAATCTTCAGAAGTTATCGATCAAGCTACATCAGAGCCTAGCTCTTGGGTTCCACGTGGCCACAGCGTTTCCTGGGACTGTCCTCACAATCTGGAGGCTAACGACGCCTTCCCCTCCCCTGTTCTGCAGGTGGTATGCTAGTTCTGCTGGGGCCGCCAGGACAGCCAGGACAGGGCAGACTGGGGTCTGGGCTCAGACTTCTGGGCGCGACTTCACTGCCTGAACTCAGCATTTTTCAACTGGAGCGCTTTGGGGGAGGAATTTTCCTTCTCTAAGCCTCAGTAATGTCCCATGACACCAGAGTTCTCCAGCACACCTAAGGTATTGCTTTTATTGGAAGGGTTTTTGGATTTCAGATGCAGAGAACTGAATGAGTCATAGTCCTCAGTTAGCAGCACATAATTATCCCTGGTTCCTACAAGGCACCTCTCTGATTCACTCATTCATTTATCCACAGCCAATCTATCATTGGACGTCACAGGCACGGTGCTTTAGGGCTCACAGTACTTTGAGAGCCCCATGAAAATGTTTTAATTTCTTTCAAATCAGAAATAAAAGTGAGCTTGAAGGTCAAAGAAGATGTTTTTATACATAACAATATACTTGTTCTTATACCAACACAGTTGTCAAATATGATTTTTAATTTTTATGGGTGAAAAGATCCATAAATACAAAATGACTTAGAACCGATGAACTACAGAATGCAGCCTTGTATTTACTCATCCTTTTTGCTCTATATCCTAGTCCTATTGTCCTCAATAAGCACCCTTTTAATGTGCGTATTCATTTCTATTTGAATGTATTTTTGAAAAATGTATATTGCTGCTTTGTGTGATGTATTTCTTCCTTAAGTGATACTGTATTGTTCTGTTTCCTACTTTCTTCACTAAGCTCCATGTTTTTAAGATCAGCCCATGCTTCTATGAGTACGTCCAGCTCATGGCTGCAAAATGCTCCAGGTGTGCCCGCACCATGCTTCACCCCTTCCCTCTCCCAGTGACTGTGGCCCAGGACTCCAACTCCCTGCTGCCACCATGCTGCAGTGACCTGCCAGGGACATTCCCTCATGGGCCTGGGTGGGAATGTCCCCAGGATATAGGCTCAGTTGATTTCTGAGCCAGAGGATACTTACGTAGTTAATTTGTCTATGTAATAGCAAAAGGCTCCCCAGAAGAAGTACTATTCTCAATTTTTTGTGTGTGTGGCTAGTCATGTCGGGGTTTGTTATCAGCTATGTTAGCTTCATAATATATATTAGTAGTTCTTTATTTTTTAGAGCAATTTATATTGCAGAGGAATGAACTGTTCTAGGATGTAAGCAGTATGACTGCTTGGTGTTAAAGCTCATTTACATAAAAATTCTCTGAAAATGGTTTCAATTTCTTCTTTGGATGCAGATTCTAATAAATGTTAATGGTTCTCAATCTGTTGTTGGCGCCTCGGCAAGAATAACGAGGTAGGAGAAGCATGAGTCAGCATCCCTCTCCCACTCGAACTTTCCTGCCTGTCTTAGTCACTGAATTGATGTCAAAACTGTGCTAACCAAAGAGGGGGCAGAAAGGGTTTGGGTTTTAAAGGAGCCTCTTGAGCCCTGGCGGGGTAGCTCAGTTGGTTGGAGCGTCATCACAATGTAGCAAGGTTACAAATTGCATCCCCTCTTGGAGCACATGCAAGAACCAGCCAATGAATGGTTGTCATGAATGAGTGGGACAGTGAATCGGTGTTTCTTTCTCTCTCAAATCAATAAAAAAATAAACAAACAAAGGTTCTTCTTGATATATTCCAGGAGGGGTTAGGAGCTCCAGGTATGGCTTTAAACAGATTTCATTTGAGTCTTGCCTCTACAACTTAAGTAAAAAACGACTATGGAAACTTTACTTAACCTTTCTGATTCTATTTTTTCAGCTTTAAAGTATCAACTAAAATAATCATGGGATTATTGTTTTAATCATTTGAAATTATGTACATAGACAAGATGACATTGGCACATAGTTCACTATAATTGCCAATATTTGATTTATTTTTTTTACATGTTACTCAGAATTATTTTTTAAATTTTTATAATTTAAATTTATTGTGTTAACATGGATTTAAGTGTCCCACTTAAATCCCTCACCCCCACCCCCTTGTCCCTCATTATAACCCCTTTACCTACCTCCCCCTAACTCCCTCCCCCCTTCCCTCTGGGATTTGCTGTCCTGTTATCTGTATCTCTGTGTTCTGTATATATAATTTCACTAATCCCTTCACCTTCTCTGATCCCATCCCCCTACCCCCCTTCCCTCTGACAGCTGTCCCTCTGCTCCCTGTGACCCTGCCTCTGCCTCTATTCCAGGGGTCCCCAAACTATGGCCCGCGGGCTGCATGCGGCCCCCTGAGGTCATTTATCCGGCCCCCGCCGCACTTCTGGAAGGGGCACCTCTTTCATTGGTGGTCAGTGAGAGGAGCATAGTTCCCATTGAAATACTGGTCAGTTTGTTGATTTAAATTTACTTGTTCTTTATTTTAAATATTGTATTTGTTCCCGTTTTGTTTTTTTACTTTAAAATAAGATATGTGCAGTGTGCATAGGGATTTGTTCATAGTTTTTTTTTATAGTCTGGCCCTCCAACGATCTGAGGGACAGTGAACTGGCCCCCTGTGTAAAAAGTTTGGGGACCCCTGCTCTATTCCATTCCTCAGTTCACTTTGTTCATTAGATTCCACATATAAGTGAGATCATATGATATTTGTCTTTCTCTGCCTGGCTTATTTCACTTAGCATAATAATCTCCAGGTCCATCCACACCATCGCAAAAGTAAGATTTCCTTCTTTTTCATGGCTGCATAGTTTTCCATTGTGTATATGTACCACAGCTTTTTAAATTCATTTTTATAGTCATTATTTATCTTGCTCAGTGTACTGTCTCTGGCACCTAACACAGTACCCAGTATCAGGACTTGTCGAATGAATTACTTCTTATTCATGACAATATTTGTGTCACTCTTCCTCAACTGCTAGAGCTGTCAATGTTGGATGCTACTTGTACCTGAGTGACTTACTTGGGCTGTATGTGGAACATTGGTGTTATATAAAAGTTACAGTGATTGTTTTGTATAATGTATGTTATGCTGGTGGATATAAGGGTAAAACCACAGTGATATATTTAGGGAGTGATACCATGCCTAAAGAGTGAGATAATTCACTATGTCATCAACTAGGTAAGAGGCTTCTATCCTAGAAATGAGCAGGAGAAGTGTAGGTGGGTAACAGAATGGAAATATTTTCTTTCTCTTGGACTTGACCACAGAGATTTCAATATGACTTAAGGAGAGATGGTGAGAAGGAGGTCGTGTGTGTGTGTGTGTGTGTGTGTGTGTGTGTGTGTGACAGAGAGAGAGAGACAGAGACAGAGAGAGGGACAGACAAGGACAGATAGGAAGGGAGAGAGATGAGAAACATCAATTCTTCGTTGCAGCTCCTTTGTCACCTTAGTTCATTGATTGCTTTGCTTTTCATATGTGCCCTGACCAGGGGGCTACAGCAGAGCAAGTGACCCCTTGCTCAAGCCAGTGACCTTGGGCTCAAGCCAGCAACCTTTGGGCTCAAACCAGCGACCATGGTGTCATGTCTATGATCCTATGCCCAAGCCAGTGACCCTGTGCTCAAGCTGGTGAGCCCATGCTCAAGCTGGATGAGCCCATGCTCAAGCCGGTGACCTCGGAGTTTTGAACCTGGGTCCTCTGCTTCCCAGTCTGACACTCTATGCACTCTGCCACCACCTGGTCAGGTCTTTCCTGACAACCTCCATGTGAGACTCTCCGAGTCTCAGCCCGATCTTATCCTAAGTGCCATCTGAGATGTGATACTCCAGCTGGGGCCTCTTTTCCTCTTGGCTCTCAACCTCTGACCAGGGATTCTCAGCTTCATCACTACTGACATTCTGGACTAGATACTTCTCTGTTACAGGAGCTGTGCTGGGCACTGTAGGAGGGTTAGCAGCATTGTATTCGAGGTACTGTAGCAGGAGGAATAGAAAGTTCTACTCACGAGGTGACAATAGGATCTCCCAGTTGTGACAATAAACAAATGTCTCCAAACATGGTTCAATGTCCTAGCTTGTTTGGGACCCGCTGAACTAGAATGTTTCTTATGTCTTCTGTATCTGCTTCCCCCGTGTACCATTTGGCATTCTGTAAAGTCTCCTTGAAAATTCTATCCTGTCTCTACTGTGCTAAGGTTAAGAAAACGTTTCTTGGATACGTACAAACCAGCTCCTTAAAGGAGGAGCAAGGAGGCCTTGGAAGCTACTGGGGTTGATCTCAGCAAAAGAACCCTAAGGGGAAACAGATTGAGGGATTTATCACCTGGAGATTCAAAGATTCGCACTTCAAAGGGTTCGCCACTTTAAGAAGGGGTAGTGGTTTTGCTTATGTTGCTCTTCCATGAACTTTTGGGTTTTTGTCCCACTACGAGGCAGGTGCATATTTAAGATGTCCTGAACAAATGCCATGCCACTTTACCGAGGCCTAGTTAGAGCTGAGTTTTATAGTTGCTAACTGGGGGAAAAATACAAAGGGTAAAAGTTTCACATGGCTGAAAGCCCAAGAAATAGAGATGTAGTTTCCTGGTGGCCAAGCATCTGGAAATGTTTTTCCTTTGTTTTCATGGGCACCATGGTTGACGCACAAGGGACTCTCTCTCTTGGCAACTTGTTGGCACAGATAAAATTTATGGGATCTCTCAATTCCCTGTGCTTCTCTTCCTTGTCCTCAGAAACATTCCATCCAGCCTGAAACACGAGCCAGTGGAGCAACACAATGGGGCGGCTTGCAGAGCTGAGGTACAGCTCTGGAGCACTCCCAGTATAGGTTTCTCTGGGCCAGAGACAACTCATTAAATGTATGTCCGAGGGCTAATTTGCATTTAAAAATTTTGAGACTAGGGGACAGTTTGCATAGTAAGTGAGTTCAAGAAACATTATGAAATGATGCAAGGGATTGGACAAGGCACTGGATAGGGTGGGGAGGTTGGGCAGGCAAAACTGCGTTGGGGAACTTACTTATTTTGTAAGGGACTGAAGTCAGGCATGACTGTTAACCGTGACGCACTTTACTACCCTGTAGATGGCCAACGGCTATGGGACAGAAGGGAGGGAGAGACTCTTTCTGGTCCAGAGGGATGTGGGATGGCCTCATGGAGGCAAAAAGACTTGAGCTGAGTCCTGTCGCTGGGCAGGATTGTGAGAGAGGGAGGTGGCTGGCAGTGCAAGGGCACTGTGGTGGTGGGGGGAACAGAATCGTACCAGCAGAGGAACAGAGAGAGGAAGGAGCAGGGCAGGTTCTGGGCTTTAAATGGGCCTGGGGTTAAAAAATGTTAGTGTGGTACTTTATTTATCTACTAAAGATGATATTGAAAGATAAAGGTGGAAAAACACGTAGCAAGTCTGTAATAACTACTATTTATAAAATGAATACAGTAAAGAGAGTTAGAGTTGTACTGCAGAGGCTGCGCATGCTAAGTTAAAGAGTTTGGGCTTTCTGCTGTAAGGGATGTGCAGCAGTGGGCAGGGACAAGTTTTGACCAGGAAAGTAGTAACATCAGATTTGTATTTTAGGAAGATTAACTTAGCAAGTGAAGGCAGCATGGACTGCAGCCGAAGTACCAGGACATGGTAAGTACCCATGAACCCTCCGGAGCTCGCTCCTCGCCCCTCTCCCATTCTGGATTTCTAACATCTCATACATAACACCTAGGTACCTGAACACATTTTAAAATATTACTAGTTATATTCAACTGTGACCTCTAAAACTACTATACAATATAAAAACTTCTCTTAAAGTGCATGTATTTAAGAAGAAAATGTGAGTTCATTTAAAGGAAAAAAATTAAGTAATAGAACAGTCGATAAGCAAAATCCTGAGGAGAGCTTGTGAATGACCAAAGTTTGGGAAACCCTGGACCAGAGGGACAGGAGATTAGAGGAGGAGGATCGGTGGACATCCGTCAGATCCCCCGGGGCAGTCAGCTGGATCGGGACCAGTCTTTGACCTGTGCAATGACAGGTTTGCAGTATTGAACCAACCCAATGTTTACATTTTATCCACTGTGCCATCGCCTGGTCACCAACATTTACATTTAGGTCTTTTACCTTTACTATGCACAAAAAGCTCTGTTCCAGTTGAAAAGATATTAAGCATCAGGGAGCAAAATGGAGGGAAGTTGTGGGGCCAGAAGACTCCCCAAATATCGGCCTAGGCTTTTTGCTATGGAAAGGCACATGCTAACATCCTTTAAGAGTGAATTTGTGGAAAGGGGAGGTTGCTGGAAGGAAGAGTCCCTAGTGTCTTCTCTCCAGAGTAACTGCTCCTCCAAGGAACCAGCCTACTGCCGCCAGGAGCTGCTCTCCAAGCATGCGCAACAAGCCATGACTATGGCTGCCTCTGGGGCGGGGAAACCAAAGACTAAGGGACAGACGTCAGAAAGAGAATTACTTTTCATTGTATACCCATTTGTATCTTTTAAGTTTTTTTAAATAATATTTAAGTATTTCCAGTTTTAAATACAGTTTAAAAATTAAAATAAAGTACCACAGGCTCATATCCAAGTTTGATAAGCCTGTAATTTTATGTCAGTGAATATTTTCAACAGTTCCTTCTAGTCTTTTCTCTACTTACCCGTGAATATATTTGATAAAGTTGGGATCATACTTTGTAAACTTTTTTTTTTTTAAGTGAGAGGAGGGGAAGCAGATAGACAGACTCCCGCATGCACCCCAACTGGGATCCACCTGGCAAGCCCCCTCTGGGGCAATGTTCTGCCCATCTGGGACCCATTGTTGGTTGCTTGACACCCTAGCTATTTTTAGCACCTGAGGTATAGGCTCCACAGTCATCCTCAGCACCCAGGGCCTCAGCACCCAGGGCCAACTTGCTTGAACCAATTGAGCTATAGCTGTGGGAGAGGAATAGAAAAGGAGAGAAAGGAGAGGGGAAGGTGGAGAAGCAAATGGTTGCTTCTCCTGTGTGCTCTGACTGGGAACTGAACCTGGGACTTCCATAAGCTGGACTGATGCTATACTGCTGAGCCAACCGTCCAGGGCCTGTAAGCTGCTTCATGTCTTTTTTTGAGCTCATTTCACGAACATTTTCTTTTTTTTAAATTTTTATTTATTTATTTATTTTACAGAGACAGAGAGTGAATCAGAGAGAGGGATAGACAGGGACAGACAGGAATGGAGAGAGATGAGAAACATCAATCATTAGTTTTTCATTGCGCGTTGCAACACCTTAGTTGTTCATTGATTGCTTTCTCATATGTGCCTTGACGGCGGGCCTTCAGCAGACCGAGTATCCCCTTGCTGGAGCCAGTGACCTTGGGTTCAAGCTGGTGGGCTTTTGCTCAAATCAGATGAGCCCGTGCTCAAGCTGGTGACCTCAGGGTTTCAAACCTGGGTCCTCTAAATCCCAATCCGATGCTCTATCCACTGCGCCACCGCCTGGTCAGGCACGAACATTTTCTTATATTATTCTATATTCCTTCAAAAATATATATTTTTTTCCATTTGGAGCACTCAAATTTAATCATGCTCAATGTTGTATTTAGGTTGTACTCAATTTTCTGGACAGAAAATAAAGTTGTTAGAAATAGTCTCTTGATTAATTGAAGCACTTTTGTGGGTTGGT
Organism: Saccopteryx leptura; assembly: GCF_036850995.1. Taxonomy (NCBI): domain Eukaryota; kingdom Metazoa; phylum Chordata; class Mammalia; order Chiroptera; family Emballonuridae; genus Saccopteryx; species Saccopteryx leptura. The sequence continues at coordinate 36,050,584 of NC_089507.1, forward strand.
TTTTTTTTTTTTTTTGCCATCTCTTGTATTTTAACTCTTGTACTATTTCCCTTTGACATGTGAATACATTCTTCATTACCTAATTAGACTGTGAATGTAAGAAGTTACACCTATCCCAATTTTTGTTTTTCTTAAAGGCCAACTAACAGCCCAATTAAAAACAAACAGACATGTGAATGAATATAGATTTTAAGGATGATTTCTTAAATAAAAAGAAAAAATGTCTCCCTAATTTTAACTTGCAGAATTAACATTAATTGGCCAAATAATTTGTACAGTTTGGGGTTTGGTAAAGGAAAGGCTGACAGGGGACTTAGTGGGTTGGAGAGAGACCTTTTTTCTGGACATTCACGTTTTATTAAGAGTAGTTTTTTTCTTTTTCTTAAGCACAGTTTTATTAAGATATAATTTATATACCATAAAATTCTCCTTCTTAAAATATATTATTTAGTGTTTTCTTAAAGAGTATTTCACAAAATAACCCAATCATCAACTCTTGTTTCAGAACATCACATCACCCCAAGAAGAGACCCAGACCCTTTGGGACTCAGTCCCTACTTCCTGCTCCTCCAGCACCTGGGAGCCACTAGTGTACTTTCTGTCTTGATGGACTTGCCTATTCTGGACATTTCATGTAAATAAAACCATATACTATGTGGCCTTTTGTGACTGGCTTCTTTCATTTATATAATTTCACTTGTATAATGTTTTTTTAGATTTGTCTATGCTGTGGCATATATTTGGAAGGCATTAAAAGCAACAACAAAACACTTATGTAACTTATTAAAAACAAAACAAAACAGAAAACTTCTAGTTAGCTCCTGGCCGGCATAACACCAATGCATTCTCCCCAGTAAGCTCTCCCCTCCTCTCCTTTCTTTTCCTTTCCTTCCCTCCCCCGCCCTCTCTCTCATTGATTTTCTGTCTCTCTCCCTCCTCTTTTCTTTTCTTCCTTATGGAAAAGAACCGTCTGCCAGCTCAGGGTTCTTCCCGGTTTCAGCATCTCTTAACTATCCTGTCCTTCACCTCTTTCCCCCTTCCGCTCCAGTCCTCATTTCATCCAGGCTAAATTTAAATAACAAGAAGGAGCAACCTCTCTTTTTTTTTTTTAGCACACAGCCTTTTCTTCTGTACCTGCTGACTGATCATGGGGAAACCTACCTTATTCTGGGAAGGACGGTGGAAGACTTTCTCTGGACAATGTTATGTGAAGGACAGACAAGCACATTTTTGTGCAGAAAGCCAGAATTTTCTCAAGTAACCTAGAATCATACATTTACCTAACACAAAGTACCATACAAGGTGCTCTGTGGGTTATAAACATGAGAAAACCAAAGACCTGTTTTCAGTAGCTAATATTCTAGGAAGGGATCGTAAACATTCTTAGTAATATGGCTTCACAGTTGGTTACTGGACTTCAGTTCTTCTAGATAGGTGTATGGCCAGTAGTCACGGCCACCATCACAGCCACCTGGCTCGTGCAGGTTTGCATTTGATTAGGATAAATCGTAATGAAACAACAGAGTCAAGAACTGGTGGGCCACCCTTTATTCTAGCTCGCACTGGCAAGCGAGTGAAAACAAACACACGGGCACCCAAACCCATTCACGTGTTCTCCGGTTCCACAACCAGGAGAGTCTTTCTGGTTTTTCCTAGAATCAAAGGCCCCCAGCTCTGCTCCCCTTCGGATCCCCGCCCTCCAGCTGCCTGCCTCCTCAGCAACCACACGGCCTCTTCCCTGCAACAACGTGGTCTCCTCCAAAACGGCCTCCTAGCTCCTCCTTTTAAAACTTTTCGGAGAAACCACCCCTCCTCCAGTACACATTAGCATAACCAAGCCCCTTCCCAAGCAGGAAGGTTATTAGCTGTATCACGTGGGAGCATCATCACATGAGCAGCAGCCATTTTTAACAATAAAAGTGAGCAAAACCAGAAAATACAGATTTTACAAACTTATTTGCCCAACAATAGGAAACTCTGCCAGGGCTGGAACCATGTTCTCTCAACCTTCCCGACACACAAGTGTCTTGAGCAAAGTCGGCCTTGTTGTTAAGATGCCCTAAAGGAAATGTCCCTAAAGTGCTGAGTAAAGTCAGATGAGGGAAGAATTCCCTCTGGCTGGTGAGATCCAGAAAGATTTCATGGAGAAGCCTGTTTCTGTAATAAGCTGTGAGGGATGAGAAGGATTTGGGCATATGGGGCTGGAAAGAGGATTCTGGGAAAAGAGGAAATATCAAGAGGTGAAGCAGTGTGAGGCTTGGAACAGGAACCGTGAGTCAAGTCAATGATGACTTCACTCTGAAACAGAAAAGAAGGAACTTGAGAAGGTCATATTAGATGGCCTACACTTCCAAGTAAGGAAAAGAGAAAGGGTGTCTTTAAAGAAGTCAAGTTAGGGGGGTTGGGATTTGGTTCGAATGAAGTGTGGTTAAAGGTTTAGCTATAGAATGTGAGTTAGAAACTCAAATAGACATCAGGTGTGAGACCCTGAGGTGTTAGTGGATCATACAAGTAGAGATATCTACAGATGGTAGGCCATTTGGTTATAATTCACCTAGTTTCTTTTTTTTTTCTTTCTTTTTTCTATTTTTTTTACAGAGACAGAGAGCGAGTCAGAGAGAGGGATAGACAGGGACAGACAGACAGGAACGGAGAGATATGAGAAGCATCAATCACCAGTTTCTCATTGCGCGCTGCAACACCCTAGTTATCACTGACTGCTCCCTCATATATGCCCCAACAGCAGGCCCTCAGCAGACCGAGCAGCCCCCCCGCTGGAGCCAGCAACCCTGGGCCCAAGCTGGTGGGCTTCCGCTCAAACCAGATGAGATGAGCCCACGCCCAAGCCGGCGACCCCGGGGTCTCGAACCCGGGTCCCCTTCATCCCAGTTCGACACTCCATCCACTGCGCCACCTCCTGGTCAGGCCACCTAGTTTCTTAAATATATTGGTGCACATTTTATGTTTTAATAATTTACATTGTATTAAGAATTAAAACACAGTATACATTATTCATCATCTAGTCAACAAATATTAAACACTGTTTTCAGACTTTGGGCACTGCCCCATGAACTCATAAATAAGATTTGTGACTTTTTGAACATTTACATTCCAGTGGTGGGGAGACAGACCAAAAACAAACAAACAAACAAACAAAACACCCAAGTAACAAAAATATAGATAATATTAGCAGAAACAAATACATATTGTTAAACATCATTGATTCAAAACATTACACAAACAACAATGGCTATTTTGTAGCGAACTAATTAACAACTATTTTCTAATACAAATATTAGAAAAAACAGGCATAGCTCATTCAAACCTGTTTTTCTCTATTGTTTCATATATCAAATTAAGGTTTTATTATATCAAGACAGGAAGTTATTCAGCACAATTTGGAAGGCAGTTTGAAAATGTTCTGGGCACTTCAACACAGAGTATTTATAAATAATTTCCAGAGAACCATGCTGAGTGGTGACACCTTGGTAACAATAGATAACACTGTATTTTTTTTCTCTTGAATGTATTTTATGTACATATTTAAATGCAGCAGATGCAAATGTACATAAGACACAATTCCTACTTTCAAAGAGGAAGAAAGAATGCATTGGAAAGCTGACGCAATGCACTGTATTATAACCGGTTCCAAGTACTGAGGACGGAGTGCTGAACCGTACCTGGAGGGTTCCCCTTCTTCATTAACTGTGTGCGACATTCCCTCATGTCACAGATAACGTCTGAATCTGGCCTTGAAGGATTTGGGCAGGGGCAGGAGGAAGGCAATTCTGCTAAGGTAGAAAATCTGCATTAACAAAGTGAAGAAGTTATATAATTTTATTTACCAACATTACCCTCATAAATTTAATACAAAACAAAGGTAAGAAAGCAGTGTAGAGAAAAGAAACTAACACTGATTGAATTCTTAGCATGATATTTGGTATATAGTAGACACTCTGTAAATATTTATTCAGCGAATAGGCATTCTTTCTTAGGAAAGGATCATTGCAGCCATTTTGTAAATAAAAAAAACTGAGGTATAAAGAGATTAAATAATAGTTCTAAAGTCATGTCGCTAGAAGTGATAGAGTTAGTATTGACCTCAGGCTGTCTGCCTAGCAAGCTTATGTCCTTTGCCCTGCCCAGCTGCGCGGCCCAAGTACATAGTGTCCGAGTGAGAGGGAGAACGAGCGTGTAGCCAGAGGTGATCTGAGAAACACGAGTCGGGACTGGACGCCATAGTCCTTAAATGGCATTCTAAGGAACATACCCTGTCCTTAGTGGGACGCCATCAAGGGTTTTAAAGTAGGACAGTGACGCCATCAGTCTTTACTGGAGGAAGATCAGTGTGACAGAGTGAATGCTGGGAGGTGAGGAAGGGGACAGGGGGTATGACAGTAAACTGATAGGTAAATTAGGAAAGTAAACTCCTAGACAACGCTGCTGTACAAAGCTGGACCGCACGAGTATGAGACTGAGCAAAGGCGGTGGGAGTGGAGGCTGAGGGGGTGAAGCCTGACAAGGGGTCAGGGGAAGAGTCTCCAGCACTGACCTCATGGACACAGGGACAGGGAAGTGATACAAGACGGTAAGATGGTGCTGGACGTCTAGCTTGGGTGAAGGACGATGCTGTTCGCTGAAATAGGGGATGTGAGAAAAGCTATGTGGCCGGTGGGCAGAAGGCACTCCTTAGGCTGTTTTGAGTGGAGGCATCCAAAGAGGGATGTATAAATATAATGGACAGCGGGAAATCAGAGATGGGAGCGGAGGAGAGTGGCAGGGACAAGCAGGTGTTGGAAATCCTCAGTCCATTACGCTGGGGCCTGGTGGATGAGAGGGCCAGGGAGAGGTGGTGAATGAGAGAAGAGAAGGGAAGAGGAGGGGAGTCAGCAAATGAGGCGTGAAAAGGATGAAAAGACAGAGGTGTAGGAGGGTCCAGGTGGAGAAGGGTGATGGCCGAGGCTATGAGAGGTGCAGGTGACTGATCGAAGGTTCTTGGTGACTTCACTGAGGTCTGCTTCCCGGGAGCGGATGGAGCAGAAGCTCAGTTGAAGGTTGAGAAACGAGTGAATGACTAGGCGGTGGGGGATGTGAGCACAGTCTATTTTTTCAGAGTTTCACAGCGAAGAAAGGAGATTCTAAATAACTAAGGGGAATGCAGAGTGGAGAAAAATCACAGGGGCCAGGCAGAGTCCGAGAGCTGGCAGCTACCCTGGTCAGTCACTGCGAGGGAAAAGCTAGTGAGGTCAAATTCTCGTTCTCCCACTCTTGGGCAATGCAGCTTTTGTAACACGGAGAGGAGAAGCAGATTTAGTGGTAGCATCCTAGCATCTTTTTCATTACTGTTAAAATGACCAGAAAATTGCAATATTACTGTCCTCAGGGTATGTTCTACTGATTGTTTTGTAATGATGCTCCCTTTGGAAACGATAAAAATAGGACTGGCTTTGTAGCAAAGACAGTAGCAGGTGGCTAAGCGTCTTAATTCAGGAGCCAGGCTGCCTAGACTCAACGTCCCACTCAGTCACTTGCTGTGTGACCTCAGTCCATTTTTAACCTCTCTGTGGTTCAGTTTCCACATTTGAAAACAATGGTAGTAATAGTGTCACCTGATGAGATTGTTGTGAACATCACTGAAGTTAATAAAACATTATGAAGAACTTAGAACAATGACTGGCACAGAGCCAGCCCCATGGACATGTTAGCTACTATTTGTAAACATTTATATCAAGGATCTTGGGCATCATCGTCAGGTAGGACCCTGGGGTTTAACTGATTGTGATCTTTCTGCCAGCCACTGGCCCGTGGTGCTGCTATGATTGCTTTGGCTGTTCTTTCTCAACATGAAATTCTTTTAGTTTTGCATATAACAGTTTTGAATGTCTCTCCTTCAGGGTAATAAGGAAAAAAAAATAAACATCTTAGGAGAAACTAATTTTTGTGTGGCAAAACTCTGAAGCATGGAGCTCCTCCTAACAAATAATGATAATATGGGTGAGTGGGTGGGGTCTACATGCTATTGGTTAGGGAAACTGTATTTATGTTCCATATCTTTCTTAAAACATTCTTCCTCTAAAATACTCCAAAACACTAAAGTAAAACATCTGGTACCAGGTAGTATGCAAAAATAGCCTTTATCTTTCTGCTATTTTTGATGGCAACTGGGGCTATTATTTGGTATTGCTGTACCTCGCTGCCACCTGCTGGTCAAGGCTCAGTATAACACAAGTCCCGTGACCACAGTGGGTCTGATTAAGTACTAAAGCAGGGGTCCCCAAACTACATGCGGCCCCCTGAGGCCATTTATCCGGCCCCCGCTGCACTTCCGGAAGGGGCACCTCTTTCATTGGTGGTCAGTGAGAGGAGCATAGTTCCCATTGAAATACTGGTCAGTTGGTTGGTTTAAATTTACTTGTTTTTTATTTTAAATATTGTATTTGTTCCCATTTTGTTTTTTTTTTACTTTAAAATAAGATCTGTGCAGTGTGCATAGGGATTTGTTCATAGTTTTTCTATAGTCTGGTCCTCCAATGGTCTGAGGGACAGTGAACTGGCCCCCTGTGTAAAAAGTTTGGGGACCCCTGTACTAAAGGCTGCAAAAAAAAGGCCCTGAACTTTTTCCTGTTAAAAAAGTACACCATCATTCCAACTTACATCCAGAGTCAGGTCCTGATTTTGTGGGACCTGTAGCATATTCAATTTGAGTGATGTCCTTTAAGATGAAAGATTAAACATTATTTTTTTATCTTTTTTTAAAATTTTATTTATTCATTTTTAGAGAGGAGAGAGAAAGTGAGAGAGAGAGAGACAGAGAGGGAGAGAGAGGAGAGAGAGAGACAGAGAGAAGGAGCTGGAAGCATCAACTCCCATATGTGCCTTGACCAGGCAAGCCCAGGGTTTCGAACCGGCGACCTCAGCATTTCCAGGTCGACGCTTTATCCACTGCGCCACCACAGGTCAGGCATAAAATGTTTGTATTAATTAACTGTCTCACACATTTCTCTAATACTCTCCTCCTACATTTAAAAAATTCCTCTTCATAAAAAATAATTTTGAGAATAGAAATATAATTTAGTTTTTCTTCAGTCACAATTTGTCAAAATTTGTTTCCTGTTAGCAGTTGAGAAGAATGTCCCTCAGCTTCACGATTCATTCGTCACTTATGTACAATTACAGTGAGGTTTATGGGCAAATCTGGGGAAATCTCTGTCACTCATGGAAAAGCTGTAAGGTACCAGGACATTGTCTGTTTTTCTTGTGTAGTATCTCATCTTCAATACCGTTTGAATTGACAGCACATATTAACCAGTTTGTCTCTCTGACCCCCTTGTACTCGTATGTTATAATTTCTGTTATCATTTAGATGGCAGTGTTCACGTCAAATTGGTCTGGAACCCCGCCTTTTTCTGTTATTGTAGACAGCTTACTTGCAGCCCATGTCCATGCTGATTGCTACTGAGTTAATATTGTCAATTAATATTGTATATATATATATATACGTATATATTACTAGGCAAAGCATCATTGTGTCATTAGGCTTTTGTTTTGATTGTTACTCACGGCCACCTCCTGGGCAAAAAGTACTGTTTTAAAAAAATAAAAGAGAAAAACCTTTTTTGCTATGATCTGCTTTGTATTCTAAAATTTTATTATCTCTTGAAAAAGATTGATGCTATCATGTTCAGCCAGTTAGCAAGTCTTTAAATTTCTGAAAACAGGCGCTGGGTCCCCGGCGTGTTGTGGCCCCAGTTTATTCTCTCCCAGAAGGCTCTGGGATCCTTGTGCAAATTAATTCCACCCCTCCCCAGAGACCTGCTTTGCATTCTGGAGATCTCCAGCGGGATAGTGCCAGGATTCCTTCTGATACACCCTTTGTCTCCCTTCAGTGCTTCCTAAACAATACATTTCATAACTAGAAGCGGCTGATGAAATGATTCTCCCCAGGACAAGAAGCTGTGCTGCAGCTTCCGTCGCCAGACAGAGGACCAGCTGGAATAAACGAGCACCCTTGCTCAATGGGCCACTTGTGTCAAGTTGGCCTTAAGAAGTTGTCCATTACATGTACAAACTAGCATGCACATGGTCAGTATTGTCACATATGGGGTGGAGGAGACATCTTGGCCCCTAGGGACCTTTAATAGGGTAACGCATGGGTCCTCTCAAGCCGCCTTGCTCACATCCCTGCTCAGGTGTTGGGAGGAAGTTGCTGGCATACTGCTCTCAGATCTTCCTTCTCCCTTTCTCTCTAGGATCGAGAGGCAGAAAGCACATGCTCTCTTCTGCAACTGGCCACCCAATAAAGACTCTTCCCAGTGGCGTGAAATATGGGGTTTTCTAGGGCTTCTGTGTCTGCATGGGTGGGTCTGCCTAATTCTTAAGCTCAATTACTAGGACATCCATTGTTGCCGCATATAAACCACCTGCTCCCATTCAGCTTTTACCAGTAATCAAGTTGCTCATGCTAATTACTTGAGCTCCATCTGCTCACCTCCATTGTAGCTTTCAGATGGTTCAGAGATTGGGTGGACTAGGAGGGTGCTATTTATCGACTCCCGCAAACCTCCACACTGTGTGCCAAGACACAGGGAACTACACTAATCAAGACATTCTGTTCCTTTCCAGGGAAAGTGGACAATCTACCAACCATGAAGACATAAAAATTACAAACTTGCAGGGCTAAGACACACCAAAAAGTGGGCAACACCAACCCTTTCCCTGTTTATCCACCAGCACGGGTTATTCTACCTCTGGTGAGTCATCATCACACAGGACTGTTGCTGGGCTTACCTGCAATTAATGAAACTGATGGCGTGGGTGGAATTGCAAAATGTTTTCCATATGTGTGTTGAAATGGGAGAGGACAGATAGGGAGGACTGGAAAGAGGAGGAAGAAGAAAATGGAAAACATATCAAGCTGACTCTGGTGCTGAACTCATTTTACCTTGCCGAGGAGCAGTGGAGTACATGATCACATCTGTGTTCATATAAGTCAGCAAAATTCATTTGAGCATGTGCTAAGTGGCAGGTACATTTCACTTTCTTTGCCCTTGGTTTCAAGGACCCTTCATTAGGCTGTGTTGGCATTTATTTTTTAATATGAAGATCTCTTTATTTATTTATTTTATTTATTTATTTTTTTACAGAGACAGAGAGAGAGTCAGAGAGAGGGATAGATAGGGACAGACAGCAGACAGACAGGAATGGAGAGAGATGAGAAGCATCAATCATCAGTTTTTCCTTGCAATACCTTAGTTGTTCATTGATTGCCCTCTAATATGTGCCTTGACCGGGGGCCTTCAGCAGACCGAGTAACCCCCTTGCTCGAGCCAGCGACCCTGGGTCTAAGCTGGTGAGCTTTGCTCAAATCAGATGAGCCAGCGCTCAAGCTGGCGACCTCGGGGTCTCAAACCTGGGTCCTTCCGCATCCCAGTCCGACGATCTATCCACTGTGCCACCGCCTGGTCAGGCTGTGTTGGCATTTTTGGTGAAACTTCTGTTTTAAACCAATTAATTACTCCCTGAACCCCAAATACAACCTCCTTTCCCCCTTGACTTTGTCCCTTTTCACTCCATTCACTTGGGACGGCCTTTTCCCAATCCCTGTCCCTTGTAATCCTCTCCGTCCTTCCAACCTCGGGTGCCTTGATCATCTAACTGGATGTGAGCTTTTGATCTGTGCAAAAAGGACCCTTCCTTTGCTATCTCTGAATTTCTTTTCTTAGTGAGCTTCTTGCTGAATTTCATTTTCTTCTCCAGGTTTCTCTAGTTGGTTCCCTGAATTGGCTTTTCCTAGCTCTGTCATGGCAGGAGTCTAATATAAAATGACTTCACAGACAAAAAAGTAATATCTCCCACATCTCAAAAGGCACACGTAAGGACGTCTGTTTGATTCACTTGTTCATTATCTTGTTGTAGCTCAGATTATATACTCTTCAAGGGATGTATATCTTTTTGCATCTTTTAAGATAATAATATAATTTAACAACTGATGTTTAATTAATGGCAGAAATAAAAAAGAGAGAATGAAATCTTTTTATTTTTTTTATTTTTTTATTTTTTTTAAATTTTTCTAGGAGAGAGAGAGAGAGAGAGAGAGAAAGGGGGGAGGAGCAGGAAACATCAACTCCCAAATGTGCCTTGACCCGGCAAGTCCAGGATTTTGAACCGGCAACCTCAGCATTCCAGGTCGATGCTTTATCCACTGCACCACCACAGGTCAGGCGAGAGAATGAAATCTTATCATTTGCAACAACATGGGTAGACTTAGAGAGTATTATGTTAAGTGAAATAAGTCAGTCAGAGAAAGACAAATACCATATGATTTCATTTACCTGTGGAATCTAAAGAACAAAATAAAACAAACAAAACAGAGAACAGAATGAGGATTGTCAGAGGGGAGGAGGGTTGGGGGGCTGGGTAAAAAAGGTAAAGGTATTCAGAAGTACAGACTGGTAGTTACAGAATAGCCATGGGAATGTGAAGTACAGCCTAGGGGATGCAGTCAATAATATTGTGATAACTGTGTGTGGTGCCAGCTGGGTACTGGAAATAACAGGGGACCACTTCATAAATGATATAATTATCCAACCACTATGCTGTACACCTGAAACTAATATAAAATAATATTGAATGTCAACAGTAATAGAAAAAACTTTTAAAAATAAAAAATTAATGACAGAAGTGCACAAATATCTCCCTTCAAATTCTAGAAGACATAGGCAAATAGTCCACTATGAGCCCCAAATGCTTTCTCCTAAAATGTCAGGTGCATTTTTCATCTTTCTCTGTAGCATATCCTTATTTGTTTTAACATGAAAATGCTAGGTATTGTTTACACTGAGTGAACTTAATGCTCTGACAAGGTGTGCAATACTGAATTGCTAAGTCTATCCCTGGATACACTATTGCTCACCCTGTTGTGTATTTCAGTTTGAGAAGCATAAATAATAGATGTTCAAGTAACATTTATTGGATGAATAAATGAATGACAAATCTGATGAGACAAATGGAATTCTTGTATCTACGTAACTACTCCCAGACATTTTATGTATTAGGTTTCAGTCTTCCAAAGGAGCTAGCTAACAGCATGATAGAAGTTTAGTCTGTATCTCTTTGAAGTCCGACCTGTTAGGGCACGGTGCAATTCTTTCTTATGTTCCATAACTGGCTTCACTTTACAGGTGGGAAAGAGGAGGATTAGACAGATAAATGAGCATCACAATTAGCCATGAGTAAATAGACCATAACAGCCTTACCCGGAGGGCCCCCGGGCTGACTCCCTCCTGAGAGCCCCCAAAGCACCCCAGTTCCTCCACTGCAGCTCTTTTCACGTGGGCTTATCACTACCTGAGCACTTCAGACTCTACCACTGCCTGGAACGTCTGCTGTCTGGGACTGTCTTAATCACCTCTGTGTACTCAGGGGTGACGACAGCCCCTCCCACACAGAAGGCTTCCAGGAAATGTTAGAATGAATAAGTACAAGTGTATAAATCAAACGAACATCCGAATGATCCTTGATTTTTCCAGGCCTGTCTACTAAGGGAGCCTTTGTTTTTTTAGCCTGGGCAGGGATGCTGCTCTTAGTTATAAGTGTTCATGAAAGAAAACCTAATGCTTATATTAGAATGTGAACTCAGTGTTTCCCAAGACTCTCTTATTTTCTTTTTATTGTATTGAGAATGTTCGCTTGGGCAGATCTTATTGACTCTGCAGGGGCCAACGTGATTGATTTTCCTCCAACTCCGTGAGAAGCCCCCAGGGCCCAGGCTGCAGGGATTGCTTCTGTCGGTCCCTGAGGACAGGCACACCCTGTTCACCGGGCAGGAGCACAGCTGACCTGGTCTTCTGGGGGCATGCTATTAATCATCGGAACCACTACTCTGACAGGCCCCGACCTTCAGTTGGCTTCAGGTAGATACCACGGGAGTCCCGCGCTAACTCTTTCATAGGTATGGGTGGCAAGTCTATAATGTATAATAGTTTTTAAAAACAGCTTTATTGAGATAGAGTTCACATAAGATAAAATTCAATTTTAAATTAAATTAATAATTTAATTTACATTTCAGTTGTATATTTAAAATACACAATTCAATGCTTTGGATGTATTTAGAGTTGTGCAGCCATCACCGTCCCCAGTTTTGGAGTGTTCTCATCACCCCGAATAGAAACCGTGTCCCCTTTAGCCACCCCTCCCCACCTCTCCCCTTGGGGAACTAGCCTTGTCACAATGAGAAAGCTCTGTTGCAGTTGCAGCCAGCTACTACTTTGTTTGAATATGAATTGATCGAGGTTATTGTGTTTTCAAGTGATAAAATTGCCATCAAAGTGGCTTGAGCAAACGGGAGGATTTATGGACTGACAGCCTCCATGGAAGCATTGAACAAACCACAGGCAGGGCATGTGTGCACTTGGGTCTTAGAAAGAAACAGAACGAGGGACTTGAACTCTGCCCAGACTCCTGTCTTCTCTTCATCTATTAGTCTTTTTTTCTCAGGGCAAACCACTTTTTTCCACGTGGTGGGAAACAAATAGCATCTCCCCTGCCTTAGATTACACGGTCTCCACCATCAAGGAATCTAAAAAGAATTCTGAAGCCTAAGCCACCAACATCGACAAAGTGTCCCTGCAAGACGACCAGGCCAAACTGCAAAAACCATGTTGATTTGTAGGGTGGGTTTTTTTCTGGGGGATATGATGATGTTGAGCTTCTAACATAGTCTAACCCATAAAACAGAAGTGGTAGTGTTACCGATAAGCTTGGGTTTTTGTCTTCTGATATAAAAGAATTTAGACCAGGGACACCAATAATGGCAAAGGCAGATTTATTGAGGCTGTACAGAGGCAGAGGACACTAAGATAGGGTCCCAGGCTCTGCATGCTGAATGTGAGGCTTAGGGGGCACGGAAGTTGCTGGGGTTCACCAATCAGGGAGCAGGTTAGCAAGCTTCTCTTCTTTTGGAACACTGATATTTAGGTATACATTGGAGAAGCAAAGCATTCTGGGATTGTGCAGTGTCATGAATCAGCGCGACTAGTAATTCCAAGTCCTGAGTGGGAATGGTGCAAAATTAAGAAAATAGGCTTAAAGAATTAAAAGAATGGGTTCTGGAGGGCTCTGCAAAGCTGATAGCTGAAACAGAGGGCCCTGCAAAGCCGCATCTTGCTTTATTTATAGGGCAAAGTGGGCCATTAGCAAATCAATGAGATGTTTGATTATGTTTCCAAGGCAACCCAAGAAAACTCCCACCATACTTAACATCCTAACTTTACACAGAGAAGAGAGTTGCCTCCAGCCTTTCTGGGGAACATGGGGGTGGGATGAGCATCACAGCTAACATGGAGATGTGGGGAAGAGCTTAGCCTTTTGCACCTTCACAGAACAAGTGAGGTTGGGGGCAGACTGTCAGCTTACAGCCAATTCCCCAAACCTCTGTCCCTCAAAAATCCAAACTGCAAAAACCCTGTTGGTTTTTTGGTCCCCAACAGTGCAGCATTTATTACAGGATTCAGGAAGGGACTTTCCCAACCAGGTATCGAGTTTGTCTCTGTGATTAGTGGCTTGGCTTTAGATGTGAAAAACAAACTTAAAAGGTGTCAGGTTAGTTCCTGGACCATTATTGTATAGGTACCTGTTGATAACTGCCACAGATCTGTCACAATTGACTCTATGGAACAATTTTTAGGAGCATTTTATTCTACCTGTTTCAGTGGTTGGTGACAGCAACATCTGTGTTACAAATTAAATGCCTTTTGAAGATGATGAGAAACAAGATAGTAAGAGCCTGGGTTCCTAATGACTGTGGAGCCCTCACACCAGTCTCAGATTACTCAGGGCAGCATTTATGTGGGGAAGAGACCAAACATCAGTCTTGTTCAAGCCACCACTATTTCAGACTATCTGTCATACTTGGGCAAACTGTGGGATGAATAATTACAAGAAAGTGTAATTCCTGTTCTAATAGGTAATGTCTTCGTCTCAATGGATTATACTGATAGGGTCGGATCATGGCACTTGTAGATAAATTCTCAAGAAAACCAACCAACAAACAAAAACCTACTTCCTATGCACTTTTCTCAGGAAGCCCCCAGAGCAAAGGAACTAAGAGGAAGACATGGGATCCTGGAAATAAGGAGTTCAACACAGAAGAAAGAGGAGAGCGATTCCTCAAAAAGGGCTGGAGAGGAGCTCCAGGACCCAGCTCTCCAGCGAGCCCCAGAGCAGCTGTGCCGACCGACCGACCCACCGACCGACCAGGGGAGGAAACACAACTCCAGCAAAAAGGAGCTAGTGAGAGACCTCATGGGTATGACTACCATGAGGCTTTATAGCTTTGGGGGATAGTTTTGGAATGAATTTGTGATTGTCATAGGTAAGTATAAAAAAAAGGAAATCAATTACAAACTAAAGAGGACCCAAAAATTGTATAAGAAATAAAATATGGCTAGAGTATTCTGTGTGGCTGGGCAGGGACATCATCCTAATACAACAAGCACACTTCTGGTTTCGTGAACTTTTGTGAATGAACTGAAACCGCTCTATTGGATGGAAGAAGGGAAGAAGTGTGTGTGTATCTATGTGTGTAAGAGAAGAGATTTAAAGTCCCATCTTCTACAATTAAAAAAAAATCAATACTGTTTAAATTTTTGTAAGAGATCAAGAAATAGCAATATGGAAATAAATAGAAAAGAAACGCCTAAGGAATGGAGACTGATTGTCTCTGAGCACTGGGGGTCAGGGCAGGGAGGGGCGGGCCAGGGAAAGATGTTTTGTTCTGACTATGTGATCCTTAAGACTATGATAAGAATAAAAATCAAATTAATAAAATAAAATAAAACCACTTGACTATGGGCCCTGGCCGGTTGGCTCAGTGGTAGAGCATCGGCCTGGCGTGCAGGAGTCCCGGGTTCAATTCCTGGCCAGGGCACACAGGAGAGGCACCCATCTGCTTCTCCACCCCTCCCCCTCTCCTTCCTCTCTGTCTCTCTCTTCCCCTCCCGCAGCCAAGGCTCCATTGGAGCAAAGTTTGCCTGGGCGCTAGAATGGCTCTTGTTGTGGCAGAGCAACGCCCCAAGATGGGCAGAACATCGCCCCTTGGTGGGCATGCCAGGTGGATCCCAGTTGGGCGCATGTGGGAGTCTGTCTGACTGCCTCCCCGTTTCCAGCTTCGGAAAAATACAAAAAAAGCCCCCCAAAACCCCACTTGACTATATAATCTCTAAGCTTCTTTGAGAGGTTGGATTGAATGCAAAAACACTAGGAGAAAACAGGAGCAGGGAGGACATCAGTAGGAAGGATTAGTTTGCAAAACAAAATCTTTGTTTAAAATGACTCAGGTAGCTTTGCCTTTGCTACCTACCAATAAGAAACAATGTTCATTCATTCACTTATTTATTCATTCATCAACAAATATCTCTTGAGGCCCTGTTGTATCCACACTGAGTGACAGGCATAGTGCTCAATCCCCCCCCCCCCCCCCTCCAGAGTTTACACTGTGATCTTGGTGCCTCTTACTCTGTTCATTACAAAGTAACTCAATATTGTTATTTCCTCAGAGACTACTCTGAGAAAACCAACCATTTACTGGACCAATCATTTTCTACATAGTAATGCATATCCTTACAATGACTCTGCAAAGGAGGCTTTACTGATGAGAAAACAGAAGCTCAGCAAGGTTAAGACACTTGCTCAATTTCGCTGGAAGGCTGGAGTCAAGATGTGAACCCAGGAGAGAGTGACTCAACCATCCACTCTCTTTCCATCACCTTCCCTGACATTCTCAGTGTGATTAGTGAGGATAGCATCTTCTCTTCATCCAGTGCCTGTTATGCACCAGGCATTGGGCTAAGTGCTTTATATGCTTTTATACTAATTTGTTTGCATCTACATTTCAGGAGTCTATCTCCTCCTTTAGTGCTGAAAGTGTCAGTCACTTGTTGCCCCAAGCTTTCTTGCGGCAGGGGCATGTGGTCTGATCTCCATCAATCAGACCTTGACTCAGGAGCCAGTAATGGCAGAGAAAAGGACGGAAGTACTCCTTCGGCAGCATGGAGGTGTGTTACTCAGACCTACTGAGAGAAGTATAATTAAACAACAGTCTTTGGCATCCAGGACACTATTCATTCAATGTCTCTGCTCTAACCAGGACGTGCCCTTCAATGAATAGGCCCAGAGGAGCTACAGGAGCTGGGCCATTCTTCTCCAGTGCAGGATAGTTGAACAGGCTCCAGTTCTGTCTGGCTGCAGCTTTTCGCAAAGGTCACTGCAATCTGAGGTTCTTCCTACCCAAGACTCCTTCCTTTCCCCTCCTTTCAAAGGTGTCAGTCTGACATCATGGTCTGCGGAATCTTCCTCCTATCCCTACCCCTCTCTCTTTGTCTTTCAAATTATTTCCCTTATAAATTTCTTTCACTTCTCATCCTGTCTTTATGTTCGCTTCCCAAGGGGCTTAAACTGACTCACCCTCTCTGGCACAGTGTGGGGGCACTAGTGGCTTCGATGCTGGTGACTGAAGCATTTGCAGGATAGTTGAGTTCCCGGCATGGAGCAAAGCATGGCTTTTGGTGCTCAATGTAGGGCAAGTTCTCTCCTCCAAAACAGCATGGCTTTGGCTATTGTTCTTGAAAGTTTAGCCATGAGCTAATCCATGGGGTTAGAGTACAGGTTGGTTCATCTCCAAGGCCCCACTCTTAATCATTGCATTATGCTTCCCATTGTTCCAGTTCGGAAGAGCGTGGTGGTTTCACTGTAACCTTAGTTGAAAATCTGGTAGAAGAGTCTGGGAGCTGAGGACACTGGATACCTGCCTGGACTGATTTCCCTAGATGGTATTTACTGAGCAAATAGTCCCCAGGGGCAGCATGACAATTCCTAGAGGAGAAATTAGCTTAAACACCACGCTCACATTTTGTAACTTGATCATTCCTCTTTCTCACTTTCTTGTGCCCAGAGGGGCATAGGATGAATGTTCAATGCAATTCCCTTTAATTGTCATACTCCCTCAACCTCTAGAGAGATTGGATGTGGGTGCATTGGTTTGGGCAGTGCTGGTTCTGTATGAATAAACCTCAATATTTCAGTGTCTTGGTCACAAACACCAGGTCAAGGTCAGTATCTGCCATCACCGGACTAGCTTTCCTCTGGGGACCGAGGCTCCCTTCCCTGGGGCTCAGCCTTTCCCTAGGACCTTATTATAACAAGCAGCAAAGGAGGGAGAGGGAGATAGCAATGCCTTTAAGCCTCCTTGTGCGGCAGTGACACACATCACTTTGTCAGTTCCCATGGTAAGAACTAGTCACATAAGACCCCACGGGGATGGCAGGGGAGCTCAGACATGCAGCCCCTGTCTGGCGGCTCCTTTCCAGTAATAGCTCGGTTCTGTGGACAGCACAGGGCAAGCAGGGCTGTTTGGTAGTTAACCTTCTCTGCTCTAGGGAGGTCCTGATTTTCTGTCCATTCAAGGAAAGAAGTTAAGCTGTCCAAAGTAGAGAGAGGCAGGCAGAGTGTACTCCTGTTTCCTCATAGCCACAACTTGAAGTCTGCCGATCTCGAGAAAAACCTAGTGCCTTGAGGACTCTAGCTAAAACCGAGCCAAGGACCATCATCAGCTTTCCAGCGAAGTTCATTACTTCTTCTTTATTTTTGTATTTTTAAGATTTTATTGATTCATTTATTTATTTATTTATTTATTTATTTATTTATTTTATTACAGAGACAGAGAGTCAGAGAGAGGGACAGATTGGAACAGACAGACAGGAACAAAGAGAGATGAGAAGCATCAATCATCAGTTTTTCGTTGCGACACTTTAGTTGTTCATTGACTGCTTTCTCATATGTGCCTTGACCGTGGGCCTTCAGCAGACTGAGTAACCCCTTTGCTCGAGCCAGAGACCTTGGGTCCAAGCTGGTGAGCTTTGCTCAAACCAGATGAGCCTGTGCTCTAACTGGTAACCTCGGGGTCTCGAACCTAGGTCCTCTGCATCCCAGTTTGACACTCTGTCCACTGCACCACCACCTGGTCAGGCTAGTTATTCATTTTTAGAGAGAGACGAGAGATGGAGAGAAAAAGAAGAAGTGGGGAGGAGCAGGAAGCATCAATTCCCATTTGTGCCTTGACCAGGCTAATCCGGGGTTTTGAACCGGTGACCTCAGCATTCCAGGTCGATGCTTTATCCACAGCGCCACCATAGGTCAAGCTTTTTTTTTTTTTTAATGTTTATTTTATTGATTTTAGAGAGAGAGAGGATGGATGGGAGAGAGGGAGAGAGAGACAGGAACATTGATCTGCTCCTGTATGTGCCCTGACTGGGGATCAAACTGGCATCCTCTGCACTTGGGGATAAGGCTCTAACCAACTGAGCTAGCCGGCTAGGGGAGAAGTTTATTACTTCTTTCATATAAACTCCTTCAAATGAACTGTATGGCAAAAGAGAAAGATAAAGAAAAGTGTTCAGGTTTTCTTTTTTTTTTCTTTTTCAGTAGGGAGCCTTTACTTGGCTATTACCATAAAAAAAACAACCTAAATATCTATCAAAAGGAGAACTGTTAAGTAAATTGCATGTAACCACGTTGTGGAATAATATGTTACCATGAAAGTCACTTTGCAGATTATTTACTGGCATGAGAAAATATTCTCCATGTATTAGGCAAAAAAAAAAAAAAGCAGATATTTAAGAATAATAATTAAATTACTATTAATTGCTAATTAAAATAAAAAGGACAGAGCTATACATTCTTATGAAAAGAGGGGGGCTGTGATAGAGTGCACTATTGTTTATAAACACTTCCTGCCCCTTCTGAATAGACACTGCCCGTGAGGCTTCCCTGACCTCTGGGTTTGCTGAGGGAGAGTGGAAGGGGTGTGGTCCTCCCTGAGATCTGCAGGGGAGGCTGCTCCTTCAGCCTCAGTCCCAGACTCATGATGCTGGGGCACCCCTCCAGCAGCCCACTGTGGACATGAGGTGTGGGTGAGAACTAAACATCCATCATTAGAAAACGTGAGCTTGGCTTCCCTGAAAGTGTGGTACAGGTGCTTTTTAAAAGAATTAATGAGCATCACTGAGGGCTTGAAGTGACACAAAGGAGTTTCTTTTTATTTCATCTCTTCAAAGAAAACCATTTCTGTTGAGCTAGACCAGAAGATCTTTACTATATGATAAAATGTTATTATCTTGCCCTGGCCAGATAGCTCAGTTGGTTGGAGCATTGTACTGATACACAGAGGCTGCCGGTTCGATCCCTGGTCAGGGCACATACAGAAACAGATCGATGTTTCTGTGTCTCTCTCTCCCTTCCTCTCTCTCTAAAATCAATCAATAAAATTTTTTTAAAATTATGATCTCCTAGTAGAGATTCTGGTATTTTGATAAAATGGAGAATAGTCTCACTATGTTCTAACTGAACTTGATGTGTTTGTGTTCCAAAAAAATAGAGGAGGAAGAAAGAGGCAGTGGGCAGCGCCATAATGGACTTCATTCATTTCCATGGAAAATAAGAATGCAAATGGCAATGTGAGGTGAAAGAAGAGATTCCAACAAAAATGAGAAGACCCTGGCCTTTGAAATTATATTAAAACCAGGCAGACTGTAAATATGAAAGTTGAGGTAGCAGCAGTGAATTTATATATAAGGTCTACCGGAAAGTTCTGTCCGTTTCTATCACAACAAGTTTCAACATGTAAGCACATGTTTATTTGGCGCATGTGTGCATCTCTATTTTTATCACTAATGTATACATACTGACGTAGCAAATTAACTAAAACACAGTTGATTCACGTTAGTCTTATGTGTGAAGCCATAGTGTACCCATGGCTACTGATAAAGTTCATTTATGCCACTGTAATTTTTACGAATTTCAACAAGGAAGAAATGCTACAGAAGCATGTCTGTCGCATCCACCATATTCCCCGGACTTAGCACCCTCTGACTATTACTTGTTTTTGTCCTTACAAATTTTTTTGAAGGGCAAAAAATTCAAAAATGAAGAAGATATCAAACAAGCACTGGTTCAATTTTTTGCATCAAAAGATAAAACATTTTTCAAAAATGGGATATACAAATTGCCCTCACACTGACAAGAAATCATTAATAATAATGGCAATTATATTATTTAATAAAGTTTATTGACAGTAAGAAAAATTTGTATTTTGTTTTATTCCAAAAACGGACAGAACTTTCCAGTAGACCTTATATAATAGATATGTTCACAGAACAAGTCAGCCTAGATGATGCTGTTATCAGTTATAGAGTAACTCATATCCTGTGTGTAGTGAGTAAAAATTATACAGTACCAGTGAAATTCAAGGGAGAGCAAGATAATTACCATTTCAAATGAATATTCTACTTGACTTATGATATTTGACAGTAAAATTAAAAGCAATTTCATCCCTGGCCGGTTGGTTCAGTGGTAGAGCGTTGGCCTGGCGTGCAGGAGTCCCAGGTTCGATTCCCGGCCAGGGCACACAGGAGAAGCACTTATCTGCTTCTCCACCCCTCCCCCTCCCCTCCTTCCTCTCTGTCTCTCTCTTCCCCTCCTGCAGCCAAGGCTCCATTGGAGCAAAGTTGGCCCGGCGCTGAGGATGGCTCCATGGCCTCTGCCTCAGGCGCTAGAAGAGCTCTGGTCGCGGCAGAGTATCACCCCCTGGTGGGCATGCCAGGTGGATCCCGGTCGGGCGCATGCGGGAGTCTGTCTGACTGCCTCCCTGTTTCCAACTTCAGAAAAATACAAAAAAAAAAAAAAGCAACTTCATAATTAACTGGCTATTGGAACAATAATTCAAGCTTAAGCTACACAGGAAAGAATCAGGAATCATGATACATTTTCCCACAATGTGCCGTGGAGGGACAAAATGAGTAATGGGAAAAAAATGGTTGCAAACACTACTGAAACATTATTATTTCTTTAAAGAAGGAGGGAAAAACCTCTGATAAAATGCCCTCTGGCATACCGAGTGTCATTCTTGTCTCTGCAGTTGGAAAAAAAAATCAGAATGAATTAGAGAAAGCCTAGAGAAAGCAACTAAAATAATCTCAGGATGGAGAGGCTATGGATATAATTGTGAAACCTGTACTTACCCACCATATGGTTAGTACAAGGCCAAACATTATGAGAGGTATACATATAATAATGTAAGTTACCATTTACTGAATACTTGTGAATACTATGGATCACGCGCTGAGTGCCTCAGTACTTGATCTACTTAAACTTCAAACGACATTATGTATTGATAAAAAGTAGGTTTTTATAGGAAGGGACAGACAGCTCACCATAGTGTGGTTTCTTTCCTTTCTGGGCTCACAGATAGACTGAATTTTTCCAGACTACCTTGAAGTTAGTTGTAAGCTAACTGTTAAAGACAAGAAAAATAAAATACTAAGACTAGCCTGACCTATGGTAGCGCAGTGGATAAAGCGTCGACCTGGAAATGCTGAGGTCGCTGGTTTGAAACCCTGGGCTTGCCTGGTCAAGGCACATATGGGAGTTGATGCTTCCAGCTCATCCCCCCTTCTCTCTCTCTGTCTCTCTCTCCTCTCTCTCTCTCTCTCTCTCACCTTCTCTCTCTCCTCTCTAAAAATGAATAAATAAAAAAATGAAAAAAAATACTAAGACTAAAAATTGAGCTCTGAGTGGAAGAGAGAACATAGTGCCTCCTTACTAGAAGCACAGCTTTTCCTAGCACTTAGCTTTGAAAAGGACAAACTTTACAGAGCACCTGCTGGGCACACACAGCAATGAAATAGATGCTTTTTATATGGGTGCAGAGAAAATAAACCTATGTGGGCAAAGAGGAAGGAAAATGCAATGTCTCATGCATTTAGTCACTGAAATTCTTCACACATTGAAGAATGCGTGATGCTAAGTGACTAGAACCCAGCCAAAACATTTTTACAACATGTAACTAGAATGAGTTGCATTTTTAAACTGCTTTATTTTTATTTTTATTTTTTTTTAATTTTTTTTTTTAATTTTAGTTTTTTATTTTATTTATTCATTTTAGAGGAGGGGGGAGAGAGACAGAGAGAGACAGAGAGAGAGAGAGAGAGAGGGGGGGGGAAGAGCAGGAAGCATCAACTCCCATATATGCCTTGACCAGACTAGTGCAGGGTTTTGAACCGGCAACCTCAGTGTTCCCAGTTCGACGCTTTATCCACTGCGCCACCAGAGGTCAGGCTAAACTGCTTTATTGAGGTACAATTCATACACCATATAATTTAAAATGAGCAATACAATGCTTAAGTATATTCACAGAGTTGTACAACCATTGCTACAATCTAATTTTAGATTTTTATCCCGTTTTAAAAGAAACTACATACCTATTTATTCCACCTTTCTCTTACCACCTATCTCCCCAGCCCTAAGCAACCAATAATGTACTCTCCACCACTATAAATTCGCTTATTCAGAACATTTCATGTTAATGGAATCATACAATATACAATTGATTTTGTGATGGCTTCTTTCACTTAGCACAGTGTTTGCAAGGTTCATCCATGTTCTAGCATGTGTCAGTACTTCATTTCTTTTTATTGATGAACAATATTCTATTATTTTATGAATATACTCCATTATCTTTATGCAGTTATCAGTTGCACATTTAGGTTGTTTCCACTTTTTGGGTATTATGAATAAAGTTTATATGAACATTTGTGCACAAATCATGTATGTTTTCATTTCTCTTGGGTTTCTATATCAATGAGTAGAATTGTTAGGTCATATGGTAACTTTTTTTCATCATTTGAGAAACTACCATACTGTTTTCCCAAGTGGCTACACTATTTTACATTCCAATCAGCAATGTTGGAGGGCTCTACTTTCTCCATATTCTTGCCAACACTTGTTATTATCTGACTTTTTTATTATAGCCATCTTAGTGAGTGTAAAGTGGTGTTTCATTGTTTTGATTTGCATTTCCCTAATGAAATATTATTAAATATATTTTTCTGTGTTTATTGGCTGCTTGTATATGTTTTTAAGAGAAAGTTCTATCAAATCTTTTGTTCATCTTTAAATTGGGTTGTCTTTTAATTTTTGCGTTGTAATTTTGTGTGTGTGTGTTTGCATATTCTGAATATCAATTCCTTACCAGATGTATGATTTAAAAATATTTTCTCTGATATTTTCAAACAACAGCACAGATAAAGGTCTAATATCCAAAATATACAAAGAACTCATAAAACTCAACAACAAACAAACAAACAATCCAATAAAAAAATGGGAAGAGGACATGAACAGACACTTCTCCCAGGAAGAATTACAAATGACCAACAGATATATGAAAAGATGTTCATCTTCATTAGTTATTAGAGAAATGCAAATCAAAACTGCAATGAGATACCACCTCATACCTGTTAGATTAGCTATTATTAACAAGACAGGTAATAGCAAATGTTGGAGAGGCTGTGGAGAAAAAGGAACCTTCATACACTGTTGGTGGGAATGTAAAGTAGTACAACCATTATGGAAGAAAGTATGGTGGTTCCTCAAAAAACTGAAAATAGAACTACCTTATGACCCAGCAATCCCTCTACTGGGTATATACCCCCAAAACTCAGAAACATTGATACGTAAAGACACATGCAGCCCCATGTTCATTGCAGCATTGTTCACAGTGGCCAGGACATGAAAACAACCAAAAAGCCTGTCAATAGATGACTGGATAAAGAAGATGTGGCACATATACACTATGGAATACTACTCAGCCATAAGAAATGATGACGGCCCTAGCCAGTTGGCTCAGCGGTAGAGCGTCGGCCTGGCGTGCGGGGGACCAGGGTTCGATTCCCAGCCAGGGCACATAGGAGAAGTGCCCATTTGCTTCTCCACCCCCACCCCTCCTTCCTCTCTGTCTCTCTCTTCCCCTCCCGCAGCTAAGGCTCCATTGGAGCAAAGATGGCCCGGGCGCTGGGGATGGCTCCTTGGCCTCTGCCCCAGGCGCTAGAGTAGCTCTGGTCGTGGCAGAGCAAGCCCGGGAGGGGCAGAGCACCGCCCCCTGGTGGGCAGAGCGTTGCCCCTGGTGGGCGTGCCGGGTGGATCCCTGTCTGGCGCATGCGGGAGTCTGTCTGACTGTCTCTACCGGTTTCCAGCTTCAGAAAAATACAAAAAAAATATAAAAAAAAAAAAAGAAAAAAGAAAAGAAATGATGACATCGGATCATTTACAGCAAAATGGTGGGATCTTGATAACATTATATGGAGTGAAATAAGTAGATCAGAAAAAACCAGGAACTGCATTATTCCATATGTAGGTGGGACATAAAAGTGAGACTAAGAGACATTGATAAGAGTGTGGTGGTTATGGGGGGGGGAGGGGCACAAAGAAAACTAGATAGAAGGTGACAGAGGACAATCTGACTTTGGGTGATGGGTATGCAACATAATTGAATGACAAGATAACCTGGACATGTTATCTTTGAATATAAGTATCCTGATTTACTGATGTCACCCCATTAAAAAAAATAATAAAATTATTAAGTAAAAAAAAAAAATTTCTCCCATTCTGTACATTGTCTTTGCACTTTCTTGATAGTGTCCTTTGAAGCACAAAAGCTTTTAATTTGATGAAGTTCAATTTATGTATTCTTTTGTTATTTTTGCTTTTGATGTGGTAGCTAAGAATCCATTGCCTAACTGAAGATCATGAGGAGTTATGCCTTTGTGTTCTTCTAAGGTTTTATAGTTTTATCTCTCACTTTCGGCCTTTGATCCCTTTTGAGTTAATTTTCATATACTGTATGATGTGAGATAGATGTCCTACCTTTATTCCTTTCATGTGGACATTCGGTTGTCCTAGAATCATTTGTTGAAAAGACTATCCTTTTCCCCATGTAATTATGGTGGGAAACCTATTGAAAATCATTTGACCCTAAATGAAAGGCTTTATTTTTGGACTTTTAACTCTACTCCATTGACCCATAACTATCCTATGACAAAGTACCAGTAAGCAATTAAGTTATTTGCAGTTCTTTTCTCAAAACTGCTGTGGACTTTGAGAAATAATTGCTCTTAGGTGATTCTTACACTTTTAGGCAACTCATCATGGATTAATTTCAGAGCAACCATTTCAGAAATGATAAACTCCCCTCCCCCCAAATTTAAAGAGAATTAAAATGCTTTGAAAAGGTTCTTTAAAAATTGGAGACACCCCGAGGTGTGGAAGTATTTGAGCGAGAAATAACTGACTAGTTCAGTCGCTGCATTGTTAATCAGAGCCGGTTCGCATTTTCTCCTTGGGGATGGGAACTGCTCAAGAACATTATTCATAAAGCTGAGGAGGGCAGTTTCCACTCGCCCCCGTATTCTCTCCCCTAAGCAAGTGCTGCGAAGTCTCTAAAAGCCACCGAAAATCCTGTAGCCTCTAGAATTTTCTGACCACCTTTCCAGAATGCTGTTAGTTCACTACCCGCGCTGGAAAGGAGCAGCACAGCCGGGTGGCTCTCGCTGGAGCCCGCGCGCTCCGGAGCGTCGCCCAAGCCCTGAGGACCCCCAGGTCCTGTTCACACTTGTTCGCCAGACGCTCCAGAGCCCGTCTCACAGCTGGCCCAACCGAGTCTCCAGTCTTTCCCTCTGCCTTCTCCTCGCAACGCGCCCCGGTGGCCTTGTTTAAACCAGGGCACCACCGGTCTCAGCTGCACTGGTTCCGCGGCCCCGGGGGCTGGGCGCGCTCTCTCCCCGGGCTGCTCTGGATGCCGGCCGGCCGATCCGTGTTGCCCGACGGCGGAGCTCCCCAGGTCCCCGCTCTGGCAGTGGCGGCCGGCTCGGGCCGAAGCAGTGGAGCCAAGGCTGCGCAGGGACGCGAGGCGCCCGCGGCGGTGACAGCGCAGCGCGCACAGGCGGTGCCGGGCCGGGTAGGCAGGGCTGGGTGTGGCGGGGCGGGGGCTGCGGCCCCACCCCAGCCTGGATTCGGCACCCGGCCCGCGGGCGGCGGCGGACTCGGCGTGGGGACACTGGGACCGCGAGGACCTGCGGCTGGTGGGGGCGCAGGGTGTGCGTGGCTGGGCTGGCCCGCGCTGCTGCTGTCCTAGAAAACACTGCTCCACGCCGCGGCCATGCGCTCCCTGTGGAGAGAAATCGTCCTGGAGACGCTCCTGGGTAAGCTGAGGCCGCCCTCGCCGCGCGTCCGCAGGTGCGCGCTCCCGCCGGCCTCCCTCGGAGCCGCGGCGCTAGGCCGGCTCGGCTGAGCTCCGCGAGGAAGAAAGGTGCGCTCCGTGCCCAGAGTAGAGATGCTTATCGTCCCCTGGGAGTTTTTGCTGCCGTAGGGGAAAAAGAAAAGACCTGGACTGAGGTTCCGAAGCCGAGGATTCAGGCCAGGCGCCCGCGGGAGATGTTGCCTCCCGAGTTCCCACGCCACTTTGGGATTACTCCCAAGGCGCGCGAATTCTCCACGTGTCGGCCTTGCACTCGCGCGGTTCGTAGCGCTCCCTCCAACCGCGGACCTTTATGTTTAACTTAATAAGACTCAGTACCGAACTTTCAAGGGGCACCCGTTTCCCCCGGCGGCGGTGGGTGAGCACGCAGGACAGTGGTTGCTGCTGCTGGTGTTGGTTCGGTATCCGTGGTCTTGGTGACTGAGGCTGCACATTTGGGCATTTGGCAAAAAGCATCGAACTCCAGCCCCGTGTGCTCACTTAGCAGCTTTATAAGAAGTCCCAAGAACAATTATTGATGTAATTCTGTCGGAGTGTGTGATTAATGTCAGACTTCCCCAACAAACGTTTGGGAGACTGCTGGAAACTTGCAGTTTATTATTAAGCAAGCATTCCTCCCGCCGGGGAGGGGCGCCTTCCTGAGAACTTGATTTTCTGGGAGCTGGTAATGCTCAGAGGGCCCATTTCTCTGGCTCAGTTTGTGTCTCATGAGCACCGCCCTGTGAAGAGACTGGCTGTGAGGACTTAGAGTGCTTGGCACTCCTTGTACTTGATCTCATTTAAGTTGAACAACTGTACGGTGTTTAAAAGTGTGATTTTGCTGATTAAGAAAGGCTGAGAAGTAACTTGAGAGTAATTTAGTATACTTAGTGGTTAGAAGGCTACTTGGAGACAGACTGCGTGGGTTTAAATTCATTCTGCCTTTGCTGTTTTTTGTGACTTTAGATAATTACTTAACTTTCTGAGTCTCAGGAGGCTTGTTTTTGCATTTGTAAGAGAGGAGCAGAAATAATGTCGACCTCATTGGACATGGTTGGTGTGAGGGATGAGAGAGATGATCCGTG
This sequence comes from Saccopteryx leptura, assembly GCF_036850995.1. NCBI lineage: Eukaryota > Metazoa > Chordata > Mammalia > Chiroptera > Emballonuridae > Saccopteryx > Saccopteryx leptura. The sequence continues at coordinate 36,077,788 of NC_089507.1, forward strand.
TGAAGCCTTCGCACAGAGCCCAGCACAGGGCAAGCGTTCACTGTCATTGTTGTGGAAGGGTTCACAGTCAGCCAGCAGTTGGCAGAGGTGAAACTGACTTCAGATCTGGGTATTCTGCTACCACATACCATTTCCTAAGGGTTGGGTTTAAAATAGTCTTCTCTCAAGAAAGTGATTATTAACTGACCAATCTACCTTTGCTTGTAGTCTGGAGTGGAAGGAAAGAACCTGCTGCCTTTTGCCCCGGTTGGTTTTCATTTTTCTCATTCTACAAGTCAACTTAGATAAGGAACTGTCATCGATCAAGGTCCTGACAGGAAACCACATTTAACCCGTATGTTCTAAATGAAGAGGCTTTAATAGAGGAATGACCTGGGGGGTGTGAACAAGGTTAAAGGACCCCACGAAGGGATGATGCCCAAAGATTTACAACAGCAGGGAGCCGTTCTTAAACTGGCCTGGCAGGCGAAGGGCGGAGTTCTCTGAGGGGAAACCAGTCACGGGGAGCTGTGAAGGAGGGTGGCGAGCTGGGGCAGTGGTAGTGGAGAGGCATGGCTGTGCTTTGAAACAATGACAATGTTACACTTCGTCTTTCTCTGAAAAAAAAATTTTTTTTTTCTAGGATATGTTTCTTGGTCGCTCTGGCATGGCCTGCCTCCGATGATTTACTACTTTCCCCTGCAGACACTGAAGCTCACGGGGCTCGAAGTTTTTGGCATAGCGTTTCTTTCTCCCATATGCCTAACAGTGACTTCTTTCTGGAAATTGGTTAACAGGAAGTGGATGCTAACCTTGCTGAGGATTATTACTGTTGGTAAGATTTAAAAGTATTCCTTTAAGGTGTTTTTTTTTTAGTTAAAAATCAAGTGAAAATATGTACTGTTCTCTGAATGCTAAATGGTTGAATAAAAAAATGATTTTCTCTTACCACTACCTTAGAATTCTGAATTTTAGTAAAATTGTTAGACCAAAAGCCAATGTATTGTGCATTTCTAACTTTTCTATCTGATTGGAAAAGCCTTAAGAAATCACTGAAATAGGGAGGAGAAAGAAACCTTCGTAAACAGGTCAGCTCTTGAACATACTGTGTTTTTTTCTCAAATATGACACAAAGCTGAGAAACCATTAAAACTGTTACATGATAGTGTATAAAAATATGAAAATTATGCATGACAAAAACCATAGTTAGCTAAGTCAAACAACAACCTAGATAAAATATTTGCAACTCTTTTCTTTTTTTAAAATTAATTAATTTATTTATTCATTTTTAGAGAGGACAGAGAGAGGGAGAGAGAGAGAGAGAGGAGAGAGAGACAGAAAGAGAGAGAGAGAAGGGGGGAGGAGCTGGAAGCATCAACTCCCATATGTGCCTTGACCAGGCAAGCCCAGGGTTTCAAACCAGCGACCCCAGCATTTCCAGGTCGATGCTTTATCCACTGTGCCACCACAGGTCAGGCAATATTTGCAGCTCTTTTCATCCAAAGGCTGACTTCTCTAATCTTTGGGGTTTTCACAAATCAGTAATAAAAGAGAATCAACAACTCAATAGAAAAGGGGGCAAAGGCTGTCATCAGTTTACTGGAAAGGAAATATAGTTGGTTCTTAAAAATATACTAAAATGTGTAGAATACAAAGTATATTCACAATATTTTTATATATAGTTTTACCTATTGGTTTGGCAGGAAAACGAAGTCGATAATACTGTATCATAAGGATGGGAAAGTGAGCGCTCGCCATGCTGTTGGGAATGTAGGTTGGCAAACCTCTGTGGAGGATAATGTAGCAGTATTCATTAAAATTACAAATGTGTACATACTCTTTTGTCCAACAGTTCCACTTCTAGGAATATATTTTATAGTTATACTCACCTATGTGTAAAATGATAAAAACACAAAGTTACTTAGTCATTGTGGCAATATTTTAATAGAAAGAGTGGAAATAACTTAAGTGTCATTTACAGGGAGTAAATTAAATTATGGTTATAAAGCTTGGACTATTATGGAGTCCTCTGCACCTATAAAAACAATAAGAACTATTATTTATGTAACAAAATGGAATGTTCTTCAACATAAGAGTAAGTGAAAAAAAGGAAGCACTAAATAGTGTGCAGAATACTAACATTTGTGTGAAAAAAGGTTCAATGAAATTATATTTAGTACATGCATTAAAAAGCTCTAGAAGGATTTTTAAAAACCTGATGGCATTTCAGTTGCTTCCAGGGTGAAAAATATGGTTACATAGACACAGGTATGAAAGGGAACTTTGTACTGGATACCTCTTGTACCTTTTGAATTCTGAATATGAGCATGTTACATTGCCAAGAAATAGCAATTAAAAATTTAATGTATTCTTATTAATAAATATTGAGACACCTGGTGATATAGTGGTAATAAAAAAGTAAGAAGAGATTACTGAGAAAATGTTAAGAGAAAACCCCACCAGACTCCAGTCTGGTTGGATGTGTTGCTGAAAACTCCAGATGTCTTGCCCTTTTGCTAGAACACAGTTGGTTTCTCTGAGTTGTCTCAGTGGCATTTGTTTATGAACCATGTGCTGTATTTCTCCTGGCTGGGAACAGTCGGTTGATTTCTTTTCAGGAACACTGGGAGAAATCACTAGGAAATTGCCTTCTGCTTTTTTGTGCATCAGTCTCTGGGGAAGGCAGAGCATGGTTGGTGCAGTGAGTTGTAGGGTTACCCACCAAGGTGTAGAATTCTGGTTTTTATAGAGCATGGGCTCAGAAAGAACAGTGGTAGAAACCACTGAAAAAATGCACCCTTTACAAATATGGTGCCCCCCAAAATGGAAAGATGTGTCAAATGACCGTGAAATTTTATGTTCCTAGAAATAATAGAAATGAAGTTTTCCATCCTCAATTGAGTTACAGTAACTGAGTTAAACTGCCATCGGCTTACAGCATCCTTCTGTGAATTACAACGGCTCGAGTGTTTCAAATTTTATTTCCTTATTTTCCCCCATACTTGAATTTCCTGTAAGCTTTAAAAAAAGATTAACCTAATTTTATTTTTCAATTACAACTGACATTTAATATTATACTAATTTCAGATGTACAACATTTATGGAACTCACAAAGTGATCCCCTCATAAGTCTTGCATCCACCTGACATAATATATAGTTATTACAATATTATTGACTATGTTCCCTAAGCTGTGCATGTTTTATTTTCTCATCACACTCTCTGGTTGACTTTTATGGGACTGATCTCATCACTGAGACTTTGTTGTTGTTGATGGCCTTTGCAAAATGCTGCCTTACTTACAAAGTCACTGTCTGAGCAGTTACTGGGACAGTATTTTCTTATTTAAGTCCAGTTCTGGCCCAGAAACTTCTGGTGGCTAAAAGAGATGTGATATTAAATAATTTTGGGGGTGGGTATGGTACATGAGATGCTTCCTGTTGTTCCCCTTTCACCTCCTTCCTCCATGAAACTCATCATCTTGGGTAGAGGAAGAATTATATTTGAGAAAGTGGAGTAGTGACTCAGAGTTGAAGGTGAAGAGGCTAGTTTCTGCCAGTTACTCTTCCAGTTAATCATCGAGTTTTGCTGATGCTAACTAAGCAAGGCTGAAGTAAGCCATGACTTGCCCTAAAACTTCCTTCACATGCTTCTTAAGGAAAAAAGAGTTTTAAGGTATTTTTACACAACTACAGAGAAGAGCTAAGTGTGATATGCTATCTTACCTCTGATACCTCAGGTATTTTAGGTTAATTACTGTGAAGGTAACTATTAAACTAGTTCTTACTCATATTGACTTAGGTTATTTTGACCTTAAAGATTTTGATCCATCAGAATGGCTATAATAAAAACAATCGACAATAACAAGTGTCGACAAGGATGTGGAGAAATTGGAGCACTCACACATTGCTGGTGAGAATGTAAAATGATGCTGCTCCTTTGGAAAACAGTTTGGTGGTTCATAAAAATGTTATCCTATGACCCATCAACTTCACTCCTTGGTATATACCCCCCAAAATGAAAACATCTATTCGTACAAGACCTGTACACAAATGTTCACAGCAGCATTATTTATAATAGCCAAAAAGTGGAAACAACTCACATGCCCATCAACTGATGAATAGATAAACAGTGTAGTACAGTGTATATCATGCAATGAACTATTATTCAACCATAAAAAGGAATATTGTACTGTTAACATGCTATATGGATGAACCTTGAAAACATTATACTGAGTGAAACAAGCCAGCTACCAAAGACATGACATGTTGTATGATTCATTCATATGAATTTTCCAATAATAGGAAAAATGGACAGGAAGTAGATGAGTGATTGCTTGGGGCTGGGAGGTGGGGGGAAGAAAAGGGAGTGACTGTTGACAGGTATGGATTTATGGGTTTCCTCTTGGGGTGATGAAAATATTCTGGAGTTAGATAGTGGTAACAGTAACACAACTTTGTGAATGTATTAAAAGCCATAGAATTATACACTTTAATATGGTAAATTTTATGGAATGAATGATATCCCACCCAATAAAAGTTTTAAAAAGATTTATATGCACACACAATATATACTTACTCTATCTTCCTGAGTATAAAGATGGTATCAGAAGCAACATTTATGAAATGCAGAAGATTGAGCACCAATGCATGATTGCCAGAAATATCTAACTCTCCTTAATTTGTTTGTAGGCAGCATAGCCTCCTTCCAGTCTCCGAATGCCAAACTTCGGCTAGTTGTCCTTGCGCTTGGTGTGTCTTCCTCGCTGATAGTGCAAACTGTGACTTGGTGGACAGGAAGTGGTTTGCAAAGGTATGGTCCGTATCCTATGCACCTATAGGTGAATGAGTGTCATGATCAGTTACCAAAGGGCAAGTTGGGACCAAGAGCTCCAGTTATAGTGTTTATCTTCTATATGCCCTTGTAGAAGTCTCCTTTTTCTATTTTTACCTTTTCACAAAATCAGGACATGAATACCTGCTATCAGTCTTAATACTGTTTGAAGAATAAAGGAATTTTGACAAATGGCCTAGGTAATGAGCTAGGTAAAGGCTAGATCATGGGAATAACTGCAGATTACCAGCCAGACTATTTCGTATACCCATTCTAGGAAACTATGACATTCACGATGGACATAGTTCATTGAAACCACATAAAAAGTCATTGAAAAATACTTTTGCACTTACAGGTACCTCAGAATGTGGGGACTCATTTTAGGACAGATTGTTCTTCTTGTTCTCCGCATATGGTACACTTCACTCAACCCGATCTGGAGTTATCAGATGCCCAACAGAGTGATACTGACATTGAGTACCATAGCCACACTTGACCGCATTTCCACAGGTTAGCGGGTGTGCAATTTAAGGATTCTCTCTCTTGCATAGTTTGTATTTCTGACCTGAATGTAACATACCTTAGCAAGGTAAAAATGGGTTCTTCTGCACTATTTCTCTATTTCAACTTTTTCTCCCTCTGGAACAGTAACAGATGTAGTCGGTGGGCTATTATCTAAGTGGAAGGCACCTTTTTGTTGCTAGTACAGAGGGTGGATATAAAAAGCTGTCTTGGCATGTGTCTCTGTGAAAAGGGAGAGGAGTCCAGGCCCCATGATCCCGGCCGGCTGACAGCCCGCCTTTCTCCTCTTCCCCTCAGAGAGGGCTTTCCAGGGAGGATCCTTCATCTCTCTTCCTCTGACCCCAGCATCTTTCTCACACGATGGAGCGTTATTAGTGAGCGAGAGCTGTGGAAACTACCTGGCTTTTTATTTCCAGGAGTCTGAAGATCATTAAACTTTAAATTCAAAATCGAAAAGAAAGGAAATCTTGCATATTCACATAACCATTCAAATCACCTGTCTTTCTCTGCAACTGACTTTCTCCAAGAGAGACACAAACTCAACCTGGATGTTTGCCTGATCGGTTAACTTGACACTCTTCTGAAAAGAAGGGAGAAGTGTTACTGGAGTCTAATTAATGCGCTCCTGCCTTTTTGTGTAGCTCTCAATGAGTCACTGTTCTTTTGTAAATACAACGAGGAATCTCACAGGTTCGTGGAAGTTTAGAGGATTTTGGCTCTCCATGAACAAAGTGCTTGTGTAATCCCCCTTGGGCCCCAATTTCGGCATGAATGGGGGTAGTGAGAATAGGGGAACATCGTACAAGTCCATTTATCAAGTGGCATTAGTATCAGTTAGAACATTGGTTTAGTGCACTAATATTGTATTTTATAAAACACTAGCATCTATTTTTTTTTAAATTTATTTATTTTTACAGGGACAGAAAGAGAGTCAGAGAGAGGGATAGACAGGGACAGACAGACAGAACGGAGAGAGATGAGAAGCATCAATCATTAGTTTTTCGTTGCGACACCTTAGTTGTTCATCGATTGTGTTCTCATATGTGCCTTGACCACAGGCCTTCAGCAGACCGAGTAACCCCTTGCTCGAGCCAGTGACCTTGGGTCCAAGCTGGTGAGCTTTTTTTTTTTTTTTTGCTCAAGCCAGATGAGCCCGCGCTCAAGCTGGCGACCTCGGGGGTCTCGAACCTGGATCCTTCTGCATCCCAGTCCGACACTGTATCCACTACGCCACCGCCTAGTCAGGCAAACACTAGCATCTAAAGGGGGACACGCAGGCCGCAAACTCCACAGGTGCAGCCTGATAAGGGTCTGAACGTCAGGGCATCTTTTATGTTTCCTGACTTGTATTTTCTTCTTTCCTGCCTCTGTTTTAAATTTATGTGACCCAGTTGGGGGTCCCGTCCCTCTTCTCCCCTGTGCTCACATTTATGCAACTCCAGACTCCTCATCAGCTTCTCTAGAAAATCTGATCATATGTAGTTTTATTGGATATTTGCTGGGTCCTGAGGGAAGGGTCGCCCACCATAATAATACACAGTGTAGTACTCAGCAAATTCAGCTTAAGTATCTCTCTTCTCCAAAGACTGTCTGCTTCGCCTCCAGGCCTTGTCCTCCCCTCTGTCTTCACCACCCTCTCCCTCATCCCCATAGCTTTCAGCTCTGCTCCTCCTTCCTCTGACTCCTGTGTTGGCAGAATGCCAGCCCCTGAGGCCGACCCTAAGGAGTCCTTCTGCGCTGCAGAGAGCTTCACAGTGTCCTAAAGCATCTGCCCTGTTAACAGGCTCTCCGTTCCTACAAAGAAGTCCTCCTGCCTGCATTTCCCCCACTTCGGTACGTTTTTGTGTGGTCAGGCATTTATGCAGTGAGCTGAGACCTCTTGGTCAGACAGCCCCAGAAGTGTAGTCTGGTTAAGTACTCAGGCCCTGGAGCCGGGTAGCCGAAGTCCTGATCCCAGCTTCTCTTTAATAGACAATCTTAGACAAGTCACTTGTTCTCTCGCTAGACTTCAATTTTCTAATCTGTAAAATCGGATTCGTAATCAAGCCAACTTCATAAAGTTGCTGTAAAGATTAAATGAGCTCAGAAGAAGGGCTCACTCAGCACAGGGCCTAGCATATAGCATCTGCTCAGTCAATGCACTGGGATTACTCTGGATACATGAGGTTTGGAGGAAAGCCCTTTTCTTTGGGGGAAAAGCAGGCTGGTTCTGGAAATATTCCACATATTTGTTCCCTGAGTGCATCTTTCACTTATCCTACATCTATTTTTGCTCCTACCATTAACTTCACTTGAAGTAAATAACTTTTGACATGTTTACTTGTCAAATTTCAAGACGCTTTGTTCTCCCTAAACCATTTCTGATCTAGCCTGCCAAGAATAGTCTCTCCCACTGACTGGCTCTCAGCAGATTCTGCTGTGTATTGTAGTTGCCGGTCTCCTCTCCACTTCTAAAGTAAGCTCCTTGAAGCCACGGGCCATGTTATACTCAGTGAAACCGTGTTAAATGTAGAGGGTACATTTCCGTGTAACTGACCCTTTTCCATTTTTTATTCTAGACGGTGACTGCAGTAAACCAGGGAGAAAAAAGACCAGTGAGTCAGCCAAAAGGATGGCCCATAGACCTCACTGGGTGTTGGCCGGGGCAGCCTTTGGCAGTCTTGTGTTCCTCACCCACTGGATTTTTGGAGAAGTCTCCCTTGTTTCCAGATGGGCAGTGAGTGGGCATCCCCACCCAGGGCCGGACCCTAACCCATTTGGGTAAGTTTGGGTTTGGAAGTTGGCTGTGACGGTTGAAGGAAGAGATACCTTCCTTGTTGAGCAGCTGGTTCTGTGCCAGCCGGGTAGTTCCTATTCTGTTTCGTTTAGATATCTGAATCGGTGCATGAAGTTTTGTGTGCACTGTGGAGATGGAGGAGCCAGAAAGGTGTTCGCCCAGTGCTGGAGGGTTGCTGTGGGTAAATGGGGGGCACGGAGGGCTGTGCACCGCTAAGTAAGAGGTGCTGGGAGCTCCTGCATGGCATCCTGAGCCTCCGAGGCTTCCCCGGTGGAGAACACCATTTTGGTGGCAGGGAAAGCATAGCGTTCCCTGACCATTTTCTCCAGACCCCTTCTCCCCAGACACACCCCATTACAGTTACGGGCATTTGGTCGGATGAGGCCCGAGTGCCCTGATGAGAAACTGGGTTGTCACCTGAGCATGGAAGTTGATTCTCTGCAAAGGACAGAAGCCCTGGGAGATCTCTGCATCCGCTGGAACTTTGGGACCTGCTCCAGCCATAAAGCACCCAGGGAGTTAGCAGTCATGAGTTTAAGCAATGGGTCCGTGTGCTTGGTCCTCATTAACCCTCTCTCTGCTCTTACTCACACCTCTTTTCTCCAGTGGCGACATCCAGCCATTTATGTCAAAACATTGCAGGGACCTTTAAACATCAGCCTCAGAGATCTGTTTTCTCTTAAAGCGCTGAAATTCCCACATTTGGATGCATGTATCTGCCTACTGGGTCTTTCCCCAGCCAACATCTGGGCATACCCACAGGTGTCTCAGGCTCAGCATGTCCACATCTGGACTTTGTGGTTCCCAGTTCCCAAACGTGTTCCTCCTCCAGTCCTGGGTTCACTCTGCCAAGTCCTCCTAGAGTTCTGAGTCTTCCTCATGTTCTGTGTCTAATTGGGCGTTGAATCTCCTCGATTCTACTACTTCTCTGCAAGAATCTATCCCTTCCTCCCTGTCTGCAACCGTATCTGCCTTAGTGGAGCTCTCCTCATCTTTCATCCAGGCTTTCATCCTTAACCTTAGGATGCGGGGGGCTGCAGGACAGCAGCTGGGAACCTCACTCCGGAGCCTGAGCGCCTTTTTGGGATTCTCAGGCCTATGCGCGTGCGCAGCTCTGTGTGACCTCAGGCAGGTTACTTTGTTGCTCCTTTCCCCCAGCGTCCTCCTCTGCAAAATGGGGATATAGTATCACTTATCTTACAGACTCATGGGGATTAAATGAGCCAATGTAATTAAATGTAAAAATCTAAAAAACAGTGCCTAGAAGGCAGTAAGTGCTTTTTTTTAAAATTTATTGGGCTGACATTGGTTAATAAAATTATACAGGTTTCAGGAGGACAATTTTATAATACATCATCAGTAATATTGTATTGTGTGTTCAGCACCCAAGTCAAGGCTCCTTCCATCACCCTCTGTCCCCCTTTACCCGCATCTACCTCCCCCACCCTCTTTCCATCTGGTAACCCTCATACTCTTGTCTGTGTCTGTGAGGTTTTTTTCATCGCTTAATCCCTTCACCTTTTTCACCCAGCCCCTCAAAGTGCTATGTGTTTTAGCTTAATTTATATTATAGCTACTTGATTGAGTGCGATGTCTTTGTTGTTATTGCTACTGGATTTCCCCATGAAAGTTAAATTTTTCTCTTCCCTTACAAGTTTTTGCCAAAGTAGCAAAAGAATGAAATAGCGTGTGGCTGTCTTAAAAACACACAACTATCAATTACTTATCAAACTGACACAAGTCCCGGGCAGGAAGGCAGAGACTGTAGCTAAAGGCAGTATTGAGGCAGAAAGAAGAAAGAGACAAACTAAGTAGACATGATTTGTAGTGACTTTTTATTTTTGTCTTTGCAGAATCATTTAGAATTAATCATATGGCCAGTATGGACTGTAACTTCATAGTCTGAGAACACTCAATTACTTTGTTTACACTGAGCACAAGAGACTGCAGATATCATTTATTTCAAGTCCGAGTTGCTATGACTTCAGTGTTCCGAATGTATGTAATATAGGTTCCCGTAGGCTCTCAGTATCTCATTGGTTGTTTCACACTCATGTTCTCTCTTGGGTGATCCTAGAGGCAGGAGATAGTTTTCATTTTTATATAGGGGACAATGAGATAGTAATAATGTCAGATGTCTATGGCATGTCCCTTTTTTTACAGAGGTGCAATTCTGCTGGGCTTGGTGAGCGGATTGATGCTTTCGACTTGCTCGTGGTTCCCGGGTACTGGTCCAATCTGGTGGGTGACAGGTACGTGGAGTGTGCGTGCAGGCATGCCAGCCGTTTAGCTTAGTTGTCCAATTTACCTGCAAGCATGCGTACCTAGACTGGATGCAGACGACCAAGGCAGCGAGACAGATGTGTGCTGTTGCTAAGTGGGCTGTTATAACCAGCTGTGACAGCTGGCGCCGGACCCCATGTCCTCCTACTTCATTTCCCCTCCCCTCCTGTGGCTGTGGCTGTCTAATTCTGTCCTGACTATGCTGACATGATCTCCCCCATCTCCCGAACAACTCTTCTGAGACACATGTGTCAGGGACCTTCAGATTGACTGACGGCCTGAGGAGATGGAGTTTGTTCATCACCATGTTGCCTGACCTCCTCCCCTCTTCGAGATTTCTTGCTTCTCTGGTTTTCAGGAATGCCCTGTGGGACTCCGTAATGAAGGTCAATTTTTCTGTCTATTTTATATGCAACAGCTTAGTTCCTCTGCCCTCTAGCCAGCTTTGGGGTCCAGAGGCTTGGGCCATCTCCTCTCTTTGGGATCACAGAGTATTGGTGAAGTTATTATACTTCAGAAGCATTTACTTATTTTGTGAATGAATTATGCCACTCTTCTCCCTTTCTCTTAAAAAGAAGAAATAGAGTCAGTTTTAATGTTTAAAAAAACACAATCCACTCTGTGACAGACAAACAGTATATTTGATTTCTGTGAGGAGAGATGTCCTTTCTTAGATAGATCAAGCAGGTGAGTCAGTGTTGTACTAGATGCTGTGTGGAGAATATGTGTATTGGTAAAAGATGTGGGTTGAATAACATAGTAGGTAAATTTCTGTACATCCTGAGTGTCATCGCCCTTGCATGGAGGTGTACATGTACTCCAAGTAGATTGCTCAATTAATGAGGATGGCCAGGTCCTCATCTTCCTGGAGCTGTGTGAGTGAAATATGGCAGTCACGTTGAGCTGGTTTTACTTGCTGGTGTGACTACTGGTAGGCACTCCCTATGGGGTCGGAGGAAGTTTGTGTAATCTTTCTTCTCATTAGAGAGCTGCCTTGTGACATGCCTCAAGAAAGGACCAGCCCTGGTCAGTTTGCTCAGTGGTAGAGCATTGACTAAGTGTATGGATGTCCCAGGTTCAATTTCTAGTCAGGGCACACAGGAGAAGCACTCATCTGCTTCTTCACCCTTCCCACTTTCCTTCCTCTCTGTCTCTCTCTTCCCCTCCTGCAGCTATGGCTCCACTGGTGCAAGTTGGCCCGGGCGCTGAGGCTGGCACCATGACCTCGCCTCATGCGCTAAAATTGCTCTGGTTACAGTGGAGCAATGGCCCCAGATGATCAGAGCATCACCCCCTAGTGGGCTTGCCAGGCGGATCCCGGTTGGGCACATGTGGAAGTCTATATTTCTGCCTCCTGGCTTCTCACTTATAAACCCCCCGCCCAAAAAAAAAGAAAAAAAAATCCAGATAACTTTGCCAGCGCTGAGTTTGCAATGAGCCTGTATACCTTCTTAATCGGTCTGCAGTTGGGAAAAGGAACATGGAGCACACTGAAAGTTTGTTCAGCATTTATCTCATACATCTTCTCGTGGGATAAAAGTAAAATGTTTATGGGGCGATAATTAGCATCTTCATTTTAAACATGAGAAAAATGAGGTCCACAGCATATCAGCTGTTAGTTAAAGAATAGAAAAGCTGTGAATTTAGTGTGATGCTTAAACTTACTTCCCCAGATAAGCAGTCATACCCTTGAGACTCAAATCTAATCTAGTGTTATGGTTTCTTGAAGTATTAAACGGTAGCTTAAAAGACTCTAGGGGCAAACAGATTTAAACTCCTAATAGGTTCCTGCAGTAGACAGGAAAGCAGGCTCCTGATTCACAAGCTTCATCTCCTCTGCTCACCTGCTCACCTGCTCACCTGAAATAAGCTGGAGTTTTCACTTAATTATCTAGAGATCATGCCCAGGTTTCACTGATTCATCCCTGGGAACCACATCATAAAGAATATAGAAAAAGAAATCATATTTCTTCATTGTACAGTTAAAGTTGGAAATCCCAACTGGATCTCAACAGGATATTGATTATGGCAATGACCAATAGAATTTCATAAATGCAAAGAGCTTGACATCTTGATGGTAATTAAATTAGTAAAATCAAAGTTCTACTTTAAAAAAATACATAAATGTACTAAACACATTCTTAGGACTCTAGTGTACCGCACAGTGTGCCTATAATTTTATTGTATGAAAAATTTGCTATTTAGAAAATGAACATTGTAGACATTATAATTATTATTGGAATGTTCAAGTACCATTTATTCTATTTAGTGTCTTAGATGTTGTAAAGATTTGGAGGAAATTATTTGGAAGACTCAGTCTCAAACAAAAAAATAGTTGAGGTAAACAATTAAATGAAAAAGGCACAGTGATTAAGTGGGTGTTGTGTGCCACCACTGGTGTACAAAAAGAGAAATGTACATGCATATATATAGTTCTTTCTATGCATAAGTGTCTCCAGACTTCTGCATAAGGAAGGACGCAGAAAATGCTAACATTGATTGTCTTCACTATCGGGAACTAGTGGATGGTGGATGGCCAGACGAATTCTTTTCTACCTTTTGAATTTTGGGTTTTGAATTTATAACCTTTTTAAAAATACAGTTTTAGTAGATTTAAAAATATATAGCTTATGTAAAAATAGAGAGTAAATTAAAAATAAAGACAGTAACAGTCCAGGAAAATTTGAAGAGGTGTTTTCTTTTCCTCCAGAGAATTCTCTGTAATAAGATGGAAGAAACAAAGTCATTCTGACATCTTCAGATTAGAATATCAAATCAGGACTCACTCTTTTCAAAATTGGTCATTGTAAACTAATAAACAGGGAAAAAAATTAGTTTCACTAATAAATACGTGTAATTTAGAATGTGATACTGTTTTTTTATCATTAATTTGGCAAAGATTTTTAGACAAAGTGATTTTGTCAGGGCTCAACAAGTAAGACTTTTGGCAAGGTTCCTGGAGGAAAAGGACACTGCTGTCACCTGTCAGGAAAGCAGGTGACCACAAGTAATGACTCTTTTTACCTCCTGTCGCCGTAATTGTACTTCTAAGAATCTGTTTTAAGGAGATAATCAGAGCTGTAATAAGAGATCCGTTGACAAAGAAAGATGTGCCCTGGCCGGTTGGTTCAGCGGTAGAGCGTCGGCCTAGCGTGCGGAGGACCCGGGTTCGATTCCCGGCCAGGGCACACAGGAGAAGCGCCCATTTGCTTCTCCACCCCTCCGCCGCGCTTTCCTCTCTGTCTCTCTCTTCCCCTCCCGCAGCCAAGGCTCCATTGGAGCAAAGATGGCCCGGGCGCTGGGGATGGCTCTGTGGCCTCTGCCCCAGGCGCTAGAGTGGCTCTGGTCGCAACATGGCGACGCCCAGGATGGGCAGAGCATCGCCCCCTGGTGGGCAGAGCGTCGCCCCATGGTGGGCGTGCCGGGTGGATCCCGGTCGGGCGCATGCGGGAGTCTGTCTGACTGTCTCTCCCTGTTTCCAGCTTCAGAAAAAAAAAAAAAAAAAAAAGAAAGATGTTCCTCCCAGTGTCAGAAGCTGCATACGTGGCCAGCGATAGGACAAGGTTGCTTAACTTGTGGTGCATTTATCCAGTGGAATAGTTATATATAAAATGTTTTAGGCAAAAATATAGTCACATGAGAAAATGTTTGTTTTTTTAAGATTTTATTTATTGATTTTACAGAGAGAAGAGGGGAGGAAGGGAGGGAGAAGTATCAACTCATAGTTGCTTCACTTTAGTTGTTCATTACTTGCTTTTTGTATGTGCCTTGACCAGGCAAGGCCAGGGTTTTGAACTAGGGACCTCAGTGTTCCAGGTCAACTCTCTATCCACTGGGCCACCACAGGTCAGACACAGACAATGTTCTTTTTTTTTAACATGTGAAATTATTTATTTTATTAATTTTAATGGGATGACATTGATAAATCAGGGTACATATGTTCAGAGAAAACCTCTCCAGATTATTTTGACATTTGATTATGCTGTATACCCCTCACCCAAAGTCAAATTGTCTTCCGTCACCTTCTATCTGGTTTTCTTTGTGCCCCTCCCCTCCCACCACCCCCTCCCTCTGACAATCTTCTTAATATAATGTCACATAAGAAGCAGAATATAATCCTCAACACATGCTATGATTTCATTTATGTAAAAATACTTCCAGATTAGACATAGAAAAAGATTAGGAGAAATATATCAGAGTATTGGCTCTGGTCATGTTAGCCTTAGGCAACTCTTAATTGCTTCCTTACAGTTCTGTATTTTTTAAATGTCTACAGTGAATAGACATTACATTTGTTTTATTTCTATGAAAAAAACAGTTTCTGTTACTAAAATAACCATTGTTGGATGGATCTAAGTGTTGGATGGTTTTACTATGGAGTTAAAAGTCCATGAGTTGTAGAGGGCCATAGATCTGGGTCTCATGTTTATCTGAGTGATAGTCTTTTGAAGTGGGGGGAATAGACAGTCACATGGCATTGTCCTGTGATGGTGCAGGTGGAACTCACTGATGGATGGGAGCCGTGGGGCACTCAGAAGCTGGCTGGAGCCACTCCTTCTGTCCCTCGCTGGCTTTTCTGGAGTTCTTGCCCCGAGCAGTGAGTCATCTGCTGCAGACACACTTGAAGGGTGGATCACAATGACACAGTATTGATTGAAATATCTAGAAAATGTCATATTCTTTGGAAAAGTATTATGTTGATGGCTCCAAAATGGGGTGCTGTGAGACCCTAACATATATATACTTTCTAGTGCCTGCGGTGGAGCAGGCGGGTCGCACAGCCCCCAGACCCAGCGGGCTGTTGGGTGGGGTGCACTGACCGCAGACTCACTCAGGCAGCGTGCCTGCAATACTCTCCCAGCCACATCTTCTTCTGGGCCTGTGTGGTTGGGGATGTCAACTTACTTACAGAAGGACGAGGCACAGTCTTTAAATGGATGGAAATGTCTTAACAAGTTAACTTAGAAAGTACCTTAACAAAAACATTTCAGAAACCACACTGACTCTACCTGTGTTCTAATGTCAAGGATCTGGCTAGTTAAATGGACATGTGTTTGGTCTTATAGGTAAGTTCATTTTTTAAAGTTTTTATTGTTCTGAGGATCTTAATGCAAACCTTCTTCCCTCTCCCCACCATTCCTGAAGAAAATCATTGGGTGGAGATTCACTAGACACTACATTCCACCTCCAGTTGTGCAAATAACTAGCTGGGTGACTTCTAGCAAGTAATGTTAACCTTTCTCATTAGTGCAAAGATTGAACCAGAATGCCCTCAAGGTCCCTTCTGGGTCTAAATGACTATACACTGGTTATCCTATAAGCTTATTATCCCTCCCTACTTATTTATATATTTATTTATTTATTTATTGTTAGAAAGTGGAAGAGACTATCACTGCTTTCCTGTTTGATTCTTTTTCTTTTTCTCTTTGAAAAACAGGAGCAGCCGCGGCCGCTGGCCTTCTTTACCTGCCCACGTGGGCAGCCGCCACGTCTGGCTGTGTGCTCGCCGTCTTCACAGCGTCCGTGTGGCCGCAAGTGCTTGGACACCTCATTAGCTCGGGGCCAAGCCCTGGGAAAACCATGACCATTGCCATGCTATTTTATATTCTAGGCATATTTTTCTGTGCATGGTGCACAGCTTTTAAATTTGTCCCAGGAGGTGTCTACGCTAGAGAAAGATCTGACGTGCTTTTGGGTGAGTCATAACTACGGGAAAATACCCTTCAAGATTGGGATATAGCACTTTAAATGACGGATGGAAATAAAGAGGATGATCTTGCATTCTTCATTGAAACAGAGTCTCTTGATTTAAAAAAAAAACCCGGAGGCATGTCTAAATTACTACTTAAAAATAAATTTCTTCATTCATCTGACTTTCAGGAATATTTATTACTATTGTACAAAGTCCTTCTGGGCAAATTTGTTATAAAAAACAAGTTTAATTCATAATAAAGTATAAAAGAGGTACTGTGTAACACTTGTATCTGACATGTTGGGAAAGGGTATAGGATATGATAACGATGTTCACCTACATTGCTACTTCAGTGGTAGATTTATAAATATATATATATAGAAATTGATATTTTTGGTTCTCCTGAATTTTATCTATGATTTTTATTTATTTTTACCCATAAAAAATATATATTTTGCATATATGAATCTTAATGTAAATGATAAATTCCCAAGTCATAGAATAAATACGGTTTTCATTTCAGTGGTTATGAACTTATATGCCAAAAGTAAAATTTCCTAAACTTCATCTGAATTTAATACTTTAAAAATAGTCTGCTAGCAATAATAAAATTACTGCTGTATAATATACTGCTCACAAAAATTAGGGGATATTTCAAAATGAATATGAAAATCAAAGAAGCATTTGATTTTTTTTATTAAACAAGAACATCAGAAAAGCAAACAAGTCAAAGAAAGTTGTTTGATTATGCAAATGAGATGCAAAACCAACTTTTATTTCATAGATGAAAATGCACTGTACAAAAGTGCTGAAAGTACTGGAGTATCTGCATGTTCCCTGACCCCCTAATTTTTGTGAGCAATGTATATATAAATCAAATGTTGCTTATCATTTTAGTTAAAGTAACCCATGTCAGATGCTTCTAGGATAAAATCGTTGAAAAGTGAGGAGCCGAAACATATCAGTAAGGGATTCAGTTCTTGTTTGTTCTTATATTTATTTTTTCTCCTTTGTTCATTCACTCATTAAAAAAAAATATTGCACCCCTCTTGTGTTGTGGGCACAGTGCCAGGTGCTGGAGACTTAAGAGACACCGTGTCCCTGGCTACCTGGAGCTTCACTGTGGTGGAGGAAACACCATTCATAAAACCAGACAGCCCTGGCTGGTTGGCTCAGCGGTAGAGCGTCGGCCTGGTGTGCCAGGTACCCGGGTTCAATTCCCGGCCAGGGCACATAGGAGAAGCGCCCATTTGCTTCTCCACCCCCCTCCTTCCTCTCTGTCTCTGTCTCTCTCTTCCCCTCCCGCAGCCGAGGCTCCATTGGAGCAAAGATGGCCCGGGCGCTGGGGATGGCTCCTTGGCCTCTGCCCCAGGCACTAGAGTGGCTCTGGTCGCAGCAGAGCGACACCCCGGAGGGGCAGAGCATCGCCCCCTGGTGGGCAGAGCTTCGCCCCTGGTGGGCGTGCAGGGTGGATCCCGGTCGGGCGCATGCGGGAGTCTGTCTGACTGTCTCTCCCCGTTTCTAGCTTCAGAAAAATAAAAAAAAAAACAAACAAACAAAAAAACAGACAGTTACTGCGGGCTTACAGTGGGCTGAGTGCCGCACATAGGTCTGGGTGTCCACCTGAGCTCCTTCCTTTGCAGCCTCTCCTTTACGCCCTTGGTATGCACCCACCTACTCTGTACAGTTTCACACGCATGTTTCTATCCCGTGAGCTAGACAGCTGTCAGGACAGGGCGATTTAAGAGAGGGATTTCTAAATTACATGTAATATTTAAAATGACTTTTGAGAATTTGATATTTCTGGCAAATACCCCAGCTCTCCCCTTATTAGAGAAATCCATTGCTGCACTTCCTCTGCGGTGATCTTGGCTTTGCGAACTGTGGATTTCTTCTGGTTTCTTTCAGGTGTGTGTGCTCTGTCCTGCTCTGTCTTCCTGTCCAATGCCCTGCTCTTTCCTTCCTCCAGCTTGCTTAGGGGTCTGCCATGTGGAGAAAACAAATGAAAGTAAGAGCCATTCTAAGCATGTGTTTATTTATTTAGAGGTGTGCTTTTTGAGTGCCTTCTCAACAAAGAATTTTTTTTTTTTTAGTAAGAGTGGCATCTTGATAAGGCCACAAAATTAAGAAATGTTGGTAATGTTCAGAGTAGCTTTTAATACAACTGAAAAGAATTCATATTATATCAGTAACTAGTTATAAGTTTATTTTCTGGGTTTCTACTATTTTTTTAAAATTGCACATATATATGTATAATTTATTTTTGTTTGTTTGTTTTGATAGCCTTCCACCTAGACTTAACTTTTTAAAAAATGTTGTATTTATTGATTTTAGAGAGGGGGGGAAGAGATTTTTATTTTAGAGATTTTAGGGAGGAGTGGGAAGCATCAACTCATAGTAGCTGCTTCTCATATGTGCCTTGACCAGGCAAGCCCAGGGTTTTAAACCCGCAATCTCAGTATTCTAGGTCTGATGCCTTATCCACTGCACCACCACAAGTCAGGCTTGACTTAACTTTTAATTGACATTTCCTAATTCATATATTGTTCACTCATCCCTCTGTTTCCCCTTTTATTAGATATAAATACAATCTTAGAAATATGGAAATTTTACATTAAGGTACACTGTAATGCATCCCAATTGAGCTCAACGTTATAGGCCCACCTTACTGGCACAGTGAGTGTTCTGGCAGGCATCCTCTGAGGAGCCTGTGCCCGGAATACCCTCTTCCCAGGCCAGAGTTGTTGCCACAAACACTGCCATTTTGAGAACTTTCATATGCCCTCCTTTGCACTCTCAACTTGGTGTATGTGAGGTTCCTTCCATGGAGAAGATTGAGTCCTTCGGGCCGTTCAGAAGGCTCCCTTCTCTTGAGCTCCACTCTGCTCTGCCCAGTCAACACTGATGCACACTCTGGCAATCTAACAGCTAGGAAGCACTCAGGAAATGAAAAGAATCCATCAGGGTTCTACCGAGCTAATTTCTTACGCTCATTCCAATGATCAAAAGTACTACTAGAGCCTGACCAGGCAGTGGCGCAGTGGATAGAGTGTTGGACTGGAATGCAGAGGACCCAGGTTCGAGACCCTGAGGTCGCCAGCTTGAGCACGGACTCATCTGGTTTGAGCAAAAGCTCACCAGCTTGAACCCAAGGTCACTGGCTCCAGCAAGGGGTTACTCGGTCTGCTGAAGGCCCGCGGTCAAGGCACATATGAGAAAGCAATCAATGAACAACTAAGGTGTTGTAACATGCAATGAAAAACTAATGATTGGTGCTTCTCATCTCTCTCCGTTCCTGTCTGTCCCTGTCTATTCCTCTCTCTGACTCACTCTCTGTCTCTGTAAAAAAAAAAAAAAGTACTACTAGAGTAACGGCTTAGGTTCTGAGATAAATTAACTTAGTAACTGAATTTTCAGGGTGTACCCATTGAATTGAAATCTTAGCTCCTGAAATTTATTATTGGAAGGATTTTTGGATTAAAATGTAATATAGTCTAATATATTCTTTCTCATCTCTAGGATCAGTGATGCTAATTATTGGGCTGAATATGCTGTTTGGTCCTAAGAAAAGTCTTGACTTTCTTCTTCAAACAAAAAGCACTCCTAAAGTGCTTTTCAGAAAGAGTGAAAAGTACATGAAACTTTGTAAGTATAGTTTTGCTTTCTTTTCAAAATGCTTTTATAAATATACTGCTCACAAAAATTAGGGGATATTTCAAATGAATATGAAGCGATAAAAAAAAGCATTTGATTTTTTTATTAAACAAGAACATCAGAAAAGCAAAGACAAGTCAAAGAAAGTTGTTAAGTTATGCAAATGAGATGCAAAACCAACTTTTATTTCATTGGTGAAAATGCTCTATACAAAAGGCTGAAAGCACTGGAGTATCTGCATGTTCCTTGATCCCCTAATTTTTGTGAGCAGTGTATAAATCTTCAAACATATGTGATATTAGAGTATAATGAATCCTCCTCTACCCTTCACCCAGTTCCAAAAATGGTTAACAATTTTCCAATGTTATCGATGGCTAACTTTCCCAGGTTTTTTAAGTGTGTATGTGTGAAATACTTTAAAGCAAATCTCTGATATCATATTATTTCAACTGTAAATATACTGTGTTAATTGTGTTTCACTTCTAATGTAGATAGGATGACTTAAGAGGTAAAATTTCCAAAATGCTTTGTTTTAATAGTCAAGACTATGTATTCCATTTCTTGTTCTCCTTTTTAGGAGATTAAATATGTTAAGTTTCAGAATATTGATGAACGGGAAACTCAAACATGAAATAAGTTTACTATTTAATATGAATCATTTCAAATGAACTGGATTCAGTAAATATTTATTTAATGTGTAGTAAATGTGTAAAATTTGCAGATAGTATATTAGGATACAATAAATTTTATAACTACATAATGTTATGTAGGATTTAAACACATGTGAAAACTGGTCTCCATCTTTAATGAGTAGATACTTTATTAAAGAAGACAAAATATTATAGTGTAAATAGACAACAATTAAGAAACTAAATAAAATTTCAATATATTTCTAAAAGAAATATCACAAAGCAATGAGACCATTATATAAAAACCTTAATATATGTTTCATCAGAATTTGAAAAAATTATTTTAAAATTTAAGGGGTATTTAAAAATTTTTTGTTGTTGTTCTTATGTTTTAGTTATGTCCCTCAAAACCAGGATCCAGCAGTTTTTATTAGTTTTTAGTGCTGATAATCTTTTTTTTAAATTATTAGTATTGAGAGCCATAATTCTTTCATTCATTCATCAAATTGAAGCATTTGGAACAGTTTACTCACAGGGTTGTCTAGATAGTTTTATGTGGTTTTAAAAAATAGACTATTTTTAGAGCCATTTTAGGTTCATAGCAAAACTGAACAGAAAGTACAGAGATTTCCGTTTATGCTCTGACCTCACACACAGACAACACCCCCCACACCACCACCATCAGCATTCCCCACTGGAGAAGCACATTCATTGCTATTGATGAACAGACATCACACATCAATCACTGTCACCCAGAGTCCGTAGTTCACGTTAGGGCTCACTCTTGGTACTGTAGATTCTATGGGTTTAGACAAATGCATAATGACATGTACTCACCCTTATAGTATCATGCAGTGTAGTTTTACTGCCTTAATAATCTTCTGTGATCTGTTTGTTCATCCCTCCCTTCCCCTACCCATGGCGACCACTATCTTTGTCTTTTTAAAATGTTAAATGGTTTTATTTTTTTAGAGCAGGGTTAGGTTGACAGAAAAATTGAGCAGAAAGTATAGTGTTCTCATATACCCCCTCTGACTCCCACCCCACAACTTCCACCATTACTAACATCTTGCATTATTATGGTACATTTGTTACAATTGATGGATCAGTACTGATAAATTATTACCAAAGTCCCTAGCTTACATTAGGGTTCACTCCTTTTGTTGGATGTTCTATGGATTCTGACAACTCCATAATCAGATGTGTCTATTTCACGTACCATTACAGCATCACCCAGAGGAGTTTTGCCACCTGAGCGTTCCTGTGTCTCACTTACTCCCCTTTCCCCCTCCTCTGGACAACGCCTTGCCTCCACTGTCTCCATTGTTTTGCTTTTTTTTTTAGAACATTAGCCTTTGTCTTTTAACTTCAAAGTTTAATCTATTTTTATAGCAGATTCTCATGCACAGTATTATGATTTACTTCTATCTTCTTTTCTCATTCTTTTTCTACTTTGTCTAGGTATATATTTTTTCTTATCTTCTTACTTTCTTTTGCATTGGTTGGGTTTTTCATTTCTTATGAACCCCCCCCCCCCCGCCCCATCCCGCTACTTTTCTTTCTAGTTTGGAAATTACGCCTTTAATTTCTGTTCTTCTTAGTAGTTGCTTATTTTTCTCACCACCTTTAAGATAAGCCCCTGTCATCTGGCTTTAGTTTTGCTGATGAGAAGTGGGCTATCAATGTAATCTTTCCTCCTTCAAAGGCAGTCTGTCTTTTCCCTCTAGCAGCCATTAAGATTCTCTCTTTAGCCCTGGCCGGTTGGCTCAGTGGTAGAGCGTCGGCCTGGCGTGCAGGAGTCCCGGGTTCGATTCCCGGCCAGGGCACACAGGAGAAGCGCCCATCTGCTTCTCCACACCCCCCCCTCCTTCCTCTCTGTCTCTCTCTTCCCCTCCCGCAGCCGAGGCTCCATTGGAGCAAAGATGGCCCGGGCTCTGGGGATGGCTCCTTGGCCTCTGCCCCAGGCGCTAGAGTGGCTCTGGTCACGACAGAGCGATGCCCCGGAGGGGCAGAGCATCGCCCCCTGGTGGGCAGAGCATCGCCCCCTGGTGGGCGTGCTGGGTGGATGGATCCCGGTCGGGTGCATGCGGGAGTCTGACTGTCTCTCCCCGTTTCCAGCTTCAGAAAAATACAAAAAAAAAAAAAAGATTCTCTCTTTGTTGGTGTTCTGTAGTTTTACTGTGATATATCTAGATGTAGATTCTTCTTCTGCCACCCAGCTTTATTTGTTTTTAACAATGTGATATTACAATGCTAACTTATTTATTTATTTTTATTGATTGATTTCGGGAGAGAGGAAGGGAGAAAGAGAGATCAATTTGTTTTTCTGCTTATTTATGCATTCACTGGTTGATTCTAGTATGTGCCCTGAGCAGGGATTAAACTCACAACCTTGGTGAATGGGGATGACACTCTAACCAACTGAGCTACTCAACCAGGGGCATCGCTCATCTTGCTTAGGAGTCTTTAGGCTTTCTGAATCTAAAAGACATGTCTTTGATCAATTCTGGAAAATTCTCAGCTTTATTTCTGCAAATATTGCCTCTTTTTAATTCTGTCTCTTCTTTCCTTTTTGACTCTAATTAGATATGTGTTGGCTCTTCTTATTCTCTTCCCCATGTCTCTGAGCTTCTTGCAGTCTCTACCTTTGTTTATTAAGTTGCTTCTTGCATTCCTTCTCTATTCAGCTTTGTCTAATCTACTGTTTATCTCGTCCATTGAGTTTTTAGTTTCATTTATTATAGTTACATAGTTTTATTTCTAGAAGTCTATTGATTTCTTTATAATTTTTCCTGATCATTGAGTTAGTCTTATGTCCCTCAGTCATACTATTGGATTTCCTCTTATTTTTCTAAACATGTTAAGCATCTTATTTTATATTCTGATTCTTAAATTTAAATGTCTTAATTATTTGTGGACTTGATTCTTCAGGGTGTTTTTTCCTGCCAGTTCCTGCTCATGGAGAGTTGTTCTCTCATCTATTACTTCCTGTATGTATTTATGATTTATTTTTACTCTAAGCTCATGGCTGTTGGAATATTTTTAGGGAAGATTCTTTTAAACCTGGTTTTAAAGTATGGGTCATGTATGCATGTCACGCATGAAAATTAACCAAGAATTAGACATTTCTCCTTTTCACAAAATCTTTGATGAATAGATTCAATAATTTCATGAAAAAAAATTGAAAGCAAACATAATTTCTTTTAAACAAGTATCTTTTCCTTCTGTTTAGTTTTATGGCTGCTTGTTGGTGTGGGGTTATTAGGATTAGGACTACGGCATAAAACCTATGAGAAGAAATTGGGCAAAATGGTAAGTAGAACTTTATATGTTACTTATGCATATGCATACCTCTGTACACTTCACCATTATACTTGAACTCTAGACCTGGATCTAATGACTTTAGGGCCCTGTATCTCATCTCCTTAACCCTTAGGTCAGAGGCTAATAACATAGTAGAATTATTTTATGAAATTGGGTTAGTTCTTGGGACAGGATAAACACATATAATAGGGGTAAACTGCTTATTATTTTGTTATATGAAGTTATTTTTGTCATCCCATTGAACATATCTACCCTATGAAATAATGAACTATTTTATAGTGGGCTGCTTTGTACTGTGTGGTAGATCTTGCTGAAGGCAATAATGTGAGATTCTTTGGTTTAAGGAAAAACAGCTAATTCTTGATTTTCAGATTTAGGGTAACTTGTGTATGGATGAGTTGGGGAAGTTTTCTTGTCCCTTTTGCCTCTTGCTGTCTACAGTTTTGTATACTTTATTGTCCCTTTTTCTGCTCGAGAGGTGGGCATCAGTAAGCCATTGCAATGTTGTGCTTTCTATCTGCTCTGATAAAATGTATGATGTGTTTCACCATGCAGTTAGAGTTACAGTTTTGGGGAAAATAGAATTTGTGGGTTAACTTTGGATTTCAGCAGTCTGTATTACCAGGCACATTTTTTTCATATTGAATAAAAAGCTGTATCGAAGAGGCAGGCCACGTCTCTCTTGTTTACCTTGGTACTCTTAGCACCTCCTGGAGTGCTTGGCACAGGCTCGGAACTCAGTAGCTATTTCTTAATCATGTGATCTCCCTTTCCTTTTATTTATTAGTTGTTACAACTACAAATAATGTCAGTCAGAAGGGGATAGTAATGTTGGGGATTCTTTTCAAAAGGAGTCCTTTCAGTTTGATTTCATACCTGATCTTTTGGTCTTTTGTTCATTCATTCATTTGACAAATCTTTATTGAATGTCTCTTTTGTACCTGGTGACAGAGATTCGGAGGTAAATAAGTTGGACAAGATGCTTGCTCTCACGGAGTTAACATTCTAGTAGGGGAGAAAGACCATATTCAGAGGAACAAATAAGGAATTGAGGATGACTTCTGTTTTTGTTTTTGGCTTGAACAACTGGATGGACGATGGTGGTAGCACTTACTGAGATTGAGAGAATAAAGAAATACCAGCTTTTCAAGTGATAAAATCTAGTTACTTATATAGTTGCATAAAAAGGGCTAGTTTGATGAATATAATTATGCTTCTTGAAATCTCTGTTGATGGTTCCATTCTCTTTATTTGACATTCACTAAATTGAATAATCTTTCTTGTATAAAGATGAAATGCCCAGCTCACTGCTGTGGCACATTGAGCTTTTTGTGTTGAGTAATAGCCCTCCTATGCCTAGAGATTGCTACTTATTCTTCTCCCAGTCTGAGCTCCTATGATCCACTTTGAGTTGTTTTTCAGTTGCAATGATAGATTTGTTCTTATCCAGCCATACTCTTTTATAGGATCCCTGTTGTGGATCTGTAGGTATTAGTTTGAGATGGATGGTTAGGTATGGGCAGTACATTCTCTGACCGAGCCCATGGGCTCAAAAGGGGAACTCTCAAAGGGGCTGGGCTCCTGAACCTTGGCCTTGCCAGGACAATAGAGGAGTAACACCTATATTCTAAATTATGACTCATTTAGAATCAGCATACCACTTTACAAATGTGTTGAAGGACTCTATATATCCCTCTGTGATCTCATTTTTCTCCAGTGCAAGGGAAACCCCTCTGCTGAATATAGTGTTTATCATTTTCATACACTTCTTTATATTGTTATGACAGATGATATATCCCTAGACAATAATGTTTTTTTCCATGTTTTTAAATTTATCTAAATGACATCTGACATGTACATTTTACAACTTCCTTTTTTATTTAAAATCATCTTCGTGAGGCCTTGGCCAGTGGCTCAGTAGATAAGAGCATTGGCCTGGCATATGGATGTCCTGGGTTTGATTTCCAGTCAAGGCACACAAGAGAAGCAACCATCTGCTTCTCTCCATCTTCCCCTCCCCCTTCTCTCCCTCTTCCTCTCTCACAGCGTGTGGCTTAATTAATTCGAATGTTGGCCCTGGGCACTGAGGATGGCTTGGTTGGTCTGAGTGCTTCAGCCTTAGGTACTAAAATAGCTTGGTTTTCGAGCATTGGCCCCAGACAGGGGTTGCTAGGTGGATCCCAGTTGGGGTGCATGTGGAAGTCTGCCTCACTATCTCCCCTTCTCTCTCTTATTAAAAAAATAAAATAAAATAAAATAATAGATTCATCTTTGTGAGATTAATCTATATGGAAATATGTAGCCTCGACTCATTTGTTAGTACTGTGCAGTATTCCATGATATGTACATGATACCGTTTATTTGGTTTCCATTTTTTCCTATGAAAAAACAGCCTGATTATTTCTAAAGTTTTGCTATTATAAACAATGTTTATTACAAATGCTCACTTTCTAAATATTCCTCACGACTTCTAAGCTTAAGCTAGAAATGCCACAGATTATAAGAATACTACTACCGCCTGACCTGTGGTGGTGCAGTGGGTAAAAGCATCGACCTGAAACGCTGAGGTCGCTGGTTTGAAACCCCGGGCTTCTCTGGTCAAGGCACATATGGGAGTTGATGCTTCCTGCTCCTCCCTCCCTTCTCTATCTGTCCCTGTCTTCTCTCTCTAAAATGAATAAATAAAATTAAAAAAAAAAAAAAGAATACTACTACCTAGCAAACATGTCCTTATTTTTGTGACTTAAATGTGTGGGCAAATGTCTAAGGAAATTTCCTTTGCTGAAATGTGAATTTTGGCAGAGAGAGGTGGAGAAAAACTGGGTCACTGAACCTGACACTGTTGACAGTCACCCCAAGTCACCATTAAAACTTCCGTAGGCATCAGCCACGGAGGTCTCGGCTGCCATCTGGCCTTTCAGGTTTGGCTACGACAATGAAGGATGGTCTAGTCTAGAAAGATCGGCTCAACTGCTTAATCAAACAGGTAAGTCTTACTGGCATTAGTTCTAGGTTTTGAGAAACTACTACTGTTACTTTTACTTTGAGCAAGATCCTAAGTAACAAAAAGCAGGTTTGCTGGGTCGTAAACTAACCTCTTAAAAAGGCTTGACTGTGGTGGGTAGCTGCAGGAGGATTTAGCTTCTGTAACCACATCTGTTCTTGTTGAAGAGCAATTAATTCAGCTGATTCTGAACAAAGCCTCATACTGGGCATCTACATGGACTTCTTGTCATGCCTTTGCTCTTAGAGATGGCCCTGCTGGTGGCTCCTGCCACTTGGGGGCTCACTTTGGGGACCAGAAAATTGTCAGATCAAAAAGCAGCATGGGTCAGAGTAATGCTCATTTGTGAAGCAAATTACTTCCAAGAGCCTAAGGTACAATTTTAAGCTTTTCTTGCCTGGGGGTGCTCATCTTTGTAGGAAGCATCCTTGGGAATATGTCAGCATTTGGTTCATAGATCCACTGCATGGAGGGTAAAGGTCTGCACTGCTCTGGTTATTCTTAATGAGGAGCATGTCTCCTGGGAAAGTGCTGAGGCTCTGTGCAAGTCTAATGCTGCTAAGGCCTTTAATCCTTTATTCCTGATTACAGATCTCTGAGGCACATCTGGCCAGGGTCTGGAAAAACCAGTATACCTCTGTGCCAAGACCATGCAGGCATTTGCCCAAGAATAAAACACTATTGTGTACCACTCTCTTGTTTTTTGTTGTTTTTTTTTTTTTTTACATAAATTGAGTATTTGAGAAATGCATTAAGCTTATTTGAGATTTGGGGAATGACGTTAATCATATGTGAACATTGCCTGACCTGTGGTGGTGCAGTGGATAAAGAATCGGCCTGGAATGCTGAGGTCGCCGGTTTGAATCTCTCAGCTTGCCTGGTCAAGGCACATGTGACAATCAATGAACAACTAAAGTGAAGCAAGTATGAGTTGATACTTCTCACTCCCCCCAACCTCACCTCTTCTCTCTGTTAAATCAATAAATCTTAAAAAAAAAAGAAATAATATATGAACATTTGGAAAAGTGATGTTTTTATCCTTTCCTGCATTTTCTTAAGGTGTTCCATGTATCAATTACATTCTAAATATGGGAAAATTCTCATATAGCTCAGACTTGGTCCACTTCATTTTTGTGACCCATTAGAATTTTTTTTTAATTTTTTATTTATGAGGAAAGGCAAAGGGTTCAGGAACAGAGTTCTGCTTATTGTTTCTGCATTGCTGTGGTTCATCACTATGTACATTTTTTTTTTTCCTGACCAGGCGCAGATTTCATAACAATTTTGGAGAGTGATGCTTCTAAGCCATATATTGGGAACAATGACCTCACCATGTGGTTAGGGGAGAAGCTGGGTTTCTACACTGACTTTGGCCCAAGCACAAGGGATCACACTTGGGGGTGAGTGTGCCCGAGGGCTACAGCGTGGGCTTCGAGTGGAAAGGTGACCTTTTCACACCTTTGTCCAGCGATGCTTCTTGGGGGCTGAGGAGGTGCCCAAAATGCGCCTATTCCATATCTGCTTTAATGGTTTCCCTGTTACTGGGTATTTTTAATTTACCATCATAAACCATTCAGTGTAGAAGCCGAGGTTACAACAGTAAGAATACCTGACCCGGACATTGCCCTCGATGAGCTTGCACTCTAGAGAGACAGAAGATAAACATCTACACAAAGAAGGAAATTAGATCATTTGAGATCGTGATGACATGCTATGTAGAAAAGGAAACAAGCTATTGAAAGAGAAAGTGACTGGGTGACTGGGTGGCCGGGGCAACGGGGGGCGCTAATATAGGTCAGATGGTCGGGAAATTTGCTCGCAAACCTCATGGTGAGAAGGGCCGAGGACCCAGCCATGGCAAGCGCTGAGGGAACACACCACGGTGAAGGTTTGGGGCAGGATCAAGCTTGGCATGCCTGAAGCATAGGGACTGAGGGAGAACAGATAAAAAATGAGGCCAAATGCCAAGACCAGCTCGGTAATGGGTGCGCGCGAAAAGAAAGCATGGCAGGACTTAAGAAAAAACACACACAAGACACAGTGTAGAGAAAAGATAGGTACAGGGGACTCCCAGCCTCTAGGACTGAGAGCCCAGATCTCTGTAGCCTCATCGTATTTATTCATTTCTTTGCTCATCAAGCAAATTAGCGGAGCCTGGGTTCAGGTGCAGAGAAGGATGTGTAACTAATACCTTTCAGGTATGTAGGGAAAAGGCCATGGGGATCGGCTGTTTCCTTTGAACAATCTGATCAGTGCTTGGGGGGCAGTGTTCTGCCCCCACGGGACTTGGCGTTCCAAAGTCCGCACGGAAGACTTGTCTCAGGGCAGTCTAATCTCAGAGCGTTTTCCTACAGCCGGATGAGCACCGGATCCCAGAGAGCCCCCTCATCCATGCTTAGGATTTGATTTACTTCGGTTGTGATGGGAAGCCACTGGAGGATTTGAAACATGGGAGTGATTTAATCTGATTTACATTTTTAAGGGATCATTCAAGCTGTTCTTGGCAGAGCAGAATGCAGGGGCGAGAGTGGGAGCAGGGAGACGGGTGATGAGGTAGCTGCAGTAGCACAGGTGGGCGAGGACTGTGAGAGCCTTGGCAATGGAAAGAGGGGGGCCAATTCAGGACCTGGTTTGGAGATGAGCTGGCAAGACTTAGGGATGGTGTAGGCGTCAGGGGCTCTGAACTGAAGAGTCAAGAGCAACGTGTAGGTTCCAGACCTGAATACCTGATAGGAGATGACATTGAATGGCATGGACATGGCTAAGAGAGGAGCATTGGTGTGCTAAGTTTGAGATGTCCCTAGACCAGTGGTCGGCAAACTGCGGCTCTTTGGCCAGCTTAGGAGTACCCTAATTAAGTTAATAACAATGTACCTACCTATATAGTTTAAGTTTAAAAAATTTGGCTCTCGGCCCTGGCCGGTTGGCTCAGCGGTAGAGCGTCGGCCTAGCGTGCGGAGGACCCGGGTTCGATTCCCGGCCAGGGCACACAGGAGAAGCGCCCATTTGCTTCTCCACCCCTCCGCCGCGCTTTCCTCTCTGTCTCTCTCTTCCCCTCCCGCAGCCAAGGCTCCATTGGAGCAAAGATGGCCCGGGCGCTGGGGATGGCTCCTCGGCCTCTGCCCCAGGCGCTAGAGTGGCTCTGGTCGCAATATGGCGACGCCCAGGATGGGCAGAGCATCGCCCCCTGGTGGGCAGAGCGTCACCCCTGGTGGGCGTGCCGGGTGGATCCCGGTCGGGCGCATGCGGGAGTCTGTCTGACTGTCTCTCCCTGTTTCCAGCTTCAGAAAAATGAAAAAAAAAAAAAAAAAAAATTGGCTCTCAAAAGAAATTTTAATCTTTGTACTGTTGATATTTGGCTCTGTTGACTAGTGAGTTTGCCGACCACGACCCTAGACAGACAAGTGACATCCAGTAGGCAATTGTGTGTAGCCTCTAGAGCTGAGTAGGACAGCAGAGACTGGACATGTAAATTCAGGTATTGCCCAGTAGAGGGCCTCCAGGAAGGGAGGAGAGATGGTGCGTGCAGCCAGTGAAGAGAAGCCAGTCAGAGTCCGAGCTCTGACTTAGGTGGAGGTAGTCCATGCGCTCATATCTTTATTGGACAGGTTTTTTAATTTCTAACTTGGTAAATTGTTACTTTGTGTCCATGTTTGCAAGATTGTACATTTCCATGTGAGTTGATTAATATTAGAATTGTTCGTGCAGATAGGTTGCCAAAGTAACAAAGCAAGTAAAATGGATTTCGTGTATCATTAATACTTCCTTTTTCATGTATTCATAGCACTTACTAAAAGAGAATAGATAAAATTCTGTTTTATGAGAGTTTATTAGTGACACTGAGAAATGCAAAGTAGCAGGATACAACGTACTGACAAGGAGACTTCTTCTATAGAAGTTGTCTGCCACTTGACTGCTCTGAATGCTTCTAGGTGGGATGCTTGAAGTGTGATACATTCCTTTTTAACACATTTGCTTAGTTCTGTCTGTGTGATATGGTCAGACCAACAATGATGCTTCTTTTTATCCCCACATAGGATTATGGTTTTGTCAAGATACCCCATTGTAAAATCCAAGCATCACCTTCTTCCGTCACCAGAGGGCGAGATTGCACCAGCCATATCGCTGACGGTGAACATCTCAGGCAAACTGGTGGATTTTGTGGTGACACACTTTGGGAATCACGAGTGGGTTTTTTTTTTTTGTCTATCTGATGGTACCCAAATGCCAAGAAACACTATTAACAAATACTCTGATTTCTATACAATGACCTATCTTACTTTCTTCTTTCTTTTCTCCCAAACACTTTTTCCCTGTGTGATTGCTCTTAAAAATAAGGCCTAGAAACATTTGAGACGCAGGCGGTCCTTACTGATGCTATAAGGCAGCAATGATGATTGTGTTAGTGGGCAGTTACTGAGCAGAGGCTGTGCTGAGTGCATTTTTGTGTGTAATCTTCACTCTGTACAAAGTAAGAGCTGTTAAAGCCCCATTTATAGATAAAGAAACCCCATTAGGCTGAGAGAGGTTGGATGACTTGTCCAACCAGGGTCACACAGCTAGGAATTAGGTAGGCACAACTCGCCTGCAAGTACTTGGAACCACAGGGTAAACCAGACTGCAGAAAAAAGGAAATTTCCTTTTCCTACAGGGTTACCGCAGCTGGGAGTACTGTTGGAATTTGAGAGTACTAAGTGGCATTCCTTTTCCCTGCGTGTGTTACACAGTCTACTACTGATGGATAGGCAGAGGAATCTGTCAGGGATACCAAAATATCATTTTTTTTTTTTTTTGTATTTTTCTGAAGCTGGAAATGGGGAGAGACAGTCAGACAGACTCCCGCATGCGCCTGACCGGGATCCACCTGGCACGCCCACCAGGGGCAACACTCTGCCCACCAGAGGGTGATGCTCTGCCCCTCCGGGGCGTTGCTCTGCCGTGACCAGAGCCACTGTAGCGCCTGGGGCAGAGGCCAAGGAGCCATCCCCAGCGCCCGGGCCATCTTTGCTCCAATGGAGCCTTGGCTGCGGGAGGGGAAGAGAGAGACAGAGAGGAAGGAGGGGGGGGGGTGGAGAAGCAAATGGGCGCTTCTCCTATGTGCCCTGGCCGGGAATCGAACCCAGGTCCCCTGCATGCCAGGCCGACGCTCTACCGCTGAGCCAACTGGTCACGGCCCAAAATATCACTTTTAATTCTGATAAGCCTATTTGGGCAACATGACTTCATGCGTCTATATAGACCCGCTAATACATCTTCCAACAATACATGAAACTGACTCCCGAAAACCGCAGCCTGCCCGTTAGGGGCAGAGTCTGCCTTGTCCATCTGTCACCTAGGTGGAGAGAATAAGCCAGAAAACACCCTGTTTGCAAACTAGCAGTTTTCAAGAAGAGAGAGGAAGAATCTGAGACAAGCCTGCTCCGTTAATTCTTCTAAACTTAATTAATTATAAAAGTCCTCCCCAGAAGAAGAGAGTGGAGAGAGAGAGGCCAGAGATGGTTTTCTAAGAAAGTCCCTCTACAAGGAGACATGAGGAATGGGGAATGAGTTTTATCCCCCCAAAATAACATTCACAGCTGGTGACTTAGTACTGAATAAATCATGAAATGCTGAAACTATATTGTAAAAGTAAAGATAAAGATATAATTGATGCCCTGGCCGGTTGGCTCAGCGGTAGAGTGTCGGCCTAGCGTGCGGAGGACCCAGGTTCGATTCCTGGCCAGGGCACACAGGAGAAGCGCCCATTTGCTTCTCCACCCCTCCACCGTGCTTTCCTCTCTGTCTCTCTCTTCCCCTCCCGCAGCCAACGCTCCATTGGAGCAAAGATGGCCCGGGCGCTGGGGATGGCTCCTTGGCCTCTGCCCCAGGCACTAGAGTGGCTCTGGTCGCAGCAGAGCGATGCCCTGGAGGGGCAGAGCATCACCCCCTGGTGGGCAGAGCATCGCCCCTGGTGGGCGTGCCGGGTGGATCCCGGTCAGGCGCATGCGGTAGTCTGTCTGACTGTCTCTCCCCGTTTCCAGCTTCAGAAAAATACAAAAAAAAAAAAAAAAAAAAAAAAAAAAGATATCATTGATATTCTACCAGAGTAAACATTCTGTAATAATAATAGAAAACAGTGATATAAAGTGCTAAGTGCCATAAAATCAGGCACATGGGTTCTGTTCACATTAATAACATGAGGCCACAGCACTTTAAAGTGACATACAGAACATTAGAAAAACAACATTGTTGTTCTGTAAGTTTTATTTAAACAAAACTAATGTGTTCACTACCCTTACTTTCCTGGTTACCTCACTTTTCCTCACAGTATTATGGGGATCTGTGAAATCATGCTTGCATATTTTCTGAAATAAGTCAGAACATAAGTAATATAAACAAATTATGAGATCTATTCATAATCAGACTCTTGCTTGCCTCCTTAGAAAGAAGGGTGTTTGGGAGACAGATGATATAGATGCTTCATATCTCTTTAAAAAGCTGTTTCAAGAAATGCCTTCTGTTTCTCCCAGTAATTTTCATGTAGCAAGTGCAGGCATTCAAAAATCATTCCACTGACCTTAAATAACACTTGAATTGGGTGTATCTTTTTAAGAATAAGCACTTTGCATTTAAAGGTTGCAAGATTTTAACCTAAAAACCAGTTGAATCTACTCCTTCCCTTTTTGCTTTTGCTGTTTCCCCATCCTTTTCAGCTCTCTCCAAGCTCCTCTGCAATGTGAAGAACAGGCTTGAGAGAGAAGGCAGGACTGAAAGTGCTCAGTCTGTGTTTACAAGGATAGCCTTGTCCAACTTCCTATTACACAGCTTTGAAGCTCTCTGAATAACACTTGTTCCTTGCGATCTTACTCACTTGATTTAATAATAATGACAACAGCAGAATCAACAATAAGACTAACTCTTATTGCAGTAGTCCCCAACCGTTTTTGGGCCACAGACCGGTTTAATGCCAGAAAATATTTTCACAGACCGGCCTTTAGGGTGGGACGGATAAATGTATCACGTGACCAAGACAAGCGTCAAGAGTGAGTCTTAGACGGATGTAACAGAGGGAATCTGATCATTTTTTAAAAATAAAACATCGTTCAGACTTAAATATAAATAAAACAGAAATAATGTAAGTTATTTATTCTTTCTCTGCGGCCTGGTACCAAATGGCCCACGGCCCAGGGGTTGGGGGCCACTGCCTTATTGACTGAACAGTGGTGGCACAGTGGTTAGAGCAGGCATGGCCAACAGTTTTTGCCCCCGGGCCAGATTAGAAAGAAAACTTTTTTCATGGGCCGGCTAAAATATTAAAATTAAAAAATGTTAAATACAACAATGATTCATTTAAGTAAACAAAATTTTATTATGTAATTTGTTTATGAATAAATGTGAGTGAAAATTTTTTATATACAATATTATTTTAATAAAAATACATATTAATAAAACTATAATTACATACCATATAAATATCCAAACTGTATCGCAGTCAATCGAAACAATATTTAATTAACAGAATGAGCTTGAAGGGGTTATATTGCAAGTAAAACAATTATTTCGTTTTACAAACAGCCTGGACATATTTTCAGTTATCAGCTGCAGCTATTGTCTATGCTACAATGCCACTTGATTCAGCACACTTGACCACAAAAATAACAAATTGTTTGACCTTGGGTGCGCACTGCCAAAGTCCACCTAAAAGAATATGGGTTTCACATCGCCACTAAACATCAAACAGTTTATATCGAGTACAGACGAGTACAAAAGTTGTAAATCTTTATAATGATTTAAAAAAAAAATAAAGAAGTATCACGAATCCATTTGACCAATTATTGGAAGTTAACCCTAGATTAGTCACACGCGGAATTCTTTTCCGCGTATCACTGTCTTCTTAAATATCTCGATTTCCAATAATCAAAGATGCTTTCGCTTCTGAGTAACTGAGATTTTAAAGTAGCGGAGAATATTAAAAATTTAATCGCGGGCCGCATAAACTCATTACGGGCGTATGTTGGCCAGGCCTAGGATAGAGCATCGAACCAGGACGCTGAAGGCCTTGGTTCAAAACCTCAATGTCACTGGCTTGAGGGCAGGCTTATCGGCTTGAGTGCAGGGTCACCGGCCTGAGTGTGGGATCATTAATATGATCCCAAGGTCCCTGGCTTGAACCCAAAGGTCACTGTCCTGAAGCCCAAAGTCACTGACTTGAAGCCCAAAGTTGCTGGCTTGAGCCCAGAGTTGCTGGCTTGAGCAAGGGGTCACTGTCTTGGCTTGAGGCTTCTGGTCAAGACATGTAAAAGAAGCAATTAATGAACAACTAAAGTGTAGCAACTATGAGTTGATACTTCTCATCTGTCTCTCTCTCCCCCCCCCCCAAAAAAAAATAGAGCTCACCCTTATTGAGGAGATGTAATTTGAAGGAGGGAGGTAGTATGTTTAATGGTCAGGAGCATGGAATTCCAGAACCTAGAATCAGACAATCTGGTTTGAATCCTAATTCAAGGTGTATCCTTTATCAAGTTAGCTAACTAGCTTTCTCATCTGTAAATTAGGGGCAGTAATCCTGTCTACTTCATAAGTTTCTTATGAGTATTACATGAAGTATATTATCTCATGCAAAGTACATGAATATAGTACGTGCTCAATTAAAGCTGGCCGTTACTATTAAACCAAGTCAGACAACTCTAAATATAAGTACATTGGGCAGCTTAAAAAAAGAATTCACTTATCAACCATAAATCAAGCCTCTGCCATGTCTGCAGCACAGGCTAGGTGCACTCTCTGTCCTCAGAGCCCCAGTTCCTGTGCCCCTCCGTGCACAAACACTCTAGCCTCCCAGCAAGTGACACGAGAAGGTTCACACTTCAGATAATTTGTGAAGCCATCATTATATATTTTTGTTTGTCTGTTTTCTATAATACTAAATACAAGATTCATACTGTGAACAAATATTTAGAGATTTCATTTTCTAGCGATTATGGTATGTAAGCATGAAGTCATATTAGGAATGAAATACAGAATGCTTGTGCCTATGATTAGCTGATTCAACAAGATTTTAAAAATTATGGACTACAGAAATATCTCTTTTCAGCCCATAAATGTAAATAACAGCATTTCTTCTTAGGATTCATTTAGGAACACACCGTTTTTTTTAATTCAATTTTACTTTGAAAAAAAATTTTTTAATTAATTAATTTATTTTTACAGGAACAGAGAGAGAGTCAGGGAGAGGGATAGATTGGGACAGACAGACAGGAATGGAGAGAGATGAGAAGCATCAACCATCAGTTTCTCGCTGCGACACCTTAGTTGTTCATTGATTGCTTTCTCACATGTGCCTTGACTGGGGGGCTACAGCAGACCAAGTAACCTCTTGCTCAAGCCAGTGACCCTGAACACAAGTTGGCGAGTTTTTT
Source organism: Saccopteryx leptura (assembly GCF_036850995.1). NCBI lineage: Eukaryota > Metazoa > Chordata > Mammalia > Chiroptera > Emballonuridae > Saccopteryx > Saccopteryx leptura. The sequence goes on from NC_089507.1 coordinate 36,113,881, forward strand.
GCTCAAGCCAGATGAGCCCGCACTCAAGCTGGAGACCTCGGGGTCTCGAACCTGGGTCCTTCCGCATCCCAGTCCGATGCTCCATCCACTGTGCCACCACCTGGTCAGGCTAAATTCAATTTTAAGTAATTAACTAAGCCACTAGTCCATCGCCATTGTTTTTTCTTTCATCTACAAATGTGCATAAATGTACAAGCAGGAAAGAACACAAAATCTGTAATCCGAAGACCTGTGTTCTAGTTTTGGTTCCAATACTGGATGACATAACCTTAGTGAGTTTCAGATCAGTTGTCACTGAAAATTGGTTAAAATTCTCTTTTGCAGCCCATATTATAAGGTTATTGGGCTGAACAAATGTTAACAGATCAGAAAACATATTGTGTTCTCTCTTTCTGTTTGCCTTATACCTATACATAAACTTTCTGTTTTTATTATCACTGGATAACATTTATCTCCTGAGAAAATGTAAAACCGAAGGCATAGATCTTTTTCCAACAATATATTACTAAAATATATTTGTACAAAAACACTGTCCGTGTTGCACTGGCATTGAGATTTTCTCTACCTGGATTTGAACCCTGGTTCCATATGTCAGAAGGAACAGAATTCACTGCAGACTTAACGGACTGCTTACCAACATGGTGGGTCAAAGGAACAGATAAAAGATGCTGAGGCCCTCAGACACTAGTAACAGTGGGGAATCAATGACCATCCTTAGCGACAGGCAGAGGAAATAGTGTTCCCAGAGTGGGAGCTGGAACCAGGAAGAGGGGCCACCGGGCATGAGGAATGCAGCTACTGCAGGTGAGGAAGAAATACCCTGACTTCTCTCTCCTGTCAACCTTTCCTCTCCTGCTGCTGTCTCCAGCTGGGGAAACATAACTGAAAATGAGCAGACAAGAGAGTCCGAGAGATGAAATCTGCAGGGTCAGCCTCCCAGGGTGCAGAAGAGGGTTGAGAATGGCTCTGGGCAGAGGAGATAGATGGAAAATAACCATAGATTCGTTACTTAGCATCCTTTAAAGATAGAGCTAACGCCTGCCTCTCAATTATTGAGAATTCAGTTTCAAAGATGTTAAACAAATGGTCATTCTTTTCACGCTTTCATTTCTGGAGACATCTTTTTAATAGTACTCAGCTGTCCACACATATTTAATATTTATCTAAGCTTAGTCTTGTCTTCAGATACTACCTCAATGAGGTGTTCTCCAATCTCCTAGGTCCTTAGAGATCTCCCTGAGTCTTCCTCTGTTATTATTTTTTCTTCCTCTGTAAGCGTCTGTGTACTACTGCTTATTTGCTCTTGTATCCATTCCTGGCGTATCCCCCTCCCAGCTATACATTGTAGGGAACCGCATTTCCCAGAGTTTGTTGCTTTCTGACTTCTGGGTAGGGCTAGCCAATGGGAGGCGCTCACAAGGCTGGAGGGCAGGGGGAGGGGGGAAGCCAGGGTATTTCCCATCCTCCCTCTCTGCTTTCTCTGTTTTTCTGGCAACAGGTGAGTGTCCTCTGTGACTCCAGCTCCTCCTTAGGGGACCCCAGCTCCTTTTGGGTGCCCGCCCCTGTAGCACTGTCTCCCACCAGTCAGGGCTGGCTTCTGGCTGCTGGGCCTCCGCCTGCTACCCCTCTAGCTCTAGAGATGGGGCTGGTTTCTCCTTGTTGCAAAATTCCAATTGCCTCACTGACTGCTATTTGGCTTTCCATCACCTAGGTAACCAGTTCCCTATATTAAATTCACTTTGTTTGAGACACCCAGAGTAATTTCAGTTTTCCTGGCTGGATCATTTCAAATATGATGCCCCATTTTTCCCCAGATAGATTGTAAACCACCCCAGTTGGATGTCCTTGACAAATTCGTTCAGTTATACACTAACACTGCCTTGCAAAATAAAAGTATTGTGTTTAACCACCTTTAGAAGATGTTCAGCTGAGAGAGCTGAGGTTACATAAGCTTGGTGTGTTCTGTGAATGTTAGGATTCTGTGGGTGTTTATGTTACCACTTTTTAATTATGCTACTTTCTCTTAAAATGTATGTTTTAACAAGGACAACAAATCTCATGCCTGCCAAATCCCAGTTAGGAATTCAGAGCATAGAAAAAGTCAAAGCTGCAGCAAACAATTATAATGTGTACAACTAACTTTAGTAAACAGTTCAGTACATTTTGATTATAAAACTCATTTATAGATTATTCACATGTGTTTTTTCAAGATTTGCTCCCGATAATACATGAAAACATAACTAAGTAAACTGCACAATAAAGCTGAGGCAAACTACCTATGAAGAAGCTGCATACAAAAAATTCTTTAAGATTATTTTTTTCATTACTAGTCTTTAGCTGTAATACTGATAATCAGGTGTCAGATGATTACCGACACAATTTCTTCTGATGAAAGAAGTTCACAAATGCTGATTTTGGGAACAATATTTAAATCAACTTGACTCCAACTGCTTAGTGGGGCAAGATCATGTTGTTCTTAGTCAGCAGTTTGTCAGTCGACTCAGTTGAAGCACTGCGTCTCGGTCTTACTTATTTCCTTAGCATGAAAACATTTGCTCAGGTAGGAATCACTCTGGGTCTGTGCTCAACCTGAAGATATATTTTTTTGGAGGGGGGGGACTTAGTTACCGAAGACTTTTAAAAAATTGTTTTGCAAAGACAAAAAATATATATATTAGGCCTGACCCGGGGCGCAGTGGATAAAGCATTGACCTGGAAATGCTGAGGTTGCCGGTTCGAAACCCTGGGCTTGCCTGGTCAAGGCACATATGGGAGTTGATGCTTTCAGCTCCTCCCCCCTTCTCTCTCTCTGTCTCTCTCTCCTCTGTCTCTCTCTCTCTCCCTCTCTCTCTCCTCTCTAAAAAAAAAAAAAAAAAAAGAATAAATAAAATAAAATAAAAATTAAAAAAAGCATAATATAAAAAATATATATATATTACATTTTTGTGTTCTTTTAGAGATGACCTCGACAGGAAGCTTCAGGCTATTGCTATTTCAAAACTACTGAAATGTAGCTCCAATCAAGTTGTATTTCTGGGATACATCACTTCGGCACCTGGTTCCAGAGATTATCGACAGCTCATTGAACATGGCAATGTGAAGGTAACACAATCTTAATAGGATTTATTAAGTAATGTGTTTGTTCTTCATGTTTAAGAAAAAATAAACTGACCCAACAGTTTAATATGTAATCTAATTATCTACTGCCGCACAGAAAACCGCCTAAAGATGTACTACTGTCTTTAAACAATAGCAGTCATCTATTTGCTCATGAATCTGCAGTGTGGACTGGGCTCAGGGGTGATCATCTTGGCTCCGCACAGCTAGGGGTGCGGCTGGGGACTAGGGGATTCATGTGGCAGACAGCTCACAGGTGGCAAGTTGGTGCTAGCTGTTGACTAGAAGCTCATCTGGGGCTTGGGGTTGGGGTCCTGGTTCCTATTCATGGGGTACTTGGGTTTCCGCCCTGCATGATGGCTGGGTTCCAAGAATCAGTGTCCCAAGAGAACCAGGAAGAAGCTGTCCTGCCTTGTCTGACCTGGCCTTAGAAGTCATGTAGTATGACTTTTGCCATTGTCACGGCATGCCCACATTCAAGACACATAAACCCCATTGAGGAGTATCGATGTTACATTATAACCGTACTCTACAGAGTAAAGTGAGTTATTGTAGCCATACTTCAAAAATACTATCTGCCGCCCTATGAAAGTTAAGTATGATATTGAGAGTAAAAGATGAAATGAAATGGCATACAGAGGGGCTGGCTGGCCAGCAGACAGGGCCTCGCTAAAGGACACTGAATCAGTCCTTACCTGTTCAGGTCTAAACTCTTGAGTGTGTCAGCGTACCGGATATAATCATGCTTTGGGGAACTGACACACAAACAAATTCTGGAGACTGACACACACACTAGAATGCTAACTGCACTCACTTATAATGAGAAATAGAATTGATATGGGTAGGTAAGCCCATGGAGATGTCTTGGTCCTTTACATTTTGTTTTTGACCTCGTGACTTGAGATAATATCTGCAGAGAGAAAAGTCTGTCCATCTTCCCCAGTGCTTGGGAGGACAGGTGAGCGAGAGGATGGCATAATGACAATTTTCTGCACGTGACAGAAAACACAAAGTGGCTTAAATAAGAGAGAAGTGTATTTTTTTTCCTTTCTTTTTTTGACCATGGAAATGGGGTCTTTCCTTTTGTGAAGTCTGGGTAAGGGCGTCGATGCCAGTATGGCACAGTGGTGTCAGGAATGTGCTCCTTCTCTCTCATGGCTCCACTTGATGAAGTCTTCATTACAAACTTTGCCTCTTGGTCCACGATGGCGGCGTCCATGTCCTAGTCAGTGAGACAAAGAGAGGAAGGGGCAAAGAAGGGGCCGAGATATATGCCAGTTATCTCTACTGGGGAATTCCAGGAAACTGACCTCCAACAATGTACTTCCATTTCATTGACTGGAATGTAGTCCATGGTCATACCTGGATGTACAGGAAGTTGGGAGCTGCAGTGTTTAACCTTGACTTTCCCATATACCCAGCTAAAAGTAGCACAATTAGAAGAAGAGCAAGGCAGTCGGGGAGGTGAGTTAATTTCTGTCATAGTGAATAAGGCAGAAAGTAGAGTCAAGATAGACTCCTGATTTTGGCTTCAGTCAGAGGGTTTATGATGGTGACATAGGAAATATATAAGAAAGAAAAGTTCTGCAAAGAAGATGAGAAGCTCAGCTATAGGCTGAGTTGAAGCGTCTGTGGGCTATTAACAGAGCTGTCCCGTAGGCAGCAGGGTCTGAGTCTGGAGTCGAGAAAGGCAATCCAGACTAGAGATATAGATTAAGGAGTCGACACCCTTTTGGCCATCCTTGAAACCATGGAAGTGAGTGATGCTGCTTATAGAATTAGAGAAATGCAAAACAGAGAACAAAGAAAATCCCTGATTTAATGTGGCTATCATGACAGCAATGGGTGAGGGAAGAGCAGGGGCGTTATCTCAGAAGAGAGATTAAGGAGAGGCCAGAGAGTAAAAGATAACATGGAGAGTGTGGAGGCTGCAGCAATTTTGTATCACGATGTACCAAACCACCTCAAACCTAGTGGCTTAAAACAATGATTTAACGGTCTCATGATTTTGTGGGTTGACTCAGTGGTTTTCTGTTTTGTTTGGTTTTTGTTTGTTTGTTTTTTTTTTGTGGGTTTTTTTTTAGATTTTATTTATTCATTTTAGCGAGGAGAGGGAGAGAGAGAGAGAGAGAAAGGGGGAGGAGCAGGAAGCATCAACTCCCATATGTGCCTTGACCAGGGAAACCAGGGTTTTGAACCGGCGACCTCAGAATTCCAGGTTGACGCTTTATCCACTGTGCCACCACAGGTCAGGCGGTTTTCTGTTTTTGTGTTTGTTTTTTTCTTGACTCACTTTGCCATCAGCTGGTGGCTGGGCTGTGGCTGGGGTTCTAAGATGGTCTCAGTCTGGGGCCTTGTGCTGACTGTTGGCTGGGCCTGTCTCTCCGTACAGCCTGTCATCATTTACTAGCCTCGCTGGTGCTTCACTTACTGGTGGTGTGACCTTGGGGCAAGTTACTTAACCTTTCTGAGCCTCAATGGCTGTATCTATAAAGTGGTGATAGCAATATCCACTGTGTCAGAGGGTTGTTATAATAAAGTATAAGCAAGTGTTCGCACTCGGTATATGGTAGCCACATATATGTATTGTGTGCATCTGACTGTATGCAGACAATCAAATTAGTTACATGTGTAGGTACATGGCCCATGAAGCACAAAAGATGTTAGAAAATATGATATTTGGCAAGTTTAAGAAAAAATTACATCCTGCCTGACCAGGTGGTTGTGCAGTGGATAGAGCATTGACTTGGGAAGCTGAGGACCCCAGTTTGAAACCCTGAGGTCACCAGCTTGAGCGTGGGCTCATCAGCTTGAGTGCAGGTTCATTTGGCTTGAGTCCAAAGGTCGCTGGCATCCTAATAAGAGAAGGAATTGTGTGTGTGTGTGTGTGTGTGTGTGTGTGTGTGTGTGTATGTAGGCATATGGGAAGTATTAGGGAAGAGGAATTTGATTTTTATTTAATGCTCTCTTGGTTTTCACAGTCATAAGCTGTGTCAAGATTGGCAATAGATTCTTACATAGCTTTTTCTATTAGGAAGTTTATTAATGCAGAAAGTTTTGGTCATAAATGCTTGGATGAACAGATTTTTCTCCTTAAGAAATGAGTATTTAAATTCTGTAGTCATAAAACTTGACAGCATCTTTTTAAAACCTAATAAAATAAAATGATAGTTAAGTGTATTCCCAGTTTAGTATTCCTAGTACATACAGCTGAATGACTAAATTTTTACTTCTTCTTCAGGCAAAGCAGAAAAGTCTTTTCCTTATTTATTTATTGTACTTTTTAATCACTGAAAATTTTTGTTTAAATTTTCAAATTATGTCCCCCTGCACAAAAGTCAATTCAAAATGGATCAAAGACCTAAATATAAGACCTGAAACAATAAATTACGTAGAAGAAAACATAGGCACTAAATTTATGGACCTTGGCTATAGAGAGCAATTTATAAATTTGACCCCAAAGGCAATGGAAGTAAAGGTAACAATAAGTGAATGGGACTATATCAAACTAAAAAGCTTCTGCACAGCAAAAGAAACTGTCAACAAAATAAATAGCCAACAAAATGGGAGATGATATTTGCAAACAACAGCTCAGATAAGGGGTTAATATCCAAAATATATAAAGAACTCATAAAGCTCAGCAACAAACAAGCAGGCAATCCAATTAAAAAATGGGGAGAGGACCTGAACAGACACTTCTCCCAAGAGGACCTACAAATGGCAACAGATATATGAAAAGATGCTCATCATCACTAGCTATTCGAGAAATGCAAATCAATACTATAATGAAATACCACCTCACACATGTTAGATTAGCTATTATCAACAAGACAGGTAATAATAAGTGTTGGAGAGGCTGTGGAGAAAAAGGAACCCTCATTCACTGTTGGTGGGAATGTAAAGTAGTACAACCATTATGGAAGAAAGTATGGTGGTTCCTCAAAAAATTAAAAATAGAACTACCATATGACCCTCTAGTGGGTATCTACCCCCAAAACTCAAAAACATTGGTACATAATGTGCCCCCATGTTCATTGCAGCATTATTCACAGTGGCTGATTCATGGAAACAACCAAAGTGCCCCTTGATAGAGGACTGGGTAAGGAAGATGTGGTACATATATATTTATACAATGGAATTCCACTCAGCTGTAAGATATGATGATACAGTGACATTTATGACAACATGGATGGACCTTGAGAATGTAATACTGAGTGAAATAATCAAGTCAGAAAAAGCTAAAAACTGTATGATTTCACACGTAGGTGGGATATAAAACTGAGACTCATGGACATAGATAAGAGTACAGTGGTTACCAGGGGGAGGGAGATGCAAGGGACAGGGAGGAGGGGTGGGGGGAAGGGTGTAAAGAGGAACAGGTATAAGGTGATGGAAAATTATTTGAATTTAGGTGATGGATTTGCAACACAATCGACTATTCAAATGATGTAGTGATGTTTACCTGAAATCTATGTACACTTGTTTATCAATGTCACCCTGTTAAATTTAATTTTCTAAATAAAAAAATAAAATAAAAATGTTAAATTATTACAATTTTTATGTATACTAAAGGCATATATATGTATGTGTGTGATATACAGTAGTAAAGATTAACAAGTATCCAGTTTCTCCCACCAAGCTTATGAAAAAATAATTAAGGAATAGACAATAACAGCCCGGCCTGTGGTGGCGCAGGGGATAAAGCAACCCGGAATGCCGAGGTCGCCGGTTTGAAACCCTGGGCTTGTCCAATCAAAGCACATGCAAGAAGCAACTGCTTCTTGCCCCTTCCCCTTTTCTCTTTCTCCCCTCTCTAAAATCAATAAATAAAATCTTAAAAAAAAAAAGAAATAGATAATAAATTGTGGTATATTCTTTTAGTGATTTAAAAATGTTTTAAATTAAATTTTAATAGTAAAATTGAGAAATGATCAAAAGTCAGGTATGTTTATAGTTCATAAGATTTTTTTAAAAGAAAATGGAAATTTCTTTAGACTAAAAGCTCCATATGGAGAGTTTTTCCAGCATACTATAGAAAAAAGTATATGTGTGTATGTTCTGCTTCTCTGATGAAAAATAATCCTGGTCTCAAGCTTTCACCATCCAAAAGACTCATAATTACTCCCAAAATGTGTTTATTTCCAGTGATTTCAATTTAACAAACACAGAATGAGCGCCTGCCAAACACCAGGTTTCTTGCTAAGTACCAGAGAGCTAACGTGACTACGAGTTCCTCTGCTCAGGGAGGGGAGGGGTGGAGACATATCAATAGAAACAAATAGCCGTGCAGAACAGCGTAGCTGGTGTGAACACACAGGATGACTGATGCAGATTCTGTAAATTCTGCTTAGGATGAGATACTTGGAAAGCTGCAGGGAGCCAGGAACTGTATTATAATCACTGATTTCCCTGCCCAACGCTCTCTCAGCATCTAGTACAGGAGCTAGACAGGCATAGAGTAGGTGCTCCAGAAATATCTGTAGAGATGAATAAAGAATATGGACCTTAAAGGATCAGTAGGAGCTAGGCAGAGAAAATAGCACGCACAAAGTCATATTTATTATGCTAGGTTATACATTTTCTTGGCAGTTCAGAATAGAGCACTGTTTTAATGCTTTAAATATTCTCTTCTCTGTTTATTAGGATATTGACAGCACAGATCAGGACAGATGGTGTGAATACATTATGTATCGAGGCCTGATCAGGTGAGCACAAGTGTTTGATTTCTTTTTAAATGAAAGGAAGGGAGATAGACAGATTCCCGCATGTGCCCCAACCATGATTCACCAGCAACCTCCACTGGGGCTGATGCTCGAATCCACTGAGTCATCCTCAGCACCCAAGGCTGATGCTCGATCCATTCAAGCCACTGGCTGTGAGAGGGAAAGAGAGAGAGAAAGGAGAGAAGGAGGAGAAGAGAAGCAGATGGTTGCTTTTCATGTGTGCCCTGACCAAGGATTGAACTGGGATGTCCACACACCGGGCTGACACTCTATCCACTGAGCCAACCAACAAAGGCTGGTGTTTAATTAATTAATTATTATTATTACTGTAATCTTTTGGGACTATCCTGGAGAGAAAGTTAATTAATTTTGTTGCTTTTTATAAACACTGATTTGGTTAGTTAGGCAGTTTAACATTCTTTTCAAGTCACAGCCTAATGATTTAAGAAGAAATAAATAGCTAAGCAAATTAAGATTAATTATACAGAGAGGATACTGTATAAGCTATTAAGCATAAGTGTGTAATTGCCAACACATTAGGAATGGCACCATTCTTGACTGTATGGTATGGTAGAAACAGCCTGGACCATGGAATAAGAAAGCCCTGGTTTTGAATTCTAGTTTTGCCAACTTCTAGTCAGGTAATCTTGGTTAAGTTAACTCACTTGTTAGAGCCACTAATATATTGTGGTGAGGTCTCTAGGTAAATTTTAGCTTTAAAAAAATACCATCCATGTCAGAAAGTAAATATTTTATATATATTCCAAAATATATTGTGTGAGAGGCAATTTGTATAGATAGAATATTTGTTAGTGTAAAAAAGTAAAGTAACTCCATATGCATGTTCTTTATTCACTTATATCACAGAGGTAATATGTTGCTAAATATTTAGAGTAACAAATCAAGATAATTCTTGTGATATACAAGGTAGTGTTAGATATGGGAAATTGGCTTAATTATGAAGGTTTTATCTACTTAGATCTCATCAGATTTCTGTATGACAATAAAATCTTTACAAACCATTTCTACATCTGCCACAGATTGGGTTATGCAAGAATCTCCCATGCTGAACTGAGTGACTCTGAAATTCAGATGGCCAAATTTAAGATCCCTGATGACCCCATTAATTATAGAGACAACCAGAAAGTGGTCACAGACCATAGGGAAGTTCCTGAGAAAATTCATTTCAATCCCAGGTGAGTGAGCTTCTCCATGTTGCAGATGACAGTCATGGGACACTGTATCTCCTCCAGGGACCTAAATATTAGGCCACAATGAGCTATAGATTTTATTTGGTTCTAGAGGTTCGGTCAGGTAATGGAGCTCATGGGGAAGATGATAGATTTGGTAGAAGTTATGGTCCCTACCTTCTGGGATAGAGGAACGGGCTGTAGTCTCAACTTCAGGTAAAAGAGACCACATAGACATCATCGTTGCTATCCCCGTCATTAACACTGTAACAAAAGCTGACACTGGCTTGTCCCTGTGTCCCAGACAGACCATGATCTAAGTGCTTTGTGTGTTATCTTATTTAATCCCCATTTGGTTGGTACTTTTGTTACCCTGGTTTTATAGGTAAGGGAGCTCAGGAGGGGAACAGGAAGTAAGTTCGCTAGGGTTCCCTGACTTGTCAGCAATAGGCTAAGAAGTGTGAAGGAAGCCTGTTAATGTCAATGCAAATATAGCTGATTCCCACAGCTGGCTGCACATGAGGCTCTCCTAGAAAGGTTTTAAAAACTCCACTGCCTGGGCACCACCCCAGACCAGTTCATCAGGACATCTTGGTCTTACAGGCTTTGGATTTTAAAACGTCTTTCCAGGTCATTCTAACTTGCAGATAGGATTGAGACTATGGAGTGGCACGTTCATTTCCATCGCAGATATTCTGCCATGTGAAGCGTATTGGGTTTTGTTTAGTTTTAAATAGGTTATCTGAGAAATCCATTTGCAGCAAAAGCTGTGATTTGGCGTATGTATTCATTCTTGCTTCCTCCCACGACTGTATAATGAGAAGAAACATCTGCATAAAACCAAACCCAGAACACGTCACGTATATTATTACTTGACATTTCTGTTAGTTTTACCAACGAATAGCTATAGAAACTTCTCAGAGCTCATTTTGTTTGGGGAAATAAAGGACAGTTATTCATTTTCTTTTTCTTCCTTGTGTCTCCTTACAACAAGAAAAAGACTAGACCCGAGTGTAGGCAATGTGTGTAAGGAGAGCCATGACCAAGTCTTGGTTGGCCTCCACTACTATCTTTGATACAAAAGGAATTCCCTTTGTAAGTGTAACGGGCTGTGAAGAGCATGGGCTCTGGGTGGGGTCAAGCTGCTCAGTTCAAATCCTCAGTCTTGCCATTGAACAGCTGCGTCACTGTGGGCAAGTTGCTTACTCTCAACCTCAAGTCTCTCACCTGCAAAACGGGGAGAACAGCAGTGCCGACCTCTAAGGTTGTTTGAGGTTTGAATGACAGAATGTTTTCCGAGTTGTTCATGGCGAATGCTCGATAGCCGGCAGCTACAATCGCCAACAGTAGTATTTGTTGTATTGACACTAGAAGCAAAATGCATAGAAAGTTTCTTTCCTTTTGTTGAAATTAGACGATTTAGGAAGAAAAAGGTACTCTCATTTCCTTAGTCTTCATACCAGGAGTGTAGAACAGTTCAAATAAAATATTTCTGGATAATCACAACTGCAGATTGCTCCTACCCAACTGTAAAGGGGACTGGATCCCAGTCAATTTAATCAGCAAAATAACAGAAGCATAAGTAGAAGGCCCGCTTGATTTAAAATTTTCTTATCAAAAATATATAATACAAAACTTATAAACTAGAAATAGTCAAAGAATACTAAGTTCACCAAATTCCCATTCTTTAATTCAACACTATTCTTTGAGTGCCATGATGCCGGCACCTGCTAGGTAGGCCCTGTGCTGGATGTGAGGACAGAGTGGTGAGTGAGACCGAGTCTTTGTCCTGGAAAGCGAATGTTCTGGTGGGCAGAGAAGCAGTTCAGAGGTCATCACGGTAACATTTTTAGATAGATTTTTTGCTATTTATATGCAAATATATCTATATATCACACAGTTATCCCAACTTTGTAAATGTAGGAAGCATCCATATGTGTGTGTGTATTCATTCTATTAACCTGATTTTTTCCCATCTCAATAATATATTATGAACTTGCTTCCATAATAAAGTATTCCTCTCCCTGTCTGTTCCTGTCTGTCTGTCTGTCTCTCTCTCTCTCTCACACACACAAAAAAATAAAAAAAAGTATTGCTCTGCAAATATTTTTTAATGATTGCACAATAATACTCTATTGTATGGTTGTACCAAACTTTAGTTAACCAATTTAGTTGTTTCTGCACATTTATTTTTTCATTAATATAGAAAGTCTTCCAGGGACTTCTTATATCATTGGACATACACTTGAATAGTTCCTTAGGACTCAGTTCTGAATATGGAATGGCAGGGTAAAAGGTTGGGCAAAATTTTAAGATTTCTTATTATTTTGTGAGGACAGTATTGTTTTGACTCCTATCTCCTACATTATGGAGATTATTTGCTGATGAAGAAAAAGAAGTCAAGGGCTTCATTTTCTCAGGTCTTTACTTCCTTTTCAGTGCCTTTTGCGTTTCACCAGGCCTACACACTAGAGCTGTGTCATTAATCAGTTTTTCATCAGGAGAGTAAATAGTTAAGCTGCAGCATGTGGGCCCTTCTGGTAGAGACTTAAAATTTGAAATTGTGCCAAAACAGATCTTATACGTGCATAATTGTAACATAAATAATATTTCAGATTTCATGATCCCTTCACTTATAAAATGGATAATATTACAGCTGAGGACTAGAGAAAAAAAATCCAGCTTTTTTTTTCACTAATGATATCAGCCAATAATTCCTCACCAGCTGTGCTTTGGGAATGACCCGTAACCACAGAAAGAGGACTTTGAAGGTTAAAATGCATGAATCCCTTTCTATTTCTTTATTTGCTGTTTTATAAATTAATCACATCTCTCCTGGTTTTATGATAGATAAGTAAAACCACAATAGGTTATGGTTGAAATTTTACATAAGAACATACCTTTCTGAATGGTTTTTACATGTTAATTACTTTGTTTTAGATTTGGATCCTACAAAGAAGGACACAATTATGAGAACAACCACCGTTTCCATATGAGTACACCGAAATACTTTTTATGAACTATTTAAAACAATAATTCACAGACTGAGCAAGTCTAAGGAAAACAAAAGTATATAAGATAAAAAGAAAGACGGATGGAAGCAGGAAACTACACACAAAGAACCTCAGTTTTGAAAATGTATGGTATCTATGCAGTGGGAAAGTCTATCAATTTATAAAATATATTGCTTAATAAAAATATTGCTCCAAATCGTTTTCCTTAAATTTTTGATAAAAAAATAGAATGTGGGATAACATTGGAAAGTTTTACTACTAGAGATAAAATCATTACTATGTCTTACCTTCGTAATGCTTTAAAATAAGAAATTGATTTATTGATGAGCTGGAAGAACTATTTCAAAAATCAAGCAGTCTTAAATACCTGGTTTGAGAAAGCAGGGAAAGAATATTTAAAGATTAAGTCTAGGCCCTGGCTGGTTGGCTCAGCGGTAGAGCATCGGCCTGGCGTGCAGGGGACCCGGCTTCGATTCCCGGCCAGGGCACATAGGAGAAGCGCCCATTTGCTTCTCCACCCCCCCCCCTTCCTCTCTGTCTTTCTCTTCCCCTCCCGCAGCCAAGGCTCCATTGGAGCAAAGATGGCCGGCGCTGGGGATGGCTCCTTGGCCTCTGCCCCAGGCGCTAGAGTGGCTCTGGTGGCAGAGCGACGCCCCGGAAGGGCAGAGCATCGCCCCTTAGTGGGCAGAGCTTCGCCCCTGGTGGGCGTGCCGGGTGGATCCCGGTCGGGCGCATGCAGGAGTCTGTCTGTCTCTCCCCGTTTCCAGCTTCAGAAAAATACAAAAAAAAAAAAAAAAAAGAGATTAAGTCTTAACTGTAACTACTGCTGACTCAGCAGGAGCAGCATACCTGTCACCATCCTCCTCCGACCTATGATGGAATCATGTCTATTCTCCCATGCCTCTATCACTCCATGGCTGTACATGACACGCTGGGGAGGTCTCCAACCAGTCCTGTCACCAGCTGTCAGGGAGCGCTCCTCAACACACAGAAGGGTCCCACAGAGTGAATTTTCTTCCCTAGAATTAAGTGAGTAAATGAAGGGAGAATTCAGCCCAAGAGCACCATCTCCATAAGAATAGTGATTTGAATGCTCTTCAGGGAGGCAGGCACATAACATTTTAGAACCAGAATGGGCTCTGAATGTTGTTTTATCTTTGAGGGCAGAGATAAAAAAATGACAAGAGAAAGAATTTCCAAAAGGTTTATGTCACCATCTAAAGGCGTTCCTTGGATCTATTTAATAAACATGCCATAGTGAGCACACAACCATATGCAAAACATTATGTCCTGGTTATGGTTTTAAAAACATGTCCACAAATTATCTGGTACTTCTATCAGAATAGAAAATAGTGGAAGAACTGGAAGGTAGGTCAGAAGAAATTGGAAGGCTCCCAGGACATAGGAATAAGAGGAAAATTGAAATGCATCTTTTAAATATTTGCAAAGACATTATCTTTGTAACATAGAAATAAACACATTTAATAATCCTGTTATGCCTTCATACCGCACTGTGCTTTGTGCAAGATAAAGTATACACTTTTTACTAGTTTTAACAGAAAGTACATGGAGCACTGAGGTTATGTAACCCCCTTCAACCCGATGATGACTATTCCCCTGCAAGTATAGTAACCCACAGTGCCTCTAACCTTCCCGGCCTGGCCCACAGCTGCTGTTGCTGACTCCTGAGGTGAAATAAAAGCCCTGATGTTCTTGGTGCAGTGAAGGTGTGGCTGACCGGTTTTTCTGATTGCTGGGCCTTTCTGTGCAGACTCAGGACTACCTTCGAGGAGGAGGATAAGGCCTGTAGTAAATTGCAGGGGAGGGAAGACTGCCATTCTGGGAACAGGGGACTGCTTTGGAGATGTTGATAATGTCGGTGAACCTGAAGTGATTAGCAAACTGGTATAATCTGTCAACCCAGCAAAATACAACATGCTGTTAGCTTGCCTTATTTTTAAGGTTTCTGAGGAAATCTATAGGGTAGAAATAAAACCAGTTCTATGGCCATGTGCGGTCCTCATTAATGTTAACACCAGAGTTCATATTCTATAATTGGATCTGGGGTGATTGGGAACTCTGGGGCCGTCCGTCATCCCCTTGAGTTCCAGCTTACTTTGCCGAGAAGGAAGTACACAGATTCCTCTGTTTGTACTTTTCCTAGCAGAGTAAAACACAATATAAACATTTTTCTGTTTTTTGTTTTTGTTTTGTTTTTTGCCATACGGAAACTTTCTAACAATATCTCTGTACACATTTGCTAACATTTCTGGCAGTTTTCCACTTTGATTTTTTTTCCCCCTTAAAATATATATTTAGCAGTTTAGCAAGACATTGAATAGGGTTTTTGATTTTTTTCCACATTCCTTTATTTTTTAATTTTTTAAGATTTTATTTATTGATTTGACAGAGAAGGAAGTGGGGAGAGCAAGAAGTATCAAGTCCTAGTTGCTTCACTTTAGTTGTTCACTGACTGCTTGTTGTATGTGCCTTGACCAGGCAAGCCCAGGGTTTCCAACCGGTGGCCTCAGCGTTCTAGGTCAAAGCTTTATCCACTGCACCGCCACAGGTCAGCACATTCCTTTTAAATTGAAGATGAGAATTTGTTTGTTGAGTATGCCCTTTGCGCGACAGGTATTATGAAGTGAGTTTTTGTGCCCTGCCTAAATCCATGTTGAAATCCTAACCCCTAATGTCTGAGCAGATGGAGCCTTTGGGAGAGGTGATTAGGTCATGAGGGTGGAACTGCTGTGGACGGGATTACTGGTCTCAGAAGAAGAAATACAAGACCTTTCTCCCTCCCTGCTCTCCATCATGTGAAGTTACAAGGAGAAGACAGCCATCTGCACACCAGGATGAGGGTCTTCACCAGACACCAGACCTGCTGGCACCTTGATCTTGGACTTCCGGTCTCCAGAACTGTGAGAGAGCTTTGTTGTGCAAGCCCCCCAGTCTATGGTAATTTGTGCTAGTAGCCCGAACTGACTAAGAGAACTGGGTTACTAAAATAAGCCAGTGACACTAAACTTGGGGTAGGGTGGCCTGTGGACTGAGGAGTCAGAGCCCTCTGGAGGGAGATGGAAGCGTCCACCTCTCTGCCCTGCTTTGCAGGGGCCAACCTCCTAACAGTGCATGCTGACCCCCTTCCAGACACCAGCCTCCCCTTTCCTCCCTGCTTGGTCTCAACCAGTTTTCTAGGTAGTGCAAGCTGGCAGTTCAAGAGATGTGTCCTTAGGTCTCTCATTTCTCATTCTTTTTCTTTTTTTTAATTCTGATATATTTTTTAGATCATCAGATGGATTGTTTTGGGGATGATAAAAGCGACAAGAAAAAAGAAAAAGTGCTTACTTGCTATATTGTGGAGGGGTGAATTTAACTTATTACTTTAAAAAATTTATTGGGTTGACATGTTTCACTTTTATACAATTGGGTCAGTAGTTATTTTGATTCCCATGTATTTAGGAAGCATCCAATTATTTTAGCCATAGCTTCCTATAAGCTAGTACAGCTAGTGCTCGACTTACGACCACAATTGGTTCCAACAAACCGGTTGTAACACGATTTGGTTGTAAGTTGAGTAGGCTATATGTACAGTACTGTGAAGTGATGGTATAAAAATCTCTCTCTCTTTTTTTTTTTTTTTTTTTTGTATTTTTCTGAAGTTAGAAACGGGGAGGCAGTCAGACAGACTCCTGCATGTGCCCGACTGGGATCCATCCGGCATACCCACCAGGGGGCGATGCTCTGCCCATCTGGGGCGTTGCTCTCTTGCAACCAGGGCCATTCTAGCGCCTGAGGCAGAGGCCAAGGAGCCATCCTCAGCGCCCGGGCCAACTTTGCTCCAATGGAGCCTTGGCTGCGGGAGGGGAAGAGAGAGACAGAGAGGAAGGAGAGGGGGAGGGGTGGAGAAGCAGATGGGTGCTTCTCCTGTGTGCCCTGGCCGGGAATCGAACCCTAGACTCCTGCATGCCGGGCCGACACTACCATTGAGCCAACCAGCCAGGGCTAAAAATCTTTAAGTCAAAGACAGACAATTTCCTCTTGGTAGACACCTTGGGAGGGGTTTGATGAAAAATATCCAAGACACAAAACACAAATTGCTGTACCGAGTCTGGGATAACAGTTGAAATGGTGCACGCGGAGATGGTAGTGCTGCCAGAAGCTGGTCCGCACTGTCATACGCCCAGCTGGGCAACGCTTGCGCTGCCAGACGCAGAGCAGTCATGGCTAGCAATTGTGGTCATAAAGTCGAATGGACGTAAGTTGCATAGGTCGTAAGTCGATCAATACCTGTAATGCAATCTCTTTCTCTTAATTAGATTATCTTCATCTGTACTAAGGAGCTCTGAAAGAGTTAACACCTAGAGCTGCCTTCATCATGTGAGTAACTAATAGGAGCAGTAACATAGTTAAGTAATTTCAGAATAAAGGTTAAAGAAAACTCTAAATGGGAACCACTTAGTTAAACACTGATTGATAACACAAATAACCAAACACCCTTAGTAAATTATAACTTCCCCTGCATTCAACTTTCAGGCAGAAGAGGCAAATCATAAGAGAAGATGCCCATTTCAGAATCCCGGAATACATAAACACAGGGATGGAAGGAAGTCCAGAGATCACATAAGTCAGCTCTTTGCGTTGCAGGTGAGAACACCGAACTCAGAGGCCCTGGATGACTTAAACAAGAACATGGCTAAATTGTGGAGAAGCTGGAACAACAATGCAGTTTTCTGGACTCCCTAGTCTAGCCTTCCCGTCTTCCACATAAAGATTGTCTCTGATAAAACTTGGTGGGGAAAACATTTTGGGAATATATCATGAGGATCTGATAGATAGCACAAACCTCTACACCATAAAAACTAATGTTCCATATTGGTTATATTTATTTGTCTTACACTTGTCTCAAATACCCCCAGCCCTGGTCTCATCACCCTCCATGAACACAAGCTGATTTTCTACCTGCGGCTCTGTTCCTCCTTCTTTCTCCCCTCCCCCCAGGTACTAGTGCAGGGCCAGTGTCTCCCATGGAGATTCCTGTCTTAACCACCTCTTTGATCTCGTTTCTCCCCTTGACTTTGTTAGTCCTACTGTCAGCAGTGCTGCAGAAGTCCTACCTCCCTCCTGACTAGGTGGTGGCGCAGTGGATAGAGCATTGAACTGGGACCAGAGGACCCAGGTTAAAAACCCTGAGGTCGCCGGCTTGAGCGCGGGCTCATTTGCTTGAGCGCGGGGTTGCTGGCTTGAGTGTGGGATCACAGACATGACTCAGTGGTCGCATGCTCTAGCCCAAAGGTTGCTGGCTTGAAGCCCAAGGTTGCTTGCTTGAGCAAGGAATCACTCTGCTGTAGCCCCCTGGTCAAGGCACATATCAGATAGCAATCAATGAACAACTAAGGTGCTGTAACAAAGAATTGGTGCTTCTAATCTTTCTCTCTTCCTGTCTTTCTGCCCCTATCTGTTTCTCTCTCTGACTGTCTGTCTCTGTCAAAAAAAAGAAAGAGAAAGAAAGAAAGAAAGAGAGAAAGAGAGAGAGAGAGAGAGAGCGAGAGAGAGAGAAAGAAAGAAGAAAGAAAGAAAGAAAGAAAGAAAGAAAGAAAGAAAGAAAGAAAGAAAGAAATCTTACCTCCCAAAGCCCTTGTTTTGGTTCCACTGACTTATTTGAAAGATTAGACCAAAGTTCTGATGTGTGCTGCTATATCAGTAAAAAATAAATAAAAATAAAAATCATGTAATCTCAGTATATATTATTTTTATAACATACATATATATTATAAATCTATATATCAAATATAAAGATTAATTTCTCTCCAATATTTTTGGATTACAAAGAAATATAAGTAGAAGTTATAATAGTTTCTTGCATGTGCTGCCCCCGCCCCCTGCTGAATTGGCCAGCGGATACTGTGGGAGCCACACATGGGGTAAGTCAGGGTTCCGTAAGAGTAATAATAATTGCTGTCACTTTTGGAGCACTTACTGGGTACCAAGCATGGTATCAAGCCTTTACAGAAAACATTCCATTGAACTTTTGTAGGAGCTCCATGTGCTAGGCACTACCAAATCTCATTTTATTGTTGACAAGACCAAGGTTTTGAGATAGCTGAATTTTGACCCATTGCCCCTAGCAAGAGGCAGGGCAGAGTCAAAGCCAAGTCTCTCTGCTTTGAAGTGTGTCTCAGTTACAGTGCTGCGCTGCATCAGGGATGCCAATGAACAGTTGTTGAGTGCTAGGCACTGTGCTAAACCCTGGACACCCAGGCAGCAGGGATGCAGACTCTGTGGTCTTAAAGCTGCCATCTTGGCCCTGGCCAGTTGGCTCAGTGGTAGAGCATTGGCCTGGCGTGTGGGAGTCCTGGGTTCGATTCCTGGCCGGGGCACACAGGAGAAGCACCCATCTGCTTCTCCACCCCTCCCCCTCTCCTTACTCTCTGTCTCTCTCTTCCCCTCCCGCAACCAAGGCTCCATTGGAGCAAAGTTGGCCCGGGTGCTGAGGATGGCTCTGTGGCCTCTGCCTCAGGCACTAGAATGGCTCTGGTTGCAACAGAGCAACGCCCCGGATGGGCAGAGCATCGCCCCCGGTGGGCATGCCGGGTGGATCCCGGTCGGACACATGCGGGAGTCTGTCTGACTGCCTCCCCGTTTCCAACTTCAGAAAAATACAAAAAAAGAAAAGAAAGCTGCCATCTTCCTGGCCTCTG
Organism: Saccopteryx leptura; assembly: GCF_036850995.1. Lineage (NCBI taxonomy): Eukaryota > Metazoa > Chordata > Mammalia > Chiroptera > Emballonuridae > Saccopteryx > Saccopteryx leptura. The sequence goes on from NC_089507.1 coordinate 36,133,626, forward strand.
ACATCCTGAAGCCTCTCTAGATCTGATTGAAAAGGGTTTGATAGGGTTGAGTGTATTTTATGAGGCTTAAAAAAAAAAAAATTTATGAATGGAATTATTGTGGATTAAAAAAAAATCTTAAAATATATAATTATGCAGTCTTATAGCACATTTGGAATTCTGTGGTGGCTTGGTGTCTTGGAAACTTATCATTTATAGTCTTATTTCAATGGGAAATGCATTTCAAGTTTCAAACATTAAACTTATAAGTTAATTTTCTAATAAATTAACTTTTCACAGTCTTTTCAAGAGTTTGGATTTCCTGAACAATTTACTAAGGCAAGAAAGTTATTACAGCATTTTGAAAAGGGTTTTCAACAAGAAGCATTTGATGGAATTTTCAGAGAATAAGAGTATCACGTTCTTGGAATATTCTGGTTAATTGAGGTTATTATTTCAAAATACTCTAAGGTGAATATAGTCATAGGAGAAGAAATCATGGTTCCAAGTTCCTTAATGAAATAAACAACTTAAAGCCTGATGGTATATCTGTTCTCAGCTGTGGTTTGTGTTTGTTATTAGATGAGATCGGGTGCGTTCAGGGTGGTATGGCCACAGACGGTTTGTGTTATTATGTCTGACTCTCAAATCCTCGCCCAAGTGAAGAACAAGAAGCTGAATGTATGTCTCTCATCTCCACCATCTTTACCTGATCGCTAATGACTTGCATTCCTAAACAGCAATGGCAAATGTCACAAAAATGAATAATTGTAAACATTATATAATATTATATGGTCGGTGCCTATATTTGTTCTTTTATGTAATATGGACAAAACATGCTGCTTTGTAGCCTACAGATTCTTTTCCATCTACAGTTCCTTTTTGATTCTCAATCATCTTTTTAGCGAATGTTCTGATTGTCTATTATTGTATAATAATCTATGTCTTATGATTTCATGGATTAGAAGTTTGAGTGGAACTTAGCTGGGCAACCCTTTTCTGTTCCATGTGGCACTGACTGGGGTCACTTGCTAGCATGTGGATGGTAGCTGAGCTGGGCCAGACAGTCCAAGCTGACTTGACTCACATGACAGTATCAAAAAGTATGTGACTATCTTTAATCTGCCACAACTAGCTTTTGGGAGGTGTTACCTACATTTTCTAAACGAGAAAACTAATATCAGGCTAATAAAGCACTTGCCCAGAGTGGCACATGGAGGAAGTGCAGAGGTGAGGTGCTGCCCCAGGGCTGCTGATTCCCAGGCTAGATAACTGCTGCACACCTAGTTGGACTCAAATATTTTCTGAGTGACATAATATGTTAAGACTGCTTCTTTTTTGCTTTTCCTCTTTTAAAAGTTATTGGTAGAGTCTAGAGCATTTGAGGGCCCAGATGGCCCCTTAACATGATTTTAATGCCTCTCTTCTTCCATTTGACCTATTTCCTTCCCTGTGAGGTCAGGGGTAAGAGGGGAGGGGTTGAAGACTATGTAGAAGAAAGAGGGCCGGGATGATTATAGTGGTACCAGTTGCCGCCCTTAGTGTATGCTGCTGGGTTAACATTACCCTGAGTCCTGAGCAGAGGGCTTAACCTTTGAAAGAAGCACATTTACTTGAGATTAATGGGGGTGGGAATCTAGTCAGGAAATAAATAGCTGTGAGGTGAAGAAATAAGTCTGAGCCATTTTGTTGGCCAATATGAATCAGTCCTTTGGAATCTGGTTTTAAACCAAGGAATTATTCAACGAAAGCCAGAGTGTGCTGCATAGCAGCTTTTCTGGACATACAAACGGCTTTTTGAAAAGCACCTCCCGGCCTGCGACCTTTGCTCTATTGCTCAGATTTGGTCACAGGAAATCCTGGGGTTATCTCTGGCACTTAGTCTTTAGTAATAAGATATGTTTCCATTTTCCTTTATCTCAAAATTCCAAAAGATGCCTCTTTTCTAGGGAAGCGATGACTATGCTCTTTCCTCTTTTGTGATTATAGTGACGCCTGTTGCTACATTATATAATATAATTTTATATTATAATTATATTAATGATATCTTATTTTATTTTATTTATGTAATCAATATATTGCTATAATAGCCTATTGCTATTGCTATTATAGCCTACTGCTATAGTATTCTGTAGATTCAAATTTATGTGCTAAGTCTTTGCAAACACCTTGTCTTTGCTCTTTCAAAATGCTGGGATTTGTTTTATTTACTGCATTTAAATATGACTCATTTTTCACCAAATAGCAAATGCACTGAAGAAATCTACAAAAGCCCCTTGGAAATCTATATCATATGTGAGCAGGGAACAGTCCCCTTCCAGGTGATGCTGAATGTCACCATGCTAAACAGCACATCCGTTACCCAGAGCCAGGACTTCAAAGTCATAGCAAAATTAAAGTTCAATCAAAGCATCGTTCACTTGGAACATTTTTGCTTTGTGGATATCAAGCACCCTATGTCCTTGCAGTGGTTAGGCTTTCCATAAAAGGAACAACAGGAGTGCTAGATTGCAATAGCTACAAGTGATGGGAGCTGTTATCTCTAAGAGAAAAAGGAAATCAAAGCAGAGAAAAGATGGTGGGAGTCGAGTTAGCTGGAATGAAAGGCCGAGTGCTTGAGCACTACGGGGGAGATTAGTGGGACCGTGAGCTGTGCCCATCTGACGTATCCCTTTATTATCTCCTTTATTCTCAAGGTCTAAGGCCTGGGAAATTTCTGTGATTTATGAAATGCCTGCCACCAAGCTTGCATCTCTAGCAAGAAAAGCCAGTGTGGCTCAGACTAGTGTAGTGATTTCCAAAATGGAATCTTTGACTCCCTAAGACAATTACTTGGGGTGCAGAAAAAAGTATTAATTAGAATTACTATTTTGCTCCATAGTATTTTCTTGTTTTAAATTTCTGTTTTGGGTTATGTTTATGTAGGAACGAAAGTGATGAAAGTGAGTCCCATCCCAGGCAGCCTTGGGATCATCTGGGAACCTGTTAGAAATGCAAATTCTTGGGTCCTGTCTCAAACCAACTGAATCTCTGATGCCCTGGAGGTGGGTCCAATAACCTGTGCTTGAGCAAGCTCTCTGGTTGATTCTGATACCCATTAACATTTGATGAGCAAACTAGTTTCCAATGTATAGTAAACACTTACAAATAAATGCACACACAGGGGAGATGCGCTCAGAAGTCTTTGCTGATGGGATGCTCAAAACAAAAAAGTTTGAAGATGGTGCTGTGTTGGAAACCTGATCACTCAAGAACCACATAGCCTTCTTCTCCCTTTTTGTCTATTTTTTTTTTTTTTTCATTTTTCTGAAGCTGGAAACAGGGAGAGACAGTCAGACAGACTCCCGCATGCGCCCGACCGGGATCCACCCGGCACGCCCACCAGGGGCGACGCTCTGCCCACCAGGGGGCGATGCTCTGTCCATCTTGGGCTTCGCCATGTTGCGACCAGAGCCACTCTAGCGCCTGAGGCAGAGGCCACAGAGCCATCCCCAGCGCCCAGGCCATGTTTGCTCCAATGGAGCCTTGGCTGCGGGAGGGGAAGAGAGAGACAGAGAGGAAAGCGCGGCGGAGGGGTGGAGAAGCAAATGGGCGCTTCTCCTATGTGCCCTGGCCGGGAATCGAACCCGGGTCCTCCGCACGCTAGGCCGACTTTTTGTCTATTTTGATCATTAACTCTGGGGAGGAGAAGCCATTTAGTCTCCTTTTCTTCCTGAGTGAGCTTAAGCAAGTTACTTAATCACTCTGGAAAATGAAAATAAAGTGAGACGTACCATCTTACAGGAGTGTTAGGAGAGCTCAATGAGTTCGTGTATACCAGAAGCACATAGTGAGTCTTGAGCACAAAACAGATGCTTGGTTCTTTTCCCCTTATCGCTGTGGACTCCACAGCATCGGCAGGTTAAGCTTTGGCCTGCCTGTGTGTCCTTAAACACATTAGTATGTTACACATATGGAAGCCTCCGTGCCCAAAATCTCTTCCAGTTTCCAGGCTATACCCTGGTATATTACATTTTGTGAAGCCTTGACAATGAAGACACAGAGGGCAATGAATGAGTTTTTTCAACATATATCCCTTTCCGAGCCTTGCATGTGATTTTCCATAGAAATTTTTTTTAACATAATTTTTTTCTTTTATAAAATTTTATTTTATTTTTTTAAAATTCATTTTAGAGAGGAGAGAGAAAGGGAGAGAGAGAGACAGAGAGGGAGAGAGAGAGGAGAGAGAGACAGAGAGAGAAAGTGGGGAGGAGCTGGAAGCATCAACTCCCATATGTGCCTTGACCAGGCAAGCCCAGGGTTTCGAACCGGTGACCTCGGCATTTCCAGGTCGACGCTTTATCCACTGCACCACCACAGGTCAGGCTTCCATAGAAATTTTAAGCTGCAATGAATAGCAGTGTCAGTGATGCCACAGACTAGAGCAGTTCAATATCACACCGTTGTGAGGGACAGCTAGTCAAAGCCATGTCTGCTTATCCTGATAGAACAAGTAGCCTCTGATTCAAGCTGTACATGCTTCAGCCCGACAGCCAGACACAGCCAAGTTAGTTCATGGGAGATGGTGAAAAGTGTTGGCCAGAGCTTTTCCCTAAGAGACCTGGGAAGCGCTCCCAACCACTAGTGTTCGTAGGAATTATCTGGAGAGCTGGTGAAAGTGGCATTCTGGGCCCCTTTGGCATTCAGCATGCAGAGATAAAAGAAACACCACTGACTCTTCTATTTATTTATCTACTTAGAGAGGAATAGAGAGAGAGAGTTAGAGAGAGACAGGAAAGGAGAGAGAAGGTGAGAAGCATCAACCTGAAGTTGCTTTCGCTTTCCTTGTACATTGAGCTTCTCGTAGGTGCCTTGACTGAGCCGTGCCAGGGTTCCCTTGCTCAAGTCAGTGACCTTCAGTTTTTCAGGCCAGCAACCTTTGAGCTCAAGCTTGTGAGCTTCGGGATCATATGAATGATTCTCCTGCTCAAGCCAGTGACTCCAGGCTGATTAGAGCCAGCGACTTCCAGGTTCCCAACCGGTGATCTCAGCGTTCTGGGTTGGTGCTCTACCAACTGCACCAATGCCAGTCACTCTGATTCTTTGTGAAATTAATCCCACTGGCTCTCCATAGCCTAACTCTAGAAATATCAGAGCCATCTATTAACATAGGATAAGTTAGAGACTTCATATGCTCAAGACCAGTAGGAACCCGGATGAACTTGGTGAGTGTACGGCCAGTAGTCGTGGCCGTCGCAGCCATTCACATGCAGGTTCCCATTGGATTCGGGCTGATGGTAAAGAAACAATGGAGCCAAAAAATGGTGGGCCATTCCTTTATTCAAGTCTGGCACTGGCCGATGAGCAAACACACAGGGAAAACATTTCCCTCTTCATTCATTCAGAGTTCACAATGCCCTGACACATTCTCTGGTTCCACAACTAGGAGAATTTTCTTTTCTCCTAAAATCAAAGGCCTCACCAGTGTCAGTAAGGGCTCACAAAAGCCCCTCACCTCTGGTTCCCCATCTGCACACTTTCTCTCTCTCTGCACAAACTGGCTTCTTCCTCAGCACTCTGCATTCTCTCTGCTCTCACTCTGCAAACATGGCTTCCTTCTCTCTGCCAAACTTTCTGGAGTGAAAAACCTCTCCTCCAGCAAACATCAGTAGGAAGGTAATTTGCAATTTCACAGATCCCATACCTGGTGCTGCCTAGCACCATTTTTTAACACTAAAAGTGAGCAAACTGAATAAATACAAATTTTACAAACTCATTTGCCCAACAGTGGGCGATGGGGAAGTACAGAAAAGTCCCTTGGTCCTCTGATCCTTCACCGCTTCTTTTAGTCACAGTAGACAAAATGATCACCAGCAGAGTTCATCAGCTCTGGATGTATGAAATGTCTTTTGTTTCTGTTATGCACTGGAGACAGTGCCACATCACCAAAGACAGAGCTCCTGCTCCGAAGGTTTCTGACATGGAGGGACAGGACCTGGCAGAGTGCGGAGTACAGCTGGACTTGGGACAAGAAGAGCTACACCAAGCATGGCTTTATAAGCCAGGACTTTCCTGCTTGCAAGGGACTGAAACCTAATTTGAATGACAAAGAGAAACTGTATTGTCATGAAACCAATCTCCTCGGAAAGGGGAGGAGGATCAGCCAGGCCTCAGACGTGACTGGAACCAAGGACTAGATGACCATCAAGACGAGGCCACTGCCCAGGCTGTGCCCTGAGTCTGGAAATTCTTTCCCTCCTGCTTAGTATACTTACTACTCATCACTCCTGTGCCTCCAGTCACCTCCTGAGGGCAGCGCTGCCCTCCCCTCACGCCTCTGCCTGATGGTAAGACGGAGTTCTGACTGATCTATTCAAGACTTTGGGGCAAAGTAGAAAAAGGTGACCCTTTTATGTAGACAGTGTCAGTGTGTGAAGAAAAAGACCCCTTCCTCTGGGCAGATACAGCTTCACATCAGGCCCCGCAGCTCGGTGGGCAGACCGGAAGTGGGGTTGCCGCTCACTCGCCCTCTGGCTGTGCTTCCTTGCGCGGTGCACAAACTGTCCAACTGTGCAAAGTAGCTGACTCAGATCCCTCACTGGATGTTCTTGGAAGACTGCGTACCTTTTCTTCTTACCAGTCAAAATTGCCGTTCTATTTTGCTTGCATGATTTTTTAAGGAATGTTTCTCCTGCAAGCTTGGAAGTCCCATGAGGGCAGCAACTGGTTTCGTTTTTGCTCAACATGTTATTCCTAGAGCCCAGCAGAGGTTGGCACGTGGAAAGCCCTTGATAAATAATGGTTGTTTCATGAATAAATGAATGAGCAAGCAAATGAGTGTTTCTTTATTCTTCTTGGACTGGCTTTTTCTATGAGGTGGGAGCCCTGGCTGCTCACAGCTTACGACCACAGACAGAGAAGGCTCTCTCTCTTTCATTCTGATTTTGAAATTTCCAGGGAAGAATGCCAATTGGCCCAGCTAGAGCGCATGCTTACTGGGAGTGGGAGGTACCCTGATTGGCACCCCATATCAAAGCTGTGTAACGAACGAATGAGGGGTTGAACAGTTTCTCAAAAGAAAAGTGGGCTCCTCCTAGCAAAAGAGGGGAGGGCTGGGCAGAAACAGCTCCAGATGCCCCCACACTGCCGCTGACCTGCCATGGGGGATGTGCAGAGCTCACCTCTGAGATCATCCAGCCCAATGTTCTATTCCCTTTTGTTCTGGTTCTGTTTCCTCATGCCAAATTCTGTTCTAGGGTTGCAGGTCTTAGTGGAACAAGACATGACTGAGGGCAGCCTTAGTCAAGGAAGTCCTCATGGAGGTGAGCTTTCAGCTGAGTCTGAACAGGTGAAGAGCTGTAAATGGAGAAAGGAAGAAGGGGAGACTTCTCAGGGAGAGAGGCCGGCTGGGGGAAGTAGGTTAGGAATTGGTGTGGCACTATTTGTTTATTAGGGTTTCTTTTTAATGCAAATATCTTTGCAAGGGGTACCATGTTAACTCATCTATATCTTCCTCTGAATTAGCTTAATCCAGAACAAGAAGCTGGTCATCCACAGGGATCTGTGGGAATGAGACATTGGACGGGTAAGTTTCGATAATCAAAACAGGTCCTGAGAACAAGCACCTCTAGGGTGTATCATTTAGGTGGATCATGCTGGGGTCGATATACACTTTGTATGTGTGCTGGGGGGTGGGCGGAGGAAGGGGAGAGATTTGCTCCAATGTGGGAGAGTGACTCGGAGGCGCCAAAGAAGTGTCCTTAAACCCTTACACAATTGGCCCTAAACATGTCTCCTGATCATTAAGTACAATAACCTCCCGGCACCTGTCTGCTCCCCTTCCAGGTCTTCAGGTGATCCCTTTGTGGCTTTCCTCAAGGATGTGGTTTAAGCTCCTTTCAATCCTCTTCAGTCTCGCCCCTATCGGGGAACAGTGAGGTTTGCCTTCACTTACTAAGGATGGGCTTCCTCCTGACATTGGAAGCAGTCTGTTTAGCAGGGCTGTCCATCAGGTGCAACAGTGGGCACCTGGAGGGGGAGCTGGAAAAGGGAGGGAAGGCTCTCCAAGGGGATGTGGGAGCACAGGCCAAGCGGTGCAGTTGAGACTGCATGCAATGGCTGTTCCTTAAAGCAGGGGTCCCCAAACTTTTTACACAGGGGGCCAGTTCACTGTCCCTCAGACCATTGGAGGGCTGGACTATAAAAAAAACTATGAACAAATCCCTATGCACACTGCACAGATCTTATTTTAAAGTAAAAAACACAAAACGGGAACAAATACAATATTTAAAATAAAGAACAAGTAAATTTAAATCAACCAACTGACCAGTATTTCAATGGGAACTATGCTCCTCTCACTGACCACCAATGAAAGAGGTGCCCCTTCCGGAAGTGCGGCTGGGGCCGGATAAATGGCCTCAGGGGGCCGCAGTTTGGGGACCCCTGCCTTAAAGCTTGATTGCCTGTAACAACACTCGGCCAGTTTGGAGCCTACTCTTAACTTACCTCAACATGTAGTCCTGTCATTGGATTTCCAATGTGTTTAACAAGCATGAGAATCAAATTCTATATTCTGGAACAGGGGAAACTGTGTTTCATGCTGCTATAATGATGGGCAGAGAGACTGCAAGGCCTTAGAACTATGCTTGGTGTAACTGCCTACTTGTGCTAGAAGAATAGGTATAGCTTCCACATTAATGAACTTGAGTGTGTTAGGGGGAAATGGGGTGAGCAAGCAGTCTTCTGTAAAATGCTAGGCAAAGCAGCAATCTAGCAATGATTAAAAATACAGATCTGAAGCTAGTCTTCTTGGCGTTAATTCCCCCAGTTCTGCCGCTTACTAGCTGTATGACTCTGGGCAAGTTACTTTACCCATCTTTGCCTCCGTCTTCCCACCTGCAAAATGAGTTTAACAAAAGTTCCTGCCTCTTGGGACTGTTGGGAGGGTGAAGTGAATTAATTCAAGCAAGTAGAACAGTACCTGATGCCAAGTGTTTGCCAATATTTTTATTCCTTAATCTACTGTCTGTGGATTTGAAATGTTTCCCAAAGTGGAAGTTATAGAAAATTTGAATGGAGGCTAGGATAGACTAAGGTTGTGGTGATAGAGTTTAGAAGCCAGAAAAAATGTTAGATGGAGGGATGAAAGATAAAACAGAAGCAGTTGTAGGGACCCAAGGCTGGCCTTTCAGGATAAAATGATCACCCCATGGAAGCGGGGGCAGGGTGGCTGGGGCCTACAGTGCAGTGGGAGCCATCAGGGCCTGGGGTCAGGGGCTGAAACAATCAGAGAGAGGAGGCAAAGGATGGGTGCGCAGGACCGAGTCTGGGTGTGGGTGGCTGCAGAGAAAGCAGTTTTGACTGTAACCCAGTTCGAAATGAGAGGTGAGCAAAATGTGGAAAGAGATGAAGTTTAAATTTGGCATCTCCTCTCCAGAGGGTACTCTCTTGCTCTATATCCAATACTTCCATTTTGCCTTAAAAATGCTGCCCCCAGAGCAAAGCCTTCCTCCTCTCCTACTCACTGCTCCGGGGCCTGAAACTGTTCCCTGCATCCCCACCCCCAGTTCCCTAACAAAATTCCCACCGTTCAAGTGCAGGCTCAGACAGAGTGGAACTCACATCTCACTAACAAATTACCAATGGCCACTGCCTGGCCCCTGAAGGGCCTGAATTATAAAAAAGAAATACTCAAAGATGCAAATGAGTAATCTAGGAATTCTTAATGTCCAGAGTGCTAGGGTGGGAACAGGCAGGTTTCAGGTCCTTGACAGTCATCGTTTTCAATGATTCTTAAAGGGGCCCGTGACTCTCAAAATGTTAAGGGTATTTGCTTTCATCTGTTTTGGCTAAGGCAGTGTGACAAAGTAAATTGTAGGCATTCAGGTTAGTGGGAAGAAAATAGTTTTCAATTCCATAAATTACTGATTCATGTATGTGTCTGTACCCACATATGTGCACGTGTGTGTCCAAATTCTTTTTGTTTTGGAATCATTGATGTTTTTCTTAAATGCTTGGATTCATTGTTTCTTTTCCACCAATATGGTTCCTGTGGTTGCTTCAGGTGGGGTTCAGGTGTGAGTGCCGGAGGCAGGGAAGGGTTGGCAGAGGCAGCTAGTACCAGGTTGTAGAGGCTTAGTTGAAGAATCTGCTTAGTCACAGGTCTTTGACATCCTCTATCCTCTTCCTCTCTAAAACAGGAAGCTCTTACTTCCATGAATAGTGTCATCACCAAGGAAGTGTGCATATATTTTCCCCAGCTCCCACTCTCCTCTTCCCTCCCCTGGCTCCTATTGCTGTCTGCGGCTCTATCCACTCTCCCAGAATGCTTCACTCTGCCATAATGAGATGCTCGGCTGCTGTGCAGCACCAATGTCTAGAGATGGATGGGCCTCCTGTACTGCCCTGAGAAGGATATTAAAAGACATTGTATTCATGGTAGCAGGCTAGAAAAGGCGAGGAGACATGAAGAGCCTGACACACAGAAGCCATTGTCCAAGTGGGATGGTTATTCCTTTTTGTCCATTCCCTGCTAGCTGGAGTAACCGAAGCAATGCTATGTTTCTGAAAGTCACTATAAAGGTCATGCATTGTTTAGATTCAATTGGAAAATTATACCTCCTGAGATCGACTTAATGTGACATCGTTAGAACTTGATTGGCTCAGTGCGAATAAGGTGAAAATACCCAATTCAGGGAAGAACATGTGGTAATGAATAAATACATTTTTATTCGAATACGCTGTTAAATCTGTAGGTAGGTGTGATTTTTGTAAAATAAAAGGCCCTGGGTAAAAAAGAAAAGTGTCTGTTTAAGTATCCTACAGTGGTGTTGGAGAAAAAGACTAGGAAAAAAAATGGCTTATTAATGCTACTGCAACAGTCATGTGTCAAGAAATCTTGGAAGTCAGAAATAGTTTTTAAAATAAATAAAAATTTCTCTATGTCTAGAGGCAATTCGTTGGTAAATGGAATTAAAACACTAATATAAAATCTCAATGGAATTGGAAAATCTTAGCTCTTCTGAGAGATCCTTAAGATAGCTACTTCAGAAAGAAAGAACCCAAAATTTTCTAGAAATTTAAAAATACAGACTTAATTTTACTTGAAATAATCCCAAGCATAAAAATTAGCCAATTAGGTTCACAAAGAAATATGTAATAGCATCACATAATTGGTGCTCATGCATTCAATCCTGCTTTATACTTTTATATATTTTATCTTATTTCATCCTTAATACTTCCTTGAAGGTGTTACTCCCATTTTTATAGATGAAGGAACTGAGGCCCCAGACAAGTTTAATGCCTGCTCAGGGGTTTAAGTGGTAAGGTTTGAGTCTTAATATAGGCTGGCCCAAGGGTAATACTTAAAAGACATTTTGCCATTGCCTCTGGTATAGTATAGTAGACTAAAAATCTTATACACCAGTAACTGTGGCTCTCAGGAAAAGGTAACATTATTTCAAAGTACAAGGAAGAGAAATTATTCATTCTGGAAATACAAAATGTGTCTCTATGCATGTAGAATCTCCTATAATTAATTACAATCTGTTTACTCGTTTGGGATGCCCTCTTTTTATATCCAGAGGAATTTCCTATGTCCATTTAAACTTCTAGTATCACCAGATTTTTTTTTTATTAAGCCAGTTTTCAAGGAGTTTGAATGATACAGCATTGATACTAGGTTCTCATCTTTTCCTGTTCAGTGTAAGGTTGCTCATATTTCAGTTCCAAACTAGGCTCATTTCCCATTGGTGGCATGTCCTGGGGAAGGACACTTCTGCATGCTAAGTCAATGTTCACCCTTAACTCTAAAAGGGAGGAAGGAAGCCAAGTTCATAAAACAGTGACTGTTTACTCAGGGACTAGCTTAGAGGAAAAGACAGATTGGGGATGATGTCAGATGTGAGGAGGAAGGGTTTATTTAAGAATGAGAGCAGTATTGGAGAGTGTCACATTGACAGCAGCCCCTACCATTTATTGAGAATTACTATATGCCAGGTACGTTTACGTGCTTTACTTGAATCTATACATTCATGTAATCCTCTTAACATACCTATGAAGTAAATCATATTATTTTCACTATTTTGCAGATGAGAAAACCAAGACACAGTGCAGTGTGAAGTAATTTGTCTTCTATAGAATTTGTACTAGGTTGGCATAACTTTCAAATGGGAAGGGAAAGTAATTTACCCATGTTTGGAATTTGAAGCTTTGATATTGGACACTGGTTGGTGCAGGGGAAAATACCTGGTCTAGGAATTAGGAAACCCGAGTTTAATTAATGCTTTGTTGTTAGCTAGTTGAGTGACTTGGATTAGACATTTAACTCTTTTGGACTTTTAGTCTCATAGTCTTAAAATGAGGAAGTTGGATTTGATAACCTACAAGGTTTCTTTCAGATCTAAAACTTCATGTTACAGTCAACATTTAGTTCACTTTAAGGAACAGTTAACTGTACCTACTAATTGAAAGTACTATACTAGGTACTAGGCATATAAAGTTAAATGTAGTAGGTTTCCTACCTGATTGGTAGTGGCACAATGGATAGAGTGTTGACCTGTGATGCTGAGGTTCCAGGTTCGAAACCCCAAGCTCACTGGCTTGAGCACAGGTTCACCAGCTTGAACGTGGGGTTGCTGGCTTGAGCCCCAAGGCTGCTGGCTTGAAGCCCAAGGTCGCTGGGTTGAGCCCAAGGTTGCTAGCTTGAGTAAGGTGTCACTGGCTCTGTGGGAGCCCCCCCCCCCCAGAGTCAAGGCACATATGAGAAGCTCTCAATGAACAACAACTCAAGTGTCGCAACTAGGAGTTGATGCTTCTCATCTTTCTCCCTTCCTGTCTCTCTCAAAAAAAATGTAATAAATTTCCTGCCCTCAAAGGTTTATAGTCTTAGGGATTATTATAGTGATGCGATAATATTTGCAGAATATTATGTCATCATTTAATTATATCTGTTTTATTATTCATAAAACATGTGGGGGCAGTGAGCTTTAGCAGACTAAGAATGAGCTTTGCCTCTCAACCTTCAGACTGTAGCTGACCCACTACAAAGAGCTGTGTAAATTACTAAATCTGTTTTTTACTTGAAAATAATCATACTGACTAAACTGAAATAACAAAGGCTGTACATTCTGTATGTTTTTAGGGACACCCTGTGCCAGAAGAGTGCTGTGAGTTAGGGGCAAAGTAGCTTGCAGGCCCCTCATGTAGCTTACTTAATTGTTGTTACATAACATTGCTACAAAATTTGCGGAAAAAATAAATCCGTATAGCAAACGGCTACCTAAAACAAATTTATTGTGGGCTTATTTGAATTTTAGAGGTGTCCAGGAGTAAGTCCATTTATGTATAAAATAACATATCTCAGCTCTTGAAGTACCAGGAACAGTAAAAAACCCATACAAATTGCCTGACCAGGTGGTGGCGCAGTGGATAGAGCGTTGGACTGGGATGCAGAGGATCCAGGTTCGAGACCCCAAGGTCGCCAGCTTGAGCGCGGGCTCATCTGGTTTGAGTGAAGCTCACTAGCTTGGACCCAAGGTCACTGGCTCGAGCAAGGAGTTACTCAGTCTGCTGTAGCCCCACGGTCAAGGTACATATGAGAAAGCAATCAATGAACAACTAAGGTGTTGCAACGAAAAACTGATGATTGATGCTTCTCATCTCTCTCTGTTCCTGTCTATCCCTATCTATCCTTCTCTCTGACTCTGTCTCTGTAAAAAAAACAAACCCCAAAAAGCCCCATACAAATATACAAAATATTATAAACTTGTATAAACTATATATAATTTATTATTTTCTTGATGTAGAATAGGTTGGAAACATAAATGGGATACAGAATGCAGGAGCATCTTTTCTGCTGAGAGTAAGGATGGATGTTCTTATAATTAAATCTGCTAGACAAAGATGGCCTATTTCAGAGACCAGAGAGGTACCTACTGCTCTCTGTGGGGCCCAGCTGAGGCTCTCAGGTTAAAGGTAACCAATATGGATGCTATTCTTGTCTTGAGAAGGAAACTGAAGTGGATAAATTCAGGTTCAATACTGAGATTCTACGATTAAATGAAGTAATTCATAAACATTTGAATGATAGAAATGTCATAAATTATATTTTTTAAATTATAAGGGAGTAATATACTCCTAAAACATTAGGGATTAAGTAGTATGGAATATATTACAATGCCAGTGGTGTGGGACAGGGGAACTGGCTTGATTCCCTTTAAAATATCTTGTGTTTGGTGAAACATTATCCCTGATTTAAAACCTAAATTTCAGAACCCTGAAACTTAAGTGTTTGGGCTATAGAAATCTAAAATCAAAATAAGAGATGTTTGTGGAGTCATCCATTCTCTGAGATGGGGTCAGCACAGGGAGTGTGCTGTGATTGGGGTAGGAGGGAGCGATCCTCCACTATACCTCACAATAATATTACTCACTACAGTAACGTAGTGAGTATGATGAGTTGGTTTGAAAGCATTGAAAATACTGGTCAGAACTCATGGTACAAATTCATGACTTAGGAAACTCAATGGTCAGAGTTCACCTAAATTAAGGTTTTCTTCTACCAAGTAACAGCCAATTTTGTTTTCTGGATGACTTCCCAGCGTCAATGACTTAGGTTGTCTCAGCTTATGCTGGCTGTCCTTCGAGGGCTGGTGAATTGTTCCTGTGCCAGAGTGCACCCAAAGCTCAGAGTGCGGCCCTGGATTTCCTGTATGCAGTCTCAAGCTTGCAGACGTGTGTATGAGGGACAATGCCTGTAGCATTCGAAGCCTTACGAACAACCCCTTTGTGACCAAAGGGGAAGAAGTGTTAACTCTGGAAATGAAATGCATTTCGAAAACGGGGTGAGGATAGATTGTTGTACAAGAAATGGGAATGTGTTCCTCACCATAGGGTTTGCTGGAAACGACGCGGAAGTTCTTTCTCCAGTTTCCAGCTGTAGGAAACCGCTGGCAAGAGAGGTCCCAGTCGAAGTCCGGCGTGGACTGGGCTCCCGCAGGGAGCCGTTCTGAATTGTGCGAGACAAGTGGGAAGCGCGGTCGCGATGCTCCAAGCGGGTGGTATAAGCTGCCTCTACTCCTAGGCGAAACAAGATGCAAACTGCCGGGATTGCGCCTCCCCTTCTAGGTTTTTCTGGGAACACTTCGCGTGCTTTGTTTCAGACGCCGACCCATCTTTCTTGGTTGGTCTGCAGCTCCACCAATCCCGCCCGTGTCGGGGCGGAGCTTCAGGGTCAAGGTGGACCAATTCCCCAGCCTCGCCCCTACACGCGCTTTCAGACTCCTGGGGATGAGTGACAGAAGCCGGGCCCAACCTGATACTCCAGAGCGTGGTCTCCGCCAGGGGCGTTACCAGGACGGGGACCGGGACCAATCGCATTGGACTTTAGGGGGCGGGGCCTCCCTGACCGCTCCAGACCGGTGCTTTCTGCATTCCTTTTGTCAAATGAAAGACGCGGAGGGGCGGTTGCTCTCAGAAGTTTAGCCAATGGGGGAGGCGAAGTGGGCGGGCCCGGAGTGCCTGGCGGCGGGTCCTCAGCTCCCAGCCGAGGTGCGGCGAGCCGGTGGGGATACCGCGAGGCGAGCGCGGGATCCTGGGCGGGGAGCGGGGTGTGCTGTCCGAAAATGCACTCGGATGCTGCGGCTGTCAGTGAGTAACAGAGAGAGAGTGAGAGCGGGTTGGGGTCCGGCGGCTGGCAACACTTTCCACTCGGGTTTCGCAGTCCCTGCGCTCGCGTCTCCTATCCCGAAACGCGCCGGGAGCCTCTGCCCGGGAGCCACCCCTGCCCCTCCCGGGGCCGGGGCGGGGGGTGACGCCTTGGGCGGCGCGGGGCGGGGGCGGGCGTCGGGGGAAGGGGCTGGCCTGCTCGGGGAGGGCGGAGGTGAGGGGGGTGGGGACTGGCTTCATTTCAGTGGGGGTGGGGGGCGGGACGTGCGATGAAGGGCCGGGACCGGAGTGTCTGGGGTGAATGGAGGTGGAAGCGGTGGCGGGCGCTAGCGGGCAGGGCCAGGGGGTGGCACCGGAGGGAGAGAGAGGCAGCGAGCGAGAGAGCGGGGGGCGCAGGGGTGAGGATTTCCTAGGGGCTGAGCGGTGCGGGTGGCTTGGTGAGAAAGGCGGGTGAGTGCTAGGGGGAGCGCGGGGGCGGGGACAATGGGAAGAAGGGCTGGTTGGCTAGGGTGGGGGGGAACAATGGGGTGGGGGAATGGGGGCAGCGGCCGAGCGGGGCAGGAGGGCGGGCAAAGAGATGCGGCTGATGTAACGGGAGAGCGAGATGGTGGGAGGGATTGGGGTGTGAGGGGATGCTAGTTGGGGAGTCCGGCAGGCGGAGGGGCATAGGAAGGCTGATGGGGTAACTGGGAGTGGTGAAAGGAGGTCCACGGTGGGGTAATAGGATGGAGCAGGTGTTGGGAAGATAGGGTAATTGGCAGTAAGAGAAGAGGACGGAGGGGAGGGCATGGGGTATAGGATGGGGGCAGGGGGAAAGGAGGTGCAGTGTGGGTGAAGAGCTAGTTGGGAGGGAAGGGAGATAGGGAGGGGCCGGGGCAGGGGATGGACTGTCAAGTCCAGATTTCGTCTGTGTGGGGCTTGGGGGTGGGGCGGTTAGGTGTCAGACTGTGTGTTTGGGGGAGGTGTCTCTTCCTTCCTCCATTAAGGCAGTGTCCCTGGAGGGGAGAGCTCTGTGCTGCGGGGTGCGCGGGGGTGCGGGGTTGAGGTGGAGGGGGCGAAGGGGGGCGCCCCGAGGTTGGTGCTGGCCGCGATTCCTCCGGAGCGGCGGGAAGCGAGGTCAGCGCTGGCGCGGGCTCCGGCTGCAGAACTGGGAGGCGGGGCAGGGACGCGGGCTGCGGGTTTTCCGCGGCCGGAGCCGGAGGGGTCGGGCCTTGGAGGCGGGGTGGAGGGTTTTGCGCAGGGAAGGTGTCGGAGTCTCTGGTGGTCCCTGAATTTGGCAGTCTGTGACGCAGTTTTCTAATATTTGGTAGTCCGGTTGGGAGGCTGGTGCCTCTGAACCCGCTTCCCTACTAGGGAGTGTGGGGTCAGAGGCCCCGCGTAGCGCGGGGGGGAACGCGACCCCTCCAGGGCGTGCGGAGAGAGCGCTTTAGGGGCTTAGGGTCTGGCTCCAGTTGCCGGGTGTGAAGGGGAAAGGCGGTCGTGTGGAATTCTGGGACTTGTAGGCTTTGGCGCGGTTGGGTTGGGTGCACGTGGGTAACTGTGGAAACGAGTTCCAGAATGCAGTGCGCCCCTTGGAGCCTCCCTTCTCTGCTAACTCGTGCTTTATTCCCCCGAGGAGTCCAGAGCGTACTCGGGAGGCTCTTGTGTCCCCTGGGACTGGAAAAGGGTCACTAGACAGACCTCCTTCCTTTTGTCAGCGGGAGGGGAAAACCAAGTCAAATGCAGCCCTTTCACACTTGGGGTCTTGATTCCGGACTTGATTATTTCCCCCTGCATTTGCTGGCCTTATTTGTGGAATAAATGCTTAGTCTTGAACCATCAAGCACACTAAGTTGTGGGTAAAACATTCAGGATGCAACACAATGTAAAGCAGCGTTTAGGGTGGTGTACTTATTGTGGCTTATGTTGTAAGTAAACACTAGTTTCAAAGGTTCAGCCTTATATAAATGTGGGAACACAGTGGAGACAAATTTAACCCTTGTGAAGATAATATAAATTATGTGTTTGTATTTATTGGACTGTCTCCAAGGATGAAGGAGGGGACTTCGAAAAATGATCTTGAGTTGAGTTTGGAGGTGACTTAATAGAATTTAGGGTGGACCTATTCATAAAGCCAGCGTGAAAATGTGAAGATGAATAATGGGAATATATGTCTTCAGTTTTAAAAGAAGCATGGGAAGCAAATGAAACTAGAGGAAGGTAAACTCAGTGGAGGACCCTTAGAGGTTTTCATGTTTTTTTGTTTTTGTTTTTTGCTATGGCCTATAATTCCTTCTATCTGCCTTTTTAGTATTAGAGACCATTCTCTTAGTCTCGACTCCCTAAACATCACAGCCTTTGTGGGTTCCATTACCATTTATGCAGTGATTCAAAACTAATCTATAGGGCTGTAAGATTAGCTCAGAGATGACAGGTAATTTTTATGTGAGTTTTTGGAAACTATTGGTAACATAGTCACTAAAAGAATATTTGAATGACCCTAATGATAAAAATTTTACCAAAGAGCCCTAAGATCTGTGAACCTTTTAATATGGTTACAAATATACTGAATTTATGTACTTGATTCACTGATAGTTCTTTTCATAATGGCTGAGAAATTGGGCAATGTGTGGTTTTGGGGGGAAATAATTTATATCTATCTTATTTGTTTATGGTGAAATATCCAGGGGACCCTTTGTGATACATAAGTTTGTAATATGGACATATTTTTAAAAATGTACATTTAATCCTGGAATTTGCTCTCATAAAAATGTATGAGATTGAAAACAAGAGTTGTAATTGTCTTCAAGATGGTGTTTTTTGTTTTTATTATTATTTTTATTGATTGATTTTAGAGAGACAGAGAAAGGAAGGGGAGCAGAGAGAGAAAGAAGCATTCATTTATTGTTCCACTTAATTGTGCATTCGTTGGTCACTTCCGGTATGTGCCCTGACTGGGAATCAAAACCTCAACCTTGTTTTTTCCAAATGATGCTCTAACTGGTGTTTTTAAAGAAACTATTAGGTTACTCATTTCTTTCCCTCTTTCTATTTCATTTTAAAGGGCGGATGTACTTTACCGTACCCCTTCCCCCCCAGCCCTCCAAACCCTGGGTTTCTATACATTATCAGCTTAAACTTTCTGCTTGGTTTTTCGGTTCTTTGATTTTTGGCCTTTGGGGAGGTCCTTTATTTTCTTATGAACTTAGCTATGCATTTAAACTAATGTTTCTTACACTTTACTCAGACTTTGTGGATTCTTTTATATCAGGAAGGATGTTTATAATATTGTTTATAACATTGCCAGAAAAGAAAGTCTTCTTATTTTTCTCCACCTTAAAGCACTTCTGTACATTTACTCTTTTCTTTCTCTATACCTCTCTCCAAGAAGATTGTTCCTCCTAACATGTGATCACACTTTTTCAAATGTTATTAATCATTTTCTGTTTTTATCTTTGCTGCTTAGAAATTCTTACTAACTTACTGCTTTTTTCCTGACCATAATAAACATTTGCATTCTTCTCATCTCAATAATATAATCTTGTTGACTCAGCAATTTAAAAATCAACCTATCAGAAACTGACCTTGTGATGACCTCTGTTGTATGAGTTAGTATGCCTTTGGCAAGCAACTGCCCAATTAAAAATGGCTTAAGCCTGACCGGTGGTGGCACAGTGGATCGAGTGTCAATCTAGGACACTGAGGCCCCAGGTTTGAAACCCTGAGGTTGCTGGCTTAAGCACAGGCTCATCTGGGTTTAGTGCAGGCTCACCAGCTTGAGCACCATGTTGCCTGCTTGATTGGGGTCACTGGCTTGAGCCCAAAGGTCATTGGCTTGAAGCCCAAGGTCTCTGGCTTGAGCCCAAAGCCTCTGGCTTGAGCACAGGGTCAGTTGGAACCTCCCAGGCAAGGCACATATGAGAAATAATGAGTAACTAAAGTGCCATAACTATGAATTGATGCTTCTCATCTCTCTGTCTCTCTTGTTCTTGCTTTAAAAAAAAAAAAATGACTTAAATAGCCTTGGCTGGCACTGGTAGGGCATGGTCTCCATAGGCCGAGGTTGCAGGTTCAATCTCCAGTCAGGGCATATACAAGAATCAACCCATAAATGAGTGGAACAACAAATCGATGTTTCTCTCTCTCTCCCCTATCTTCTCTCTTTCTTAAAACGAAGAAAGACTTAAATAATAGACCTTATTGTCCAGTAGCAAGAAGTCTAGATAAGTACTCTTGTCTAGGCTCAAAGGCTGGTGTAGCATCTTAATGATAACTTTTAAGAATCTGCACTCTTTGCATCCTTTTCTTCCTCTCTTCTTAATATTTTGGCTTATCAAGTCTCAGGCTCATTGCCTCATGTTTGCAAAGTGGTTGCTGCAGCACCAGACATTACGCCTGTCTAAGATAGGTAGGGAAGGAGTTTATTTACATACAGGTTCCTCTTATCAGAGAGGAGTGTTTTTCAGAAAGTCACCTTGGAGACTTCTGCAGTTTTCAGTAGTTAGAACTCATCTCACGCCACTGCTACTTGTGTGGGAGGTTGAGAAGGTGAAATCTGGCATTTTTCAGCTTCTGTTATGGGATGCGGCCTTTGTCAGGTTGGAAAAAGGGTCAGGAGAACTTTCTGGGTTGGCAGCCTACAGGTTGTATGCCTGAGCCAGCTACTCTGTCTAGCTGTTTCAGGTTTGGTCTCAATCTTTTTATGTTTGTTTTCTGCCTATTCTAAAATAATTAGAGATAAGTCTTGTGAAGTGAAGGAAAATAAACTGTAGATTTACAAGCTGCACATAAATGCTTGCCATATATTTGAAATAGGCCATATATTTGGCTCTAGCTTCGTAGTAGGCAAAACAAAGAGGGAAACAAAAGCAATTCATTTTATTCATTTGGTTAATGAAGCAATTCACTTTATAACCCAAGCTAGAAACAGACATTTCTCATCCCTGTTCAGTAGTGATAGAGAGGTGGCATCTCTTCCCATGCCTGTATTCTCCTGTGTCTGTGGCCATCGTTTTAGGTCTGATCCATCCTTTCTCATAATACAAGTGATCCTTTTGCCTGTCTCAGCCTTCTATAACTATCTTTTTCCATCAGCAGTTGAATCATCTTTCTCCTTTCAGTTCCCCTACCCAGAAACCTTGAGGGCTGTCAGTTGCTTACTGAAATACAGACTCAGAACCTGGGGTTGAACCAGTTTCTGTAATGTAAGTTCAGTTTCTCCCCTGGACTTTTCCTTCCTTACCCGCTGCCCTCACTGCTACTTCATGATGGAACTTTTGTTCTTTGTGCTCCTTGTTCCCTTGTTCTAGGAAGATTCTCTCTCTCTCCATTGAATATCTGAAGTATTGTTTACTTCTAGTCGCCATTTTCTTATGTAACAATAGCTGCTTGTTGTTCCCTTCCCCAATTAGGTTATTACCCCCTTGAGATCTGGGACTATTTCTTAGTATCCACTTTATTGTCCAGCATCTTGTCCTGCTTAGGTCCTTGTATATGTTTTGGATTGAATTTAACTGGTCTACTCTTTTTTTTGTGTGTGGTGAATATCTTTATTAGTGATATTTTTAATTATTATTAATTTCAATGGGGTGACATTGATAAATCAGGTTGGTTTGTGAATTATCTGGAAAATTTTAATTCTTCCTCCTGTTTTTCAGCATGCTTCTAGTTGTCTTTCTTTATCTTCAGATTTTTCTTTAGGGAGTACAAACTTTCATTTTTATCTCTGCCCCCCCCCTTTTATTTTTACAAAGTCAGCCATATACAAACCAGTTTAAATGATATGTCTTTTAAAGTGTATGCATGTCAGTTTTGAGGAATGTCCATGGCATGCAGAAATTCTTTTTTTAATTGATTGTTTTAGAGAGGCAGAGAGAGGAAAGGGGGAGGGGGAGAGAGAGAAGCATTTATTTATTGTTCTACTTAGTTGTGCGTTCATTGGTTGGTTCCTGTTTGTGCTCTGACCGGGAATTGAACCTGCAACCTTGGTGTTTTGGGATGATGCTCGAACTGACTGAGCTAACCAGCCAGGGCCCGGGGAGGAATTCTCTGAGGGAGAATAAAATGCTAGTAATGTACTGAGGAACCAGGAGTCTGCACGGGAAAGTCCACCTGTCCATTTCAGATCTGGCCTGTAGCAGTCCTGTGTGCAGAGACCTAATACAGAGCTTGGTGGGTCTGACATTAAGGGGCCCAGAGTGTTTCTGCCTTTTCCCTCTTTTTTGTTTTATGACCAATTCTGGTCCTAAGGTTTTATTTCTGAATATTAACAATGCATTGAGATAGATGAAAAGCCTTCTTCATTTAGAAAGTAAACTCTTAGTTGGAAATGAATTTTCTGAGAATTGGACATTATTGCTGATATCTTTTTATAGTTGGTCAGCTAAAATAAGTGTTAATAGGTTTTCAAAGCTTGTTCTTTTTCCTTATTCAGAGATTTCAGGTTCGAAGCACCTCTTGAGAATTAGTCTTTTAAGCAGAATATGTATTTAAAAGTATTTGTGGCTATCAAAGAGGTTATTGTTTGTGGCTTATGTTTTAAGTAGAAGAAAGAATCAAAATACTACATTTTAAATAGAATCAAGCATTTTACATTATTGCATGACTATTTCAGCTTTAAGGATATATTTTTTTCATGTTCAGTGTTCAAGCAGACAAATTGCTTCAAATTTGATTTTTTCCTTTATTTAGAAAATGTTGTTAATGAGATATTTTCAATCTAGGAAGGTAGGCTTGTAGTTTTTGAAACTAATTAATATACTGAGTAAAATACTAAATAATATGAAAAACATTGCACTCTTTTCAAATAGCATTACCTCTGGATATGATTTTTTTTAGTTCTATCTTTAGGATTTTTTTTCCTTGAGAATATTTTTTTGAAAACCTTTCCTTACCTGCTGATGTATTTCAGCAGTATTGGCAGAGCAGGTGTGCGGTCCATTTGTGTCTGGTGGGCAGGCACCTGGCTTTTCCTCTGATCGGGGAATTCCTGTTTTCTCAGGCAGGGCTTCTCAGACACGCCGACCCCAGGTATGACTCTGAACCTGGAGGCAAGTGCTGGGAGTAGCAAGGGGCGCCTGCAGGCCGTTTGGAGGGGATTTCTATTTCCAGAGTCTGGAGGCCTTGGTCTCGGTGCCAGGCTGGTCCCCGGGCCGTGTGGACAGGTGCACTCTGCTATGTGCCCTTAGGCGTTGTTTTGGTTGTGTAGCTGAACTGCTTGGTTCTGTGGATTTCCTAGAGATTCTGTCAGCTGTTTGTAGCCTTTGACAAGCAAATCACTCTTCTGTTTAAATCAGCTATTTGATTGCTGATGCTCACAGCTAAGACGACAAATTCAACATTCAGACCTGTCACTGGTCAATTTCCCGTGGAGGCTTTTTGTGGGAAGCAGTGATCTGCCTGGTTGGACTCTGTTCAGGGTCCAGGAGTCCTGGTTCCAGGTGACTTAGGACTGAAGGAGCACACAGGCAGTGTCAGCTGGGGGCTGCCCTGCTGGTGGTGGTCAGAAAGGGCTCAGAGCCACACAGCAGCCCCACTCCTGGTCTCATTGTGTGGAACTCTGCACTGCTGTCTTTCGGTAGTCACCTGTTTGTCTCTAAAAAAAAATTGAAAGGTGGTGTGTTCAGGAGCTCATGTGTAACTTCTGCATCTTTTTGGATCTGACTTGGGCATATTAACTGTGGAAATAATATTTGAAGCTCTTTTTGGTGGAATATCTGTTTAGTACTAATTGCTTTTTAGTCAACTTTACTGAGTATAAGTTACATGTTATAAAATTAGACATAAATAGATAAAATTGGACATATTTTAAGTATACAGTTTGATAAATTTTGATAAATAACTACACCGGTGCAACCAATACTAAAATTAAGATACAGAACATTGTCATTACCCCCAAGAAGTTCCCTGTGCCCCTCCTACTCTATGCTTCTCTACTTCCCAATATAATTTTTTTATTTTTATTTTTTTTTACATTTTTATTTATTTTTTTTAGAGAGAGGAGACACAGCAAGAGAAAGAGACAGAGAGAGGAAAGAGAAAGAATAGAGGGAGGAACAGGAAGCATCAACTCCCATATGTGCCTTGACCAGGCAAGCCTGGGGTTTCGAACCGGCGACCTCAGCATTCCAGGTCAACACTTTTACCCACTGCACCACCACAGGTCAGGCCCCAATATAATTTTTAACTTTTAATATATATCATCTTAGTCTTTCCCATTTTTTTTATTATTTTGCTGTTTGTGGGAATATTACAGTATAAAGAGAGGTGATAAGTCTTTCCTTTTTTTTTACTGAACAATTAAATCCAAAGAAAAACTATCACTGCTGTATAAATTATAAATCTGTTAATTAATACTTTACCACATGAACTGTCTAGAGCAGGGGTCCCCAAACTTTTTACACAGGGGGCCAGTTCACTGTCCCTTAGACCATTGGAGGGCCAGACTATAAAAAAAACTATGAACAAATCCCTATGCACACTGCACATATCTTATTTTAAAGTAAAAAAACAAAACAGGAACAAATACAATATTTAAAGTAAAGAACAAGTAAATTTAAATCAATAAACTGACCAGTATTTCAATGGGAACTACGGGCCTGCTTTTGGCTAATGAGATGGTCAGTGTCCAGTTCCATATTTGTCACTGCTAGCCTAACAAGTGATATGACGTGCTTCCGGAGCCATGAGGCGTGCATCCCACGTCACTGGAAGTAGTACTGTATGTGAGCGATGCCATGCTTTGCGTCTCTCACTGACCACCAATGAAAGAGGTACCCCTTCCGGAAGTGCAGTGGGGGCCGGATAAATGGCCTCAGGGGGCCGCATGTGGCCCGCTGGCCGTAGTTTGGGGACCCCTGGTCTAGAGTTAGATGATGACTTGTTCTCTTGAAAGGTTTTTCAGTGGATGAGTTTTGTTTCTCTATGGCCTGAAGTCATAATGCTAGGATTTGCTCCACAGATGTGATGATGTCTTTTACTTTATTTTCCCATGTGTAAGATGCTCCCAAGTATAAAGACGCACCTTAATTTTGGGGCCTGAAATTTGAAAAAAAAAGTTTTACATAAAGTTTCTGAACTTGTTTTATTCATCATAAAATTCATACAACTCCTCATCACTGTCAAAACTCCAATCCACTAGCTTGTCCTTATCTGTGTCTGATGAGGAATCACTGTCTTTAACAATGAGTGCAAAAACAAGTGTGAGAAAGTGGGAAATGCAAGTAAAAAAAAATCTACAACCTCTGTATAAGACACACCCAGTTTTTAGACCCAAAATTTTTCGGGAAAAGGTGCATCTTATACATGGGGGAATACGGTAATTGTTATCTGGGTCAAATTGGGAGACCGGAAAGCATTTTATTGTAGTTAAGTGTGGGTCTTAAAGTCATAATGGGTTCAAGTCCTTGCGTCTGTCATCTGTTAGCTGTGTGAGTGTAGGTAGGTTGCTCAGCTGCTCTGTGTGTGCTTTAGAGGCCTCGTGTATAAGAAGTACCCATGGCAGGGTAGGAAGTTGGTCAGTCAGCTAATGTTTATTGAGCAGCTACTATGCACCAGGCCCTGTTCTTCATCTTTCGTGAAGTTTTCATCCCATAGGTAAATCATGTAGTATGTCGGATGGGGATGAGTTCTGTAGAGAAAAATAAAGCAGGGAAGGGGAGAGCACAGGCACTTCTAGAACTGAGGGGAGAGGGGAGAGGGGAGAGGGAGTGGAGAATATTTGAATAGCATGATCAGGGAAGGCCTCACTAAGATTTTAAGTTAAGACCGATAAGGGGAGGGGCATTCCAGGCCGAGGGAACACAGGCAGAAGCTCTGAGAGGGAGCAGGCCTGTATTTGAGGAGCAGCAAAGAGCCTGGGGTGCTTAGAATGGAGCTAGGGTTTGGCTGAGGAGGAAGGAGGAGGAGGAAAGATAAAAAATGATCTCAAGGATTAAAGGAGATAAAACACAAGGTTTTTAGAGAAGTGCTCGGCACTTCTGTTTTTGTTGCTAGTGATCCATGGTGATGACAAGCTCCTCCTCAGACTTTAAAAGGAGAGCTTGAGGAGGGCAGGAGGTGACCAGAACCACCAGGGAGTGCGGCATTTCCTCACTCAGCCGTTCACCGAACACTTGAGGTTTTCTTGTTGCCAGGCCCTGCTGTAACAAACACGACTGAGCAGGAGCCCTGTGTTAAGGAGCCTCCCCCCAGCAGTTAAGTGCTGGAGGCAGAGTAGTAATGGACAGTTCAAGTACCGGGCTGTGGCTGCTGGGTTAGATGGGTGCTCAGGGCGCATTGGGTACAAGGATGGAGTCATTAAAATGAGGCTTCAGGGAAGGGTTAGCAACTGTTGTGTGTGTTTAGTTTTTGAAGTTTTATTATATGAGGAAAAGGAACTCTGTGCAGCTGGGGGATAAGGTGGGAGGGTGCTCTTCGGGCAGTGGGAGCAGCATGGGTGTGAGTCCCTAGGACTGTGGCTGCAGAATGGCCCAGTGAAGGGGAGAGGAGAGGGGGGGAAGGGCGGGCTGCAGCTACTTGGGGGCGGGGGCTGAAGAGAGGCACCAGGCAGTGAGAGAAGGAAAGAGAAATCGGGACTGGGTGCAGGGAGAGGGGACTGGTGGTTATTTTTGGCCTCCTCAACTGGTTTGCAACAACCCCCTCTGAAGTAGGGTGTATACTATTATTATCCCCATTTTACAGATGGGAAAGCTGAGGGGCAGAAAGTTTAATTAACCTTCTCAGGTTAACTCTTGACAGCTTGTAAATGGTGCATTAAGAGTCTTACTCAGACATTCTGACTCCACGGTTTAGATGACCCACCGCTGCCAATGAAGTAATACTCAACATTTTATTTGTGCTTTTCATAAAAACATTCTGGTAACAATGTGGGTATATTGGAATTACATATTTTGTCACTGGCCAACCAACGATGACAGCAGAGGCAGTTGATAGGATTCTGTTTTGCTTTTGGTTCTTGGGATGGGTCCCAATAGGATCAGGATCTGTGGTTCCCTTTTTCCTGCTTTTCATTTCTGCCGTCTGACATGCCACAACAATAGGTGTTTAAAAACAGATTCTAATTGTGGCAAAAATGCATATTTCCATACTTTATTGTAGCTCACTTTTAGTCTTTTTAGATTTTGTTTTTGGCATGTGCATTAAATATTTTTTAAGCACACACTTTTTATAGTATTTTTTTTAAAATATAGAAGATACCTAACATTGCAGAACAGCCAGAAAATGTAAAACTTACCTTTTGGTAGAGCTAACGTAGTTTTTGAGTAACATCTTTGAAATATTTTTCTTTTTCTGTAGTTGAGGGTGAATTTAAATCTTTTTTTCCTTTAAGATCTCTTTCTACAAATGTCATTCCCAAAATTAGACCACAGATTACTTGTTCTTCGTTAAACAGGAAGCTGAGAAGGATAGTTGTCCAGGCAACTGGCTATTGAAGTCAGAATTTTAAAGATCCATCACCTTGTCATCCCTTCTGCTTGTCTTTACTTTTTGATCTTCTAAGTTCAGTCAGTTTTAGGCTCTTTCATGTTCTTAATAATAATAGGGATTAAAATAATGAACTTTTATTAGTGCACAGTAATGGACCAGCACTCTGCTAAATGCTTGGCAAGCATCATCTCATTTAATCCTCACAATAGCCTTGTGAAGTGGGTCCTGTTATTTCAGCTATACAGATGGGTACACTGAGATACCATGAGGTTGGGCTAGGGACAGGGTCACTCAGCTGGGATGACCCAGAGCCGGGACTCAAACCCAGGGCTTTTTGATATCAAAGCTGCGCTCTTTAAATCTAGATCTGGGCTCTGGTAGCATGAATGAGGTTAAAGAATGAATTTTTACTCTGCACTATGGAGTGAGTCTGTGTTCTTCAGTGGGAGAGTGGGGTGCAGACACTGAATCTAGAGCACTTTGTAACTTGTCACATTTGGAGTGCAGCCAGACTGGGTGTCCTGAAGTGGCCTACGCCTTTGCCATGTCTCCCGCAGGCCCAGGCCTGGCGAGGTGGAAGGTGAGGTGCGGAAGGTTCCTCTCCATAGCCTCTAGTATGGTCCTGTGAGTTAGAAGAGAGCTGGCAGCGGTGTGCTTGGATGGCTTTAATTTTGGATCTTGTGTTCAGGGAAAATGCTGAGTCACCGATGATGACCTGCTTCCCGCCCCTTAGTGATTTTTCCCTTTCTATGCATACTCTTTGGCTTTGTGCCTTGTAAATAGCAAATATTTATTGATGAGAATGACGTTGACACCTTCGTCACTGCTACTTTGTTTCTTTTCATTTTGGCCTGACTTTTCAATCTTGTAATCTTTTCCCTGGGTCTTGATCTTTTTTTTTTTTTACCTTTCTACATACTTGTGAATGAGTTGGATTCTTGTCTGTTTTGTGCCGAGTTGTTCCAGGAATGGCCTGGCTGGCAGCAATTTGGGGATTGAGTCCAGGGTGGGGACAGAACTCTACTCTGGTTGCACATGAGAATTACCTGGGCTGCTTGAGAAAATGTTGACTACCCCCACCCCCCATTTTTATTTCATTGATCTGGATCGGGGTCCTGGCACTTGTATTATTTCCAAGCTCCCTGCGGTGATTCTGGGCACTCACTGGGTTAGTTTTATTACTTATTTATTTATTTATTTATTTATTTCATTTTTCCGAAGCTGGAAAAGGGGAGGCAGTCAGACAGACTCCTGCATGCGCCTGACCGGGATCCACCCGGCACGCCATTGGGTTAGTTTTAAGTAGCTTAATTAGTAAGTTGGGTTTGGTTTGAACTGTGGGGGAGAGAGCTCAAAACCTCAGCAGTTCTTCCTCTGGGTGGGTGGCACAGACCTTTCCTACTCACCTTGTGACATCACAGCCGGCACCCAGGTGGCTCACGGTGTGCCAGGCACTGTTCTGAGCTCATTGCAGCAGCAGCACATTTCATCCTTGCAGTGTCTTTATGAAGATGGCGCTAATACCCATTTTATAGGTAAAGAGATTCCTGCTTCTGGTATGGAAGGGCACATAGAGTGAGGCTGACCCACAGACCTACTTTTTGGGATTTCCTAGTTTTGCATTACAGAAAACATTTCAAATTTTTGTGTTTTAATAATTTGGCCTCAAATATGAATATTTGTTTTTACAAGAGTTGTATACCTGTGCCATCTTATATAGCTGACTGTCGGTATGCAAAGGTGTCAGTTGGTATTGTGGATCATTTAAAACACTACTTTTTATAGTGTCAGAAAACAAGGCTTCACTTTAGGCTGATTTTATTTTCCAAGTCATTTTGAGGTAGAACTCATTTTTAAAGATCTTTTTAACTTAAAATTGCATTTTGTACTTTTCTTTTAAAATCACACATTTGAGCTCATACATGGATCTGTACTGACTTGTGATCTGACCTGCTTTTTACACTCAGGCTTCCAGGAAACTAAGCAAATCTAGTATCAGCATTTTAAACATGCTCTAGGCTCATCATGAAACCCAGAGCTACACTCTCCCTCAATCTTATGTGCACTTCTCGTCTCCCTTTCACAGTAAAACTTCTAGAACAAGATTTTGTTTGATGGAGTCTGTTTCTTCAGCTCCTACTGGATCTTAGCCCACTTCCTCCTGGCCTCAGTTCTGGCTTCGAAATCTTCACCAAGGCCACAGAGTAACCTCCCATTGCTAAATCTATACCTTAGTCCCTCCCCTGTTTATTGGTACCCGTTTTATGCTAGGCTTTTGCTGTCCTATATACTGGGATACAGTGGAGAACAAAGCAAAAGAGTCCCTGTCCTCATAGAGCTTGTGCTCTAGGGACAGTGACAAAGGTTAAACATGCAAATGTATATAAGATATTTCAGGGTCACAAAAGACCTCACATTGTATGATTCCATTGATATAAAATGTCTGGTATTGGCAGATCTCTCGAGACAGAAAGTGGATGCACGGTGGCCTAAGGCTGAAAGAGTGAGGAGAGAGACGAGGAGTGACTGCTAAGGGGGTGATAAAAGTGTTTCACCTTCAGATTGTGGTGATGGTAGCATAGCTCTGTGGATACACTAAAAACCATTGACTTGTGTACTTTAAATGGGTGAATTGTGTGATTTGTGAACTACATCTCAGTAGCGCTGTTTAAAAATGTCAAAGTGATGAGTGCTGTATGTCAACATCTAAATCTGGTAGGAGTGGAGGTGCTGCTTTGATTAGGGAAGTTGGGGAAGACCTCTCTAGGTGACATTTGAGTAGATATTTCAACGAAGTCACTTGTCAGGTCTTGTGAACACCAGAGGTTATGGAGGCACAGGGCATATTAAATGCCAGGCCCTGAGGTAGGAATTCACTTGCGTATTTAAGGAGTGTGGCTAGAACGGAGTGAGCGAGGACAGTGGAATGAGATGACTTAGGTCAGATGACTTAGATCATGTTGGGCTTTGTAAGGACTTGTTGAACACTTGGATTCTTTTGTTTTATGCTGCAGTAACATATCCGGAATCTCTGATTGAAATCAAAGGTCCTTTGCAGGTTGGCGGGGGTCTCCACTGGACATCATTGACATTTTCATCTTCTGTTTGTCGGAAACCCACAGGAAAGAAGGCCACTGTGGAGAAAGGAGAAAGGCAAACCTGAAGTGGCTCTCAACTATACTACCCCCTTGGCTTAAACAACAAAATTATTTTTAAATTGACATTTCAGGAGGATGGGCCATGAGAGGCCTAACCTTACACCGCTAGATCATATTCTTGTTCTGTCCCAGTAATGTTTAGCATGAGTGCTGATTTTGATAACCTTTAATTTTGTCCAATTCTGTTTCACTCTTTTAACAATAACATGGTCATTATTCTGTTACTCCAGTGTCCATGGCTCCCTCACCCCAAACCTTTACTGATACAGTTCATCATTTTCATTGTCATCAAAAAACAGTTATTGGCCCTGGCTGGTTGGCTCAGTGGTAGAGCGTTGGCCTGGCGTGCGGGAGTCCCGGGTTCGATTCCCAGCCAGGGCACACAGGAGAGGCACCCATCTGCCTCTCCACCCCTCCCCCCCTCCTTCCTCTCTGTCTCTCTCTTCCCCTCCCGCAGCGAGGCTCCATTGGAGAAGAGATGGCCCGGGCGCTGGGGATGGCTCCTTGGCCTCTGCCCCGGGCGCTGGAGTGGCTCTGGTCGAGACAGAGCAACGCCCCCGGAGGGGCAGAGCATCGCCCCCTGGTGGTCATAGCATCGCCCGTGGTGGGCGTGCCAGGTGGATCCCGGTTGGGCGCATGCGGGAGTCTGTCTGACTGTCTCTCCCCGTTTCCAGCTTCAGAAAAATTAAAAACAAACAAACAAACAAACAAAAAAACAGTTATTAACCCTGGCGAGGTAGCTCAGTTGGTTAGAGCATTGTCCTTATATGCCAAGGTTCTGAGTTCAATCTCCGGTCAGGGCACATAATAGAATCAACCAATGTACGTAAAAATAAGTGGAACAACAAATTGATGTTTTTCGTTCTCTCTAAAAATCAATAAAAAAGAAAAAGCAGTTATTAAGTACATAACTGTGCATAGTGCTGCATTAAAAACTTGTATATCTGAAAGCATTTACTCACTGATTGGTCAACCGGAGTTTAGCTAATAATAAAATACTTCTATGAATCTTCAGTGACTAGAAGAAAGAAGCACACGAAGTAGAAATAGCATGGGTGTAACTGGTGGTATCTTTTTTGCACATCTTCCATAAAAAAAAAAGATGGTAGGCTGTTTCAGATTTAGCCAGTTGTAATAACTTAAAAATATCATCCTACATTTGTGTGCTTGGTTATTAATGACTTTGGGTGGGAAATGCTGTTGCTCTTTTCCTTTTATAGTCATGGAAATAGATCAGTGTTCGGTCTGATTATAAATAAGCTAGTGTGGAGGAAAGGCTTTGGGTTGGGAACTGGAAGATGTGACTTACTCTCAGCTTGGCTATCGCTAGCCCTCTGACCTACTTGAGCTAATAAAATGAGGACAAGTGGACAAAAAGACATGCAACACAGCTCCTCTCATCTCCCAAATGCAGTCTTAGTGGTTTTTCCTTATGGCACAGTCACATTTTGTATAGAAGTTAGTGCTACGGTGTGAATGTAAGGTGACAATCACCCATATTAAAAATATCGCTGGAAATCTCTTCAGAAGGTGTCCCGCTGGAGATTGGCTCAGGAACGCCCATCACAGCCAGTTCTTCCCTCCAGCATTGGAACAGATCGCTGGCTCTTCAGCTGAGCACCAGCTGAAACAGCTGGCTTGTGTTTAGGGACCATGTTTTATGAAAAATACATCTTTAAAAACTAGACTCATACAGTGTTGTGAGATGCGTAAAATGTGATTGGCACATGGAAACTGAGTGACTGTGGGATTCATGGTGCCAGTATCTCTCCCTCCCTCCTATTTCCCCCAGGTGAATTTGTGTGAGTTAGAGGTGGATATTCTGTGGTCTCACTGTACTCAGGATTTTGACTCCATTGTACTGTTGATAATTATTTCCTGCCTCAGTCAACTGTCAGTAGTCTTCATTGAAAGCCCATTCTAAATCCGGGCCCCGATCATCTCTGCCACACACTTGCCATAGAACAGGCCTCCTAAACAACTCCTGATTCACACATTGCCATAGAACAGGCCTCCTAAACAACTCCTGATTCAAACACTGTTCATGGCGCCCAGGACTCAGTGCTTCTCCAACTTCTTCACCAGCCTTCCGCGATGGCAGAGGTTCTGTGAATGAGGTTCCTTTGGGTCCTGGAAGCTGAGCTCAGTGTAGTGAAGTTTATTCAGTCTTGTGCCATAATCCTGTTTTTTTTTTCCATGTGAAACTTTTATAGATGAGCTACCATTGAGTGGAATTGATGCTGCTCTAATGCGCCATGTTTATCTGTTACATTTGTGTATCTTCTGGTGGCTCAGTCGAAAATACTTAGGAGATTAAATCTAAACTCTGAAGCAGGATTCAGCCTTTTTTCTTTTTCTGACTTCCGCCTACCTTTTGAGTCTCCTCTTTTACCATGTTTCTCACATTTGGAGATCTAATGGTGTGGATGCACTGACATGCTCTGAACATACAGAATTTAGGTGTTGGTGTCTGTGTCTGCATGCACTTACTCATTGAGTGTTCATTGAGCACCTAATATGTGTCAAGTATTGTTCTGGGTGCTTAGGGACACAGCAGTCCTTCATGTGGCTCACATTCTAATGGAAGAAGAAGATGACAAATATATGACAATATCAGGCAATACTATAAAGAGAAGTAAAGCAAGGTAAAGTGATAAAGATGGAGGAGTCCTGTTTGTTGAGTGTGGAAGGTTTTGTAATAAGGTGATATTTCAGTTGCAGCCTGATGAAGAATGAGAGAAAGCCATGCTATTATTAGAGGAACTAGGGCTTAAGGCAACGAGAGCAGCATATGCAAAGTCCCGGAGGTAGGAGTGTGCTTGTAGTGGTCACAGAACAGCAGGAAGCTAGTTCACTGTGACTGAGAAGAGTGAGCGAGAGGAAGTTGAGTAGGAGATGAGATTGGATAGCTGGGTGGAGGGAGACTGCAGAGCCCTGAGTCCATGATAAGAACTTTTCTTTTACTTTGAGTGCCTTCTCTTTCCATCTGTAACTTTTTGGTGAAATTGGAATTAATTTTAATTTGTTCACGTACTAGCTAGTTGTCCTTGTATTTACTGAATAATTATCTTCCCCATCAATTTCAAATACAATTTTATCATGTATGTTGATTATATGTGTGTTTCTACATACATGCATGTATACACTGACAAACGACAGCTCAGGGGTCAAATCTAGCTTATTACTTAGTTTTTTAAAATAAAGTTTTATTTGAACACAGCCACACTCTTGTTCATGGATTGTTTATGGCTGCTTTTGAGCTATAATGGCAAAGTGGTTGTAACGAGATCATATAACCCACAAAGCCTAAAATATTTATGATCTGGCCCTCCGCAGAGAGCTTACCAACCTCCGCTTTAACCCATGTATCGATATATGATGGGCAAGTTCTTCCACATTCTTTTTCAATAATTTCTTGGCAAGTCTAGCATATTCATTCTCTCAGGTGAACTTTAGAACCAATCTGCCAAGCTTGTTTGACTCCCTCTCTTTCCCCACATCTTTCTTGAAGTGGGGAACTGGGAGACACAAAGAATAGGAATTTGATTGCATTTAATTTGTAGTTTGTCAAGGGAGATGTGTTTGCTTTATAATACTGGGTCTTTCTATTTCACGAATGTAATATCTCTACATTTATGTCTTTCAGTAAACTTACATTGTTTCTTCATTTGAATGTTGCATATTTATATTTATTCCTACATGTATTAATGCTTTTTGTTATTAGAATTGAGATCACCTCCCTGCTCTCATTTTTGAAGTGACTGTGGTATAAAGGAAAGGTTTTGTTTTTTATGCAAATTGTCTCTTTCTTACAGAAGTAAATTCCATTAGTACTGTAAATTTTTTAATTTGATTTTTTTTTTTTTTTTGGTTGATGGTCATTGTCCGAACTTACCTATAATTGCTTCATTCTGAATAGTTATATCTGTGTCTATATTGTGGGACTCTGAACCAAGGGTGGTGTGGTGGAATGACCTTTGACCTCCCAGTGATACTAATTTTTTTTATATATGTATTACGTACATCACAGCAAATGGTAATTACCAAAAACCAAAAACAACACACTAGAAACTTTATGCTCAGTCAGCCTTTCTTGGTAGTTTAAAAAATACCCAAAAGATAATTTAAGCAAGCTATTTATCAAGCAGGCAGGCTATGCCTTTTTAGTCATTTATTGCTTATAAGTACAGAATATAGAGTTTGCATGTCACACAGGGGAGTCAAACACAGTCAACTGCTTTACTGTGGAGAGCCATTTGATCATGGAATAAAGTTGACTCAATCTAGGATTTAGCCTTCAAAATTGAAATAGAAGCCAGAGATTTTTATGAATCAGTTAGTGCTTTTCCTAAATATGTTCTGCAAAGCACTTGATCTTTACTCTTAACATCTATTCCTTTAGGATGTGAAATCTGTTTCAGATTTTAAGTTCTGTTACTTGCCCTGAGCACTGAACAGATGAACCATAAATTTAATATGTGTTAACCTTTGTGGATTTATCTTTCAGTATCATTTTTGTCTTTTTCCTTGAATTTGTGTCTCCTCTTAAGCTTCTTTCTACCTTGGAGAAACTAAAGAAAATGTATTTATGTTGTTAGCTTCTTTTCTTTTTACTTTTTTTTCTGAAGTGATGACGAGGTTGCGATGATAGTAGACATCAGATATGGAAATGGAGACTTGCTGACATATATTACATGGTTTATGAAATGAACCTTTTTACTCTCATTGCCTATAAAGTAAAACTTCATGTACAGAACCTGGTCTTAAACACTTCTGTATATTTTTTCCACTGGGTGGAGATTATCTTCGATGATCGTTATGAACATTGTGGCGTACAAGTATAGCAGTGCCCTCATAGGCTGTGCACATGTACAGGCCGTGTGCCTCCATCGCAGAGGGAGTGAGTGCCAACCTTGGGGCTCCTGGGATAGGGCTTGATTGGACCTATGGAATTTAGAGGCCATTTTAGATAGCTGTGTGGTGTGGAAAACGGTGTACAGGGATATAGTGATAATTGATATCTTTTGTTGAACACTTATCATGGTCCAGGTATTGTAATCTCATTTTACAGATGAGGACATCAAATTTTGGTTAAAGAATTGGTAGACCCGAGATTTAAACCAGCTGTCAGACTCCAGAGAGAGAGAGGTTGTAAAGCAAAGTGGTATCTGAGCAGGAAGTGTGTGTGTGTGTGTGTGTGTGTGTGTGTGTGTGTGTGTGTGTGTGTGTGTGTGTTTGAAAGGATTTAGCAGTTTAACTTGTTTAGATATTCTTGTGTGAATTTTGACAGTTGAATCAACATCAACGTAATGAAAAAAGTATAGCATGGGAGACCAGGGGGACCTGGAAGCCACATTACTTGATGATCTATGGCAGGGGTCCCCAAACTTTTTACACAGGGGGCCAGTTCACTGTCCCTCAGACCGTTGGAGGGCCAGACTATAAAAAAAACTATGAACAAATCCCTATGCACACTGCACATATCTTATTTTAAAGTAAAAAAACAAAACGAGAACAAATACAATATTTAAAATAAAGAACAAGTAAATTTAAATCAACAAACTGACCAGTATTTCAATGGGAACTATGGGCCTGCATTTGGCTAATGAGTTGGTCAATGTGCTACTCTCACTGACCACCAATGAAAGAGGTGCCCCTTCCCTTCCGGAAGTGCAGCGGGGGCTGGATAAATGGCCTCAGGGGGCTGCATGCGGCCCGGGCCATAGTTTGGGGACCCCTGATCTATGGCAAATCCCTTTCTCTCTTCCCTCCTGTGAGGCCTCAGTTAAAAAAAAAAAAGAATCAAGGCTCTGGCCTGGTGGCTCAGTGGACTCAGTGAGTAAAGCATCCTCTTTGAGTGCTGAGGTCGCAGATTCTATCCCCTCAGGGCACATGCAAGAAGCAATCAATGAGTGTACAACAAAGCGGAACAGTGAGTCCACGCTCTACTCCCTCTTTCTCTCTCCCCCAACTTCCCTCTCTCCCCCAACTTCCCTCTCTCCCCCAACTTCCCTCTCTCCCCCACCTCCCCTCTCTTTCCCACCTTCCCTCTCTCCCCCACCTCCCCTCTCTTTCCCACCTTCCCTCTCTCCCCCATCCTCCCTCTCTCCCCCCCTCTCTCCCCCTCCCTCTCTCCCCCACCTTCCCTCTCTCCCCCACCTTCCCTCTCTCCCCCCTCTCTCCCCCACCTTCCCTCTCTCCCCCACCTCCCCTCTCTTTCCCACCTTCCCTCTCTCCCCCACCTTCCCTCTCTCCCCCACCTTCTCTCTCTCCCCCACCTTCCCTCTCTCCCCCACCTTCCCTCTCTTTCCCACCTTCCCTTCTCCCTCTCTCCTTTCTCTCTCCTTCCTGCCCTCCTCCTCCCTCCCAAATAAAAGAAAAAAAAGAATCAAGATTCTTAAGTTTTCTGTTTTTGTTTTTTGAAGGACCCAAGAGTTTAATTCAGGATTTAATTTCAAGATGATAAAGGAATGTGTTATTCGTCTTCCTGTTTTTGAAAAGCGAGTACAGAGGGGGCCTATGGCCTGGTAGTAGATGCGGGGGGGGGGGGGGGGGGGGGGGGGGGGGGGGGGGGGGGGGCAGTGTACTGGTAACTGATAAGCTCCCCATTGCCTCTTGCAGGTCAGGAGAGGGCTGTTGCTTCTAGCTTTAGAGATCTCTATCCATTTTATTAAGTATAAACGTAAGTAAGGAAATCCACACACACACATACATATAGTCACATACCCCTAAATACCGTACTTTAAAATTTCTCTGTGCAATGCAATGCACTAAATAAGATGGAAAAGGTTCTGTGTCACATTATGTCACCATTTACCTTGAGTATGGCTAAGCTATTTAAATGCCAAACAACACTTGTCTATATTCGAGGTCCATTTAGAGCTCGAGGCCCTGCTCTGGTAATCTCTCAGCCAAAAACTGGCGTTCTGTGGCCCATTGTCACTGGCTGTGACTGGGGTTAGGTGCTTGGCTGCCACCAGGTAGGCCGGAGCAGTATCTGTGTACGCGTACATGTATGGCCTGCTGCTCCTGACAATGGAGTGTGAATGTCAGGGCTCTGCTGCCTGCTGGCTCCTCTGCCCTGTAGGCCAGCCAAGACCTGGATTTCTGCCACGATGTAGAAAAGAAAGTAAAGCTTTCTAAATACTGGCAGGGAAATCAGCTACTTTCCAGATTCAGAGCAGCCACCCAGAGAGTCCAGTCCTGCTGCACAGACAGCTTGTACTGTTGTCTTCTCTTCATGTTTGTTCTTGGCATCTGATACGTGTCCCAAGTGAAATATTCCAGTGAAGGTGATGTTTTTTATTTTTTATCAGAATGGTATAACTTGGAGAGTTGCACTGTCTTTTCAAGGTTATTTTGAAGACCAAACTTATTAACCTTTATTATAGTAAAGAAAAGCAACTAATGGAAATCCTGGTATTTTGTGAAAATACATCTATTGATGCTAATTCAAATATGAAATTATTAATACTTACATACTTTTAATTCACTTTTACATATCCTAATGTATATGCAAGCCTACTTTATAAAAATCATTTGAAATTAGAAATTCAGAAGCCTAACAGTTTAACTGAAAGTTCTGTGTTGTGCAGGATTCTAAGATGGAGCAACTTAATTCTTATGTATATGATTTAGTGTGTAATTCTGCAACCATTGGAGACAGTTCAGTAGAGGCTTTGACTTGGACTTGTTTCTCTCTGAGTGGGATTTCTGATTCCGTGTTTCTGGTTCTGTGGCACATTTAACATTGTGGTACAAGTAACCATAGACACCATCACAGCGCTCAGCCTGCCAGACTCAGAGCTGGCAGGATAATTCTTTGATTTGCCTGTGTTTGACTAATGGAAGGGGGAGGGGCTTTGATTCCTCTTTTGCTCTCTAGGTTGTGTTAGAGCCAACAAAATAAATATATTGTAAGAACTGCCAAATGGTTGAGATGTTTTTCTATTATTTTTGTGTTGGGAGCTTGATATTTTACTAGCATTTCTGTGGGAGAGAAACGGAGAGAGAAAGGGAACATGTTTCATTTGAGATCTGTCTTCTGTTTGTGTAACTTGTTTAATTTGCTCAACAGTATTGATATTTTTCTATTAAGTTCAGGTTTATTGCTGGTAGGATTTTATCACTACTGAAGTATTTTATCTTACTATTCTATAAAAATTTCATGAACTTTAACATTTGGTTGGAAATTTAACTATTGCTAGGCTATTTTGAGGAGATAGGTCAGTAGTTGTATTTTATTTACTAAGTACCAAGTTCATGGAGATACTGTTGAATTGTATCAAAACACTTGTTGAACATCATGTTTGAGCTTTCTTTTTCTATAGTCTTTGTAGTATGGGAAATAAATGACACTGATTTTCCCTTTCTCTTTTTTAAAGACTTTCAGCTGAATTCTCATCTCTCAACACTGGCAAATATTCATAAGATCTACCACACCCTTAATAAGCTAGTAAGTCAATCTTTTAAAGACAAAACTACCACCTGTTTAAATAGTTATTTTAAATGTAGTTGATAAAAATTTAGGTTACAGATACTATGCTACTAGCTGCTTAAGAAAATACTGAATTTTAAAACTTGCTGTGATAGTATGTGATCTCTTGGTAACAGTGACCATATTTCTTGCAGAATCTAACAGAAGACGTTGGCCAAGACGATCACCAAACAGGTATCTGTAAATGCTAACAATACTCAATTTAAAATAAACGTCTTAATACAAAGTTACGCAAGAGAAATACTAGCTGAGAATGCTCAACGTTGTAATACATTCCATTAGCAAGTTGTTTCTTGGTGGAGAGTATTCCTTCCTTTTTTTTAAAGGGGCTGGATGAAGATTATCCCTAGTGGTTTCAGGATGTCTTTTCTCTACTGAAGTATTTTAGTTTATGCTAAAAAGTTACTATAGTAATGCAATTTGCAAGGCATTCTGTATTTGCTGAATTGAGATGAAAAATGATTTGATAGGTAGATAGGGTATATGTATGTGTTGTGTAGGCCCTGAGGTTTTATGAATGGGAAAATTGAAACTTGATTATTGTAAATGATTCTCTAGCCCTGTGGTTCTCAAACTTGAGTTAGCATTCTAATCATTTGGGGCAGGCTTATTGAAACACTGCTAGCTTCCACCCCCAGTGTTTCTGATCCTGTAGATTTAGGGTGGGGCCCTAGAGTTTTCCTGTCCTAACAAGCTCCCAGAGATGCTATAAGCAGGCAGTCTGGAGACTGCACTCCGAGAACCACTTCTCTAAACTGCTGATAATCATAATGTTTAGAAACTTGCACTGCATCTACAGTTACTAAAACTTCCAACAAAATTAAAGTATATTTAAATTTTTTGGGAAATTACCACAATAATATATAAATACACACTTGTTGGAGAATTTTGAATAGCATGAAAGTAAATTTGGGGTAAAAAGTGACATCTCCTGCCCTGGCCGGTTGGCTCAGCGGTAGAGCGTCGGCCTGGCATGCAGAAGTCCCGGGTTCGATTCCCGGCCAGGGCACATAGGAGAAGCGCCCATCTGCTTCTCCACCCCCCCCCCCTCCTTCCTCTCTGTCTCTCTCTTCCCCTCCCGCAGCCAAGGCTCCATTGGAGCAAAGATGGCCCGGGCGCTGGGGATGGCTCCTTGGCCTCTGCCCCCAGGCGCTAGAGTGGCTCTGGTCTTGGCAGAGCGACGCCCCAGAGGGGCAGAGCATCGCCCCCCTGGTGGGCAGAGCATCGCCCCTGGTGGGCGTGCCGGGTGAATCCCGGTCGGGCGCATGCGGGAGTCTGTCTGACTGTCTCTCCCCGTTTCCAGCTTCAGAAAAATACAAAAAAAAAAAAAAAAAAAAAAAAAGTGACATCTCCTAATGTCCTGAATCCCCAGTTTAGTGTTTGTTATTTTTATACATGCATATCTTTTTATAGTAGTGTTTTTTTATTTTAGCATCGATGAGGTCATACTGTATAGCATTGTTCTTTTTTCATTTAAGAGTATATCTTGGAAGTTGTTGGGATTTAAAATTCTCCTCACTCTCCCCTCCAAGTTGGTTCAGAATCAGTTGAAAATTCGGCACAAGATGGAGATTGAAGTAAAACACAGCTTAGTTGTGAAGCAAAAATGCAGAGGCTTTTCAGTATTTCACCTGCATCAGATAGCCTTACACTCAGTCACCACTGCAGCTAGATAAGCACAGAGTAGCATGCTCTGTTCCCTGTCTAGCCCCCCCTGCGACAGTGGAGGGTGTGAACTTCTGTTGGTAGGCCCATCTGGAAGGGAGTTCAGTAGGGGCTGGCCCCTCTGCTCAGTTCCTTCTCACCAGGCAGATCAGACCTGGCAGAGGCTGTCAGGAGTGTTCTAGAATGTCAGGCCACAGAGTCTATACTAGATCTTTTTGTTTCAGTAAATACAGATAATTCAAAGACAGTCAAAAGCCGTTTCCTTTATAATTTACAAGCAATGTTTGCACATGGTTTAAAAAGAAGTGTCGAAAAGGTATACAAAAAGTGAAGGTTTCTGTCCCATTTTATTTATATTACCCCAGCTTCCATTCCCACTAGTACTGCACATCTGACTCTGTAGACACAACCCTTACAGTCTTATATTTGTTTCCCAGGTGGTGGTGGTGATGATGGCATATTTTTTCCCACATACTGTACAAATGCACATCTGTATGTTTCTCTTGTTTGCCACTCAGTTTGTCTTGGAGATCTTCTCATCGTAGCACATTTATAAGCATTTGCTTTCTTTTTTTAATGAATGCCTAATTTTCTAATTCATGGATAGATCATAATATGTTTTTCTTGATATACATTTAAGTGTGTTTACTTTTAACTACTACCAATAATGCTGAAATAAAACTTTCAGCATTAATTTCAGTTTTAATAGTTAAGAAAAAAGCACACTTCTCTTCTGTTTTGGGACAGTTTGTTGGTAGGCTTTAGAGATTTTTTTAAACTTCAGAGTTAGTGTAGTTTTGATTTAAACTGAATCTTGTATTCATAAAGCCTTGAGTTGTCTTCCACTTAGCTGAGGTAAAAAAATCTCTAAATTCTGAATCTTGTACATTATGTAGTTAACTTTGAACTTTGTATTTAAATGACTATGGTTACTATAGTAATTTCACATTTAAATATTTAATCTGAATGTGGCAATTTAATAACTGGAAGTTATAATTAAGGATAATGAAAGTGGAAAGTGAATTTAATCTCATGCCTCCTCTTTCGCCTCCTGGAGACAGTGGATGTGTCTGATGTTTGGTATATGACATGCTGGTGCAGTGCCTGATGCCTTGTGAGTGCCTGTCAATGTCTCAATTTCTCAGAGCACTGGCCCCAGACAAGGCTTGCTGGGTAGATCCAGTCGGGCACAGGCAGGAGTCTGTCTCACTATCTTTCCTCCTCTCCCTTAAAAAAAAACAACAAAAAAAAACACAAAGTCTATAATGTTTGGAAATCTGAGAAAGTTAATCATTGTAATGCCTGTTCTAATCTCTTGGCCCAACAATAGTTTGAGCAACAGCTATTACACAGTACATGGAAGAGCCAAATGCCAGTGCAAAGAGGCCAGTATTTTCCTGTTCTGTCTCCTTTACCACTTTTATTTGGTGCTTTCAGTCTTCCACCAAAAAAACAATACCCTAAAACAGACAAAACAATGAGACAGACCGACAGGCAGTTAATGTTGGAGAAGAAGCCCAAAATACTGGCAGTGTGTAAAAAAATGCAGAAGGGACAAAAATAAAATGATGAAGGAAGATGATAGATCTTAGAAGTCAATATTATTTAATGATAAAGGAAAGGCAGTTCTTTTTTGCCTTAAATAGTAGGATAAAGATTGTGCATTCAGACACTAATAGTTTTATTCAAGCAAGCAAGTAATTCAGTGATCTGTTCAAGAAAATGAAATCAAATATTAGGTACTGGTAAGGTGCCTTAAATTGCCATCTGTTTATCAACCCAAATTACTCTATCTTTGTGACATTGTTCAGTAAAAAGTGAGGTTGAAAAAGCTATCTAAAAGGTATTGAAGTGGCACAATGGACCATGTAAAATGTTATTAAGTGGAACAAAGCGATACGATATAACAAAGTCACTAAAATGAAAAATTAGTAAGATTTTTGTATTGGAACATGTATTTATACTAAGTTCAGAAATGTCAGAAGACGTCTCTAGTATCAAAGACCTCTCATTTGGAGAGGACTAGAAATTAGGTACACAATTTTACGTGTCTTATAGAAAATGAATCCTGCACAGGACTTTTTTTAACTTGAGGCTCATGAGCAAATGATTTTAAAAAATAGAGGCAGTGGAGCACCCACTGAGACAGCATTTATTGAGAATCACTTACTTAGTTAAAGTACCAAGACAAGTTGCATATGAGACAGTGTAGGGCCTTTGGTCTGATTCAGGTAAACTCAGGTTGCTCTGGGACCAAATATTAAGATAGCTATGTTGGAAAATGTTGGCAGTATTTCCAATTGTTTAATGTGGAAGGAATGACTATATTCATTCAGTATCTGATTTATTTGAAAATTTAGTTGGTTAATAGAAGAACTTATTCTCTTTAAACACTGAACCAAAAAAGAAAGAAACCAGAACTCAAGTCATAACCCTTGGGTAAAAAATATAAACAATTTTTATTGCTTTCTTAAGGATCATATAAATATGAAAGCATCAAGAAAGAGCTTCTAATGATGGGAGAGTTGGGAGGGTTTTCATTTACTGTTTTTAAAGTGTTTTTTATCATTGCTTTTCCTTGGTGATTGTTAGACAATGAAAACTTGTAGCTCTGATCATTTTTAATGAATTTCTGAATTCCTTAAAGTTTATTAGAAAGTTGCTTTTATTTGAAATGGCAATAAAAAAAAGCCTTAATATAAATATTTTGCCTCTGCCTATAATGTCAGATTGTACTCAAGGTGATACTTCAAAGGGTTAAAATAGCTCATTCTTTGAAGCAGATAAACATTCCATAACATTTTTGTTTATATTATTTGCTTACTAAACTTTAAAAAAAAATGTTATTTACCCTGGCCAGTTGCCTCAGTGGTAGAGCATCGACCTGGCTTGTGGGAGTCCCAGGTTCGATTCCCGGCCAGGACACACAGGAGAAGCACCCATCTGCTTCTCCACCCCTCCCCCTCTCCTAACTCTCTGTCTCTCTCTTCCCCTCCCGCAACCAAGGCTCCACTGGAGCAAAGTTTGCCCGGGTGCTGAGTATGGCTCTGTGACCTCTGCCTCAGGCACTAGAATGGCTCTGATTGCGGCAGAGCGATGCCCCAAGATGGGCAGAGCATTGCCCCCTGGTGGGCGTGCCAGGTGGATCCCGGTCAGGCGCATGCGGGAGTCTGTCTGACTGCCTCCCCGTTTCCAGCTTCGGAAAAATACACACACACACACAAAAATAATAATTTTATTTAGACCATTAATTTTAACAGGGTGACATTGGTCAACTAGAGCACATAGATTTAGAGAAAACATCTCCAGATCATTTTGACATTCAATTATGTTGTATACCCATCACCCAAAGTCAAATCGTCCTCTATCACCCTTCATTTGGTTTTCTTTAAGCTCCTCCCCTCCAACCACCCCCACCCTCTCCTCCTTTTCCCTCCTCCTGGTAATCACTGCACTCTTACCTATGTCCATGAGTCTCAGTTTTGTGTCCCACCTATGTATGGAATCATACAGTTCTTAGCTTTTTCTGATTTGCTTATTTCACTCAGTATAATGTTATCAAGGTCCATCCATGTTGTTGTAAATGATTCTATGTCATCATTTCTTATGGCTGAGTAGTATTCCATTGTATATATGTACCACATCTTCTTTATCCAATCTTCTATTGAAGGGCTTTTTTTTTTTTTAAATAAATAAATTTTTATTAATTTTAATAGGGTGACATCAATAAATCAGGGTACATATATTCAAAGAAAACATGTCCAGGTTATCTTGTCATTCAATTCTGTTGCATACCCATCACCCAAAGTCAGATTGTCCTCCGTCACCTTCTATCTAGTTTTCTTTGTGCCCCTCCCCTTCCCCCTCCCCCCCTCCCTCCTTCCCTCCCCCCATCCCCTGTAACCACCACTCTCTTTTCCATGTCTGTTAGTCTCGTTTTTATGTCCCACCAATGTATGGAATCCTGCAGTTCTTGTTTTTTTCTGATTTACTTATTTCACTCCATATAATGTTATCAAGATCCCACTATTTTCTTGTAAGTGATCCGATGTCATCATTTCTTATGGCTGAATAGTATACCATGGTGTATATGTGCCACATCTTCTTTATCCAGTCTTCTATTTTTTTTTACAGTGATTAAAGCCTTTAAGTAAACTCTTGGCCAATACAGCAAGAATTTGTAAAAGAGTAGTGTCCTTAACATGTTCACCAAGTCCAAGTTAGGCCCAACACCATGCCAAATCCCTGAAAAATGCAACCCAACCCCAGTTCAGTCTGTTAGGAGCTGTCTCTAGGAGCAGGAGTCCAGGACAAGTCCACCTCCAGGAAAAGTCCGCATGGCACTGGAATTGTCACAATTCTATACTTTGCAGCTCACGTCCAAGTTCCAATGACCGCTGCTTCTAGCTGGTAATGATTCAGGTAGACTGGAAAAGCCA
The DNA here is from genome assembly GCF_036850995.1 of Saccopteryx leptura. Classification (NCBI taxonomy): domain Eukaryota; kingdom Metazoa; phylum Chordata; class Mammalia; order Chiroptera; family Emballonuridae; genus Saccopteryx; species Saccopteryx leptura. Next base: position 36,178,415 of record NC_089507.1, read on the forward strand.
TCTGCAGCATGTGTGGAGATGGAGCTTCTGTTCTTCTCTGCCTAGAGAGATGAGACCAGGTTGCTTTTCCCTGGAGCTCTGCGACTGTGGCATGGTAAAGAGAACCTTGGGATACACTAAGCTGGGAAAGAGAGCTCTAAATTAGGATTAGGTCCCAGCCTGAAATATGAATGGGGCATAGGGGGTAGGAGGAATAAAGGAAACACTATATATTAAACAAAGCAGCAGAAAATAGGACTATCAACACCCACAACAGAGATCTTCGAGGGAAGAATAAAAAACCTGTCTATTCAGGCAAGACATAGTTAAGTGGCCCTTGTGCAAATGAGATCAGTTTACCTGCTTCTTGGAAGAAATACCCTAGGCTTGTCCACAGTGTCGTAGAGGGGCTGACGGCCCTGGGCCCTGAAGGGCTTTTTGGTTGTTTCTATGTCTTGGCCACAGTGAACAATGCTGCGGTGAACATGGGGCTGCATGTGTCTTTAGGTACCAATGTTTTGAGTTTTGGGGGTATATACCCAGTAGAGGGATTGCTGGGTCATATGGTAGTTCTATTCTTAATTTTTTGAGGAACCACCATACTTTCTTTTTTTTTTACATTTTTTTTTTTTTTTTTGTATTTTTCTGAAGCTAGAAACAGAGAGAGAGACAGTCAGACAGACTCCCGCATGCGCCCGACCGGGATCCACCCGGCACGCCCACCAGGGGCGACGCTCTGCCCACTGCTCTGCCCACCAAGGGGTGACGCTCTGCCCCTCTGGGGCGTTGCTCTGCCGCGACCAGAGCCACTCTAGCGCCTGGGGCAGAGGCCAAGGAGCCATCCCCAGCGCCCGGGCCATCTTTGCTCCAATGGAGCCCTGGCTGCGGGATGGGAAGATAGAGACAGAGAAGAAGGAGGGCGGGGGGGTGGAGAAGCAAATGGGCGCCTCTCCTATGTGCCCTGGCCGGGAATCGAACCTGGGTCCCCTGCACGCCAGGCCGACGCTCTACCGCTGAGCTAACCGGCCAGGGCCCATACTTTCTTCATTAGTACATAATGGTTGTACTAATTTACATTCCCACCAACAGTGAATGAGGGTTCCTTTTTCTCCACAGCCTCTCCAACATTTGCTATTACCTGTCTTGTTGATAATAGCTAATCTAACAGGTGTGAAGTGGTATCTCATTGTAGTTTTGATTTGCATTTCTCTAAAAGCTAGTGAAGATGAGCATCATTTCATGTATCTATTGGCCATTTGTTTTTTTGCTGGTGGTGGTATTTTTTTTGTTGTTTTTTTTGACAGAGACAGAGAGAGAGAGAGAGGGATAGACAGGGACAGACAGACAGGAACGAAGAGATGAGAATCATCAATCATTAGTTTTTTGTTGTGCATTGTGACACCTTAGTTGTTCATTGATTGCTTTCCATATGTGCCTTGACCACGGGCCTTCAGCAGACCAAGTAACCCCTTGCTCGAGCAAGTGACCTTGGGTCCAAGCTGGTGAGCCTTTGCTCAAACCAGGTGAACCCGCACTTAAGCTGGCGACATCAGGGTCTTGAACCTGGGTCCTCAGCATCCCAGTCCGACACTCTATCCACTGTGCCACCGCCTGGTCAGGCTCTATTGGCCATTTGTATTTCTTCTTGGGAGAAGTGTCTGTTCATGTCCTCTTGCCATTTATTTTATTGGGTTGTTTGCTTGTTTGTTGTTGAGTTTTGTGAGTTCTTTATATATTTTGGATATTAGCCCCTTATTTGAGCTGTTGATCGAAAATATCATCTCCCATTTAGTTGGCTATTTTGTTGTCAGTTTCTTTCACTGCACAAAAGTTTTTTAGTCTGATGTAGTCCCATTCATTTATCTTTGCCTTCACTTCCCTTGCCTTTGGAGTCAAATTCATAAAATGTTCTCTGTGGCCAAGGTCCATGTGTTTAGTACCTATGTTTTCTTCTATGTATTCTATTGTTTCAGATTTTATATTTAGGTCTTTGATCCATTTTGAATTAATTTTTGTACAAGGAGACAAACCATAGTTGAGTTTCATTCTTTTGCATGTGGCTTTCTAGTTTTCCCAGCACCATTTATTGAAGAGGCTTTCTTTTCTCCCTTGTGTGTTTTTGGCTCCTTTGTCAAAGATGATTTGACCATATATGTATGTGGTTTTATTTCTGGGCTTTCTATTCTGTTCCATTGGTCTGAGTGTCTATTTTTCTGTAATACTATGCTGTTTTGATTATCATGGCTCTGTAGTATAATTTGAAGTCAGGTATTATAATGACCCCAGCTTCATTTTTTTTCCTTAGAATTACTTTGGCTATTCAGGGTTTTATGTTCCCATATAAATCTGATGATGTTTTGTTCCATTACTTTAAAAAATGACATTGGAATTTTGAATGGAATTGCATTAAATTTGCTTTGGGTAATATGATTATTTTAACTATGCTTATTCTTACTCTCCAAGAACAAGGAATATTTTTCCATTTCATTGTGTCTTTTTCAGTTTCCTTTGACAATGCTTTGTAATTTTTATCATATAGGTCCTTTATATCCTTTGTTACGTTTATTCCTAGATATTTTATTTTTTTGTTGCAACCGTAGAAGGGATTATTTTTTTGAGTTCATTTTCTTAAGTTTCATTGTTGGCATTTAAGAAAGCAATAGATTTCTGTATGTTAATTTTGTATCCTGTGACCTTACTGTATTGGTTTATTGTTTCTAATAGTCTTTCTGTGGAGTCTTTGGGGTTTTCTATATACAGGATCATATCATCTGCAAAAATTGAAACCTTTACTTCTTCTTTCCCAATATGAATGCCTTTTATTTCTTTCTCTTGTCTGATTGCTCTGGCTAGAACTTTAGTATTACTGAATAGAAGTGGAGAGTAGGCAGCCTGGTCTTGTTCCTGATTTTAAAGGAAAAGTTTTCAGTTTTTGCTATTTAATGTGATGTTAGCTGATGGTTTGTCATAAATGACCTTTACTATGGTGAGGTATTTTTCTTCTATACCCATTTTGTTGAGTGTTTTAAACATAAAATGATGTTGTATGTTATCAAATGCCTTTTCTTCATTTATTGATAGGATCAATGGTTTTGTTCTTTGTTTTGTTGATATGGTATATTATGTTGTTTTACATATGTTGAACCATTCTTGTGATTCTGGGATGAATCCCACTTGATCATGGTGAATTATTTTTTTAATGTGTTGTTGTATTCGGTTTGCTAGTATTTTGTTTAGGATTTTTGTAACTGTATTCATTAGAGATATTGGTCTGTAGTTTTCTTTTTGTGTGTTGTCCTTGCCAGGTTTTGGTATAAGGGTTATGCTGGCCTCATAAAATGTGTTTGGAAGAGTTGCTTCTTCAATTTTTTGGATGACTTTGAGTAGGTTGAGAACCACATCTTCTTTGAATGTTTGATAGAATTCACTAGGTATAGCCGTCTGGCCCTGGACTTTTATTTTTGGGGAAGTTTTTGATAGTTGTTTCTATTTCCTCCCTGCTTATGGGTCTGCTCTAGGCTTTCAACTTCTTCATGATTCAGTCTAGGATGATTATATTGTTCTAGGAATTTATACATTTCTTCTAGATTGTTAAATTTAGTGGCATATAGTTTTTCATAGTATTCTACAGTAATCCTTTGTATATCTATGATATCTGTGCTTATTTCTCCTCTTTCATTTTGGATTTTGTTTATATGAGAATTGTTTACTTGGGCTCTCTTGTTTGTTCATATAAGCCTGTAATTATATGAACTTATCTCTTATTACTGCTTTTGCTGCATCCCAGAGATTCTGATATGTTGTGTTGTCATTTTCATTTGTCTGTATATATCTTTTGATTTCTGCTTTTATTTCTTCTTTGACCCAGTCGTTTTTTAGAAGTATGTTGTTTAATTTCCACATTTTTATGGGTTTGTTTACTTCTTTTTTGAAGTTGAATGCTAGTTTCAAAGCTCTATGGTCAGATAATATGCTTGGTATAATTTCAGTCTTTCTGAATTTGTTGATGTTAGTATTGTGTCCCAACATATGGCCAATTCTTGAGAATGTAACATGTACACTGGAGAAAAATGTATACTCTGACGTTTTGGGATGAAATGTCCTGTAGATGTCTCATATCTAATTGTTCTAGTGTTTCATTTAAGGCCAATATTTCTTTACCAATTTTCTGTTTGGATGAACGATGTAGAGCTATCAGTGGTGTATTGAGGTCTCCAAGTATGATTGTATTTTTGTCGGTTTTTATTTTTAGATCAGTTAGTAGATGTCTTATATACCTTGGTGCTCCTTGGTGTGATGCATATATATTAAGAAGTGTTATGTGTTCTTGAGTCAGTGTCTCCTTTGTCATTATGAAATGATCATCTTTGTCTTATAGTCAGCATTGTTAGATATGTGTATAGCTACACCTCCTTTTCTTTGGATATTATTTGCTTGGAGAATCATTTTCCAGCCTTTCACTTTGAGTCTGTTTTTATCCTTATAGCTTAGATGTGTTTCTTTGCCTTTTAAATAAATTTTTATTAATGGTAATGGGATGACATTAATAAATCAGGGTACATATATTCAAAGAAAACATGTCTAGGTTATTTTGTCATTAAATTATGTTGCATACCCCTCGCCCAAAGTCAGATTGTCCTTCGCCACCCTCTATCTAGTTCTCTGTGCCCCTCCCCCTCCCCCTAACTCTCCCCCTGTCCTCCCTCCCCCCACCCCTGGTAACCACCACACTCTTGTCCATGTCTCTTAGTCTCATTTTTATGTTCCACCAATGTATGGAATCATGTAGTTCTTGTTTTTTTCTGATTTACTTATTTCACTCCTTATAATGTTATCAAGATCCCACCATTTTGCTGTAAATGATCTGATGTCATCGTTTCTTATGGCTGAGTAGTATTCCATAGTGTATATGTGCCACATCTTCTTTATCCAGTCTTCTATTGAAGGGCTTTTTGGTTGTTTCCATGTCTTGGCCACTGTGAACAGTGCTGCAATGAACATGGGGCTACATGTGTCTTCACGTATCAATGTTTCTGAGGTTTTGGGGTATATACCCAGTAGAGGGATTGCTGGGTCATAAGGTAGTTCTATTTGCAGTTTTTTGAGGAACCACCATACTTTCCTCCATAATGGTTGTACTACTTTACAGTCCCACCAACAGTGAATGAGGGTTCCTTTTTCTCCACAGCCTCTCCAACATTTGCTGTTACCCGTCTTGTTGATCATAGCTAATCTAACAGGGGTGAGGTGGTATCTCATTGTAGTTTTGATTTGCATTTCCCTAATAACTAATGAAGCTGAGCATTTTTTCATATATCTGTTGGCCATTTGTATCTCTTCCTGGGAGAAGTGTCTATTCATGTCTTCTTCCCATTTTTTTATTGGATTGTTTGTTTGTTTGTTGTTGAGTTTTATGAGTTCTTTGTAAATTTTGGAAATTAGGCCCTTATCTGAGCTGTTGTTTGAAAATATCATTTCCCATTTAGTTGGCTGTCTGTTTATTTTTATATCAGTTTCTCTTGCTGAGCAAAAACTTTTTATTCTGATGTAGTCCCATTCATTTATCTTTGCCTTCACTTCTCTTGCCATTGGAGTCAAGTTCATAAAATGTTCTTTAAAACCCAGGTCCATGAGTTTAGTACCTATGTCTTCTTCTATGTACTTTATTGTTTCAGGTCTTATATTTAGGTCTTTGATCCATTTTGAATTAATTTTAGTACACGGGGACAGGCTGTAGTCGAGTTTCATTCTTTTGCATGTGGCTTTCCAGTTTTCCCAACACCATTTGTTGAAGAGGCTTTCTTTTCTCCATTGTGTGTTGTTGGCCCCTTTATCAAAGATTATTTGACCATATATGTGTGGTTTTATTTCTGGGCTTTCTATTCTGTTCCATTGGTCTGAGTGTCTATTTTTCTGCCAATACCATGCTGTTTTGATTATTGTGGCCCTATAATATATTTTAAAGTCAGGTATTGTAATGCCCCCAGCTTCATTCTTTTTCCTTAGGATTGTTTTGGCTATTCGGGGTTTTTTATAGTTCCATATAAATCTGATGATTTTTTGTTCCATTTCTTTAAAAAATCTCATAGGGATTTTGATGGGAATTGCATTAAATTTGTATATTGCTTTGGGTAATATGGCCATTTTGATTATATTTATTCTTCCTATCCAAGAACAAGGAATGTTTTTCCATCTCATTGTATCTTTTTCGATTTCCCTTAACAATGCTTTGTAATTTTCATTATATAGGTCCTTTACATTCTTTGTTATGTTTATTCCTAGGTATTTTATTTTTTTTGTTGCAATCGTGAAGGGGATTATTTTTTTGAGTTCGTTTTCTAATATTTCATTGTTGGCATAGAGAAAGGCTATGGACTTCTGTATGTTAATTTTGTATCCTGCGACCTTACTGTATTGGTTTATTGTTTCTAATAATCTTTTTGTGGAGTCCTTCGGGTTTTCGATGTATAGGATCATATCATCAGCAAAAAGTGATACCTTTACTTCTTCTTTTCCAATATGGATGCCTTTTATTTCTTTGTCTTGTCTGATTGCTCTGGCCAGAACTTCTAGCACCACGTTAAATAAGAGTGGAGAGAGTGGACAACCCTGTCTTGTTCCTGATTTAAGGTAGAAAGTCCTCAGTTTTTTGCCGTTTAAAATGATGTTGGCTGATGGTTTATCATATATGGCCTTTATCATGTTGAGATATTTTCCTTCTATACCCATTTTGTTGAGAGTCTTAAACATAAAATTGTGTTGTATTTTATCAAAAGCCTTTTCTGCATCTATTGATAAGATCATGTGGTTTTTGTTCTTTGTTTTGTTGATATGGTGTATTACGTTAACCGTTTTGCGTATGTTGAACCATCCTTGAGATTCTGGGATGAATCCCACTTGATCATGATGTATTATTTTTTTAATATGTTGTTGTATTCGGTTTGCCAGTATTTTGTTTAGAATTTTAGCATCTGTATTCATTAGAGATATTGGTCTGTAGTTTTCTTTCTTTGTGCCATCCTTGCCAGGTTTTGGTATGAGGGTTATGTTGGCCTCATAAAATGTGTTTGGAAGTATTGCTTCTTCTTCAATTTTTTGGAAGACTTTGAGTAGAATAGGAACCAAGTCTTCTTTGAATGTTTGATAGAATTCACTAGTATAACCGTCTGGGCCTGGACTTTTATTTTTGGGGAGGTTTTTAATAGTTTTTTCTATTTCCTCCCTGCTGATTGGTCTGTTTAGGCTTTCTCCTTCTTCATGACTCAGTCTAGGAAGGTTGTATTGTTCTAGGAATTTATCCATTTCTTCTAGATTGTTGTATTTGGTGGCATATAATTTTTCATAGTATTCTACAATAATTCTTTGTATATCTATGATGTCTGTGGTGATCTCTCCTCTTTCATTTTGGATTTTATTTATTTGAGTCCTGTGCCTTTTTTCCTTGGTGAGTCTTGCTAAGGGTTTGTCAATTTTGTTGATCTTTTCAAAGAACCAGCTCCTTGTTTTATTGATTTTTTTCTATAGTTTTTCTGTTCTCTATTTCATTTATTTCTGCTCTGATTTTTATTATCTCCTTTCTTCGGCTGGTTTTGGGTTGTCTTTGTTCTTCTTTTTCTAGTTCCTTAAGGTGTGAAGTTAAGTGGTTTATTTCGGCTCTCTCTTGTTTGTTCATATAGGCCTGAAGTGATATGAACTTTCCTCTTATTACTGCTTTTGCTGCATCCCAGAGATTCTGATATGTCGTATTTTCATTTTCATTTGTCTGTATGTATCTTTTGATCTCTGCGCTTATTTCTTCTTTGACCCATTCATTTTTTAGAAGTATGTTGTTTAGTTTCCACATTTTTGTGGGTTTTTCCCCCTCTTTTTTACAGTTGAATTCTAGTTTCAAGGCTTTATGATCAGAAAATATGCTTGGTACAATTTCAATTTTTCTAAATTTGCTGATATTGTCTTTGTGGCCCAACATATGGTCAATTCTTGAGAATGTTCCATGTACACTAGATGTGTTTCTTGAAAGCAGCATACAGTTGGATTTTCTTTATGATCCATTCTGCTACTCTGTGTCTTTTTATTGGTAAGTTCAATCCATTTACGTTTAATGTAATTATTGACACGTGAGGGTTTCCTATTGCCATTTTAAATAATGCTAATAGCTGTATTTATTGTTTGGTTCTTCTCTTTTGTTTTTCTGTCATTTGTTTTTATTTGGTTATATTCCATACTTCTTTTCTCTGTTTCTTCATTTTTTAAGCCATGTGTTTCAGTAGTGGTATTTTCAGGGGTGGTTGCCATTAGGTAATTAAAATAATATATATCATATTCATTGTAGTCCATTATCTCATGAGTTCTGCACTCCATCCTCCTTTGTTACTGCTAATTTTTGTCTTCTCCCCTTTTTTGTTTTTATTGTCACAGATTATTCTTGTTTTTATTTTGGTCTTGTTGGAGCTTTTACTTGTGATTTTGTGTGTGTGTGTGTGTGTGTTTTGTTCTTTGTATCTGGTCAGATAACGCCCTTTAGTATTTCCTGAAGTGGAGATTTTCTGGTTATAAACTTTCTCATCTTTTCTATATCTGTGAATGTTTTTATTTCCCCTACATATTTGAAGGAAATCTTTGATGGATATAGTATTCTTGGCTGGAAGTTCCTCTCTTTCAGTACTTTAAATATTGGGGTCCACTCTCAGGCTTGCAGAGTTTCTGCTGAGAAATCTGATGATAACCTAATGGGCCTTCCTTTCTATGTTGTAGTCTTCTTTTCCCTGGCTGCCTTGAGGATTTTTTCTTTGTCATTGATTTGTGATAATTTCATTACGATGTGCCTTGGAGTAGATCTGTTTGAGTTAAGGTAATCAGTGTTCTGTTTGCTTCTTGGATTTGAGGCTCTAATTCTTTCTACAGGCTTGGGATATTCTCATTATTTGTTTGAATATGTTCTCCATTCCTTTTTCTCTCTCTACTCCTTCAGATATACCTGTTAACTCTTATATTGCTCTTTTCAGACAATTATTGTAGGGCTTTCTCAGTTTTTTAAATTTGTGAGTTTCTCTCTTCTTCTCTCTGTAGTATCTCTAGTTGCTTGTCTTCTATGTTAGTACTCTCTTCTGTCTGGCCTGTTCTATTAGTTAAGCCTGTCATCTCATTTTTCAGTTCATGTATTGAGTTTTTGATCTGTTTGGTTCCTTTTTATAGCTTCAATTTCCTTGAAGTATTCTTTTTGTTCATTAAATTGTTTTTTGAGCTCACTAAATTGCCTTTTAGAGCTTTCTTGTATTTCACTGAGTATTTTTAGGACTTCAATTTTGAATTCCCTGTCATTTAACTCCAAGGTTTCCATGTAATTGAAATTTTTTTCTAGAGATTTTTTATCTATCTGAGCTACGTCTCTGTCTTTGGATCCATGATATTTTATTTCTTTTTTCTTAATAGCATTTGAGAGTGGTATTGTTAATAACACTAATAAGAGATAATTAAGAAAGTAAAATAAAAGTTTAAAAATACAGTGAAAGAAATGAAAATTCTATAATGATAGTGGAACAAAAACTACAGAGAACAAGGAATAGAAATTGAGGAGAGATGACAAAATAGAGAAAAAATGTAGTCAGAAACAAGCAAAATGTCACAAAAAAATAGTCTGAAATATAATAATTTGATAAGTGATGATTGGATGAGAGCGGAAAAAAGAAGAAAAAAAGGTAAAGGAGAAGAAACGAGAAGGGAGAATAAAGAGAAAGAGAGGACAAAAAATAGAATACAAAACAAAGAAAAAGAAAAAAGAAAGAAAAAAAAAAACCCAGAAGTAAAGGTTTCTGAAACGAAACCCTCACAAAAAACAGGAATGAAAAATGTAACAACTGTGAATAATGTAGTTCAAAAGAAAAATAATAGAAAAAGAAAAAGGAAAGAAGTAAAAGTGACAAAAACTGTTAAAAAAAAAGTAATTTTTTTCCTGGTTTTGAGAGGTAGCTTCTTCCCTTTTTTTTAGCAGGTGCTACTGTACTACGAGTTGGCCTCTGCGTGGCTCTTTGGCAGAGGTCTGCTGATGTCTCACTGTGGCAATGGCGTAGGCTGGGCCTCAGTCCCGTTGACAGGTGGGGCTTGTTAGGGCTTTGCAATTTTCTGGCTCTAGTAATGGGAGTGTCAGTTTTCCGGGCACCTGTTCATATGTCCCTCCCATGGGAGCTAGCAGCCTGGAGACTTAGTTGTGGGGTCCACCTCAGCCACTGTCTTGCAGCAAGGGAATCTATGCACAGCCAGGTCCCCCCTCAGTACTGCTCAAAGCACAGTTCTGGGGAAGGCAGTGGGAACCAGAGCCACTAGCATGAGCACGCAGGGCAAGGCACAGACCAAGGGCCAAGTTCCTTTATGTTACACACAGGCAAAATTCTATGGGCCAGCGGGCTTTTCTGGCATGGCTCAGCATGCCGTAGTTTTGATCTCTATGGGCTTTTCCCATTTGCCCTGCTTGGTAGCTGGGGACAGGCCACGTATGTGTCCAGCTCCCACAACTACACACAGACAGTGCAGCCACCGTGCAGGCGCCCAGCCCTGGCATTCTCAGGCCAAGAGTCCTGGCCCATGTGCATGCCCGGCGTGGAGCTGGTAAAGTCCAAAGATCCTGGTGCCCTCACAGGTACCCAGTGCTGCGGATTGTGGAGTGGGGAGTGCTCAAAAATGCTGGTGTTCACGCAGATGCCCAGCGTTGTTAATCTCAGGCAAAGCACCTCAGCCTGCGCTCTGCTCGCTCCCCATGCTGGTGATGCTAGGGGGAGTCGCTAGCGCTGCTGGGAATACACAAAGAGGCTTGCGCCGGCCCACACGGGCACCCCGTGCTGGTAATTTTAGGTGGATCCCACCACCTGTGTGCGCGCCCAGTGTCGGTGATCTCAGGTAGAGCCAGTGTGATCTTTCCTTTGTTTGGGCACCCACCCTTCCTCTGCTCCATCCCTATTAGTTCAGCCTCTCCTCTTCGCTGGGCTCCAAACAAAAGTGCCTCTACTTCAGATTAGCACGGAAAGCGAAATGCTCCGTCCTCCATTTTATATATTCAGCCACTTTTTCACCCAGTCATACCTTTGTCTGGTGTGTGTAAATTTTGGGTGCTCCTAATTTTTTTTTTCTCTGTATTTAGTTGTTAAATTTGTCGAAATTTCAAGGGGAGAGATTAGGAGTATCTCTCATGCCACTATTTCTCTGCCATCACTCTAAACTTATTTAAAAGATAGTTTAATTGAAGTAGATTAGGATACAAGTTATGAGTCAATAAAGTCTAAATTTAACTATATAAATAAATACAAAATTTTAAAACCTATTCACTTAGATTTAACTATTTTTATTATAAAAAGACATCAGAGTTATTTTAAGAAACAAACATTCTAGACTATATGTTTTTAAAAATTCTGCCTGGTAAGAAACTTAAAATCAACTGCTTGTTTACTGAGAAATGGGAAAATCTGAAGTTGCGATATATTATCTATTCATAAGTGCTTTAAATCCCTGGAAACGTACTGGTGTTTTAGCAGAACTTGATTTACACATATTTTAGGAACACATTTATTCAACAAACATTTATCTAGATTCTGCTATAGGGCTGTCAGTGTATGTATCTTATAGTTGCGGCACTATGATACATTATTAGCTGATGTGTATTACAGGTAACCCAGATGGGGCCCTGCAAACCAAGGTGTACCTTTGTATGCACACTTAAAAACCCTCATTGTGGCTTTGCTCAGGTAGGATCCTTGGAGCCATGTTGGGGTAGAGGGTTTGGGGCAAACAAGCCTTGAATTGTGTTTTCTCTGTATTTTGTTTATTTGGTTCACATTGGCAAATTATTTTAAGTAAACTTAGTTTTCCACAACCTTAAAAAATGGCTTTTTATGTAGTCTAAAACTTTTCACCGTCATGAGTTGTAGGGGTCTGCCTGAGGAGCTATGTCCTTTGCACGATCACTGGGTATTGAATTTAACTCGTTCTTCCTGTGAGGTGGGGTGAGGGCCAGTGAGCCGAGGTGCCTCCTGTGAGGGGCAGCAGAAAGGCAAACACGGTTTCTCTGTGAAAGTCAGCCCCATGACAACCCCTCGCTCATACAGACCATTAGAGTAGAGAGATCTAAACAGAAGCAATGGTTCTTAGCTAGAAGATAAAAATGCAGAATAAATGAAAGAATAAAATGACACATTTAGGATAATCGGGCTCAAATTTGAATAACTTTTATGCAGACACAAGAAAAAATGACATTACATTTTTTAATAGAAAGCATCATCAATAAGGAAGTAGGGAAAGTTGAAAAAGTTGGTTAACAGGGTGTTTGTGTTTAACAAGAGCACAGTGCTTTTGACAAGTAGGATTCAGTGAAAGCCTGACATTACACCAGTGTTTCTGTGAAGAAGCAGATGGGGAGGAGCTACTGGACTAACCTTTATTGGTGTCTGTCGGTAAAGACATTATTTAAAATAGTGTGCATCTTCCCGTGGGCTGAGGAGAGAAGTGCATTTTCCTCTGTGTTCTGCCAACACTGGTGGAGGCAACTGCCAGACCCAATGCCAAAACCAAACCATGACCGATCCTGGAAGAAAATGTCTTTCCTTCCCATGTGCACATCCGAGGCAGGAGAAGCAAACCTGGGTGTGTAAGGCAGACTCATTTCTGAGCAGTGTCACAGGCTTTTCAGCTCTATAGGGTGTACTTTTTCATTTTGCAAGGCACCAATGGACCAAGAATAAATCTTTTTCTTGTATGTTGGCAGTCTGCAAATGCTTGGATTATTCTGCAACTTTTGGGACCCTTTTGAATGCTTTAGTGTTTATAAACAGGACCACCATTTCAAAGGGAAGATGAATGAGGTGCTTGTTACTGGTGGGCAACACTTTTCTCTGGCTCATTCTTTTCCATTTCTTGCTGCTGTTGTGGGGCAACAAGAAATATGTGTCTCAGAAGAACCCTCTACTCCCTGCCCCACCCTTGGGAAGGACAGAGCCTGGTTGGGCTCCCAGGAAGGAAGTGTACTAAGATACTAAGAGGGTCGTCTTTTTTTTTGCCCTGTTTGGGGTCTGCATCTGTGCTGAAGAAGCTAGCAGGACCTTGTCCAGTCCCTGGCACTGGGCACAGACCTCATTCAGGCTGTAGTCTTGTTTTATAACAGCATAGTGCTTTTGGTTGGTATTTCTTGAAGCAGTTACCCTGGTAACTTAGCACAGTGGTGGAAGCCTAGTGTATATAAACTAGGATTTGAGTTCTAGTCCTGACCATTGCTCTTACCAGGGTTGTGACTATTAGCTACTGACAACTCTCCTTGCCTTTCAAACTTGTCCACGTTTGGTATGTCACTCCCTCACCTCACATCTTTCCCCGCCCACTGCAAGTCCGCTGCTGCCGTCAGCAACCCATTGCTCCTGGACTTGATTGGGAAATTCGGGGTGTGCTTTCACTGCTTCCTCTGTGTGCAGCAGACGATGCCCTCCTTGCAGCACTCTTTTCCTTTGGCTTCTAGGACCTGACCCTGCCAAGGTTTTCAACCTACCCGGGTTTTTACCTTCTTTTCCCAGCCCCTTGATTGTCCGCACTCCCCAAGGCTTCGTCCTGCTTCTCTGAGCAGCTCAGCCTCTGCCGGGGGGTCTAGTGGAGGCGGCAGTGAGCAGCGGCAGAGAGCTTGGGCTTGGCTGAGCGCTGCTTGGGTTTGACTCTTGACTTCACCTACTGCTTTCCATGAATCATCTGATTTCTCTGGTTCAGTCTCTTCGTTTGTAAAATGAGAATGCTGACAATTTCTACATTGTAGGGTTGTGAGGATCCAGTGAGCACTGAGGTCCAGCATGAGCTCTACAGCCATACCTCCACTATATCACTGGGAGCATGTTTCTTTATATCCCCAACATCTGTTCACACACAGTGCTTGGCACCTATTGCGTGGATTTTTTTTTCTCATAAAACTCCTGAGAGGTAGCACAGTTCTCATACTTAAAATGGCACACCACAGACCCAGAATACGTTCGTGATTGACCAAGTCACATTGTTAGGTCAAGAGCGGGAACTCATTCATTAAAGGCAAATCCTCAACCCCAATATGCCTTGACGTTGAGAGTCAGGGCCTCTACCAATGGGACAGTGGCAGGGTAAGGCTTGTGGCCAGAATTTACCCCTTAGCACTTCCGAGACCTTGCAGAGCCACTCAGATGCCTGAGCCTTAGTTTTTCCATCTGTTAAGTAGGGATAATTATCTCTGCCCTGCTGTCATTCAGTTATTGACATAAAAATCTACTAATACTTGTATTAAATGGGTGTTTTAATTATCTTGTAATTATCTGGTAGTTTATAATCGTTAATACGGTCTAAAGTGAGACTGTCAGGGTTTGAATTCCAATTTTGCCACCCACCTAACTCTCCCTGCCTCCGTTTTCTCATCTGCATAGGCAATAATGATGGTTCTTTTTTCATGAGCTTGTTATGAGGTTAAGAGGTTGAGTTAAGAGGACCTGGCTCATATATAGTAAGGTCTCAATAAGTGTTCCATGCTCTTGTTTGTTGTTATTACAATTTAATTTTTTTTATTATTTTTTTACCAAATGAAAGGTATGCTTCTGAAAACCCTGAGTGAAAGTGGAAAAAAAATTTTTTTAGGTGGCAGTAATAAACTAAAGATTATTATGGAAATTTTGCTCATGATCATGTCAGGCTTCTTCCCCAGAAATCCAACTATCTAAATCCTGTTATTTATTTCTTTAGTTTTCTGAACTCCATACCAGCTGTCTCTTAAAGCTTAAGAATGTGGGGCTGCTATGCTGTGTGCGTTCTGATGCAGGGTGTCCCGTTGAACCGGCCTTGCCTAGTGATGTGCACACATGGGGCAGCAGTCCAGTTCCTTCTGAAGGAACAGGGATTGACATGTAAGAGAAGCTGAAAGCTTAGGTGGTTTATCTTAATCAATTTTTGGAGGCTACACTGAAGTTATGATAACCTCTATTTCTGGTATGGTTTTTTTTTTGGGGGGGGAGTATTAACGTGTGTCATTGCTAGGTTTATTCTTGACTAGAACATTTTCTCAAAGAGAAACTAAAACCATTATTTTCACCTCATAGCATTTACAGAACATGTAAAGTCTTTACCAGACCAGCCACACAAGTTTCTGATTTGGTGGGGGCGTTTCTGTGCAAGTGCTGGGAGGTGCCGTGCCTGACCCCGCGCTCTAACCCCGCGCCCTCTGCCTGTCCCGCAGGAAGCCTGCGTGCCTGTGGCCCCTCGGACTGCTTTAGTAAGGCCATGCCGCCGCGGAAAAAGAGAAGACCCGCCTCCGGGGATGACTTATCTGCCAAGAAGAGCAGACATGAGAGGTATGTCCACACAGTACACAGAACTGACGACAGAAGCACCGGAGAGGCACGGTCCTGCCCACTCCCCTGTGGGTCTTCTCTGTGTAGACGCCACTGGAGCATGGTTTTGGTTTTGCAAGGCAAACTCTCAAAGTGTAATTATTTCATGTCTCTTAATTTGATGCGTGGGTTTATAAAACAAAAACACATTAGGTAGTTTGAATTCTTAGAATTTAAGTTTTATCTTAGCCACCAATCTGCCAAAACTAGTGTAGGGTTTCTTTCTTTCCTTTTCATGGGCTTGCTGCCTGTGCGTGTTGACCACAGGATTGGTGTGTGTGCGCACTAAATGCCATCACAGGAATCCGTAACTGCCTCTGCAGGGGACCAGGTCCGTGGCTGAGAGGGCTGCCTGTGCCTGTGCTCTTAGCCTGCCGTGAGTGTTAGCTGAGCTGAGGTTTCTGTGCAGAAGAGTGAGCATTTGTTAGAAACAGATTTGTTAGAAAATTTGTTTAAACCACTTCTCTTTAAGACTAGTGAACTGTGAATTTTGGTAACTCCAAAGGTTTGTAGATTTGTTTATTTTAGGCATCTTGATTATTTCCTCATGATTTTTAATGTCATTTTTTTCCTTCTCTTTTTTTTTAAACAATGAAAAAATTCTATCTCCTTTTATGTTAGCTCTGTGGGTCTCTTCACGAAGGGGCCTGAATTTGCACATCTATAAATCAAGGAGATTTAGATGAGATTTCTGTTTCTTGCTTTGATACTTAATATGCTACAACTCAGCTGGAGAGATAGGGAGGTAGACTGAAAATGCACAAATAATGTCACTGTTTGTATCCCAAATAAGTAGGAAATACAATATTACTTAAAAGAAGATAGCAGTGATTTAGAAAATAATCACCAGCAATGTTTAGACCAGTGCTTTTTGGCATTAAGAGGCCAGGTTACTTTCTACTTCCTTGGCAGTGTAGATTTGATATCGGGGAATTATTCCATTTTAATAATCACAAAGCATGTTATGACTGTATGTAGTGTTCATTATTTTTTCCACCACTGTCTAATATAATTAAGTATGCTAAAGCATTTCCGTGGTCACCCAAGGGAGAGGGAGCTATAGCATTATCTGAGTTTCATTCTTAGTCTTTCTATATATTTTTAAATAACTTTTTACATATTATAGTGTTCATCCATTTCGAGTGTACAAATTCAGTGGTTTTTACGAAGTCATTAGAGTTGTATAGCTATCACTACAGTCCAGTTTTAGAAGACTTCAGTCACCTCAGTTAGGTCCTAGATGCCCATTCACATTCGTTCCGTGTTCTCATCACCAGTCCTAGGCAACCATGAATCTACTTTCTAGCTCTTACAGATTTGCCTTTTCTGGTCATTTTATCTCACTTAGATAAATGGTTTTTGAGGTTTATCATGTTATATAGCCTATATCAGTTTTTTTTTCTTTTACTGGCTGAATGGTATTCCATTATTCTTTTTCATGTATTTAAGCGATTCAAGCATGACAGTGTTGTATATAGGTCTCTAGGTTATTGACCAGTTAAAGACTTTGAGCTGAGCTGAGATAGGAATGTTCAGGCCCTGGATAGGAGCATATCTGTTTGAACCCTAGGAAAGTATCTGCCTTTGTTTCTAGGTATTATGACCACCTTTTATTGAAGAAATACAAAACTGGTGGTTTACATTTTCAATATCTTACCACCCTATAACCATGGCTTTTTTTTTTTTTTTTTTTTGGTATTGAAACTCAGAATTTCTAATCATATGTATATACAGATATTATTCTGGTGAATGTGCAGGTCATGAATAAATGCTCATTAAAAAAGAATTATATGATTTTTATATACTGTGATGGTAAATGAAAATTATAATAAGTGTTTATATATAACTAGGCAATTTATATATGAATAAAGGATAAGAAAAATGTATACTTATAGTTTTTTTAATCTAAATTACTGTTTGTAAAGATACTGTCTGCTGTCCTGTCCCCACATAGAGACAACATCAGCCCTCAGCCCAGGTTGTTATGAAGTAAGACATTCCTGCCAAAGGTCACGGTGTTGTTGGAAGGAGGCTCTGTGCTTCCTGATTTTGTTCTTCAGCTAGTGCTGGCTGTTTCCACAGTCCTAGGAGTTGTAGGCAATGGCAGAAGCTAGGGTATCTCTGTACTTCTCTCTCCTGAGGTTTTTAAAGTTAACCTAATCAAGAAACATCCACGAGACTTTATGTGATCCAAATGAATACCTGATTTTATTTTTCATGGAAGCTTGAATAGTTTAATGTTTCTTTTTATTAGCGTTTCCTTCAGGTGTGTAATACTGACAGGTTCTTCCTTAGACTGTGCTCTGCGCCTAACCTGACACTCATAAGACACAGAAGTCAGGAGCACTTAATGTGAGCCATGAGTGACTTCCAGGGTCATCAATTGAAGAAAACACTGTACACATTTCTTGCTGTATCTCAGTATCATTCTGTAGTTAGTTCTGGCAAGTGAGGGGGAAGGGGGTCTATCCAATACCTGTTCTGTTCAGTTTTTACTGATTATTCGTTAATCAGAGAAAAACCTGTATTTAGTGCTTACCACTTAATTTTGTATTGGGTGTGACTTGTTTGAAACTAGTTATAAAAGCTGAAGCTTCAAATGCAGGAGGGAAAATACTTAAAATATATTTGAAATGCCAATTCAGTAGATGTATGGTTTTGGTAAATGAATAAAACCTATCTGCCACTTAAAAAGAACTCAGAATCTTTACTTTAAATAACTTAAAACTGCTTTCTCAATTTCTAGCATGTATAGAAAATATGATTCAACTAGAATAAAGACTGAAGAAGAAGCTTTTTCAAGTAAGAGGTGCTTAGAGTGGTTCTATGAATATGCAGGTAGGTAATCATTTATGTCATCTAAGACTGATCCTCATGAAAATGGGGACTACCTTAGAGGAGATTAGGAAATTAAAAAATCTGTACTTTGCGAATTTGGTGTGTATATATGTGTCCCCGTTTGAGGGAGAGAACATCATTGAAACAATCACTGAATGTCCTATTTATAGCCAGCAGCTAAGCCAATGAATTCAGAACACTAGAAGTGAACTGAAAGATGAAATGCACTTGGGAGAAATACTTTGGATTGCTAGGAAACCTATTTCACATGCTGGTAATGGGTAATTATTTGGTTTACACATTGATGTTAAAATAAGCTTTGCTGCTTTGAACTTGTATGTCGTGCAACAGAGTTCCTTATATTAAGTGTCTTTATTTTGAAAGATCATTTGACAGAAAAGGTGTGTTTTGTCATTTAAATGTGTTAAATTCAGTCCCATTTTTTCAGCTTACTATAATTGGTTGGATAATGTAATACTGAAAACTAGGCTTTGGTTGTTATCATGGCTGTGTGTGCTATAAAAGGGAAAAGGAAATTTTTCAGACAGGTTGGAGCTGGATGTCTTTTACCTTTCCTTTTCCCTAATGGATTGTCTATCAATTTGACTCTCCCAGCATCCTTTAAAACAATGTTCCTGTCATCAGTCTACCTCCACCCCACCCCACCTCACTTAAAGATCCCTGTTGCCTACAGGGTGAAAGAGCTAATTCCCTGCCATCCCTTTGTCTGAAGTGCCTTTCTCCATTTTTCCATCTGACAAGATGCTGTACAACTTTAAAGCCCCCTGATTAGCTGAATAGCTTTTGTACTTCTCCAGGACATTGTTCATAACTATGTAGTTCTAATACAGGGGTCCCCAAACTACGGCCCGCGGGCCACATTGCGGCCTCCTGAGGCCATTTATCCGGCACCTGCCCGCACTTCTGGAAGGGGCACCTCTTTCATTGGTGGTCAGTGAGAGGAGCATAGTTCCTATTGAAATACTGGTCAGTTTGTTGATTTAAATTTACTTGTTCTTTATTTTAAATATTGTATTTGTTCCCGTTTTGTTTTTCTACTTTAAAATAAGATATGTACAGGGTGCATAGGGATTTGTTCATAGATTTTTTTACAGTCCGGCCCTCCAACGGTCTGAGGGACAGTGAACTAGCCCCCTGTGTAAAAAGTTTGGGGACCCTGTTCTAATACTATCTACTGGGTATCAAAGTGAGGATTTCTCCCATGGCCTGATCTTGCCATTTCCCCCCACCCTACCCTTTTTCTAGTAAGCACCTTGCCCCTTTTGGCCATAGAGATCGTTCCAGGGGCTGACAGGCAATCCAGGCCAGGCCAGTCAGATAAAATTTTGTGGGATTATCAGGAAACTGGGAGAAGACTCTTCCTCTTCCTGGGTGGACTTGAAGAGATGCAGCCCTGATTCCTGTAGTTCAGTGCTGGTCACCCTAGTCCCTACCGCCCACTAGTGGGCGTTCCAGCTTTCATGGTGGGCGGTAGCAGAGCAACCAAAGTATAAATAAAAAGATAGATTTAACTATAATAAGTTTTTTTATAAAGATTTATTCTGCCAAACTTAGCGAAAATCCGACATAAAGTACTTGGTAAGTAATTCTTATTATATGCTTTAACTTGCTGTAACTCTGCTTTATAAATTTTATAAAGTAAAGTTACTTCCCTACTTTATAAATCACCATTACTGTGGAACTGGGTGGTTAGAAAATGTTACTACTAACAGAGATACAAAAGTGGGCGGTAGGTATAAAAAGGTTGGCTACCCCTGCTGTAGTTCATTGGGTTTTTGTGAGCCTCCCCATCATTTCTTGAACTAGCTTGAACTGGATTTTGTTTGCAGAGTATAAACACTAGTACAAACACTTACATGGTATTAGAATGTATGTTTTCACATTTATGTCATAAGAACACGAATCTCTTGAAAGCATTTTGTCTTCCAAGTAAAAAGGTTGGACACTTGTCCAGGTGTTCAGTACGTGACTGCTAAACGAGTTAGGAGTTCTCTCATGTTTGTATCACTGTGACTATGAAGAGCTTTTACTTTCTTCTTGGCTCACATTTATTGTTATGAAATTATAAAAGGGAAATTTTAAACATAAAAGGAACACTTAATCCCACCATTGTAGCACAGCTATTTGGATTTTTTTTGTGTCTTCTTTTATAAGTAAGCATAAAATTTTCCATAGCATAAGCTACACTTTTGTTTTATTTTTTCTTTTTTTTGTTTTATATTTTTCTGAAGTTGGAAACGGGAGGCAGACAAACTCCCGCATGCGCCCGACCGGGATCCACCCGGCATGCCCGCCAGGGGGCAATGCTCTGCCCATCTGGGGCGTCGCTCTGTTGTGACCAGAGCCATTCTAGCGCCTGAGGCAGAGGCCACAGAGCCATCCTCAGCACCCGGGCCAACTTTGCTCCAATGGAGCCTCGGCTGCGGGAGGGGAAGAGAGAAACGGAGAGGAAGGAGAGGGGGAGGGGTGGAGAAGCAGATGGGCGCTCCTCCTGTGTGTCCTGGCTGGGAATCGAACCCGGGACTGCTGCATGCCAGGCCGACGCTCTACCACTGAGCCAACTGGCCAGGGCTTTGTTTTCTTTAAAAGAGAGCAGGCACCTGACCAGGCGGTGGCGCAGTGGATAGAGCGTCGGACTGGGATGCATAGGACCCAGGCTCGAGACCCCGAGGTCGCCAGCTTGAGTGCAGGCTCATCTGGCTTGAGAAAAAAGCTCACCAGCTTGGATCCAAGGTCGCTGGCTCGAGCAAGGGGTTACTCAGTCTGCTGAAGGCCCATAGTCAAGGCACATATGAGAAAGCAATCAATGAACAACTAAAGTGTTGCAACGAAAAACTGATGATTGATGCTTCTCATCTCTCTCTGTTCCTGTCTGTCTGTCCCTATCTATCCCTCTCTCTGACTCTCTCTCTGTCCCTGAAAAAAAATAAAATAAAAGAGAGCAGGTACACTTTTCCTACTTGTTTGCTTTCCTCTGGCTCAGAAAGACTACATTTGGGATAAAGCTTAAGCCACATTCTTTAGGATCCTTGAGATCCCTGCTGGTGGTTCCTGGTAGTCCATTTCTGGGAGAGAGGTTTCTGTGGGTATGGCTAGCTCTATTTTTACACCTGTCCTCACCCCATTTCCTCCTCCTTCTATACCTTAATAGGGAAAATGGTTTGAAATTGGGAATAATTAAAATCTCTAAATAGTACCTCTGTCACTTTTAATATCCTAACCACATGAATAAAAACTAGATCAGTATAATTCAGGGATGACTTCTGGTTGTGTTGTAGGGTGGGTCTGTGGGAGCAGTCAGTGAGGCCTCAGGCCCCCTGGAATGAAGAGGGCTTTACCACCCATGGTGTGCTCACTTTCCCCAGGAGAGAGCCAGCTGGTTTGGGCCGACTCTCAGTACTTTGGTCTGCATGGGGTTAAAGAGGCAACTAGGGCCGTGGTGTGCTGTTGGTTCACATGGCTGGGCCTTTAGTTCTTTGCAGAGCTCTCAGTTCACTCCTGTCCTTGCTCTCTGCTGACTGTGGCTTCTGCAGCCTAAGTCCCGCTCTCCAGCTTCTGTTGGCCTGTTCACCCCAGCTCCCCTTTGTACATTCTAGCATGTGGTGTAACTTTTTTTTTTTTTAATATTCAGTGATAGAAGATGAGGCAGAGACAGACTCCTGCATGCGCCCTGACCAGGATTCACTAGGCAAGCCCATTAGGGGGCGATGCTCTGCCCATCTGGGGCTCTTGCTTTGTTGCAACCTGATTCGTTTTTTTAGCACCTGAGGCAGTGGCCATGGAGCCATCCTCAGTGCCCGGGGCCAACTTACTACAATCGAGCCATGGCTGCAGGAGGGGAGAAGAAAGAGGGAGAAGCAAGAAGGAATAGAGGTGGAGAACCAGATGGTCACTTCTGTGTGTCCTGGCCGGGAATTGAACCCAGGACATCCATACACTGGGCCAACTAATTACTTTTTAAATTCCTGTCAGCTCAATAACCAACTCTCAGAAACTTAATAAGTGAAACCCCCGCTGCCGGAGGCTCTTGCGCCTGTCTCTGAGGTTTACTCCCTTTCATACATTGGTACTTGAGTTCTCTGTGACTTTAGAAAGATGGTGGGGTAAAGCGAGGGACTGTTATATAGACCTCTATGTGAAACTGGAATCCCATTTTTTTGTTGTTGTTGGAATGAAAATAACCAGTTTTACATACATTTTCTAATAACTTGTACTTTCTGGGAATATATCTAAGATTAAAGAATTAAACCAAATACACAAGTCCAGCATTGATTTCAGTTACCCTAAAGCTCACATATGCCGGTCATAAAAGTTCTACAAGTCCTGACTATAGGCCCTTAGTCTCTATTTTGGATTAAGTTTTAAAGCAGAATGGTTGTTTTGGTTTACCAAAATGAGATTAGGGACCAAGAGCAGGGGCTAAGTGACAAAGTGAGTGTCAGCAAAGAAAGACGTTACCAGCTACCAAGGGAAACAGTGGGGCCCGTTTGCCTCCAGGACACAGCGTGGTGTAATTATGGAAACTACCATGAAGATTTTGGCTCATCTTGAAAAGCTTGAATATAATTAGTTTGGGGCCCCTGCTTAAAATGGTAGGGCAAGTGGGATGACCACTTTTTTTCTAGATTATTGCCAGTATATCACCTTCCAGATATATCTCCAGTATCTTGTTACCAGGGCATTCCATAGCTTATTTTAGATACAATTTTTTTTTTTTTCTTTTTCTGAAGCTGGAAATGGGGAGAGACAGTCAGACAGACTCCCGCATGCGCCCAATCGGGATCCACCCGGCACGCCCACCAGGGGCAACGCTCTGCCCCTCCGGGGCATCGCTCTGCTGCGACCAGAGCCACTCTAGCGCCTGGGGCAGAGGCCAAGGAGCCATCCCCAGCGCCCGGGCCATCTTTGCTCCAATGGAGCCTTGGCTGCGGGAGGGGAAGAGAGAGACAGAGAGGAAGGAGGGGGGCGGGGTGGAGAAGCAAATGGGCGCTTCTATGTGCCCTGGCCAGGAATCGAACCCGGATCCCCCGCACGCCAGGCTGACACTCTACTGCTGAGCCAACCGGCTAGGGCCTTTAGATACAATTTTTTAAAAACCATCTTCAAACACCACTTCTAACCTACTTTGTGTTATACATTGGCCTATTTGTTAGAATGAGATTGCTCCATTCTACAGGGGAATTGATAAATTCAGTAGAAATATCACCATAATCTCAATGAATAATGTGATCACAGACCTAAATAAGTACATGAGAAAGGTAATGAGCTGAAAGAAAAAGTTGTTTTACACAGCAGGATTATGGGTAGCTTTTAAATAATGTTAATTGACAAGCTATATTTTAATATTTTGAGGATAAAATAATTTTGGCAGAGTTATATCACTGCAAACCATACTGTTAAAAACTTGCTCTTCTAACCAGATAGGGTGAGTGTATACATTAATATGGCAGTGGCATTGCATAAGATGTGGAAAAAAGGAAAAACGTGGACAACCAGCATTCATCAGCACACTGTCTCATGGGACTTATGTGCCGGGCTCTGGCGTGCAGTCAACAGAAGCACTGCGCTACTTTCCAGTGTGGCACAGGGACGAGTCAGTCAAGAAGCATCGTTTTTGTGATGAGTGTTGACAGTGCGGAGGCAGCAGCCAGGATGCGGGTACAAGGGGGCAGCCGCCTGGAGACACCAGGCCAAGTGCACCGGCATGGGGAATGCAGGCTGGCCAGGCCTGAGGAGGTGACAGTGGGACAGCTTTTATAGAACCAGGAAGAATGGAAACCAAATAGAGGAATCCAAAAAGAATGATAAAGTAACATGTTTTCAGCCACCTCCAACAATAAATATCAAAAAGGCATCTTTTTCTAAAAACAAAACCTCTTAACGAAATCTGAACAGATGGATGTTTCCTTAGGAGAATAATTATTCTTTACTCTCACAGCCTAAATGCTTTATAGTAGTGAGATCGTGAACACACACCCACGTTCACATACAATAGATAATGGAAAATGTGTCAGCTAACAAGAACAAAGTAGATGTATAGGTGCTCTCACAGGAAGATTATTAGACATATTTAGTATAGTAGTGAGATCGTGAACACACACCCATGTTCACATACAATAGATAATGGAAAATGTGTCAGCTAACAAGAACAAAGTAGATGTATAGGTGCTCTCACAGGAAGATTATTAGACATATTTAGTGAATAAAGCAAGTTGTATAATTTATAGGTACGGCATCAACCCTATCAGTTAAAACTACTTTTCATTGTATGTTTGCACATACATAAATACATAGCACAGGCCTGGAGAAAAATGCCTCTCTGGGCAGGAAGGGAGGAGGCAAGCATTTTCTGTTTACTGTCTTTCACTTGGATTTTCTCTATTTGAACATTTTACCATGTGAATGTATTAATGTATTCTTTGTGAAATACATGCAGGAATGTGCATATGTGGGTATATGGGCTCTCAAACCTAAAGCTAACAACATATGAAATGATAAATGCTAAGTGTATTCACATTTGAGTTAGGAAGGGGATAAAGATGGCCACTCTATTCTTATTTGCCATTGTTTTGGAAGTTATAGATAGTGTTGTTAGATAAGAGAAAAGAGAGAGAGAGAGAGAGAGAGAGAGAGAGAGAGAGAGAGAGAGAGAGAAAGCATAAATATTGGAAAGGAGGAGGCGGAAATGATCATTTGTTGGAGATGAAATGATTAAATTATTGTTATATCTGGAAAGCCAAAGAGAATTGCCTGGACAAACTTAGAAACAGCAAATAAATATTGTCTGTATTCCATGTAAGTAGAACTTAGCTTGGAAAGGGTATTTAAAAGAACTCTTTAATAAATGGTGGTCATCTCTAGGAATTAGGAAGGGGTGAGAAGGGAAACATTTCCTTTATATATAGTTAAAATTTTCACTTTTATTTTTAAATTAAATTTTGTCTCATGTTAATATAGCAATATTAACTAAATTAAAAATTAAAGGTTCTGGCCATTTGGTTTGGCTTGGTGGTAGAGTGTCAGCCTAGCATGTGGATATCCTGGGTTTGATTCCCGGTCAGGGTACACAGGAGAAACGATCACCTGCTTCTCCACCCCCTCCCCCTCTCACCTCTCTCTCTCTCTCTCTCCCTCTCTCTTTTTCTCTCTCTTTCTCTCTCCCTCTCCCTCCCTCTTCCTCTCCTGCAGCCATGGCTCGATTGGAGCTAGTTGTCCCCGGGCACTGAGGATGGCTCCATAGCCTCATCTTCAGGCACTAAGAAGAGCTTGCTGCAGAACAATAGATGGGCAGAGCATCGCCCCCTAGTGGGCTTGCCGGGTGGATCCCAGTCAGGACACATGCGGGAGTTTGTCTCTCTGCCTCCCCTCCTCCCACTGAATTAAAAAAAAAAAAGTTAAACTTTTATTTGAATAATTTTTCCCCTAATAATCAAGTTAAGAAAATTAGGAGTACATAGAAAATTATATAATATGAAAGGAGAAAAATAAATCCCAGTGAAGGTAACATTTGAATATATGAAGCAAAACATTTTGTAACAAAATAGCACATTCATGAGTAAAATACAAAGAAAGCATTTGCTCCATCCAGAGTATGAGGAAGGGCCTGAGTTTTGGAGTTCAGGGGAAGACAAGGATTTGATAGAAGTGATGTAAGACTGTTCCACAAGCACTGCAGGTGACTTTAATGTCCATCCTTTGTTGAGAACGACCACCCTGTACATTAATGGTAGTTTCTATTCCTGGCGTTGCATTAGGGGTCACAAAGGACTGCCTGACCCAGACTCTGCTGGTGAGGCAGCAGAGGGAGATTGGGAGGGCTACCTGTCTGAATTAGTCTTTAAAGATTGAGGGAGTTAGCCAGGTAAGCTAGGGGAGGGGGAGAGAGGAATATGGGCTGAGGCATCATATTGAACAAATTGGGAGAAGCAGAGAACCCCATAAAGAAGTTAAAAGAGGAGAGGTGGGTGGAAACCAGGTGAGAGAAGGCACTTCCAGGAGTCATAGTAGGAGACAAGTTTTGTGAAGAAAGAACTGCTTCAAAATTTCAGGTTTCACAGAGAGGTCAAATAGAGTCAAGATGCACTGTGTCTGTTAGATTTGGCAACGAAGGGGTTATTAGTGACTTTGGCAAGAAGCGTTTCAGTGCAGAGATGAGCAGAAGCTACAGTGCCGGGTTGAAGACTGAATGGGGGTAAAGTAGAGATGGAACACGTGTATGTTTCAGGAAGAAACAAAGCTAAACCCAGAGCAGAAAGGAAGAGGCTTTATTGCATTTTCAAGAACAAAGACTACTTGATTTATTTTTCTATATAAAAGAAACAATTATGTTATTTCCCAATTTTAATAAACACTATTATGTGTTTCTTTGCTATGTTTCCAAAAATTGTTATATGTATTGAAATTATTACCAAAATATGAATAAAGCTTTAAGCTATTTTTTTTTTTTTTTTTACAGAGGCAGAG
Organism: Saccopteryx leptura; assembly: GCF_036850995.1. Taxonomy (NCBI): domain Eukaryota; kingdom Metazoa; phylum Chordata; class Mammalia; order Chiroptera; family Emballonuridae; genus Saccopteryx; species Saccopteryx leptura. The sequence continues at coordinate 36,205,087 of NC_089507.1, forward strand.
ATAGACAGGGACAGACAGACAGGAACGGAGAGAGATGAGAAGCATCAATTATCAGTTTCTCGTTGCGCGTTGCGACTTCTTAGTTGTTCATTGATTGCTTTCTCACACGTGCCTTGACCGCGGGCCTTCAGCAGACTGAGTAACCCCTTGCTTGAGCCAGCGACCTTGGGTCTAAGCTGGTGAGCTCTTTGCTCAAGCCAGATGAGCCCGCGCTCAAGCTGGCGACCTCGGGGTCTCGAACCTGGGTCCTTCCGCATCCCAGTCTGACGCTCTATCCACTGCGCCACCACCTGGTCAGGCGCTTTAAGCTATTTTAATGAAGAGCAGAAATTGAACTCAAGTAGCCTTATTTTTAGACATAACTTATGTATATCATATGTCCAGAGGTTGAGGGACATGGCAATCAATTGATTTTAAATGCTTGTGCAGAGTAGAATCTTTTGAAAATATAAATGAAATGTCAGAATAATTTTTCAGTTTATACTTGGTGATTTCATCTTCAGAAGGAGTTTTAGCCCTTAAGTGTTACTTGATTGTAGTTTACTTGGATAATAAAGATGTTGACAATGTAATACTACTATAGTAGTCAATTGTACATGGTTAGATTTAATTTATGTAAGATTGCATTTCACCGCAGGTACTGATGATGTTGTAGGTCCTGAAGGTATGGAGAAATTTTGTGAAGACATTGGTGTTGAACCAGAAAATGTAAGTCTAACTTATTAAAGTCGGGTGAATCAGTTATTTTTCTTAAGTCTTTTGTCCCTTGACAAATAAAGCCACAATAAAAAAGTAATGATGTACTAGTTTTATTCCTCTAGTTTCTGTGAGGTAATCTAAGAAATAAGTTTCAATTCTAATTTGATTTATACGTGAAATTTTTTGTTGTAATTGGTATGGTATACAGTCATTTTTTTCTAAAAGGTACAGTAATAAAGTGGTTACACTAGATTTTTAAAAAGTGTTATGGGCATGTGTCCCTACAAGGACAAATCACCCGTGGGACCGCGTCACAGCGTTTTGTCCCTTTGTCTCCCTCTCTCGTTGTTCAGCCTGCTGTATGTAGAGTTTACCAAGACTTTGAATAACGAAACTATTCATAAGGGCTTTGAGGAGGTTGTAATTATCAAGAATTTTTCACAGCTCTTTTGCTTCCATTTGAATTTAGCTCAGAAAGTGATTGCTTTTGAGTGGAAAGGCCCTAAGTACTTACCTTAAAAAATTTAATAGAAGTTATTTTATGTGCTTAATTATTTTTACCTAATTCTTACCATGTTATTGTTGAATCTTTTTTCCCGTTCCCACATCTACACTCTTACACTAAAATGAGAAATGATGCTCATACAGATGCCTGGGATCACTAACTGTGCAGTTTAATATTACATTAGCCTCCAATTGAACAAATATGCCTCAGGTCCTACATGAATTTATGATCTGGAAGTGACCTGAAGATCATCCCTTTTATTCAGACTATTTGTAAGATATCTGCTGCTCATGCATGTATGTCCTGCTCTTAAAGAAAACTAGTAATTGAAACTTCACACTTTTTTAATTAAAGCTTTTTTAAATGTTTTTGGTCTTTATCATTTCTGTACCTCTGTTCTCCCCCATTTTCCCCTAATAACATTTTAAATTTTCTAAAGAGCCTTTGGAATGTTTTTAACTTATTTTACATGAGTTTTCGTCCCGTATTTAAAAATTTAGTGTAATCTAGTTCAGCTATCCAGATAAATTATTCAGTGTGGTGTAAAGGTTTAGGGACAACTGGGTCAGTAGTATTTTGCCTAGTACTGGTCCATAGACTACGTATAGATGTAGAAAAAACCTTCGCTGATGTTAAGAAGGACAAGGCCTGATGAGAGCTGGCCAGGTTGGCAGGATGTTTTCTGAACAGTCTAAGAGTGAATGGGGCATAAGACGGGTTCCACAGATTCTGCCCAGAGGACAGCAGTCCGTCTGCTCAGAGGGGTGGGCCACAGGGCTGGCGGTAGGGAGGTCAGGGGCCAGGGTGAGGCTGCATTGTGGGAGGATTGTGTGTGCAGTTACTCTCAGAGGTTGATAGGCCTGTCGGGGTGCGAGGAAGTGCTGATGTGATTCTAACCGAGAAAAAGGGGTGCCCAGCTCTTCCAAGTTCCTCACCCCCAAATACCAGTACTCAGTGAAAGAGCTGCTGTTACTACTCTTTTGGGGCAGTCATGAGTCATTTGGCTCTCTCTTTCTGTGGACATAGTCTTGAAATGTTGAATCAAGCACACTGAAGTCTCTAAAAGGCTGAATCTAGAATACGATTTTAAAGTATTTATTACTGTACAGTTCTAAGACGTCACTAATTGATGCTATGTAAGTTGTATCATCACTAAGAAAGAAAAAATGTTGCTAAATAAACTCTGACATGCTGCTAATTGGGGATACATCCCAACTTCAGAAACATGAACATTTCAAAACCAGTGCCAAAATAGTTTTCAAAAGACTGTCTCTCTGCGTCAGTAAGCAGTATTTAGCTCTCACTTTGCCTGATACTTACAGCTTATGAAGTTTAAGCAGGTTGTAAAATTCAAGTCTACTTTCATTTAGTAAGGTAACAGCAAGATCCTTTATCTATGAAGCTAACTTTCTTATCAGCTATCATAAGAAAAGTTATGTTTTATGTAAAGAAATACCCATTGTGAACATCTGCTTGGCAGTTTAGACATAGTTCATATACACTGTGTTCTTGTGCCTTCACCATTTAAAATATTTTAAATTGTTTTTAGAGAGAGAGAAGAAGGGGGGAGAGAGAGACAGAGAGAAAAACATTGATTTGTTCCACTTATTTATGCATTCATTGGTTGATTCTTCTATGTGGGGATCAAACCCACAACCGTAGTGTATCAGGATAATCCTCTAACCAACTGAGCTACCTGGCCAGGGCACCTTCACCATTATTTTTTTTTAACTTTAGTGTTTATGTGAACATTTTAGTCTTTTTAATACAGGATTGAGTATAGATATTGAAAACATCCAAAGTTTGAATCACGAGATGAGAAAATCCTCTAATGTGTGAATATTTTGAACAACATATAACTTCTTTTGGAGAAATTCTTCTAAGTAGACCATAAGTCTCTTTAAGCTACCATTTTTAAACCTATTTAACAATCATTTTGTGATGATTAGTTTACTAATCAGTCCTGTAATCTACCTATTAATCTAAAATTTTAAAATCTAATACATCTGATGATATTAAAAATTGATATGTACTGATTTCATTGAAATTTGATGAAAGTAATTTTTTTTTCTTCTGAAGTGAGAAGCGGGAGGCAGAGAGAAAGACTCCCACATTGCCTGACTGGAATCTACCTGGCAAGCCCACTAGGGGGTGATGCTCTGCCCATGTGGGGTGTTGCTCTGTTGCAACCGGAGCCATTCTAGCACCTGAGGTGGAGGCCTTGGAGCCATCCTCAGTGACCGGGCCAAGTTTCTCCCATGGAGCCTTGGCTGAGGGAGAGGAAGAGAGAGACAGAGAGGAAGGAGAGGGGGAGGGAAGGAGAAGCAGATGGGCACTTCTGTGTGCCCTGGCCGGGAATCAAACCCGGGATTCCTGCACGCCAGACCGATGCTCTACCACTGAGCCAACCAGCCAGGGCTGATGAAAGGAAATTTTAAACAGGAAAAGTACACTTATCCTACCACTGTAGCACAGCTATTTTGATAGCTTTGTCTGGTGCCCCACAGAGGAATGACTGGGCCACACATTCCTCTGTGCTCAGTCCACATAGCAGGGTGTCCATAGAGTATTGGGTTTTTTAATGCCCTCCCTCCCAGTGTATATAGTGGAGTTTACAAGCATTAATGTATTGTGATACAAACCCACTGTATGTGCCCCATCACCCACCTTTGTAATTTTTAACATTCTGCTTTGCCCCTCGCTCTTTTCATTTAGTAAATCTTGGGAGATTGTTCCCTATTTGTACCGATGGCTCCACTCTGTCTAATGGGCACATGGTATTCTTTTGTGTACGGAATGTGTTAAGCAAAGAAGTATTTAATAACTAGTCCTTTCTTTATAAATGTTTATTTTCAATCTTTTGCTTCTAGAAATAGTACTGTGGTAAGTATTGTTGAATATACATGTTGGCATACATATGCAGGTCTGTCTATAAGATAACACTCACAGGTGGGACTGCCAAGTCCAGACCTGGTTTCAGTTGATAGATACTGCAGAATTGCCCTCCAGAAAGGTTCACTTCTTCACCTTGTACTATCATGTATCATTAGAGTTTGTGTTTCTCCAAACCCTTGTCAGCAGACTGAATTATCAAACTTCTAGATGTTTGCCAAACCAGAACTCATTTTTGAAGTTACTCTGTTCATGTTTCAATGACTAACCTACTGTGAACAGAAGCATTTGGCAAGATGTTAATGTATTTAATTGCTGAAATCTGTTGTTCTGATGTGATGGGGTTTTCTATTTTTGTTTGTTTGTGTGTTTGTTTTAACAGGTAGTCATGCTTGTCCTAGCTTGGAAATTGGATGCACAAAATATGGGTTATTTTACTCTACAGGAATGGTTAAAAGGAATGACTTCTCTACAGTAAGTCCTGAGCCTGTACTGGGGGTCCCTACTCTCCCGAGCTGGCTGCCTCCTCCCTGGGGTCTCAGGAAGCCTGGGGTGGGTGACTTGGGCAGACTTCACCTGAGGCCATGGGTATAAAGACATACTGAGGAGGGGCAAGAACACTTTTCATGTAAATGGATATTATTTATTTTGGTATTCTTCTAGAGCAGCTCTGTCCAATAGAAATAGAGCAGCCTTTTCTCATATGTGAGCCACTATATGTAATTAAAAAATTTCTGATAGCCATGATAAAAGCATAAAAAGAAACAGGTAAAATTAATTTTGATCTATTTTATTTAACCCAGACTATTACCATTCTAGCATACAATTAACATTTATAAATCAGCGGGCTATTTTACATTATTTTTTTATATTAAATCTTCAAAATGTGATTATTTTTACATTTAGATGCATCTCAGTTTGCATTAGCTGCATCCCAAAGGCCCCGGAGCCACGTGTCTAGTAGCTTCTGTATTAGACAGCACCAGGTCAGAACGTAGAAAGCAGAGGTTTATTAGAATCTGGTTTACAGTCAATGAGAAAAAATTGAGTAATGTGTAACTTGTAAGTGAAAATGTTTGATATCTTCTATTTTATATGTTCTATTTTAGCTTAGGGCAAAATGGAAACTTCCTTACTCTAGTGGTTAAAACGTTGTAATGATAAAGATTCTGTTTGTGTTACTTGGCTCAGAATAAGAAAAAAATCAGTGGTTTTATGTGTTCACTTTGTGCTTGTGTGTTTGTGTGTGTGGTGTGTTTGTGTATGTATGTTTGTGTTTGCTAAGTTTCATTCAAGAAAACATAAGTTGTTCTATCTTATGCATTGGAGGGTACAGCTGAGGTGGATGACTACACATTTCAAATGATACTTACTGGAAGTTGAAGTGCTAATTCTGAACAGTAATTTTGATGTAGAGTACTTGGAATGGCTTCTCTTTCTCTTTTTACTTTAGGAATAAAGGTTTCATTTTTTATTGGATTCAAATTGGAGTTGAAATGGTTTTATTGAAATAATTTTTGATTTGTCAACCTTTAGTGTCATTGTTTATTTATTATTGATAATAATGCTTTATCTGCATTGTGCTTTAGTAGTTATGATGCCTCATCACTGTTTTCTCATTTGAGCCTCCCAGCTACCTGGACAGACCAGGCTTGATCCGTGTGCATTTTACAAATGAGGAAGCTGAGGTTCAGAGGGGATATGTGGTTTGTAAAATCTAGTGGCAGAGATGGGAAGAAAACCCAAGACCTCTGATTCTGAAATCACATTCTTCCTCTAACAACTATTGTCTGAGAGCAAATGAGTTTCAGGTAAAAGGCAAATCACCTATTTGACTCTCCTCTTGGAATGCTGTAGAATTTTAGGGTTAGGTCTCTGAAATCTCTCAAATTGTGTTGTCATGTTGGCAAACAACTTGTGGTTTTAAGCCTTACACTCTTTCGTTGTTTTCCTCGCTGCCCTTCTCTTTGCTGCGTTGGGAGTAGAGGAGTGGTGGCTGCTCTTTCTGAAGTGCGGCACGGCCACACGAAAGCCTGTCTCAAGGCCTCGGGAGGCATCATCACCATATTGTCAGGCACATTTTCATTTGTCTTAAGAAAGTGTAATAGCCATTTTTGTATAGTTCTAGATTCTCTTTTACATTTGCCTTTACAAATGAACATTACACAATGCCAGGCCTTGCCAGTGTGTTTTGAGAACCTTCCCACCTGGGAAGTGAAATTTGCAGTTGCTGGAAGAGGTCTGCATATGTGTTTGGGGGGGCACTTTGCAGGCTCTTCGCTGGGGACTCTGCTGGGTGGTAGTTGTGTCCCTATAAAGTTTAGGTGCAGTGACAAGCCTGACCCATTGTAGACACTGAGGAGTCTGCTTTCTTTTTGTGATATGAAATTCTGAGATTGGTTTTCTCATCAGTGAGTTGGAGGTAATTGCCCAGAATAACCTGAACGTTTCTTTCTACTTCAAAAATAGACCAATTTCATGTTTTAAGAACCACCCCCAACATCTGTAGATTTACCATTTGTTCAGCACATATTTGAATGGCAGTGGTGTGCCAGCACCATGTTCTGGGTCTTGGGGAAATAAAACTCACGAACCAGACCAAGTCAGTTTGGGGTTGGGTCTTAGAAACAATGTTCAGGTAAAAGATTCAAAAGTAATATGAATTCTCTATATGCTATATGAATTGACTAAATAAATTCTATATTTGTAAGGTATGCACACCCAATAAATAAGAAGACTCAGAGGCCACATTTATATGCTCTAAGATGGAAAGTTTTGGACTTAAATTGGATTTAAAGTGTGTATATGACAAAATATATATAGTCGTACATCTACTATATCTATGCTAGTATATTTGATTAAAATGCTGTGCAGTGGAAGCGTGCTAAAAATAGCCCATGGGTTTTGGAACCACATACTTTTGAATCAGTTGGGCCACTTCCTGGGAGTCTCTGGTAGCATTTCCACAACCAGGGAGGTGAAGCGATGTCATGTGGCAGATGCTTGGGCGCTCAGAAATTAGTCTTGACTGTGTCTCCCTGACACTGTGTAGAGGAGTTATGGGCATGGCCTCTCCGGGGCTGGGAAGGTGTGACAGCAGCAGGGAGGGAATGTCTGTCCCGAGCTCCCTAGGTCATTCTCAGAGAAGGCACAGCTCTTGTTTTAACTGTCTTTATTTATTGTGTTATTCCAACATGTGGGGTTAAGTCTGCCACTGATGAATTAAGCTTTTTTGGGGATGTCTAAACTAAAACCCAAATGAAGGATGTTAGAGTTGTAACTAACGTTGCATAGATAGAACTGATGATGGGGCTGGGAAAATACCTTGGGGCTCTCTGAGCAAGGGGGAGAAGGCCTTGTCTGGGTCATGGGGAAGAATTTTATAACTTCTGAGGACTGTTGTCCTTATTCCTGTTGACTCCGAAGGTGTTTCGTGGCAGCAAAACTCAAGAAATGATTTCACGACATGTGTATATTTTGTTTTTGCAAATAATGCTCCGTAGTGGTACGGCACTCTTACTCTCCAGCCTCAGTGAGCTTCCTTACATGTGGTACACAGAAAGGCCTGTTTCTTCACAGGCCCTTTGTGAGAACCGAGACACTGCAGATGGTCTCGTTGAATGGCCACTAGATGGCAGTCTGTGGTTCAGACCTGGGGACTCGGTGGGCTGCTTCTCGCGTGGGAGTTGGTCCAGAAGAGCTGAGGGACAGAGCCCCTTTTAGAGCAGATTACATTCTGTATTGGCAATATCATCTCTAACCCATGTAACTTCCGTAATTGATGCATGAAATTGAAGTGTTACTTTGGGCATTTTCTGCTTTACACTCCAGACAAGATCTCTGGTCTTCCAGACATAGGGACATCTTCTGCCAAGGTGTGTGGTCTTCCAGACATAGGGATGTCTTCTGCCAAGGTGTGTGGTCTTCCAGACATAGGGACGTCTTCTGCCAAGGTGTGTGGTCTTCCAGACATAGGGACATCTTCTGCCAAGGTGTGTGGTCTTCCAGACATAGGGATGTCTTCTGCCAAGGTGCGTGGTCTTCCAGACGTAGGGACATCTTCTGCCAGGGTGTGTGGTCTTCCAGACATAGGGACATCTTCTGCCAAGGTGTGTGGTCTTCCAGACATAGGGACGTCTTCTGCCAAGGTGTGTGGTCTCATGCCCAGGCATGCAGCAGAACTTGACATTTTGCCTTGCTTGCAGTTCTACCCAAAGACTCACAGCCTCCTTATTTCCTTTTAGCTACATAGTTATTTAAATGAGCGGTTTCCGTCCTTGAATCATTAAAACAAACAATTGCTCTTCTTCTCATTGGGCAGGACTAAGCTAACCCATCAGCCAAAATCTGACCCATTTCCTGTGACTTTGGTTTTTAATCTTCTTTCCAGTGAAGACCAGGGACCACAACTTTATATATTTTGAGGTTAGCATTCCCTCTTTGACTCTCCCTGATATTATTAATAAAATATTATTTACTTATATATGTGGTAGTAAATAAAGCCATACTGCCCACTTACTGCTTTCTTGTGTATCCTTTTATCCTCTACTGGTCCCTGTTGGGATCTAGAACTACGTCTCTAACTAGGCTATTGCTGTTTTTTCCCCTTCCACAACCCTCCTCCACAGAGACCCAGAGTGAGCTTCTCAAGGTGCAAGCCCGAACCTGGTCTCTCCCGTAGTAGGAGGTGGCTTCCATTGGTTCTGGCATTCAATTAAAAAATAAAACACTGTGGACCATCGGAACTTTATGGTCTGGTCCCAGCTCTCTTTCGCCTCATCTTGTGCCACTTCCACTCTTGCTCTGCCTGGGCTAGTCACAGGCTTTCTCTTTGTCCCCGGACTCCATGCTCCCTCTGCCACCAGGCCTCTGCACACGCTGCTCCTTTCAGCTGGAGAGCCCTTCCTCCGGAAACGGCTAGTTTCTTCTTACATTTCAGCTTTTATTTTCCATGGCCCTTAAATAAGCCATTTCTGACTTCTGAAATAGTCTGATTTTGATTTTTTTTCTTTTTAGTTTTCAAATATCAAGAAGAAATAAAGGACATTCTGAATTATTGTAGACTTATAAACAAAACATTTACTCTAATTTTTGACTCTTTAGATATTTTATCTCAATAGATCATGGGGTCTTGTGTAGTTAGCTTTCACAAATTTATTGCTAAAAGCAGATCAGTGTGCTCTGTTACAAACCCTGTTTTAGTTTATAAAGTATTTACAATATTTACATTGATACCTATATGTATTATCTATACTTATTAGTAGGTGAAAGCTCTACAGAGAAGCACCAGGAAGTACATTAAGCATTGAAAAGCTCTAATATTGCCAGTGAAAAGGGTGACTCTTGGTCCTCATTTCCAAGGGCTAGGTATTACAAGCATAATATTAGTTTGTAATAATAACCAATTAGTCTACTTTCTTAGGAAAAATAAACAATATGTCACTTTCCTGTAAGGATAGGTTATCATCACCAGGGCTCTCTAGAGAAATAGCTGACTGCAAGTCTAAGGTAGGGAAAGTACAGAGTGAGCTGGAATATCTTGTGTGAGAGAGTGAGGACGTGCTCAGACTGATGGGGGCGTCAGAAGGCACTGGAGCCAGCTTGAAGGGGTCCCTGCCCAAATGAGGACAGTTTGTGCATAAAAAAATAAGGACAGTAACAGCTTAGAACAGTGAATAAAAAGCAAAAATTCTTAACTTCAAAAACTAGGAAAAGTGATAAGTAGACCCTTCTTTATAGAATTCCAGCCAGTGAGTGTAAAGCATGATAGAGTTGGAAATACCCCCACTGTGCATCTTCAAATGTAAAGTCAGTTCAGGCGAATATCATCGGTGGATGCAAAACTATCGAGGGAAGATTGTTGAGGGACAGGATTCAGAGTCTTGAAATATCCTCAGATTATGTGCTATTTCAGAGGGAGAGAAGTGCCTTTAAATGGGGTCTCCAGTGCACACTTCCTTAACCTAGAGAATCACCTCAGGGTCACCAATGGTGGGACAGACTGATGCTCTGAGCCTCCTCCTGGGGCACACTGAGAAGGATATCATGTGTAGTGTTCTTACCATAAATGTTTAACCTAAATATAAGCGTAGGGGAACTGTCTGACAAATTGAGATTCTACACAACCACTAGTCTGATCTTTTCAAAAATGACATTGTCAAGAAAGACAGAAAGGGCAGGACACCCTTTAGAGACTATGGAGATCTGACAACAAAAAGCCATGCCTGGGCCTGGATGAGGTCCTGAACTGTTGAAAGCACCAGCTGTAAAGAAACTTGGGGGTACAACTGGGAAATTGACAGTGTGGGTTGTATGGTAGCAGAGAAAGTTGTCACTGTTGGAATATAAAGAGTGATAATAGTATTTAAGTGTGTAGGGGGGTCGTGTTGGCAACTTACTTTCAAATGGTTCAGAAAAAAAGTGTGTGTGAGAGAGCACAAGTGTGACTGTTTATTGTGAACCGAGGCGATGGGTATATGGGTCTTATTTACTGTTCTTTCAGCTTTTCTGTATATTTAAAATTAAAAAAAAAAAAGTGTAGGAAAAAGTAGGTCATTATGGATAGGATATGTTCCAACTCGAGGGTTTTTATGCTGTCTTTTGGTATTGTGTTTTATTTTACTGACCCAATTAAGAAGAAAAAAAACCTCTGGTTATAATTTGCCTTTATTCTGTTTTTCTAGATGTGATACAACAGAAAAACTCAGAAATACTTTGGATTACTTAAGAACATTATTAAATGATTCTACAAACTTTAAACTTATTTACAGATATGCGTTTGACTTTGCACGGGTGAGTTCTCTGGAGCCTATCCAGATGTTTCCCCTCTCCTCCCTCCCCCTTTTTGTTGCCTTTCGAGCTTGGTTTTTACATACTACACAGCAAAGAAGTTAAGTTACTCCCAGGATGTTAGTTAGAATTTCTTCCTACATGTACACTTTCTAGCTAACTTTGATTCTGGGCAAAAATGTAGTATGTTAGCAAAAAGCTGTAGTGGCAGACCTTTAATGGTTCTCGTGATTGCTTTAGGGGTGATTTGTAAATGGGCATGTTATAGACACTGTTCTAAATATCTCCTGGGTAAGCTTGGACGGGCTCTTCCTTCTTGTGAAACAACAAACCTTTATCCATTGAGTTTATTGGAATAAGCTAATTAGAGCTAATCTATTTTCACTTTGGGTGCTATATTGTATTTGGAAATCATTTGAATTTCAAACCTAACCTAGTTTCAGTGAGCCTTATTCAAACATAATTTCTAATCATTCTGAAAAGTGATCGTATTGTTACATAGTGGACTAGGTCCAAGTATGTGACAGTGGTTCTGTTGGAGTGAAATGAAGTCTTATTTTTCAGCCTGGCAACCGTAGGTAGAATCCTCAGGCACTAACTGGTATTGCTGCATACACACACAATCCACAGCTCATAGTTATAATTGATTCAGGAGTGGTGTTTTCTGTTATGTTCGTGTGTTTAGTGGCTTCAGAGGACTAGGCTTGCTTGATTGATTGCATTTTTAAAACGAATTTTTTATTAAAGCCAAGAACTCAGTGACAGATGATTTGTTTTTCCTACCACCATGCTGATTTTTTCACATTTTACTTGCCTTGGCTCTGTTGGTCCAGCACCAATTGATTTATTCAGTGGTGAATTCTGGAACATCTACAGTAATACATTAGTAGTTTGGGTGCTGTCTTCATTTGTGAATTTTTGCATTATTTCAACCTTCAAATAAAATGACAAGATGTATGAGACTTTATAGATACTAGAAATTATATGGAAATTTCAGCTGTGATATTTTACTAAATGGCATTTGTATAATTACATGTAGAAGTTATTTGCCGGATGCTTTTAGAATAGATGTAGTTTCTAGGATTAAATATTTTATTGCATGAGATTTTATTTTCCTTTAGTAGAAGGCAGCTGTTTCTTATTGTATGGATCAAAATTTATTTAGAAGCTTTATACTTAGAAAATAGGGCTTATTTTCTAACTTGCCTGTTTGGGGATCAGATTTTCCCACATGCCCACTGCTTTAGATCCAGGTTCCATTTAAGTCCTCCCTGGTGTCCGTGCCCCTCGGTCAGGCTCTGGGGCCTGTCTTGGGGTGGCAGCTCCATCAGCTGCCACCCTCTCGATGCCCCTCATAGCCCCACTGGTGGGCCGCTGTTCCTCCTGCCCTGCACTGTGGCGGCCTTCTTTCCACATCTTCTCATCCAGCGTCCGTACCAGTAGGGTGTCGTTCCTCTTCCTTCAGCCCAGGGTCACTGGCTGCCCTCATCCTTCCCTCTGCCTTTATGTTACTATTGCTTCCCGTGGGCAGTGCAGTTGCTCCCACTGCAATGAGTGACAGACGGTCCTTTCCGCCTACTTCACAGAGGAGGAAGGTGGGCCTCAGAGAATGGAGAAATTGACCATGGTCCCACTGATAACAGTAGACCCGGGACTCACACCCAGGTTCTGGCTTCAAGTCCCACCTTCAGGTCACTCAGGCCCTTATAATCGAGTCCCCAACTTCCTCTCTTCTGCGATACCTGTGACACCTGTGTAGTTGAGTGAGCTGTTCACTGGACCCACCGCCTGCCTTTGGCCTTTCTGTCTTTTGTTGTGTTGGAGCTCCGGCCAGCCCCGTGTGTCCTCACGCAGCGCTCTGCATTGTGTGCACACTCCCGCTGGCTGGTCCTTGTCCTGGAGGGACTGTGCCCTCAAACGTAGCCCCCTCTCCTCGGCTTTGGAGTTTAGATGAAGACCTTGATTTGATCTGCCAGATAAGGGAGACTGCGTTTTCTTTCTAGGTGCTCCCAGTAGCAGCCCACAGAGTCCTTTGCTTTGAAGGAGAGGATCAGGAAATATCAGTTAGTTAAGCTGTTTTACATAATGATGACTAACACCCACCATTCAGCTAAGTTATTCTGTAAGATAAATTGTTATTGAATCCTTCTTTTGTTTTGTTTAGCTCTATCCCACACGCTTTGAGATACTGGATTTTCATTTTCACTTGCATTCAGTTAAAAATATTTTCCAGTTTCCCTTGTAATTTTTTTTAACTCATTGGTTATTTAGAAGTGTGTTGTTTGAGTTATTTCCCAAGTTTTTAGGATTTTAAAGTAATATTATCATTGATACCTAGTTTAATTCTGTTGTGGTCAGAAAACATACTCTGTATTATTTAAGTCCATTCAAGTGTATGGAGGTTGATTTATAGTCCAGAATATTGTCTGCTGCAATGAATTTTTTACATGTCCAGAAAAGAAGTAACATTGGGCTCTGTTCTATAGAGTGTTTCATAACTGTCAGTCAAGTCAAGTTGATGGGTAGTGTTGTTCAGTCTTTTATATTGATTTCTGCCTAGTCTATCAGATACTGAGAGAGCAATGTGAACTGTTGAACTCTCCAACTATATTTCTCTTGTCACTTTTGTCATTATTTTGGTTTCTTTTTAGACATTAGGTTGAGATACATTTAGTATTGTTAGGTCTTGAAGAATTGATCCTTTAGTGTTATGAAATGTCTCTGTCTTTGGTAATATTACTTCTTCTGAAGTCTATACCCACTCCAGCTTTCTTTTGATTAAAGTCTGCAAGACATGTCTTTTTCCATTCTTTTACTTTTAAGCTATTTGTGTCTTTGTATTTAAAGTGTATTTCTTATAGATAACATATAGTTGGGTCTATCTGACTATATCCGTCTTGGGATGCTTAAGCCATTTACATTTAATGTCATTATTGGTATGATTAAGTTTATATCTCCTATTTGCTGTCTCCCCCCCCCCCCCCCAGTTTTTCTCATCTGGTTTTTGTTTTTTCCCCTTTTCATGGCTTCTTTTGGATTGAGATTTTTTTTTATGATTTCATTTTATTTCCACTATTGCCTTGTTAGCTATATCTCTCTTTGTTTCATTTTTCTTGTGGTTGCTATAGGCTCTATAGTATGTATCTCAAATTTTTCACAAATTTTCTTCAAATAATAATATACCACTTCATGTATAATGCAAGAACCTTTATAGCAGTATACTTCCTATTTTGCTGTTGTATGTTTTACTTATACATGTGCCATAAATCTCACAATTTATTTTATTTAGTCTGTTCAGGCTATTCTAACAAATACCAGAGACTGAGTAATTAATAAACAACAAAAATTTATTTCTCACAGTTCTGGTGGCTGGGAAGTCCAAGATTAAGACACCAACAGATTAGATGTCTGGTGAGAGCTTGCTAGCAGCTGTAACCTCACAGTGTCGGAAGGAAGGCGGGATCCCTCTGGAGTCTCAGTTTTTTAAGAGCACTAATCCACATTCATGGGGGCGGTTGGTAAATACCTCTCAGGGCCCCACCTCCTAATACCATCACCTTGAGGACTAGGATTTCTAACATGAATTTTGGAGGGACACAAACATTTAGACCAGGGGTTGGGAACCTATGGATCGCGAGCCAGATGTGGCTCTTTTGATGGCTGCATCTGGCTTGCAGACAAATCTTTAATAAAAATAATAACATTAAAAATATAAAACAGTCTCATGTATTACAATCCATTCATTTCCTACCGTAGCTCATGTTCATGGTTGCGGGTGGCTGGAGCCAATCACAGGTGTCCTCTGGGACAACACCAAATTTTTATTGAATAATGCATAACGTACACAGGTCATTGTATGGCTCTCACGGAATTACATTTTAAAATATGTGGCGTTCATGGCTTTCTCAGCCAAAAAGGTTCCCGACCCCTGATTTAGACCATAGCATATATTGTTATCATTTTGGTAGATATTTTTTATATTTACCCAAATATATATCATTTCTATGCTCTCCATTTCTTTTGTACTGATTTCTGATATCATTTGCCTCCTGCCAAAAAAAATTCTTTAACATTTCTCATAGTACAGATCTTCTGATGATCAATTCTCTAAGCTTTTACTTTGCCTTCAATTTGAAAAGGTACTTTGCTGGATAAAAGATTCTAGGTAGATGTAATATTCTTTCAGTACTGTAATGGTATATCTATTGTCTTCTGTCTTGAGTAGCTTCTGGTAGCAAGACTAGTGTTGTTCATTATTCCTTTGAACATAATATCTTGTTTTCTGACTGCTTTTATTCTCTTCATTGCTTTTCCCAAGTTGATTACACTGTGTGTTGGCATAATTTTCTTTTAAGAACTATTTTTTTAATGATTTTATTTATTCATGGGCTTATAGTTTGTATTAAATTGGGGAAATGTTCCACTGTTATTTCTTCAGATGTTTTTCTGTTCTTCCTCTGCTCTCCTGTGGGACTACAGTTATACCTATGTTCGGTGCTTGATGTCCATAAACATCAGATGCCATTTTTTTTCAGGGTATTTTCCCCTCTGTTTCCTTGGTAGCTGTGATTGCCATGTCTTCTAATATTAATCTTTTCTTCTGCACTGTCTAATCTGCTGTTAATCCTAGCCAGTATATTTTTCATTTCAAATACTGCTGTTTTTCATCTCTAGAAGTTTCATTTGGGTCTTTTTTTGTGTGTTGCATCTCTCTCTTCATCGTGATAGTCCTTTCTTCTACCTCTGGGACATCCAGAACACATTTATAACAAGTGTATAACAACTTGGTCTTCAGGTTCATCCTCACAGCCAATTCTGAGTCTCTGGCTAGTGGTAATTTTTATCTTGGCCATGAGTCATATTTTATAGCACCTTTGCATTCCTAGTATATATATATATTTTTGATTGGATGCTAGATATGATAAATTTTATGTTTTTGGTTGCTGGGTCTTTTTGTATTCCTTTAAACAGTGTTGGATTTTTAATTATTTCTGGTACATGGTTATGTGGAATCAGTGTGATCCTTTGAAAGGACAGGGATTCTACCACCCACAGCCCTGAGTATTGTGAGATCTTTCCACTCTGGTTCGTGGGAATACAAACTGCTCCCAGCCCTGTGAGCTCGGGACGTTCTGCTTCCCTCCGCAGTGGTTCTTCCCCCAGCTCGGTGCTTCCCTCTCACACGGGCACAGGGAAGTCCTCGGGACGTTCTGCTTTTCTCCGCGGTGGTTCTTCCCCCAGCTCAGTGCTTCCCTCTCACACGGGCACAGGGAAGTCCTGGGCCACAGACTGCGGAGGCGCTGCAGGTCGGATTTCCCTCTGGGCAGCTCCCACCTCGCTAGTATTTTGACCCACAAATTAGAGTCACTTTTGTCTCCTCGAACTCTGTCTATTCCAACTCAGCAAGGCCCCCGGGCTTGGTTCGGGCTCCGCCTTCCTGGGTGGCCTGGACCCACCTCCACACAGTCAGCTGGCATCACTGTGGGGCTGGCCTCGTGCTTCCTTTTCCTCGGGGTCATGTCCTGTGCTGCCTGTTGTCCAGGGAATGCAAGCCATCAGTTCACATCTTTTGTCCAGTTTTTTGGCTGTTTGAAGTTAAAGGGAAATCTAGTTTCTCTAACTCAATCTTAGTGAGAAGCAGAACTCAAAGAGCTTTATATCTCTTCAATCTCTTTTTTCTACTAGAAAAAGGACTTCTAGAAGTAATAACTTATAATTAACATAGCGGACCTTTTAAAATCAAACTTTGAATGGAAATTAAATTTTCTAACAGTTTTAATATCCTAAATGTTCTCTATTGCAAATAAAAATGGCATATGTTAAATATTGTGCTTTAATATACCAGAAAAGAAACTATCATACAATACCAGAAAATGATGAAGTGACTCATTTAACATCTTTCCACCCAGATTGTAGTCTTAAGGGGTGGGATCGTTTTTTTCTTCACCTTCAAACTTTGAAGTTCATTAAAAATAGTAGTAGCCCAGGCTGATAGCTTAGTTGGTTAGAATATTGTCCCAATACACCAAGGTTGTGGGTTCAATCCCCAGTCAGGGCACATACAGGAATCAACCAGTGAATGCCTAAATAAGGAGAAAACAAACCAATTTTTCTTTCTTTTTCTTCCTTCCTCTCTCTTAAAATCAATTAAAAAAATAGTAGTTGGCTATCAAGTTATAATTTTTTTCTCCTAAATTTACCTTGATTTGCACTTATTTATAGTGTTATGGGTGTCATAGACTCGTGAAACTTTATAGCTGAAAGAAGTGAAAAGTCATCTGTCCTGTCTTGTCATTATGCAGGTGAATAAACAGCCAGAGAGGAGGGGACAGTACAGCCAAGCTCTGCCCCTGAGGCGCAGGCCAGTGTCCTCTTCACAGTGTCCTCTCCACTTCACCTTCCTTGACTGACATCTGTCACCTTTCTAGGTGATCTTGTGAGAGGAAGGTGGTGGGATATAAGTTAAGAGCTAACAAGTGGAAATCTGTTTCAGTATGTTTATGCATAGGGTTTTCCCCTCAATATGAATTATTTCAGTGTATATATACATACAAATATTGTTGTATGACTTCTTTTAAATAAAACATCCATTTTTTTTCCTTTAAAAAAAATTTTTTTTTAATATTCCTTTTTTTATTGTGTGAGAGAGAGCTAGGAAGGGAGAGAGAGGGTGAGAAGCATCAACTTGTAGTTGCTTTCACTTTACTTGTGCATTGAGCTTCTCTGTGTGCCTTGACTGGGATCATGTCAGGGTCCCGGTCCCCTTGCTCAAGCCAGCGACCTTGGTGTTCTGGGTCAGTGCTTACCCACTGCGCCACAACAGGTCAGGCCCATTTTTTTTCTTGGTTCCCTTTTTTAAAAGGACCCAGAGAGAAATAATATTGGACAAAGAGAATGCAATAAAAGACTAACTACAGTAATTCTTTTGTTGACCTGGAGATAGTTATTAAATATCAGTTAAATTTGGTCCATCTACATTCTATGTGTAGTAGCGAGGTACTCTGCTGAGTCCCGGAGAGAGCTGGCACTTGGAGTTGTAAGGAGGACGCATGCTGGCTGAGGGGGCACTGACAGCAGCAGCGCCGTGGCCTGGCTGAGTAGCACCGTGAACTCACTGATGCTGCTCTTGGGTTTTGTTCTGATTGTGTGGTCCAGCCTCGGTGCTGGAAGGAGAGATAATGGGATGGATTGAGAGGGATGAGTGCGTGGGCTTGGAGGGCAGAAGGAGGTGAGAGGAGCCCTTCTAGAGTGTGTGAGATAGGTTTAGATAGAATCCGAAGGCAGCGGCGTGTAGAGAAGCTGCTGGAGGGGGAGACAGGGAGCCTTCCAGGGGAGGGAGAAGGACTGGCAGTGGGCAAGAGGAGTGGGAGATTTCTCTGGGGTGGGGGAGTCTTGGCTGGCTCACTCCTTGAAATAAAGCTATAAGAAGTTGCAAACAGAGGACTCTGGAGGCCGAGCCTATGTGTCCCTGATGCATTGTCCTTTCCAGCATGAGGTACCAGTGCAATTCACTGTCTCCGAGGTGGTGTTTCAGGGAGATGTAAGAGGTCACACCTGTTACAGATAATGTCTCTTCTTTTTCTAAGTAAAACAGTAGCTCAGGCATTTCTATTTTAAACTAGAAATTATATTATAGATACACAATTTGTTAAGGAAAATTTGCTGGGTCTTCTGTTTATCAGAGAATTCTGCCTGACTTGAACCTCAGTTGGTTGTGATCATTTTCATTCACGTCCTTTTCTAACTTGAGACGGTTTTTCACTTCCTTTTTTTAAAATTAAGTGTCCTCAATGTAACTCCGTTACTCCTACCACTTTGTCCCCATAGTCCCCCTCCCCCCTTCCCTCTGGGATTTTCTGTCCTGTTATCTGTATCTGTGTGTTACATATATATATATAATTTCACTTATCCCCTCACATTCTCTGATCCCATCCCCTCATCCCCCTTCCCTCTGACTGCTGTCCCTCCACTCCCTGTGACCCCGCCTCTGCCTCTATTCCATTCCTCAGTTCACTTTGTTCATTAGATTTCACATAAGTGAGGTCATATGATATTTTTCTTTCTCTGCCGGGTTTATTTCACTTAGCATAGTAATCTCCAAGTCCATCCATGCCATCTACAAAAGGTAAGATTTCCCTTTTCACACCCACATAGTATTCCATTGTGTGTGTGTGTGTGTGTGTGTGTGTGTGTGTGTGTGTGTGTGTATCACAGCTTTTTTAAATCTACTTCTCCACTTACGGACACTTGGGTTGTTTTCATATCTTGGCTATTGTAAACAATGCTGCAGTAAACATGGGGCTGAATATCTTCTTTTGAATCAGTGATATGGTGTTCTTAGGATATATTCCTAATTTTTTGAAGAAACTCCATACTATTCTCCACAGTGGCTGCACAAGTCTGCATTCCCACCAGCAGTGCAGGAGGGTTCCCTTTTCTCCACACCCTCGCCAGCACTTATTCTGTGTTGTTTTGTTAATGAGCGCCATTCTGACAGGTGTGAAATGTTATCTCATTGTGGTTTTAATTTGCATTTCTCTGATGATTTAGTGACATTGAACATTTTTTCATATGCCTATCAGCCATCTGTATGTCCTCTTTGGAGAAGTGTCTATTCAGTTGTCTTGCCCATTTTTTAATTGGATTATTTATTTTCCTGGTGTTGAGTTTTAGAAGTTCTTTATAAATTTTGGTTATTAACCCCTTACCAGACGTATTGGTGAATATGTTCTCCCATTGTGTAGGTTTTCTTTTTAATTTTGTCCATGGTGTCTTTTGCTTGCAAAATCTTTTTAGTTAGGTATAGTCCCAGTTGTTTATTTTGTCCTTTATTTGACTTGCCCGTGAAGATAAATCGACAAAAATATTGCTACAAGAGATATCGGAGAGTTTACTGCCTATGTTTTCTTCGAGGATGCTTATGGTTTCAACACTAACATTAAGTCTTTTTGAGTTTATTTTTGTGAATGGTATAAGTTGGTGGTCTAGTTTCATCTTTTTGCATGTACCTGTCCAATTTTCCCAACACCATTTGTTAAAGAGACTGTCTTTACTCCATTGTATGCTCTTACCTCCTTTGTCAAATATCAATTGTCCTTAAAGGTGTAGGTTTCTTTCTGGGTTCTCTGTTCTGTTCCATTGATCTATATGCCTGTTCTAATGCCAGTACCAGGCTGTTTTGAGTACAACAGCTTTGTAGTATAACTTGATATCAGGAAGTGTGATACCTCCCATTTTATTATTCTTTTTCAAGATTGCTAAGGCTATTCATTCTTTTTTGGTTCCATATAAATTTTTGGAATATGTGTTCTATATCTTTGAAATATGTCATTGGTATTTTAATTGGTATTGCATTGAATTTATAAATTGCTTTGGGTAATATAGACATTTTAATGGTTTATTCTTCCTAACCATGAACATGGTATATGCTTCCACTTGTTTGTATCTTTCTTGATTTCTTTTTATCAATGTTTTATAATTTTCAGAGTACAAGTCTTTAACCTCCTTGGTTAAATTTACTCCTAGGTACTTTATTTTTTTTGTTGCAATAGTGAAGGGGATTGTTTTCTTAATTTCTCTTTCTTTTTTTTTTTCTTTTTTTTTTTTTTCTACCTTTTTTATATGTCATGTGTTTTTGTGGTGGTTTTTTCTAGGGTGGTTACCATTAAGTAATGAAAAGGGTACCTACCATATTCATTGTAGTACCCTATCTTATAAGTATTTCTACACTTCATCGTCCTTTGCTACTGTTAATCTCCATTCTCTCCCCCCTTTTTTTTCCTTTGTTGTCACAGTTTAAGTTTGGTTTTATTGTGTTCTTGGTGGAGCTGTTACTTGTGGTGTTGCTTTCTTTTGTTCTTTGAATCTGGTTGGAAAACCCCCTTTATATTTCCTGGAGTGGGGGCTTTCTGGTGATAAATTCTCTCATCTTTTCTGTATTTGTGAATGTTTTTATATCTCCTTCATACTTGAAGGATAGCTTTGATGGGTATAGTATTCTTGGCTGAAAGTTCCTCTCTTTCAGGGCTTTAAATATTGGGGTCCACTCTCTTCTAGCTTGTAGAGTTTCTGCTGAGAAATCTGATGATAATCTAATAGGCCTTCCTTTTATATGTTGTACTCTTCTTTTCCCTGGCTGCCTTGAGAATTTTTTCTTTGTCATTGGTTTGTGTCATCTTTATTATGATGTGCCTTGGAGTGGGTTTGTTGGGGTTAAGAAAACTCGGTGTTCTGTTTGCTTCTTGAACTTGAGGCTTTAAGTTCTTTCCACAGGCTTGGGAAGTTCTCGTCTATTATTTGTTTGAGTGTATTCTCCATTCCATTTTCTTTCTCTTCTCCCTCTGATATACCTATTATTCTTATGTTATTCTTTCTGATGGAGTCAGATAATTCCTGTAGGGCTTTCTCGTTTTTTATTATTTTTGAGTCTCTTTCTTCTTCTCTCTGTTGTGCCTCAAGTTGTTTGTCTTCTATTTCACTAATCCTATCTTCAATCTGGGTTGTTCTGCTAGCTAAGCTTGTTACCTCGTTTTTCAGCTCGTGAATTGAGTTTTTCATTTCTGTTTGATTTGTTTTTATAGTTTCAATTTCCTTGGTAATATATTCTTTGTGTTCATTGAGTTGTTTTCTGATCTCCCTATATTGCCTTTCTGTGTTTTCTTGTATATCTCTGAGTATTTTTAAGATTTCTATTTTAAATTCTCTGTCATTTAGCTCCAAGGCGTCCAATATGTTAAGTCTTTTCTCCATAGATTTTTCCACATCTATTTGTGTTACCTCTCTTTCTTTTGTATCCATAATATTCGATTTCCTCTTTCTTATTGGCATCTGAGGGTGGTCTTGTTGATAGCACTAATTAGAATTAATAAAGAGTAAAAAGTAAAAAAAATAAAAAATAAAAAAATAAAAAATAAAAAAAAACAAAGGGTAAAACACCCCACAAAAAAAAGCAGTAATAATTTATTATTTCCCCCTTTTTTTCTTTCTTCTCCTTCCCTCCTCTCCCCTCCTCAGGGAAATATCGTGCCTATAATGGAGGGCCTGGTTTGCGGTGAAGAGTTCAAGGGGCAAAAAAAAAGGGGAGTAGGGACCTACTAAATGCAAAAAAAAAAAAAGGAGGAAAATCTTAGACAAGCATAAGATGATCTGCCTGTGGGTGATGGTCAACTAAGAGATATAATGAGAGGGATAAGAGGGAACCAGAAAAAAGGACAAAAAAAGGAATAATAAAGAAGAAAAAAATAAAAATAATAAGTAAAAATCTGTTGTATTAAGTGGAGCGAAGACCAAATACAATGGAGACCTTGGGTTGGGAGGACCCAAAATGCCACAAAAATAAACTCACAAGAAAAAAACAAAAACAAAAGCTAAAAAGAAAAATAAAGCCAAAAAAAGCCTTGAGTCCCAAATTAACTAATTTGTTCGTGATTGAGGATTAAATGGGAGGAAAGTAAAACGAGAAAAGAAAAAACGAATAGAAAGGAAAAAATAAGAAAAAGAGAAGAACGAAGGAAGAAATAAAAAAGGAAGAGAAAAAAACAAAATAAAGCAAAACAAAAACAAAAACAAAAAACAAATAACAAAAAAACAAAACAAAAAAACAAAAGATGAGAGAGTGAGAGTTAAGTGTCCTGGAGTATAACCCCAAAGGAGGGTGAGGATGAAGAAGAGAAATAAAATGTAACACTTATGGGTAGTGTAGTTCAAGAAAAGGGAAGCATAAGATGGGCAGAGAATAGAAGGACCGAGGTGGAGGAGATAAAGGCAATAAGATAGAAGAAACAAACAACAACAACAACAAAAAAAAAAAAATTAGTGGAACAAGTTGTAAAGTCTGTGGATTTTTCTTGATTTTGAGATGTTAACTTCTTCCTTTTTCTTTCCTCTCCCTCTTCCTGGTCGGTGACTCTGTACCCCAGGCTCTGCCCCTGTGTCACACTTAGGTAGGGATTTGCAGTTGATGAGATTCTATGGCAATGTCATATAATTGGCTTTAGTCTTGCTGGTAGTCAAGGCTTGTTGGCGTTTGCAGGGTCCAACGATGAGAGAGTTTGCTTTCCTGGATTCTCTCTCCTAGTCCCCCCTTCCTGAATTAGCAGCCTGGTGATCCAGCTATAAGGCTGCCACTGCTTCTGCCTGGGGAGTAAGAGGCTCAAAGAGCTGGGAAATCCCCACTCTATCCCCACTCAGTGCAAGGCTTTGGGAAAGGCTCTGGCAGTCAGGGCCTCCAGTGTAATCAGGCGGGGGTGGGAGTCAATTGTTGTCAAGGTGACTGTTCAGCGCCTAGCATTCAGTTGGACCTCTCAACCCAGGCTTTCCACACTTTGTAGCCTGTTTTGGCTGGGAAGAAGAGGCACTAGTCTCTGCTTGCGACTAGTGTAGTATAGATCTTATTATCTGCCAAGTCCTTCTTGTTAGCGTTTATCCCTGAATATGGAGGCTCTATCAATCAGAAGTTGCCCCCGCCCCTTTAGCGAGAGGCACTAAAAAATATCACCCCTCTTGTCTTGGGTCGGTGAACTGAGAGAGATCTTATCAATTAGAACCGAGGGTGCGCAGATTTCACGGGTTAAGTTAATTTTAGTAATTGGGTCGCAGCTGTGCTCCGGAAGGTATTTCAGGCTGCCTGCGCGCGCCCCTCCCCCAACGCTTGATTGTTAGCTTGAATGGCTGGGTGAGGTGCCCCGCCCGCGGAGAGAATCTCCCAAGTAGGGAATACTGCCCTGGGGCCTCTCCCGCTCCCCATGCGCGGGCCGCTGGGAACGTTAGCGGTGCTCGGTCTGCAATGCTCGGTCTGCAATCAGACCGGGCGCGCGCCAGCGGTTGCTCACAGCTCCGGAGTGTGGGCGGTGCTCGCTCTGCAACCGAACCGGGAGCTGCTCGCGGCTGCTCGCGGCGGCGGTGCTCGCTCTGCAACCGACCCGGGCGCTGCTCGCGGCGGCGGCGGCTCGCGGCGGCGGCTCGCGGCTCCCGAGTGCGGGATGACTCACCCCAGGCGCACTTCCTCGCGGCTTGAATGAACGTCCCTGCGGTAGCTTCCTCCACACCCTCGTCTCTCAGATTCAAGTGATAACAGTCCTTTCGCTTTCAGTTTGTGTGGAACTCCGTAATGCTCCGAAGATAAATTTTCCTGTTTCTAGTTGATAAATTTGTTGTGATTTTGGGGAGATCTGTCGGACGCGCTGCTCACGGCGCCATTTCCGTGATGTCCTAATTTCTCTTTCTGATAGTTCATTGTGGTGTATAAAAATGCCTCTGATTTCTGAGTATTAATTTTATATCCTGCCACCTTGCTGAATTCATTTATCAGGTCCAGTAGTTTTTTGACTGAGACTTTAGGGTTTTCTATGTACAGTATCATATCATCAGCAAATAATGATAGTTTTACTTCTTCTTTTCCAATTTGGATGCCTTTTCTTTCTTTTTCTTGCCTGATAGCTGTGGCTAGGACTTCCAGAACTATATTGAATAAGAGTGGTGAAAGGGGGCATCCCTGCCTTGTTCCTGATCTTAAGGGGATTGCTTTTAATTTTTGCCCATTGAGTATGATGTTGGCTGTGGGTTTGTCATAGATGGCCTTTATCATGTTGAGGTATGTTCCCTGTATTCCCACTTTGCTGAGAGTTTTGATCATAAATGGGTGCTGGATTTTATCAAGTGCTTTTTCTGCATCTATTGATATTATCATGTAGTTTTTCTCCTTCCTTTTGTTTATGTGATGAATCACATTGATTGATTTACGAATATTGTACCAGCCTTGACTCCCCAGAATACAGTGTGTCCGTAAAGTCCTGGTGCACTTTTGACTGGTTACAGGAAAGCAACAAAAGACAATAGAAACGTGAAATCTGCACCAAATAAAAGGAAAACTCTCCCAGTTTCATACCTATTCAGTGCAGTTCATTGTGGGCTCACGCACAGATTTTTTAGGGCTCCTTAGGTAGCTATCCCGTATAGCCTCTACAGACTCATCACTGACTGATAGCCTACCAGAATGGGGTTTCTCCACCAAACTGCCGGTTTTCTTTAGCGGCTTATCCCGCCGAGTAATGTTATTCCTATGTGGTGGCGCTTCATTATAAACGCGCCGATATTCACGTTGCACTTTGGTCACGGATTCGAATTTAGTGAGCCACAAAACACACTGAACTTTCCTCTGTACCATCCACATCTCAACTGGCATGGCCGTGGGCTGCTCCGCTGTATACACGGTGTTAGTCATCATCCTACAGTAACTAGGAGGGTTTTCCTTTTTTTTTTTTTTTTTTATACAGAGGGAGGGATAGATAGGGACAGGCAGGAACGGAGAGAGATGAGAAGCATCAAACATCAGTTTTTCGTTGCAACACCTTAGTTGTTCATTGATTGCTTTCTCATATGTGCCTTGACCACGGGCCTTCAGCAGACCTAGTAACCCTTTGCTCGAGTCAGCGACCTTGGGCTCAAGCTGGTGAGCTTTGCTCAAACCAGATGAGCCCACGCTCAAGTTGGCGACCTCGGGATCTCAAACCTGGGTCCTCCACATCCCAGTCCGACGCTCTATCCACTGTGCTACCGCCTGGTCAGGCGGGTTTTCCTTTTATTTGGTGCAGATTTCACATTTCTATCGTCCTTTGTTGCTTTCCTGTGACTGGTCAAAAGTGCACCATGACTTGACGGACACACTGTACATCCCACTTGATCATGATGTATCATTTTTTTCATGTACTGCTGTATCAGATTTGCTAATATTGTTGAGAATTTTAGCATCTAAATTCATCAGGGATATTGCCTGTAGTTTTCTTTCTTTGTGTTGTCTTTGCCTGGTTTTGGAATTAGAATTATGCTCACTTCATAAAAGGAGCTTAGAAGTTTTCCCTCCTCTTGAATTTTTTGAAATAGCTTGACAAGGATAGGTGTTAGGTCTTTGGATATTTGGTAAAAATTGCCTGTTAAGCCATCCAGTCCAGGACTTTTGTTTGTTGGGAGTTTTTTTTTTTTTTAAGATTTTATTTATTTTTAGAGAGAGAGGAGAAAGAAAGAGAAGGAGGAGGAGCAAGAAGCATCAACTCTCATATATGCCTTGACCAGGCAAGCCCAGGGTTTCGAACCAGCGACCTCAGCATTCCAGGTCGACCCTTTTTCCACTGCGCCACCACAGGTCAGGCTGTTGGGAGTTTTTTGATAACTGTTTCAATTTTATTTGTTGTAATTGGTCTGTTTAGGTTTTCTGGTTCTTCTAGATTGAGTCTTGGAAGATTGTATGTTTCTAGGAATTTATCCATTTCACCTAGGTTGTCCAATTTTTTGGCATATAAGTCTTTATAGTATTTTCTTACAATCCTTTGTATTTCTGTGGCGTCAGTTGTTACTTCTCCTTTTTCATTTCTAATTGTATTTATTTGAGTCTGCTCTCTTTTTTTCTTGATGAGTCTGGTTAAAGGTTTGTCAATCTTGTTTACCTTTTCAAAGAACCAGCTATTGGTTTCATTGATCTTTTGTATTTTTTTTTTTAGCCTCTATGTCATTTATTTCTGCTCTGATCTTTATTATTTATTTCCTTCTACTTCCTCTGGGCTTTGTTTGTTGTTCTTTATCTAGTTCTTTTAGGTGCAGGATTAAGTTGTTTATTTGAGCTTTTTCTTTCTTCTTGAGTTATGCCTGTAATGCTATGAACTTCCCACTTAGGACTGCTTTTGCTGTGTTCCACAAATTTTGAGTTGTTGTATGTTTGGTTTCATTTGTTTCAAGGAGATTTTTTATTTCTTTTTTGATCTCATTGTTAACCCATTTGTTACTTAATAACATGCTATTTAGCCTGTTATTAAATAACGAATATTTGAATGTTTTTCAGTTTTTCTATTTTAGTTGATTGCTAGTTTCATGCCATTTTGACCAGAGAAGATACTTGATATGATTTCAATCTTCTTAAATTTATTGAGACTTGTTTTGTGTCCTAACATGTGGTCTATCCTAAAGAATGTACCATGAGCACTTGAAAAGAATGTATATTCTGCTGCTTTAGGGTGAAAGGTTCTGAAGATATCTATTAAATCCAGTTGACCTAGTGTGTCATTTAAGGCTGCTGTTTCTTTGTTAATTTTCTGTCTGGAGGATCTGTCCATTGATACTAGTGGGGTATTAAAATCCCCTACTATTATAGTATTGCTGTTGATCTCGTCCTTTAAGTCCATCAAAATCTGCTTTATATATTTAGGTGCTCCTATATAGGCACATAAATATTTACAATGGTTATATCCTCCTGTTGGATTGCTCCCTTTATCATTAAGTAGTGATCTTCTTTTTCCCTTACTGTATATAGCCTTTGTTTTAAAGTCTATTTTGTCAGGTATAAGTATTGCTACCCTAGCTTCTTTTTCATTTTCATTTGCATGAAATGCTTTTTTCCTTCCCTTCACTTTCAGTCTATATGTATCTTTTGTTCTGAGGTAGGTCTCTTGTAGACAGCATATGTATGGTCCTGTTTTCTTAACCACACAGCTACCTTATATCTTTTGATTAGAGCATTTAATCCATTTACTTTTAAGGTTATTATTGACATGTACTTATTTATTGCCATTTTATTTTTTAAATCTACAGTCCTCTTTTTCTTTGCTTTTTTCACAGCAGGCCCCTTAGCATTTCTTGCAGCACTGGTTTGGTTGTAATGAATTTCTTGAGGTTTTTTGTGTTGTTTTTTTTGTCCGTGAAGCTTTTTATTTCTCCTCTAATTTTAAATGATAGCCTTGCTGGATAAAGAACTCTTGATTGTAGGTTCTTGTTTTGCATTACTTTGTATATTTCTTACCAATCCCTTCTGGCCTCAAGTGTTTCTGTTGAGAATTCAGATGTCATCCTTATGGAGGCTCCTCTGTAGGTAATTAACTGCTTTTCTCTTGCAGCTTTTAGTATTTTTTCTTTGTCTCTTAACTTTGTCACTTCAATTATGACGTGTCTTGGTGTAGCCCTTTTTGGGTTCCTCTTTAATGGAACCCAAAAGTTTCTTCAACTTGTGTGACTTTTTCTTTCACCAATTTAGGGAGTTTTCAGCTAGGATTTCTTCAAACAGGTTCTTTATCCCTTGTTTGTTCTCTTCTCCTTCAGGAACCCCTATGATGTGTTGTTTCTCTTCATGTTACAGCGCACCTTAGTGTTTCCTCAGTCTTTTTTAGGTCTTTTCTTTTTGCCACTCTGCTTTCGTGCTTTTATCTTGTCCTCTAAACTGCTGATTCAGTCCTCTGCTTCATCCAGCCTGCTATTGATTCCTCCTAGTGTATTCTTCATTTCTGATATTGTATTTGTCATTTGTGACTTGCCTTTTTTATGATTTCAATGTCCTTTTTGATGCTTGCTATCTCTTTATTTACGTGCTCATTATGTCCATCCATTGTTGCTCTAAGATCCTTGAGCATCCTAAATATCATTATTTTAAACCCTGCATCTGGTAGTTTGGTTACTTCCATCCCATTCAGCTCTTTTTCTGGGGATTTCTCTTGTTGATTAATTTGGGTTGCATTTCTCTGTCTTCCCATTTTGTCTGTGCATTAGGTAGTGCTGTCTGACATTGAAATTTTTGTGGTATCTTTATGAAGAAAATGGGCTCAGTGGTACTGACCTCCATGCCACCTGTTTTCCTTGTTCTAAGAATGCTTCTTGAGGGTGCTATTTTCTCTCTTGTTTTATGTATTACATGCAGTTGGTCCTTTCATGGGCATGGTTATTCCTTCAGGCTGACTGGCTCTAAGGGTCAACCTTGATCTTGTGTATACACATTGTGTGCAATGTCTGTCCTGTTGGGCGTATTTATTCTCCACAGTGTCTGGTGCCTGCTAGGCTCCACCTTTTGGCATGTTGCTTGTGTAGGAAGCTGAGTCTAGGGTTGGTGCTATCTGCCACCCACTACCAGTTGTGTTGTCTCTAGATCTTCTTAGGTTGGGGTTAACTGTTGTTTGTAACCTGCTGTGGGCTACCTGTCTGCAGCTACTGCACTTTTCGCTGTTTCTGTCTGCTTTTTCTGTGTGTGAGTAGTGAGGGAGGGGCCAACCTTTGTATAAGGATCAGCTTCCTCCTGCTTTAGAGATGACAGCAGCTCTGTAAAGCCCTAAGCTCTGTAAGATTTCTCTCCACCTTTCAACTGCTCCTCCTCTTTTTGCAGCTGCCTGGGCTTCCACAGAGTCTTCTGTAGTAAGATGTAGTGTGGGCTCAGACTGGCCTCACCTACAAAAATTGGAAGTAGGTCATCTGAAATAGGCCTCTACAGGTTGCACACTTGGTGGGTTAGGGCAGCTGAGATTGTGAATACAACATTTGTGGGACCCCTTACTTCAGGAGTTTCTTGGTCAGAAGCTCAGTACAGGGAATGTGGCCCCTCATCCAGAGCTTGATCCCTCAGCCACTGCTGGATACTCAAATTTTATTTCTCCCCAATGAGGTGAGCAGGTTCAGACTGAGTGTGTCAGACAGTTTACTCTGCAGAAGTTCTTTCAGCTGTTGAGACCCTGGTCTCAGGGAGGAAGACTGAGAGAGTCCTCTCCTGGGGCTGACTGTGCCCCTCCCGAAGGTGGCTAAGCCCCTCGACCGGATCCAGTACTAGACTCACAGGGACCTACACATTAAATGTCCATGCTCCAGGCCTCTCTGCCTTCCCCCTGTGGAATCTAGCCTAGCAAGACAGGATATCCAGCACCCAGGCTGGCTGGCTGTGAAGCTCCTCCCTGTCCATTGCACAGGAGCTGCTGTGCTGGTGCTGAAAACAGAGAATGGAACTCACCCCAGCTGGGCCGGGTGTAAGGAGCTTTTCCTTAGGATACTGCTCTAGCAAGGGCTATTGGGTCCTGAACTGATGCTCTCCACAGCTGGCCCCTGAATGTGCCAGCCCTGGACCTCCCTGGCAGAAACGCAGCGCAGACCAGTGGAAGACACTGCCTGTGACTGGCCCTCAGCAACCTTCTTGGAGCTACAAGCAATTCAGAGTTTGTGGCTGCATCTGCTGGGCCCAGGTGTACATGGAAATACCAAGCTGCACTCCTGGACTGGCTTTTACCCACACTGGGCCTGGCGGAAGGTCTGCTTAAGAGGCCAAGTTTCCCTGAGTCCTGCCTCCTGCAGCCTCTGTCTGCTGGCTGTTGTTGGGCTCAGCAGCTGAACAAACCTCTGCTAGAGTCTAGCGCCTGCTGCAATTCAGGAATTAAGGGTGGTGGGTGTGTGGCTCTGCCCCTCAGCCCCGGGTGTCAGTCTGTCCAGACTTTTTCACAGACCTCAGTAGGATGTGGCCTCTGAGACCCAGAGGTGTGTGGTCTGCACTCTCTCTGGACAGTTTCTACTGAGTCTCCTGTGATGTGGAAGCATAAGTCCTCGAGTCTGGAGTGTGTGAGGGAATGCTCCGGTCTCAACACCAGAAAACTGAGTCACTGACACGTCCCCTGCTTCCTGGCCTGTGAGAATGACCCGTCGCCATGACTGGGGTAGGAGAGACTCCCGAGGGCTGAGCAGTTGCTTTTCCCGGGGCTGATGACACACAAAGGGGATGTTCCACTAAGAAAGATGGCAACTGCAGTATTGGAGAATGAGTTAGCACAGAAATTCCAGTGGCTGACCCCCACAGTATTTCTCTCTGGGCCTCCAACTCCACACTTTCCTCCTGCGACTCCAGTCCTCTCAGCTCTGCCCTGCTGGAGCCCTGAGTAAGTGGCTGTGAACAAGATTTTCTGCGCAGGCCCTTTAAAACAGTCTGCGTCCAAGAGCTCAGTCTCTTTCTTGCAGACAGAAACCCTGCTCTTTTCATCACCAAATGCTCTTCGGGCGCCTCTGCTGGGCTCTGGGGCTCTAGGCTGGGGCTCCGGGCCTGGGGCTAAGGATCCTCCCCTCTCAGGCTGACCCAGCCCACCGTGAGAGTCCCTCCGGACCCTCAGCCACCGCTTGCTCCTGGGAGCGGGGCAGCCCTTTCCGCATCTCCGCCCTTCCTATCTCGGTGTGGCTTCTTCTGTGACCCTTGGTTATAGACTCCTCTTCGTTTAGTCCAAAGTTGGTTTTTCAAGATGATTGTTCTTAAATTAAGTTGTAATCCAGTTTGGTCCTGGGAGGTGGCAGTTGGAATGTCTGCCTACTCCATTGCCATCTTGGACTAGGACTTTTACTTCTTAACTACTGTCTGTTTCCCTCTCCACACAGCTCCCCCAACACACCACATACACACAAACCCCTCTACTTTTCCCCCCATGTTTTCATTGTAAATTACAAAAAAAAAAAAAAAAAAGAGGATAGGTCAGGGTGAGAACAATAGTAGGAAGGTTTTATAGTTTTCTCATCCCAGGTCCGTTATCCTGAACCCTGTCAGCCTTATCTTTCAGAGTCCTCTTTGTTTCTAATGTGTGTAAATGTTGAATCACTGTTGTAGACCTGAAACATATTGTATGTCAATTATACCTCAGTAAAAAAAATATTCTTTGCTTATTGCAGGCACAGATTTGCTCAGCAGTTACTTGTAAAGCTAGTTGGACTGCATTTCAGTTTATAATTAAATTTCTCTTTCTTCATTACTTACCGGGGAAGCAGGATGGTACACAGTGAAGAGCCCAGGTTTGGAATCAGGCCTCCCGGGTCGAGTCCCAGCTCTACCACTAGATGACTGTCATTTTAACCCCCTTGGCCTCAGTTTTCTTATTCATAAATTGGGGACGATAATAATAATGCTTATCCTAAAAGGGTTGTTGTATTAAATGATTTTAAGTATAAGGCAGTTAAACAATTTTTGACTCTGATTAAATTCTCAATAAAAGTTAATTATAGAATTAGAAATAATTATTGAATTATTATTCACTGACATTACTTAGGTGTCTGCAAACCTCATTATTTTCCAAGAGTAGTGCTTAGTGATAGAATCTGTAGCAAGTAAAATGAGGAGGAAAGACTGCCCATTGGCAGATGTTTTTTCTTTTGTTAAGGAAATGTCAGTAGGTGAGCTTAATTCATTACCTTGCAAACATTGTGATCTATAAGATAATGCTGGGTAAGTTCTAAGAGCATAATTATTTAGATTCATTTTTCCCAATGGGAGGATACTCCTGGGTTTTATGACTTTTTACGTGTTTTTTTAAAAAATATGTATTAAAAAGAAAAAGGAACAACTCCCATTCAAAAAACTGATTTGCTGTATTTTCAGTTTTATAAACTGAGTCACAGTATTTGATACTGGAGTTAGAGCTCTCTATTTTTACCGTGTGTTTGTTTACTTAGGTAGCTGTGTGAAGGAGGGCTGCCTCTTCTCACTGTGTTTTTATTCCCTGTGGTCTAGATAGAATTCTATGACGTATGTCGTAGGTCTTCATTGTAGTCCTTTTGATTTCACATACTGCTTTCTGACTTGGTTGTCACCATGTATGTTTGTGAATCAGGGTCACTTATATGTTATTTTTTGAGTCCCAACTAGTTCTTGAATATCTTAGGAATACTGTCAATTGAAGATTTTTTTCTTTATAATTTTAATAACAAAAGATTAACCTTTCACATCTAAGTCTTAAGCTCTCAGAGCTTTGTGAAAATTGGAAATAGGTCATCTGAAATAGGCCTCTGAATAGCATATCTGGATAGATAGTTGAAGATGAATTTTTATAATATTGTTTATATTTGCATATATACAATTACCCGTTTATTTCAGTTATTGTCTAAGTCATTTGTGCCATTTAAGGGGGAAAAAATGCCTAATTTTCACATATCATAGGAGACTTAGACTGGAACAGTCTTACATAAACAAAGGCAGTAATTTTTTTTCACATTAGAAATCTACCCTAATAAGTCATTATTCTGTATGTTAGCTTGTACTGGTCCTTACCTGGAGGGTTGCATTGATTCCACTTACAAAACATGACTTCTTAAAATATTCAGAGTAGAATCCTTTGGTTTTATAGCTGAAGCTGTACCACTAAGAAGCCTCATCTCATCTGTAACTGCTAGTTTTAATCTGATTAAGGGAGACAAGACAGAATCTAGTTGTGTGTTTTAGGGGGTTAGTATGTCTTTGGTGTATGAAATCTGTTCAGTTTTTGTTATTTGAAAAATAAAAAAAAATTGAATTTATCTTAGAAAATAAGTTTATGAAATACATTACAACACTATCTTGAGTCAAGAGGTAGGCAGAGAGAAGTCTCATTTCTTCTTTAACCTTGATGGGCCTCCTGGGAATGCTGATTGACTCGTACCGTCTGTGCCAAGGTTCATTCTGCTTAGATTCTGATCTGAGGACGCAGGAGCCTGTCCCTTGCCCCATGAGTGGAGGGTCCAGGGTCGGCAATGACAGTATACTATTTTAATTTCTTATAAAGAGCTCTGGATGTCTTTGCTGTACTCTTTGAATTAGTTAAGGTGATTATTATTTTTTTAAATGCCTGGCTTCATAGCATCCTGGGAGATTCATTTCACTTTTAATTGGGAACCCCTTGGCAGAGAATGCCATTAGGATCTTTGCTGTTGAAGAACCCCCTGGGCGTGTCTTCATTTTAATGTTCAGTAGATATTTGTTGTGGGATCTTTGGACTGTGTTGTTCCCAGGAATTCTGAGTGTTTACAGTTATAGCCATTTGCATATAGCCTCAAATCTACGCACAGGCAATGTTGGTTATCAGCGAGATGCCACTGTTCAGATCTTGAGTGCATCCATAATATCTTTCTCTTATTTGCTAGGCAGAAGATGGTGTTAGTGATTGTGCGCTGCTGGCTGGCACCCTTGCAGAGCAGGAGTGAGTGAGTGCTGTTCAGCTTCCGGTCCTGTGAGTCTGATGCCTTTCCTCCCTGTTTGGGCATCACTGCCAACCAAACACATGCATCGAAGTCCTTCATGATCATCAGTTTGTCAGATGATTCTATTGTTGCAGAGTCTTGTCTAGGTCTTTTGTATCTTTTTCTTTCTTTTTGTCACCTTAGTGTATGTCCATTGTGATGGGGACATAGGCGTTGATGATGTTAGAAAAGGACACAGTATATATCATGGCAAGACCAGTGATTTTAGTTTTAGTGAATGATTACAAACTTTTCCAAGGGAAATCTTTCCCAAGCACCAGTGTCATCAGCTCAGTGCTGTTCAACAAGTGAACTTTGACTCAGTCCTGTGGTTCCTCGTGTGTTTTCAACAGTTTACTCATTTTTCTTGTGAATTGCTTCATAGTTTGGTGTGCTGTTGCCGTCTGCCATGCCTGTGTGTCAGGGTAAGAGGAAGTTTTCCATTTTCTTGCACAGTGCGTCACAGAAGTAGAAGCCTGTGACATGCAACAAGCCAGTAGGGCTTGGTTGGCAAAAGGTGGACAATCTCTAGAGCAGCTTTTCCCTTGTCCTCCTCTCCATCAGGACTAAGTACTACGGCCTGAGCAGGATGACAGGGCCAAAGGTCAGGCAGAGAACGCTGTGGAAAGGAGGCCCCACCTGTTAGTGCTGAACTGTGGAATTGGGATTCCCCCACCATCACCAGACTTAACCTGTGTGGCCTGTAACAGAGAAGGGTGTTGCGGAGCCTTCTGACCTGGCCTGTTCGGGAACGGTTATTATGTTGTATGACTGAGACGAAGAGACGGACCTATTGCACCTCTTCTTGTATCTTCATCTGCCTTGTGTGCTGTTGCTGAGTGAGGCCCTTATGTTTGCTCTGTTAAGTCCTTCACTTTTAAATCAGTGTCAAGGCCAGAAATTCTCTGTGTACTAAAGAGTTCCTCGCTGCTGAGTCCTGAGGCAGCGCTGTGTTTCATCGGGAGATACGTGTGGCTGCATACGTTGCTGACAGTGGCAGTCACAGTACCGTACCTTAATTTGGTGGGCAGTTGGGTTCCACCACAAACGGGATAGTCGGGAACTTTTTCCCTTTGCATAAAAGCACTTTTGCAAATTTCTACTGGAGTAAAGACACCACATGGAGGCTAGCTTTGGATATATGTAAGGTCACTGCTTACGGCCCCAGGTCCTGTGTCCCAGGACATAGAAGTCCCCCACTTGTAGTTCTGGAAAGGAAATTTGTAAGAAAGTGCGGAATGAAAACTAGGATCTTTAATTGCAAATGTAAGTGGAATGAGCTTAGTCTGCCCATTTCAGGGTTATGGACTAATTTTTTCTGTTCTTTATGTAATGTTATCTTTCACTTGGTTACTAGTTAGGAGTATTCTGCTAGGCGATTTCACATCCAACAAATCCAAGGTAAGAACCATAATACATAGGCTGTCTTTCTCCCAGAGAGGGTGGAGGATCATACTCTTACGTGGAGAGAACCTCCAGAGCCCCAGCATTTATTGTGAGCTGAATGTAATTACATTTTTAGGTACAAAAGAACCCCACAGTTACCAATGAAATAAAATTGTTGGGAAAAGTGATATTTATTAAGGAAACCTAATTCCTAAGCATAGAAATCAAAACCTTTAAACTCCATTTAGTTAAATTACAGGCTTTGGGGTGAGCAATTATGATTTTGATAATTGTAAACATCAAACAGCAAGTGATTGAGTTACGGATTTTTATTTACCCTGTGAAATAATCATAGATACTGTTAAATCATAACTAATTGATTTTATATTAATGTAATCATTCAGTTGACACAAATCTTCAACAGTATGAGTATATAGAACCAGAATGATCCAGCCTTCCTGTGTTTGACTGCCTCTCCTCCCCCTTAGCTGTGACCCAGGGTTTCTGTGGTGTGTGATAAATGATCAATGAGCTGTTCACTAATGTCCTGTTGATGTGAAGTAGAAACTTGGATTATTGGAATTTATTGTTGGGGGCATCTGGCTCATCCTTGTTTTTGTTTGTTAAACAGGAAAAGGACCAGCGCAGCCTAGACATAAACACTGCCAAGTGCATGTTGGGACTGTTATTAGGAAAAATCTGGCCCCTTTTTCCAGTTTTTCACCAATTCTTAGAGGTACCAAGTTTGCTATTTTATGGAATATATTTTTGCTTGCTTAGAACTACCAAGTATACTTATTTAACCATTTATATAATTTTCTGTTTGTTATACTTTTCTGCCAATAGGAATTATTGTGACATGATTGCTGTCAATTAGCAACTAGCTGTTTTTCCTGCTGGCGTCTGTGTGTGCATTTAGTATTGTATTGTATTACTCCTGGTAAAATGCATCCGGAACAGCTGCAGTTCTGTCCTCTCCTCTCCTCTCCTCTCCTTCCTCATCGTCATTTTAAAGGCTTTGCGTTTGTTTAGATTTCCTGCTCTTTATAACAATAGTAAAACAAGATTTACTTTCCTTTATGGCTTTAGGTGAATCTTCACTTTCATTAAGCAAAGATTAAAAAAGAGACATTGGCCTTATTATTAAAAGAAGTCTTTACTTTTATCTCCAAGTAACTTTGGGACCTTGAATCAATCTAAGTATTAGGCATAGTGACAAAGTCTCCTTCAGTTTAAATTTTTTTCACATTTGTATTAGAAATAATCCAGCACTTTACCCCATCATTCTTTGTTTAAAAAAGAGCTGGTTTTGATGCAATGTGGTACCATAGGAATTGGAAATACCTGAGATGTAAGTCTGAGTTACTAGCATTGTCATTATCAATAGGAATTGGAAATACCTGAGATGTAAGTCTGAGTTACTAGCATTGTCATTGTCAACAGCGTTCTTCTTGCCCTCCAGCCCCAACCCCTCCCCCCCTTTAAAAAAATTCTATTTTCACCCTAAACCACTTTAAAAATATGTCTTTTGCTTGAAAGGATGAGAGTGTTAGGTCTTTGAGGAAATCCAGGGACTTACCCTGCCTCCAGCTTCATTCTTGAAATAATCTTTCTTACAAGTTACTTTATATATCTGTCCAGAAAAACTTTTAACAAATATGATTCTTTGAAGACTATTGTTAAAAATTGCTCGTAACATTACTTACTGAAACTCCTCAAGACAGGTATAAAAACTAGCTTTAATATTAGAAGTACCTGTTTACATGACAGTTCCCATTTAGAAATGATCCATTCCTAAGTTCTCTGACAACCCTGTGAAATGTTAGCTTTATTTGGAAATGAGTAGAAACAGCTCTAGTTCTCAGAGAGTTTAGCAGAATTTGAGCCTGAGTGTGCAGGGTTCTTTAGCTGAAAGATCTTGCGGCAAGCTAGTTTGATTCTGCACAATTCCAGGAGCCCTACTGTATGGCCAGGGGCCGTCACCATCGTGGCCGTGCTCAGGCAGGTTCTCATTGACCTCGGGCAGACGGTCAAGAAACAGTGGCGCTAAAACATGGTGGGCACCGGCCCACGAGCACCACACAGGGAAAACACTTTCCTTTCACCCATCAGAGCTCACAAAGCCCTGACACATCCTCCAGTCCACAACCCGGAGAATCTTCTCCA
Source organism: Saccopteryx leptura (assembly GCF_036850995.1). NCBI lineage: Eukaryota > Metazoa > Chordata > Mammalia > Chiroptera > Emballonuridae > Saccopteryx > Saccopteryx leptura. Next base: position 36,242,276 of record NC_089507.1, read on the forward strand.
GTTTCTCCTAGAATCAAAGGCCCCCACAAACCTCAGTAGGGCTCCAAGCCCCTCTGCTCTGGTTCCCCATCTGCACCCCTCTCTCTCTGCACAGACTGGCTTCTTCTTCGGCATTCTCCATTCCCTCTGTTCTCACTAGGCAATCATGGCTTTCTTTCTGCCTCCTCTTTTCTCACTCTTTTTGAAACTTTCTCGTGCAAAAACCTCTACTCCATCAAACACTAGCAAAACAACGGCCCTTCTCAAGCAGGAAGATAATTTGCAATTTCACAGACCACATATACCTGGCGCTGCCCAGCCCCCAATGCAAACTATAAGTGAGCAAACATAAAAATCGTATTTTACAAACTTATTTGACCAGCATCTACCAGGTGTTTCAATGACTGGGTTTTGCTTTTAGTTGCTTAGAAATTTAAACTTGTAGTCTGCTTCGTTCTTTCTTATTAGTTTGCATTTTTCTTTTAAAAAGAGATGGTAATCCTTTCATTCTCAGCTTTCCTGTGTGCAGCCTCAAAACCATTGGCTCAGCTCTCTCTGCTTTTTGTATGCATGTCTTCTTTTCCAGGGTGTCTCACATTAGTGGTTAGGATTTAAAAATTGTTGGATCTGGCTTTTATTTCAAATCTTTATACAAGAATACTGTCATTTAAAATACACGTATGGCACATTTCTAAAAGGAATGCAAAACTGCTGCATGGCTCTTCTGATTACTTTTCTGATCGGATTCAAGTGTTGACTTACTAGAACAGTCATCTCTGCAGTGGCTGGCGTGCCTAGTCTGAGGCCGCCCGTGGCGCTGTGTGTACTTGCAGCGCTCAGCGTGCCAGTGTGCATCCGGTCATGCTGGGGCTTATTCACAGCTGCTCTTTATTTAGCACTTACTGTTTGCCAAGCATGAATGAAGTGCTTTGCATATATTGCATAAATGAACTCTTAATCCTTGAAACTTCTCTACGAAGTAGGTATCATCCTCATTTTATATAAAAGGGCCTTTGCAGTCAGGAAATATCACTTCTAGAGATATGAAATTGTTTTTTTGATGTGCTTGTCATTCTGTGTTAGGTCTCCATAATATTTTTATAATGAAAATTGTCATCTTAAGTTCTACACCTGCTCTCTCTCTCACTGACCTCCTAGACTGGTGTTGAACACACCAGATGGAAAGAGGTAACTGTTATGAACTGCTGTATACAGCATTTGAAACTGTCCCATTTGTTAATTGTGTCAATAATTTGTATTACTTTTCCCTCCATCAGCAATCAAAATATAAAGTTATTAACAAAGACCAGTGGTGCAATGTGCTAGAGTTTAGCCGAACAATTAGTCTTGACCTCAGCAATTACGACGAAGATGGCGCATGTGAGTACACACTGGAGCCCTCTTACCCCACCCCCACCCCCACCCTTGGGCAGTCACTCGTCCTTCTTGTACAGAGCCTCAGAGCTGTGTCGTTCTCTCTCTCTCCCCCTCTCTCCAGGGCCAGTTTTGTTGGACGAGTTCGTGGAGTGGTATAAAGACAAACAGATGTCCTAGGACTTCATGCATCGCAGCGCGAGAGTCACTGTTACCACAGTTATGTCAACCATTAGCCATAAATCGCTGTCTGTATCAAAGCGCATGCTGCTTTTCTTGCACTGTCTCCCTTTTGCAGGGACGTCTTTGGTGTTTGCTATTGAATGGGCCAGCTCTGCCTGCTGTGTAGCATTGTTCTCTTGGAAGGCTGCTTTGCAGTTTGTATTTACACTACAGATTGGTGAATTTGCCAACGTCCTCACTGTGATTATGTGTATATTGCTGTTTAAATTTTGTATATGTGTATAAAAAGAAAAAGCTTCACCTAGAGATTATTTCTGCAAAAATGTATTGTAAAAATAATTTTTGTGGCATATTTCTAGTCCCTTTTTTCAAATGAACCAATTATACTTTATTTGGTCTCAAATGTAGCATTTCAGAAAACAAGACAGAACAACTGTTACCATAAGTAAATGTCGCCAAAATTCACCTTATTGTTCAAGAGGCCAACTTTTGAAAGGAGGTGGGAGTTACAACTTTGCAGAGGCATATGCCAAATACAATGTGGTTTACCTGAATATTAGCATTTTTAAATGATGAAACTTACAATTATTTGAACATACAGACATGTCCCATGTCACCAATAATATCCACCATGCAAGGCATAGATATGATTTTCTAAAGTTAAAAGGCTGTAGTAATTTGAACATAGGTACAAATGAACAAGTTGAAATCGCACCTTTTTTTTATTATTATTATTAAGTGGAGTGGTTATAAACCCTTATGAGCTCCCGGGAACCGTGTTTCTCTTTTGCATCCTGTCAGAGCTTGGTCTGCTGCTGCCTCCTATGCCATTCGGAGTAGACTGGGTTTTGCCACCTCCGTGGAAACTCGACGGCGTGCTGGCTTTTACAACCGCAGAGCAGTTTTAGTTGCAGCTTGAGTTTTTAGTTAAGCGTCCGTGATGTCTAACTGTCCTGCCTTTTGGGGAAGGAACTCTAGTATGAGTGAGAGGTGTTTTGTTGTGTTTTGTTTTCCTTTTGTTTCTTTCATGCTAGGCTTTTCCTGGCAGAATGTCCGCTGCAGGCAGCGGGCACGAAACCACCAGCAGTGCTAACCCTGCTACACGTAGGGCCTTTCCCGGACAGGCCGCTCGTCGTGACCTGAGTAATTTGTACAGAAAGGTGACAGTCGTTTTTTATGTGGATGATGAAACGAGTAAACAGGTCAGGATTTTAGGTTTGTACTTTGTCTGTTTTGTTTTTTCTCCCCTCGCCTTACCCTTTTTTAGGAAATGTATAGATAACATGTTTCCCCTCAGCTCTCTGGTGCTATTGAATGACTAATTTAGTCCCTAAAGTTTTGTGAAAACATAAAAGTCTAATGATTTAAACCAAGTGAAAAGTTAATGGTGCACTTGAGTAAGTGAATGCTACCGCTGTGAGCGAGATCCGTGATTGGACATGTAATGATTGGAAGAAGTTGGGATTATTTCAAACTCTGGCTGGAAAATCTTTTGGATTAAATGGCGTTAAATGAGAGAGGCACACTGACAGTGCTACTCTTAACCACTATTTCACAGTTTCTTTGCAAACAGTGTTCAGATTTTCATATTTTTTTCCCTCTAACTGAACCACCAAAGACAGAAATTTTGTATGTATATACAGTGTGTGCGTATATACAAAGTCATGATGTGGTAGGGTTACTTCCTTTTTCTACCAAGTAGAAAGGTTTGGTTTGTTGTGAAATAAACCAGAAGTTACTTAACCATTCCCTGTTTAGGGATTATAGACTCACTTCTACCTATAAATTCATCCCAGTTTGCACAAAGCAGTATCTGGCAAGCACAGCTCTGGAGACCAATGTGTTGAAAGGGTCTCCCTTCCGACGGTGCCGCTCGGTGGTGATTGGCCCCAGGTTCAGATCGTGCAGAGCTTGATTCATTTTCAGAGGTGTCCCATGAAGTTTAAAAAGATATCACATTGTAAATTCCACAGGTTTTAAATTTGGTCAACGATAAGTCAGACATGAATATATAAATATAAATCATAGATGAGATTACTTTAAAAGCTATTGTTAGAGACTGGAGAATTCTTTAAACACTAAGCACAGTTAATCCTAAAATAACTATTCTAAAACAGGACTGTTAGAGGGGAGATGTTGCATTTCACACACAATGAACATTAATGGTGGAGGGGAAAACCCAAGTTAAAAACTATTTCATGATGTATAATGTGAAAATACTCTAAAGAGATTATCCTGCGTTATGTAGAAAGCTCAAGATGAATTTTAAACTTCCTTGAAAAATAAACTGTGACTGCAGAGTGCTCTCCTGGGTTTTCTTGATGTTATGCTGTTATTTTGAAAGGGAGGTGAGTGGGCCAGACAGGAGTAAAATACCTTTTCTAAAAAATGTCCCTAAATTACATAAAATTGAGCAGTCACCACGCGCTTAGTTACTGGCTTATGTTAAGTAAATTAGGGTGCCTTCTAGTTTTTCTTTATTACCTACGTCTACGTCTTTCCACTGTGTTTGAACTCCATACTGCAATACTCTGTCGTAACGCAATATAACTCTTAGGTGTTTACTGCTGCAGTAGGTTGGAAATTTCATTATTTGATTTGCCATAAACACCCACTGTAATGTCACACGCAGCTTTTTTAAAGCATGCACCCTCAATTCAGTGTTTTATAATCCTAACTAGACAAACCTGGTTTAACAGCAGATTCCCACTGCCTCTCGGTCTCCATTTTAACAGCGCTTTTGAAGTTTATACGGAAAGCTTTAAAAGTTGTGCCCTCAGTTTTTATTCTTACAACTGCTAAATAAAATACCTCTGTGAGCCTTATCTTTTATTCTTTCATACCTTATGTTGTATAATAAGTGTATAGAATTCACTGACCAACTAAAATGTTGGGTGTCTGTAAATGAGACCAAAACGTGGGTTGCTTTTTTCATAAAATTCTTTCTCTTGGGGGTTACTGTTAAATGAACAGCAGCTAACCTGTAACTGTGAATGCCTCGTGTCGTCAGTATTTGCATTACATTCATAAACGTGTGCAAGTCCTGTGACTCCCAGCTTAACTCAGATACTGTCATGCCACCTAACTTGAGTACCGCAAACTGGTTTTAGGTTTTAATGGAATTGATGTAAAATGATATCCCGTAAATAAAAAGTATTTGTGTTTGGTTTCAGAACTAGTCTGTGAATTATTCTTTGGCTTTTTCTTCCAAAACCACTTAAAGTAGTTTTAAAGTATTTTATTTTTAATTCCTTTTCTTTTTTCAACCTCTTATATTGAAAAAATTTCAAAGCATAGGAAAAATGTGAAAATAGTATAATGAACATCCAACATATACTTATCCCCTAGACCAGGGGTCCCCAAACTTTTTACACAGGGGGCCAGTTCACTGTCCCTCAGACCGTTGGAGGGCCGGACTATAAAAAAAAAAACTATGAACAAATCCCTATGCACACTGCACATATCTTATTTTAAAGTAAAAAAAAAAAAAACAAAAAACAAGACGGGAACAAATACAATATTTAAAATAAAGAACAAGTAAATTTAAATCAACAAACTGACCAGTGTTTCAATGGGAACTATGAGCCTGCTTTTGGCTAATGAGATGGTCAATGTCCGGTTCCATATTTGTCACTGCTAGCCGTAACAAGTGATATGACGCGCTTCCAGAGCCGTGACGTGTGCATCCTGCGTCACCGGAAGTAGTACTGTAGTGAGCCATGCCCTGCTTTGCAGTGCCGCCACATACTCCAGGAGCTCCTCTCACTGACCACCAATGAAACAGGTGCCCCTTCCTGAAGTGTGGCGGGGGCTGGATAAATGGCCTCAGGGGGCCACAGTTTGGGGACCCCTGCCCTAGACTTTCCAGTTTTTAACATTTGCCACGTTTCTATGCCACTGTGTGTGTGTGTGTGTGTGTGTGTGTGTGTGTGTTTCTCTCTCTAAATAAACTTTTCTGAACCAACTGAAAGTAAATTACATTATGACACTTTATACCTAATATTTCCAAAGGACATTCTTACAGCCACAATACAGTGGTCATATTCAAGAAATTAACATTGATTTAATACTATTACTCCATATACAGTCTAGATTGAAGTCTCCCCGTTTGTATCAATGTGATAGCTATTTTATTTTTAGCCCAGGGGTAAGCATGGCACTTAGTTGGCATGCTGCTTTAGTCTCTACTCTTTTCATCTAGGACACTTCCAGATATAGTGCAAACACTCTTAGGCCAAATAGTGATTTAAAAAAATATACTACCTTATGTTGTGTATTTCTAAACACTGAGCTGAGAGTTGAGTGCTTACCTTGTGCCAGGAGCTGGGGCGAAACGACCGTCTTCTCCACCTCTTAACGCTACCACCCATTCAGTCAGAAATGTGTGTCAGCCCTGGGGACCCCTCGGAAATCGTCCTGCCCCAGAAGGTCAGCTCCCCGCCGGCAGGCCCTCCGGCATGGAGTTCGTGCCAAAGAGCATATATGTGGAAGGAAGCTAGGAACAGAGTCCGCACTCAGCAAGGGATCGTCAGGAACTAAACAGCTCACGTGAAGACGAGTGAAACCAGGAAGAACTGATGCAGGCTAAGATTTTTGGAAGCTTAAAAGCAAGAGAGGAGGGAAAAAAAAAAAAAACCCACCAAGATTTCTAAGACATAGAGTCCAGAATCCAGGTGCACACTGTTTACATTGGCGATGTGGATGGTTCTTTCAGCTCTAGTTTGGACCAAAAGCTGATGATCGAACCAGGAAAATACTCTTCTGGACACCTACCTACAAAGAGAGAAGACGGATGGTAGGTGGTCATAAAGGAAAAAAGCTTAATCCTAAATTAATAAAAGGAGTGGGAAGTGGCAAATGGATTCTTACAGACGGTATTTTTAACCTGGACGACAGTGACAGTAGACAGTCATGTGGCACTTGTTGTTGTACATTTCTATTAGTAATAGGAACTAGGAACATGAGATGTCTTCTCTGGGTAATACCAGTAGTTCACATAAAAATTAGTGAGTTGCAGGCAAGTTCTCCGACAGTGTAATTGGAAATGGGGGGAACGATGGGAGAGAATCAGTCACTAATATCTGCTCAAAACTAAAATCCCCGCTGAGGCACAGGGCATACAGGAAGGTTGCTCTACAGGGGGAGCATTTTAAAAGGTCGCTTTTTCAAATAATGGGATGAGGAAAGTGAACTGAAAAATGAAAAGCAGGACCCAGAGAAAAGGAAGATCACTGGGTCGACCCTGATCTATGGCCACTAGGACAGCTGGCTTGGTTTTTTCTTGACAGCAACATTCTGGATTTGTTTGAATCCACAGAAAGGTCAGACATGTTTTCCATGGTGCTATAATGCATTGCTTCAGATGTAGCTGACTCATTTGAATATTATCCCTAAATCCTGATGAGAAGAATAACTTTCAGGCAGAAGATAGAGTAAAGCTTTTATGATTCCTTTAGAAAGCATTGCCTTTGGAACTTGTTACAGCTAGAAAGAAAAAAAAGAAAAAATTCACTTGAGGAAATAATACATGAAGCTCTCCAGCCCTGCCTACTTTTCTAAGCCTGTACGGCAGATAATAATCCAAAATAGGGCATATTTGACACATTCAGCAGAAAATAGTTTTGTTTTTTTCCCACTGAATTTGTTCCTAGCATTTATCTTCAGTTGCCTTAACAAAAAAAAAAAAATAGAATCACCCCATGTATTAATATATATGGAAGGGCATTCAGTCACAGGGAGAGCTTGCAGGCTGGTGAGACCCTGGGCTCACTCCTCTCATTATGGTAAGTAAGGAGGTGATGCTGAGAATAATAATTGGAAACTGAAAAAAATGAACTAGTAATTAAATGGAGATTTTCAAAAGCATGCCTTCAGTCCTTAGAAAGAGAATCCTTTGCAATCACTGCAGAACGCAGCGGTGATGAGTCCCGGCAATGAAAAGTTGGCTGAAAGGGTCTGTTTTTCCCTCTGGTGCTTTCCAGCAGGGGCAGCTCAGAATTCCCTGCGTTTGAATAGTTGAAATTCAAACTAGTGTTCTCTAGAAATCTTTCCATACATGTGTGATGATGAATAGAGCAGCAGCTGAATTCAGCAACAAGCTCAGTCACTAAAAAGTCTTGGGCCTTCTGGTAGTACATACATTGAAAGCCACTGTGTTTTCTCTACTTGCTTATTACCGTGTATGTTATGGCACCATGACCTGTCATGGCTCCTAAGACTCCATCGTGAGAGAAGGATTTGGACAAGGGTTATAACCCTATCACACATAAACCCTAAAGTCGAATACCGGTTTAATGTCAGAAAATATTTTCACAGACCGGCCTTTAGGGTGGGACGGATAAATGCACAAAATAAAATTATGCGACCGGCATAAAAACTGGATTTTGTTTGTTTGTTTATTTTTTACAGAGACAGAGTGAGAGTCAGAGAGAAGGATAGACAGGGACAAACAGGAATGGAGAGATGAGAAGCATCAATCATTAGTTTTTCGTTGCGCATTGCGACACCTTAGTTGTTCATTGATTGCTCTCTCATATGTGCCTTGACTGCAGGTCTTCAGCAGACTGAGTAACTCCTTGCTCGAGCCAGTGATCTTGGGTCTAAGCTGGTGAGCTTTTGCTCAAACCAGATGAGCCCGTGCTCAAGCTGACAATCTCTGAGTCTCGGACCTGGGTTCTCACATCCCAGTCCAATGCTCTATTCACTGCGCCACCGCCTGGTCAGACAAACTGGTACTTTTAAATATAATTGTTGAACTTACAAGACAAGCGTCAAGAGTAAGTCTTAGAGCAGGGGTCCCCAAACTTTTTACACAGGGGGCCAGTTCACTGTCCCTCAGACCATTGGAGGGCCGGACTATAAAAAAAACTATGAACAAATCCCTATGCATACTGCACATATTTTAAAGTAAAAAAACAAAACGGGAACAAATACAATATTTAAAATAAAGAACAAGTAAATTTAAATCAACAAACTGACCAGTATTTCAATGGGAATTATGCTCCTCTCACTGACCACCAATGAAAGAGGTGCCCCTTCCTGAAGTGCAGCGGGAGCCGGATAAATGGCCTCAGGGGGCCGCATGTGGCCCACGGGCTGTAGTTTGGGGACCCCTGTCTTAGAGTCTAAAACTTAGACGGATGTAAAGGGAATCCGGTCATTTTTTAAAAATAAAACATTGTTCAGACTTAAATATAAATAAAACAGAAATAATGTAAGTTATTTATTCTTTCTCTGCGGACCGGTACTGGTCCGGGGCCCCGGGGTTGGGGACCACTGCCTTATAGCCACCTCTTAAGCAGGTTTTAGTGCCCATAAGTCCTGCCAGCCGTTGTTCCTCCTACAGCAGGGTTGGGTTTCAGATTCTCGGCGTAATCATTGTATCAGCAAACTTTAATTGTATGGCAAGCAGAATTCCTGTATGAGATTGAGAACACAGGCTTTAAAATTCTTAAACATGCAGAGAGGGGGCTGGGTTAAATAGAAAATAGATTGAGGAATTAGGAAGGGACTGAATGGAGCCTCTTGTGTCCATTAGGGTTAAGTGGCATTGGCCACTTACAAGTGGTAGGCCAGAAAGACACTGACTCAGTTGAAGTTGGGAGGTCCTTTTGGAGAGAAGGACATTGTAAGGATATATGGGGACTCAGCGTAAGACTCCTAGAGAGTACATATAAAGATACAGTGGAGACAGCAGAGAGCTTAGGCTTTTAAGGACAGAAGAATTTGTAGTTGTCACCAAGAGATGGCAATACAACTGATAGAAAGATGCCAACAGAGAAAAGAAAGAAAAACGGGGACTTAGATGATAAAAGATATGGAATGTACCGAGGCAGCTACTTAAAGCAGAAGATAAAGCATGTTCCCAGCTGGAGGAACTGGAGGACAGTGGGAAGAACAGGAATTTCACCTGCGAACTAATCTTTAGAGACTCAAAGCTCACATTATATTTACATCAAATTCCCCATAGGGGAGGCATTGACTGCCAGCATGCAGTTACAGGGAGAGCTTGCAGGCTGGTGAGACCCTGGGCTCACTCCTCTCATCAGAATGGACAGTTTTCACGCAGCTTATGTTTCTCTGAGCGGTTACATTGTCAAAGTCTTTGCAGCAAAAACAGTTTCATTGCTAGGTCTTCCCCTGGCTCCGCCCCCATCCTCCCTGCTGAGCGCTGTTTACTGAGAGACAGACTGCTTCTTGGTTGCCTGGTGGACTTCCTTGGGCCCCTCTTCTGCTAATTTTATAGAGAGTTTTGGGGAATCAAAGGGTTCAGAAATTGGCTGGTTTTCTGAAGTGGGAATGCTTAGGGATTAGTTAAGCTTCAGCCAAGGAATGAGGTCACCAGAGTGAGGCTGTTGCTGATTGGCCACCTTTTGGAAGTGTGGGTGACTCTCAAAGGCATCCTCTGATGTGTGTGTTTTCCAACAGCGCCACACACTTAACTCAGTTCTGACACTACCTAGAGGTAGCATTAGATCCTTCAGGTGAAATTCCGCTAGACTCTGCCCCCTCCCTTCAGGTGCCAAGCCGTCCAGGTTGTCAGCTGTGCTTCTCACCAACTGGCTAGGAAGTGGAGGTTCTCACACCCCCCTGGGGTTCAATTAATTTGCTAAAGTGGCTCACAGAATTCAAGGACACATTCTACTTCAAGATCACCAGTTTATTTTAAAAGGATATGACACAGGAACAACCAGATGGACGAGATGTAGATGCGTAAGACAAGGCATGAGGAAAGCGTCAAAGAAAGCTCAGTTAACAAATACCCTGGGGACCTCTGAGACACTCCTCCTCTGCTGACTGGTAGAGGACGCCTCAGAAACCACAAGCAGTCAGGACATGAAAAGTTTGCCACCAAAATTATCGTCCGTAACAAACATTGGCTCAGTGCTTTCTATGAGCCAGGCCCCATCCTAAGCTCCTTGCAGACATCTTAGTCCTCACTACAACCTTATTGTTCTCATTACACAGATAAAAATATCAGAGGACCAGGCTGGTTAAGCATGTTTCCCAAAGTCACACAGTTAAGAAGTGAAGAGGCAAGATTTGAACCTACCTGGCCTTAGTCCATACCTTCACATTGTCTTTTTTTTTTTCCTTCTCTAATCTATATATGCCCTGGCTGGTTGGCTCACTGGTAGAGCATTGGCCTTGGGTGTGGATGTCCCGGGTTTGACTCCTGGTCAGGGCACACAGGAGAAGCGACCATCTGCTTCTCCACCCCTCCCCCTCTCCCTTTTCTCTCTCTCTCTCTCTCTCTCTCTTCCCTTCCCACAGCTATGGCTCGATTGAAGCAAGTTGGTCCTGGGTGATGAGGATGGCTTCATGGCCTCTTCTTAGGTGCTAAAATATCTTGGTTGCTGAGCAGTGGAGCAGCAGCCCCAGATGGGCAGAGAATTGCCCAGTAGGGGGCTTGCCGGCAGGATCCCAGTCAGGGCACATGCGGGAGTCTGTCTGCCTCCTCCCTGCTCACTTAAGAAAAAAATATATATACATACATATACACACACACACACAGCAGAAAATCAAGTTTTAATACACACACAGGGAGTCAACAGGCATAAATTTTCCCATATTTTTAACTTCTATCCACACAGCTTCTCTCGGCTAATTAGCAGCTTTCCAAACTGCTCTTGCACACATGGCTCACTATTGGTACAGAAAGTACAATTTTGATGCTTGGGAAGAATGTTCTTCCCACCCAAAGAAAATATTTTTTGCTTCGCTGACTGTGGTTGGAAATGCTTCTGTGTGCAGAAAGCCTTTGCTTGGGCAGCTTTGCAACAGGAAACTCTTCCTAGTCCTGGGGGAGGCTTGGCATAAGGGAGGCTGCTGACCTTGGAAGAGCTTGGCTGAGACAGTAACTACCCATTTCTGCAAGCAGTAGGAGCTCTCTCCTCCAAGCCCTGTTCCGCTAGGCACCTTGTCTGATTCAAACCCAATTAATTAGAAAGAAGGAAGACTTTAGAGTCTATAGTATAGACTGCATATCATATTGTAATATATGACTTTTTTTCAGTATTGGGGGGCTCAGAGTTTCTTGGTTTTTAATTATCTGTTGATTTGATGACACACGAAATGATAGAACTTTATTACTTGTTTCTCTGATAAGAACGGGGCCAAAGTGGGAACCAGCGGCACTTTCTCCCCCCCTCAAGCTACTGAGAACATTCTGCACTTCCCAAGTTTCCATTTCTGCTTGACCCGACTTCATCTTATAGTAAGTGAAAGCCAGTTACTTCTTCAAATTAAGTCTTGAACCACTGAATGGAAAATGCCCAAGAAATTCACTAGTAGCAAAAATATGACACATCAGATCCTTGTGACTCATTTCTTTTCCGTAACTGATTTTGCAAAAGTTGGATGAAAGAAAAGCGCTTTAAGAGAAGACAAGGAGAGCCCCGACGCGGCTCAGATCATTCCGGGGTGCCAGGCTGTCTGGGAGCTCCGTGATCCCAACCCAAATAACTGCTGGGTGTCAGCCGATGGCAGCGTGCTTGTTCGCTGGAATGAAGCTTGACGGCAGCCAAGTTGGATTGTTGTAACCACTGCGGTGTTTCAGCTTGTGCAGGCAGTGATCTCAACACGAGGGACCTGCTCTGCATGGCCCCTCTCATGCAATTTAATTACACAAATATACTAATTGTAAGGATACTCTTAGTTGCCAACTTGGGGCCACAGGCAACTCAAACTTTTTTTTAGTCATCGGAGAGGTAAAGACGAGTCATAGAAATGCCAACTTAACCGTGAGCCGACACTTCTCAAATTTATCATTTCTGGATTTTTTTTTTTTTTTTTCTGGAAAGGAGCTGATTCAAAGTCTCTCCATGGGACAGATTTGCATTCTGCTGTTTTGACGTGTCTCCAAACTGTAGCAGCAACATATGATGAGGATGCTTTGCTTACTGCTCACTTCTAGGAATCAATGAGATTGCGTGTGCCTTTCATAACTTTAAACTCTTTATCAAAGTCATACAAGGACATGGTTAAGAAGTGTCTAATTCAGAAAGGATTCTAATGAAAATCAAGTCATCTGCAGTATCATTCCCAGCTCAGTTTACTCCTTATATTTTTAACAGCCAAGACTTTTCTCTGGTTATTTGATCGGTTGTTCTTCAACTTATTTACTGCTGAAATACTATCTTTAGTTTATCTTTTTACCCCTTATTGAAATAAGTGACAATCTGCCAGAATATCTGCAAATGCACAACTTTCCTGGAACGTCTCAGAAAGCAGAGATCACACGCAACCGACTAACTTGAAGTCCAAGGAAACAGGAACATCCAGGGAGGAATGGGCCGTGAGCACTTGCTTGGCCAGGGCGGGTGCTTCCAGATGTCCTACAAGCTGATACGGAGGGTTCAACTAAGATTTTTAGTGAATTGCTAATGCCTGAGTGTGACCAACATAAAGATACAGAACCCCATGGAGCCTCACAATCTGCACCCTTGGCAGGTTCTTCACTGGGCCTCCCCGGTGCTCAGGGGAGCGCTGGGGTAGGGTGAGAAAGGTTGCTTAGTGCCCAAGGAACGCTGGGCGTGAGGCGTCACCTCCTTTACAGCAAGCCTGCTCTTTGTCTGAAGATGTTACCTCACCCGTCAGTGTGCCCCCTACAGACTGCCCTGAGAAGTGTCCAGAAAAGGGGGTGAGAGTCTTGCCCTGCTGCACAGCCCCCGGGAAAGCACAGGGACCCATGCCACCTCTGCCGACAACAGCAAAGACCAGTCTCTGCAGACCCAGCCCAGAGAGCTCCCCGACTGAACAGGGAAGGTCCCCTCTCTGCCCACAGGCTTGCTGCCAGGGCAGGCGGGTGTGAAAGAGTGGAGTGAGAACTGGGGACCTGCCCTTCCTGGTCTTGAGGGCTTTAGGAGGTGACAAGAGAAAGCAGGAAGGGCAGAGTATACCTGGGTTCGGTGTGACCAGGAGAATGCTGAGAGCATCACACAGGACCCTGGGAGGGAGATCGCCTGAGACGCCCCTCCTGCACTGACTTGGGGCCACCAGAGCCAAGACTCTGGGGTGTTGCCCAGTTAGGAGATGGGGGCTGGGAGTTAGCTTTCCAGGGCTGCTCTTTGTACCACTGTGGTGTGGCTCAGACCCAGGCAATCCTGCAATGACCCAGAAAGAGGTGTGCTGGCCCTAATTTATCTGCCTCTGCAGATTCCTTTGGCCACGTGCTCCGAGGCCCAGTCACGGGGTTGCTCCCAGCCATGCTGGACCCTTTCTGTCCTCTGCCACTCTTCACTCACTGTAGGTACCTGGGCCAGCAGCTGTGACAACCTGGCCAGCTCAGCCTGCAGCAGCATAGCCCAAGCATGCCACTCGCCCGGCCTGTGCTAGTGACCTCACCCTCCGTCTGCAATGTGGCCCCTGAGGCCATAATGGCAGCTGAAGCCGGAACCCCAGGGTTTTCAAGTTCAGATGCAGCACCATTTGACAGGGGTTTAGCTTCCTTCAGTGTTCTCAGGAGGGACAGGGAGCAACCCAGGAGTACAGACGAGTTGATGGGGGGGTGTGTGCATGGAATGTGAACAGGGAGATACAGGGACTGGGAAGAAGCCAGCAGATACGTTCTTTACCCTTCCTCCTCTCCCCTCCTCCCCACCTCCTGCCTCCGGACTTTTCTGAGCCTGGGATTCCACGCAGCCTCTCCGGGGATGTCCGCATGCCTGAGCAACCAGCTGTTCCCTTTGCGTCCTTTTGTACCTGCATTCCCTTGTCCCCTGCTTTAGTTACCTTTTCCTCTCTGACTTTCCTGGACTTGCTCCCTGTCCCATCCGTCTACCAATCAGGCACTGGCTTGTACATTTCACTGCAAACTCTCTCTAGGGACCCAGGCTAGGGCGGCCCATGTGGAGGTTAACTTGCCTGGGGGCCTTGTCAAAGAGGATCACGGAGATGGGGCAGGGTGGCCCCTTGGATGTGAGAGGCTGGGTCAGGGGGCAGTTAGGGCAGGTTACCAGACCTTGACAAAACCAAGACAAGTGACAGACAGAGAATGGTCACGAGCAGCCCCTGGGCAGTCTGGGAACACCTCCTGCAAAGCCTCATTTGAGGACACTTTCTCCCCAATGCCTCAAAGACCCAGACACCAACCCAAGGAAAGAAACAGAGATGAGACAAAAATCAGAGACATGAAGTCATTTTGGCGAGACTGCTTACACCAGCCCTGATAGAGAGTTCAATGAATTTTCAACGGGCTAAAACATTAAATAGAAAGAAGATAATTTAGATTGGAAGAGATATACATATTTTGCTTTGGCAAGTCTAAGTTATTCCTGAGAACATCAGTTATAAGATGAAAGAAATTCCATTTGCTCCGTGAGTCTGCGTGCCTTGTGAATGGTTTTGTGACCCTGCTATAACTCACTAGAGTGCTAGGTGAGGGCGTTTGCTGCAGGCTAGGGAGCACTAAAAAACGGCCCTGGACATTCAGATGGCCGGGGGGCAAGACTGTTGGCTAACTTTGTGAGTGGGAGGCAATTCTGTCTCTATTGTTAAATGTGGTGATTTGGCCAGGTCTATCATTCTAAGACAGGGTTTGCAGACTACAGATGCCCACAGGAGCTTGGCCGGTCCTGGGAGTGGAAGAAGCGGCTCAGGTGGGAACTGTGTTCCCCTGGAATATGTTTGCCTCTAATCAGGGCAGCCACTGCCCGGCTCCTGCCGAAGAGAGGGGACGGTGCTCCCCAACATGTTATAGCTGACATTTATTGACACAAATAGATGATCTCACTTTAGGCTCACAATAACCCAATGCTGAAGGTACTATTATTATTCCTAGTTTTCAAATGAGAAAAATAACCAGCTTTGCGTGCTAAGGCTCTGAGGTTAGAAACTTGAGGGTCAAACAAGGAAGTGGCTGAGCTGGGTGGGGTTCAGACTGAGGCAGTCTGTCTCTGAGCACAGCACACGGATAGTGACAGCACAATTCTGATGATGGTTCACGATTAGTCAGAGACTAAGGTTTAAAAAGAAATGTAAATCTCCCAATGTAAATATTCAGAGTATTAAAAAAAAAAAAGATTTGCCCTGGCCGCATAGATCAGTTGGTTACAGTATCATCCTGATCTGCTAAGATTGTGGGTTCAATTCTCAGTCACAGCACATACAAGAATCAACCCATGAGTACATAAATAAATTGGTGTTTCTCTCTCTAAAAAAAATAAAAATTAAAAAATAAATAAATAAAAGACTGCAAGGCAGAGAAAACCAAAGTGTGGCTATGTATGGCCTGCGGGTTACCAGCTTGTGTTTGGTGTTCCAACATAATGAAGTGCCCTTGGAAAGCAAAGTTTTTGTTTTACCCAAATGCTTAGAGCAGAATTTAAACTTGAAGGTTTTTCTTCAGAGCAGTCAAGTTGGACACCTATACACTTTTACCAATGATGCTCCCATTGCTCAAAATATTTCTGGAATTCCTTCTTTGGGATTGCCTTCAGAAAGGTGTACATATCAGCTCTATTATTTTGTAGCCATAGCACCTTCCTTCGATGACATTAGCATTTCCCTGCGTGACCCCAGTCATCTTCACCAGATGTGGCTTGGAATCACTGTTAGTTACTTCCAGAAGTCACATCCATTCTGGGTGCATGCGATTTACTGCCTACGGAGTCATTTAAAAGAATGTACTCAAAAATTATTAAAAAATGTTTGTGGCTTTCAAGGTAATGACATTAAAAGCACACACCAATTTGTCTCTCTACGTCTTATTAGTTAAAAATCCAGGCACTAATATAAGGCTTTATATCATTTCTGTTACCTGGGTTGGCTGTTCTGATCAATGCAGTGATATAATCCCTTGTAAATTCTGCCATGTAAAATCAAACATCTTCTCCCCACCATATCCCAAAGCAGGTATTAGTGCATTTACTGTTCTTTCCTGCCCAACAGGTTTCTAGACTTGGATTGCACAGCCTGAACATTTTTTTTTTTTTTGACAGACAGAGAGAGTCATAGAGAGTGACCAGATAGGGACAGACAGACAAACAGGAAGGGAGAGAGATAAGAAGCATCAATTCTTCGTTGCAGCACCTTAGCTGTTGCTTCTCATATGTGCCTTGACCAGGGGGCTACAGCAGAGCAAGTGATTCCTTGTCTAAGCCAGTGACCTTGGGCTCAAGTCAGCGACCTTGGGCTTCAAGCCAGTGACCTTTGGGCTCAAGCCAACAACCATGGAGTTATGTCTATTATACCACGCTCAAGCCAGTGACCCCGTGCTCCAGCTGGTGAGCCCACTCTCAAGCCGATGACCTCGGGGTTTCCAACCTGAGTCCTCTGCATCCCAGTCCAACAATGCTCCATCTACCACGCCACCACTTGGTCAAGCTGAACATTTTCTTTTAATTGCAGGAACTGACATAGTGATGCCAACTTCTGATTTTTTTCATGTAAAAATGTATTTTTTAAAAATAGTAGTAGTATCTATGAGCGTCATCATTTGATGAAAGAAAGATTTTAACCTTTAAAAAATATGAAAAGACATAACCTTAGAATAACAAATGATGGAATAAATCTATCTTTTCACATTCTACATGATCACACCCATTAGAAACGCCATTATTAAAAACCAGAGAGAAAATAACAAGTGTTGGTGAGGATGTGGAGACCCTGGAACCTTTGTGCACTATTGGTGGGGATGTAAAATGGTGCAGCTGCTACAGCAAACAATATAGAGGCACCTCAAAAGGTTAAAAATAGAATCCCCAGCCCTGGCCGGTTGGCTCAGCGGTAGAGCGTCGGCCTAGCGTGCAGAGGACCTGGGTTCGATTCCCGGCAAGGGCACACAGGAGAAGCGCCCATTTGCTTCTCCACCCCTCCGCCGCGCTTTCCTCTCTGTCTCTCTCTTCCCCTCCCGCAGCCAGGGCTCCATTGGAGCAAAGATGGCCCGGGCGCTGGGGATGGCTCTGTGGCCTCTGCCTCAGGCGCTAGAGTGGCTCTGGTCGCAACATGGCGATGCCCAGGATGGGCAGAGCATCGCCCCCTGGTGGACAGAGCATCGCCCCTGGTGGGCGTGCCGGGTGGATCCAGGTCGGGCGCATGCGGGAGTCTGTCTGACTGTCTCTCCCTGTTTCCAGCTTCAGAAAAAAAAAAAAAAAAAAAAAAAAAAAAAAAGAATCCCCATAGGATCCAGAATGTTAATGCCAATTGTAATTGAAAAAAATAAAAATAAATAGAATAAAATAAAAGAGAGCCCAGGCTTGGGCTAGAAACAAATATCTGTTTTTAGGCCAGCATTACACCACTATGTTTCTACAGCTCTGTAGTGTATTTTGAAACAGGAAGTGTGATGCCTCAGCTTTGTTCTCTTTGCTCAAGATCAATTTTGCTATTTGGGGTTTTTGGTTCTATATAACTTTTAGACTGTTTTTGTATTCCTGTAAAAAATGTCATTGGAATTTTGGTAGGAATGGCATTGAATCTGTGGGTCACTTTGGGTAGTCTGGACATTTTAATGAGAGGCAGTGTTACAATCCACGACACAAGATGTATTTCCATGACTTGTGTCATCTTCCATTTCTCCCATCAGTGTTTTATGGTTTTCAGTGTGCCAATTATTTCACCTCTTTCATGAAATTCATTCCTAAGTGTCTTATTATTTTTGATGCTGTGTAAATGGAATTGCCATCTTAATTTCTTTTTCATATAGTTTGTTATTAGTTATAGAAATGCTACTGATTTTTGTATGTTGCATTTGTTTATTTTAACAGCTTTTTGGTGGGAGTTTTAAGCTTTTTTATGTAGAAAATTCTGTCGTTGGCAATGTCTCAATACCTTTATAATCAATAGGATCGTACCGGTGAATGCTAGCTCAATACTAGCTTGCCCTTTAGGTTCTTAATATAACTTTTTCTAGGCCCTGGCTGGTTGGCTCAGTGGTAGAGCGTCGGCCTGGAGTGCAGGAGTCCCGGGTTCGATTCCCGGCCAGGGCACACAGGAGAGGTGCCCAACTGCTTCTCCACCCCTCTCCCTCTCCTTCCTCTTTGTCTCTCTCTTCCCCTCCCGCAGCCAAGGCTCCATTGGAGTGAAGTTGGCCCAGGCGCTGAGGATGGCTCTGTGGCCTCTGCCTCAGGCGCTAGAATGGCTCTGATTGCGGCAGAGCGACGCCCCTAGATGGGCAGAGCATCGCCCCCTGGTGGGCATGCCGGGTGGATCCCGGTCCAGCGCATGTGGGAGTCTGTCTGACTGCCTCCCATTTCCAACTTCAGAAAAATACAAAAAAAGAAAACAAAACACTTTTTCTAAAAACATACAAACTCTTGTACTAAACTGAGGGCGAGTTGCCCGGGTCTGGAGCAAGCTAGCTAGGGGAAACAAAGTGGCGAGAGCAGGTTTGTGGGTCCGAGAGAGGATCAGGGAAGAAGGCTGGTCAGCCGCAGGCAGCTGGAAGCCCAGGGAAGAGCGAGGAGAGCTGTGGTGAGGATGTGGGCAGAAAGGAGAAGTTGGAGAGAGCTAGTGGAAAAACACCTCTCCCTTCCCATTTTTCAAGGGAGTGTGTAGAACCCAGGCACAAATAATTAACCTTGCAAACTTTAAAAGTGAGGACAGTTAATAGTTTCATCCTCCTCCCGCTATTCTGTTGGAGCTCATAGCCAATCACAAAGCACATGTTGTGAGGCCAGCAAACCACTAAATTGCTGGTGCGTTCTGGAAGAAGTTGGCTCTGTACACATTCAGGCTCAATAGCTTTTTGGCATTTTGTGGGCACAGTCCAAGTGTAACCCCCTTTCTCTCTCTCATTAGGGTGATGATATTAACAGACAAGGAAAACCGAAAGCCAAACAGGAAATAGAAAAGGCAGCAAAATGCCTGGAGAGCATCCTTGCAGAATTGAATGGCAGAGTTCACCTTCTATCAGAAAAGTTTGAACATCATAATTTAAACCTCAGAGCCCTCCCCACATTAGGTGATAGTGATGGTGGTGGTGGTGGTATGTGGTGGTGGTGTGTAGTGTGTAGTGTGTGGTGTATTGTGATGGTGGTGTGTGGTGTGTAGTGATGGTAGTGGTGGTGTGTAGTGTGTGGTATATAGTTATGGTGGTGGTGTGTGGTGTTTAGTATGTAGTGCGTGGTGTATAGTGATGGTGGTGGTGGTGTGTGGTGTGTAGAGTGTAGTGTGTGGTGTATAGTAATAGCGGTGTATAGTGTGTAGTGTGTAGTGATGGTGGTCATGGTGGTATGTAGTATGTAGTGATAGTGGTGATGGTGTGTATTGTATAGTGTGTAGTGATGGTGGTGGTGGTATGTAGTGTGTAGTGATGGTGGTGGTGGTATGTAGTGTGTAGTGATGGTGGTGATGGTGTGTAGTGTGTAGTGATGGTGGTGGTGGCGATATGTAGTATGTAGTGATGGCGGTGGTGGTGTGTAGTGTGTAGTGATGGTGGTGATGGTGTGTAGTGTGTAGTGATGGTGGTGATGGTGTGTAGTGTGTAGTGATGGTGGTGATGGTGTGTAGTATGTAGTGATGGTGGTGGTGGTGTGTGGTGTGTAGTTTTTATTGATGGTGGTAGTGTGTAGTGTGTAGAGTGTAGTGATGGCAGTGGTGGTGTGTAGTATGTAGTGATGGTGTGCTGGTGGTGGTGGTGTGTAGTGTGTAGTGATGGTGGTGGTGGTGTGTGGTGTGTAGTTTTTATTGATGGTGGTAGTGTGTAGTGTGTAGTGATGGCAGTGGTGGTGTGTAGTGTGTAGTGATGGTGGTGGTGCACCTGTTTTTATGTGCAGACATGCGTCCATCTGCCCACATTTTGCTGATACATAAACAGAGGCATGTAGAAAATATCACATTTCCATGACAACAAAGAATTAGTGAAGGATTCAGGAATAAAAGGCAGTCCTGAGGAGGAAGCAGGAATAGTGTTGTGGTTACTTTAAATACTGCTCAGAAAAATTAGGGGAGGTTTTATAGCTCCATATTTATTTTGAAATATCCCCTAATTTTTGCGAGCAGTGTATTTTCCCTCCTCTCACTCACACCCCTTTCCTCGGCTCCCCCTTTACAAAACCTAGTATCCAGAATAGATCTGCAGATTGTTGAGACTGGGGAAGATGATCATAGACAGTAGGAAAGTGTGGGGAAAAGGATGGTGTAGGAAGATTTACCTGGACCATGGCCTAAATACAATGTGTTATTGGTTGAGTGAATAAGTGATGGGTTAGAATGGAAGTAGCTTGGAGCTACGAGACTAGTGGACAATACCAGCAATGGCACTGAGCACTGTATGTCTGAGGCTTCCTGGGCATTTACCGGCAGTGTCTTACTTAAGTTGCACCACATCCTATAGGTACTGTTGTCGTCCATATTACATGGGTGAAGAAACTAAGGTTTAGAAGCAGGGTTGTGCTGGTGAATGGACAACAACCAGCTTGGGAAGGGAGGGAGATGTTAATTTGCAGTGTTTGCCAATTTCCATGGTGTAAAACATCACCATGGCTAGTTTCATGCTACCAGAGCGATGTCACTGAATACAGAATTGAGAAGAGATGCACAAAATTCACCCCTGGCTGCTGACTCTGGCCAGCTCTAGCACATCTGTGCTTAGAGGAGTTAAGTGACTTCCCCAGAGCACTTCCCTGCACATGAGTGGCAGAGCCAGGGCTCCCACCAAGTTCTCACCCCAAACTACCCTCTCCACCAAGGCACTATAGCACCTCAGTGTTAAATCACCAAGTACGGAAAAGGGGTGCCCCTTGAAGTTGTGGCAGTGGCCAAAGAGAGGAAAGAATGAGTGTTTTTTCAGCCCAGCAGTCTGGAAAGCAGAGTTCAAAGATCAATAACTAATTAATATTCAGCTGCCGAAGAGAACAGTGCTTTGACCTTAGCAGAAAGTTACATAAACTCTCTGTGGACAACAGACTTCTTAAGGAGAATTAAGAGGTGGTTGAGACAGAGTTTATTTGGGAAGAACTGAAAGAACTTTCCCATTGAATCCCCAGAATTCCATTCAAAGCTGCAGCTGGTGGAGCCCAGAGGTGGTGTCCTACCACAGCTCGAGAGGATATGGGATTAAAGAGTCAGGTTTCTATAGGTACTCCAAAGCCAAAGACAGAGGGATCATGAAGGCATTGGGGGTCATTTCCAAATTATTCCATTGCACGTCTGTGTTGCCTTTCAGACCCACGCTTGATTGTTGCAGTGCAGGCTCTGGCTTGAGCATGGCCAGTGACACACGGTGCTGTATTGGATAAGCACCGAGCACCGTGAGCATGCTGGAAAGAGCTCTGGACCACAGTCCAGTCCCAGCCCTGCCAAGATGGACATGCTGCTCTGAGCCTGTTTTGGTCAAACATAACACAGAATGGTTGGACTTGAATAATTTTTAAAAATCCACTCCAGTTGTAAAGGCTATGAATTCGTGACACTTAAATATTTTCATTTCCTGAGTGTGATGCTTCATGAAGAGATTAAATGCATTTTCTTTAGTAATTCCTAAAAGGTGAACAGTCTGGGACTTCTTTCCCATCACTATTGTGTGTGTCCTTTCTAATGTAAATGTGTCGAAAAGTGCTGTGTCTGGTATATCTGCAGTTGAAATGTATTTGTTCAGTCAACAGGTGTTTGTTAAGTACCTACCGTATTTCCCCAAGTATAAGACACACAATTTTTCGAAAAATTTGGGGTCTAAAACCTGGGTGCGTCTTATACAGTGGTTGTAGTTTTTTACTTGCATTTTGTGCTTTTTTGCACAGATAAGAAGTCGTATGAATTTTATGATGAATAAAACTTGAGTTCAATAACTTTATGTAATACATTTTTTTTTCAAATTTTGGGCCCTAAAATCAAGGTGCGTCTTATACATGGGGAATATGGTACTATGAGCCAGGCACTGCCCCTTGCCCAGGGAATGCTCTACTGACCAAGACAAGACTTTTTCCCTTATTGGGAAGATAGACAATAACACAAGAAAATACTTAAATAAACAATAATCTTGTAGATCAGGGGTAGTCAACCTTTTTATACCTACCGCCCACTTTTGTATCTCTGTTAGTAGTAAAATATTCTAACCGCCCACCGGTTCCACAGTAATGGTGATTTGTAAAGTAGGGAAGTAACTTTACTTTATAAAATTTATAAAGCAGAGTTACAGCAAGTTAAAGCATATAATAATAATTACTTACTAAGTACTTTATGTCAGATTTTTGCTAAGTTTGGCAGAATAAATCTTTATAAAACAACTTACTATAGTTAAATTTATCTTTTTATTTATACTTTGGTTGCTCCACTACCGCCCACATGAAAGCTGGAATGCCCATTAGTGGGCAGTAGGGACTAGGTTGACTACCACTGTAAATGTAGATAATTTAAGAAAGTATAAAGACAACACCAATATGTAATAAAAGATGAAATGGTTGGGCCTTCATCATTAAATGTAAATCGAATCTTGTATATGCATTTATAAATTGATTTTTCCTCTACTGACCCACATACTGCTATAGCTCATTACATGTTACTACTTCCGGCTTCAATATAGCATCTATTATTTAGATATGTGGTCTAAATAATACATTGACATTCCCTCTGCATCCATCTATACCAGGGGTAGTCAACCTTTTTATACCTACCGTCCACTTTTGCATCTGTCAGTAGTAAAATTATCTAACCGCCCACCGGTTCCGCAGTAATGGTGATTTATAAAGTAGGGAAGTAACTTTACTTTATAAAATTTATAAAGCAAAGTTACAGCAAGTTAAAGCATATAATAATAATCACTTACCAAGTACTTTATGTCGGATTTTCGTTAAGTTTGGCAGAATAAATCTTTATAAAACAACTTACTATAGTTAAATCTACCACTTGGGACCAGGTTGACTACCACTGATCTATACGTTACTTTATAATATGGACAGAAATCTAGTATGCGTATTTCCCACCTCCTTGGCATCTCATTCCTGCCCCCTCACCTCCACTCCCCCTTCCCGAACATGGAGTTGATTTCTCTGGACAGTTGTGGGGACCGCAGGTGTCAGGAGCTTGTGTTTGTGAATCCTCCTCTCTGGATTCTAAGTGCTCTGAGGGCAGGACTGTGTTGGTCCAGCCCCCCCACCCCATGATGGCTCACCTCCTGGCTTGCCTAGCATTTTGCTCATTCAAGTCATTCAGTTAAAGTTAGTGGTAAACACAAGAATGTTTCCCGGTACGTGTGTATAATTTAGCTAGCTAAAGTAGTACTTATAGTATTTGTAAGTACGTCACAGAGTTAACTGAAAGTTATCCACTCCAGGTTGCCAAGTTAGCCAAGGTAAGAGCTGGTGCATTTTGAAGCCATGAGATGGGCGCCTGGGTGGAGGGTGTGTGAGTGGTGGGAGCAGAGAGTCAGAATTTACAGAACAGAAGCCTCTCAGGAGCCTCTCCTTTTACAACAGCGAGCTTTTATATAGTCCACTCTCCCTACAAGGAACTCTCTGCTTCTGTGCAAAAGAAAAGAAAACACTTTTGCAGCTATTTGGTTTTGTCACGGTTTGTTTTTCCTTGGCAACTGCAGACAGGACTTGGTGTTCCGAGTGTTCCTCCCCTGGATCCCGTGTGAGTGAATTTCCATGTTTACTGCTGGGTAAATCATTGCCCAGGCTCCGAGGGAGGTGCGTTTGTAGGCATGGATAGCATGTGCTTAGTGCCTAACGCAGAGCGTACCAGACATCTACCTGGTCACTTCTGTGCAGCGGCAGAGCGGGCTCAGCGATGCTTTCTCCACCCTTGCTGCACTGCAGACCCTTTCAGTACCTTGCATGGAAGGTTTTTCAGTTCATTTTGGTCTGAACATTAAAATGGGGTTGCCAGGTAAAGTACAGGTCACTGAGTTGAATCTGAATATTAGATAAACAACAAATAATATATCAGTACCAATTAAGCCCCCATAGTGCACAGCCAGAAGTCTCCTAGTGATACACAGTGTACACCCTGTGCCTTGGGCCACCCTGCAGAGTCAGAGGGCCCTCTTCCTATGTGGCATCAGTGGTGTAGTCCCGGCCCATATCAAGAAAGACCAGCTTTAAGAGCCTGGGCTGCCCTGGTACAAACACCCCCAACTCCCTGCCCTCCTATTAAAAATATATGGCAAATAGTTAGTCCCACACTTACATTTCAAACATAATATTGGGGCCTAAATCTAAGATGCTGTTTAGCAACCAGTTTCACCAGCCAGCTTTTCGTCTCGGTGCATCTGGAGGACAGTCTGCTGACTAAAGAAAACAAGACTAAAGTCCTGGTGTTTTAGGGGAGGAGCGAACTCCTGAAGGAAATGATCAGGGACCTCTACCGAGATACAGCTGTGTCAGACAATCATGTCGTTCCAAGCAGGATGGAATGAAGGTTGACTAGAAGTACAAGGTCTGCATCCGGGAGCACAGAGGAAGGAATGGGGGTGGTTGGTCTGGAGCACTCAGGCAAGGCTTCATTAAGACAGGAGCCGCTGGGAGCCTGGTCCTGAGAAGAGGGTGGAAAATCGTGGGCAAGTAACAGGGAAACACGATTCCTGGACACAGGACCAGCGAGAATTCCGGACTAGATGGAATAAAACAGTACTAGGAGGAAGCAGTCTGCCAAGCCCAGAATGTAGGTCACTCTGGAGGACCATTTACCGTTTCTCTAGCAAGTCAGTGGGCTGGAAAGTGGTGCTGGTGGAGGGAGGCTAACTAGATCTAAACAACCTGCCGCACCTCATTGTAACAGAACTCTCCCTCTGGCTTTCCTCCCTCCGATCATTCCCTCATGCATCTGACAGATGGCTATTGGGCACTCGCTGTGAGACAGACTCAGGGTTAGTCACTCAACACAGTGGATCCTGACCTCGTCCTGTCTTCCCACTGGGCTCCTTCAGTTGTGTGTCCCCACCCCCCGCTTCTCTAACGAATGCCCAAAGTACAGCAGTGGTCTCTATGGTAATCTCACTTTCTCCAGTCGCATACCTTCTCCACGATCTGTCAAAGTTGATTTGGAATCAAGGAATCCCACAGAGCCTGGACAGAGGCCACCCGGTCAGCGCCCAGGTGGAGGACGTGCACCAGCCTTGACGGAAAGGGCTCCATGGAAGATGGCCCACAGACAAACACGACAAGACATGCGGTGAAAGCCTGGGGAGATAAGAGGCATGATTTTTTTGTCCTCACGGTGCTTACAGTATAAAAGTGGGGCAGATAGTTATTAAATAAAAAATGAGACACATCATTATTTTGCTTGTATAGACTCTCCTCTGTGAAGGACCATGCTTGTGTCGTGGCAGTGCGTAACAGGGAAATCTGACATGGTCTGGGGTCCCTAGAGAGGCTTCCCCGAGGAGGTGACGAGTGACCTGAGGAACGAGCAGGAGCTGCTGAGCTAACGGAGGGCTTGTTTGGGGGAGGGCTGGAAAGAACATGTCAGGCGGATGCATGTGGGCCACGTCCCCGAGATGGGTTTCTGCTTCAGAGAAACAGAAAAGCCGGCAGCCTATGGATGGGCTAAATCAGGGAGCTGCATGATCCTGTTCGGGTTTCAGAAACCACGTCCTGGCTGCCGTGTGGGGGTCACAAAGGCCCGCAGGGTGGAGGTAAAGGAGCCAGGGGATAGGCTGTCATCGTCGATCTCGTGGGAGTGTCACTATAGCTATGACAGTGTGCATGGAAAAGAGGGAACAGATTTGACAGTTATTTAGGGGCTAGAATTAGCTGCGCTTAATGACCAATGAGTTAGACGTGGAAAGTGAGGACAGGGAAGTCAAAGAATGAGTCCTGAGTTTTTCTGGATGGAGCGGGGGGGGGGGGGGGGGGAGCGGGGGGGGGAGGTAGTGAAATGGAACACAGAGGATCAGATGTGGTGGGTAGAGAGGGTTAGGGGGAGCTAGTGAGTTTCCTTTTGAACACACTAACTTGGAACGCCAATGGAGAGACCCAACAGGCAGCTGGATGTATGTGTCAAGTGCCAGAGAGATTTCAAAGCGGGAGTTACAGAAACAGGAAACATCAGCCTCAGGTAGTGTTGGAGCCTTGACAACTGATAGCTCACAGAGGGAAAGTAAAAAAAAAGAAAGCTGAGTAAAAAGACAAGAGGTTGCAGCACCAAGCCCTGGAAAACAGAGGTATTAAAGAAGCGAACGCAGAAAGAAGAGGTAGAGAAGGACCCCGAGGCAGGATGACCAGAGGCAGAAGAAGCAGAAGGAAGTATGAGGTTGTTGGTGGCATCTGCTGGCACAAGTTAGAGGAGCAGTGAGCTGAAACGCCTGCCCACAGTGCTCTGACCGTTCCTGTGAGGGGCCCAGCTACGGAAGAGAGAAGAAGGTGGTATTGCGAGGGGACAACAGGGGGCGCTTTTGTTCATTTTAACGTTGAAAGGACTTGAGCATGCTTTTAGCGTGTAGAGAGGAGCCATGGCATAGGGAAGGCTTGGAAGTGCAGGAATGGGAACCATGAATGGATCTGTGACCGGGACTGCCGTACGAGCAGGTGGGAGAAACTGACCTTGACCGCAGAGCTCTGACTTCCTAGACTGGAGGAAAGGAGTGAGGATGGGTATGAATAGTAAAATGTTTGCCACTATGGGGTAGGGGACTGAGGAAGTGTTTTCCTGATACCTTCAAATATTTTCAGTGAAAGTTCAGGGATAGGAAAATTTCAAAATAGTAATTTTGAATGGGGTGAGGAGATTGATCAGGGACTAGTGAAGGGCTCCAAAGTTTGCTGAAATAAGTGAATAAATGATTGACGCACGTGACGTAAACCAGACTAGAGAACGTGTGGTGAAGTGATAACGTCATAAGATCGAGTTGGAAACGTGGGATGTGTCCACTGAACCTGTCTTCATGTAGGCAATGAGAAGTGGAGAGATGAACAGGATATAAGATTACTTGGGTGAGGGCAAGGAGAAGTATTAAAGGGCACAAAGAGGCCTTAAAATAATCTAGGTGATGGATAAGAAGTGTGCCCTATTTCGGGGTGAAGAGTAGAGTTACTGAAGAGCGAGATCTCACATGACCAGTGGTGATGCCAACAGTTGGATTGGGAGATCCTTAGACCCCTTCCCCCAAACTCAATCACCTTCCATCCTAGTCTACCCTAAATATGCACTCTAAGTAAAAGCAAGCCGCTTTCTATGCCAACACTGGTCTGACATCAGCTGGCTGCCCCCATCCGCATCGCCACACTAAAAACCTTCCTGTCTCAACACACAGGAACTTCAGCTGCACAGGGCTGAGAGGCTACTGAGTACAGGGGAGAAAAGAGGAGTCAGTCAGAAATATTAACTGGCCTTACTGTATGTGTGAATGTCACGATACTATTGACCAAGAAAAAGAATATGGGAAACCATGATTGTGAAGGAAAATGATGAATTTTAGGTCCCAAGAGGACCTTTGTGAATTTGGGCGGTTGGGGTTGAGAATGTGAGTCTGGAACTTGGGAGAGAGGTTGGGCCTTGGTCTTGCAGACCTGGGTGTCACCTGTGACAGCTGGTCATGAAGCGAACAGGGCCCAAGGAGAGGGGCAAAGGGAGATGAAGAAAGACTTGGAACAGACCCTTGAGGAATGCTCTTTCAGGGGACACGCAGCGGAGGCGTGTCAGGAAGGAAGAGGAGGAAGTGTCAGAGGGGCAAGAGGACCAGCAGGGGGCGCAGCTGGGAGGAAGTGTCAGAGGAGCAGGAGGACCAGCAGGGGGCGCAGCTGGGAGGAAGTGTCAGAGGAGCAGGAGGACCAGCAGGGGGCGCAGCTCAGGAGAGGCTGGCTTGGCCAGTCAGGCCAAGGAAGGGACAAGCAAGGGAAATGGTGGAGCCCTCTTTCTTTCTTTTTTTTTTTTTTTAATTTTTTAAAAAAATTTATTTATTTTTAGAGAGGAGAGAGAGAGACAGAGAGACAGAGAGAGGAGAGGCCGAGAGAGAGAAGGGGGAGGAGCTGGAAGCATCAACTCCCATATGTGCCTTGACCAGGCAAGCCCAGGGTTTCGAACCGGCGACCTCAGTATTTCCAGGTCGGCGCTTTATCCACTGCGCCACCACAGGTCAGGCTGGAGCCCTCTTTCTTTCACAAAAAAAACTCACGTCTCTTCTTGAAAATTTATTTTGAATATATGCTTTGTTCTATAAAATGGTCCAACTCTTAACACAACTTATTAAATATTTTTAGGAATTCTCTGAGTCCCTCCAATTTCGTAGTTTCATGATCAACCTCCCAAATGTTGTGCTGTTCTCTGGACAGACTTTGTTAGAATCCTTTCAGCCGTCCACCTAAGTGCTCCGACCTGCACTAGAAATGTTACTTGCCTTCCCTTTGATTTTCAAGTTGAATATCTTCATCTTTGTCATATTAGAGCTGGTCCTCACCTGGACAGCCAACTCCCATTGGGTTGTTCTCAGTCTGTATGTGAGCATATAAGTTAGAGTCATCTTCTAATTGCAACAGATTCTCTCCTGAATATTTACCCTAATTTCTGTCGCTGAAGGGTGCCTGTGTTCTTAGTGAGCTGGTTTTATTTGGAAGCTCTTATAATGATGGTCCCTGGTTCTTGGAACCCTCTTCAAAATATTCCCCTCCTCCTCTTTCACACTGAAGATGGTTCACCGCCATAGAACTGTAGGAAATGTGTTTGGCCTGTGAGCTGTCTGGAATCACAGTCCTCCGGAAGACACACAAAGCCCTCATTGGCATCAGTGTCCACAAGACTGGAATGCATGCTGCCCCCTTCAGAGTTTTGTTGCGGGAGTCTCAAGTTTTCCTCTGAAGTGATCTGGAGAGGAACACTGTTTTGAGCCATGTCTCTTCCCTGAACAAAAGGCTCATGTTTATAAATGTCCGGCTCTCTTTCACAATAGACAGTCTTATCAGGATCCAAGGGAACGTCAGCAGAATGTGGTGGTGTTTGTGGCAAATTATCCACGTTGAAAAATTCTAGGTCTCTAAGGGAGTGATGCCACTCTGCCACCTCAGACTGAGGAGCAGTGACACCGTCATCAATGGGCGTGCCCAGAATACCTTCTCTGGAAGGACTATTGCCCAGTGATCTGGGCAAGGTCACTGGATTCTCAAATTTGTTGGTGTTAAAGGCACTTTGCAGATGATTCTCGTACAAACCAGAGTCTGAGCCAGAAATGAGAGGTTTTTCAAAATGATCCTCCCGATTCTCACATTTCCTCTGAATCTCCTGGAAGGTGATGTTGTCTTCAAGACCCTTGAATGACGTCACATTGTCCTTTCTCACCCCTGAGTCCTCGTCCTCTGGGGGCTCACTGGTCCTACAACTTTCCTTGCCATCTGCCTCTTCCTGAATCACATCTCTCGCATCCTCTGAACTTTCTGAACTCAGAGTAAATAAAGACCCTCCTTCTTCATCAGAATCGTAGTTGACGTCCAGCTCATACTGTGTGTCAGGAGCGCACTTCTGCACGGGATCCTCGTTAGCAGAAGTGACATGTAGGGCATGGCCCCATCCTGGAAGAAGGACCGGGGGGGACGTGCCCACATCTCTCAGGTCACTGGGTGGGGCTGGACTATAGCAGGTGGAACGTTCTTCCTCAGCACCGGCCCCCTCGAGCCTTTGCTCCTGTGCGTTCAGCAAACGAATGGAAGTGCTCACTTGCCTTTCCTCAGAAAACTCCACGGGTGACTGTTCAATGCCCTCTCTTTCCTCATTCTCTGCCAGCCCTTGTACATTTGTATATGTGTGCATGTTAGAGAGAGCAGCTGTTGTTTCTCTTGGCAGCGGTGGGTCTAACGCCCTCGAACCCTTATGAACTATGCCAGAGCCACTTAGTAGCCTGCCAGCTCCTGCAGGGACGCCCACTGACCACGCACGGAGAGAATCTTCCTGAGCCTCAATTTCATAATGGATTTCTCCAAGAACATCATTCCTGCGGACGGGGTCTTGTTCTGCAGAAGTTAGTGCGTTATTGTCAGCGTTCGGCT
The DNA here is from genome assembly GCF_036850995.1 of Saccopteryx leptura. Lineage (NCBI taxonomy): Eukaryota > Metazoa > Chordata > Mammalia > Chiroptera > Emballonuridae > Saccopteryx > Saccopteryx leptura. The sequence continues at coordinate 36,272,668 of NC_089507.1, forward strand.
CCTCGTAGACAATGGAATAGGCCGCACTGCCATTTGGAAGCACACTGTCCTTTCTACTTGCGTTAGTGCTGTTCCCGTGTTGTTCCCTGCTCTGCCCACTGCCAGGCTCCCTTCTGCGCCTTCCCAGAGTTCTGTCAGCAATGCCAGCAGGCTGTGGGTTGGCCTCTGTCCCCAAGAAAGAGCCAAGGTTCTCACAGAGGTTTGGACCACGGCAAGGTTGGTGCAGACCCTCCACTGGGTGCGGAATGCTCCCTGAAGCTTCCGTATCATCGTAGAAGCCCTCGTTGGGATACACGTGGTCTGAACCGGGTCTTCTCTTTCTGCATCTCTGTTGCCACAGCCTGTCAACATAAGGCCTTGCCAAGGCCCCCAGGCAGAAAGCCACGAAGAACGTGATGAACACTGCTAAGCAGACAGCCAGGGCCAGGTCCTGGGGAGCGGCTTCCCTGCGGACGGCAGTGTGCAGGTCCCGGGCCGGGTCCTGGGGGGCGGCTTCCCTCCGGACGGCAGTGTGCAGGTCCCGGGGGGCAGCTTCCCTCCGGACGGCAGTGTGCAGGTCCTGGGGGGCGGCTTCCCTCCGGACGGCAGTGTGCAGGTCCCGGGCCAGGTCCTGGGGGGCGGCTTCCCTGCGGACGGCAGTGTGCAGGTCCCGGGCCAGGTCCTGGGGGGCGGCTTCCCTCCGGACGGCAGTGTGCAGGTCCTGGGGGGCGGCTTCCCTCCGGACGGCAGTGTGCAGGTCCCGGGCCAGGTCCTGGGGGGCGGCTTCCCTCCGGACGGCAGTGTGCAGGTCCTGGGGGGCAGCTTCCCTCCGGACGGCAGTGTGCAGGTCCCGGGCCAGGTCCTGGGGGGCGGCTTCCCTCCGGACGGCAGTGTGCAGGTCCCGGGGGGCGGCTTCCCTCCGGACGGCAGTGTGCAGGTCCCGGGGGATGGCTTCCCTCCGGACGGCGGTGTGCAGGTCCCGGGCCGGGTCCCGGGGGGCGGCTTCCCTCCGGACGGCAGTGTGCAGGTCCCGGGGGGCGGCTTCCCTCCGGACGGCAGTGTGCAGGTCCCGGGGGATGGCTTCCCTCCGGACGGCGGTGTGCAGGTCCCGGGCCGGGTCCCGGGGGCCAGCTTCCCTCCGGACGGCAGTGTGCAGGTCCTGGGGGGCGGCTTCCCTCCGGACGGCAGTGTGCAGGTCCTGGGGGGCGGCTTCCCTCCGGACGGCAGTGTGCAGGTCCTGGGGGGCGGCTTCCCTCCGGACGGCAGTGTGCAGGTCCCGGGGGGCAGCTTCCCTCCGGACGGCAGTGTGCAGGTCCCGGGGGGCGGCTTCCCTCCGGACGGCAGTGTGCAGGTCCTGGGGGGCGGCTTCCCTCCGGACGGCGGTGTGCAGGTCCCGGGCCAGGTCCCGGGGGGCGGCTTCCCTCCGGACCGCAGTGTGCAGGTCCCGGGCCAGGTCCTGGGGGGCAGCTTCCCTCCGGACGGCAGTGTGCAGGTCCCGGGCCAGGTCCTGGGGGGCGGCTTCCCTCCGGACGGCGGTGTGCAGGTCCCGGGCGCTCCTCCCCCCTCGTGGCGGCAGTCTCGGCTCCCGTGGATCAGAGCCGGCCCGGTCCTTCCTCCCCAGGGCGGGAAAGCTCAAGGGCATTCCTTGCTGGATCTGCCCAGCGTTGCTCCTTACGAGGCTTCCCCTGTGATTCGGGTTAGTGTGAGGAACTTGGGTCTCCCTGGAAATTCTGCTTTTGGGAGTCCTCCAGCGTGCCTCCTCATTCCCTGGAGGTGGGGCGTAAAACACATTGAAATTAGAGTCCAGTGTTTTAAAGGCTTCTGTGAGTCCCCTCAATCCTTACCTAGCTGTATTTAAAGGGCATTTTCCATGGTGATAAGCAGTTTTACTGACTGGCTAGTGCTGGTAATATGTACATGGCTCTGTGCACGTTGACACAGGGCTGTCAGGCATGGCTCTGCTGCTCACTGGCCAGGAGGCTGTGTATTCCTTAGGTTTCTGGGCTGGTGGGCACCCACAGGAGGAAAGAAGCCAGACTGGAGGGAGAGCCTCACTGCTTCTTCTCCCATAGCCTGACCCATTGCACATCTGCGGAACGTCCATCAGCCCCCTGCAAAACCTGCCTCAGCCCTGCCGTGTTCGCGCCATCATCTCCGCACCGGTCCCCAGGGCTGGTAAGCAGCAGAAACAGCCGGGCTCTCTCCTGGCTCCTGCCGGTCTGCCTTACGCCCTCAGAGAGCCAGCTGTGGCTTTCAGAGAGGAAGGAAAGTAGGGTGCCGACAACATTAAGACTTCTCTCTGATCCTCGTAGGTTTCTTCTAAACATGGAAAACATGGCCATGTTTCTGCTTTAATGTCAGTTCTATTGTAAATCGAACAGAGTCCAGGACTCATTTAAAAAATGAGTCCTGTGGCTGACCAGAAGTAGCAGGGACACAACCTTTGCATCAAGGGCAGTCGTACATTTCTCTGCATCTGTGCTACTCAGAGCATACAAGATGTCTAATTTCTAGACTAATCAGAAGTGAAAGGGAAAGCGGGAACAGCAAGGGTTCGGTGGCACTGGAAACACAGAGAAGGACCCGTTGAAGGTGGGCACGGCAGGGGCAGCCTCCAGCAGGGAAAGCCCAGTCGGGTGCAGCTCCAGCTGCCATCTGCAGAGCCCGCTGTCTGCCAGGCATCTCACTGGGTGCCTTATATATATTATCTATCTCTACACCTCCCAACAAACTCCTCATCCCCCTCACTTTTGTTCCCAGAGGAGGAAAGTTGGGGAAACAACTTTCTCCCCAACCCTGGAGTTATGAGTTTGAGGTTAAGCAAAGACAATAGTAAAAAAAAAAAAAAAACTTTCCAGAATATTCAACTCCTGTAACATATCCTAGCGCTTTGGGAGGTGGCAGGGGACAAGTCGAAGGAAAAGATACTTTTGAATTATGTGTATTTTGTTTTTGTATAGGAGTTTATTTTTAGAGTTAGCAAATGTTTTAAATAATCATGTTTCAAGTTTTAAGAATTCTTTCTTTGATTATTTGTTTGAATTGGGATAAAACTATGACATTGGTGGGGGGAGGTCTTCAGGGCAAAATTATCTCCTTATGAAATTTCAGTTTTTGACTAAATCTAGTGGGTTTTTTTGTTGTTTTTTTTTTTGTATTTTTCTGAAGCTGGAAACGGGGAGAGACAGTCAGACAGACTCCCGCATGCGCCCGACCAGGATCCACCCGGCACGCCCACCAGGGGCGACGCTCTGCCCACCAGGGGGCGATGCTCTGCCCCTCCGGGCGTCGCTCTGCCGCGACCAGAGCCACTCTAGCGCCCAGGGCAGAGGCCAAGGAGCCATCCCCAGCGCCCGGGCCATCTTTGCTCCAATGGAGCCTTGGCTGCGGGAGGGGAAGAGAGAGACAGAGAGGAAGGAGGGGGGGGGGGGTGGAGAAGCAAATGGGCGCTTCTCCTGTGTGCCCTGGCCAGGAATTGAACCCCGGGCCCCCGGCATGCCAGGCTGACGCTCTACCGCTGAGCCAACCGGCCAGGGACTCTAGTGGTTTTTGAGATGGCCAAACTAGGTTTCTTTGACCACATAAAGAGAATTATTCATGAACTGAGGGAAACAGGTAGCGACGGTTGCTCTGTGATACCGCCCAAGGCTGACCTAGGCTACGGATCACCACTCTCGCTGCCCTTGTTCCAAATGATACTAAATTGTTGTTCTGTTTTCCGTTTAGCTGGAACCCCTTCAGAGAGGAGAGGCACTACTGACTTACCCGGAGACTTGTTGCAAATCACATCCCACTTTCTCCTCCAGGACTCAGAAATGAAGTTTTGGAAGAGCGCCAGGCTCTCATCACACTGCCACTGGTTTCCTGTCAGGTCAGCCTCCAGCTGGGGGAGCTCGAGAGCAACGAGCATCATCGGCAGGACGGTGCTCAGAGCATTGTGGCTGAGGTCCACCACCTGCTCGAGAGAAACGAATTTAGGACAGTCTGGGAATAAAGGCATTTAGAGAAAATACATGAGTTACAGATATTATTTCTATCTTTATGGAGGCAATCAGAAGTTAGCACTGACTTGAGAGTCAGAGGGGTCTGGGATTAAGTCTCTGCTCTGTCTCTAACAAGTCTGTGAGCCTCAGCAAACTGATCGCTCTCTAGGAGTCTGCCTGCCAAGGTCGTGGTTAGGATTAAATGTATGCAAAAGCTTTATGTATGGTGCCTATATTAGATGCCCGATCATTTTCCCTTCCTTCTTCCCTATGCATTGTGAATTGTACTGTTAGGTAAAACCTAGACTCCCCACTGTTATCGAGGTCTAGAATTAGATACGAGGTCTAAGTTGTCTAAAAGCACGATGGTCCTGTAAGTGGTAGAAGATACTGAATGACGGGGACACCCAGCACGAGACTGTGGCTGACCAGAAGTAGCAGGGACACAACCTTTGCATCAAGGGCAGTCGTACATTTCTCTGCATCTGTGCTACTCAGAGCATACAAGATGTCTAATTTCTAGACTAATCAGAAGTGAAAGGGAAAGCGGGAACAGCAAGGGTTCGGTGGCACTGGAAACACAGAGAAGGACCCGTTGAAGGTGGGCACGGCAGGGGCAGCCTCCAGCAGGGAAAGCCCAGTCGGGTGCAGCTCCAGCTGCCATCTGCAGAGCCCGCTGTCTGCCAGGCATCTCACTGGGTGCCTTATATATATTATCTCTACACCTCCCAACAAATTCCTCATCCCCCTCCCTTTTGTTCCCAGAGGAGGACACTGGGATAGAACCCTAGTCTATTCCATGCGGCCCCTAGTACACAGCAGGTGCTCCATAAATAGTGGAGGAAGGAAGGAAGGAAGGAAGGAAGGAAGGAAGGAAGGAAGGAAGGAAGGAAGGAAGGAAGGAAAGGGCAGAGCTGAAATCTGACCTGGCTTCACAAGGTGCCTTCCGCCCCATAGCACACCCTCCTGGAGCTGAGCTCCCATCACCCTGGAGGGAAGGGCTGGGGGCAGGGGGCCTGGAGCGAGGCACCAGGGTGGGATCTCGGCATTTGGGAAGGAGCAGATGGTTATTAGAAGAAGAGAAAGATAGAAAAGGAATAATAGAAATCTTGCTGACACATAAAAAGAGGACTATGGACGAAAATCAGAGAAGCTGAATGTTATCTTAGGTCAACTGTTTTATAAACATCAGGGAAAAAGTAGCGCTGATATCTTGGGTTAGATAAATTCTTAAGAGCTGATTTAAAGGATCAATCCAACAGCACTGTCACCAAGACCACTACATGCAGAGTCCGAGTTCTCCCTGAACATAGGTAATGAGGGTGACCTCTCCCATGTGGAGCAGCCAAGCGGTCTTGGCTGCCAGAGGAAGGTTGCCAGGATAGGAGGTAGGAGACTAGGATTGGCAAGAAAAATATTTTTTTTTTGTTTTGCTTTGGCCTGGCCTTGCCTTGCCTAGGATCAATAATTTTCTCATGGACACCTGCTCCAGCATGGAGCGAAATGTTCTCAGGGTTTTCAGGTCGTTGTGTTTTTGTTTTCCTTCTTCTTTTTTTTTTTTTTTTTTAGTGCGTGTCTGCATTCCCCCCCCCCCCCCATTCTAGCAGCTATCATTGAATTGAAAGCAAGACTGGAGAGCGGCCAGAAAGCTAATAAGAGGATCCAGGAGAAATAATTTCTGAGAAAAGATGAAAACAGAACAGTCGAATGCGGCTAAGGAAGCAGCCGCCCCCTACCGCTTGACAGAAATGTACGCAGGGAAAGTTGGGGGAAGCGTATACTGCTCCTCAAATCACTGAATCTAAGAAGAATGGAATAAGATTAAGAAAAAGGATGCTAATTTGAAATGCCAGTGAAACTTAATTTATTCCATCTAACCACGATGATGAATTCATGGTTTGAAAACTCTCTCTGGCTTGAGAAGAATCTGATATGGGAAGACATATTGCATGTGTCAGTATTAAATACATCTGAAGGAAAAAAGCCATCTATTTTAATATGCATCTTTCTGGTACCAAATATGTTCATCCTTTTCCAAAACCAGGTTTTAAGTTATTACCAAATATGTAGAAGGAATAATAGCGAAGGAGACATTGTATAATTTGGGCAGGTGAATTGAGAATTACAGATGATTTAAAACAGTCTTGGGGTTGTTTTTTAGTTTGTTTGTAGCATCTATTTATTACCTGTGAGCTGCAGAAGACTTGCAAAGCACAATTGAAATGCATAGAAAATAAAACAGACACAAGGTAATTACATATACAAATGTACTTATAACCAGTATGCAGTACACTAAATGAGGTCCCCAGGTAATCTGACAACCTAACTGTGGTGGATTGGGGACCACTGCCAGGCTACGTGGGCTTTCTCATCTGCTCTGAAAATGCGGCAGATTCTAAGGCAGTCCCCGATGATCCTGCCTCTTGGTGTTTATGCCTTGAGAAATCTCCTCCCCTTGAGTGTAGGCGGGGCCTTTGACTGGGTTCTAAGCATCAGAATACGGCAAAAGCAATGGGATGTCACTTCAGTGATTACATTACTTGAGACTGCATTGTGTTTCCTAAGCTGGCGCTCTCCTTGGGCTCTGATGCAAGCTGCCATGCTGTGAACTGCCCTGTGGAGAGGCCCACATGGCACAGATCTGAGGGCAGGCCTCGGCTCACAGCCAGTCAGGAACGGAGCCTCATCAACAGCCCGCAAGGAGCTGAATGAAGGTTTCCCCTTCATTTCCACGTGAGCTTGGCAGTAGACACTGCTCCAGCTGGGCCATCTGGTAAGAATCCAGCCCTGGCCAACACCTTGATTGAAGCTTCTTGAGAGGCCCTTAGCAGTGGGCCCAGCTGAGCCTTGCCTGGATTCCTGACCCATAGAAATCGTGACATAATGTATGTATGTGGTTTTGGACTGCTACGTTTATAGTAATTTGTTGTGCAACAACAGATAACTGACCCTCCTATCCATGATCATCATCCATTCCTTCATCCTTTGTTTATTCAACAGGCATTTTAAAACAGGTAATCTGTATTAGACATATGCTAAGCACTAGAAAACAAAATAAACATGATGTATGTCCTAAAAGAGCTCAGCATCTAGTAGAAGGGTTATGGGGATATAGGCATTAACAACTAATCATACTTAAAACTTAATAATTTCAGTTAGACAAGTGCAATGTGAAAAAAACCTATCACATTATAAGTGTGTATTAAAGGGCAACTAATTCAATCTGGAAGCCTAGGGAAGGCCTTCCTGAGGAAGTGACATTGGAAAAATTAATAAGAGTTAGCTCTTCCAGGCAAAAGGTTGGAGAGCAACCAGGCCCTTGTTATGAAAGCCGAGAGGTTTGAAATAAGCGACACAGTCAGATTTGTATGTTAAAAGAGTAGGACTCTGTGGTCTATTTAGAATTTCTATATATAGTCTACATTTATAAAGAACTTACAATATTCCAAGTACTGTTTGAGGCATTTTCTATGTATTAAGACATTTGTCACAAAACTTTACGAGGAAGGAAATAAGCCGTCTCCATTTTCCAGATGAGAAAACTGAGGCACAGAGAGACTTGGTAACTTGGCCAAGATCGTGTGGCGGGCACGTGGCAGAATCTAGCTTTAAATCCAGGTAGCTGGTTCTAGAGTCCACTCCCCTGTGAAATGCCAATTGTTGGGAAAATGGCTGTGTTAGGCTTGCTCGCTTGTACTTTGCCTGACTAGCGCGTGAGCACATGGCAACGCTACCTGTGTATTGACTCTGTAAGGCGACGGGTGCTTGCCCTCAGTGCGGATTGCCTGCCCGTCACTGTGAGGGGCCATTTTTGCCCTTTGTTTGCTTGATAAGTGGTTTTCCCCTGCCTGTTTGCTCGACCGCCGTTGGAAGACTCTATTAAATGGGAATGGCCCAACGCTTTCTGGCTTCTCTGTTTCTCTGCCGTCTGCCCAAATCCAGTGTGAACCTGCCTGGCCTCAGCCACTGGCATTACACCAATGAAAGCTACTCTAGCTACTTCAGCCATTGCTCCTCTTCTGATAGAGGAGGGAGTTGGGGGCCATTCTGGTTGAATGGAGGGAGGGAGTTGGAGATTTATCTTGCAGCTGTGCTTGAATATCACTTTACATAAAACTAGGAAAACATCAGCTGTCTATGCTGATGCTGTCTAATACGTGGCTGTAGAGGGTTAACATGTGGCTAGTCCAAATTGGGATGGGTGGTCAGTGTAAAATATCCACCAGGTTTTGAAGACTTAGTATGAAAAAGAGAATGTAACATATCTCATTGATGATATTTATTTTGAATACGTGTATAAAAGGTAATAGTTGGGTATAATCGGTTAAAATTCATTACTAAAATGAAATTCTCCTGCTCATTTTTGCTTTAAAAACCTAGTTAACTAGAACACGTAACACTGCATCTGTGGCTCACATGACGTTTCTACGGGACGATACTGGCCTAGATAAAGAATGGGTGTGTGTGATGGAGGTTATGGGATGGGGGACTAAAGCCTTTTCTAAGGCATCTCCAGGTGCCACACTGGAGGCCACCCTAGTGTATCTAAAGAAGCATGGAGGGGAGATTTTACACTATCCCCCCAAAGAGAAGCGGGGAGGAGGAAGGTACTTGGAGGAGAAAGGGCTAAAGCTGCCGAAACTAGAGCCGAGCTTCCGGGTTTCTCCGCCCTCCCCTCCCCTCACACCAGTGAGATGAACTGCCAGGCACTCCAGATGTGACACGGACCCGCCCCCCACCGCTGGAGGGAGCTGATGTTTAGAACAGTATCAGTATGTGGGGAGTGCGGGCAAGTATGGCTTTCCTCGTTATCATTTTTGTGATTCCATCCCCGCTTCGGTGTGGGAGCGACGAGGTCCCTGGCTCTCGGAGCCGCCCAGTCCCGCGGGCTGACATTCAGCCTCCACCAGGCTGTGGTCTAGAGGCCCCTCCCCAGGTGTTCCAGACTGCCTCCGGCCGGCCGCAGGACCTCGGGCCGCCCTTGCAGCCCGACGTTTCATTACTTGCTGACTGGCAAGTGCAGACTGGGGGGTGGGTTTAATTTGATTTAGAAAAATAATGTGCCAATGGTCACTGCTGAATATTCTGTTCGAAGTAAAATTCATGTCAGTTACTGAGACCTCTGATTTTTAAAGCAAGAGAGAGACTTCAGCAATTTTAGGGGAATCTTAAAATAGACTTACATTTTCTGATTGAAAGTATTACTGGACATGAAGAAGCTCTTCATATACTCTTCTAATGTAACTGTCTGTATGTCGGCATGTTTGAAATACCTGTATTGTAAAAATAATTTTATAACCTGTAAGTTGTTGAGGCCCTTGAAGGCTTCCAGGTGAATTCTGAATATCTTGTTGCTCCTTAAATAGAGGTTCTCCAGTCGCAGGCAGTTGTGGAAATCAGACACGCCGATTTGCGATATCCCGTTGAACGACAGATCCAAACTCTGTAAGGACTTCAGTTTCCACAATCCTATTAAAACCCAAAAGCACATTAGAATATAAACTGGTGATACTGACTGCAGCATTGTTTGCAAGGGTGGAAGACGGGAGGCAACCTCAATGGTTCTCAATGGAGAAGTGGTTAAACAAACTAAGCACAATATGTCAATACTATAAAATACTGTGTATAGTCTTAAAAGAGACTAGGGTAGAGCAACGTGACTGCACAAGAAGGAATATGTTAAGTTGCTGAACAGTATAGAGCATGAGACCAGTGAAAAAGAGCCATGTGCACCCACATACATATATTTTGAGTGAGCAGGAAATAGGGCCTGGAAGTGTTAAGCCTAATCCGGAGGGACCCAAAACATTGAAGATACGAACAAAGTCCATCGATTACACACCAAAGCTTTATTGTCTAGCTTGGCCAAGAGGTGGCTACTCCAAACAGAAATCTGAGGGAGAGCGCGCGCTGGCCCTTTGTTCTACTTAGTTTTTACAGTTTTGTAAGTGGGAAGTACAGAAGCAAAAATTGCAATTAGGAGCCCCTTACCACTATTGGTTATAGTCATATGTCCTTTAACATGATAGGACCATGTTCAATTTGCAAGCCATACATCCTTTTGGAGAAAACAAAATTTACAAGTCAACACAATGGCAGAAAGATATCTTTTTACATATTAAAAGGCCTTCCCATATTATCTAGTGTTCATCTGCTATCTCTCTGTCCAGAGTCACACATGTTAACCACACGCATTTACATAGGAGAGGTAGTTTCCGTGGGGACAAATGCCCGCAAATGGTTCATTGCTATAAGAAAAGGTTTATTTTGGCTTTTCTCTTCCTGCACCTGGCTAGCCATTCACCCCTTTCCCCACAGGTGTGGTGGAATGTCTGGGGATCCATGTTTTCCTTCCCTCTGCATTTACAATACAATGCCAAGGGCCATCCTGGTTATGCCAGTCACACAGTACAGAAACTATTCTCACAATTTCTCTGCACACCTTAACCCAAATTAATAAAATGTTCTCCAAGCCTCTTAAAATATTAATATTAATTCTGTAGTTTTTGGTACCTTACAACACTTGCGGGTGAAGTGGCTCAGTGGCTCCTCAGAAGGAGGTGAACTACTAGTACTTACAGTCAGGAGGGGGGTAGTGGGGGGCGAGGGTGTTGGAGAAGAAAGGCCATTTTATTTTTATTTTATATGTCTTTGACTCCTTTCTTTCAAGGAGCATGTCTTAATTTTATTAAAAATGCATCATTTTAAAAAATCTAACTTTGAAGAATAAATTTTTTTGTGTGTATTTTTTTTGTATTTTTTTCTGAAGCTGGAAACAGGGAGGCAGTCAGACAGACTCCCGCATGTGCCCAACTGGGATCCACCTGGCACGCCCACCAGGGGGCGATGCTCTGCCCATCCGGGGGCGTTGCTCTGTCGCAACCAGAGCCACTCTAGCGCCTGGGGCAGAGGCCAAGGAGCCATCCCCAGCACCCGGGCCATCTTTTGCTCCAATGGAGCCTTGGCTGTGGGAGGGGAAGAGAGAGACAGAGAGGAAGGAGAGGGGGAGGGGTGGAGAAGCAGATGGGCGCCTCTCCTGTGTGCCCTGGCCGGGAATCGAACCCGGGACTTCCGCACGCCAGGCCGATGCTCTACCACTTAGCCAACCGGCCAGGGCCAAGAATAAATATTTATCTGGCTGAACTATGGGTAAAAACTGAAGAGTTGTTTTGATGATGTATTTATATGGACCAACTCTTGGAGCTTAAAGTTGTTCTTCCTCCCACTCTGTAGCTATAGTCTTTCTTTTAACCACTTATTGTGGATATTATAATTATTTTCTAGGCATTCTTGTGTTTTTTAAAGGTAATACATTCCAGCTAGATTTTGTGTTCTGGTAAAATAATCTGATTGCTTTTGCATTTCACCTGATGCCAGAGAGCGAGGAACCAGGAAGCGCTGTTGGCACTGAAAGCAAGCTTGGGAAAGAGGTGCCAGTCACAGCGGTCGCCCAGACTGGCTTTGCCAGCTGAGTCTCGCAAGAAGCCCTGCATTCTTACAGTTCCTTCTGCTCTGTTCTCACATGTAGTCTGTGACTTTATCCAACTACTACCGAGCAGATCAGGCTGGTTCAATTCCAGAAGCGCTTGTTCTTTGCCTATTTACTGTCTTCAACGTACATACTGGGAGACTGATTATGCAGAAAGATGATGACTTAATTGAAATGGCTGTGCATCTATGCTCTCATATGTTCAGTTCAGCTGGACAGACTAAGCAAGCGATCCTTAGGACAACTCGATCAAAACATCATGAGCAAGGCGTTTGGGTGCTGAGGACAAATATAGCATAGAATCCTTGTGGCTGGTTGAATGACAAAATCTAGAAAAGGTTACTAGTTACACAGGCAGTTACATCCCCCCCACCCCCCAACCATCCTTTCCATCAGAGGACTAGTTCCTTCTTCAGGCCAGAGTTCACATCTTTGAGAACTCCTGCGACGCCCCTGGAATATAAAATGCGTCCAGTAAGCCAGGTCACAGTGTTTGGCCAGCATAAAGATTTAAAAATTAGTGAGCTGACAAGAAAGATTCAATACAAAGAATTTCCATTTCCAGCTTCTCTCGAAAAATTGGAAGTTTCAACTGGCACAAGACAACGTCCAGCTGGAGTTGAATGAGGGCTGCCTGTTTGAGATGTGGCATGCTCTACTAGAAAAGTATGATTTCTTTGTAGTCATATCTCTGTCAAAAATAGGAAAACAAAGGCTAGGCCAAGAAGCCTGCATGTTTTTAAAAAAATGGGAGAGAATGAAGGCTGATAGTCCGTCCTTGGAGTCTGGTAAGAAATACTTGCATATCAGTTGGTAAGTTAGCCTTTGCTGAGCCCCTGGGTGTGGCCCCGCCCTGTGAGCTGCCCCCTGTCCTAGGTGCCTCACTATGTCCCCTGGAGAAAACATTCCTTTGTGGAGTGAAGAATATTCCAACACGTGTTTGTATGCAAACATACAGGTTTGTGAGGGAAAAACAACACCACAAAACACCAGTATGAAAAAAGCCATTGTTTCCTTGACATTACACGGCCTATGCAGAGATGAACACTTCCCGTTCCTGCCATTTCTCAGTGCTAAACTGAGTTGAACAGGGATGCCAGGAGTCCAGAGGAGGGGAGATCATGCCTCACGATGGAGTGGAAGGAGGAAGTTATTTTAAAACCCCCATTTAATTGTGTGCTTTTTTTTAGGCTCTGCGCATTTCACAAACATCTCCTTTTAATCCTCAGGAAGCCCTGTGGGTTGCTACCATTTTGCAAATGGCAAAACCTAGGGGAAACTAGTTAAGAATGTGCCCTTAGTCATGGTGAGTTAAGCTGTGGAACTGGGGTTGAAACTCGGTTGTCTAGCCATTCATTACCGTTTAACTATGTACATTTCTTACCAAAACAAAACAAATAAACAAAAACATGGTCAAGGCCCTGAAAGATAACTTGCGTTTAGAAAAAGGAAAAGAAGGCTGGGGCCAGGCTCTCCACACAAGAGAATGGTATAGGCATGGAATACATGAAATTGCCCAGAGTACTGGGGGTCATCAATGACTCTACTTGTGTCATATAGCGAATAGGGCACTTAGGATGTTGAGTTTTATTTCAGCTCCGGTTGTAACTCGTGATGTGAATCGGGAAGTCTCACTTAAGGTTCCATGCCTCAGTTTCCTCCCTTAAAAATTGTTTCTCGCAGGTGGAATTGAAATCTATATTTGATTGCTATGATCTTCAATATTTTGAGCTCAGATTATTGTTCAGCAAATATTCACTTCACTGTGAGCAGTATATACGTCCCCATCCGGATGAGTTGAGTTTGGCCACGTGACTTGCTTTGGCCAAGGAGATGTTAGCAGATATGATGTGAGCAAAGATTTGACATGTGCTTATGCGATGGGGATTGCAATCTTGGCTTCTGCCAAAGAGCACTGTTATGAAGAAAACATGCCCTGATTAGCCTGCTAATCTAAAGATAACAAGAGATGTGACCTTGTTCTTTTAGGGCAGGGGTCCCTAAACTACGGCCCGTGGGCCGCATGTGGCCCCGAGGCCATTTATCTGGCCCCCGCCACACTTCCGGAAGAGGCACCTCTTTCATTGGTGGTCAGTGAGCATCCGCATCCTGTGCTCCTGGAGTGCTGTATGTGGCGGTGCCGCAAAGCACCGTGTCGCTCAGGTACAGTACTACTTCCGTTTTGTTTTTTTACTTTAAAATAAAATATGTGCAGTGTGCAGTGTTCATACTATTTTTTATAGTCCGGCCCTCCAGCGGTCTGAGGGACAGTAAACTGGCCCCCTGTGTAAAAAGTTTGGGGACCCCTGGTTTAGAGTCTTACAAGATGGACTTGGGAAATCTGAGGACTCTTCTATGATACTTGGCTACCATTCTCAATGGAGAAAAATATGTTCTTTAAAAAAATTGCATCAGTACCTCTTCTAGAAATATATAAAACAGTATTTCAAAAGAATATATGCACCCCTACATTCATTGTAGCATTGTTTACAATAGCCAAGTTCTGGAAACAGCTCAAGTGCCCATCAGTAGACAAATGGATAAAAAAGCTGTGGTACATTCACATAATGGAATACCACTCAGCTGTGAAAGAGAAGAAAATCTTACCCTTTTGTAACAGCATGGCTGGACCTGGAGAGTATTATGCTAAGTGAAACAAACCAGTCAGAGAAAGACAAGTACCATTTGATTTCACTTACATGTGGAATCTAATGAACAAAATAAGCTAACGAACAAAATAGAACAAACTCATAGATACAGAGAACAGACGACAGCTGTCAGAGGGAAGAGGTTGGAGGATTGGGTGAAAAAGATGAAGGGATTAAGCAAAGAAAAGAAAAAGCTCACAGACACAGACAACAGTGTGGTGATTAGGGAGGGAAAAAGAGGTGAGGGGAGGAAAGAGAGTAAAGGGGGATAATTGGTAATGGAAGGAAACTTTTGGGGAGGTGAACACGCAGTGTACAGATGATGTATGATGGAGTGGTACATCTAAAACCTATGTCATGTTATCAACCAATGTTATCTCAATAAATTCAGTAAAAAAACCAAATACATTCAATTTTTTTTGCATGGTGAAGCAATGTTGAAGGGGTTGGTATTCAGGTGAGTGAAAGAGATTAGGGAGTGCATTAACTGGAGCTTGGACATCATTGTAGATTCTGTATTTTAAGAGAGGAGAGTCAATTGTTGGGAAAAAACAGAGAGGCACTTGTGTGGAGATGGAATCATTTTTGAGCTGCTTTCTGAAGCACATAGTTCATGAGAATCAGGAATTTGATTAGCCTTTGCCTTTAAGAGGCCAGAGGAAGTTTTATTACTTCCAAGAAATTATCTCAATGTCTATTAGAAAAGAGGAGACAGAAGGTACACCCAGATATTACACCACCTTAGAAATATTCCTTTGGACTATGAACTTCTTAAATGTTCTCCCAAGTATGTTACCTGATAACACAGAACAACAACATTCAGGGATCATGGCTTAAAGTTCAAAGACTATTAAGAATTGGAATAGAGGCTGGAATGGTCCTAGATAAGATATTTATTGATAAGGTGAGCCCTTAACATGGTCAAATTTATAGAGGTGAGCCATCGACCTTGCTCTCTTAGCTTAGTGACATATATTCATTTTGTTACTTACAACCTGAAATGGTTTTGAAAATATTGGTTATTGGTCTTTCCATAATCCAATAGCAATCAGGAGGAAATGCTTAATTCCCTACAAATAAAAAATATATACAATGTACTTTTTGTTTTTTAAAATAAATGGTTCATTTTTCTTTCTTTCTTTACTCCACCAGTTTCAAAGTCAGGTATTATTTCATCTCATTTCCAACACGTTCATCTCTTGGGTTCTGAAATTTAGTGTATTAATTAATGTTAGTCTGTCACCTCTGGTCTGTCAACCTAACTGGAATCCCAATAAGATACTGGTCCTGAAAGATTTCTAGCCATGCTGTGAACACTCTGAAAATGTTGCTTGATGGAGGTGGGATAGTTTAACTGGAGACCCACCCTATTGCTTTAAAGTTTTAAACTGATTTTCCATTATTAACACTGTACTCCCAACAGTGGGAGGAAGACAGAATAATCAGTGAGGTTAAATTCACGGCCAGTGTTGGGCAAATGAGTTTGTAAAATTTGTGTTATTTGAGTTTGCTTACTTTTATTGTTAAAAAACAGCGCTGGGCAGCACCAGGTATGTGATCTGTGAAATTGCTAATTACCTTCCTGCTTGGGAAGGGTCATTGTTATGCTAATATTTGCTGGAGGAGAGGTTTTGAGCCAGAAAATTTTTAAAAAGAAAGGAGAGGATGTAGAGTGCTGAGAGAGAAGCCAATTTTTGCAGAGTAAGAAGCCATGTTGGCAGATGGGTAACCAGAGGTGAGGGGCTTTGGGATGGTGAAGCCTTTGATTCTAGGAGGAACCAGAGAAGATTCTCCTGGTTGTGGAACCAGATAATGTGTCAGTAGCTTTGTGAGCTCTGAATGAATGAAGAGAGAAGTGTTTTTCCCTGTGTGTTTCTCGTCGGCCAGTGCGAGACTTTAATAAAGGAACGGCCCACTGTTCTTTGGCTCCGCTGTTTCTTTACTGTCTGCCCGAATCCAATGAGAACCTGCATGTGCATGGCCAGCACAGCCACAGCTACTGGCCATACAACTGGCTTCTGTTTTGTAAATTGCATTGGCTGGCACCTGCCCTGGCTGTTTTCCCAACGTGAAACTTATTGTTGACATCACAGCTGACTTTGAAGACAGGATGGGCTGACATTGGGTTGGTCAATGTCATATTTCACCCTTACAAAAGTGGACTTTCTTGAGTGAAAGTCACTCTTTGTTGGCTCTATAAATGGCCACTGTTTAAGATGCGTGGGACATGATTTATAAAGGTACACATGTGCTGCAAGGCTAGTTGCTTGATAGCTGCTTTTTGAGACTTCTCTAAGTTATTACTTTAGATAAGAGCAAAGACCTATATGAATAGTTAGGCACAAGTGATTCTTGGCTCATGAATTACAATGGACTAGGAGTCCCAGCTACTGTAGTAGTTATTTAACATTTTAAAAGATAACTTGAGATTCCAACAAAAACAAATCTATTATTTGTTTCTAATAGACTGTTATTCTCAGTTTGTGCTGAGAGAGTAATAACAACTAACATTTGCAAGCTACTTTACAAGGACACAAAGTACTTTTCACATATTTTAAGAGCTACCATTTATTATGTGAAATACTATGTTAAAT
Organism: Saccopteryx leptura; assembly: GCF_036850995.1. Lineage (NCBI taxonomy): Eukaryota > Metazoa > Chordata > Mammalia > Chiroptera > Emballonuridae > Saccopteryx > Saccopteryx leptura. The sequence goes on from NC_089507.1 coordinate 36,289,361, forward strand.
TAGGTTCTCCAGATATATGCTTTCTTTCTCCTCACAACAATTCTATGAGTAAATACTACATTATCCAGAAGTTACCTTTAAATAGGTTTAGAATGAAGAAATCTGAAGAGAACAAAGGAAATGTCAGAAATAGCATGGCATTCTAGGAGCACTCTCTCTTACCAGCTTCTTCCTTCTGAGTGGGATTTAAAGTCAGAGTTTCCAGCCACAGTCACAGAATCACACAATGGACGGAATGTTAAAGGGAACTCAATCTAGTTAAAACTGAAAATGTATGTCGATTTTGGAAAAGTAATTCACCTCACAAAATACTATCGGTAAAAGAACTCCGAATTACATCCAATTAGGTTCAGAGCTTCCATCACCCATCTGTTTCATTCATCTCTCTATGGCTTTGTTTGCTAGAATTCTGAGAGAACTTCAGACACAAGATTTACTCATTTCACTTCTTTTTTCTCCTTTGCAAGTTTAACATTTTGCTGATATTTTGAGAGGTCAAGTTTGATTCACAAAAGGAGGGCGTGGCTGGATCTGCATTTTTTAAAGGAATATTTGGTCCTTAAAATGGAATTGTATTTGCCCTAACCTTCGATTAGCTCTGGGGAATTCATCTGCCTTAAGGAGAGGTTCAGTATTTCTCTGTTTACTCTTGGGTGGGATAATATTTGACATGATTAATCTTTTCTCTCTCTCTGTTTCCCACATTCCCTTTCTCTCCATTCAAGCAGAGAGCTCTGTCCGTGTTAATCGTCCCAGGGGACGCACATTGCAAGGCAAAAGCAGAGGATTCTACAAGTCTTTCTGGCTTTGCTTTCCAGAGGCCTAAACTTCTAGAGGAAAGGAATTTCTAGAACTAGACAGAGAATTCTGAAGAAACAAAAAGGGTGAAAAATTTTCTCCAAACTAAAAAGACTGTAGAGAAATGTTTTTTGGCTAATGGGGATAAGGGACAGATGGACACATACAGACATACACACCTACACACACACACACACACACACACACACACACACTGATGACTTGTCAGCATATAAAATTCTAGAGCTGTGGTACAGATCTGGGAAAATCCAGAGGAAAATTCACTAAAGATTGATGTTAAGTACAAGTACCCTACAGCCCAAACCCAACTGATCCTAGTAGAATTTGGGCTCAGAATCAGAAATGATGTTGAGTAATAGACAATAAAAGGTTATATCTCAAGTACACTTGAATTTGTGGGTTGAGATTTACATCTACCGTACTACATAAAAAATGTTATGTCACATGGATATGTGTGTAACTATAATGATGTTCATCAAAGAGTTGTAGCAAACAAAAAGAGAATAACCTAAATGTTCTTTGATGAAACCAATTATAATACATGTGTATACAAAAATTATTTAGAATATCATTTATTCTGGAATATTTATGAATATTCATAATAAATTAAATTATGAATTTTCAAGATTCATAATATTCAAGATATTCTGTGATATGAAATTACAAGTTAAAAATATTCTGGAGAGTATAATCCAATTTAAAATTAAAATATATATGTAGATAAGAAAAATAAACTTAAAGAATATATATTATATGAAGGATGTTAATTTTTTCCTTAACATTTTTCTTCAAATGCTAATGTTCTACAAATAGCAGGTATTCCTTTATAATAAGAAGAATACAATAAAACTGTAAAATAAAATGCAATTGGCTTACACATTACACTGTAAAGACTACGCATTGCTTTTGTGGAAAAGGTCAGGGAGAGGAGAGTCCTCCCCTTCTCCCACATGCTGCTGATAGGATGACTGGAAGTTGTTCCTTCACCCCTTCAGGCTATTTTTTTTTTCAAAATTATGCTTAAAACAAAACCAGAAGCTGGAGAAGGAGAAGAACATAAAAATATGAAAGAAGTGAAAAATGAGAAAAACTTACTATGCATAATTTGGGATGGAGAAAAATAACAATATCCTTACACTTTCTTTTTTAGCATAGTGTCATATATAAAATAAGTACTTAGCAAATAGTGACCAAGACTAAAAACAAACAAGGAAAGGAAATTGTCTAGCACACCTGACTATAAAAAGGGCAAAGGAAGCTCTGGCTAACAAACCTGATACATTTTCTAAATAAAACACTTGATGGATTAGTGAAGGAACTCCAACATGCAGCTTATTGAATGTCAGAATGGATGAAAATTTACTATAATAGGAGGTCATATGCAGTGTCCTATTAGAACCAGGATAAGGAATTCTGATTTTGACTTGATAATAAGAAATTTTACATATTGGTATATAATATTAGCATATTTTTAGTCTACACTTGGAGAACAACTGGATAAGTAGAAGCAAAGTGTATTCTAAGAAAAAACAATAAATATGGCAATAGATTTAAGTTGAATTGTGTTACATATTAAAAGTATCTGAACTAGTGATTTCTCAGTGCTTTTCTATAGTCACAAATAGATGATAATCAAAGTAGGTAATTTAAAATCGTGTTGTTATTTTTGTACTTAAATACTTCCTAGTGTTTCTTGACAAATCCACATAACATTAATGTAAATTATATAAAGGGAGATTAAATAGCACTGACTATAAATTTCACATATTATAACTTCAAATTCCATGAAGAAACTCATTTTATAACGCTTGGATCAGCCATTTCCTCAAAACTGAAAGCAAACATGGAATTCTCATTGACATAAAACATTAACTCGCCCTGCCCGGATGGAGCATCCTCCTGATATGCAAAGGTTGCCATTTCAGTCCTCCGTCAGGGCACATACAGAAACAGATCAATGCTTCTATCTCTCTCTCTCCCACTTCTTCTCTTGCTAAAATCAATCAATCAATCAAAACATTACCTCTCCACGTACTTATTGTTTCTTAGTCTAGTGTATCTTTTAAGATTGTACTTACCTTTGGGAATGTCACTGAGTTTATTCCTCTGAAGAATTAGCAACTTTAGATACGGAAGCCCATTTCCCATGCTGCCTCTGTGGTGTTTCGCCCAGGAGGACTTAGGACTGCGTAGATCCAATGAGATGGAGTGGATGGCATTGTTGCTGAGGTTTAATATTTCCAAAGCATGTAAACGTGCAAGGGGGCTTAAGGTTATTTTCGATAGGAGATTGTTACTGAGGTCCAGATGTTTTATGCTCCGTGCCTCTTTTTCCGTTGGAGACTGTAGGAGAACCTTAAAGAAACTGGAACTTGCGTTCACCGTGGCTGCTGTCTGTGCCGTGTCCGCGGGCCCGACGCGCTTTCCAGTAAAGGAGCAGTTTGTCAGCAGAGATCCGTCCCACTGGCACTCAGACACGAAAAACAGACTGCTTTTTCTGGATGGGTTTGTCATTGTTCCAGTGAAATAAAGGCTTATGGTCATGGTTATAACTCTGAAACATAGGTTTTTCATAATGCCTGGACAAAAGGAAATGAATTAAACTTATTTATAAATAACCCATGTAAAAAAGCTAACAGCAAATAAGCAGACAATTTACTTTTCAATTTAAGATTTAGGAAAATGATCTTATCTTGACTGCCAATTTAGGTGAAAGTTTGATTTCTTAGAAATTTCTTGGCTCTGATTGGTGGCTCAGTGGATAGAGCATCGGCCTGGTTTGCAGACATCCCAGGTTCGATTCCAGTCAGGGTACACAGGGGAAGTGATCATCTGCTCCTCCCTGCCCCCTCTTGCTTCTCTCTTTCTTCCCCTCCCATAGCCATTAGCTCAATTAGTTTGAGAGTGGTCCCGGGTGCTGAGGATAGCTCCATTGGAGTGTATCAGCCTCAGGCACTAAAAATAGCTCAGCACTTGAGCATTGGGGTTGCCAGGTGGATCCCTGTTGGGGCACATGTGGGGAGTCTGCCTCCCTATCTCTCCTCCTTTCCCAAAGAAAGAAAGAAAGGAAGGAAGAAAGAAAGAAGGAAACAAACAAAAGAAATTTCTTATAAATTATAACATTAAAATGTAGCTACCAAAAATGTGATAGCAATAACATAAAATCACATTTATGTTGTACTCTAAAGAAAGAACTCCCCAATGTTATAGAAAATACATATTCTCTCACCTCTGTGCCTGCTTTTCCAGGATCATTCATGCTGCGCAGTCTGCCCTAGAGTGAGGGAAACCTACTAACATTAAAGACTTCTCTGCTTCCTTGCTGGTCATCAGGACAGAGCAAAGTCTATTATCTACAACACTGTAATCTGCCACGTGACTTATTATGAGAGTGACAGGTCATCCAGTTACACTGCACTGTGGAACTGAATGGGTGGAAAATTCAAATCACAAAAGAGATTCTGGATTTTTTTTTTAATGACTAGAAGAACTATGAGCTATGTCTTGGTGATGTTTCAGATCCTTTTGAAATCCTTTAGTTATATCAAACATAAATAACATGGGTTATGAAAGGAGTGCTCTGCCTCAGAACCATGAAAATGTAGTAAGATATAGAAAGATCAAGTACCTTTTATACCAAAGAGTTTTGAAAAGCAATTCAAAGTTTTAAAACAAGTATTTACACATTTTAATGACTAAATAGATACAAACAAAAATATTTTTTAAAACAGTAAATAATTTTTATTTGTTTTAATGACACTAAATCCCATTAAAAACTGGTGAGCATGCAAATAGCCACATAATTATGTAAGTTTGCAAGAAAGTGTCCCTTCCTTTCTGTGCTAAGAGCACTATTTTAGTTCATCACTAGTCAGAAACATTAAAATGACTTAACTGTTTTTCCTGCCACAGTCTCTTGATTTTCCTTCTTCTTAGTCCATACTGCGAGATTCCAAAGGGTTATTTCCCTATAATACTTTTTTCTTCATATCATCCCCTCATTGAAAAAGCTCAAAGGGCATTGTAGTGCCTGTGGTCATTCAGGGCTTTGCATTACCCAGCTAACCTACGGGCCACTTAGATACACATGGAGCCTCTACAGGACATGGCTGTGCATGGCGCTATACGTGTACATCCCAGGCTGAAGGTAGCTTTCAGTTCATTCCCAATTCCAAGTTCAACGCCCTTTCCTCTCCTCTGTCCAAATCCCACATATCTTAAATCCTATGGCCTGTAGACCCCTTTTCCAGCCTTAGTCTCTATTTTCTACTCAGAAATCTTTCAGTAAATATTTATTGCATGAATGAATGAATGCATTAGTAACATTTAGTTTGACAGAATATCAATATTACTCTGCATTGCTGTTTCTTTGCTTTGTATCTGTTTTAAATGCCCCGAAAGACAGTAATATCCTGGAAGGTAAGGGCCATGTTTTCAATGTGATATAGTGGATATGGAAATTTCCCCCCTTATGTTTTATATGTTTAAGAGTCTGCAGTCTGTTGTGGGGCTATGCTCTGTTTGGATGAATGCATGCATGGAGTGAATGAGATTTACCATGTAACTTTTTTTTTTTTGGTATTTTTCTGAAGCTAGAAACGGGGAGAGACAGACAGACTCCCGCATGCGCCCGACCGGGATCCACCGGGCATGCCCACCAGGGGGCGACGCTCTGCTGCGACCAGAGCCACTCTAGCGCCTGGGGCAGAGGCCAAGGAGCCATCCCCAGCGCCCGGGCCATCTTTGCTCCAATGGAGCCTTGGCTGCAGGGGGGGAAGAGAGAGACAGAGAGGAAGGAGAGGGGGAGGGGTGGAGAAGCAGATGGGCGCTTCTCCTATGTGCCCTGGCCGGGAATCAAACCCGGGACTTCTGCACGCCAGGCCGACACTCTACCACTGAGCCAACCAGCCAGGGCCCCATGTAACTTTTTAACTTTGGTTTTGTACAAGGTCAGCTCTCCATGTTTTGAAGGGCATCTAAATTCAGGCACACGTGGCCATAAACTGCAAAGGTGCCCTGCCGCAGGAGAAGGAACTTATTTTTATAGTGTGGCTGGCTCTTAGGCAACACTAGAAATAATTTCTACTCAGAAAAATATTTGTTTCTCTAATTGAAAGCTACAGTCATTATCTGTACAACTGTATACTAAAATAATATAACAATACCAGCAACAAAAAATATAGTAATTCGCAGGCACATTCCTTTGCAGTATTGAAGAGGAACAGGTGGTTAAAAAATACTTATTCTTCAGGAGACATAATTTAAAGATTTTCATTGACCTCATTCTTTCTAAGTTGGAGAGATCTATACATTAATAGATTTGAGTTCAAACACCTGGGTCATGGCAATCTTATATCCTAAAGTAAAAGGTATTAATTTGTCAAGAAAAATGATATGCGCTACATATAAGCTTATACATATTAGGTAAGGGACACCTGGGAACTCCAGAAACATTTTCTGAGGACATTGAAAGCAATTAGAAAAAATGTAAATCTTTAAATGAACATATTCAAACCGGAGTATGAGGAAGCAGTTAGAAGTACTGGGTGTGTATCGGTGTCGGGGAGGGAGAGAGATAGGGAGAAGGCAGTAGAAAAAACAAAGTAGAAAGGAAATAGTGTCCATTTTTATATAAAAGGAAGTTAAACAATTAGAAGAAAGACTGAAGAGGCTATGTTTGATAAGACGTAGAAAGAACACACAGTAACACTGGGTCTAAGGCATACCTGATGATCTTCAGGTAGTTTCCAAATGGGTCTCTATCTGGATCAAGCCAGGTGGGAATTTTAGACCTGAGCCTGTGAGGCTCCGCCTACCTGCCCATGAAGCCTGCCCCGTGGCAAACCTTCACCCTTTCATCACAAGGTCCTGGCCTCCTGCCACAGTGACAGTGTGCACATTCCCCTGGGACGCTGAGGGAACAGCCACCAGAGGGAGAGAGGCCTACTGCAATGTGCAGAGGGTAAGTAGGATGTCCACACTGGGACTGTACCACTCCTCACTTTGAGTCCAGGATTCTAGTGAGATGACATAAATACTGATGGTGTCCCATTCTCAAGCTGTATTTAAATTCACCATTTTGCATGATTAAATAGAAACCTGCATATATATATATATATATATATATGATCAGGCAGAACCTGCTAATTGTCTATTAAAAAAAATAATAGCAGCCTGACCAGGTGGTAGCACAGTGGATAGCGCGTCAGACTGGGATGCAGAGGACCCAGGTTGGAAACCCCAAGGTCGCTGGCTTCAGCACAGACTCATCTAGCTTGAGCGCGGGATCATAGACATGACCCATGGTCGCTAGCTTGAAGCCCAAGATCACTGGCTTGAGCCCAAGGTTGCTGGTTTGAGCAAGGGGTCACTCACTCGCTCTGCTGCAGCCCCCAGGTAGGTACATATGAGAAAACAATCAATGAACAGCTAAGTTGCCACAACAAAGAACTGATGCTTCCCATCTCTTTCCCTTCCTGTCTGTCTGTCCCTCTCTCTGTCTCTATCACAAAAAAAAAAAAAAAGAAAAGAAAAAAATTAACAGTGAACAATTGACAGAATCTTTATTGTAAATAGGTCATTAATAGTTATTACAAGCTGAAGTAAATGAAACTGAGTTAGTCATCTGAATCAGATTTAAAGATTTATTTTGGTATGACATAATTGTGACCTTTGCCCTTCAGCACTTTTTAAAAAGATTACTAAAATTATCAGCACATCAATGGTCTCTTTTTTGTCAAGTTTAGCACTGGAACAATCTTACCCTCTTAGGAACACTCATTCAAAACTAGGTAGAACTTCCATCTTTCATCATCAAAGCTACTACACAAAATTCGTTTTTCATAATGCTACGAATACAAATAAGTCTATTTTAAAATATTACATATAGAGGCAGTCCCCACCTTGTGTCGTTTAGCATTTTCCTACCGCTCATGAGACAGTCTCTAAAGTATCCTGCTTTTATTTCATTCTTCCCCGACCACTACAGTCCACCTCTAAACGATTGCACTGATTTAAACAAGCCTGTCTGTGTCGACAACCTCCCCCTAGTCTGCTGCTTGTCCCATCAGCACTCACTGTGGGGGAGGAACAACTGGCAGAGAGGAAAGTTAACATTATAGAAGAAGACCATCTGGTGGTGAGGATGAGAACCCCAGAGTTTACTGTTATGCAAAACAAGTCACAGGTGAAATGGATTGTTCGTTCTTGATCTGCTTTCCAGCGGGTTCTCCACGTCCACATTTCAGTGAAGAGGCAAGGAAGACCTTCACAGTGTCCTCAAATACTGTACCTGTTTCTTTAGCAATCGGTTCTATAAGAACATCCAAATGTTCTGTCATGACAAAAGCACTTAATGGAGATGCATCAAAAACACAAATATTTCTCAAAGAGGAGAAAAAATAGATTCTTTCATGACTTAGTCAATAAATAATATGTTGTAACATTGTATTCTGTAGTTTTTGTAAAAATATTTAAAGAAAATTTCAAAGTAAATCTAAATAGAGCAGACAAGTAATGAATATAAGATTTAAAAATATACTGAACATCTGAATGAAACTTTTAATGAAATTTTTCTGAATATCTTTCAGATACTAAGTGATACTGAATATACTGAAATAGGGTTCTGAATATCACTACAACTAATAACACTCAGAGGCAATAAATTTCACTCTCTTTTTCTTCTTTTAAAAACTGCACTCAATATTATACAGAAGTCAATCTCTATTTGAGTACACTTCAGTACACCATTCATAGTCTCTAAGGCAGCTGGTTTTTCTATCAGAGAATTGTAACAATATTGGACGCAGGTTGTTTTTTGTATTGATTTTTCTATCTACACAGTTCAAAGTGACCATGACACAATGCTGTTATACTTGAATGCAGGCTAGAGTCTATGATTTATCACTACTTGCCTACTTTGTAGCAAACTAATTTGAAGTTCCCTTCCCTGATATTGTGTATGTCTTAATAATACCAGAGTTCCTTTCAAGTAAAATACAAAATACATTAAAAACCACTGATTTGAGGTTTGTAAATCATTATAATGGGACATTATTATTAGAGCAGAGATCAACTCTTATACTTAAAAATTACTTGTATTATTTCTGCATGAGCACCCCTTAGCCCAGAGTTTCCCAACTTTTTTTCAAGGAATGGCACACATTAAAAAGTGTAATATTTGTACGGCATGCATTGGGCCGAACCCGCCAGGACCTTGCTGGCCAGTGGGACTTGGTTGGGGCCATGGCCTCCCCACTTCTTACTGTGCTGCCCTGAGGGCTGAGGGTATAAATATTCTGGCAACCCTTTTCTCCAATTTAGGTAGTGCAGTGTGCCATAGCCCACTAGTCGGGAAACGGGTACTGGTAACTAGGCCAATTTGACCTCCCTATGGTATGACATTTTGGAATTGGCTTAGGATGGTTTAAAATCTAACATGGATTGACTATATATATATATCCACACACATATATATATATATTTTTTTTTGACAGGAAATTGGTTTATTTTTAACTAGAGTAAGCATACTTGCTTTGTTTATATGTAAGTTAGAATTAGTCTTTCTTTGTTCATCTTCGCTGAGTTTTAAATAATTAAATCAATGGAGATAGTGAAAATAAGAAAGTTTTTGGAAGCCGGTGCATCGAGGTTTCAATCCCAACTCAGCTCTTTTCTATGTGACATCAGGCAAGTTTCTTAAGCCTCCGGCCCTCGATTTCCTAATGGTAAAACTAGGGTAATGACTCCTACTCACAGAGCGCTGGGGAGAAGTAGTGCTACTACACATGCAACGCCTAGTACAACGCGTAGGGTGTAGAAGATGCTTAATAAGTGACAGCTATCAGCATTACCTAAAAGTTAAAGCTAGGATGGTTATTTCAGTTTCTACCACATCGTGAACACTTAATATTTATCAATATTTAACAAGTAAACATTCTATTACAGAGTATTTTCTTCCTAGTGCAAAACGAAGGAACCACAGTTTCTTATTACCTCACATACATGAAGTTCTTTAATGACTTCACTTGCATGGGAGATTATGGCTGAAAGTGAGTGCACCATAAAGCTGTCTCTCCTCTTAGAAGCCAAAAGACAGAGCATGTAATGGTGTGTCTTTTAAACACCATTGATGTGTACTTTTAAACATCTTAAGTGGGTCTATGCCCGTTAGTTACCAAAAACAGAGCCCTTTATCTTTTAGACAAGGAATAGTGGAATTTTAAAAACACCTTTTTAAAGATTAATTTTTATTTTATTAAATTTCTGATCATTATTTTAGAGAATGGTAACTCGAAGATCAGTGCAATTTAATGAAAAGTAATTAGAATTCAGGCTCTCTGAGGATATTTTAAGTATGGAGATTATGTAATAGATATAACAGTGCTCTGCAGATAAAATAATTACCAGTTATCACAAACTCTGTAAAAACATAATTGCATGCATACTCTTAAAAAAAAAGGCCAAGTCAAGATATGAGCATATTGAAGCTCTCCCAGGTTCTTCTAATGAGTGTTCCCGCAGGGGTTGTCGGACACCTGGCAGCCCATATTCTGGCCTGTGACTTGCACTTTGAAGAGAGTCCCGTCGGCACACACACACAGCTTGTAGCGCACCCACTCGCCAGCGCCAAACTGGGGTCCACTGGAGGAACTGGGGAGGCGAGTCGGGCTGACCATCACTGTTCCATTTAGGATGATGCTGTTCTCCTATTGGAAGAATAGCAATATGATTTATTTACCTCCATAAATGGGGATACAACAAATTTAATTGAAAAAATTTACTGGAATATTACCAAGAAAAGAAGGCACTAAGAGTGAAGTCATGACCAAAACAACAAAAACAAAACTAATGTCAAAGTTCAAGTAGTGATCTCTTAGTAATAGTTCATAATGTATACCATATACTTATAACACAAGTTATTTCTCCATTACTTAAAATTATATCAAAATTCCTAAGTGCATAATAAGGCTGATGATAAAGTCTCAGACCATTTTATTTACTTCCTAGGAGAGTTTGAACAAAGTTACTGATTGATAAGCTTCTGATAATGATAAAATAAAAGGATTGTTCCCTAGAGAAAACTGAAGCCATAGACTTCTGAAGAAGGCAGGGCAGGGAACTGCCTGGAGGGCCTCCTCCTCAGTCCGTCTGTCAGTCTGTCTGTGCCCCCCCCCCCCCTTCCACGGGCATTCTTGCATTGCAGGCCCTTCCTTTTTGGGAACTCCTAAGCATCTCTCTCCCTTCCTGCTCCTCTTTTTCCTTTTCTTCTCTCATTCATTCAACACATAACTATTACATGTCTACCATAGATACTACTCTAGGTGCTGGGGATACAGCAGTCAACACACAGGCAAAGTCCAAGTTCTCACACAGTTGACATTTAAGTGGGGAGGGGCAGACAATAGACACACCAACAGGTAAAACGAAAAGACACCATCTGAGGAAAGGAAGCCCGGGAAAGGAGAGCGAGTGACCAGGCAGGGGTTCCACTTTCCACAGGTGGTCAGGGAAGGCCTCTCGGATAAGGTCACAGTCCAGCGGAAGCTGCATCACGTGCAGGAGTAAGCCACGTGGGTCACCGGGAAACGGACTTGGGAGCGGAAACGACACAGCAAGGCCCCGCGGTGAAGACGTGCCCGCGAGTCTGGAACAAGTAGTGGCTGAAGCAGAGAGCGCGAGGGGAAGACTGATAAGAGGAGTCTAAGGTACAATGAGGGGCCGCACAGGAGAGGCCAGGGCACGGACTTTGGACTTTCTTCTGAACTAGACGGGAAGCCATTTGGACGGTTCCGAATAGGGAAGTGTGTGATGAGAAAGGCTCGCTCTGGCTGCTGCACAGAGAACTGACTACAGGGGGAAGGGAAGCAGGGAACACTCAGGAGGCGGTTCCTGCAGCGCGGGCAGGAGGTGCTGGTGCAGGTGGCGGCGGCGGCGGCAGCAGGGCCTGCGCCGCTGCCCGCGGACTGACAGGCACCACTCGGGACCCTGAAAGAAATGCACATTTGGGGAGGGAGGGAAGATATGACGATTTTAGCATTGCTGAGTTTGAGATGCCTACTAGATATTGAAGTGGGGAACGTAAGAAGGTAGTTGGATACAAGTGACTTTTAGTTCCAAGGAGAGAATAAAGCAGAAATTCCAAATGTAAATATCATCAGATTATAGAGAAAGATGGTTATGAAATAATGAAAATGGTTATTGACCAGGAAGACATAGTATATAGACTAAATACAATTCTTAATGATGAATTTGTCAATTTTGTTCTAATGCTGCCATCTTGTGGTCATTTAATTTTATTTTCTTTACATTGCTAAAGCATTTATTTTTAGAATTTTGATTTTAAAAGAATTGATTTTTAGAGAGAAAGAGAGACATCAATATGTACCCAAAAAGCTAATAATTCTCTTAAATTCTTAAAAAAATACTCACTGCTTTTAACTCCATATTACCACCCATGTGAAATTCAATGGTTTTGCCCATAATGAATACTCCTTCATTTCCACGCACTATAGCACGCCCATCAACTTTTATGTTCAAATCACTAGTAGCATTGCTGGTAATCTGAAAATGGAAAAAAAAAAAGTAGCGAGTTTCTAAATTAAAGTGATAATTATTATCAAAGATAGAGGAATAGGAGTTTTGGCCATAAAAAATGAAAGGCAAGTGTTTTCATCCATGTTTTACAGATCCTGAGGTAAAGAGATGACTTGCTAATGGTCACATAACCTAGGTAGTGACACATCTAGGACTTGTCCTTTCGGCTGTTCTGGAATGTCTCTCACGCCACTATAAAAAGAGTTAAACGCCCTCCCACCTTTTACCTTTAGAGCAGCAATTTTCAACTGGTGTGCCACAAGGATTTTACAACTATTCAATACCTGCCTATTTAGTCAGGGGCACTGACCCCTTTTCCCTTAGGTTGTCAAATAAAAAAATGACAACAGCCAACATGACAATAGCCGTCCAGTGTGAATGAATCAAACTTACACCTGTACAGGTATTTTTTGTCAAATCGGCACAAAATATATATTTTGGTATGTCACAGAATTTTACTAATTAGTTTATTATGTGTGCCACAAGTTGAAAATAGCTGCATTAGACAGTAATTCTCTTCCACTAATAAAAAAGAGAAAATAAATCGTACCCTTTCAGTAGAGGCTTTTTGAACATTTAAACTTTTCACTCCACTCGGCAAATGAAACTCATGAGTTTCATAGTCTGTGCTGAACAAAATATTTTGAGTTCTTGGGTCGAAAAACTGCATACCAATGTCACTTGTAATAGAAGTTTTGTTCTTTTCCACACTGAGTTTTGTTGTCCCTTGCTGAAAAACAATCTTCAGAAAACACTTTATCATGAATAGGCTTTCAAAGAAGACTGCATTCAAAATCCATCAAGAACATTATAAAAACTCTCTATAATAATATACTAATTTCAAATCATTTTAACTGTGTCTGTCTGCCCCCTTTCCACCGACTTGGAGAAACATTCTGTAAAACAAGGGCTCACATGTGTATTTGCTTATCCCGCTCTGCACAAATACACGGGCCACAGGGTGCACAGATCTAGTCTGAGCTGGGCAGGGAAGGTAAGGGCACCTCCTTGAGGTTCTATGCAGTTAAAACTCTGTGTTATAGCAGCCACTTGGCATTGGCACTAACTAGATTGGCATATTCTCTTCCAGATTCCCAGAACATAGAGGGTATTCTGACCAGGGAGGTTGCTTTTTAAAATGGTTTTCTTGTATAGAGGAATACACTATGTATTTCTATAGTAATTTTATCTATCATAGTATATGCTGCCATGCAGCAAAATCTACTATATTAAGAAAGCATCTGTTCCTGGCCAGTCGGCTCCATGGTAGAGCATCAGCCTGGCGTGTGGATGGCCGAGGTTCAATTCCTGGTCAGGGCACACAGGAGAAGCAACCATCTGTGCTTCTCCACTTCTCCCCCTATTCTCTCTCTCTCTTCCCCTCCTGTAGCCATGGCTCAATTGGTTCGAGCACATCAGCCCCAAGCACTGATGGCTCTGTGGAGCCTCCCTCAGGTGCTAAAAATAGCTTGGTTGCAAGTATGGCCCTAGATGGGCAGAGCATTGGCCCCAGATGGGGGTCGCCAGGTAGATCCCAGTTAGGACGCATTTGGGAGTTTGTGTCTCTATCACCCGTCCTCTCACTTGGAGAAAGAAGGAGAAGGAGAAGGAGAAGGAGAAGGAGAAGGAGAAAAAGGAGAAAGAAGAAGAAAAAGAAGGAAGAGGAGGAGGAGGAGGAGGAAGAGGAGAAGAAAGCAAGCAGGCATCTAACATTAATAGAATATAAGACCAACAATATTATTAAATATATTTATGAGTTTTTCTCTAAAATAAAATACCCATTGCCGATAATCAACTTAGGTTTTTACAAAGAATTTTTCTCTAATGCCCCTCAATTAAATGTGGTAACTTACAGGCTGGTTGTTGCCAGTGATGACCAAGTTTTCATTTCGCCTTCCTCCTACTGTGCTCTTATAAAGAGGATGTATAACTCCCATGTCAGATATTTGCTTAAATCGAAGCAGACCACTTTCATGAAACTCCATGCTGTCACAGCCATTTGGTCCAATGCGAATGACAGCCCAGATAACAAGTGTTATCTAAGAAAGAAAAGAAGCCCACTGTTCACAGGCAGCAAACATTTAGCGTAATCAGAAAACAAACAGAAAAGATAATTGCCAAAGGATAACACTTCTTAAAGTGCTTCACCAGTGAGATGAACATACCAGTGGTTGTTTATCAGTGGTTTTCCACTGATAAACAAAATCATTTAACTTCTATCAGGATATTACATATAAATAGCTGAAGGTCAAAAAGTGCTAAAAGGTTTATTATAAAAAAAAAAAGAGCAATTTATTTTTTCTACCCTTCCATATCTCATCCAGGGAAACAACTTTCAACAAGTTTATTTTGTCTAGAATTTCCCTTCATATTTTAAAATAATGTTTGTACATTATTTCTTCTCTCATCAATTTTAGGTTTTATCGATTGATTTTCTATTTTAACAGGTGAGAACTTTAGCTCATTTATATTTCTTTTCCCCCAACTTCTATTTTAGGTTTTGGTTAAGTCCGTGTTTAGCATTTTCAGTATTATGGCCATGTAAGTACTATTCACTGCTAACCCAAGTACTATACTATGATAGCAGACCCTTTTCTGTACTCTGTGTCTCTCAACATTTAATACTGTCTTCCCTTCATTTCCTCAGTTTCTTTGAAGAGCTGACTAAATTTCTTCAAACCCTCCTATATTTCTGTCAAACGTCTCAATAATATGTTCTGGAAGTCGGAACCACTCAGATGATTTGTAAGTTCTGTTTTCCTCAGGACTTCTTTCTGGAACCCCTATCTTCTTGCTTCAATCTGGACTGTGACCCTCTGGGTCTGCTGGCTATAACCAGGAACCCCTCCTTCACTGTCCTGCTGGCGCCTCCTTTGTCGTTCTCCCTGTAGATACCCACTGACTGTGTCCTTGTCTTCAACTCGCTTGCCTTGGGACCTCCTTCTGGTGGAGCGCCTTCTCCCGCGCTCCCTTAGAATGTATGCGAAGTAAAAAATTTGGAGTGGGCCCTGGCCGGTTGGCTCAGCAGTAGAGCGTTGGCCTGGCGTGCGGGGGACCCGGGTTCGATTCCCGGCCAGGGCACATAGGAGAAGCGCCCATTTGCTTCTCCTCCCCCCCTCCTTCCTCTCTGTCTCTCTCTTCCCCTCCCGCAGCCGAGGCTCCATTGGAGCAAAGATGGCCCGGGCGCTGGGGATGGCTCCTTGGCCTCTCTGCCCCAGGCGCTAGAGTGGCTCTGGTCGCAGCAAAGCGACGCCCCTGGTGGGCAGAGCATCGCCCCTGGTGGGCGTGCCGGGTGGATCCCGGTCGGGCGCATACAGGAGGTCTGTCTGACTGTCTCTCCCCGTTTCCAGCTTTGGAAAAATACAAAAAAAAAAAAAAAAAATCTGGAGTGTCCATCGCTACAAAATATCTCTGTAAGCCCTCACATTTGACTGTTAGTCTAGCTAGGTTTATGTTTCTAGATCTGAAATTGTATTCTCTCTGAGTTTTGAAGGCCGTTGCTCACTTGCCTTCTGCTTTCAGGTGCTGCTTTTGAGGGATCTGCCGCCACTCTGACTTTCTATTTTTTAATGCAGGACCTGCTTTTTTCCCTCTGGATCCTCTCTTTACTCCTGGTTCTCTGCGATTTCAAAGTGATGGTCTCGGTGTGAGTCTAGTCTATGTGTTATGCTAGGCAAAGAATGGTACTTTTCAATCTGTTCTAGAAAACTTTGTTGGTTTATTTGAAAACTTTCTCCCCAGTGTGTTCTCTCTTAACACTTTATGAAACTCCTATTTAAAAAATGTTACAGTTCCTGGATTAATACTGTAATTTTGTTGAACTTTCTGGAAGAATTCCTTTATCCTCCAGTATGTATGTATGTATGTATGTATCCATCCACCCGTGTATGCATGAGATGTTCCTTATTCTTTAGTTGCTCCTTTTTAATGCAATGTTATCCTTGCTGCATGAGTGCAATATCCTCATATTTCTCTGAAGATACTGCTTTTAGGTTTTTTGGGTTTTTTTTTAAGTTTTCTGTCATTCATTGCATTTTTCCACCTCCTTGAATTGTTACTTTCTCCATGGTTTGGATGTTGTTGGTTTCTATCATTTGTCAGTTCTGCGAGCTTTCCAGAACAAACAAACAACTACATTGATCCTTGGAGGCTCAGTGTTCCTATTTAACAATGAAATTGCAAACCATCCCGAAAAAGTTCTCTGGTCCTGGCTGGTTGGCTCAGCGGTAGAGCATCAGCCTGGTGTGTGGAAGTCCAGGGTTTGATTTCTGGCCAGGGGACATAGGAGAAGCACCCATCTGTTTCTCCACTTTTCCCCCTCTTCTTTCTCTCTGTCTCCCTCTTCCCCTCTGGCAGCCAAGGCTCTATTGGAGCAAAGCTGGCCCAGACGCTGAGGATGGCTCCATGGCCTTTGCCTCAGGTGCTAGAATGGCTCCAGTTACAACAGAGCAATGCCCCAGAGCAACAGAGGGTATGCCAGGTGGATCCTGGTCAGGCACATGTTGGAGTCTGTTTCTTTGCCTCCAGGCTTCTCACTTCAGGAAAAAAAAAAATTTCCATGTGGGGTGGGCCTGTGACCCACAGACGTCACATGGCCTTTTTGCTGGGACCTGCCTAGTGCCAGCATCTGCAGGTCTTTTCTTCAGGGGCCTCAGTTTCTCCAGAGAAGGCTATTCTATCCCTCACCAAGAGAGTATAAGCCGTGTGCCAAGAAGCGGGAGGTGGAGGATGAGGATAAGGGAGCCTGGGAATGGGAATCTTGGTACTTAGGATTCAGACTTCCCGGCCTTCGGTAGAGAACCCCATCGCCACCGTCCTCTGTGCAACAGCCTCGGGCAGTGAGAATGCTCCCCTGTCAGTGCATTCTTGTGTGGGGTTCGGAGGGGATGCTGTCTAACTGCCGGCTAGGAGGGAGGGGTGGCCAGGGATCCCATGGCTCCTTCTACAGGTTTTTTCAACAAGCTCTGTATTCAGTTCTTACCTCACTCCTGCTTTTCAAGGTACCTGTACTTCTGATTTTCAGGATTCTGCAAGGTACTTTCACCAACATACCCTGCCACCCCCGCCCCACCACACACGGTGGTTTCTTGTCTCTGATAAGTTATTTGCCACTCCTCCTCCTACTGTTTGTCTTCATATATTATGACTCAGGTTTTCAGTTACCTCCCACTTTCTCCAAAGATATTTCTTGGAAAATATAGACATTTTCACCTTGGGATGAGCTTTTTAAAGAAAAGGGGGATGACAATGTTTTTAATCTGCCATCTTAACCAAAAGTTTCCAATAACATAACACAATAAAATAAATTTGGAATATGTGCTCCTAGTGTAGCTTTTTATAGTACCAGTTCTTTTTGAGATAAGTAAAGAATTTGAGACAAATGTTTTAGATGTACATAAAGACAAAGAACTGTCTTGAAAGTGTTAAAAGTAAAAAGTCAATGGAATCACGTTACAACTGCTGAAGTCCATGGTCATGATCAGTCTTGGGTAAACAAATAATCACTCTCTACAAATTGAACCCTCTGATAGTTACAACCTTGGATTAAAAGTCTTCCTTAAAAAAGTATCTTTCAAAAAGGCAACATCCATGCCCTCAGCAGCTCCCTGTAAACTAACATACCAATCCTTTCTTTCTCTGACAACAGAGATCGAAGACCATAAAATATAACCCTTCACTGCCATCCAAGGGCTTACAGGTTTAAAACTCTAGCTGTGGAGCCTGACCAGGCAGTGGCGCAGTGGATAGAGTCAGCCTGGGATGCTGAGGACCCAGACTCAAAACCCCAAAGTCCCTGGCTTGAGCGCAGGGTCGCTGGCTTGAGCATGGGTTCATAGACATGACACCATGGTTGCTGGCTTAAGCCCAAAGGTGGCTGACTTAAGCCCAAGGTTGCTGGCTAGAGCAAGGGGTCACTTGCTCTGCTGGAGCCCCCTGGTGGTCAAGGCACATATGAGAAAGCAGTCAATGAACAACTAAGATGCTGCAACAAAGAATTGATGCTTCTCATCTCTATGCCTTTCTGTCTGTCTGTCTCTCAGTCTAAAAAAAAAAAAATCTACCTGAGGAGACAAGACTAAATGTTGGAAAGCGGAATAAATAGAGAAAGGATTATATTTTTTAGGAGAGGTGAAGGCAGTAAAATCATCTTAGCAAAAGGTCTCTTCTATTGAGTTGATTCTACCTTTTGTAAGTTAAGTCCTTTAAAGGGAAGAATCCATAAACATCCTTTTTTTAAAGAATAAATGGTAACATATGCATACTAAGATATACACACATACATATATCTTATATATATTCTTTAAAACACAGTAAGAGATAACACATGTGTAGCAAAGCAGAAAGTAAGAGAGTCCTGAAAGAAATTATATAAACAAAGTCTATGATTTCACTGGGAAACAGAGGAAAAGTTCCCTATGGGAATTAACAAAAGAATATTCTGTGCCTCATACTCACAATTAGGTTGATAACAGCCAGGATGAACAAGAGGACAATCACACAGATGGCCAAGTTGCCCTTCCTCCCTCTCAAGCCTGTCTTATGGAGGCGGTCCTCGTCGATAGGAATATACCCGGCTTTGAAGTTGCTGTTGTGCTCCTTATTGACGTTCCTCCTCTCCACAGCCTTCTCCCGCATGGACTTCTTCACAGGACCATTGGAACTCTGCTAAAACAAAGCGCAACACGTTGGAACAGCTATAGCCTCTCTTTGGATGTATTATTTATTAAGTGCATATTCCTAACCACAGAAAGCTGAATTGGTTAGTGACATATTTTCATTAATAAACTTCAGATCACGTTGAGTTTCAGTCTCCACGTATGGACATGATTACTATGCTTCGAGGGGTGATAGAGAAAAACTCGCAGTATGACTATCTGATAACAGATTTCCACTCTCTGCTTTGAACAGTCCCACCTTAGTAGAACGTACCGTTAGCACACTGGGAGGAAGAATGAACATATACACATTACAGTGGGTAATCTTTTTTAAATTAATGATTTACGTATAATTATTTTCAATTATACATGTATTTTCATTTATATGAAAAGGATTTGGAAAGGCTGATAGACTTTATCAAAACTAAGAACTGGCTGGCCCTGGCCAGTTGGCTCAGTGGTAGAGCGTCGGCCTGGCGTGCAGCGGTCCTGGGTTCGATTCCCGGCCAGGGCACACAGGAGAAGCGCCCATCTGCTTCTCCACCCCTCCCCCTCTCCTTCCTCTCTGTTTCTCTGTTCCCCTCCTGCAGCCAAGGCTCCACTGGAGCAAAGTTGGCCCAGGCGCTGAGGATGGCTCTGTGGCCTCTGCCTCAGGCGCTAGAATGGCTCTGATTGTGGCAGAATGATGCCCTAAGATAAGCAGAGCATCGCCCCCTGGTGGGCGTGCCAGGTGGATCCCGGTTGGGCGCATGCGGGAGTCTGTCTGACTGCCTCCCCATTTCTGGCTTCGGAAAAAATACAAAAAAAAACCCAAACAAACTAAGAACTGGCTAAAGCTAACATTATCCTAGACCAGCAGTTTTCAAAGTATGGGCTGGGAATCCTGGAGGGGCTCCCCTGAACCCTCTCAGGGGTCTGGAGAGTGAACACTGTTTTTCAAAATAACACTAAGATGGTATTTTTCCTTTTTTACTCTCCTCTCATAAATGTACAGTGGAATTTCCCATAGGCTCCATGACTGTATGTGATGACATGATTGCTATAACAGCTAATGAAATGTGAGCTTTGTGTATTCTGTTTTAAATACTAATATGGTAAATACCAATGAGTAAAACCCATGTAAACAAAAATTCTTTGGGATCCTCACTAATTTTTAAGAGTATAAAAAGGACCTGAGACCAAAAAGTTTGAGAACTTGATTTAGACTATGGCTGACATTTTAGGTATTAATCTGGTATTACAAACACAGAAGGAATGTGTAGAAATGGATATTGCCCAACTCATATGTGCTTTAGAGCTCTGAGAAAATTCATTTATTGAACAGGCATTTGGTAAGCACTTTAAGCTTAAACACTAATACCATGAATAGAAATATAAAAGAAATATAGGACAGCATCCTTATCGTCCAGATATTATAAATGTGACTTGGGTACATAAAATAGTAATGCAGTAAAGTATTCTGTATGTTCAGGTGTCAAAGTCAATAGTATAGACAATACATGCTGTGGAATTTAATGGGAGGAAAGATGGGATGGTGTGGAGTTTCCAGGGAAACAGGACAGAGTGGCTGGGTCAGATTGTGCCCGATCTTATTCAGGGAGAATAAGGTCAGATAAGTAGAACAGCTTGTGAAAGTTCTTGGATTGCTGGGTGAAAATTTTTGTCTTTATATCTGTTTAACTGGGAGTTACTGGAAGTTTCTGAACATGAGTGACATGTTTCAGGATGCTAAAAGTGTGGGAATCTGTAGAAAAGCTAGGGAACAGCACTACAGGAAGTAGGCTGTTGGGGATGTTGCAGGAAGGGGGGCATGAGGTAATGAAGGCCTAAACGCAGGTGGGAGAAAAAAGGACAATTAAAAATAGACTGCAAGAGAAAAGTTAACTGAATTTGTAGCCAAGTTCAAGAACACAATCGCATGTTTACTAAATGGTGACCAGTTAAATATGGGGCATGAAGAAGGGACGCAATTCTACAGATGTTGTGTCTGAACTGAATGAGAAATAACCACGTGCCTCAAAGGCAATGGGAGGTCTGAGGTCCGGAGGAACACATTTGAGAGCTCTCAGCCTCGAGGTAAGTTAAATCTATGAGACCACTTCAGTTTACTGAGTGAAAGAGAACAAAGGGCCAAGGGACAGAGTACTGGGAAACTTTAAATGTGCAGAACCAATTAAAAATGAGAACTACAATGAATGGTAAGAAGACCAGAATGGCAGTGCTGCTGAACTTGATTTGTCAGGAAGTGCTTCCACTACCTTCAAAGATGAACTCTGTATAGCAAGCTGGTAAGCAGGGAACAGTCTTGAAAAGATGCCGACATGTATACATGTATTTCTGAGTCCAGAAGAAGAAAGGAAAGAAAGATTACATCTAAAGAATTACATACTGTCAGAGGAAAACTGTGCTGCTTTTGTTGTTGTTAGCACCTCCCTCCCACCCCCAAACTGTATGTTTGATGGCAGAGGGAAAGATGTCAAGAGAGGTGGATCAAAGATCTCCGAGTAGAGCAGGGGAATGTAGGAAACAGCCTGCAGGAGGCGGGAAAGAAAGTGACACAGAGCACAGGAGAAAAGAACAGTCTTAAAGGGTGGGCTCCCATTTCACTCATGCCAGGAAGGAAAACGCTCTTCTTTTTACTAGGGATGTGACAGGCAAGGCCAACTGGAATCTTATCATGGTGTCAGGGGCAGCAGGCTGGTGAGGACTTATGGGGAAAGACAGGGATAATCACTGGAGTAATATGCAGATAAAAAAAATTTAATTCCACAAAACAGTAAGGAAGGCTTGGTAGAAGAGAATTCAATCTACTCAACAGATTTTATACAAAACTGAATGCTGAACACAGCTGTGTAGGTTGCATATCTGCATGAGGTGAATCGACTGTAGACATTTTAAAGTTGAAGATGCGTTTTGAGAGTTCTTGCCTGAAGATAGTAAAATGCCTTGTGCTTGCTTTTAATGTTCACAGACACCTGTGACAGTGCTGACAGGTGGGCAATTTAAGTCTTAGCCAGAGTTTGAATATAGGTCTGCATAAAATAGAGGCAGGGCAAATCTATACCTGCTGGGATGCATTCTTTACTCATCTCTGCCAACTCATGTATATTATTATATTCACTGGATGCATTTAACATTTAATGAAGACTGACTATATGCCAGATGCTCAGACTACCAAGATGAGCAAGGCATAGCATTTACCCTCAATGAACTTACAAGCAAGTAGGGTAGGCAGACAGGTTGCTAACAACTGCAGTTCAGCATGGCAAGTGCCATGTGGAGCAATGCACGGGCCACTGAAAGGGTACCCGAGAGGAATGCAGTTCTGTTTGGCGAGCAGGGGCATCAGCTGAAGGATTTTAAGATAATTTAAGATTTCCTTATGGGTCACCTCTGGACAAACTAATTTTGGATGTTTTATGTGAATGGTGAGGAGGACAAGTACAGGAACGGGGCAAAAAATGAGGTGAGAGATGTGGTTAGAGCCAGTAAATGAATAGAGGTAAGTACCATGACAAGATCGATGGACTTCACTGTTAAAGTGATAGGGAACTACCAAACATTTAGAATAGGTTAGTGATATGATCAGATTTGCCTTACAGCAAAATCAAATCAAAATGCAATAAACTGGAGTAGAAGAGTTTAGAGTTGAAGATATTAACAGCGGTTTTCTCTAACAGTCCCAAAAGAGGGCCTGACTGAGCCTGGGCATTGGAGATGAAAGATTATGCAGAGGTGTAAGAGGCAGAACTGACAGGAGGAACTGGTGAATGACTGTGTGTGAATGAGACAAAGTGGGGTCTAAGATAGCTCCCCAGTAGGACCTGCTGCATAGTTACTGGGATCTGAAGAAAAAAGAAACTGTTCAAATACCAAGCCTGGTACAGCACAGCATTAAACCAAATGAGGGTCCCTTCTGAGCACCCCTAAGCTGGCCCAGATCCCAAGTTTCTGGCTAGGAGAATGAATGATTTTAGCCCTTTTAATAGTAAATAGGATGCAATCCAGGTTTGAACATTTTTGAGTTTGAACTGTCTGTGGAAAATTCAGTTACATTCAGGGTTAGAGACATAAATGCATAACTTTGAAGTGGAGATTGAGGGATGAGAGTGCCCTGTTTATGTGATAAAGAAGATGTGGTACATATATACTATGGAATGCTACTCAGCCATAAGAAATGATGACATCGGATCATTTACAACAACATGGATGGATCTTGATAACATTATACGGAGTGAAATAAGTAAATCAGAAAAAACTAAGAACTGCATGATTCCATACATAGGTGGGACATAAAAATGAGACTAAGAGACATGGACAAGAGTGTAGTGGTTGGGGGGTGGGAAGAGGAGGGAGGGGAAGGGGGGAGGGACACAAAGAAAACCAGATAGAAGGTGACAGAGGACAATGTGACTTTGGGTGACGGGTATGCAACATAATTGAATGACAAGATAACCTGGAGATGTTTTCTTTGAACATATGTATCCTGATTTATTAATGTCACCCCATTAAAATTAATAAAAATTTATTTTA
Source organism: Saccopteryx leptura (assembly GCF_036850995.1). NCBI lineage: Eukaryota > Metazoa > Chordata > Mammalia > Chiroptera > Emballonuridae > Saccopteryx > Saccopteryx leptura. Next base: position 36,312,964 of record NC_089507.1, read on the forward strand.
AAAAAAGAATAAAACCTCAGTGGCAACTCAAGAACATCATAAGGTGCTGTAGGTAAAATAAGAACTGTTTAAAACAGAAGCTGATAGATTAGGAGGGCGATCAGGAAAGCCACTGAACAACTTCAATCTCAGCAACTCCAAGTTTTGTCTCCTTTCACTTTCACTCATTCCTTTATTTTACTGCTCCAACCTGTAGCTTGCCTACTGCCTTTAGCTGATGGTTCTGCATTTATTAGGCACTTTGACTTTAAGCTCCTGAAAGCAGATTTCATGTCTTTTAGATTTTATATCCCTAAGAATGACGCTTGCAGTGATATATTGTACACACACACACACACACACACACACACACACACACACACACACTAGGTCTCTAATAGCAGTTTAATCACCTAAGAAAATCCAGGAAAAAAAGCTTTTCTGGAAGCAGAATGTTAGTTACTTAACTTGTATTTATTTTTTAAACAAGGGTTAAGAATGGGACTTAAAAAAAAAAACAACTGTCACATCATAGTTCTATTTTTCTAAAGGGAAATACAGTTAAGAAAAAGGTAAAAGTGACCATGAAAATTACTTCTGTTTTAAGAAATTACCCTAGTAACTATATGTATATATTATATATATTTTATATAACTATATAAATATATATACTTACACACATATTCATGTATATGTATACAGATATATATCTTGCTTTTGGGGGAAAACAGCCTTTGGAGCTATTATAAGCTACAAGTTTACAATGCACATCAGGAAATACTTGATAAAGCATTTAAAAATGATTTAAAACCAATCGGCCAGGAGGCAGTTTCATACTGGTGACCCCCGCGCTCCATAAAGCCAAGCGGGAGGGGAAACCTGGGTGTCCGCACACCCACATCGGGGACGGCAGCCGCAAGTGGCCGCGAGCCGACTCCCAGGCAACAGCTGTCTGCCGCTTGGCTGCGGTCCGGGAGCCTCGCGGCGCCAGCCTGAGGTTATTTTTACCGCATCTCCGCGGGCCGCCGAGCGGGGCACGTCCCGGCGCGGGCTGTCCGGCCGCCTCGCGGGCTCTCAGGCAGGCGACCCCTCCTCGCCGCGGCCGAGGGACATGGCGGCCCGGCCAGGCCGAGGCCCGGGGCTTGCTCCCCTCCTGCCCCGGAGCTCCGCCTGCGCCCCCGCCGGCCTCCGCCAGCATCCCCGGCTGCGGACCGCTCCTCCCGCCCCGCCCCGCAGAGCCCGCCCCAGCCGGCCCGCGCGCCCCGGTCCCCGCCGGCCAGCTCTACGGCAGGACCCCGGTAGGACCCCGGCGCCCCTGCCCTGCCAGCCCCCAACCGCGGCGGGGCTCACAGACCTGCTCGGCGGCCGCCGCCGCCGCCGCCATCTTCCCGCGCCCGCGGCCGCCCTCCCCGCCCTCCCCGCTCGCTGCTGCCGCCGCCGCCGCCGCCGCCGCCGCCCCGAGCGCCTGCGCCTGCGCCCTGGCGGCCGGAGTGGGAGGGGATCGCCGCTCACTGCCCGCTACCCCGCTGGAGCGGAGAGGTTTGGAGCCCGCCGAGCTGCGGCGACCGTCCCGCCGCCCCCTGCACCCGGGATTGCAGCCTCGGGGACGTTATCCTGCGCCAGGAGTTCCACGCGACCTTGGGCCGCCTCTGGATTCTCCCGAACGGGCACGAGGACGCCTGTCCCTTTCTCCTTCGTTCCTCATCATGTAGGGCGGGTGCCCTCCCGGGTTGGGACATTCTCCTTGTCACCCGCCCGGGTCTCCTGGCTGGGCTGGAAAGGGGCGTTTTCGAGAATGCACGTGGACGAGGACGGAGTGGTGACAGGGTGGACGGGAGGTAATAAATTGCCAATTAGCCAGCTAAAATCTGGAAAACGGAGGGTCCTCAAGGAGGACAGCTATTTCAGGGGTGCTTCTTAACTTTGGAGGGCCTATGAAGGCCGATGCTTATTTTTTGTGGCAATGGGAGTGGCCTTTCCATTTAGTACTGGAGACAGTGCGTCCCGGGGCACCTGATCTAACACATACGTTTTGCCCAGAGAACCCATTCCTTGTTCCCAGTCTTCAATATGATCCAATAATCCTGGTAGGTTTTTTTGTTTGTTTTAGTTTTGTTTTTTTATATGTAGCGAGGACAGTAGCAACCAAGATGTAAAAAACTTTCCTCACTTCTAATGAGCATCTTTGGGCCCCAGGGCTGCCTAACTCAGCAGGAAGCACCAACAGACTAGCTGGCAAAACCTTTCTCTAGGAACTAGATCAGTTTTGCTTTTTGATGTCTGGAGCCGTTATTCCACAGCTCTGCCTGCTTTGCATCAGAGGATTGCTGTGAGGTTTAAATAGGTAATCTGTTGCATAATAAATTCCTCATAGACTTTTTCCTCCTCTTCCCCTTCTGATTTTGGCTACTGTGGTCATTTCAGAAATTAAAGAGCCTTCAGCTCAGATCTCTACCAATTACAGTTAACCCTTGAACACGGATTAGAACTGTGCAGATCCACTTATATACAGATTTTTTTTCAATAAATACATAGTACTGTAAATATATTTTCTCTTCCATATGATTTTCTTAACACTTTCTTTTCTCTAGCGTACTTTATTATCATAATACAGTGTGTAACACATATAACACAAAATATTTTAATCAACTGTTAGCAGTAAGACATCAGTCAATAGTAGGCTATTAGTACAGTTTTGGGGGGAGTCAAAAGTTATATGTAAGTTTTCGACTTTGCAGGGTTTGGCACTCCTAACCCCTATTTTGTTTAAGAGTCAACTATAGTTCTTTCTCTATTGGATGAGTTTTTAAAAAGATCTTTTACCTTCCAGTGTGGCAGAGAACAAAGACCAAATGAAGCTGGTAAATTGAGAGAGCAGAGTGCTCAGGTTATAGACCACTGAGCAAATGAGCAGATCCCAGCAAGTCAGTGTTTTGCTATATACCAGGTGCAAAACAGGAGCAAAGCCAAAAGGTTTTCTTCAAATACAGTGTCTATCAAGTCATGGTGCACTTTTTACTGGTGCACTTTTTACTGGTCATAGGAAAGCAACGAAAGACGATAGAAATGTGAAATCTGCATCAAATAAAAGGAAAACCCTCCCAGTTTCTGTAGGATGATGTGGCAGCATGTGCGCATGTGCAGATGATGACGTAACACCGTGTATACAGTGGAGCAGCTCACGGCCATGCCAGTCGAGATGTGGATGGTACAGAGGAAAGTTCAGTGTGTTCTGTGGCTTGCTAAATTCGAATCCGTGACCAAAGTGCAACGTGAATATCGGCGCGTTTATAACGAAGCACCACGACATAGGAATAACATTACTTGGTGGGATAAGCAGTTGAAGGAAACCAGCAGTTTGGTGGAGAAACCCCATTCTGGTAGGCCATCAGTCAGTGACGAGTCTGTAGAGGCTATATGGCATAGCTACCTAAGGAGCCCTAAAAAATCTGTGTGTGAGCCCACATTGAACTGCACTGAATAAGTATGAAACTGGGAGAGTCTTCCTTTTATTTGGTGCAGATTTCACATTTCTATTGTTTTTTGTTGCTTTCCTGTGACTGGTCAAAAGTGCACCATGACTTTACAAACACACTGTAGTAATATAGGCCCTGACCCAAAGGAGCTCCTAATATAAATGGTTGTAGGGCAAGAACAGTGTCGCACACACAGAAGAGGATTGGGGCGCCTGAGAAAGCAACTCAGGTCAGAGCAGAACAGACTGTTCTTTAGCCACGCCGTCCTTAGTAGGCATAGAACACCAATTGGCTATTAAATTTGCTTTCTTCAAACTCAAAGGGATAATGACATCAGATACTAAGGCGCCAATCATCTCCTTCCTTTCTTCCTTCTCCCTCCTTCACTCCCTTCCTCCCTTCCTTTCTTTTCCCTTTTTGTTAACAATTCAGTTTTACAAACTTATCTGAAAGGCCTAGAAATACGAGTGGCTATGCTGAAGATACGAAACTACATAAGCCTATTTTCTTCAAGAAGGTCACAAGCTTATATCAGAGGCAGAGAATAAAGTACTACATCCTGTGAAAATTGCAATAGAATTAACATGTCCAAAAGTTAAAGACAGAAAAGATAACGATGAGAGTGATGAGCTCTGGGAACCTGGGGGGATGGGGAGATTTTTGTCAATTTTAGCTGGGTTTAATTTGATTTAAAGTGCAACTAAGCAGAAACACCATGTTTATTTCTTGGACATTAGGTGTATTTGTCATTCCAGCAAGGCTGCAGAATAAATTCTACTCAAGAACGATGCTCAACTTTTGCTGTCAGAAGCAAGGCTTGAGCCAAACTGTAAACCAAAACTTGAAACAAAGGGCAAGATTTGCCCAATCTGAACTTTAACCAGTGTGTTAAAAACAGAAACAAAAACTAACTCTAAAGAATGTCACAACTAGCCCTGGCCGGTTGGCTCAGCGGTAGAGCGTCGGCCTAGCGTGCGGAGGACCCGGGTTCGATTCCCAGCCAGGGCACACAGGAGAAGCGCCCATTTGCTTCTCCCTTCCCCACCCCCTCCTTCCTCTCTGACTCTCTCTTCCCCTCCCGCAGCCAAGGCTCCATTGGAGCAAAGATGGCCCGGGCACTGGGGATGGCTCTGTGGCCTCTGCCCCAGGTGCTAGAGTGGCTCTGGTCGCAACATGGCGACGCCCAGGATGGGCAGAGCATCGCCCCCTGGTGGGCAGAGCGTCGCCCCTGGTGGGCGTGCCGGGTGGATCCTGGTTGGGCGCATGCGGGAGTCTGTCTGACTGTCTCTCCCTGTTTCCAGCTTCAGAAAAATGAAAAAAAAAAAAAAAAGAATGTCACAACTGCAAGAGATCATAGAACTCAACAGTCCATGTTTTTTCTTATGTAAATAGAAAAAAAATGAGGCTCACAGTGATTAAAATTGTGTGAAGTCATGAAAAACCACTATTGACAGAGTGTGAGATGAGGCAAGAGTGCCCATGTTCCAAGTTAGTTCTTTCAACTTCTCCAAGTACCTAAAAGTATGTCACAAAAGAAAGGTTTGCTTTTTACCTTTTCTTCCCAAATAATTGCCAAATTTATAATATTCTGAAATAATCAAATTGGGATAAAACGAGAGCATAAAAATAATCTCCAAATAGAACCTTTATTTATCTGACCTGTTCTTCTACATATATACAAGTAGGCTCACCAGCTTTTTGAACAGAACCTCTACCTTGTTGACTGCATGCTTAGAATTTGAATCATATGGATTCTTCTTTAATCAGAAAGACTCTTTGCACTCCAGGCTCTAGCTCTTTCTTTAGTTGATAGCTATCCAATACCCTGAAGAGCTCTGAGGAGGGGATCATCATTAAGGGCACTTATGAAGATGTCCATTTATTCCTACAGATACGGAATTTCTAAATTTGTAGCAAATAACATCACCAGAGCTAAGAGATGACATGTTAATTGCTTGTCCCTCTCTTTGATGATGTGTTGTGGTGTTATCCTCCTGGCATTGATTCAGAGTGACTGCAAGAAACAAACAGTCATATCAAGATTGTTTCTTTATTTTAAGAAAGGAGGTTATTAAAGAAACCTTCATCTCTTTTGTTCTATACTCTTTGAAAAAAGGATAAACATACTTTAGAATTAGTACCAGGAAAATGCATTTCCATTCAAAGAACTTATATATATTTTAAAAATAAATAATTATCACACTCATTTTCTTTTTTGCCTTGGCTTCTACAAAGCTCAGAAATAAAGGTAAAATATGGCTCAATCTTAGTACATAGGCTTAAATTTCAGGCATGTTTGCTTTTTTTTTTTTTGTATTTTTCCGAAGTTAGAAGTGGGGAGACAGTCAGACAGACTCCCGCATGCGCCCAATCGGGATCCACCCGGCATGCCCACCAGGGGACGATGCTCTGCCCATCTGGGGTGTTGCTCCTTTTCGGCCAGAGCTATTCCAGCGCTTAAGGCGGAGGCCATGGAGCCATCCCCAGCGCCTGGACCAACTTTGCTCCAATGGAGCCTTGGCTGTGGGAGGGGAAGAGAGAGTCAGAGAGGAAGGAGAGGGGGAAAGGTGGAGAAGCAGATGGGCACTTCTCCTGTGTGCCCTGGCTGGGAACTGATCCCGGGACTTCTACATGCGGGACCAACGCTCTATCACTGAGCCAACCAGCCAGGGCCCAGGCATGTTTGCTTAATCCATTAAAAAATAACATTATTTTTCTACAAGTCTTTTACTTAAACCATCTCCGATCCTATTTTGGAAATAGTGGGGGTAAATAATGCATATGTAAAACATTTCCTTTGTTTTGAGTCATTGAGTACTATGCTTCTTTGTTATTAATAAAAAGTTCCTACTATACACTCCAGAGTTCTAAGGAAACCAGGATGTACACAAAATGATTACAGGCCTTAAGGGTCTTAAATCTGGTTGTGTGGCTGGAGCACTGTGGAAATAAATAGTATCAGATAGCATGTCCTTAAGGGATTTCATAGATCCCTTCTATCCAAAGATTTTATAAGTTTAATTATTAAATTGGTAATGTGGACATTTAGGTAATTTGTTTCTGTAAAAAAGCAATTTGTATTCAAGGTAGAAATTTGGAAAATCAGAAAGGAGTAAAGGAGCAAATTAAAATCACCACAACCATACCTTTATTGGTTAGTAAAGGTATAGTAGTTATCCTACTATAACACAATATATATAAAATTTAGTGTCCTGCCTTTTCTCTATTTTATTTAGAAAATTAAATTTAATGGGTGACACTGATTAATATGAGTACATAGGTTTCAGGTAAACATTTCTATAGCATTTGAACTGTTGATTGTGTTGTGTACCCATCACCCAAAGTCAAATTCTTTTCTGTCACTGTATATTTGTCCCTCTTTACTCTCCCCCCCCATGTGCTGCTTTTTCTACTTTGCTTTATATTGTAAGAATTCCTAGATACTAAATATTCTTTGGCCACAAGATTTTTATTTTGCAACATTTCATTGAATGCTTTGATCAACCATTATCCTGTTGTGGAAGATTTAGATTGTTTCCAACCTAATTTTCTCTAAAATAGCATTTTGCTATGATCACTATTACTACAAATATAAATCACAGTACTGTATATACCAAGCAATGTACTAACTACTTCACATGAATATTAGTCTCGTAATAATTCTGTGAAGTAGGAACTATTATCCTTCCTTAAAGATCATGAAACCTTGGAGCAAAGTTGGTCCGGGCACTGAGGATGGTTCAGGTGCTAGAACAGCTGTGGCAGCAACAGAGCGATGCTCCAGATTGGCGGAGCATCGCCCCCTGGTGGGCATGCCGGGTGGATCCTGATTGGGGGTATGCGGGAGTCTGTCTGACTGCCTCCCCGCTTCTAACTTTGGAAAAATACAAAAAAAAAAAAAAAAGATGAAACCAAGGATTAGGGTTTAAAGTGTCCACAGCAAGGAAGAGGATTTAATTCCTAATCTGACATAATATTCCAACATTTTTATGAATATGTAAATAGGACTGTTCAATATTTCAATTGGTTTTTGAAATATGAAGTAATTGGCTCCAAATTAAGAAATGTGTGAGGGTGTTCCTCCATTCCCTTCTTTCCCCTTTATATTTTTTTAAAGAAAAAGAGAATCTAATAAATATTTAAGGGGATTTTTGTGATTTTTTTTTTTTTTCTATTTTTCCAAAGCTAGAAACGGGGAGAGATAGACAGACTCCGGCATGCGCCCCACCGGGGAGAGATAGACTCCCGCATGTGCCCGACCAGGATCCACCCAGCACGCCCACCAGGGGGCGATGCTCTGCCCCTCCGGGGCGTCGCTCTGCCGCGACCAGAGCCACTCTAGCGCCTGGGGCAGAGGCCAAGGAGCCATCCCCAGCGTCCAGGCCATCTTTGCTCCAGTGGAGCCTCCGCTGCGGGAGGGAAAGAGAGAGACAGAGAGGAAGGAGAGGGGGAGGAGTGGAGAAGCAGATGGGCGCTTCTCCTGTGTGCCCTGGCTGGGAATCGAACCCGGGACTTCTGCACGCCAGGCCCACGCTCTACCACTGAACCAACCGGCCAGGGCTGTGATTTTTTTTTTAAAAGTGCTTAACGAATGGTTGAAATGGTTTCATTTCTTAAGTAGTTCAAACTATCACTGTAGCAATATTATATATCCTTATGAAATACATAGTATCAAACCAGGTCTGAACTTTCACAAAGTCTAAATTAAAGAGTTCAGAATTAAATGAAACTTTAAAGTGCTCAATGTTTCTAAAAATATAGTGCCAAATAGTGTTCAATCCTGGGGTATTAACTTCAATTTGTGAACATCTTGGAACTAAAATCTATTGACTTGGGCACCCACCTAGTGGGCCATGGAAGATTGCAAAAGATAGAAGCGGGAATAATTGAAATTTTAGTTAAAGCAAACTTCATACCAGGTAAGCCCTAGGGTTATATACTGCTCACAAAAATTTAGAGGCTATTTCAAAATGAATATGAAGTGATAAAAAAAAAGAATTTGATTTTTTTAAGAACATCAGAAAATCAAATGACAAGTCAAAGAAAGTTGTTTGATTATGCAAATGAGATGCAAACCCAACTTTCATTTCATTGGTGAAAATGTACTATACAAATGGCGTTAAGTACTGGAGTATCTGCACGTTCCCTGATCCCCTACGATGAATTAAAGGCCCGAGAAGCGAAAGAATAAAGGAGCCAAACGTGCTTTCCTAACCGAAAACTTCTTTGGAGAAATAACCTTTTCTTCTAGACAAGAGGCTGTGAGCTGACTCGACCCTTTCTCACACTGCGGCCCCGTCTGGGCCAGCGGCCATCAGTATGGAGTCTTGGCGTTGAGCAGTGCCTGCCCCACCTCGGAATCTCAATGGCATGGGTTGCGTTGGCCTTAGGCCAGCAGCAGCAGCAGCAGCAGCAGGAGGAGGAGAATGAGGAGGAGGAGGAGGAGGAAGATCAGCGGGAACAGCAATCTCGCGCGCCCAGGAGGGTGCCCAGGACCCCGCAGGAAAGTGGGAGGGCCGCAGGGCGGGACGTGGATGGAGGGGGCAGTGGGGGCTGGGCGGCGATCCAGGAGTTGCCACGGCGCCCGCGGCGCGCGTCCCTAGCAGCCGCCCGCCCACGTCAAGGTTTGTTTAATAATCGCTGCGGTATTTACGGCCTGGGCTCGCGACGGCCGCGGGGGAGCCCGGAGACCGCGCCGGGCAGCGGATGAGGCGGGGCGGCTGCGGCCCAGGGCACCTCCCCCCGGCTTCCCGAACCCTGCCCGGTCCTCCGGGGGAGGGGAGGATGGAAACATCTGCCGCGCTCTGAGCCCCTCAGGAAGATAACACCCTTCCCAACTAATCACCCGCAGTTCTGCGGAGGCCACCGACCGGTGGGCTCCGCGTCTCCATCTCCCAGAGCCAGGCCGAGTGGAAAAGCGAACGATGGCGGAAAACCTGAGGAAACTGATCTCCAACGAGTCTTTACGAGCGATGCAGGACAAACTAGAGCGCTGGCTGCGGGAGTACAACGTGAGTCAGGGCGGGAGACCTCGGGGCTCGCTCTCCCTCCAGTTCCTGTACAGCCTTCGACCGGGGTTTCTTAGGTCTGGCATCGGGGTGGCCGCTCTGCAGAGCCCCGGCGGTTCTGATTCCTAAGAGAGACCCAGCCTCGTACCGGGATCGCGGGGAAGGAAAAACCCGCACGTGTCTGCCGGCGCCCTTTCCTCCTCGCGACGCGAGGCGGCGCTGGGGATGCGCGGTCTCCGGAGCGCGGGACTCGGAGCCCGCGGGAGCGCTTTCCCTTTAGTGGTAACCAAGGACGCTGGCGGCCCTAGCAACGGGAAAGACCTGAGATCCGCCACTTTCCCCCCCATTCCTTCCGCCAGCAATCCTCCTCCTATCACCATCTCGAATTATTTTTTACTACCCTCTTCCTCCTGCTTCTCCGCAAGTCTCACACTATGAAGATACCCAGGGGTTGTATCAGAATAGATTTTTAAACACATCCAGTTGTTTTACCCAGAAGTGAGTGAGACGGTCACTTGCCAACGTTGCGGGTTTCACTGGTGTGCTGGTCAGCGTGGCATTTGGCACAGTTTCAACACCAAGGCAGATTTCCGAAGGCTTGTTGCCTGGGCATTTATTTGTAAGAGGACAATATCTGTTATCAAACCCAGAGCAATCAAGACTTTTTAATCCCATTCCTGCGCAGGCGCCCATTACCCCTCCCCCCTTATTCCCCCTCCCGCAAGTTAAAAATCCAGTGCTGAATTTGCTTTTATATTTGGTCCGTCCGTCTTAAATAAGATAGTTCCACTCTTAATAGCAAATAGAACGCGAGTGCCTACTTGCTACCTAGTCTCAGAAGATTGAGAATAACAAATCTTAATACAGGTATTTACCCTTCTTAAAACGACCTCTTAAATTTTTTTTTTTTTATTGCCTTGTGGCCTAAATAAACTCTGAATGTTAGAAAGTATATTAAGTTTGTCAGGAGGCTGGGTCAAATTAAATGATTATTTTAGACACTACCTGTAAGTATGAGAAATGTCAAAATTTACTGTATTTTCGTTTTCATTAATAGTAGTTCATCCCATACCTCCGTTCTCACTGAAACTGGCCCAGCCTAGCTTCTCTCCTGGGATTTGCCCCTCTGCTTTCTGCCCCCCACCCCTTACCCCCACACATAATAGAGACTGCATTCTCAGAGAGCCATGCCTTTCCAAGTTATGTGTTCATTTCCTGGGCACCATCATTTCTTTTCAACTCTGACATCTCTGTTACATTTGTTGACACACCATTCTTCTAAGGCTCTAATAATTTGCTTTTTGTTTCCTTGTCTTACCCACTTTCCTCTCGCGGCTGTTCTTCAAGGGCCAGATTTTAGAACTCTTCAACCTCCATTCTTTTTTTTTTTTTTAATTAAATTTAATGCCAACCTCCATTCTTGCTTCATCCCTTGTATGTATGCTGATGAATCTCATATCTGCATTCAGGTTCTGTTCTTATCTGAGGTACCACTTCTCCGATTGACCATTGATCGTTTTCAGTTTTGCTGTTGTTGTCTCAAAGTTAAATTAGTCTAACACCGACCTTAGCCTCTCCTGTGCCCCAAACACGGACCTCATTTTCATCACGACACACTCCACATCCTTTTCGTCAGCATAATCTGTTGGTACCAGCTTCTAACTTCACAGAGAACCTGAGCACTTTTCTCCACCCCCACTGCTACCACCCTTGTCCACCTTCGATCAGTATTTCATCTGGATTATTACACAAATAAAAGTCTAAAGTGATTCTTCTAAATGTCAAGTGTGATCAAGTTACTTCTTTGGCAAAACCCTTCAGATTCCCTATCTCACTAGAAAGAAGAGCCCAACTTTTTTCAATATCTGTCAAGCTCCTACACAACTGTGTTCCTTCAAACTCTGTGACCTCATCTATTACTTTCATCCTTGCTCTATCCACCCTAGCAATACGGGCCTTCTTGTCTTTCTAGAGCAAAGCTGCCTAGTAGAACTTTCTATGATGACCAACATGTTCTATATCTGTACTGTCCAGTATGATGGCTATTGAAACAAATCACAAAAACAATGGTAAACATTGCCGACTTATTTTCTTTTAGTTATTAAAGAAATACTGGATCATTGCATTACTTAGCCTTCAAACTTGGATTCCACTAAATGTTTAGGGACAGCTTGGTGCGAACACATAACACTCAGAATTGTTTTATTCCTTTGTAGTTATTGAGAATGTTGGCGAAAGAGCCACAGAGAATCCCTTCTCGTTTAACCAAGAACCGGGCCAATTATAATTTTAATAGTTCATTCAACAAATAATTCTTTAACGTCTCTTATGTGTAAAGGTTTGGGTGAGACACTCTATATTTACACTTTGTGTGGTGCACATTTGTTGATTTATTCATTCAACAAATATTTTTTCAAAGCTTATGATGTACCTGTCTGTGCTAGGTGCTGGGAATAGAAATGCCAAGTGCTTCTTAATGCCGGGCTTCTGGAGAAGAGAGTGAAGGACAGAGGAACGGCCTGTGCAGACAGGGAGATGTGCAGAGGCTGGTGTTGGAGAGGGGGCTGTGAATAATATAGTTCAAGGCAGGGAGGGAAGTGAGATGAGGCTGAGGAGTTCACGTTGTGGGGTGAGAGGGTGGAAGGCCTTAGGTGGTGTCGTAAGGAGTTTGGACTTGATCCGGAGGGCATTATGCAGGGAGGAGACATGTTTGGATTGTGCTTTGGAAAGGTTGCTCTAGCTCAGGGGTCCCCAAACTTTTTACACAGGGGGCCAGTTCACTGTCCCTCAGACTGCTGGAGGGCCGGACTATAAAAAAAACTATGAACAAATCCCTATGCACACTGCACATATCTTATTTTAAAGTAAAAAAAACAAACAAAAAACGGGAACAAATACAGTATTTAAAATAAAGAACAAGTAAATTTAAATCAACAAAATGATCAGTATTTCAATGGGAACTATGGGCCTGCTTTTGGCTAATGAGATGGTCAATGTCCAGTTCCATATTTGTCGCTGCTAGCCGTAACAAGTGATATGATGCGCTTCAGGAGCCGTGACGCGTGCGTCTCGCGTCACCGGAAGTAGTACTGTACGTGAGCGACGCCGCGGTGCCACCACATACAGTACTCCAGGAGCACAGGGTGCGGATGTATCCTGTGCTCCTCTCACTGACCACCAATGAAAGAGGTGGCCCTTCTGGAAGTGCAGCGGGGGCCAGATAAATGGCCTCAGGGGGCCGCATGTGGCCTGCAGGCCGTAGTTTGGAGACCCCTGCTCTAGTTGTTGCATGATGGGGACATTGGAAATTCTGGGGAAGACGGACAGGGCTAGGATATATATTAGGCAAGAGATAATATGAACCAGCCTCTTGTAAACTATGCTGGCACACTTAGTAAATGGGTTGAGGACTCTGAGAATGGTCCTTCAGGTTCTGGTAAGAGGATGCTGTCCCCAGTACCTCTAATGTATTATGCAACATCCCTATGGTATTATTGGTCAGCTCTGTAAAAGGGTCAAATAACCACCTCATTACTCCATAAAGATGTTAAGATGAGAAGAGATATTAGCCTCCAGACAATGTTAGCAGTGCCTGGAAGATCAGCTCTAAGCTGAAACTCTCCTCTCTCTGAGATGCTTTTATTTCCACTCAGGCCTGTGGACTAGAGAGTTAATTTTGGTCATATGCTCTGAGATATTACTTTTTGAAATGTGTTCTATGTAATTATAGTAGCAATTAGTAAGACTTTAGTACATCTTTGATAACCTCACCCCTAAGATAAGATAGGATTACATTTCATAAAGTAAAATAATAGACCCCAGGACATTATAATCTGGAGATTTTTGAATATATATATATATTTTAAATGAGAAGAGGGGAGATAGTGAGACAGACTCCCACATATGCCACCCTACAACCCCCTTCCGGGGCTGATTCTTAAATCAACCAAGCTCTTTTTAGTGCCTAAGGCTGATGGGCTCGAACCAGCCAAGCCATCCTCAGTGCCTGGGGTCAACGCTGGAATCATTTAAGCCACAGGCTGTGGGAGGAGAAGAGGGAGAGAAGGGGGAAGGGAAGGGGGAAGAGAAGCAGATGGTCACTTCTCCTGTGTGCCCTGACTGGGAATTGAACTGGGACGTCCGTATGCTGGGCTGATGCTCTATCCACTAACCCAACCAGCCAAGACCAACTTTTTTTTTTTTAATAAGTTTTTATTTTAATAGGGTGACATCAATAAATCAGGGTACATACATTCAAAGAAAACATTTCCAGGTTATCTTGTCATTTAGTTCTGTTGCATACCCATCACCCGAAGAGAGATCATCCTCCGCCACCCTCCATCCAGTTCTCTCTGTACCCCTCCCCCTCCCCCTCCCCCTCTCCCTCCTTCCCTCCCCCCACCCCCCCATAGCCACCACACTCCTGTCCATGCCTCTTAGTCTCGCTTTTATGTCCCACCAATGTATGGAATCCTGCAGTTCCTGTTTTTTTCTGATTCGCTTATTTCACCCCGCACAATGCTACCAAGACTCCACCATTCCTCTATAAGTGATCCGATGTCACCATTTCTCCTAGCTGAATAATATACCATGGTGTATATGCAGCCAAGACCAACTTTTGAATATTTGATAAATGAGTGAGGGTGGCAAGGCAGGCTGGGTAATGCTTCCTCTGGCATTACTCTCCTCTTGTGTTATAGAAATATTCACTAACAAGTGAAAACAGCATATTAAATATCAGCACGTAAAGAGAAGCTCTTAAGGAGGTATCTACTCTGTTTACTTTAGAATAATCTTGCGGTTGAACTAGAGGCTGCCTTTCTGGCAAAATATGCCAGATTCTTAGTACAGAGTTCATTTGTAGTTGCTATGGTGTCTTCAAACAGACTCCCTGCCTGTTTTCACTCCTCTCCTATAGTCAACATACTTCTCCATTCTTGATGATTCACTCTAATTAGTAAATCTACAGAGAACATTTTTCTTCCCTTCAGAAACTTTATCTCTTTATTAGGTAGACTGTGCTGCAGGAATGAATAAAACCCCCAGATTTTAGTGTCATAACATACAGGGACTTCTGTCTTATCCATGCCAAGTCTGGTGGCAGCTCTCTCCATCATTGGCTCAGCTTTTGGGGCCCTCCATCTGGTGCAGCAGCCCTCTCGTTACAGGACCCCGAGCATCCACAACGGGAGAGAAAGCAACAAACTTGCACTGTTTTACATTAGACACATCACTTCTGCTCGTCGTCCCTCAGCCAGAATTAGTTATGTGGCTCCAATCTAATTGTGAGGGAGCCTGAGCAATGGGGAGCACATGAATATGATTGCTGCTTTCGTTTCTGCCATAGTTACTAATGATGAATTCATGGCTATGAAAGATACTGAAAAGTGATTGGGGCAGATCAGTTTATTTTTAAATTTTATTTGTGCTTGTTTTTTGTTTTGTTTTGTTTTGGAGAGAGGCAGGGAGAGAACGACAGGAACATGGAGCTGCTCCTGTATGTGCCCTGACTGGGGAATCGAACCAGCAACCTCCACACTCCAGGCCAATGCTCCAACCGGCCGAGCTATCTGGCCAGGGCTTCAGATTATTTTATTTTTTACAGACGGACTATCAACTTCTTAATTTGACTTTTCTTATTTTCATTTAGGACAAACTTGTTTTTTATTTTTTTAATCATGCAGTTTTTTAAAAGATTTTATTTATTCATTTTAGAGAGAAGAGACACAGAGAGAGAGAGACAGAGAGAGAGAAAGGGGGAGGAGCAGAAAGCATCAACTCCCATATGTGCCTTGACTAGGCAAGCTCGAGGTTTTGAACCGGCGACCTCAGCGTTCCAGGTCAACGCTTTACCCATTGCGCCACCACAGGTCAGGCTAGGACCAACTTGTTAATGTAAAGATTAATACTTGAGAAGAATAAATAATGAAAGAACTCCAATAGAGGAATTTAACTAAGATCTAAGGGAGAAGCCTACCTGTAAGCTTTCGTTAAATCGTTGGGGTATATATAACCCTACATTTTCTTAGACCTAAAGTTCAGTATTTTGGTTTTAAAACTGTTTTCGAAGTAGTGGTGATGTGCAAAGCCAGCCATGATGTAGAATAAAGGGTTATTTTTGGGAACAGAGCTACCTGAAGGACTGACTAGTAAGGGACTGCCACTTCCCTAGGGGAGTGTTTGTAGCCTGTTATAACCAGCATATAAAGAACCCTTGAATGCTTTCAAAGGATTCTTGATGTATTATTGCCTTTCAACCTTGTAAGAACCTATGAAATAGTAAGTTTTATTTTCTACATTTTACAGATGAGAAAACCACACCTTAAGAGGGCAGCTTGCCTGCCCAAGGTCAGTCCGCTAGAAAGGGTGGAACTCGGATTTGAAACCCCGTCTTTTGCTGGCCAAGTCCATTCTCTTATCTCCTGCAGAGGAGGGAAGGCATAAGGAGATTCCACTTACTTGCAGTGCCCGTTTCCTGCCGCCGTCCCCACCCAATCCCAGCATATGTACTCTGGACAGTGGGAGTCAGAGAAGGCGGATAGGGGGCTTTTGTTTTCCATGTGTGAATCTCCTTGATGCAGGGACCTGCAAAAGGCTGCCCCCTGCCCCCAGACTAGTCTCTGTACACTGATGATCGTCTCTTCTCCTTCCTTATCCAAAAAGCCTCTAACTGGCATTTTGAAATGGTATTCTTATTGTATATAAAATAAATTTTTAAAAATAAAAACATCAGATAAACCATTTAATGTAATAGCATTCATATTATAAAGGAATGTTGTGATGAATCCTTTTGTACTATTTAATTCATATAGGTGAAGCATGTTCTGTGTGTGTGACTGACGTTCCTTAGAAAATAACTGTTATTTGTACTGAAACTGATGGATTTAAATAGCTTTCCAAACAAAAGTTTACAAGTTGATTACAAATAGTATTAATTTAGTGATGGAAAATTTTCGCTCTTTTTCATGTTGTGGACGTGAGGCAAGGTTAGTAATAGAATAGCAGACAGGAGAGAACCACTGGTAGCGAGGCGTGGGTGATCGGGTCCTCCTGGGGGGAGATGCTTTAAGGTCGAGGCTGCTCAGGAGGAGGTGAAAGGGATCAAAGGGTTGGTGCTCATGCCAGTGCACACACGATGTGTGCAGTGGCAACGCATGATGGTGACCGGAGTGAAGAGAGTCACTGGAGGGAAGGAAGGCCGGATACATTGTGTGCAGACTTTTAGGAAGGACCTTGGCAATGGGGCAACATTTTGGTTCAATAGACCAGGAGCTTTGCTTGGGCCAGAGCGTGGAGACACTGAAGGGATGGGAACAAAGCTACTGTCCTGTCGCTCTCCTTCCCCATACTATGAAACATCTTCAGAGAGTACTGTCCTTCTGTCCTCATCGCCTTTGCTTCCTCAACTTGGAACAATCTGGAAGGACACCAGGGACCCCCGGCCCCTTTCATTCTGCTACAACAGCTTGCTCATAACAGTCACTAGAAGCCACCTGGTGGTCAGGAGAGTCCAATCTCTTTTTCCCTAGTCCTAGTTCCTTGATTTCTCTGCAGCAGTTGACATACCTTATCAAATTGTATGGCGTTAGCTGCTTCGCAGATGCTAGTGATTCTCAATCTTTCTCTAGTGTGGGCCTTTCTCCAGTGCCCCTGACCTGTCCCCTGTCTTCCAGACAGCTTGGAAGCTGCACATCCCCCAATGAATACAACCCTCACGGGACCAGTTACCCCTGTCCAGCCTTTCTGGCTGGCTACCTGTGGCCTCTGGTTGGGCACTGGCATCACAATCTCCCCTGCCACCCAGGTCAGAAACCTGGGCCCTTCCCTCTCCATCTCACCTCACAAATGGACACGTCAAGCCCTGAAGACTCCACTCCTGAAATATGTGTCAGATACCTCCCACTTTCCTCTTCTAGTGGCTATTGTTCTAATTGAAGTTCCCATCATTTCCTGAATGTGTGGGAAAACCAGGTTCTTGGGTATGCCTAGTGCAGATCTCAGGAGAACTTGTTTGCAAAAACGTCTGCAGCCCAGGGAGAAGGCTCGGTACAGTGGCCTCATGCTGTCCAGAGAACTCTGCTCCTAACTGGGCTCACACTCTCTTTACAGCCCTCACAGCAGCCATTACGGTTACAAAGGGGGATGGGCGGCCCACCGCTGTTGCACAGGGGTTGGTAGAGTTAAAAGAACATGTTTTCTTCTGGTGGTTATATTCCTGAATATTCTACTCCTGTTACCTCTAGCTTTCCATCTGAATGAAGCCACAGGAGTAAGCTTGAGGTTACTTGTTGAAGTTCCACACCTAGGACATGGCCGATGCCTATTGATTTCCTCGGCTTCCTCTGTGTACACTTCCAATCTGACTTCAAAAGCACTGGTTGAGGGTTTTTTTTTGTGTGTGTGTGTGTGTGGCTCCTAATGGCCCAGACCAGTGATTTTCAACACAGGGCAAAGTTTTAAAAACTACCCACGGAAATCAATGCACTTTACTTCACAACATAGCACCTGTGCACCTTTATGCTTATACTAGAAAGCCCGGCAGTCATACAAAATGACCGCTGTTCTAAATATTATAAATTGTAATTAAAATGATTTGTGCAAAGGTGTCTGCTAATTCAAACTGAATTACCCAGGGCAGGCGGCGAGGACGCCCCTTTGCTTAGTGCCCCACGGGGTTTCCCCCTTCTACTTGCTTAATTGCTTAAAGTAGAGTGCAATGAAGGAAACCACTGGCGGTACATTTCTTAAGAGCCACCGCTAGCTCAATAAATAAAGGTGATTTAAATAGTAAAATGTTAATTCACATGTCAAAGATCTCCTTGTACACAACATTTCTTGTGTAGATCTTTCCATCATTTTTAAGCTCGCCTTGCAGAGGACCATCAATTATTTTTAATTTTACGTCCGTTCTTTCACGAACTCTTGAACAGGCAACATAAAGTTGACCGTGTCCAAATGCAGGCTCAGGTAAAAAAATGCCAACACGCTTAAGCATTTGGCCCTGAGACTTATTGATGGTCATAGCAAAGGCAAGTTTTACAGGAAATTGTCTACGTCTCAATTGAAACAGCAACCCTGTTTGAGATGGAGCCAAATCAATTCTTGGAATGACATGTATTTCACCTTTAGAGGAGCCAGTCAAAGACTTAGCTATTATGACATTATTTTCAATTGGAGAACCTCTAGTCTTGTACCATTGCAAAGACCCCTTCTGGTGTTAAGATTTATTAACAGCATAATAATTGCTCCAATCTTTAACCTCAATTTGTGAGGTGGCATGCCAGAAGGCGGGACTATTTGAATGCCGTGGCAACTTCACCCCATTGGCTAGTACAGTTACGCAAGCAACCAATAAGCTATCGGTGACAAACAGACACTTAAGCCGCATATAATAAAGATAACTGGAGCAAGGTTTTCACAAATCTTATCTTTAGTAATTGTGATATACTGTGTTTTCTCTTAATTTTTATTGGACGTGGGCTGGTTGAGAGTTACTAAACTGATCTCACTTTCCACTAGCTCTGTGGTTCCAATATTGTTTGCACAGAGAAGTCTTCTAGAAAGCTTTACGTTTTTTTTTTCAATGTCCTGGCTCCATTGTGGAACAATGAGAATTTCATGGGGTAGGAGCCCACAAAGCTCAGGTGCAGGCTTTCGTAGTTTTCTTGACTTCTTACAATTTCTTAGCCTCACTACTGAAATCTGGTCCGACCTTTATTATAGCAAGTAGTCACTGGTTTTGCATTTTTCAACGTGCTTATCTTAGACTATAAATTCCTCGAGGGCAAGAGACAGTCTCCTTCACCATCCTGTCCCTGGCACCCGGCACACAGTAGCTTCATCCCGGAAGATCGGCTGAGAGCAAAAAGGCGCAAGTGAGGCAGAGAATGAACCATCTCCTTCTTTGCCTTCCTGATTCCTTGTCTTTCTTCCTGGCTATCCTCGTATTTCTTACTGCTCTTGTGTTGTTTTTCATTCACCGGCCCTTCTTCCTTAGCCCACTTCTGAATTAGCAAACGTGCCCTCAGCCCTCTGCCTGTCCTCTCCTCCTAGTCATCTCGTCTGTGCCTGTGGCTTCCACTCCCCACCTGCTGACTGCTTCCAAAGCCACTCCTCCAACCCTCCCTCCCCTTAGGTTCAGACTGCTTCTCCAGCTCTTCTGGGTAATGCCTCGTGGTTGAGAGCTTGACTCCAGTGTCAGAGGCTGCAGGAATGGGTTCAGGTCAAACACTCTTCCAGTTTCTTAAGATCTTTATTCTCCTCAGTGGTGGATTTGGGATGATGGGTGGGATTCAGTTTGCAGGGTTGTTTTGAGGGTTCCATGAACCAGTGTGTTTCAAGCTCTTGGCACAGTGCCTGGCTGGCGGAGAGTCGGTGTTCAATAATTGTTAGGTGCTATGACTGACATTTCCATCTGAGGTCCTGCAGACCCCCTAGACCAGGGGTCCCCAAGCTACGGCCTGAGGGCCGCATGCGGCCCCCTGAGGCCATTTATCCGGCCCCCACTGCACTTCTGGAAGGGGCACCTCTTTCATTGGTGGTCAGAGAGAGGAGCACTGTATGTGGATCCAGGAGCATCCTGTGTTCCTGGAGTACTGTATGTAGTGGCGCTCAAAGCGCGGTGTCGCTCACGTACAGTACTACTTCTGGTGACACGTGGCAGGGCTCCGGAAGCGCATTATATCACTTGTTACAGCTAGCAGTGACAAATATGGAACCGGACATTGACCATCTCATTAGCCAAAAGCAGGCCCATAGTTCCCATTGAAATACTGGTCAGTTTGTTGATTTAAAATTACTTGTTCTTTATTTTAAATATTGTATTTGTTCCCATTTTGCATAGGGATTTGTTCATAGTTTTTTTCTATAGTCCAGCCCTCCAACGGTCTGAGGGACAGTGAACTGGCCCCCTGTGTAAAAAGTTTGGGGACCCCTGCCCTAGACTGTCTCCAAAACAGCATCATCCCTCTTATACCTCTTACCTGTTTCCAAACTTTCCAACTTCTTCCTCAAGTAATGCTGGTGTTAGTGGTGAACACAGATGTGACATGGGGCTGGGAACGACTTCTAGGGGGCCCTTGGCATCTCAGCATCCCTCAACATCCCTCAGCCAGATGAGTCAAACCGCCTACCTTCCTGCCGGGCAGGCTCTCTAATCCAAACCCTGTTGGGTCTGCTTCTGCCAGCTTGATTTTCGTAAATGCGAGGCAAATCTGACCATGTCACACCCACGCTCCTTTACTTGCCTTGTTAAATCTTTCAGGGATGGGGTGAAGCCCAGGGGCCATGTGACAATCAGGTCCTTCGTTATGTGGTCTGTGCCTGTATTCCATTTTCCCCTGTAGTACACCTTGTTGTTTCTTGCCTTGTTATCTGCTCTTCCTCCTCTTGAAATGTCCCAACTTCTTACCTAACCTCATCCGTCACCAGTGTGAGTTTTGTCGCCTCGACAGCTGACCATCCACCTAAAACCCTTAAGAAACTGTAAGGTAATTATTTAACCCAGCATGTTTCCCATTCACTATCCTGCCTTCCCCTGTGGCTGAGCTCATGGACAGCAGGCAACACTTTTTATTTTTATTTTAATGTGGTTTTGTGTCCTGAGTTGCCAGCCCAAGCCTTTACATATAATAGGAGTTCAATGATTTATGAATGAAGGAAGTTTGAGGGTCTGTGCTTTGAATTAGGAGACAGTATAATTAGTTCAAATCTTTATTTATCTTGTGTGAGTATGTGTTTGGTAATGTGACACTATTAAAAAAACTATTGTATCTTGTGCAATGCTTTGTGTTAGAGATGGCAACGTGTTGTGACATGTCTTGGGAACAGGAACCATCTCACAGTATATTCTCTTCCATTATTTAAGTTGTGCATACATTCGACAAACATTCCTTTGACAGGTGAGAATTCTACCACTGAACCACCCGTGCGACACACATTCCTTTGGGCAGCTACTTTGTACCAGGCATAGGCAAGGCGTAAGAGCAAATAGTAATAATACCACCATAATAGTTCTAATGATTATGTAGCTTCTCTCTTTTTTTTTTCTTTTTTTGTATTTTTCTGAAGTGAGAAGCGGGGAGGCAGACAGGCAGACTCCCGCATGCGCCCGACCAGGACCCACCAGGCATGCCCACCAGGGGGCGATGCTCTGCCCGTCTGGGCCGTTGCTCCGATTTGTCCGGAGCCATTCTAGTGCCTAAGGCAGAGGCCATGGAGCCATCCTCAGTGCCTGGGCCAGCTTTGCTCCAATGGAGCCTTGGCTGCAAGAGGGGAAGAGAGTGACAGAGAGAAAGGAGAGAGGGAAGGGTAGAGAAGCAGATGGGCACTTCTCCTGTGTGCCCTGACCAGGAATCGAACCTAGGACTTCCACACACCAGGCCGACGCTCTACCTCTGAGCTAGCCGGCCAGGGCCTGTAGCTCCTCTCTTTTGCACCTAAGTTAGCTCATGAGATCAACCACCTCCTGAATATGAGTAAACAGAGGCTCATATTGGAAATTTCTTTTCTAAGGGAATGTAGCTAATAAGTGGGAAACCAGACTTGAACTAAGGTCTGCCTTATTCCTGAGCCCACTGCTCCTTTCAACTCCAGATGCCACCTCATAGGTACCAATTGTTGAATGCATTCTGTCTCTGAGGTGCTGAATATTCATTATTTTGATTTAATTCTCCTAATACTCTGCAAGGCATTATCTGTCCTCATTTCTGGAGAGGAAATGGGCTCAGAGAGTTTAAGTAACCTGTGCAACATCACATAAAACTTGTGACAAGTGGCAGAGCTGAGATACTCCTTCAGGTCTGCTTGGCTCCTATGCCCATTCTGTGTCCACTAGCACATGGCATGGTCCAGCCAGGGGCAAGAGGCTGTAAGGGGAATTGAAGGTCAGTGTTCTAAGTGCAGGAGTTAAATAACAAGGGCAAGGAGCCGCTGGTTCTTTTCATCAAGTGAGAGGCAGGGAGGTAGAAAGACAGACTCCTGCATGTGCCCCCCAACTGGGATCCACCTGGCACCCCCCCCCCCAATCTGGGGCTGATGTTCTGCCCATGTGGGGCCGCTACTCTGTTGCTAAGCAACTGAACTATTTGTGCCTGAGGCAAGGCCACGGAGCCATCCTCAGTGCCCCGGGCCGAGTTGTTCATTTGAGCCATGACTGTGGGAAGGGGAGAGAGAGAGAGAGAGAGAGAGAGAGAGAGAGAGAGAGAGAGAGAGAGAAGGGATGGGGGAGGGGTGGAGAAACATGGTTGCTTTTGTGTGCCCTGACCGGAAATTGAACCTGGGACTTCCACATGCCAGGCTGATGCCCTACTGCTGAGCCAACCAGCAGGGCAAGGAGCTGCTGGTTCAACAAGCAAGGAATGAAGATAGCTATTTAAGCTGTGTGCTCAAAATGTTCTGATCTTGCCAATACTATGCTAAGTCATTCATTCATTCATTCATCAAATATTGTTGAGCCTTTGTTTTGCTATACTAGTGGAAATTGATACAAACATGAGAAAGGCAAAATCATTTTTTAAAAACACACAGCTTTCCTAGGAGAAAGGGGTAGAGGATGAGACAGGGAACCAAATGGCCACAACAGGAATAAGCTACAGCAGAGCTCCTCACCCAGTCCTACTCACCAGGCATGGGAAGCAGACCAGCAGCTGCCCCTGGGTCTGCAAGGCCCCCAGGATCTCTCTGCCAACCTCTCTAACCTCCTATGTGAAGACACGTGCACCTGCTTTTGGTTCTCCAGGTTGCCAGCCAACTTTCTGCCATAGGGCCTTTGCCCCTGCTGTTCCCACAGCCCTATACACTCGCTGGTCTCTGCATTCAGGACCTAGCTCAGTGTCTCCTCCTCAGAGAGGCCTTCCTGACTGTCCTCCCGTTCACTCTGTCACGTTATCTAGTGCTCCCTTCACTCCTGGCACTAATCCTCATCTAAACATCAGTATATTTAGTGGTTAAGGGCATGAGATCTGGACCTAGGCAGCTTGGGTTCTGATCTCAGTTCTGACGTATTATTAGCTAAGTAATCTTGGGCAAGTTTTTTTTAACCCCTATGCATCTCAGTCTTCATGGCTTGAATAGCGCCTCACGTTTAGGGGGTATGTAAAAAGTCCAAAATAAGTGAACCACGTCATGCTCACTCATCCATCCAATACTTACTGTGCTTTAATACGCAGGGCTAGGACTACAACAGTGAATGAATGGGGCAGGCACAGCCTCCGTCCACAGGGAGCTTACTGCCTGTCTGGAGCACTGCTCTTGTTGACACAGATATGCATTTTTCTTGTAAACTTTTGCCTAGAAGTCATCTAAACTTTTCCTATTCATTCTAGTTTCTATCCTCCATGTGACCCACTTCCTGTGTTGGGGCTCCTAGTACCCACTCCTAGTGCGTTATTATGATTTGAGATGACACATCAGTCTGTGCATTTTAACTCCCACTTTGTTGCTTATAGTTGTGTCCCTTCCTTTACTGTTAGACTCTATTAGCGTTTCAGCCAATGAGGAAACTGTAGAAATTCACCAGGGAGACGTCAAAAGCAGGGTAATAGCTAAGAGGCCCGCCTCTTGGCTTCTTCATGCTCTGCCCTTATTGCTCAGAATGTTCCACAACTGGTTGAACCACCCCTTTCCCCAAGTCTGCCTACTTTCTTCTTGCCTACATTTTACTTCCTCTTGGAAGGAAGTCTTCCTTGACTTTCCAAGACAGAGGGGTCCTGAGTAGACCTTGTGCTCAGCCCTGTGGTCAGACATTATTCCACAGCAGGAGAACCGCCCACTGTCTGTCTCCCCCATTCATCTGCACGTGCCGTATGGCCTGACCCATCTCTTTTGTCTTATTCTCCATTGTATCCCAGCAATACCCTCTTACTGTTAACAAGTAGTGTTTTTGTGTACTTATTGAACTTAGGTAGAGGACAAGAACCAATAAAGTAGGTAAATTAGGAAATAATGATTTGTCCTGTGTTACAATTTTTGCAAGATTTCACTGAGTATGGAGTTAGGGTTATTGGTATTAAAAGAACCCCCATTCTTCAGTGGCTTAACATCCACCAATAACTTTCTTGATTATGTAATGGTCCTTGTAAGTGTTCAATTAACAACCTATCAAATCTTGTGGCTCCACTGTCCCTAATGTCCTTGGAGTCCCTGTGATTGGCTGGCAGGTGGGGAAAGAGAGAAAAAGAAGAGAATCTCTCCAGGGGTTTTCTTCTGGGTCACACTGGAAGTGGCACACGTCATTTCCCATCCAGGGACCCCAGCGCAGTTACATGGCCCCACAGACTGCTGGGGACCTGGGGAGCGCATCCTCGCTGTGTGCCCAGAAGGGAAGGGACCATGTTTTGGTGACACACAGCAATGTCTGGCCCTGGGAGTACCCCAGAGCCAGGTGGCCCCAGGAGTACCCCAGAGCCAGGTGGCCCCGGGAGTACCCCAGAGCCAGGTGGCCCCGGGAGTACCGCAGAGCCAGGTGGCCCCGGGAGTACAGCAGAGCCAGGTGGCCCCGGGAGTACCCCAGAGCCGGGTGGCCCCGGGAGTACCCCAGA
Organism: Saccopteryx leptura; assembly: GCF_036850995.1. NCBI lineage: Eukaryota > Metazoa > Chordata > Mammalia > Chiroptera > Emballonuridae > Saccopteryx > Saccopteryx leptura. Next base: position 36,337,966 of record NC_089507.1, read on the forward strand.
GCCAGGTGGCCCCGGGAGTACAGCAGAGCCGGGTGGCCCCGGGAGTACCCCAGAGCCAGGTGGCCCCGGGAGTACAGCAGAGCCAGGTGGCCCCGGGAGTACCCCAGAGCCAGGTGGCCCCGGGAGTACAGCAGAGCCGGGTGGCCCCGGGAGTACAGCAGAGCCGGGTGGCCCCGGGAGTACAGCAGAGCCGGGTGGCCCCGGGAGTACCCCAGAGCCAGGTGGCCCCGGGAGTACAGCAGAGCCGGGTGGCCCCGGGAGTACAGCAGAGCCGGGTGGCCCCGGGAGTACAGCAGAGCCGGGTGGCCCCGGGAGTACCCCAGAGCCGGGTGTCCCCGGGAGTACAGCAGAGCCAGGTGGCCCCGGGAGTACAGCAGAGCCAGGTGTCCCCGGGAGTACAGCAGAGCCGGGTGGCCCCGGGAGTACAGCAGAGCCGGGTGGCCCCGGGAGTACAGCAGAGCCAGGTGGCCCCGGGAGTACCCCAGAGCCGGGTGTCCCCGGGAGTACAGCAGAGCCAGGTGGCCCCGGGAGTACAGCAGAGCCAGGTGGCCCCGGGAGTACCCCAGAGCCGGGTGTCCCCGGGAGTACAGCAGAGCCGGGTGTCCCCGGGAGTACAGCAGAGCCAGGTGGCCCGGGAGTACAGCAGAGCCAGGTGGCCCCGGGAGTACCCCAGAGCCGGGTGGCCCCGGGAGTACAGCAGAGCCGGGTGGCCCCGGGAGTACAGCAGAGCCGGGTGGCCCCGGGAGTACCCCAGAGCCGGGTGTCCCCGGGAGTACAGCAGAGCCAGGTGGCCCCGGGAGTACAGCAGAGCCAGGTGTCCCCGGGAGTACAGCAGAGCCGGGTGTCCCCGGGAGTACAGCAGAGCCGGGTGGCCCCGGGAGTACAGCAGAGCCGGGTGGCCCCGGGAGTACCCCAGAGCCAGGTGGCCCCGGGAGTACAGCAGAGCCAGGTGGCCCCGGGAGTACAGCAGAGCCAGGTGTCCCCGGGAGTACAGCAGAGCCAGGTGGTCTCGGGAGTACAGCAGAGCCAGGTGGCCCCGGGAGTACAGCAGAGCCAGGTGTCCCCGGGAGTACAGCAGAGCCAGGTGGTCTCGGGAGGCCCCGGGAGTACCCCAGAGCCAGGTGGCCCCGGGAGTACAGCAGAGCCGGGTGGCCCCGGGAGTACAGCAGAGCCAGGTGGCCCCGGGAGTACCCCAGAGCCAGGTGGCCCCGGGAGTACAGCAGAGCCAGGTGTCCCCGGGAGTACCCCAGAGCCAGGTAACCCGGGAGTACAGCAGAGCCAGGTGGTCTCGGGAGGCCCCGGGAGTACCCCAGAGCCGGGTGGCCCCGGGAGTACAGCAGAGCCAGGTGGTCTCGGGAGGCCCCGGGAGTACCCCAGAGCCGGGTGGCCCCGGGAGTACAGCAGAGCCAGGTGGCCCCGGGAGTACCCCAGAGCCAGGTGGCCCCGGGAGTACAGCAGAGCCGGGTGGCCCCGGGAGTACAGCAGAGCCGGGTGGCCCCGGGAGTACAGCAGAGCCGGGTGGCCCCGGGAGTACCCCAGAGCCGGGTGTCCCCGGGAGTACAGCAGAGCCAGGTGTCCCCGGGAGTACAGCAGAGCCAGGTGTCCCCGGGAGTACAGCAGAGCCAGGTGTCCCCGGGAGTACCCCAGAGCCAGGTGGCCCCGGGAGTACCCCAGAGCCAGGTGGCCCCGGGAGTACAGCAGAGCCAGGTGGCCCCGGGAGTACAGCAGAGCCAGGTGTCCCCGGGAGTACAGCAGAGCCAGGTGGCCCCGGGAGTACAGCAGAGCCAGGTGGCCCCGGGAGTACAGCAGAGCCAGGTGGCCCCGGGAGTACAGCAGAGCCAGGTGGCCCCGGGAGTACCCCAGAGCCAGGTGGCCCCGGGAGTACAGCAGAGCCGGGTGGCCCCGGGAGTACAGCAGAGCCGGGTGTCCCCGGGAGTACAGCAGAGCCAGGTGGCCCCGGGAGTACAGCAGAGCCAGGTGGTCTCGGGAGGCCCCGGGAGTACCCCAGAGCCGGGTGGCCCCGGGAGTACCCCAGAGCCAGGTGGCCCCGGGAGTACAGCAGAGCCGGGTGGCCCCGGGAGTACAGCAGAGCCGGGTGGCCCCGGGAGTACAGCAGAGCCGGGTGGCCCCGGGAGTACCCCAGAGCCGGGTGTCCCCGGGAGTACAGCAGAGCCAGGTGTCCCCGGGAGTACAGCAGAGCCAGGTGTCCCCGGGAGTACAGCAGAGCCAGGTGTCCCCGGGAGTACCCCAGAGCCAGGTGGCCCCGGGAGTACCCCAGAGCCAGGTGGCCCCGGGAGTACAGCAGAGCCAGGTGGCCCCGGGAGTACAGCAGAGCCAGGTGTCCCCGGGAGTACAGCAGAGCCAGGTGGCCCCGGGAGTACAGCAGAGCCAGGTGGCCCCGGGAGTACAGCAGAGCCAGGTGGCCCCGGGAGTACAGCAGAGCCAGGTGGCCCCGGGAGTACAGCAGAGCCAGGTGTCCCCGGGAGTACAGCAGAGCCAGGTGTCCCCGGGAGTACAGCAGAGCCAGGTGGCCCCGGGAGTACAGCAGAGCCAGGTGGCCCCGGGAGTACCCCAGAGCCAGGTGGCCCCGGGAGTACCCCAGACCCGGGTGGCCCCGGGAGTACAGCAGAGCCAGGTGGCCCCGGGAGTACAGCAGAGCCAGGTGGCCCCGGGAGTACAGCAGAGCCAGGTGGCCCCGGGAGTACCCCAGAGCCAGGTGGCCCCGGGAGTACCCCAGAGCCAGGTAACCCGGGAGTACCCCAGAGCCAGGTGGCCCCGGGAGTACCCCAGAGCCAGGTGGCCCTGTTGTAAAGTGAAGTCCTTGTCAACCTGCAATGGGAGTAAAGAATTGCACTGATGTCCACCATTTTGGCTTTGCAGACAAACTCATGTGATCAAAATCTAAGTCTTTGCCTCGAACTCATTGAACAAGTTGCCAAGGTGCAGGGACAACTCTTTGGAATCCTCACTGTAACAGCTCAAGAAGGTGAGGATAGCCTGTGCCTTCCCATCCAGGCTTCCCCCTCCCCCCCTCTTTCCTTTCCTTCCCTTCCCTTCCCTTCCCTTCCCTTCCCTTCCCTTCCCTTCCCTTCCCTTCCCTTCCCTTCCCTTCCCTTCCCTTCCCTTCCCTTCCCTTCCCTTCCCTTCCCTTCCCTTTCCTTTCCTTTCTTCTTTTTCTTCTTTTCTCTGTGCTCTCTGAGTTGGTGTGGTTGAGTTTCTCTGGCTGACCTGGTTTGTGGATTCTTTTAGGAGGACATTATGATGGTGTGCAAGTCATCAAATCGCGTCTTCTGCCTTGGCTGGAGGCCTCCTTTACTGCGGCTTCCCTGGGAAAGCCTGTCGACAGCAAGGTCCCCTCTCTACAGGTAAGGATGTCAGAGGACTCCCCTCGACTGGCAGCATCCTGATCAGGCTCTGGGAACTCAAACATATGTAAGATATGGTTTGACTTCGAGAGGGGCTCAACTCTACTTATGGAATTGGGTCATAGGTATTAAAGGTGAGTTTCTATTTATAGTAGTGTGAGACAGAATGGATTGAATTTTCTCTTAAGATGGACCTGGATTCAAATCTCAGTTTGCCTTTTTACTAATGGTGTGAGCAGGCAAATCAACGAGCCTCAGCTTCCTCAGCTACAAAAAGGGCCTGGTCATGTTCTAGATTTAGGATATTGGTTCGCCTACATTAGGCATTAAATAGTAACTTTTAGCCCTGGCCGGTTGGCTCAGCGGTAGAGCGTCGGCCTAGCGTGCGGAGGACCCGGGTTCGATTCCCGGCCAGGGCACACAGGAGAAGCGCCCATTTGCTTCTCCACCCCTCTGCCGCGCTTTCCTCTCTGTCTCTCTCTTCCCCTCCCGCAGCCAAGGCTCCATTGGAGCAAAGATGGCCCGGGCGCTGGGGATGGCTCTGTGGCCTCTGCCCCAGGCGCTAGAGTGGCTCTGGTCGCAACATGGCGACGCCCAGGATGGGCAGAGCATCGCCCCCTGGTGGGCAGAGCATCACCCCTGGTGGGTGTGCCGGGTGGATCCCGGTCGGGCGCATGCGGGAGTCTGTCTGACTGTCTCTCCCTGTTTCCAGCTTCAGAAAAATGAAAAAAAAAAAAAAATAGTAACTTTTAAATGACAAAATAATCACCTAGAGAGTTAGGGTATGACAGGAGCTAAGAAGAAAAAGTGATTCTGAAAGAGTCAAATAAAATTAATTGGGAAATTTCATGCTGAGAAGAAAGCTCAATTCTGGTAGACTGACAAAGGGGGTCCTAATTTGTGGTTGATCTTGGTGGTTTCCATGGACAGGGTCAGTGTTTTAACAGTTGAAGACCAGACCGGAAACAACATATACCTTGCTTAAGGCATTGGCATTATTATATCTGGGTAAGGGAAATATTAGTGATCTTGATTTTAAATGTTTACACGGATCTCCATACATTTCCTTCTAAAATTAAAGCCTGTCGAGCAGGCTGTTCTAAGCCACGGGGCCTTATGGGGTAGTGGCTGAAGGATCCCTGCTGGAGATCACTGAACAGAATTCTTATCCTTCTTCTGTGGTCCTGGGTAGGTTGTCTAACCTTTTATGTCATAATGTCCTCATTTGCTAATTGGGGACAATGCTTTTGCTAGCCTGACAGGGTCATCGTGAGAATTAATGTGATAAACGTGAGAAACAACTTACATTTGGTACTTTATAGACTTACACACAATTTTTTTCTCTGTCGATTTTCATGATTCTTAGATTTTTACCCCCTCTGCATGTTATTCTCGGTATAGAGATATAGGAGGATATTTAAATGTCTTTTTTTTTTTATTTAATTTAATTTATTTATTTTTTTAAATTTTTTTATTTTTTTTATTTTTATTTTTTTTTTGTATTTTTCTGAAGCTGGAAACGGGGAGAGACAGTCAGACAGACTCCCGCATGTGCTCGACCGGGATCCACCCAGAATGCCCACCAGGGGGCGACGCTCTGCCCACCAGGGGACGATGCTCTGCCCCTCCGGGGCGTCGCTCTGTTGCAACCAGAGCCACTCTAGCACCTGGGGCAGAGGCCAAGGAGCCATCTTTGCTCCAGTGGAGCCTCGGCTGTGGGAGGGGAAGAGAGAGACAGAGAGGAAGGAGAGGGGGAGGGGTGGAGAAGCAGATGGGCGCCTCTCCTGTGTGCCCTGGTTGGGAATCGAACCCGGGACTTCTGCACGCCAGGCTGACACTCTACCACTGAGCCAACCAGCCAGGGCCTAATTTTATTTTTTTGTACTTTTCCAAAACCAAAAGCCGGAGGCAGTCAGACAGACTCCCACATGCGCCTGACCGGGATCCACCTGGCATGCCCACCAGGGGGCGATGCTCTGCCCATCTGGGGCGTTGCTAGTTTGCCATTCTAGCGCCTGAGGTGGAGGTCATGGAGGCGTCCTCAGCACCCGGGCCAACTTTGCTCCAATGGAACCTTGGCTGCGGGAGGGGAAGAGAGAGATAGAGAGAAAAGAGAGGGGGAAAGGTGGAGAAACAGATGGGGGCTTCTCCTGTGTGCCCTGGCTGGGAATCGAACCCAGGACTTCCACATGCTGGGCTGACGCTCTACTGCTGAGCCAACCAGCCAGGCCTAAATGTCTTTTTTTTTTTAATTGAGGTACAATTTACCTATAGTGACATCCATAGGTTGATGCACCTGGGGCAGAGGCCAAGGAGCCATCTTTGCTCCAGTGGAGCCTCGACTGTGGGAGGGGAAGAGAGAGACAGAGAGGAAGGAGAGGGGGAGGGGTGGAGAAATGTGTATATCTGTGTAACTCAGACTCCTACTAAGATATAAAACATTTCCATCACTCCAGAACATTCCCATGTCACTTCCCAGGTACATCCCTCCACCCCCAGGGCAAGCACTCTTCTGATTTTATCATTGCAGATTAATTTTGTCTTCACTAGGACTTCCCATAAATGGGACTGTCCCTTATGTGCTATTCTGTGCTTGACTTCCTTTGCTCAACATGCTATTTGTGCAACATGTCTATGGTTTCATGTATTCAGACTATTTTTTTGATGTGTGTATCTTTCCAGGACACCTTTGATAGGGAGAGACAGAAAGAGTTTGGCGTTCGGGATCGACAGCTAGACTCGGAGCTGAACTCAACTCGTAGTCAACTCAACCAGGTTCAAGACGAGTAAGAGGAATGCAAGTTATCTTTTTCCAAAAAGAGTTGTTTGTTCTTTATTTAATTTTTAATTTTGAAAGGCGAATCATGTAAAGTGATTTGCTAATAAGTAATGTGTGTGTGTGTATGTGTGTGTGTGTGTGTGTGTGTGTGTGTATGAGAGAGAGTTGGGAGTCAGTGGCTTTGAATTTGGGGCCAGGATTTTCCTTGTACGTCGTTATGATCCCTAAGACTCTGGACCCCTTGGCCCCATTCCTGGGCCTACTTTTCCTGAGGTCCATTATTAACCCATATTTATAAACAGTAGAAATGTTACCTGAAGATCTGTTTTTCGGGAGGAGAATTGGAAGGTGTGGCGGGAGAGGGTTAGGAGGGTGAGAGCAGAAGCAAACTGGAGCAGGCTGCGTGTCCCTGTCAGGTGTACTCATCTGGGGCTTGAGACTGAGAGCGCAGGTTCTGTAAATGACGAACCATTCCAGATTCTGGGATAACGATCAGATAGAAAAGTGTATTTAAAAAAAGTTAAGCAGTGTAAGGAAGCGACAGACATGAGATGCCTGCTGTGTACAAAACCAGGGCAGGCAAGCTCCAGGAATCACTTCAAAGAAAATTGCCAAATTTGGGTTTTTCTAAGGAGGACAGGTATACGTATATGAACTTGCATTCAGCATACCTAACAAAAACCCTTCAATCAATAAGATGTTTCTCCTCCCAAGCATTGATCCATTGCTGACATGTCTGAGACAGCAAGGAATTCTTTTTTAAACTAGTTCAGGCTTGTGATAGACTAGGGTGTGGCATTCTGCCTTTTTCTCTGATGATGATTTCTTTCTAAGGAAAACATCTCTACTGATTTAGTTTTGCCTGAAAGGAAAATACAGATACCTTTTGCAAAATGCATACAACAAACAAGTGTATAGAGAAATCACTTGGTACCTCGTCCTTGTTAATATTTTGGGCTGTTTTACTCCAGACCTTCTCCATTGTGTGCACCTGACCTCCGCACACCCCCATTCATGTTTCCGATCATACCCATCATCAAAGAGCGGTTTTATACCTGCCACAGAATTTACAAATGTAAGGTACAAAAAGCATAATTCCTCTAATTTTACAACTTATTTCAACCAGTGTCAGTTGATTTGGAGTGGGGTGAAGAAGATCCTTAAATTTACCACGTCTTTTCTGGTTTATTGTAGTTCCTTTTGTGAAAATATTCAGTTAATTCCAAGTACAGACTTTCACTAGGGGCTGTGTTTGTCCTTTCAAGGGATCTCATTGCCCTCCGTCTTCTCAGACTGATGTCTGGGGGTAGCGGGATGCTCGCCTGCTCTCCTGGTGTGGGAGGAGAGGGGCTCTGGTCTTGTTGGCCTCGGTTCCATCCGGTACTGAGGTCTTGTGCTGAGTTCTGACTGTCTGGTGAGGTCTCCTGGGGCATTTATTGGCCACTGCTGCTGATGACCGAGTCTCTTGATTTGTCCTTTTTTGCTTCAAGATGTTGCCAATAGGGGCCAGGAATTCCCACCTCCCCTCTCTCTTGTCACTGTGGCTCTGTAGTTAGCTGTAAAGGGCACCACGGACTGAGAAACTGTGACTGCATGCACTTTTAAAACTTCTTATTAGAAAGTAATTTTAAATACAGAAAAGTTGCAAGAAGATTACCAAGAACACCCGCACGCCCTTTCATATACCTTTTGCCTCATTTGCCTGATCATCTGCTTGCGTGTGTTCTCTTTTTCTATACGCCTCCCTACCCCTCGCATCCATTTGAAAGTTGCACGCAGGAAGGTATTGTTGCTTTTCTCTGAATTTCCTAGTTTAATTTTTTTGAATTTCCTAGTTCTGTTTTGTTTTATTATGAACCCACCTATGGTTCCTATTTTATTTTTATTTAAGGCATCACACATGACAGAGGCTGTTCCCCACCTTCTGTGGTAGCCAGCTCTCTCCTCCCTCTCTTAATCTGCCCACCTGTCTCTAAAACCAGTGTGCCACTTGCTGTGGGATGAGTGACCCACCCAGGGAGATTCCCATGTCTATTTTTTTTTTTTTTTTGCATTTTTCTGAAGCTGGAAACGGGGAGGCAGTCAGTCAGACTCCCGCATGCGCCCGACCGGGATCCACCTGTCATGCCCACCAGGGGGCGATGCTCTGCCCCTCTGGGGCATCACTCTGTTGCATCCAGAGTCACTCTAGCGCCTGAGGCAGAGGCCATGGAGCCATCCTCAGCGCCTGGGCCATCTTTGCTCCAATGGAACCTCGGCTGCAGGAGGGGAAGAGAGAGACAGAGAAGATGGAGAGGAGGAGGGGTGGAGAAGCAGATGGGTGCTTCTCCTGTGTGCTCTGGCCAGGAATCGAACTCGGGACTCCTGCACGCCAGGCTGACGCTCTACCACTGAGCCAACCGGCCAGGGCTCCCATGTCTAATTTTGTGGAGACCAGCTTGGTTGTGACTCAGTTCCAAAGGTGCAAATTCCAACACGTGCTGAATGGGGACAGGTCTGCCCAGTTCTGATGAACTCTAGACAAAGCTTGACTGCTCAATGTTATTCCTGGGCTCTGGTTAGGAATCCCACTTTCCGCATGTCCTATGCTTCCTAAGTACCTCCCCCACACCTTTTTTCTGTCTACTGTATTACTGTTGCCTTGGTTCAAGCTTCGGATACCTCTGGCCTCAGCTCATTGCCTTCCTCCTGGTTTCCCTGTTTCCATTCTTGCTCTACTACAGGCCATTTCACACATAGAAAGCACTGATATATTTTTACTGTACTAAGTCATTGCCTGCTTAAAAGCTGTGAGTGGGCTTCCCAGGGTTCTCACGGCGCTGCCTGATCGGACCCTACCTCTTGCTTCACCCTCATCTCATGCCAGACTCCCCTCACCCAGTCTGCTGTCTGCTTCCTCTTCACTTTAAGCCTTTGCCTGTGCTGCTTCAGAAACACGGAGGTCTCCCGCTGGCCCTTGCATGGCTGGCATTTAATTGTCCTTCACGCCTCAGCTTCAATAGTACTTTCTCAGAGTCTGCTTGTGACTACTAGTCTTTCTTCTTCTCCTTAAATTTCTCTTTCACAATGATCTAAGAATATCACTTTCCACAATTTGGAACCCTTAAACATTGTTTGCATATTTGTGATCTGGTGGACTGGGCTTACTGTTGTCTACTGATGTTTTGACACTGTTGTATCTTTAGCACCCAGCATTATGCCTGGCACATAATAAATTCTCAGAAATCGGTCAATGAATACATAAATCCATAACAAAAAGATTTAAATAGATGTTCATCTCCTTAAAGCAATTCTTGGCACATGAATACACCTCCTTTTCTTCTCTCTGAATGTCATCCAAGGGTACCACATTAGCATGCATGTTATGTGTATATGTGCTCACATGTGTGTGCCACGTTTTCAGAGGGAAAAAAGTCCTTTATTCCTGTTCATGCTCTTTCATTTCTTAGTTTGTTTTGTTCTTTTAATTTTCTGCAGTTTTCTCTTGATAAAATGTTCCTTTTCTCATATATTGATATATATTTTAAAACCTATAATATATTCACATTTGAATTAGACCACAACAATTTCCTCTCAACCTCCAGTAGGCCTATTGGGAAGTTATTACTACTATGGCTTTGCTTTAGATTTTAGACATTTTGTTCATTCATTTTTTAGGTTTTTATTGTAAAAAGATATATACTATGTGACAGGCACTGCTTTAGGTGCTGGGGATAATAAGCTGAATAAAATAATCTCTTTTTCCCCAAATACTTCACAGTGTGTTTGTAAGGCTATTGTAAATGTGCAGTTAGTGGTGGAGGAGCTCAGGAGAAGGGGAGACAGACTTCGCTTGAGAGAGTCAAGGCTGGCCTGTGAGTGGCACCTGAAGGATGAGGATGGCTGGTGTGGGTTTAGATAACAGTTGCTCTCTCTCAGCCTCAGGACCACTGTGTAAAAGCCTGGATGTCCCAGGGAACTGGGCTCAGCTAAATCAAGAAACCTTTGCCAACCCATGGTCTCTCACTGTCCTGGGACCACTTCATTGAGAACCGTTGGTCTTCGACCATCATCATCCAGCACATGCCCATTTCCTTTTGAATTTACACTTAAAGAAATAGTATCATTTACTATGGTTTGTTTACAATGGAGAGATTCATTAAAACAACAGTGACTGAGGCTCTGCAGAAAAACAGGAAACTCGTGTTTAATAAGAGATGGAAGTCACAGGCAGGAAGACACGAAATACTTGGTAGTCAAGTGTAATTGTGGAGGACTTTATAGATGGGGAAATAATTTTTTTAAAATATATTTAGGAAGTCTAGGAAAATTAAGTCAAGTTCAATTTACTATGCAAAGTAATCAGAATAGATAGGAGTGTAGTTCAGAAAAATGAAGATTTTTATAGAGCAAGGCTCTCTGGGGACCTGATATAATTAGAGCAGATGCATGAAGAGGGTGAAAAGAAGGAATTGAACAAATTTCTTTGTCCTTTACATTTTAATATTAATTATTATGTACTTATATAGTCTTCTAGGGGGTAGTGGCTTCATAATATCTGTGTTTGACATTGAAAAAGGATGCTAGCATGTTTTTGCATATAAATGCACCATAATATTTGCAATATCATCTGATTAAATGCAGATGTCTTATAATTTGATCTTGTTTATGTCGAATTTATATCATATGCCAAAAGTTCCCTAGAGAGAATCTTATGCCTTGATTTAGAAAGTCTGCCAATTTTGGAAAATCTGTCTTTAGTTACTGATTTTTCTTACAGTCTGGCTGAAACTCCAAAGACTCTTGAAGAAACCAAGAACAGATCGGCCATATCCCTTTTGGCTGCAGAGGAGGAAATAAATCAGCTAAGAAAGCAGTAAGGAAAAAAAAATGACAGGATTAATGCAGCCTGCTGATTAATCTTTGAATTTAGCTTTTTGGTGTTCCATTACGACATGAAAGAATCTGTTTGAAATCAAAGAGGAAAGAGAACGATATTTTTATTAGTGTTTTATATATTTTTCTTACTACAAAAACATTACCTATCTACTAGAGAGAATTTTCAAAGTACAATATAGCATACAGGAAAGTAAAAACCCCTCTCATAATTCCAGAACCAGTTCTGTTACCATTGGACATGTCTTCCAAGTCATACTTTGAAAATAGATTTAAGGCTACAAAATAAGAATAAGCTTACAATTTAGGATCCCAGTTTTTCCCACTTAACATTGTTTTTCTATTACTAATGAAAAATAACTCACTGCAGAACTTAGTTTTGAATAAGTGCATCATGTCTTGTCAGTTGGGTATTTTTCTAATATTGACTATTTACTTTGATACCAGTTTTCAACATTTGAAATAATGTTAAATGATGATTTCTGTGGCAAATATTAATTTAAATTTCAGATGATTCTCTAAAGTTAAATTTCTAGAAGAGGCAAAAATAAACACTGATCCTTAAAATGATACCTTCCTTGATTTTCATTTTGATATTTTCCTTCCAAAAAGAGCAAGTGGAAATTGTATTAAAATATAATTTTTTGTATTAAGTTTATAGTAACATATATATAAATATGATTATGTATGAATATATATATATATATGAATATCTATTGTCTTCAGTCATGTTCTAATTGTTTTGATTTCTTCAGAAATACCACTAAATTTTAGCTTGGAGCACCGTTCTCTTTTCCACTTCTATCTCCTCTCTCATCATTTTAATCTCTTATTCCTGTTTGACAGACCTTCTCACATGCACTGATCAGATTACCCAGTGATTCTGTTCTTCACTATTTCTAGAGCAGTTTTTAATTCTGCTGTCGCATGTTTGGCTTCTCTGCATCCATCCCAGTCTTACCCCTTACCTTTTTGTCTCACCCAGTGTCATTTTCCTCACAGCATGTCTTCTTATGGATTTGCTCCTGTCTTATGATGGCCAGGCCTCTGTACCTTTATGAGTATGCCAACTTTATTGCTAAAGCCTCATTTGTTACTGTAATACATTATGTTCATAGGTCCGCACTTCCACCTAGTATCGTGGATGTTATTCAGTTTCCATGGTAGTTTCTCTCCATAATCCTTCTTCAGAGATAGTATCTTTGCCCAGCTTCCAGACTAGGTTTTTTGAGGTCAGATGCTCCTGGAATTCTGTGCAGTTAGTATTGGTCCAACCTAGAACAATGTGACTATAAGCCCACTCTGCTTTTGCTAGAGGATCTGCCTATGTATCTTCAGGAGAACTGTTCCAATGCAAGTTGCACACATGGAGTGGCCCCCTGACCCTGGCAAGTCTACTCTTCGCTGATCTGTGTTTGTTCCTATGTACTTCCATTAGAGGTTTCCAAAGCAATGATGCCATACGATGTAGAGTAGCCTCTGTTTTAATGCCGATTATTGCTTATTTACCTTTTCTTCTTCCCTCCCTCCCTCCCTCCCTCTCTTTTCTTTCTTTACTTAAAAACAAAACATTTTTTTTTTTTCTGTTCAGGCTTAAATCTCTTCAAGCCCAGGAGGAATCCCGCCACAAAAGCACAGCGCGTAGAAGCTCTCCGCGTCGGATCCCGGAGCAGCGCCCTGCTGAGAGCAGAGGCTTAATGCAGCGGACCTTGGAGCAGAGGCGACCGGACTATAGCAGCTCCAGCAAGCGCAGCTCTGACAGGTCTGATGCAGAAGTGATATCCGATTATGAAAAGCAGGTCCGGACGCTGAAGGACGAGATCGCTCTTCTGTCTGCTGAAAAATCTGCACTCCAAGGAAGGTCTGATATATTCTCACACATCTTTTCATTTAAGTTCCTTGTGTTAGTTATAAAAATATGGCTTGGGGGGGGGGGTGAAGTAAAATGACGCCCTGGAACACCCCCCCAAAACCCAACAATATGGCAAGTATGGGAAGCTCTGAATTGTAAAGGGTTTTCTCTGACTGCATGCACCCTACCCTTCCAGAGAGAGAAGCCACCTCCTGGCTGGCCAATGCTTGAGCACTAATTGATTTTAGGCTGACATGGAAACTTAAGGAATGAAACAGAGGTATGAGAAAGGGAAATTCTTTGGCTCAAAACAAGATTTGAGGGGGCCAGTAAAGGCAAGAGTTGGTACACATATTGAAAGAATGTTTCATTATATGAGGGTCTTGTTTACTTTCCTTTTTCTTTCTTTCTTTAAAATTTTTTTTTCTTAAGTGAGAAGCAGGGAGGCAGAGACAGATTCCCATATGTGCCCCCACTGGGATCCACCCGGCAAGCCCCCTATGGGGCAATGCTCTGCTCATCTGGGGCCATTGCTTGGTTGCTCAGCAACTAAGCTATTTTATTGCTTGAAGCAAGGCCATCAAGCCATCCTCAGCACCTGGGGCCAATATGCTCCATCGGAGCCATGACTACGGGAGGGGAAGTGAGATCTAGACAGAAAGCAATGGGAGAGGGGTGGAGAAGCAGATGGGCGCTTCTCCTGTGTGCTCTGACTGGGAATTGAACCTGGGACATCGACACACTGGCTGATGTTCTACTGCTGAGCCAACTTGTCAGGACCCAGTCTTATTTTCTTAAGGCCTAAGAGTCCTTTCTCCAGGATGACCAACTGTCATTTTACTGTAAGGTATTTCCTTTCTCTGGCTTTGTTTGATGAAGGTATAGGTTAGCATTCTTGTAATATCCCTTTCTACTGTGGACAACATTAAGACCGGTCATGCAGACAATGTTGAGTGAAGGCAAAGTAGGATGTTTCTCTTTGGAGTCATTGCATTTTCCTTGTTCTCTCTAAATACCTCCCCTCCCTCAGCCTGATAACAAGCCCTTATTCAAGTTATTAAAGCCACCCCGATGCCTGGTCCTCATTCCCCTAAATGTCACCTTAGCCTTTCATTTTTAAGAATCACTTCAGTGTTGTGCTGCTGCTGGCTTGTCCCAGCTCCTAAGAATGTATTCCGTGCATTTCTGACCAACTCCAACTTCAGTGACTTTGCACTGATAGCTTGAAATTGGCCAAGGTTGTAGTATTTGTTGCACCATGGAAATTGACATATACTATTAATGAGGGCTCTCCCCCTCTCTTCAGAGTCCACTTTACACTACTTTTTGTCCCATGGTTTCTTCTTCGAAACTTCCTTTTGTGGGGTGAGGCATTGCCTTTGGGCTAGCTAATCTGATCATTTTTGTTGTACTTGGTATCCATAAACATTTTACTGATTTGGTTCTTTCCACTTTGCCAAGTACTTCCACATATATTCGTTCACCTGATTTTCCAGCCCCAACCCCCCGCCCCTAAATAGAGCAGACAAGATGTAGGTGAAAACTGCAGCTCTGGAGAAGAGAAACGATTGGCACTGTTCCTGCCGCTATGATGTAGTGGGGCTGGGACTACAGCGCAGACAACCTTTCCCATCGTCCTGTGTTCATCTCATCTTCCACCACAAGGCTCCCCGAGGCTGGGGAGGTGCAATAAAGAAAATCTGACTTCTTTAACTCTGGCTCTTACCAGCTGGTCGTACCCCAGGACAGCCAATAAGCGTTTCTGAGCTCCAAGTTCCTCATCTGTAAAACACCTGACAGTCAGTGCTGGACTCACAGGGCTGCTTGAAGGATAAATGGGGTGCTCAGTGAGTCAGAGTGCTTTATCACGTCTGATCCACCATGCAAATAGAGAGTCTTGTTTCACGGTTGTGGTCACATTTGAGACCTTGCGGCGACGCAGGGCCTTTGGCAGGCCTAGTGGGGAGGCCATGGAGGCAGCTGCTTTCGGGGCCTGCAGGGGCCCATGGCTCTTGAGTATCATCTGCAGTTCATGTGGGGAGAAGCTGAGCCCAGGAAGGACAGGGAAGTGAATCAAGGTGCTTCCATGCTGATTCTTGCTTACCAATAGGTCCACCAGGAGCCGGTCTCCTAGCCCTGCCCTTCGCAGCCGCAGCCGCAGCCACAGCCCCCACCGCAGCCCCCACCGCAGCCCCCACCGCAGCCGCAGCCGCAGCCGCAGCCGCAGCCGTAGCCGCAGTCACAGCCGCAGCCAGAGCCACAGCCGCAACCACAGCCCCTCCACCGCAATGGTGAAGATCAGGACCCCGTCCCCGAATCGCGCCAAACTGTCCAGTGTGGCGCGCAAGGCGGCGCTCTTGTCCCGGTTCAGCGATGCCTACTCCCAGGCCCGCCTGGATGTGCAGTGCCTGCTGCGGCAATGCATCGACAAAGCCGAGACCGTGCAGCGGATCATCTACATCGCCACCGTGGTATGTGACCCTCGGGCTGCGCTCTAGAGATCTGTGGGCGCGGCCGGGAGACAGCAGTTTGGTAAACTAAACAGTACAGCTTAAAAAAACTGGTAGATCTGGGGTCCCTGCAAGAGGGTGAGATTTCCATGCTTGTCCTCCCTCCCTCTCATCCTTTCCTCATTCCATTGCAGGTATTTGAGATGAATCGTTTGTCACAATCAATAACTATTCTTATGTATTAATATTGCTATTGGCCAGACATTTGTAGAAATGGGTATATATTTAGTTGATTTACACAGAAGCTTATAAATGGGCATGGATACACCAGTGGATATGTTATTGCTAATGGCTATCATTTGATTGATTTCCTTCCATTATTAGAAAAATCAGTAGTAGTTACTGAAACTGCTGTCATATCAGCTACTTGAATATAGCAGATTAAAAAGTGCTCATATGTAATCCTTAAAGCAAGTGGAGTTATTTCTTTGGTACCATATTGAGACCTGAGTCCATTATGAGAACAGCCATATATATATATGGTCTACCGGAAAATTCTGTCCATTTTTGGAATAAAACAAAATACAAATTTTTCTTACCGTCAATAAACTTTATTAAATAATATAATTGCCATTATTATTAATGATTTCTTGCCAGCGTGAGGGCAATTTGTATATCCCATTTTTGAAAAATGTTTTATCTTTTGATGCAAAAAATTGAACCAGTGCTTGTTTGATATCTTCTTCATTTTTGAATTTTTTGCCCTTCAAAAAATTTTGTAAGGACAAAAACAAGTGATAGTCGGAGGGTGCTAAGTCCGGGGAATATGGTGGATGCAACAGACATGCTTCTGTAGCATTTCTTCCTTGTTGAAATTCGTAAAAATTACAGTGGCGTAAATGAACTTTATCAGTAGCCATGGGTATACTATCGCTTCACACATAAGACTAACGTGAATCAACTTTGTTTTAGTTAATTTGCTATGTCTGTATGTATACATTAAGTGATAAAAATAGAGAGGCACATATACACCAAATAAACATGTGCTTACGTGTTGAAACTTGTTGTGATAGAAATGGACAGAACTTTCTGGTAGACCTTATATATAAAATTTGAGAGGAGGGGAGATAGAGAGACAGACTTTCTACATGCACCCCGACAGGCACCTGGAAACCCCTGTCTTGGGCTGATGCTCTGCCCATGTAAGGCTGATGGTCTCAATGGAACTATTTTTAGTGCCTGAGACAGAGGCTCCACAGAGCCATCCTCAGCGCCCAGGGCCAATGTGCTTGAATCAATTGAGCCATGACTGTAGGAGGGGAAGAGAAAGAGAGAGAGAGAGAGAGAGAGAGAAGAGGAAGGAGAGAGGTGGAGAAGCAGATGGTGACTTCTCCTGTGTGCCCTGACTGCAAATCGGACCCAGGACATCCACATGCTGGGTTGATGCTCTACCACTGAGCCAAACAGCCAGGGCCAAAGCTGAATATTAAATAAAACAGGACATTGGTATGAGAGCAGAATTTTCAGACTCTATTCAACTCTATATCCTGTATTTATTAACTTATGTCAGGGGTCAGCAGACTAGGAGCTGTGGGCCCTATCTGGCAGAGAACTATATTTCTACAAAAAATACTACCTGAGAGCTAAGATTATAAAAATAGTTTTACATTTTTAAAGGGTTGTAAAAAATGTGACAGAGAAATATATGACAGCAAAGCTAAAATGTATATTGTCTGGCTCTTTACAGAAAAAAGTTTGCCAGTCCCTGGTTTGAGAATCATTTACTGAGCTCAATAAAGTTCTGTAAGCACAGAGGTGATGTTCTTCATGCACAACTAAGTTTTCCCAGTGCTGACTACATAATAAGCATTTAAAAAATATTTGTTGAAATACTATATGTCAGGAAAAATGTCCAACACTTGATATGTGTCTATGCATAACAAACACTAAATTGGTAACTTTCTCTTATTTCTTGACCAGTAATATGATGTTACTGTGGGATCAGAGAATCAGCTAACACTTTCCAAGTAGTTATGTTACCACAGATGATTTATTTCCTTGAATTTCTGTACTGTCCTACATTCCATATTACCAGAAAGATGGTCCACTGTCTTAAAATTAGTGAGTGTGGATAATCATATATGTAATTATGTACCTTTCAAAATTGAGACTCAGGAGGTCCTCGGGTTATGACATAGTTCTGTTCCTATGAGTGACATAACCTGAATTTTGGTGTAAGTTGAAAAACATCCTAGCCTAAGTCACTTACCTATCCTAACACAGTTGTCAAATCATAATCTAGAACATAAAAACACAACTAAGCCACAAAAAAAGGAAAATAATATACTGTATTATATGTCTTACTGTGTATTCTTCTGCTGCGTGCAACCAAACTAGTTCGCCCATGAAGTCTGTAAGTACCACGCTAATGGCGTAAGTCGAAACACTCATGTCTCATTTTTTAAAAGTTTTTATGGAAGTGAGCATCATAAACTCAAAATGTTTTATGTCGAGACTGACGTAACCCGAGGACTCCATATATTTGTGTGTATGTAAATATATATACACACTGTGTTTGGTTATGAGAAGACCCATGTGATGTTGAATTTTTGATAGGCATTATTTCCTCATTCCTTGCTTTGGACTTCTTTGTCCTCCTCCTCTTACCAAATAAATTTGCTGCAATTTTTATTGCAGGAGGCATTCCATGTAGCTAAAATGGCATTCAGACATTTCAAGATCCGTGTGAGGAAATCGTTGTCACCATCTTATGTGGCGTCAAAGGACTTTGAGGATGCCGTCTCGGATTATATCATTTGTCACCTTGATCTATATGATTCTGAAAGCAGTGTCAACGTAAGTGGTGGGTCTCTTCTTGGGGCTGGTTTGCTACGAATGAGGTTTACACAGAATACCAGTAACTCAGAAACCCATTCAATTCTTCTGTGGAATGGCAGAGCAGAAACAAGCAGCATCCAATGTACTTTGTAGAACCAGTCAATATTCACTGTTTCTTTCTTAGACATCGTATGGAGAAAAGTATTCTGAGCTTAATAGTTCTACTCTTTAGATCAGCGATTTTCAACCAGTGTGTCGCAGCACACTGGTGTACTACGAGAATTTTTAAAACATGCAATACCTGACTATTTAGTCAGGGCACTGACCTCTTTTCCCTTAGATTGTCAAATAAAAAAATGACAACAGCCAACGCAATAATAGCTGTCTGGTGTGAATGATCAAAATTATACCTATATTTTTTTGTCAGATGAACAAAAAATATAACATTTTTTGGTGTGCTAATGAATTTTAGTAATTAGTTTATGTGTGCCATGAGATGAAAAAGATTGAAAATTGCTGCTGTAGATGGGCCCTTAAGATTAGAAGATAGAACATCATAGTTCCTAAGACTTTAGAAAAGAGAGGTATGGATTTGCACCATACCTCTGCCACTTACCAGCTGTGTGACCTTGCACATTTACTTAACCACTCTGTGCTTTAGGTTTCTAATCTTTAAATAAGAACAACAATAGTCACGACCCCATAGAGTTCATGAGAGGATTAAATGAAAGAAAGCAGGTCATTTTCTTAACACAAGACTTGGCACATACTGAACTCTCCATAAAAGCAAGCAGTTATAATTGTTATTATTATAAATTGTGAACAAGTCAAGAATTCTGTGTTGGCACATTATATAACTTGCCCAGAATAAAAAACCCCAGAAAGAATAAATAAAAGCTTCTAAGGGGTTTTTAAAATTTATTTAAAAACATTATTTTAGGATTCTCTTGGCCTTTGGTATGTCATTTGTACCCTGCCACCTGTCCTCCTTCCCTACGAGTGACGCTCCCTCCCTTTAGCACATACATTCCGTTTTTAGTTTGACTCGCTTCCATTCATGTTTTCTTTTCCCACCTCTGTCAGTCATAATGTCCTTAGGACTGTCACAGTTTCTGGTCACAGCTTGGTAAAAGGTGATGCTGTCTTTTTGTTTTTCAGGATGTGATCCGAGCCATGAATGTCAATCCCAAGATTTCATTCCCTCCAGAAGTCGATTTTTGCCTCCTCAGTAACTTCATCCGGGAGATATGTTGCATTGCCTTTGCGATGCAGACTTTAGAGCCACCCTTAGATATTGCGTTTGGAGCCGATGGAGAAATTTTTAATGATTCCAAGTAAGAGACCTAGAGGAGGGAGCTAAGGGATATATATAAATAAGTGATCTTGTCTATTTCCTGGGAAAAACTTAGGGAAAAGATCGCTGGGTGGGGAAATCAACAGATCCTGCCTGCCGTCCAGGCCCTGCCAGATGTGATTCAGAGGGGACGATATGATTTTTGTTGATCATGTTGGTCTTGGGAAGATCTAATAAGTACCGGGAAGAACTAATAAGTGCATGGAACCTCTCTGGAACATTTTAAAAGAAAGGTGCTATATAGATACAAACATGTATTACTTACTTTTCATTGTCTAAAAATTTTTTATTGCAGTATAATCAACATATAACTTTATATTACTTTTAGAAGTACAACATCATGATGCAATATATTTGTATATGTTGTAAAATGATCACCACTATAAGTTTAGTTACCATCCATCACCATACATAGTTATAAAATTATTTTCTTGTTCTGAGAACTTTTAAGATCTAACATTGTAACAACTGTCAAATGTACAATATAGTATTATTAACTACAGTTACCATACTGTACATTAAATCTCCTGACTTATTAATTATAACCGTAAGTTTGTATTTTTTGACGTCCTTAACTCATTTGCCTGCCCCCATGCCTCTGGTAACCACCAATCTATTTTTTGTGTTTATGAACTTGGATTTTGTTTGTTTGCTTGTGTTTTAGATTCCACATATAAGTGAGATCATATGGTATTTGTCTTTCTTTGTCTGTCTTGTAACTTTTAGCATAATGCCCTTAAGTTCCATCCATGTTGTTGCAAATGGCAAGATTTCATTCATTTTAAGGTTGAGTAATATTCCACTGTATGTGTGTATCATATGTTCTTTATCCATTCATCCATCAGTGGACACTTAGGCTGTTTCCAAACCTTTGCTATTGTAAATAATGCTGAAATGTACATGGGCATGGATCTATATTTTCAAATTTGTGTTTTTGTTTTCTTTAGATAAATACCCAGAAGTGAAACTGCTGAATCGTATGATAGTTCTATTTTTAATTTTTTGAGGTACCTCCTACTGTTTTCCATAGTGGCTGCACAATTTAACATCCTTACCAACAGTATGCAAGACTTCCCTTGTCATTACATCCTCACCAACACTTGTTTCATGTCTTTTTTATAATAGCCATTCTAACAGGTGTGAGGTGATATCTCATTGTGGTTTTGACTTGCAATTCACTGGATTATTAATGATGTTGAGCCTTTTCATGTACCTGTTGACCATCTGTATGGGAAAATATCTATTCAGATTCTTTGCCAATTTTTAAACCAGATTTTTTTTTTTGCTTTTATTGGTTTTTATCACATTATTTAGGCCAGGTTTCTCAAAGTATGGTGTATAGGTCACCTGCATCAAAATTGCACAAAATATTTGTTAAAAAATGTAGGTCTGGGACTGGGTTTTTGGAATTTGTAATCTAATAAGTCCCCCAATATTCTTTATGTATGCTAACATTTGAAAAGGAATGCTCTAGAATCTTTTATCTAGGACCATTAGATTTCTACCAAGTGTTATATGATATACATTTCCTTTATAAATTAAAAGAATTTAAACGAATTTGGAACATTTTATTCTAACTTTATGAGATCTTATGATAGAGCTGGAGATTATCTGGGAGAAGGCCAAGTGGATAAGAATAGAGGCTCTGGTATTAAACTGCCTGGGTTCTAATCCCAGTTCCACTACTAATTAGCTGTACAATCTGGGCATGTTACTTAATTTTCTGTCCCCTTAGTTTTTCTATGTTAAATGGGGGAAAATAATAATTTCTACTTCCTAGGGCTGTAGAAGGTTCAATGAAGTCATTCAGATAAGGTACTTAAGGACACGGCCTGGCATATAGTGTACGCCTAGGAAATGTTAGCCCTGGGTCTTCCTTCTGGCTGTAGAGTTATTCCCGGAAGCTTGTTGATGACAGAGACCATGTATCTTTCTTTTGCTTATGCAAATCACAGCAATGTGTACCTTTGCTTATAGCCTGCCGTATTCTCTTGCTATTACCTTGTCTCTAGCTTGTTTCAGATCATGGCTCCCAATGTACGTCTGTTCAAAGAAGAGCTGAATATTAGAACATTACACTGCCGTTGGATCTTTCCGATTCTCTTACAGAACATATCTGCATCCCTCTTTTTAAAAATTCTTTCTTCCTTTAGTGGATGCATGGTCCCACTCAAAAATCTTCATCCATTTTGGCTTACGAAAGCTGCACATTTCACAGACCTCTGGCGGGCTTCCTGCCTGCACGCCTTTAATCAGAGGGAACACGCAGCCTCTTGGGGCACTCTGGCCCGGACTCTTGGTGGGCTGTGGAGTGGAAACTGCAGCTCCTATAATGACTGGATTTGGTTCTACCTCTAGGACTTCACAGCACAAGTATAATCCCCCTTTTTTTTAAACTCTGGCAGTCTTTCACTATTTAAAAGCAATTAATCAAATTCTCCTTCTTCTGGTCTGATGCCTTCTGGTTTTTCCATATGAAGGGGTGGGGGTTTGAGACTGCTTGACAAATATACTACTCACAAAAATGAAGGGATATTTCAAAATGAATATGAAGTAATTAAAAAAAGAAGCATTTGATTTTTTTTTTTATTAAACAAGAACATCAGGAAAGCAAACGACAAGTCAAAGAAAGTTGTTTAATTATGCAAATGAGATACAAAACCAACTTTTATTTCCTCGGTGAAAATGCTCTATAGAAAAGGCTGAAAGTACTGGAGTGTCTGCACGGTCCCTGATGCCCTATTTTCTTGTGAGCAGTGTAGATCTGTTTTCTTGGTCGGTGCTCCATGTTCTTCTGAGCATTCCTTTTTAAGAAAGTGTCCACACTGAGTGTAGCCCCCTGGTTCGAACTGGGGAAAGGTTCGGATTAGCACCCTTTCCATTCTTTCTCTCTATTAATTTTATAGGTTGTTTTCTTTTTTCAGCCATATAACACTATTCACTCATTTGAGTTCAACTGGAATCTGTTGTTATAATTTTTACGTGGGCTTGATTAAGTCATTTATTACCTTTGTCCATGTAGTTAAGTGCTTCGTAGACTCAACTACGGGACCCCATAGGTATCCACAGTACATTGTGTCTTAGTAGATTCAGCTTATTTTTCCAGCCAGTTGAGCTAATATTTGATACTGTCATGATTTTTTTTCTGACCCACTTCCCACCTTTGAATGATTTTTCTGTATTTCATGCAAATCATTAATGAATATGTTAATTTATCACAGGATTGAGAGAGAGCTCTTTGCTCCTTCATTCTTGTTCTTATTGACCCATTAATTAACCCTCTTTGAATATGATCATTGAACCAGTTTCCAAGCTACCTATTTAAGTTAATCATACACTTATATTTCTGTTCTTTTGTCCAGAAAGATAGCATGAGAAATCTTGTAGGAAACCTATGGGACTTCACTGGTCTCTAGCATTTTCCTATCAATAATTGCAACTCCTATATTCCAGAGATGAGAAGAACAAGATTAGTCTGGCACGACTTGTTCTTATAGAGTCCATGTGGGACCTTGTTATCACTGGTTTCTATTCTAAGAGCCCACACCATCTTTCTCTCTTTTAAAGATATTATTTATTGATTTTTAAAGAGAGGAGAGAGAGAGATAGGGAGCAAGGAGTGGGAAGCAATAATTTGTAGTTGCTTCTCCTATGTGCCTTGACCAGGCAAGCCTGGGGTTTTGAACCGATGACTTCAGCATTCCAGGTTGATGCTGTATTCATTGTCCCACGACAGGTCAGTCAAGCCCACAAATTCTACTAGCACCATCTCTTTAATAACAGAATTAGGACCTGTATTTTTCTAGATCTGAGCATAATCGAAACAATTTATACTGATATAAATGCTTCACTTCTCTTTCTCCTCCTTTTGTGTGTTTAAAACAGGTACCGTCGCAGCTATGACTCTGATTTCACTGCTCCCCTGGTCTTCTATCACGTGTGGCCTGCCCTCATGGAGAATGACGTCGTCGTTATGAAGGGAGAAGCTGTCACCAAGAGAGGGGCTTTTGTACGGTGGCCTTGCATAGTGACAATTCATCCCAGATGTTTGATTCACAAGTTCGAGAACATTTATAAACCCAAAGATTCTATAAAAGAAGTTCCTAAAGAGTTACTTGATAAGATTTCATACAAAGGAGAGGAAGGCATTGGCTGGAAAGAACGGGTTCTTTTCTTTGATTTGTCCACAATTCTTCATAATTTCCTGGCAGTCGTTTCTTGCTTAAGATGGAACTAGTCCTATCTGCCTCCCCTGTCTTAGATATATTAAACACTTTGAGCTTACCTTATGGGAGGCCTTCTTTAACCCTATGCATTTAAAAGCCATTAACTTTCAGGAAACGGTTTACCAAATTTGTACTGACAGTTCTACATTTTGGGAAACGATGAATGTGCCCAGTTTTTCTCTCCTTGGTATGAAGTGTAGAGAGGGGAGGGGTGGAGAGGTAAGAGCATAGAGGCAGTGGGAGAGAGGAGCCAATCAGTTTTGGAAGGCTACTTCCAGTGTACATTGGTGGTAGAATGTTTTGAACATGTTAAATAATTGGGCAGTCTTTAAAATAGAGTCACAGATATGCAAGTGTCTGAGTGTGTGTGGTTGTGGGGACTGGGTGTTGGAACTGGTGGCCACGAATGCTGGGACATTCTGTATAGTGAACATTATGGGGTGTTTACCCTGCCCTTCTTGGAAAGAGTTAAAGTAAATTCTGAAGTGTAGCTCCTCGGTCCAGCCAAGGACACCACCTGGGTGACCCAGTTCCTGTAGTCTCCAAGCTGGAGAGGAGGGAGTAAGCTTCAGAGCCGCTTTTCCCCAGTGGGGGTGGGGTGGGGGAGAGGGAAGTAGTGTATTTTAAAAGAACTTGAGACAAAAGTTCTTATAGCCTTAGCAGCCCACTTTAGCTAATAATATCTCAATGAAGTAGTTTGTGTTATGAAAGTTGAGCCCATAGAAATAGGGTTGTGCTGATGTGACAAACACACATACTGTACAATGAATGAGCTCATAGAACATGCTCTTGCCCCAACAATAATCACCCTCTGTTAGGAAACTCTAATTGTAGGCAGTCTGCAGGACAATTTAGAAGGGAAGGAGAAGAAATAGCCACTCTTATGCTCTACATCAAAAGGCAATTGCCTTTTAATTTCCTTCTCTCTTAGTCAAACATATCACCAACATTTGCCCAAACTTAAACTCCTAATACAAAATGAGAAAGGGTTGAATGAAAGGAAAATTTTAAGAAGGGTTTTTATGAGTGAAATCTCATTATAGTGACTATAGTTTTCTTCTTACTTGTTAATTTAGTCAGAGAGTTGCTGGACGACAATGGTGATTCACTCAGCCACTCAATTCATTTCATTCAAGAGGAGTTGTTTTCTAGTTATTTATGATCCAGGTGCTGGGCGTTTCAGCAGTGAACAAAACAGACTCAAATCCCTGCCCACAGGGAGCTTACATTCTCTAACACTTGGGAACTCAATGTAATTTGTAACAATTTACTCATCAAAACAAAATTCTACTAGCACCAAGGGTTTTACCATCCAGAAGTTCATTGTAATGGGATTTTATTTGAGAAATACCTCAAAGTTATTGTCAAATATTGGGCAGCTATGGCAAATAAAAGGAGAGTACCTTATGCTGGTGACTAGTAATGGGCAAGTGTGATCATATCAGCAAAACCTCTCTATCTGTTGGACATGCATATTGTTTTAAGCTGTGTGAGCTTTCATGAGCGATTGACCTATTTCTCTTTTTCTCGCTTTTTAGTGGAATTCAGTGCGACCTGTAACCCGATGTCGAAGCAGGAGTTTAAGTCCCATCTGCCCTCGTAGCCATATTGGTTTAAGCATGGTACATATCTTACCATTTTTGCACCAAATCATCCTATGGTTGACAATTTAAATTCAACAGTAGCTTATAAATGAGGTGATTATAAGTTTACAGGTAGAAAAGAAATCTGTTGTAATAACCCCAAACTGATTTTCAGACTAACTTGGACTAAGGAATTGATTATCTAGAAAGAAGTAGAGGTAGGTTTTTCTGAATTAGTTGAAAGACTAATAGGCTTTACTTATTTCATAGTTTTCTTTTTCTTTTTGAAAGAAAATGGGCTATTAGATCTCAGCCTTCTGAATGGAGAAGGGGACACCCTAGTCCACTGATCCCAGCACACGCCCCTTCCTCTGAACTTCTCCATGATTTGGAGAAACTGCTCATAAGGTCTGGGTTTCAACACCATATAAAGGGCATCGCAAGTATTTGTTTTCCCGCCTACTTCAAAGTAAGAAGAACAAAATTAGTCTCTTTTTATAGTAGTTCTTGGGAGGATTACTAATACTCCTGTCAAAGAAAAAAAATAATAGCAATACTATCTCTGAAAACTAAAAGTATTGTTAGGATTCACCACTGTTCATTTATTCAACAAATAATATGCAGTCAATGCCTTTTGACTACAGGGCTGGCCTAAGACATGTGGACACCAGACAGGCTAACAATATATTGTTCCTTCAAATAAAACATTTAAAAATATTTGTTTCAACCTTGTTTTAGAGAGAGTGATGGGGGAGGAGAGCTGTATCTGGTAACACTTCACTTCTCTGAAATTACATCAAATGATGCAGCTCCAGCCCCCAAATTCTAACCCTGCCCCCAGCAAAACAGAAACCAAAATCCCTGGCAGTGATAGGACCCACCTTTCTTACTGCGTTTAGTGAGCATCTCTTGTTACTCCACTCACTCCATTATATTTGTTAATGTCCTGATCAGACATTCCTTCTGTATGCATGGGTGCTAGATTGAGGGGGAGGGCGGAACACAAAAATATCTAACTAAAACCTGGTCTCTTTCTCGGATAGGTTTCAATATATGAAAATCAGAATGAGTTGAAATAATTAAATGTGGTCTATGATTCAGTTCATGAAAGAGGCAGAAAGCACTAGAATTGTCAGAGGAGGTGTGGTGCCTTATGGGTTTGGTGGTGAGGGCGGGGTGTGGGGGGACGTTGGTGTTGGATCTGGCAGAATTTCGGTGAGCTGGGACATTGGGGAGAAAAAATCCCAGGTGTAGGAAATGGCCTGAGACTGGAAAAGGCAATACATGTGATAGAGTTTTTTTCCTCTTGGAGATTTTAATCTAAATTATCCTTATTCAGAAATGAGTATTTATAGTAAGTAAAAGCAAAAGGATAGTACATTTAGTAGACTGATAAATAAAAAGGAAATCTTGAGAGTTTGATAATGGAAGAATCACAGTTCGCATTCTGAGAGGAGATGGCATGTCAGCAGAAAGAGCAAATTAGACACCTACCCTGCTGACATCCATGGCAGGTTTACCTCTGGCACTCACTAGCCTCTCAGTGGGCACTGTCCTCTGTAACAGCCCCTGTCTGTGTTTGACCCACCTGCTCTCCCCACCGTGTACCCAGGGAAAACAAACTGGAGATGAGAAGAAAATATATTCTCGAAGGTGAAACGCTGCCAAAATTCTGTCTCTTTCCGCCATCATCTCCTGACAGCCAGGCAGGTACACCTGCGAAATAAAACACAAATCGTTCTGGTTGGTCTGGGCTCTGGGCTTATTTGAGGTCTTGCAGCCAGAGCAGCTTCCATCTTTGTGTCTGTCTGTCTGAAATGTTGGAAAGAGCAAAGCACGAGGATGCACCCAGGCAGTTATTTATGAGCCATCACAGGTTTGCAGGTATGAGTGGCTTTTGCTTAGCGAGAGCAAAGGTGAGATTTGAAAAACGACTTTTTTGGGGGGCTGCGTAACGACTCTCCTTAATAGGGCAGGGTTTTGGACACGAGATCATTCACATAAAGGATCTGCCAGACAGTATTTGACCGTGTGAGCTTTAATTAGTTAATAATTTTCTGGAAAGCTTTGAATTCAATATGGCCACTGAGCATTGAATCTCAAAAGTATTTAGCAACTATTAAACAGCAACAACAAAAACCCACAAAAATCTAGGCCACCGGACACAGCTTTCAATTAATATCATTTGAAGTAAATCGGGTGCCCATTTACCTCAAGAAGTAAACCCGGAAACGCAGTGCTCAACTTTAACGGGAGGAAATCAGATCAACAATTTAGCTGACGTTTTAGAGAAAAAAAAAAAAAAAATCAAGGATTCCTTCACCGAGCCCCGTGTACTGTGAATATGATCCTAAACACCTATGCAACGGTTTTTATCAAAACCATTGCATGGCCCTGGCGGGTTGGCTCAGCGGTAGAGCGTCGGCCTGGTGTGCAGGAGTCCCGGGTTCGATTCCCGGCCAGGGCACACAGGAGAAGCGCCCATCTGCTTCTCCACCCCTACCCCTCTCTCTTCCCCTCCGGCAGCTGAGGCTCCACTGGAGCAAAGATGGCCCGAACGCTGGGGATGGCTCTGTGGCCTCTGCCTCAGGTGCTAGAATGGCTCTGGATGCAACAGAGCGACGCCCCAGATGGGCAGAACATCGCCCCCTGGTGGGCATGCCAGGTGGATCACGGTTGGGTGCATGCGGGAGTCTGACTGCCTCCCCGTTTCCAGCTTTGGAAAAATGAAAAAACAGAACAAAACTAAACAAAACTAAACAAAAAAACCATTGCATATTCACACCCCACCTTTATGTTTTCCAGATATCTCGAAGCAGGAGCCCTTCACCAGTAAGATGTGTATTGCCAAGTAAGTGGGGGGGAGGGGTGGTGTCTAGAGGGAACATTTTCTGTTTTTTTTGGGTTTTTTAAAACACTTTTTTAATACTCAGCATTGTGCAGCAAAATGCATGTTCTGCTTCCTATGGAACCTCTTTACCCCCACCTGACACCTTCCACTTCTGGGCGGTGGCACTGAGCAGGTCCCATGGGTGACATGGGGGGGGGGCTCCAACTGAGAGATTTTATTGACATAAACTTCCAGGAAGCACCCTGCTTTCATTTAGGTCCTACTAAAAGAAAGCCTTCAGAAAGTGACCATAATAATAAGTTGTGTTTTTTTTTTCCTCCCTAGGGTTCTAAAACCACCAGACACGTTCTTTGCCACAGCTCACCGGCAACATCCAGTGTCCGGCGCCCCCCGTCTCCTGCCGTGCCCGCCTCACACCTCACTTAACATAATGTGAAAAGGCAATTAATTCTGTGTATCAGTCCACACAGAGAGTTAAATGTTTTGGCTTGACGCATTTGTAATTTCAGACATATTGCATTTGATTTGATTTTATAGAGGCACATTCTATTAATTTGATAAAAACCATTGCATAGGTGTTTAGGATCATATTCATTCGAAGCAGAGTCCATTACCCAGGCTTAGGGTTCTCATCCTGAAGGACTAAGGCCCTTTTATGGCAACTATATGAAGAAAAAAAAAAAAGGAAAACCTTTACCATGCCAAGTCCAAAAGACGAGGAGAAATTTTAGTTCATGACTTGATCATAAGTATTATAATTGATGGTGTTAGCTTTAACTTGAAAACAATGTTGGGTGTTTTAATGTGCTTTTAAGGTTGGGAAGACAGCCCTAACCTCAGGGTGGGGAACTCATAGCAGTGATTGTGACTTTGGGCTACATATAAATGATGATGAGGTAAGGGACCATAGGTCATTGGCTTGCTTCTGTTCTCTTACTTTGCCATGTTTGGTTGAGCTGAATACTGTATGTCAAAGCTATTGAGTTGAGAGAATTTTTTTGCTTCATAAATGCAGAGCAGTGATTTGGATAGAAGCCAGCCTTGAGAGACATATTAATTACCTTGTGTTTTTCACCTGGAAATGTTTCATACCGTTTCAGTGTACGTGTTAAATATAAAAGCTACCTGGGACATGCCTTTCCCCTCGTTTACCTACTTGTTTACAGATTCCGACCTCCTGTGAATTCCGTCTGACTAAAAGTGCTAAACTTGAGGGCTAGAACCAGACACACCACATACTGATTTTAAATTGAGCGTATATTCCTTAATTTCTTCACTGTGAAGTGCAGTTGTGAGTTCAAGGTAATAATGGAATGCGGCTCTCTCAAGATAAGTAATAACTGGCCTTAAACGCAAGCCTTACAATAGCCACGTGTCTTTTCGAGAGAGGGGCTCTGGCCTGGACACAGCTCAGACCGTGTGCATCAGCTCGGTGCGCAACCAGCACCTGAAGCTTTCCAGGTGGAACATCCCAGACTTCTCTAAAACACCATGTCTCTAGAGACGAGGGAGAGACCGCCTCAGTCCCTGCCTCCTGGGTCATGAAGCGTGAGGTGCAGTCCCCCATCTGTGTGTTCATGGCTGTCACTTGGAGACAACGCAGTGTTCTGTGCGGAGAGCTTGGCTTGCTTCGTGGCCTTGAGCAAATGACTTCCTCTGTCTGAGCCTTTGTCACTGTGGAGTGAGCAGGCTGGATGGGATGAGTGGTTCTCTCTACCCTCCCGGAGTCAGTGCCCCCCTTTAAACATATCCCGTATTTCCCCATGTATAAGACGCACTTTTTTTCAAAAACTGGGAGGGGGGGGTCTAAAAACTGGGTGCATCTTATATGGTGGTTGTGGCATTTCAAATGCCATAGATGGAACTGAGCACAAGGCATTATATGAAGACAGTGATTTGTCATCGGACACAGATGAGGACAAGCTTATGGATGGGAGTTTTGAGAGTGATGAGGAGTTGTATGAATTTTATGATGAATAAAACTTGATTTCAATAACATTATGTAATAATATTTTTATTTCAAATTTTGGGCCCCAAAATTAAGGTATGTCTTATACATGGGAGCATCTTATACATGAGGAAATACAGTAGTTTATATTGGCTATGCTGAAATGAAATTCAAAGTTAATGTGCTCTATATTGCTATATACTTTTAAACAATGAACATAATAGTATCCTAACTCTAACTTAAAAAGCAGGAAAAAAAAAGAAAGGCACTTTTAAAATAAAATAAAATAAAATGTATTTTGATTAAAAAAAAAAAAAAAAAAAAAAAAAAGCTTGGGCATAACCATCCTAGAAGGTAAAATAAGTCATCAGATGTGTCCGCCTGTATGTCAGGTCATAAGCTCCACAAGCAGATCAGTGTGTGTGGTGTTACCAACATCACACACAGTGTTGTCATCGGACACGATTTTCTGAAATGGTGGGTGACTGTTGGTAGAGTTTTGAACAAATGTCTTAGAGTTATGCCTTGATTTACACTGTAAATGCAATCCTGGAATAGTCGGTATGTATTAAAACCATGCAACAATTACCTTGCGTTCTATGTTAAAAGTCATTTCTAGAATCTCACTAAATAAAGAGAATGCTTACATATCAGATTTATTTTGGAGCTGAGTGTGGCAATATTGATACATGCGCTGATTTGGGAAAAGGTCACCTGTATCCAGTTTATTCGCTCTGTACCCTGTCTGGTCATTTGTCATTTCTCGTCTCTGGTGTGAACTGTAACCACAGCAGGGAATGGTGAGCGGCCTAGAATAAATTTTGGAAAGAATCCACAAAACCAAGGGAGGCTGACTTGTACTTATTGTATGTGGATATACACCTTCGTGTTAGTGACTCTGTAAAATGAAAACTCTTACTTCATAATCTGGGTAAATATTAGTGTCTGTAGTTTTGGTTGAATATTGAATAATAAAATAAAAAAAAAGAGTGCTTCTGTGCCTGTAGGTTCTTTGTAATAAAATGCTTTCCTTCCAGATTCCCAAGTTCAGCAATGTCTTTCACCCATCTCCATTCTGTGAGTCCCGAAGCGGAGTCAGGAATTCATTCTGTAAATGAATTCTGCGCATGTCTGGGTTGACTCTCCGATTGCTACAATTCTATGCTGTAGCTTAATTGTAGCTTTAGTTTATGTTATTCACAATTCATTGTCATCATATTAAAATGCTTTGTCTGAGGAGTACTTTACCATTCTCATGGAGCTTTCACTTAATTATTTCAGTTGTGTCCCCAAACAAATCCAGATGTCTTCTGTGTTATAGGTGAGGAAACTGTTCATCCAATACACTATGCTATCTTCTTTCAAGGCCCTTTATTTCAGAATAATATTCTATCCTGTCTACTTTTGATTCTCCGTGGCCTATAACATCAGTTCTTTTGTTTATTAGTTTATTTATTCATATACTCACGAATACTCATTTAGTGAGTACCTTCTGCGTGCCATATACAGCCCATACTCTGGGGATACTCTGGGGACAAGGTTCTGTTTCTAAAGGAACTGAACATCATGTCCAGTTGCATTCCTTGGTGATTTCCCTATCATACAGAGGAGGTATGATGGAAGAAAGAAAAAAAATGGAGTCATACAACACACTGAAAAGGGAAAATGTCACGTATCAGCTGAAGAATTTGAACACACTAATTTGGAGGCAGGGGGTGGCAAATACCTATAAAATGAGAGAGTTATGCCAGGCAATAAATAACAAAGTGTGGTAAACTACACCGAGAACGTAACTCAGTTATGTCATCCAAGGGTGAGTTACTCAGTCTTTTATCAAATATCTATTGAACCTCTGATTCTAAGATCATTAATAATAAAATGAGTAAAGGGAGAAGAAACTCAAGATCAATTCCAACTGCAGCTGTGTGCTTCAACTGCAATATTTCTAAGTAACAGGACAATTTGCAGACCATTCTAATTCACTTTTAGACACCCCACAAACCCTGCATGAGGTGGATCGTTGCCAATAGCATTCTATAAAGTTTGGGTTGAGTGGAAGATTTCTTAGTAATGTGACTGTGAATAGTATTATAATTAAGGGTAAAGTGAAGTGGAGCTTTTAAGACACATATTAAAACTGCATTAGGTCATTGAAATGTGAGCCCAGAAACCATATGGGTGACATTCGCCCTATGCCATTGAAATCTCGAAGTAGTGACGTTTGTTGGCCTTAGTACAGTGAGCCAACAGGGGCCTTGAAAATGAAGTAGGAACTAATTTTGTTTTTCTAAATTTAAAGATGGCACAATTTCACACTTTGAACAACTGCCCGCTGAGTGCCAGCATGAATATCATATATACTTGCCATAAGAATCACTGGCAATTATATATCAAAACTGGGCAGCTAACTCCATTTTGGGTTGGGTGAGAAACAAAATAATGTGATAAATGGGTATGTTATAACTTTATTTCAGTATAGTTTTACCCAAGATTTTAGTAATAAAACCAAAATAATGTATTGAAATGTGATGTGAAATATGTTTCAGGAAAGGTTTTTAGTCATTGGACAATTATCAGAAGATCTTGAGTGGCATTGATGAATGGGGCCCTTGTGCTATTGCTTTCTGGTATTGGGATGCTGGGGGCGGGACATTACATTTTTCAATGTTTCGGAGCTGTGCGGTCAGAATAATGGACTTCAGGACTGGCCCAGCTCTGCAGGTCACAAGTTGAAATGAGAATGGAAGAAGTTATTTGTTTATTCATCATTTATTCATTTAAGAAGTGTTTGCCGATGTTAAACGAGGTTCCAGGCGTTGCGTTGGGCCCTGGGGATAGAGTGCGCAGAGAACGTGCTCAGCGCACCTGCGCAGTGTGTGCCTATGAGATGGGTCTGTGGTCTCTCTGAAAGATGGGGCAGCGACTGGTAATGGCCTCCTGTTTGGGAGAGGATCTTAAGTCAATTATGTTGATAGAGGGTTGAATCAGTCTTCCATAGCACTGTCTCCTGGAATCTCAGACTTAGGACTGAATGGTACTCATTCAGGGAGGTTTCCCAGCTTAATGTGATATATCATGAGAATGATCAGAGAAAATACAGGTGCAGCTTAAATAATGGGTTAGGAACGGCAAGGAGGTCACCAAGGACTTTGTACTTACCTTTGGGAAAAGAGGCATTAATTACAACAAGAGAAGATACATTGTCAAGATTGGAGAATCTACTGTCCACAGAAGCAATTTTCGGAGCCCTCCCAGGAAGGCCTCCCTGCTCCCACTTCCTTAGCAAAGTCTTGACATGTCACTTTTCAAGCCCTACTTAGACTTAAGACTTTGAAGGATGTTTGGATGCAAGGTAAATGGCTTGGAGCAGTAACCCAGAGTATGAATTAGGTTTTAGGTTTTTTTCTGAAAGTCGTATCGATAAAGGAAGAAATAAGGAACTCTTAGGGACTTAAGAATGTGATTCTAAGGTTTTTTTTCCTTTGGATGTGATGGACGAGGGCATGAAAACCGGGTCTCGCCTATTCCACCGTTGTGTTTGGCATGAGCACAGTCTTACTGGCCAGTGAAAGTTCTGTCTTTCCAAAAGGCAGCTTTATCT
This sequence comes from Saccopteryx leptura, assembly GCF_036850995.1. Classification (NCBI taxonomy): domain Eukaryota; kingdom Metazoa; phylum Chordata; class Mammalia; order Chiroptera; family Emballonuridae; genus Saccopteryx; species Saccopteryx leptura. The sequence continues at coordinate 36,371,688 of NC_089507.1, forward strand.
TGGAAATGGTTGTTGTGGACTAGCAATTTGTTGAAACCTAAACCCAATGTGATGGTATTTGGAGGTGGGACTTTTGGCAGGTGACTAGATCATGAGGATGGAGCCCTCATAAATGAGATTAGTGCCCTTGTAAAAGAGACCCCGGGGAGCTCCCTCACCTCTTCCGCCTTTAAGGAGACAGCAGAAGACAGTCTTTTATAAGGGAGGAAGTGGGTCTTCACCAGACACCGAATCTGCTGGCAATGATCTTGGACTTCCCAACCTCTAGAACTGTGAGAAATAAATGTTTGTTGCCTAAGCCACTCAGTCCGTGGCATTTCTGTTATAGCAGCTCAATCAGACTAAGACAATGGTTATCTTTGATCCAAGACCCATTTGTATTCATGTATATCCTGTTGCTCATATGAAACCTGTTTGCTGTAAATCACTGGCCGTGAGATGATGGGACTGACTTCTAACTTTCGTGGTTTGATTTGAAATTGTTTAACTGAAAATAAAAAGAAAAGGTGTTGGGGGGAATAAAAGAAAAACTTTCAGCTTTTCTTTGATTAGGAAAATTAATTTTTTCTGGGTGTTATGTTGATGGTATAATTTAATACATATACTTTATATTGATCATCTGACAGAAACTTTAAGATGCCTTTAAGTTTCCCAGAATATCCTCTGTCGAATAACAATAAATAGTACTTAATCTAACATTCATTATATGCCAGGTGTTGCATTAAGCACTTTATATTATTAAACCCAGTTTATAGATGGGGAGGCTGCGGCTCAATGTCATTAAGTAACCTGTCACAGGCCACAAGCCTAGTAAATGTTGGAGCAGAAGTTCAAACCCAGGTTTTTGTACGTTGAGCCTATTGTCTTTTCACTGATTTCACAGGATGTTAATAAACTCTGAAGTTGAAAAAGATATTCTGTGGTGATATAGGTTTGAAAAATGAATTAAAGATGAGTTGGACAAATCTTACATGCAGGACTCTGCAGAGCCTCGATCTTCCATTGCTTGCGGGCAACTTCAAGGACAACGTCATGCGCAGCAACTTCAAGGACAACGTCATGCGCAGCACTCTCCAAATTTATTTCACCACGGTACCGCCCCCCTTTTTGATGGAGCTCTTATAGAGATACTGTTCTAAAAGACCCATTTCAGAAAATGCTTCCTTAGAACCTATTTAATTGTTTAGAATTATAGAGACTGCTGACCATTGGGAATTAGGTTTTATCAATTTCACAAGTGAAGAAAGAATCCTGACTCTTGTCGTCTGATAAGACTTTTCATCCAATAAATTAGTTAATAAGAGGCCAAAACAAGGAATCTCTTATCTATCACTGGTCTTTATACTTCTTATCTTTTCCTTTTGTCTTATTTTCTTCATCCGTCTATCATTTATATCACAAAATAAAGTTCCTTTGAGCCCAGCATTTGTCAGGGTTGTTTTTTAGGCGTTCATGTTTTTCCTTAAATTCCTTGCCATGTTATACCTTTGCATCTTCACTTCTAGTTCCTCTTTCTAGTTCCCTTCTACTTTCTCTTGTTCAGAGATTCTGTTTTCCTAGTTAACCTGCTAACGCACACCCTTTTACACTTGTGAAAAACAAGCACCTAAATAATGTCACGATGAATCAATGAAAGAGACCAAGGGATGCTATTCAAAGCAAGAACACACTGAATAGCACTCAGTATAAGGATGCATATATATCCTGATTCATACAATGCATTGATTTTATACAAAGCTCAACTAATTGCTTTCTAAATTTTTGAATACTAGGGCTATTAAATAGGACAATTCTTAAATTATAAACTTCCAATTAGAACTATGCTTTTATTTACATTTTAGTATACATGTTGACTTGTATTCCCCCAATTTGTTTGGTGATGAAATTCACTTGGCGTGCGCATCAGAGAGAGAGGACTAGACTCCACTCCAAGCACACAGCATCAGAATCCCCAGGAGTATTTGTTAATGTCAGCAGACAAGTTTGTAAAGCACTTGTCCAGATCTGGCTTTAATGACCCACAAGCAGAATATTGCACAAATAATTTATTGCATATGTTGTATGTTACTTAAAAGCCTCTGCAAATATTAAATTATTAGCTACACTCACGTAATAAGTAAATTACTGAAAATTTAATACATGTATTTTTTACTGCATACATACATATAAAAATATGGCCAATAACGGGCTATATAATTAGATTTTCAATAAAAGGGATGAAAAAAATAGCAATTTTGTCTTTCTTCCCTGAAGGTTAAAATTTTCCTCTCGTGCTTCATATTTGGACAGCATCTTTGTTGAGCTGTCAGCATATGTATTTCTTACTCATAGACTTCCACCCTATAGATCGGTGTTCATTGTGTACAACCGAGAAAGTCATGGTTGGAGTAATGAATAATGAGTCCCCATTGGTCATGTTTTGCCTCCTCGTGGGTATGTGCCAAATGGAGCTGATTACCTGGGTGATTCAGAGTTAGGAACATCCTTATGAATATGCATATGAGTCTCTAGAGAAAAATCTAAAATAGAGTGAAACTAATGTTCAAATACTAGACCTCACAGGTGGTCTACCTCAACTGGAATTTTCCCAAACATTGAATAGAGGAGAGAGATTTGGCCTTTTCTGTTTACTTTGCAAAGTATCAGATGCTCCAGAGAATATTGGAAATGAAACTGTTTTAATATCCTTAAAAGTGAAGGATTTTTAAATCTTTTCTCTTTAGACCCCAATAGAATCTCTCATCACTACAGTATCTAGGCTGAAAAGCAGGTTTTAAAAAGTTCCAGGAAAAAAATCTTGATACAGAGGGCCAAATGTAACATCAATTTTGAGTGTGCCGGGATTTGAAACACATGGGCTAATAGTTCCAATGGAGATACTTACTTTGTTCTTAATGTTTTCCTTGTCTGAATTCAGCTTTTCTTCATTGAATAGCCAAAGGTAGTAATGTAAAACAAAGTAGTATTGATGACTGGAAACTAAAGTTGTAAAATGTCTGAGGATGACCTCTCCTTTTCTAACCAAGGTCCACAACTGGAGGAAATTTTAGGGACATAAATCAGTTCTAATCTTTGGTGCTATCCAGGTCTCTAGTTCCTTTAAGCTTGGAGTTTTCCTGGGAAATGTATAGGCATAGCCACCAGATGGCAATGTTGCTTAAGAAATGAGAGGATGCTAGTAGTAACAAGACAAACAGAAATAAATAGCAATTCCTCAGATAAAGTCTATAACTTAATTTAGTTTCATCGCTCTCCATAAATTTTGGAAATAAAGTGATGGAGGGTGGCCAGGCATAAAATACAAAGAGCATGATGGGAAATGTGAAGTGTTAAATAACTATTGGGTTGGGGAATAAGTTCGTAGCGTTTTAATATTTTCTTTTCTTTTATCAATATATAATTGTACCTAAATAAGGGATTTACGCATTTGATCTTCAAGGTTCGGAAAGCAATTCCTCTGCTAGAACAAAAGTTTGTGTGTGTGTGTGTTAATTAAAAAACCCATTTATGCAGCCTAAAACCATCACCTTGTTAACTTAGATTTCTCGTTGAGACACAATTCAGTGTGTTAGTAAATGTTTTGAACAAAGCTCTTTGCTTTTAAACACAGAAGAGGAGAAAATGGTAGTTTCTTTAATGATCCTCTAAGACTTCCAAGATTTTTCAAATTGTTCGTGTTTTACATGGCCCAAACTCTCCAGGAGCTTAGTTTCAGAAACCCTTTGGGTTATTTCAAGCACATATTTCAGTTTTAATTTGGAAGATGAAATAATGTTGCTAAGAAACTCTCTAAGAAACTGTGGCAATTCAGTAGAATAATATTACTTGAGTGTTGAAAAAGCCACAATTCTGTTTGAAAGGGAAAAAGCTTATGGCACTAATAAAAACTATTTTGTTTCTTTTAAAAATTCTCTACAGAAACAAAATATTTTCTGTCAAAAACGTAGAGTTCTATTTGGCCTCTTAAGCCTGCTTTTATTTTTTTTAAATTTTATCTTTTAACAGGATATTTTTTCAGAGAATATTGATCTTAAAATCGGTATCTTTACAGTCAGTGAAAGAATCAGTTAAATATGCCTCTTGTCAATGACCACATACCTAAGTTTAAATTAAAATACTAATCTCCAAGCAAAATTTTACAAGGGTCTTTCTGTTCCTGCCTCCCCTACCAAGCTTTTGACTTTTGCAATTCAGGTTTTACACTGTCTGGATCAGACTTTCATTAAAGGGGCTCAACTTTTCGGGCATCCTTAAAGATACTATGGTTGGCGGATATTGTAGCCGATGGCTGAAGGCAAGGCCGCTTCTTCGACATGGGTTTATTGTTAGTCACAGGAAGCTGTTTATTGATATCATAGGCACTAAGGCAAGCTGAGAGCTGTCATAGTGCTGTGAGCCTCTACTTTATCTGTATTTAATTTTAACAACTAGACATCAGTACAGAGGTCATCCTGGGTAAGGTCCTTTTTTAGCCAAAATAGTGTAATTGAACCGTTGCCTCAGAACTAATACAGGAAACAGAAAGGACAATTTCAACAGATTAAAAATGTAAGGACAGAGGATGAAAGATGACAGGAGAGGTCGAAGAGGAAGGGCTGTTGTCAAGGAGATCTCAAAGTTTTGCTACCAGAGATGTGTCTCACTATCAAGGTACGGAGAGCTGAAAAGGACGGCCATGTTCAGTTGTACAGATTTTGCATTTCACAACCCCAGGGAGTGCCCCTCATCTGGACCACTGCTACGCACAGTGCCAGTCTCCAAGGAGCTTGGACCAGAGTGTAAGTCAACGCAGTGCTTCCTTCATGGAGCAAATTTTGCTATGTAAACAAACAAACAAAAAATTCAGACTGCCCTAAACAGCATGCTTAGAAACATAGTTGATTTAAATTCTGATACAAGTTCCTTATTTAATGATGGACTTATAGCCAACAGCTTGTGAACTGTCAGTGGAAACAGCACCCCCCGTTAGACTGATGTGAATAGCATTGCCCAACAGTATGCAGTGGACCTGGGTAAGGGGAAGAGGCTTTAGGGTTGGTTTAATGGTGTCTTTAAAGTTCTTGAAAAGCCTCACGGAAGAAGAGATTATCGGAACTGCTTTGGCTGTTTCCGTGATGAGGAAGTATAAACCATATTCTTCAAACAAGGCTTCTTCTGCCTTGCCTCTGAGGTTCTTTAAGAAGAGAAGTATGGACCAGAATCCGGACGAGGGTGAAGCAAGTAATGCAGTTGCATTGTGTACAAAACACTCAAGAATCAAATAATATTTTAATGCAATATTTAAAAAAATTAACAAAAAACGTTCCTGATGAACAAAGTGTCAGCATTTTAAATAAAGATAATGTTACTGGTAACATATTTTCCTGGGTTCTGAGTGGCTTCTCTGAATTGTCAGACAAGCTCTATATAGTTAGTGTCACTGGGCTCTAGGGAGAGACTTGTTTTGTTCTCCGTATCTTTTCTGTATATCGGATTAAAAACCAAACCAAACCTAAGGTAGCAGTTTCTGACATCAGTAAAATTGCATTTATCAGCAACTCTTCTCTGAAACTACTAAAATGAAACGCATTAGATTTAAAAAATAATGAGAACTTGCCCAATTTCGGTTTCCGTTCACATGGACTATATTACATAGATCTAACCACTACACTTTCTTTATATCTGATGGTTCACTGGTGTTTCAGGCCAACGTGGACGATGGGATGGAATTGCCAAGACCTTAGTGCTGGGGGACCAGAAAGGCATTTCTCATCAAGGGTGCAGTGAATAAAAATCTAAAGAGGTCCAACAACATAGGAACTGTTATTTGAGCAAAATATAGTTTCTGAGGTTACACTGAAACAGAACATCTTGTACCAGTAAGGCGGACATTTCTTAGGAAAAGCAGACAGTAACGGGGATTTGTTCATTACTGGGTGAGAGTTCATCGTGCATTTTTTGATGGATTTTCTGAAAAAAGTGTGTCTTGTTTGGCTTCAGTCTCTGAATACTGGAGAGTTGCCTTAGAAAGAAGGAATTTAGTAATTGCAGGATGGTGCTGGGTTACTTGGTTGATTTTGGGCTTTGAAGAGAACTTCATGAAGCGACTTCTGTAAGATATTCCAATTGGAGACAAACCTGATGTCACACGAAGCCTCTGCTCTTTGAATACCTCCTTTCCAAGAGCTGTTAATATATTTAAATGAAGCTTATAATTTCTAAATATTCTTAATTGTCAATAATAAAATTAAAAAAAAAAACACTTTATTTTTCCTTTTCCTCATGATCCTGTAGGTCTGTGTATACCTTTAAGCAGTAGTGATACTCTGTTTTGATTTTTAAAGTTGGAAACAGAGAACCAGGACCAATCCTGGGTGGCCACTAGCCAGATTTAGCATGAACTAGGGTATCAGCAAAGCAAGGTTACCTCCGAAATAAAACAATTTAGTGTCTATTATTTAAACAAAAAAGCCCTATAAGTAGCTTTACAAAAACATCAGAATTCTGTTGGATTTTCTTAAGCTTTTAATTTAGACTGTAAAAGAAAAAATCAAATTATAAATGAACGTGGGTGTGGTGAGCCATAATTTCTTCAAGGCTCAGGGTCTTTGAAAGCAAAATAACACCCACATGGAGAAAACATGAAGCCAGTCTGTGTACGGAAGGCTTTAGAGAAAACGGCCGGGCTGCTCAGTCCCACAGCTCCCCCCTCCCCCACCCCGTGCCCGTCTCCCATCCGGACTCCCCTGGGCAATGGGTCAGCTTGTTATACCAGAAACCTTGACTGGAAAATAGGTTCTTGGTGTCTTGAGAACTCCTTTTGCTCCTGCTCCTTACTGCTCATGTGCAGCAATGATCCTGGATGACATCGGAAGCCCTCTGCACAGTACCCCTCCTAGTGTCCGGAGCAGATGGTCCTAACTTCAGTGCTGGCCCAACTCCACGTTTGTCTGATGAAGGGATTTTAACCAGCGGAAGTTTTGTGCGTGGCGTCTCTGAGCCACCAGGTAGACAAACCAAAGACTGTGGAAGCAGGAAGTAGTGTGGAGCTGTCTCCCTAAATAGGGTACTTCTCTGGGTTTTCCTGAGAGAAGGGAGCTGGGTTCTCCATCACGTTTCCTCTGGCTAAGATTTGAGAGCACTGGACCGCTGGTTGTGGTGCAAAGCGCAGGGCTGGAGTTAACGAGGGTGAGTGGGAGGTATGGTTTACATGAAGACGCTGCTTGTTCACTGGGTGGGGCACTGTGCTAGAGAGGGAGACCCCGCTGTACAGGTGACCAGGTCAGACCTGGTTCTCCGACGGGCTGCACTGGAAACATACCTAATTCTTCAGAAAGAATATTTTTTGAAACATAGTAGTAAAGATCATGCATAAAGAGACTGAATAGCATATTGTTTTAAAAGGAAAGGAAGCAGGCATCTTAAAGCACAAGTGCACTTTCTTGCAATGCTGTCGTTCTATTTTGAAATATTCTACACGAGCTATTTTCAAGCAGTGTGCCACAAGAATTTTTAAAACATGCAATACCTGACTATTTAGTCAGGGGCACTGACTGACCTCGTTTTCCTTGGACTGTCAAATGAAAAACAAAATGGCAACAGCCAACACAATAACAGCCCCCTGGTGTGAATGCCCTGTCTTGAATCATAAATCTATAGGTCATATAATAAAGTTGCAGCTTATCGGTCATGCCACATAATAAGGTTGCGTTTGATTGGTTCTTTCTTGGTACCAGAAGTCCAGATATACAAGTAAAGTCATCTGATTTTTTTTTAAAGTCACTAAGGAGAAAAAAGGTAGTCATTACTATAATTTTCCTGTACACCAATCAAAATTATAACTATTTTTTGTCAGAAGGGTAAAAAGTATATTTTTTGGTGTGCCACAGAATTTTAGTAATGAATGTACATGTGTCATAAGATGAAAAAGGTTGAAAATAATTGTTCTACACTGTTACATTAAAAAAGAAAAACATTTATGAAGTCTGGGAACTGTACCTCTAAATAAAACGTTTCTCCAACAACAGAAAGCACTCCTGAGCCCTTAAAACAAAACCCATGCTCCGATTCCTTCTGTAATGAGACCTCTGTGCAGAGACTCCCTGCGCTGTCTCTGTCAAGTAATCTGTGCACTTTCTGGCCTGGGGCTTTGCTGACAGGAAGGAGGCTCCCTTTCCTCTTTCTATGGCTAGTTCTCGCAGCCCATGGGAGTATATCCCAGGAGAAAAGTGTTTTGTCTCGTCCTAAGGAAATTCAAAACCTAAAGGCATTATCTCTTCCTTTCTGCAGATGCAAAAGTTTAGCAAAATGCCGCCAATGGTCTCAGCTCCACCCCTCCTTTTCCATGGAAATATATGACAGCCAAGAGCCTACACACTCATTGTGTTAGGGGGACTTTGGAGAACATTGGCCTCAATGATGTGTTATTTTAATACTTAGTTCACTAAGTCCCTTGCCTGGCTCTACTCACTTTTAATAATTAAAATCTCAATTAACTCAAATACACAAACACAGGGTATGTGCAAGCTCGTCTTTCATTTGGAGCCCAACTTCAATGAATGGCAGACGGTTTATGGGCTCTTACTTTCTTTAGCGTGAGCCTGCAGGGGCTTATTAACCAGCCTCCGCCTCTCCGACTGCCATATGCTTTCCTCAAGACTGCAACTTTAATCAAGACCAGACTTAGCTTGATGTGAAATAAGATCCGAAGGCCCTGAGAAGTCATCCTCATGAAACCCGAGCAGCTGGAGCCCACAGACGGAGAGAATCTGATTTAGAAACATCATTTCAGTGCTAGCCTTCCAGCCCATCTTAAAGGGAACAAACAACACGGCTCAAATCCTTGGACCCTGGGAAATTTACATGAAATCTTGGGGCTTCCTGTGAACCTGAACCTGGCCATAGAACTAGTTGAAGAAGTGAGAAATATTTGGGTCATCATATGGTTAGGTCTGTGTATGCTTTTTCCAAGAGATTAGGAAAGAAGAACAATGAACGTTGTTGTAAATCCTATATGTGAGTTTTTTTCAAGACTTGATTTTAATGAAATCAGATCAATAGAACTATATAGCAAAGACCTGTGGGAGTTGTGAAAGCTGTAAATAAATTGTCCTTGGCATAAAATAAAATGAGAAACGGGGTCTGGAGCTTTAACAGGGTTTTGTGAAGGCTTGGGGAAAACAGAACAGAGACAGAGAGAGAGCAGCTGGGAAGTTTCTCCCAGGCCTTGATGTGTGGGGCCTTCTCTGTCCAAAGACTTACTCTTTGGTTGGAATGGGAAACCTCAGTATTCCAGAGAGCAGTGCCATTGTCCTGAAAATGTTCAGCTTCCAGTCTCTGGTGGTGATTCTGGAGCCCTTTGCATTCATTGGCTTAGTGGAAAGAACTAGCTGGCCACTCCCTGGTTCACGATCCACATCCTTTATCTTCTGTTATTTGTGCCGTGGAGGTAGTCATGTCTGCAGACCTATCTCAAGCGAGACTCTCACGGACAGCGGTCATGGGAGGAAGCAGAACTTTTTGACCTATAGATGAAAGAGTTTAGTCATTCTGCTGAAGTCCCAGATGGCCTCTTCTGAATTCGATATGTGAAGAAAGTTTCTGTTTTTATACCTGACTGCTAAACTCTGCCTCAAGAGCTCCTCTCCTTCTCAAGTCCTTTGGGAGACGGAAGGGAGAGTGGGAACCGATTTAGCCAATCCAATTGAAAACTTGGTCTGATCTCATGATTTAGAGTTGTTCATGTTTAATCCAGTGTCTCAGGAAATAATTCCTTAGTGCTTCAGATCTCTTTCTTCTTTCCCCTACTGTTCTCTAAGATGGTACCCAAGTTTGTAGCAGACGAGCTTCAACAACCTCACGGTTTTATAGGAAAGGGGTATTTTGAATCTTGTATTGGATTTCTGGTATGTGGAACTTGTGTTTCCTGACGTCCGGCTGGCATGGTCCTGCCCTTGGATGTCCCTCTAGCATCTCTGCTGTTTGTGGGTTCTGCATATGTGGTCTAGTCTTTCTCAGACAAGTCAGAGTCTGGAGGCCCTTCCCGTCTTCTTCCATCCTTTTCATTTGTTTATTTTTTTCGGAGTCTTTGCCATGTGTCCCTCCAGTGTCTGGTCTAGGCTGTCCAACCTGTAGAAAGGGCTTGTGGGTGTACTTGCTTCTCCCAAGGAGGTGGGCACCACACAGACCAGCTGGTTTCATTCCAGCACTCATGAAACACAGGAACTGGCGGCTTTCGGGAGGGTACCCTGGATCCTCTCTCTGCCTGAGCATTCCACTCGGTTGTCCTTCAGGCCCCGTGGGTACAGGATGACCTTGCACAGTGGTCTCTGGCTAGTCTCAAACAGCATACCAGGAAAGAGGTTCCCCTCACTCAGCCACTGTGCCTTCTGCCCAGTCAGGAGTAGGGAGACAGGGTGCGTTTCTGACCTGCTGTCTCCCCCACACTGCCTCCCCCGCCTCACCTCAGAATCTTGTAGGCTGCTGGAGCACGCTTTTCCTTTGTTTGCCCTTTCTGTCTACTTGGGCTTCTTTGCGTCCAACTCCTGTTATGGGCTTCTCTTGCAGTCTCCTTCTCTGATTCTCCAGGGTTCTCTTTTACCACATTATTTCCTATTTTCTCCCGGATTAGCTAAAATGTAGATATAATAGACATTAAGCTTTTTTTAAAAGGACACACAAGAAATGTCTAATAGTAGTAATCTCTGAGAAAAGCAATAGGAGTGAGAATTTTAATTTTCATTTTATCTACTCTGGGCTGTCTGAATTTCCAAATTATGTGAAATATTGTTCTTATTCTTTCTGCAATATTAATTAGAGATAGAATTTAATTTTCTCAGGATAATTTAAATGTGCAATATACATAGAAGAATTAAAGTGGTATTGGTTAGATTTAAGGTTGCCTTCCATATCCACTTTCCCATCTTTCTCATTGGAACCCAGAGCAAGGTGCCCTGATGAAAACTACATTTCCCAGTCTTCCTTGCTGTTTGAGGTAACCATATGTCTGTGATCTGGCCAACGATGTATAAGCAGAGGTGATGGGTAGGATTTCAGAAGAGGTTCATTAGAGAGAAAATAATCTTCCTTTTCTCCTGTTGTAGCTGGGTTTCCAGCAGTCTTCTGACCAGACTGGGATCTTAAAGGCAGAAGCCACAGGCTGAGGAGGGAGCAGTCAGATGGCAGAGGCATGAGTCCTGATGACTGCACAGAATGACAACGTCACACCTCAAGGGCTTACCGTCAGACTTCTACGTGAGCGAATAACCTCTACTATGATCAATATACTTTATTTCTAGTTTCAGTTTATTCACAGCTGAACATAATTTCTAACTGGCATACTGGCTTAATTAAGTTTGTGTTGAACTATGGTAGATGAAATTCATCAATATTGGTATCATATCGATTAAAATGTATAGTGAAACAGTCCTTAGTGTCAAGAGCTTGAGACCAAATTTTCTACCAGATTCAAAATGGCAATATGTCCTGTACTCTGAAGACATACTTATAAAAATAAAAGTGTTAGTGCATGCTATTTAGTTATTCATACCTCATATAGAAACCTCAAATGGGATTCTATTTTCTCTTAAACAACTGCTTATGCAAATCTTGAATTACAAACTTCTCTAATTGCAGAGGCTACTGGGAAAATACACACATCATGGCCTATATATTCACTCTGTCTGGACACCCTGTCCCCCCAGTAAGGTCACATACCTCTGGTTTGCGTTTGCCTAGGGCAGGGAGAATGGGACCAGATGGGAGATTTTAGTGGGAAATTCTTGATTAAACACAGTGGTTGTGTAACTTGGGTATTATCTGGGGCTTCCTGGACCCTTATGATCTAGATAAGAATGGCCTAGGCCCCCAAATAAAGACATCAAATACAGTTCAGTGTCCACCCAAGTTTCTGAAATTCATTGTTACCTCTGGCTCTGACTTCCTGTGCCCTTTGAAGTCGTTTTGAATTTTGTATTTTAGTGCTGTTTCTATTTTCTTTGCCCCAGATTATTCCAAAATTAAGATCTTCTTGATCTTTCTCCTCTAAGCAATTGTAAGCTCCCAGCTGTGGACTGTAGTAGAACTTTTACTAAAGGTCTATGGATTAGTATAGGGGAGCTTCATACCACCACACTGGACCATTATCTGTGTAAAATATATATTAAGGAGTTTTATTCTTTCAGAAACTTTATTGAGGTATAATGGATATATTACAAATTGCACACATTTCATATATACATCTTGATGAATCTAGACATATGCATATACCACGACCAAACTACTAAACATATCCATCATCTCCAAAAATTTCTTTATGTTATTTTGTGCCTTTTTAAGTAAGAACACTTAATGTGAGATCTATCTCAAAGTGCACACCACCATGTTGTTAACTATAGGTACTGTGTTGTATAGCAGATCTCTAGAACTTATTGATCTTGCATAACAGAAACTATATACCCATTAAAAAATAAGTTTCCATTTCTCCCACTCACACTCCTTTATAACTACCATTCTGATCTTTGCTTCTATGAGTCTGACTATTGTTGGGTACCTCATGTAAGTGGTATCATACAGTATTTGTTCTTCTGTGACTGGTGTAGTTCACTTAGCACAGTGTCTTCTAGGTTCATCCATCTTCTTGCAAATGATGGGATGTCCTCCCTACATGCACAGCCTCCCCCACTATCAATATCACTTACTAGAATGGTATGTATATTTTAAACCAAAGATAAAACTACAATGACACATCATAAACACATAAAGTCCATAGTTGACCAGAGGGCTCACTCTTGATGTACATTCTATAAGTTCGGACAAATGTATAATGACATATTGTCATCATCATATTATTCACAGTATTTTCATTGCTCTAAAATCCTCTATGGTCTGCTTATTCATCTTCCCACCCCAAACCTTGATAACCACTGATATCTTTACTGTCTCTATAATTTTGTCTTTTTAGAATGTCATATGGTTGGAGTCATATGGTATGTAGCCTTTTCAGATTACCTTCTTTCACTTAGTAACATGCACTTAAGGTTTTTCTATGTGTTTTCATAGCTTGCTAGCTCATTTCATTTTAGTGTTGATTAGCATTTCATTGTCTGGATTCATCATGATTTATTTATCCATTCACCCCCAGAATGACATCTTGGTTGCTTCCAAACTTTGGCAATTATGAATAAAGCTGTTATAAATATCCATGTGCAGGCTTTTGGGTAAACATAACTTTTCAACATTATTTTTTTTAGGGGGTGATTAATACCAAGGAGCACAACTACTGGATTGTATGGTAAGAACAGTTTTATAAGAAACTGTCAGGCCATGTTCGAAGGGGCCTGTACCATTCTGCACTCCTACCGGCAATGAGCGAGAGCTCTTGCTGCTCCGTGTTCTCACCAGCGTTTGATGTTGTCGGTGTTCCCGACTGTGGTCGTTCTAGTAGTGTGCGGTGGTACATCATTGTTGTTTTAATTCACACTTTCTGAATGACATAAGATGTGGAGCATCTTTCCATATGTTTATTTGCCATCTGTGTATCTTCTTTAGTGAGGTGTTCATTAAGGTCTTGCCCTATTTTAAAAACTGGATTGTTTGTTTTCTTATTGATGAGTGTTAAGAGTTCTTTGTATATTTTGGATGAAACTCCTTCATCGGATGTGTCCTTTAGCAAATATTTTCTCCCAGACTTTGGGTTGTCTCCTCATTCTTCTGCTACTATCTTTTGCAGAGCATATGTTTTTAGTTTTAATGAAGTCCAGTTTATAATCATGTTCTCCATGTTCCATCAGGACTTCCCATGTATCAGCCCTGTCCTGTGGCAGCAAGACTTGTTAGTTACCCTTTGTTCCAAGACCAAGATGAGCTATTTTATAAAGGCTGCTGGCCTTTACATCCGCCCTGTGAGACTCCCAGTGACGTCTCTGGAGGAAAGTGCAGTGGAAACTCAAATTCTAGTGGGGCCAGAGAGGTAAGTAAATAGGACCAGGTCCAATACAATGGGGAGTGGTAAAGATGCTGGAGAAGGAAGATTTCATGCTCTAATGGGGCAACTGCTATTTAGCTTGAATCAACTATCGCCATTATGGACTGCTTATTTGTGTTAGCTCTGAATTTGTATGTTGACACTCTAACCTCCAATGTAATGATATTTGGAGTTGGGGCCTTTGAGAGGTAATTAGGTATAAATGAAGTCATGAGCCTGAAGCCCCCCATGATGTGTTTAGACACCAAATGTCCTATAAGAAGAGGAAAAGAGACCAGAGTGCCCTGTCTTGGTCATGTGAGGACACAGTGAGAAGGTGACCAGCCATCCACAAGCCAGGAAGAGCTTTTGCTAAGAACTGAATCTGCCAGCACCTGACCTCGGAACTATGAGAAGTAAATATTTTTTATTTAAACCACTCAGTCTATGGTATTTTGTTATAGCCCCATGAGAATGCAGGCCTACATTTGCCAAACTCTATAATTTTTAAAGAAGAGCTGAAATTTTCTGGTATTTAAGGAGTAGGTTAGCCAAATGAAACAAAGCAGTAGGCTGAATGTGGCATCTGAGTCACCATTTTGAAAATTTCCCTGTGGCAGGTAAGAGTTCTGGCTTTAATGTCTGATAGGCCAGATTTTCTCCAACTCCAGCACATGTCAGCTATGTGTCCATGTTGTTTTCTTATCTGTAAGCTAAGCATAATAATAGCACCCTATGAGGTTAAACAGGGTAATTTAGGAAAAGTAGCACAGCACTAGACAAATAGAAAATGTTAAAAGGAGCCAATCTGAAAAGAATACATACTGTATGATTCCAACTATATGGCATTCTGGAAAAGAGAAAACTATGGAGACAATAAAAAGTCTGTAGTTGCCGAAAGTTCAAGGGGATGGAAGGAAGGCTGAGTAAGTGGAGCACAGGGAGTTCTTAGGGTATTGAAACTATTCTGTATGATACTGTAATAGTGGATCCATGTCATTACACATTTGTTAAAACCCATAGAATGTACAACATAGTAAACCTCACTGTAATTATGGTCTTTAGTTATTAATGATGTATTAATATTAGCTCATTAAGTGCAACTAATGTACAGCACTGGTGGGTGGTGCTACTAATAGGGACACGGGGGGTAGGATGAGAGGGTATAAGGAAAAGAATGTTAATGTGAATCATGGTTGTTGATAAAGATGACTATGTGTGTATAAGTTATTGCTGCAAACCAAGCCACCCCAAACCTTAGTAGCAATAAGGTGAATACTAGTAAAGACAATAACTATATCTTATGGCTTACTAGTCAATGGGTAGCTGGGTGGTTCTGATGATTTGGGCCAGGGTTGGCTTGTCTCAGTTAGGCTTGCTCATGCATCTACAGTCAGCTGCAGATCAACAAGCACATCTCGGCTAGACTTTGTCACATGGGGAATCTTGGACCACATACCACAAGTACCACAGGTGCCAACTAGGCTCACAGCTGGGATAAGTGGGCCCACTGACAATGGACCGTGTGTGTTCTCATCCTCTTGCAGGCTAGCGCATGCTTGTTCACATGGTAGAGGCAGAGGTCAAAGAGGGGGTAAGTGTGTAAGACCTGCAATGTGGAAGACCACATTCTATTGGCCAAAACAAATCGCAAGGCCAGACCAGATCTCAGGACTAGGAAAATAGACTGCACCTCTTGATGTAGGAGCTGCAATAGCAAACTGCAGAGTGGATTCAGGGAGGGGAATAATTGCAGCCTTTTGTTTTCCAGATACTCTATCACGTTGATGATAATGAAGTTTTTGTTCTTACCCATCCCTGTTAAGTCCCCACTCATCTATGCCTTAGGCTTTTTTTTTTTTTTTTTACCAGATTGACTTAACCATATTGCTAGCACATTTTTCTTTAAATCTAGTTGGAGGTTAGACTTGATGAGACTTTTATTTTAATCCAGAGAGACCATCAAAATAAAGAAAAAACCACTTAAATTGGCATTCAAGCCTGCAGTGGACAAACATGGACCTTGATATATGGGGGGATCTTGTGAAAGGGCCCATAAACCTGTCATATGCCCAGTGAGCACATCAACAACTCTAGTTTTGTATTATCAAAAGCAATGATTTTTGATGCTCAGTGACATTGGAAAAAGAATATTGAATCCATTTACCACAATTTACGAAGCCCCAAGACACCCAAACATGATGCATAACCTCTGCTGGTGGGAATGAGAGTAAGCGTTGCCCTGTGAATAAATACGGCACACATGCTGTGCTTAACTTGGCTGCAAAAATTCAGTGACATTTCAGGGAGAAATGTTCTTACAGCTCATGCTCTGAGGGCCCTGTTTTTCACCATCTGCCCTTGGGTTGCTGTTTATTTCTGTGGACGAGCAGTGTGCAATTTACTGGAAAAGTATTTTGAAAAACCCCAAACACCCACATTATGAAGAAATAGGGTTGAAAATTTTCCAGTTTTGTAGTTGAATTTATAGTCTTAGCCCTAAGAAAATATTTCAAGTCATCTTCATTGACTCAGTTAAATGCTCTCAGGGAAGAAGCCTAAACACCATCAACAGCGGAAGGCAAGTGTAGAGGGGACACGGCCCTGTGTGCAGCTGCCATCGTGTGTTGCTTGTCTTCTCTTGGCCCCAGACTGCGGGAGACCCCTCGAGTGAGGTGAAGCTCTACCGCTTAGGGCAGTGATTTTCAACTGGCGTGTCACAGCACGCTGCTGTGCCGCAAGATTTAAAAAATTCTTTAAATTTAATGCAACACCTGACCATTAAGAAAAATGACAATAGCCCTTTGGTGTAAATGCCCTTTCTTGAACCATAAATATATAAGCCATATAATAAATAGAATTGCAGCTTATTGATTATGTCACATAATAAGGTTGCATCTGATTGGTTAATTCTTGATACACAAAGTTCTTATATACAAGTGTAAGCACCTGATTTTTAAAAAAGTCACTTTGGAACCAAAAGAGTAGGTAGTTATTATATCTTTTGTCAATCAATCACAATTATACCTATTTTTTTTATCAGATAGGCAAAAAATTTAATTTTTGGTGTGCCACAGATTTTTTAGTAATTAGTTTATGTGTGCCACAAGATGAAAAAGGTTGAAGATCACTGTCCTCGGGGTCTCTGGGTGTGCTGCATACTACAGCATTTCTCTCTTTAGCTTGTCCCGCTTCTTAAATTCTGCCGTGAAGGTGTTAACTCTCAATGAAGTCCTCCAATACTCAGGAGCCAGTCATAGGATGGTTTTCTGCCAGCCGCTGGCCAGGGCAAAGGAGAAAGTGTCAAAGTTGTTACTTCTCTCCTCCTGAGTCTTGGATGTTTCTGGAATAATATTTTCCAAAGTGCATTCCATGGAACTCAAGTCTGATGAAATGATTCTCAAGAAAGGGTTCCATGGTCAGATAGTTTTGAGAAACAAAGCAAACCGTATTCTGCTCTTGCAAAGCTGCAATGAATTTTAGCAAATAAAACCCTGGGAAGTTTTTCAGGAAATAAACACATATAGTTTTTTATAATCCAGTCTTTTCCCAATTGGGGAATCTTTTAAAGAAGAATAATAGTAGTTTGTATAATTATTATTTTGCCTAAACTTTAGTGGGGGAATTTGAGCCACTTGCTTAGTCTGTTCAGGCTGATCTAACAGAAATACTATCAAGTGAGTTGCTACAAAAATTTGTTCTCCCAGCCCCATAGGCTTGAGTCCAAGATCAAGGCACTGGCAGATTCTGTCTGCTGGAAGCCTGCTTCCTGGTTCATAGGTGACTTTCTTTTCACTGTGTCTTCACGTGGCAGAAGGGGTGAGGGAGCTCTCTGGGGTCTCTTGTACAAGGCACTAATTCTATTCATGAAAGTTCCTAATACCATGACTTCCTAATACCATCACATTGGGGGTTAGGATGTCAAAGTGACTTCTGAGTGGAGACACACTAAGCCTTTAACAGCCACTTATGTTCCTGTCTCTTAGGGATTTGAGCATGCTCTTTTCTTTTGCAAAAATGTCTTCAAAGACTGTAACAGCTTATTTCAGGCAAGAGTCTCCAGTGCCAATGACTCTTTGCTATGAATGGTGGTAACATGCTCTGGTTAAAACACACACACACACACACACACACACACACACACACACACACTTTCTACCAAAACTGATTCTTTCAAGAATACGTTTTTCATTAGATACCTGGGACCTCAATACCATTTACATCATCTTCACCAGAAAAAAGTACTCACCTTAGCCCCTTATTAATTTTTGTAAATCTAATACCTAGTACATTGTCTGCCAGAGAGCAAACATTCAGTGACTATTTGCTGAATGACTGAATTAGATCAGTGTTTTCCAAAAAAAGTTACATGAGATGATTTTGGTGTAGATACAAAATTTTTCATTTAATAATTTAGTATTTAAGGTGTTTTAGTGAAAAGACATATGTTTTCATGATTTAATGGATATTATTGCATAGGGCATGGCTAACATTAAGACATGAGCTGATATAAAGAAAAACATTAGGTAAGTGAAAGAGCAATTCATATGTAGGTATAATGAAAATCATAAAAATGGCATATGAATGATTGGAGTCTAAGGAAACACTCCCTCCATCTGTCAGCCTTTCTGCGTCCAGGCTCTGAAGGGGGTGGGGCATCGGAGAGGGTAGGAAGGTACTGACTGCTCCCTGCAGGAAAGAAAGGCCAACGTGGAGCTGCTGGTGGTTTTGAACAGCAGTGTCTGAGTGCCCTCTTCTGAAAGGACCACATCTAGTTTTCCCAAACGCTGGAAAATTAAACACCACTTGAAACAAATGAACAGGAAGCAATCCTTTTTAAAATATACTCAGTTGGCTAATTAACCATAGGCTTGGTCAAAGAATCCTGGTGACAACCACATCAAGGAGTCTGGAGATTCTTTCCCAGCCTCTGAAGCAGGCTTGGTCTGGGTTCCTGGAGAAAGGTGCTTCCTGGGTTCAGGTCAGGGTGGGCAGGACTGAGTTGGTGCGTATTGCTTTCGTAATATTAAACAAAGTAAGAGAGTTGGATCTGATCAGCTACTTTCAAAACTTTTTTCTTAAGACTTTTTTCTTAAATTCAATCTGAGTTGGAAATTCTAAGCAAATAGAAAAAAATAGGATCAAAGTGGATCCTATTGATGTGGTTGATGAGGGAAATGGGCAATGGCAGTGGCAGAGGGTGTAGGGGAGGGGGGACCGAGCTCTTCATCCTTAGCCTCAGGTCACCCTCAGCCATGGCCCCGAAGACTCCTGGATGAGGTGGTTTCTAAGGGCTCTTATGGATTGAAAAATCTAATATTTAACCTCTTTGGCGTTGTGAGAATTAATAATACCCAAAGCGCACGATGAAAACCTGGATCAGTGTTTCTTTTGTATTTTTCGTGGAAACTTCCAATAACAGGAGGGAATTAACATGTAATCCTACCATGCTATGCCTGCTCACTCTGCAAAGGTAGCCGAAAGTATTCTTGTACAATAAAGACACTTTGAGAGCTCCAGCTTCATCTTAGAAGCCCCCAAACAATTCCTACTTGTTCTGCTGGTCAGTGGGTAAAATATATTGTAACAAATCTGGGGAATGGGTTGAACGGTAGAGAACTAACACTGCGCATTGGGTCAGCGTCGGGCTGTGTTTCTGCTTTCTCGTTGACAGATTTTGGTAAACCAGATTCATCTGTATAAGAATATACTCTCAGATATTTGAGTGAGCTGATGCCTCAGGGAGATGTCTTACTGAGACCTAATGTGCTCTCAGTACTTTAAATTCTTGGGCAGTAGGTATCTACTGATAGGTATCATATAGATATAGAGTTGCTAAGGGTCTGTGCATGTAGAAGTGAGTGTTTCATGGCATTGACCAAAAGGGATGCATGTTTTTACAATGTGGCATCATTTGTAGCTTGGATTCTCAATGAAAAATGACTCTTGTCAACAAAGGTATTTAAACGCACCTTCCTCTTTCTACAGGTTGCTGGAGGTTCTCCCTGCAGAGGAAATCCAGTCACGAAAACACGGGTTAGAAGCACCTTGAGTTGCAGCAACATAAAGGCAAAGTCAATACTCTGCACAGCACATTGGAAAGAAGCAAAGACTTCCTTCCTGAGAAGTGCCTAATGAAAGAGTGCACTCCGTCTGTCATTGGAAGTAAGGGCTCAGACCGGATGCACAAAGCCCAGTACAGATAGGTCTGTTAGCCCATGGTTAAGAATGGAAATGATCTCCTCAGAGAAGTGAAACAGACTGATGCTGAGCTCACTGTATGTCTTCTACTATGTCTCATATGTGCAACAGTAGTATCTCACCAGATCACAAGCACCTTGAAGGTAGGCCCCATGTAGTTGTTTATTCAGACACTTCTATGTATCCAGAATTTAGCTAAAACCCTTGTCACCTAGTAGGTGTTCATTTTACACATGAAAAAACTTTGTCTAGCATTTCAGTTTCTAGTAAGTGGTAGAGTTAGGATTTAAAGCCAGATCTTCGGGCAATAGAGCACATAGCCCCCAGGCTAAGCTCCTCTCACCATCTTTACTGGGCATGTGTTGGGAGTCCTTTCTCGCACCTTCAGTTGTGTTCTTTCCAATGAGATATTTATGCTACACCTTTTGTATGTTGAAAAATACTTTTTAAATAAATCACTTACCCAATAGACGTTTTGGCCTGGAGTTATTACCATGTCTCACAAAATGGAAATTCCTTTCTGCTCTCTTTGTTTTTATGCATATATGCTGAGTGCCAGATTTTATTACTTTCCCTGCCTGAAAAGTATTAGTGTCCAGAAGCCGGTTCCCCGTTGCTGACAGAAGGCAAACTAATTAGAAGTCTTCTGGCACAAGTTTTATGGGGCAACATGCATTTTTAGTTCAGCCAAAGAACTGAGCCCACCTTAAATAAGAAGTAAAAAGTAAGATGGTTTCCCAAGTTAATAAATTTATGAATTAGGAAATCAAACTCAAACCTCCCAGATGTATTGAAGGCAATGTGGATGCTCCCAGAGGAATTAAAATGTGACCATAGATACACGGCAGATGGGATACTTTATGGATCAAAGAAATGGGGACATTCTATAAATTATCCTAAATAAAACATTCACAGCATACCAGTTACCAGATAATGTCTGAAGTGGGGGTTGGGGGGGACGGGAAATTGAGGCACAAAACAAGTTTGGCTGTATAAGTTTCTGGGGGGCAGAGACTATATTATGGAAGCCATGTGGTTCTAAGTTTTCTCCAACTGCTCTCATGACTCTTAACATAGCAGGCTCTGGAGTCAGGCTGTCTGGAATCTAATTCTGGCCCCTCAGTTAACTGAGAGTGATTAATTTCATTAACTTCTATGTTTCAATTTCCCTACCTGTAAAACGAGGCAAATGATAACCCCTTGCAGTGGTTTTCTCAAGGCTCAGATGAGTTAATACCAACAAAGTCCTTAGAACAGCACATAAAGCTCAACAAACTTCCTCTGGTAGTATTACACTCCTTAATACTCATTATAATCTTTCAATTGAACTTTGATGATCAATTACATAAGCTGAGCAGGACCTGCGACATAATTTGGGGAATCCTAGTACAAAATTAAAAAAATTGTAAGGTCCCTTGTTTAATAATTATTAAGAATTTCATGGTGACAGCAGAGCATTAAACCGAGCATGGGGCCCTTCAGAGGGGCAGGCCAGGTGAGCCTGTGCAGATCACACACTCATGAAGCTGGCTTTGCCACTGAATTATAAAACCAGAAGAATGCATGTACAAGATAAACTGATATAATTGCTTTTTCACCTCTGAAAAAGCCAATGAAATTAGTTTTTTTTAAAAAGAAAGAGGGAGACTATTTATAAAGAATTAACCCATTTCAGAAAAATTCAGAATTGTCTTTTTAAACTGGTCAGTTTAGTGAAAATGTAATAAGCTCCACTAGATTCTTAGAGAAAATAAAGAAATAAGTGTCAATAGGAGATGATTCTCAAGGCTCAGATGATTCTCAGGATCCACTTTTAAATTTTCTATTGCAAATGAAGTAAGACCAAAACAAACAAACAAACAAATTCTTTCTCACAAATGCTCTTTAGGGCACCAACAACTGACAAATTTAGTAATCATGTTTGGTCACTGATTGCCAGGAGATAATCTTGGCTTAGACTTCTCTACATCATGCATGTGTTTTTAGTAAAATAGATTTTGAGCCAAAGGAATAAAGAACTATAAACAAATAGCACATAGTAACCTTGATGAGTGGATGAAGAGAAAATCAAAGTTTTATTTATTTCTTGCCAAATCCATTCAGTTTGGGGACATGGTGAAGACCACAATTACTTGAAACTTATTGGACAGATCAAGGCAATCAAGAGGAAATTGAATCTCAGATTAAAAAATGGATCTATGCAACCGGACAACTGGATAACATATAAATAAATATATGTTACATATATAAACATATATCTATATAAAAATTATATTTAGAAAGCTCTTCAACCATTGTTGGTCTAAAATTCATTAAAAGCAACATCTGCTCACAGTGAGGTAGCCATCCAGAGGCAAATGTTTTTCAGCTGTACTGTGCAGATTTCATTGTACTATAAATGGAGTTTAATAATTCCCCTTTTTATGTGTGTGTGATGCTTTTAATATATTTTATTTCTTTCACTTAATAAGATCAAGCCCAGTTAACCACTCATTTTCATATGGATTCTGGCACTTAACCACTGTTGTTTGAAGAAAATAACAATTTTTATCTCTTTATTACCCTCCAGTGACTTTTGACATTTACCGTTTAGTATTTGACCTAAAGAAAACATGAGCTGGGAATAGAAAGAAAAGCAGAGAAAGAGAGAAACAAATGAATGTCTTAAATAGTTTATTATTATCTGATAGGAACACACCAATAAAAATAATTTTAATACACACTATAAACTTATTAACAGTTTTAATCTATTTTATGAAGGTATTACAAGACTAAAATTTAATCAGGATAAACTGGAAAACTGGAACAGAAATTAGCTTTGTGAAATTCAGGAAGAGGTCTACCAAACTAGAATAAAAAGTCAAAAGGATCTTTGCAGTTTAGTTACTTAACTTACTTTTCAAAAGCTCTTGGTTGAGGGAGCTGTGAGATTTTTCATTCCAGATTTCTAAACACCTTTTTAGTTATCAGCAGAAATTCTCCTTGCCCTCAACCCCTCGGCAGATTTTTCATTAAAGACAGATGATGCCGAGGAAACTTTTCTTCTTTTTTTTCCTCCCTCCTTCCTTCCCTCCCTCCCTCCCTCCCTCCCTCCCTCCCTCCCTTCCTTCCTTCCTTCCTTCCTTCCTTCCTTCCTTCCTTCCTTCCTTCTTCTCTCTCTTTCCCTCCCTTCCTTTTTCCTTTTCATATACCCTCTTTTTTTTTCTTTTTCTTTTTTTTTAATTGTTTTAAAATTCATTTTAGAGAGGAGAGAGAAAGGGAGAGAAAGAGACAGAGAGAGAGAAGGAGGGGAGGAGCAGGAAGCATCAACTCCCATATGTGCCTTGACCAGGCAAGCCCAGGGTTTTGAACCGGCGACCTCAGCATTTCCAGGTCGACGCCTTATCCACTGCGCCACTGCAGGTCAGGCTTCATATACCCTCTTTGACGTGGCTTTTGCTCCAAATTTATACTCACTTTTTTTTTTTTAGAATAACTTTTATATTTTATTTATTTATTTCATTTATTCATTTTTAGAGAGGAGAGAGAGAGAGACAGAGAAAGAGAGAAGGGGGGAGGAGCTAGAAGCATCAACTCCCATATGTGCCTTGACCAGGCAAGCCCAGGGTTTTGAACTGGCGACCTCAGCATTTCCAGGTCGACGATTTATCCACTGCGCCACCACAGGTCAGGCCATACTCACTTTTAATTTAACTATTTGTTTTATTATTTAGCTTTGAGGATTCTTAATAAATTGTGGGTTTAAACTTTTTAGAAGATATATAATTTGCAAATATTTTCTCTCAATCTGTGAATTTTCATTTTATTCTCTCAACATTGTCTTTCAAAGAACAGAGATTCTTACTTTTGATACAGATCAAATTTATAAATTTTTATTCTTTTAAGCTCATGCTTTTGATGTTATCTAAGAAATCCTTGCCTAATTCATGGCTACAGATATTTTCTCCTATATAGTCTTCTAGAAATTTTAGAGTTTTTGGTTTTACATTTAAGTCTATGATCTATTTTGAGGTAATTTTTGTATTTGGTGTGAAGTGTGAATTCAATTTAAGTTCTTTAGTTTGTTTTCACATATGGATATTCATTTGTTTTGAAATTATCTGTTGGAAATACTATCCTTTTCTGACTGAATTGCTCTTGCACATTTGTCAAAAAATCAGTTAATCATATATGTGTGATTCTATCTCTGGCTGGACTTTCTATTTTGTTTCATTGATCTTTGTTTACTTCGACACCAAAAGCATACTGCTTTTTTATTAAGGCTTAATGTCTGGTAGTATGAGTCTTCCAAATCTATTTTTTTCAAGTTGTTTTCATATGAATTTTAGAATCAGTTTGTCCATTTTTACTAAAATAAATAAATAAATAAACAAATAAATGCTAGCTGCAATTTGTTTGCAATTAGGTTGGTTAATTCCAGGAGAAGTAACATCTTAATAATGTGTGCCCGATTCATAAAGATGATATATATCTCTCCATTTATTCACATCTCCTGTAATTTTCAGTGCACAAATCTTACATGTATTTTTTTCAGAATTATCACTATGAATTTTATTATTCTTTTTTTTTTTTTATATAATTTTATTTTTTTAATGGGGTGACATCAACAAATCAGGATACATATATTCAAAGATAACAAGTCCAGGTTATCTTGTCGTTCAATTATGTTGCATACCTACCACCCAAAGTCAGATTGTCCTCTGTCACCTTCTATCTTGTTTTCTTTGTGCCCCTCCCCACCCCCTATCCCTCTCCCATTCCCCCCTCCCCCCCCCATAACCACCACACTCTTGTAAATGTCTCTTAGTTTCACTATTATGTCCCACCTACGTATGGAATAATACAGTTCCTGTTTTTTTCTGATTTACTTATTTCGCTTCGTATCATGTTATCAAGATCCCACCATTTTGCTGTAAATGTTCCGATGTCATCATTTCTTATGGCTGAGTAGTATTCCATAGTGTATATGTGCCACATCTTCTTTATCCAGTCATCTATTGATGGGCTTTTTGGTTGTTTCCATGACCTGGCCACTGTGAACAATGCTGCAATAAACATGGGGCTGCATGTGTCTTTATGTATCAATGTTTCTGAGTTTTTGGGATATATACCCAGTAGAGGGATTGCTGGGTCATAAGGTAGTTCTATTTTCAGTTTTTTGAGGAACCACCATACTTTCTTCCATAATGGTTGTACTACTTTACATTCCCACCAACAGTGTATGAGGGTTCCTTTTTCTCCACAGCCTCTCCAACATTTGCTGTTACCTGACTTGCTAATAACAGCTAATCGAACAGGTGTGAGGTGGTATCTCATTGCCGTTTTGATTTGCATTTCTCTAATAGCTAAAGAAGATGAGCATCTTTTCATATATCTGTTGGCCATTTGTATTTCTTCCTGGGAGAAGTGTCGATTCATATCCTCTTCCCATTTTTTTATTGGATTGTTTGTTTGTTTGTTGTTGAGTTTTATGAGTTCTTTGTATATTTTGGATATTAGGCCCTTATCTGAGCTGTCGTTTGAAAAAATCATTTCCCATTTAGTTGGCTTTCTGTTTATTTTGTTATCAGTTTCTCTTGCTGAGCAAAAACTTCTTAGTCTGATGTAGTCCCATTCATTAATTTTTGCCTTCACTTCTCTTGCCATTGGAGTCAAATTCATAAAATGCTCTTTAAAACCCAGGTCCCTGAGTTGAGTACCTATGTCTTCTTCTATGTACTTTATTGTTTCAGGTTTTATGTTTAGATCTTTGATCCATTTTGAGTTAATTTTTGTACAGGGGGAGAGACTGTAGTCCAGTTTCATTCTTTTGCATGTGGCTTTCCAGTTTTCCCAGCACCATTTATTGAAGAGGCTTTCTTTTCTCCATTGTGTGTTGTTGGCCCCTTTATCAAAAATTATTTGACTATATATATGTGGTTTTATTTCTGGACTTTCTATTCTGTTCCATTGGTCTGAGTGTCTATTTTTCTGCCAATACCATGCTGTTTTGATTGTCGTGGCCCTATAATAGAGTTTGAAGTCAGGTATTGAAATGCCCCCAGCTTCATTCTTTTTCTTTAGGATTGCTTTGGCTATTCGGGGTTTTTTATAGTTCCATATAAATCTGATGATTTTTTGCTCTATTTCTTTAAAAAATGTCATTGGAAGTTTGATGGGAATTGCATTAAATTTGTATATTGCTTTGGGTAATATAGCCATCTTGATTATATTTATTCTTCCTAGCCAAGAACAAGGTATATTCTTCCATCTCATTATATCTTTTTCGATTTCCCTTAACAATGGTTTATAGTTTTCATTATATAAGTCCTTTACATTCTTTGTTATGTTTATTCCTAAGTATTTTATTTTTTTTGTTGCAATCGTGAAGGGGATTATTCTTTTGAGTTCCTTCTCAGTTGTTTCATTGTTGGCATATAGAAAGGCTATTGACTTCTGTATGTTAATTTTGTATCCTGCGACCTTACTGTATTGGCTTATTGTTTCTAGTAGTCTTTTTGTGGATTCTTTGGGGTTTTCGATGTATAGTATCATATCATCTGCAAAAAGTGATACCTTTACTTCTTCTTTCCTGATATGGATGCCTTTTATTTCTTTGTCTTGTCTGATTGCTCTGGCTAGAACCTCTAGTACCACATTAAATAAGAGTGGAGAGAGTGGACAACCCTGTCTTGTTCCTGATTTAAGGGGGAAAGCCTTCAGTTTAGTGCCATTTAATATGATGTTAGCTGATGGTTTATCATATATGGCCTTTATCATGTTGAGATATTTTCCTTCTATACCCATTTTGTTGAGAGTCTTAAACATAAAATTGTGTTGTATTTTATCGAAAGCCTTTTCTGCGTCTATTGATAAGATCATGTGGTTTTTGTTCTTTGTTTTGTTGATATGGTGTATTACATTAACCGTTTTACGTATGTTGAACCATCCTTGAGATTCTGGGATGAATCCCACTTGATCATGATGTATTATTTTTTTAATATGTTGTTGTATTCGATTTGCTAGTATTTTGTTTAGTATTTTAGCATCTGTATTCATTAGAGATATTGGTCTGTAGTTTTCTTTTTTTGTGCCATCCTTGCCTGGTTTTGGTATGAGGGTTATGTTGGCTTCGTAAAATGTGTTTGGAAGTATTGCTTCTTCTTCAATTTTTTGGAAGACTTTGAGTAGAATAGGAACCAAGTCTTCTTTGAATGTTTGATAAAATTCGCTGGTATAGCCGTCAGGGCCTGGACTTTTATTTTTGGGGAGGTTTTTAATGGTTTTTTCTATTTCTTCTCTACTGATAGGTCTGTTTAGGCTTTCTGCTTCTTCTTGACTCAGTCTAGGAAGGTTGTATTTTTCTAGGAATTTATCCATTTCTTCTAGGTTGTTGAATTTAGTGGCATAAAGTTTTTCATAGTATTCTACAATAATTCTTTGTATATCTACAGTGTCCATGGTGATTTCTCCTCTTTCATTTTGGATTTTGTTTATATGAGTTCTTTCTCTTTTTTCCTTGGTAAGTCTTGCCAAGGGTTTGTCAATTTTGTTGATCTTTTCAAAGAACCAGCTCCTTGTTCTATTAATTTTTTCTATAGTTTTTCTGTTCTCTAATTCATTTATTTCTGCTCTGATTTTTATTATCTCCTTTCTTCGGCTGGTTTTGGGTTGTCTTTGTTCTTCTTTTTCTAGTTCCTTAAGGTGGGAAGTTAAGTGGTTCACTTGGGCTCTCTCTTGTTTGTTCATATATGCCTGAAGTGATATGAACTTCCCTCTTATCACTGCTTTTGCTGCATCCCATAGATTCTGATATGTCGTATTGTCATTTTCATTAGTCTGTATATATCTTTTGATCTCTGCACTTATTTCTTCTTTGACTCATTCATTTTTTAAAAGTATGTTGTTTAGTTTCCACATTTTTGTGGGATTTTTTTCCTCTTTTTTGCAGTTGAATTCTAGTTTCAAGGCTTTATGATCAGAAAATATGCTTGGTACAACTTCAATTTTTCTGAATTTGCTGATGTTGTTTTTGTGGCCCAACATATGGTCAATTCTTGAGAATGATCCATGTACACTGGAGAAAAATGTATACTCAGTCACTTTGGGATGAAATGTCCTGTAGATGTCTATCATATCCAGGTGCTCTAGTGTTTTGTTTAAGGCCACTATGTCTTTGTTGATTCTCTGTTTGGATGACCGATCTAGAGCCGTCAGCGGTGTATTGAGGTCTCCAAGTATGATTGTGTTTTTGTCAGTTTTTGTTTTAAGATCAATAAGTAGCTGTCTTATATATTTTGGTGCTCCTTGGTTTGGTGCATATATATTAAGAATTGTTATGTCTTCTTGATTCAGTGTCCCCTTAGCCATTATGAAATGGCCATTTTTGTCTCTGAGTACTTTTCCTGTCTTGTAGTCAGCATTATCCGATATGAGTATTGCTACACCTGCTTTTTTTTGGATGTTATTTGCTTGGAGTATTGTTTTCCAGCCTTTCACTTTGAATTTGTTTTTATCCTTGTTACTTAGATGAGTTTCCTGTAGGCAGCATACAGTTGGATTTTCTTTTTTAATCCATTCTGCTACTCTGTGCCTTTTTATTGGTGAGTTTAATCCGTTTACATTTAGTGTAATTATTGATACTTGTGGGTTCCCTATTGCCATTTTATATCTTGCTTTCTGTTAGTTTTGTGTCTTGTTTGATCCTTCTCTTTTGTTTTTCTATCTTTTGTTTTTATTTGGTTGTATTCCATACATCTTTCAACTGTTGCTATCTTTTTTATCTCATGTGCTTCTGTGGTGGTTTTTTCAATGGTGGTTACCTTTGAATAATGAAAAGGGTCCCTACCCTGTTCATTGTAGCAAACTATTTTGTGAGTACTTTTGCACTCCATCGTCCTTTGCTACTGTTAATCTCCATCTTCTCCCCCTCTTTCTTTTTGTTGTTGTCACAGTTTAAATTTGGTTTTATTGTGTTCTTCTTGGAGCTTTTACTTGTGGCTCTGTTTTTTTTTGTTCTTTGTATCTGATTGGAGAACCCCCTTTAGTAATTCCTGGAGTGGGGGTTTTCTGATGATAAATTCCCTCATCTTTTCTGTATCTGTGAATGTTTTTATTTCTCCTTCATATTTGAAGGATAGCTTTGATGGGTATAGTATTCGTGGCTGAAAGTTCCTCTCTTTCAGGACTTTAAATATTGGGGTCCATTCTCTTCTAGCTTGTAGAGTTTCTGCTGAGAAATCTGATGATAATCTAATGGGCCTTCCTTTATATGTTGTATTCTTCTTTTCCCTGGCTGCCTTGAGAATTTTTTCTTTGCTGTTGGTTTGTGTCAATTTCATTATGATATGCCTTGGAGTAGGTTTGTTGGGGTTAAGAAAACTTGGAGTTCTGTTTGCTTCTTGAACTTGAGGCTTTAGTTCTTTCCACAGGCTTGGGAAGTTCTCATCTATTATTTGTTTGAGTATGTTCTCCATTCCATTTTCTCTCTCTTCTCCCTCTGATATACCTATTATTCTTATGTTATTCTTTTTGATGGAGTCAGATAATTCTTGTAGGGCTATCTCATTTTTTTTAATTTTTGAGTCTCTTTCTTCTTCTCTCTGTTGTGCCTCAAGTTGCTTGTCTTTTATTTTACTAATCCTCTCTTCTATCTGACCTGTTCTATTAGCTAAGCTTGTTACTTCGTTTTTCAGCTCGTGAATTGAGTTTTTCATCTCTGTTTGATTTGTTTTTATAGTTTCAATTTCCTTGGACATATATTCTTTGTGTTCATTGAGTTGTTTTCTGAGCTCCCTAAATTGCCTTTCTGTGTTTTCTTGTATATCTCGGAGGATTTTTAGGATTTCTATCTTGAATTCTCTGTCATTTAGCTCCAAGGTTTCCAATATATTAAATTTTTTC
The DNA here is from genome assembly GCF_036850995.1 of Saccopteryx leptura. Taxonomy (NCBI): domain Eukaryota; kingdom Metazoa; phylum Chordata; class Mammalia; order Chiroptera; family Emballonuridae; genus Saccopteryx; species Saccopteryx leptura. The sequence continues at coordinate 36,401,713 of NC_089507.1, forward strand.
TCCATAGATTTTTCCTCATCTAGCTGTGTTACCTCTCTTTCTTTTGTATCCATGATATTCGATTTTCTCTTCCTTAATGGCATCTGAGGGTGGTTTTGTTGATAGTATTAATGAGATTTAATAAAGAATAAAAAGTTTAAAAAAAATAATAAAAAAAAAATCGAAAAAAGTTGTTTTTTTTAAAAAAAATTAATAATGAAATAAAGAAAAATAAAATAAAATAAAAATTTAAAAAAAAAAAAAAAAAAAAAAAAGGAAATTATTCCCCCCCTCCTTTTTTCCTCTCCTCTCCTCTCCCCTCTTTCTTGATAAAATCTTGTGGTGGACTGTGAATTATAACAAACAATGCCTGTGATGGAGGGCCTGAATTGGGGAAAAGTAATAAAGGGGCAAACAAAAAAAAAAAAAAAAGAAAAAAGAAGAAGAAGAAAAAAAAAGAGCATATGGACCCACAAAAAGCAAATAAGGAAAAAATTTGGGTCAAGAATAAAATGATTTGCTTTTAGGTGTTGGTTGTCTAAGAGTTATGATGAGAGGATTAAGAGGAAAACGGAAAAATGGGGGGACAAATTAAAAAATTACTATTGTATTTAGTGGAACAAGAACTAGATAATATGGAGAGCCAGGGATGGGAGCACTGCTAGTAAGTTAAAAAGGTGAAGTAAAAACCCCCCAGAATGCCACAAACATAAGTTTGAGTCCCAGATAAGATAATTTGTTTGTTATTGAGGTTTGAGTGAGAGGAGATGTAAAGGAGAAAGGAAGGAACTAATATAGAGGGAGAAAAGAAAGAGAGAGAGAGAGAAAAAAAAAGAGGGAACCACTAAAAGAAGAAAAAAGAAAGGAGAAAGAGAGAGAGAGTTAAGGGTTTTGGAGTGCAACCCTCATAGAGAGAAAGGAAGAGAAGAGAAAAGATAATGGGAGATGTAACACTTATGGGTAGTGTAGTTCAAGGAGAGGAGAGAGTAAGACCGGTAGAGAGTTAATCGGCCAAATTGGAGGAGGAAAAAAAAAGTATCAAGAATGAAGATAAGAGAAACAAACGAACAAATATGATAAAATGGGATAGGTTATAAAGTCTGCAGATTATTCTTGATTTTGAGAGGTTATCTTCTTGCTTTTTCTTTTCTCTCCCTCTTCCTTGTCGGTGACTCTGTACCCCGGGTTTTGCTCCTTTGCCACGCTCAGGTGGAGGTTTGCAGTTGATAAGTCTCTATGGCAATGTCATGTATTGTGCTTTAGTCTCGTTGGCAGTCTAGGCTATTAGCATTTATAGGCTCCGACAGTGAGAGAGTCCGTGTTCCTAGAGCCTTTCTCCTAGTCTTTCCTTCCTCAATTAGTAGCCTGATAATCCAGCTATGGGTTGCTGCTGCCTCTGCCTGGATAGTAAGAGGCTCAAAGAGCTGGCAACTCCCCACTCTATTTCCACTCAGCACAGGGCTCTGGGTAAGGCTCAGTCAGTCAGAGCTGCTAGCATAATCAGGCGGGCTTTCCGGCCATTCAAAGACCTCTGGCTCTGCCACTCTGTCCGGTAACACAAGCGGGTGCCCACTTCCGGGGCACTTGGAGGAAACTCTCACTCACTGGCTGCGCTCGCAGACCAGGATATCCGGCCAGCAGTCTCACGCTCTGAGTGAAACCCCCAATCGCAGGGAAAAGTTGCAGCGTTGGAATTGAGTCTCGCTCCGTCCCCGTGCGCGGCTTTTGCAAGGCGCTGGGGCGGCCCGAGATTCCGCTTTGGCCCACACAAAGGCCCCTGACTCTGCTCCTCTGTGCGATAACACGGGCGCGCACTGCCGAGGCACTCGGAGGAATCGCTCACTCCTTATCTGCGCGCGCAAACCAGGATATGAGGCCGGCCGCTTTCCCTCTGAGTGAAACACCCTCCGGCACGGAAAATCTCCACCATTGGAATTAGTTCTCACTCCCTCCCGTGCGTGGCTTTCCCAGGGCGCTGGGGCTGCCCAGAGACTCTGCCCTCGGCCCACAGAAAGGCCTCTGACCCTGCCTCTCCGTGAGGCAACACGGGCACTGACTCCCGGGGCCTAGGAAGAAATCTCTCGCCCACTAACTGCGCACCAGCCAGGAGACCGGGTAAAATGGCCGCGCCGCTTGTCTTTCTTTGTTTGGGTTTGGCGCGAGTGTTAGCTTGTATTGCCCGGGTTGCCACAGGATCAGATTTTCCTCGGCTTGGATCTCCGTGCCACAGCCTGGTTCGGCCGTTTGTTTCGCGGCCTGGATGTATTCACCCCCTTTGCCCGCCTCAGTTTCTATATTCACAGTTACCAGAGAAAGCCGCCCTGTTTAGGTTAGTGAGGAAGGCGGAGCATTTCTTACTCCCTATTTCCTTCGGGGTTTGGTTATATATTTAGCCAATTTTTCACTCAATCATATCTTTGGGTGTATTGCGAAGCATCTGGAAGCTCCAAGTATAGGTTTTTCTGTTTCTAGTTGAAGATCTTGTTGAGTTTTGGGGGAGATTTATCGGTATCGCTTCCTACCCCGCCATTACTCTGACGTCATCTCCTATTATTCTTGATACTATCATAAATGCTACTTTTAAAATATCAACTTTCAATTGTATTTTACTAGTATATAGAAATGAAATTTATTTTTCAATATTTACTTTGAGTCCTACAAGCATGCAAAATCCACTTACTAGTTCTAGTATCTCTTTTGGTATATTTCATAGCATTTTCTTAACATAGATAATCATAATCATGTCATCTGTATATTAAAACAAATATTCTTTTTTATTTTCTATCTGGATTTTGTTTATTTCTTTTTTCTTGCTTAATTGCTTTGGTTAGAACCTTCAGTACAACTGTTGAATAAAAGTTGTGAGAGTGGACATCTTGTTCCTGATTTTGGAGGGAAAGCAATCAGTCTTTTACCATTAGCATGTCAGCTGTAAGTTTTTGTACATTTTTCAGATTAAGAAAGTTCCCTTGTATTGCTAGTTTGCAGGGAGTTTTTATCAAGAATGTTGAATTTCATCAAGTGTTTTTTTTTTCATTGTTGAAATGGTTATATGCCTTTTCATTTTTAGTTTGTAAAAACAGTGAAATACACACACACACACACACACACACACACACACACACTCTTAATGATTGATTTTAAATGTCAAAATAATCTTTATTCCTGGAATAAATCTCACTTGGTTCATTATATATTATTCTTTTTATATATTTTTAGTTTAGACTTCCTAAAATCTTGCATCTATATTCCTAAAGGAGACTTGTACTTTTATTTTTTTCTAGTCCTACCTTTAGTTTTGGTAATAGAACGCTAGCCTAATAAAATGAGCTGGAAAATATTCTCTCCCTTTCCATTTTCAGATGAGTTTGTGTAGAACTGAAGTTCTTTATTCCTTAATTGTTCGGTAGAATTCTTCAGTGAAGCTATCTGGCCCTAGAGTTTTCTTCATGAGAAGATTTTTTTAATTAAAAATTTAATTACTTTAATAGATATAAGGGTATTCAGGTTATTTATTTCTTCTTGGGGAGCATTAGTAGTTTGTTTCAAGGGATTTGTCCATTACAGCTAAGTTGTTAAATTTGTTGACATAGTGTTTTTCATAATATTCTCTTATTATTCTTTGGATAGCTATAGAATCTTTAGTAATGTCACTTCTCATTTTTTTTGTAATGGAAATATGTCTTCTCTTTTATATTCCTAATCAGTCTGCCTATAAGTTTATCATATCATTAGGTCACTCAAGCCAACTTAAGGAGAGGTTCATGAATTGAGGAACTGAGTACTCTCGCTAACTTCCAGCAAGAAATTGAGGCCTCTAGATTAGAGGCCTGTGACTGAGTCATCTTGGACATAGATCCTCCATGTCCAGTCAGTCCTGATACTGCAGCCCAAGCCGAAAGCTTGACTGCAGCCTCTTAAGCAAATCGGAGCCAAAACCACTCAGCAAAGCTGCTCCTGGATTCCTGACTCACAGAAACTGTACAAAAAAATAATATTGGCTTTTAAGTTATTGGGTTTTGGAGTAATTTTTAATGCAGCAGTAGAAAACTAATACATTAATTAACATACTTGGTAAACGGCTTGATACTCCTAGGCCTTGCTTTTAAGCTTTGCTTTGTGATATCAAAGCAGCAGCATTTAGTGTGTGGCTAATTTTATCACATTATTGAGGCAAAACCCTTCAAGGAACTCTACGCAGAGCCCGTGAATTATGAGGTTTTTCTATTCTGGCTGTAGGAACAAGAGCTATTCCTGGCCGGTGTGATTTTGGGGGTCTGTTTGCTCTCATCCTTCCAAGGTGGTTCTTTTCCTGGCACTGGGCAACTTCTTTACATGCAGGTGTTGATTGATATTCACACTAACTCTCTGAAGACCTTCAGAGTTCTCACTCTGTATAGTGCCCTCTCCTTTAGTACTTTGTCCTGACATTCTACACTCCTTGGCCTCCCCGGACTCTCAACTCTGTCTTTTTAACACAGATAGCCAGATTGTGCCCGAATTCCCCCTCCTTCCTCTGTGGTCTGAAAAATTTTTCCCAGGTATTAAGCTGGGGAAATTAAAGGGCTCCATTCATTTGTTTCTTATCAGTTAAGAATCATTGTCCTTTGTTGCCCCATGTTCAATGCCTTGAAAATGTTTACTTTCTATATCTGTCTGGTCTTTTAGTTGTTCAAGAAGAAGGGTACATTGGGTTCCTGTTACTTCACGTTGGCTGGAAGTATTCCCCAGATAGATACCGAAAGGCCAGTGTTTATTGAGAACTATGTTCCGGGCATGATACTTGGTACTCAACATGCTATATCTTAGTTAATCCTCAAAACTAAAACAGAATACAAAAGTATAAGCACACACACAAAAAGCTATGAAACAGATACTGTAAGAATTTCTTTTTTATAGATGAGGAAGTCAGGACACAGAGAGACTAAGTTTCTTCAAGATCATAAGGCTAACGTGGAGAGATTGGGGACTGCAGCCAGATCTGTTTCATTGGCGAAGGCAAGCTCTTGGCCAGTCCCTTTCTATACCTCCTATTTCTAGGTCTTGCTGCTTAAAGGAAACTGAAAAAGACTTGCCTTGTGTTAGACTGCCCACCTTCTGCAGATATTCTTCCAGATTTTTCTTTCTCCCTCTAATGATTACCACATAGAAAACTCTATAGGTTTCATAGTATTAGAGGCTGATTTTATATTTTGCTTTTGTATGGAATACCAGTTTCTTGGGGATCCTGACTTTTCCCCTTGCATACAAGGAGGCAAATTTAAGTTGAGAATTTAAAAAATAATGTATTTTCATAAAAAATATATGAGGTTTGGTTAATGATTATAGTCTTTGAATTAAGAGGGGGAAAAGAAAAAAATAGCTCTCTATGGGAAGATGTTCCTAATGTTTGAATGGAAGAAAAAATGAGGTCCAAATTTCAAGATAGCTTCCAAACTTTATGTGAGAAATAGCAAGAAGGCCTCTCTATTGGGAGAAATACTGATGTGTGTTTATAGTGGTTCCAGGAATCCTGAATGAAACTCCACAGAATGGAAAGTCACTCAAGCCAAAACAATTCACACAAACAGAGACAACTTATTAAATATCTTTTTGAAAGGAGTACTAACACATAATTAAGGAGGTGATTCCAGGGTAACTTTGAGTCTGTTACAATTCTGAAGTTCTCAACAAATAAAACTAATACAATTTTGGCCAAGTTTATCAGCAGAGGAGACTCATAAGCCTGGTACTTAGTACAAAACGTAAATGCTCCGTTTTAGGAGTTGAACTGTTTTCCATTTCACCCTTTTTCTTTATAATGTTTGTTGGATTCTAATTACACAAATAAAATCTGCTTATTTTGAAAAAGTAGGAAATATAAATAAGCCAAAAGACAAAAATCATCTGTAATCTTACCACCAATCAGTAATCACAATGGACATAGGGGCGACTGTCCCAATGGTCTTTGTCTTCTCCCTGTATAAATGTGTATGTGCATTTGTGTGGATATTATGTGGTTGTATGTGCGTGCCTGTGTGGGTATGTATAATGTGTAGTTCTAGAGTAGTTTATAATGCCATAAGACAGAAGTATCTAATGCATTTGGGATCATGGCATAAGATGTGAAAAGCCGAATATTTTAGTTGAAATCTGGGTTGGAGGGGCCCCTGACAAGACATGGTATGTATACTCTTAGAAATTATTTTTTCTTCTCAACCTAAGTCTTTCCCACTTTCAACCTTTGAGACATCCTCAGAGATGAGATGCCTAAATCTATGATTGAAGAGTGATCCTTTGCATAATAGTCCCAAAGGTGGCTCAGGATTAAGGCCTGGGTTGGAAACAGTCAGGACAATATTTCCCAGACCCACAGCTGTGAGGGTTACAATCCCCAGGGGCCCTCTCACTGTGGCTGTGATGATAGAGAACAGTTCACTGTTCCTGGATCACGTGAGTGCTAGAAAGGCAAGACTTTTCACAAATCGAGAAGATACCAGATAGAGACAGCTAGCGGCAGAGAAGGGTTTAAGATGGTTCCATGCCTTTCAGTGAATTCACAGGCCATTGAAGATTTTTTCCCCCTTCATTCGATGTATGTAGTTGCATTCAAGAGAAATTGACTCTGACTGATTTAAGAGAAAAAAGAAAAAGAAAAAAGAAAAAAAGAAGAAGAAAGAAAGAAAACAGAACATAACTAAAAGGCGATGAGTGCCCTGGAGAGTGAGCGAGGCTTTGGGACAGGCAGCAGAGGACTTAGATAGAGGAGGTTAGCAAAGCCACGCCTCGGGAACAGTCTGGCGAGGCCTCTCCTGCCACTCCGCCTCTGGCCCCAAAGGCCACGCCTTTTATTACAACTGCAGGACCTGTGGCAAGAGTACAGGTGGAGGCCCAGGACCATATGTCTAAATATTTAAAACTTAAAAGTAAGTTATACACAGCGTTATAGAGAGCAGGAAAGCAAATCCTGGAGGGAAGGGGGAAGGGCATTGGGGGAGGGGCCAAAGGGAATGTTGAGGGGAACACGGGGGTGGGGGGTGTGTTTGGTGGGACACTTGAATCTACGTAAACACAATAAATTAAAATCAATTTAAAAAAAGTAAGTTATAAATCAAATGAACAGTCTATTAAATAAAAATGTTAAATCTTCCTTCCTTGACAAATATACTTCTATAACTAGCTGAAAGATCAAGTTCAAATTTAGAATTTTGGACTGCTTAGAATTCCATGGGCTGAAATCCAGCCTTGGGCTTCTGTCCCTAGCACATCCTTCTCCCCACCCTAGTCAGCCTGAGTATACAGCACCATTCACAGCTCCAGCACAGGTCCGCCCTGGACCACCCTTCAGGTCTAAAGTGTGAGTCATCTCATCTCAGGGGGTATATGTAGAAAAGAAGACAGCACAGGTTCTGGAAAGGAGCCATTTGGGTGGAGACTTTTGGGGATCTGGGTACTTGGAGTGCAGTCTAACAGCAAGGAAAGAGTTCAGGCTCTGAGTGAACAAGCCCCATCAGACTTGTAGATTCTTTGCTGCCGCGACCAGCTCGGCAATGGGTGCGCACAAAAGGAAGGCGCTGCAGGACTTACGAAAAAACACACATGACACAACATATGGAAAAGATGGGGATAGAGGACTCCCAGCCTCTAGGACTGAGAGCCCAGATCTCTGTAGCCTCATCGCATTTCTTGGTCTCTTTGCTCATCAAGCAAATTAGCAGAGCCTGGGTTCAGGTGCAGAGAAGGATGATTAACAGCTTTCAGGTATGCAGGAAAAGGCTATAGGGACCAGCTGTTTCCTTTAAACAAGCTTATCAGTGCTTACTTGGCATTCCAAAGTCCACACGGAAGACTTGTCTCAGGACAACAGTCTAATTCCCGGCCATTTTCCTACCCTTGCTCAATGGGGAGGAGCACAGCAAAGGCAGGGTCAGGACACAGGGTCCCCTAAACTGGGACCTAGGATAAATTCCACTTGCCTGAATCTAAGGCCAGTACTGCTCAACGCCAGGTATACTCCAGCTGCTCTGTGGACTGGATATGCCTACCACCAACAGCACAATATTACTTTTCTCTGTGCTCCAGCAGGAGGGTATCCATGGCTAAGCCAGGGTTATACACCAGCCTTAGCCCCTGCGGGGTGAGGTGGAGGTGGTGAGCAGTGGAAAACAGAATCTGGTCAAAAATGACAAGTGTCTGCTACCCCCATATTGAGTGAGTCACTTCTAAACATGTTCTATTCCAAGCCCTCAACCTAAAATCCTCACAATTGTTAGTGAAAAAAATATAAATGGGATTATCAGTGTTGAATTAGTCAAAAAAGAAAGCATGGAATTATCTTTCCTCAGAACTGTTTCCAGGAGGAAGTTTGTTGTTCCTGTTTATTTTATTTTGATTTCTAGGCCTGGGCTACTTGCCCATGGGCTGGAAAGGAAGAGACTCCACGTTTCTTAGTCCCCAGTGAGTGCAGTAGACATTTGTTGCTTTTGTCCACCCAGTATCTATTTCCTTCTCCTTTGTTCCATAGCTTCTTTTCTTCTGGTAATAGCTTCCACTTGGTTGGGTGTTGTTGACTAACCCCTGGTTCCAGCAAGATAAGCATGTGACCCATTTGTCTGACCAATCAGAAGATCACACACTCCTAACCACAGGAATTGGTTTTCACAAGTATTGGAATATCGTTTGGAGCACAGCTACAGCGATTCTTAACCTCTGTATGTTACATCCCAGGAGACAGGCTACAGCAAACCCAAAGTGAATTTTATAAGTTTTATTGCAAACCTGTGCAGGGACTGCAGGCAACCCACGCAAGGGAGCACTGCAGCCCTGCAAACCTGCGCAGGGACTGCAGGCAACCCACACAAGGGAGCACTGCAGCCCCGCAAACCTGCGCAGGGACTGGAGGCAACCCACGCAAAGGAGCACTGCAGCCCCGAGCTTCTAAAATGGCTCCTTTTTATAGGGTGGCTATCTAGGTTGAGCAAGCATTATACAGAAGCTGATGTGGCTGTTAGCTATTGGCTAGGGAGGTCGTGCGCAGTTATGGGGGGGTATTGCTCAGTGGAGAATTTCAAACATAAACTTCTGATAAGGGTCTCTGACTCATAAAATGCAGGATGTCTTTGTGCTGAACTCTTTGTTCTCGGCCTCACAGGGACCTTGTCAGCACTCCCTGTTCCTTCAATAGTTACACTCTTGGCAGCCCCAGCATATCAGCACTCCCTGAATCTAACATATATATTTAAGGAGGAAATATCCAAGATGGAGGAACTTTTGAGTGAAGGCAGTGATTCATGAGAGGTGGGTCATTAGAAGGCCCTCCCCAGAGCACAGAAGTTGAGTGGAGGGGACCCTCAGCTTCGTCGCTAAGTCAGAGCCAAGATGCCTGGGTCCCACCTTCAGAGGACCGGAGTGCTGCCGCTTCTGTGCGCTCAGATCTATTTGCACGTAGTTCTCAGACTCAAGGAAAGGACTCAGTCGTCCTCCTTCCTAGGTTCTCTGTGTCTAGTGGCAGAGAGGACTTCTTGGTAGTCAGTGTGAACCTGGGATGCAACACACTGTGTATGGATCCTAGTTCCAGCAGTGGCTTCAAGCCTCGGCATCCTCATTTATAAAATGAATGATCTTTAACCCAGAAAGTCAAGTGAAGTCCAAGGTGGTTGAGGAGGGCTCCTGATGCTCTTGGGAATTTTGTCTTTAAATGACCCTCCACCAACTCTTGCAACAAAAATGGGCTCGATGTGGAAAAGCATGACGTGTCTCTAAAGTAACCAGTCTGCTCCACCACTTGCACAAGGAAGTCTGCCTCTGCATTATGGCTGCACCTGGTATGTACCTAGCAGAGTTCATTGTGTTTGGTATGTGCTCAGAAAATAGCTACTAATTAATTTCTTGTGTTGACCTTAGTTATTTGATTCAATTCAATTCACACAACATATACAACAAGCTCTTGTGCTTGGTGCTGTAAGGTATAGGGGATGAGATCCACTGCCCTGTGAATGTTCTGGAATGAGTGAGATGATCCTGAATGAACCAAGGCAGCGCTGCTACCCCCGTCTTCTCACTAGGGAAAATGGATCTGCTTACTTGTGTGGATTTGTTTTAATGGAAGCCTATAATCCTTTCTGTTTTTCCTTTGGCGAGTGTCCAGGTGCTCCTGATGACAGCCCCGCTGAGAATTTCCCTTTGATTGTTGAGTGAGCAGCGCTCTTGGTTTGACCCACTTTATTTCCCAGCTGGGATCTGCCTGCAGTTCACGTTCCCCTCCGCTCCTGCCTCTCCTTCCCCGGAGTCCCAGGCAGCTCTCCTGGGCCCCAGGGGTCCCCACACCTGCCCCCTTCGCTGGCAGTGAGGCTGTGAAGGGACACCAAGTCTCAAAGCCTGCCGGCTGCATTTAGTCCCATGCTTCCCCTTCTGGTTTCTTTCCATATAGTAAAGTCAGGCCCTCCCTAAGGATGCAGACTTTATGGGCCAAATAAAGCAAACACAGGTTCATGTTAAAGGATACTGCGCTGGTGCTGGTGTTCTCTAATCTGGAAAAGAAAAGTCCCGTTTATCCCCTCGACATGTTGTCTTTTATGCACCCGAATAATAACAAAGCCAAGAGATATAGCATCATTGATAAAAATAAAAACAAACCTTTTTATAAAACAACAAAAATTTAAAGGGCTGTCCAAAATATATTATTGATATGGTTTTAAATATGTATTATACTCACCCTATATTGTTAAGTGAGAGTATAAATTGCAAAATATGTACCTTATGATCTCTTATTAAAAATATATCTGTTAAAAAAGTCTGGGCCCTGGCCGGTTGGCTCAGTGGTAGAGCGTCGGCTTGGCGTGTGGAAGTCCCGGGTTCGATTCCCGGCCAGGGCACACAGGAGAAGCGCCCATCTGCTTCTCCCCCCCCCCCTCCTTCCTCTCTGTCTCTCTCTTCCCCTCCCGCAGCCAAGGCTCCATTGGAGCAAAGTTGGCCCTGGCGCTGAGGCTTCCATGGCCTCCGCCGAATGCCCCCTCCCCCCACCGGCCTCGCTTCTCACTTCAGAAAAATACAAAAAAAAAACAAACAAAAAATAATTGTCCATAACCAGAGAGAGTTTATGGTTGGTTTCACACATGCCATCTCATTTATTTATTCAACAAATCTGTAATTTAATAGAAACAGAAAGTATTATTATTTATGTTTTATACATAAGCAAAAAGGACTCCAAAGCTTGTCTGTGAGCACGTCTGATAAATAGCAGAGCTAGAACACTTACTAGGCCTTCTGATTACAAATCTCTTATTATACTATCCTGTTAGCACACAACAAACAATGACAATGTTTTGGATGAACCACATGTGCCACCATTTCCACATAACTGAATTAACCATGTATTATAAAATCCTTATAAGTGTAATCAATAGGTAACACCAATAGTGGTCCTATCCCCACTCACATGTTCAGCCCTCTCACACCATCATGACTATTTCCTTTTTTTTTTTTTTTTGTATTTTTTTGAAGTTGGAAACGGGGAGGCAGTCTGACAGACTCCTGCATGAGCCTGACTGGGATCCACCCGGCATGCCCACCAGGGGGCGATGCTCTGCCCATCTGGGGCATTGCTCTGTTGCAACAAGAGCCATTCTAGTGCCTGAGGCAGAGGCCATGGAGCCATCCTCAGCGCCCGGGGCCAACTTTGCTCCAATGGAGCCTTGGCTGCGGGAGGAGAAGAGAGAGACAGAGAGGAAGGAGAGGGGGAGGGGTGGAGAAGCAGATGGGCGCTTCTCCTGTGTGCCCTGGCTGGGAGTCGAACCTGGGACTCCTGCACGCCAGGCTGATGCTCTACCACTGAGCCAACCAGCCAGGGCCTTCTTTCTTTTTTTTAAGCCAGGCTGATGCTCTACCACTGAGCCAACCAGCCAGGGCCTTCTTTCTTTTTTTTATTAAGTGAGAGGTAGGGAGGCAGAGACAGACTTCTGCATGCACCTCTATCCAGCAAGCCCCTTACCAGGGTGATGCCCTGCCCATCTGGGGCATTGCTCCATTGCTTTCCCATTTAAGGATAACTAGGTTCGGCTGTATCTGGAGTGGAAAAGTTTTCTTTACTTCTGATGATGCCAAAGAGGAAAAAAAAGTAGAGATGTCAGATGCCCCCAAAGTCTCAGGTATTACAATACAAACCTCACTCCATGCCCAAGACAGCAGCTGACTTGACTTTGGCCTGGACTTGGCCTCCAAACTTTGCCCAGAGATCTAGACAGAGACCATATCATCTGACCACAAGGACCCCCAACAGACCCAGAAAGAGGCAGCACCACCAGGCTTCCTGGTGGAGCAATGGAGCTACTTTAGCATCTGAGGCAAGGACATGGAGCCATCCTCAGCACCCAGGGCCAACTCACTCCAATGGAGCCGTGGCTGCAGAGGGGAAGAGAGAGAGAGAAGTGAGAGGGGGAGGGGTGGAGAAGCAGATGGTTGCTTCTCCTGTGTGCCCTGACCAGGAGTGGAACCCAGGACTTCCAAACACTGGGTGATGTTCTACCGCTGAGCCAACTGGTCAGGGCCTTATCATTCCTATTTCCATTGTGCCTATTACTGGTGCTACTTTACATTATTTCGTGCAATAGTTTGATTCATGAGTTTCTCTTGCACTAATCTTTAAGTTCTGGGAGGAAAGGGAGCATGTCCGATTTTGTACACGTTGAATTTTTTGATAGTGTTTTTGACTCATGGTAGTGTTCAATAAATATTTGTTGAAGGAATGAATGAATGAAAAAGCAAGGAGAAGCAGCTAGGGCTTTGATTTGGAGCTTTACTGTCAACCAGGATTTAATGGTGCCTATGAGAGACTGAAGGCCAAAGGAAAACATTCATGAAAGTGCTTATTAGTTGTTCTTGGACACTGCGGTCAACCGGGTGGGAGAAGGAAAAGCATCCTTTCCAACCCGTGTAAATGGGAGTGCATGTAGCTTTTACTCCTCAGGGGAGGGGCTTTTGTGGCTCCTTCTTGCCCTTCACATTGGCTGGAGACCAAGGAAGGAGAGTGGGGTGGGGGAGAGGGCCCTGTGACTCTCAAGCAGGAGAGGCCTGGTGGTGCTGCCTCTATCTGGGTCTGGTGGAGGTCCTTGTGGTCAGATGATATGGTCCCTGTCTAGATCCCTGGTCAAAGTTTTGAGGCCAAGTCCAGGCCAAAGTCAAGTCAGCTGCTGTCTTGGACATGGAGTGAGGTTTTTATTGTGATACCTGAGACTTTGGGGGCATCTGACATCTACTTTTTTTTCCTCTTTGGCATCATCAGAAGTCAAGAAAACTCTTCCACTCCAGATACAGCCCAACCTAGTTATCCTTAAATGGGAAAGGAAGAGACCTCTTCCGTGCATTGAGGGCACTTACAACACAGGAATAGGGAAGCTCAGTACACTCAGTGTCAGGTCTGTAGTTACTATTCTTGCCACCGACTTTTCAGAATGATTTTTCACAAACTGCAAATGAAAAAATAGATGATCTAAAAAGCGACCAGAGCATTCATGTATCTAAGTACAATCTGGGATTTAGTTTAATGACATAATATCAACTCAAGGTCAGCCCACATCAAAGACTTGCTATTTATTGAGCATGTATACATCAATGCTTAGTCAGAAGAAACTACACAGGATGTTCTGCTTGGAGTATTTCATTTATCTAAAGGTCTCTTAGAAGCTTGGCTAATGTCATTCATTCTCTCTGATTCCTGTCACATGTGGGACACAAGCAGCAGCATCTTTTGGAGCCTGCCAGGCTGAAAGCCAGACTCCTTTAGAGTGCTGTCCTGAAGGGTCAAGTCTGTGTTTAAGAATTTTATTATGGGCCCTGGCCAGTTGGCTCATTAGATAGAGTGTTGGCCCAGCATGTGGACATCCCAGGTTCGATTCCCGATTAGGGTACACATGAGAAGTTTGATTCCCAATTAGGGCACACCATCTGCTTCTCTTCCCCTCATTCTCCCCCTTCTCTCTCTCTTTCCCTCCCACAGTCAGTGGCTCGGTTGGTCCAAGTGTCTGTCTCAGGCGCTGAGGATAGCTCGGTTGATTCGAGCATTGGCCCCAGATGGGGCTTGCTGGATGGATCTCAGTCAGGGCACATATAGGGGTCTGTCTTACTATCTTCTCTCCTCTCACTTAAAAAATTTTTTTTTAAAATATAGATTTTTTTTCTTGATATATCTATCTTGCCCCACCTGGAAAAAAGAAAGGTGTTTATTTCTTTAAACTTTGGACTATTTGAAATTTAGATTCTTTAACTAAACCTGCTTCTTTGGAATTTAGGGCATTGTTATTATGTGTAATATATTTTTAAAATAATTTTATTTTTGCAAATAGTCTTTGGTTCATTGGTTTATAACATTCCGGGAGTTGTTACTTTAAATAATGAGGTTCAAAAGGATCACTAGACAGATAGGAAAAATCTAAAGCTTGATTCTCCTCAACTGAAATTGGAAAGCAGAACTTGATCATTCCTTATTTTTTCAGAGGCCCTGTGGCTGGAACCTTGAACATTGGGCTGTGGGTGGCTTGGCCTTTTTCAGCTTCTTACTGGAAACTGAGGAGTGTTTTCGACAGCAGTAATAAATCAAACTTCCACAGGAAGCAAAGAGATAATTGAAATGTAACTAAGCTGTGAAATGTCCTCCCTGAGATTATTAGGGTCCTTTTTTTGGTGGTTTCTCTCTTTGCAGCAGCTAAAGAAATGAGTCTTCAGGAAGATGTGTGAATTGGAGGTGTCAAAATTACCTGCTTTTCTGGAAATTTTAATTTGTTCACAATGTCCTCAGGTTAAAATTAACTTAAAGAGCAAACTTCGCAAACTTTAGGTAGCTTTGTTTGTCTGAGGCTTTTACAAATTTGTGGCATTTTTGACTTTCCGAATTTGAAATTTTCAACTGGCTTTCATGTAAATATCATTCAGCAGCTTTAGCACACATGCTAAAGAAATTTACTGCAGTGTGAAAGGAATAAATGAGTATTCTGAGAATTTCTTTCTGACACACTGAGTGATTTATTGAAAGTTAGATATAGTCCTTGAACCGTGACTCTTTTAATGGGAGGATTCTGCGATTACTGTTTTGAGTGGAATCACATTCACAGCCAATTTCTGTTCAGATGAATGTGCCTGATGTATTTTAATCTGATTTTATTCCTAACAGTAAGAACACTGGTTTGGCTACATTTGGAGTCAAATATGATGAAATCATATTTAAAAAATAAAGTTAATTTAACCATATTATATAACTATGCCTCAAATTTAGAAGCACTATTTTGTGAAAAGGGAAAACTGCCTGTACTTACCTCAGATTATTTAGTTTTTTTCTATTTCTTTAGGACAATTTACAAAACTGGTTCATCTTTCTTTTTCAAGTTGAAAGGACCGGCCATTGCTTCTTCCTTCCTTGTTACCAAGGCCATCTCAACCAGCCTGTTGGAATCAGAATGACCTTGAGGAGGCTGGTAACTCCATACAATGGTAGCTGCCTAACCAATGAAAACAAAATATTTAAAAAATCAAATGGGCACAATGACTCCCTTACTACTTGTGGCACATTTAAGCGTGATCAAATGAGAAAATCAGATTAGGATGTAGTTTTGAAAAATGACAAATGTATTACTACTGTTCACATAGTTCATACATTCACAATTCATTCTTGTTACTATCGCTGTGCCCTCTCTACTGAGTTAAACAAAATCTTGGTTCTCAAGTTTGAGCCAGAAACATGTTCTACTTGTTCTGAATTTGGGGGTTTGGAGATTGTTTAATCCATTTAGAGATTTCTTAATAAAATTCATTGCTATTTCTAAATAAAATCTCCTTTGATTCCACAGCTGTATGCTCCCACAATATTGCATGCCTTGTTCCAGCCAAAAGGAACAAGTCTTTTATTATTCACACGTTCAAGCCCTTCTTACAGAGGTCTCTGAAGGTAGAAAGCTAAGGCATGTTACTGGTTGCCTACCCAGTATCCATCCTGTTCCTTCTCCTCCAACAGAACTTTAATTTTTATTAGGTCTCTCCCCTCTCCTTGCATAGTTTGGAAAGCTTACGCTATCCCTCTCCGCAGTGGTAGAACCTGATTATTTTAAGACAACTGTAGCAATTCTATGTCATGCTTGTGATTGGTTTAGGAACTGAGCAATCAATATCTGTTTTTACCATTATTGGTTATTGGGTGTGTAGTTAACCTAAATTAGTGCAAGTAGGTTATAGGAAAGAATTTTTCTTCTGTGGCTGGAGAATATGTCTTCTCTCCAATTTTCTGGACAAAAAGAGAACGTATGTCGTCCCATTGCTCTTGACCAGTGGCTTGTGATTGTGAGGGAAGTAAAGGTAGGGACAAATAGACACCAGAGTCGAGGGAACTTGAGGATAAAGGAAGCCTGACTGTTCCATACCTGGTCCTGTCTTACCTCTGGAGTTGGAAATGAGGCTTCTATACTTGTAGTCCACAGCATTCTAACTTCAAAAAGAAGTAAGCACCCAAAGAGACCTACAGATTTAATAAAATCCTTATCAAAATCCCAATGATATTTTCTCCAGAAATAGAAAAATCCATCCTTAAATTTAGATGGAATCTCAAAAAAAACCAAACAAACAAAACCCAAGTTGCCAAAATAATCTTGAAAACTTAGAACAAAGTTGGAGGCCTCAGACTTTCTGATTTCAAAACTTACTACAAAGCTACAGTAAGCAAAACAGTGTGGTACTGCCATAAAGACAGACACACAGACCAGTGAAATGAAATAGAGAGCTCAGAAATAGATACTCACATATATGTCCAATGACTTTCAACATGGATGTCAAGACCATTTAATGGAGACAGTGTGGTCTTTTCAACAAATAGTACTGGGTATCCACATGCAAAAGAATGAAGACAAACCCTTACTGAGCACCCTATACAAAAAGTGAACTAAAAATGCATCAAAGACCTAAACATAAGAGCTAAAACTATAAAATTCATAGAAGAAAACATAGCGGGAAATCCTTTTGATGTTGGGTATGGCAATGATTTTTGGCTATGACACCCAGAGCACAGATGACAAAAGAAAAAAACCGATAAACTGAACTTCATCAGAGTTAAAAATTTTCTACATTAAATGACACTATTAAGAGAGTGAAAAGACAACATCCAGAATGAGAGAAAAGGCTTGAAAATCATGCATATAATAAAGGTTAATAACCTCAGTATGTAAAGACTCTTACAACTCAACAACATCAACAACAAAAACAACTCAATTCAGAAATGGGCAAAGGACCTGAGCAGATATTTTTTCAAGCAAGATATACAAATGGCCAATAGCTTATAAAAAGATGCTTCATATCACTAATAACCAGACAAATCCGAATCAAAACCACAATAAGATACCGCTTCATACACATAAATTGCAAAAATGAAATGAATAACAAGTGTTAAAGGGAATGTGGAGGAATTGGAACCCCTGCGCACTGTTGATGAAAATGTAAAATGGTGCAGCTGCTGTGGAAAATAGTATGGACTTTCCTCAAAGACCAAACAGAACTACCATGAGCCAGCCATTCCACTTTTGGGTATATGCCCAAAGAATTAAAAGCAGGGACTTGAACAGATATTTGTGTACCAAATGTTCATAGCAACATTACTCACAATAGCCAAAATGTGGAAACAACCCAAATGTCTGCTGACAGATAAGTGGGTAAACAAAATAGGGTATAAACATACAACGGAATATTATTCAATTTGAAAAAGGAATGAAATTCTGATAGGTGCTACAGCAGGGATGAACTTTGAAGACATGCTAAGTGAATGAAACCAGACGTGAAAAGAAAAATCTTGCGTAAGTCCACTTAGAGTAAAATTCACAGAGACAGAAAGCAGAATACTGGTTACTTGTGGGTGGGGGTTGGAGGTGGGCAATGGGGAGGTGTTGTTCAAAGGCGTTTCGGCTTGGGAGGACACGTGTTCTGGAGAGGGGTAGCAGTTACGGTTGCACAACAATGGAAATGTGTACTTAACGTCACTTAATCGTTCAATTAAAAATGGTTAAAATGGTAAAGTTTATGTTACGTATATTTTGCACCCTCCCTCTCCCAAAAAGAATATGACCATAATACTGAAAATCCTGGAATTTGGAAGCTTCTGTGAGGGTTTTCTGCTGCCAAAAAGTGGAGTCTTAGAGTCAGGTGATCTTTTGCTTACTTAGGAGAGCATACTACTAAATGTGGGGGGTATTTGGAAACGCCAAGTTAGACCCGGAGAATAGTTGCGCGCGCGCGCGCGCGCGCTCGTGTGTGTGTGTGTGTGTGTGTGTGTGTGTGTGTGTGTGTGTGTGTGTGTGTGTGTGTGTGTGTGTGTACATGCAGTAGTAGATAAGTATGAGTCTACGTAAGAGAGTGAACACTAGTTAGGATATTTGAGGAGGGGAGCTAGAGTTGAGAGAAGGATCTGAGGGGAGCAGAGGAAGCCAAGAAATCGGTGACAAGCTGCAATCTAAGGGAGAGAACACGACCAGAGGGAACAAACCTCTACCCCAAGGAATGAGGAAGGGATGTGGAACACACATTTTTAACTGTTACCTTGTACGGTGCTGTCATGTGAATCCCCTCTTCCATTTCCCCAACTTTTAGTCAAATCACGCGATGCACGATATCCCCAGGTTAGTGATTCTTTTGGGGGAAAAAAGAAGATTTAGAAGTGTTCACCATGGCATAAAACATAGGCCAGTGAGAAAGGATGACCTCCGTAGAGCTGAATGCCATGGGCAGGAAGAAGACTGTGCTTGGACTGGTCAAGGGAAAATGAATCTGCCCCTGCCCCACAGTGACCCCTGGCGGGGACTGGGGAGACTTCCCCCAGCACGTGGCTGCCCCTGCCCCGCAGTGACCCCTGGCGGGGACTGGGGAGACTTCCCCCAGCACGTGGCTGCCCCTGCCCCGCAGTGACCCCTGGCGGGGACTGGGGAGACTTCCCACAGCACGTGGCTTGGGGCTTCTGGCCACTTCATTTGGATATTAAAGGGTAACACCAGAAACCCAGGGAATCTGGGGACATCAGGTGTACACATGGAGTCAAGTTTATTATAAAATGTAAATTCAAACATATTTTTGTGGCTTTGCTGAAGTAATCCTTTCTTGTCTCAGTCTTTTGCCCTTTTCTTCCCCAGAAGATAAACTTTTGTGGAAAAGATATGCAAATCGATAATTTGTTGCAGTGACAAGCTAAGGTTGCTGCCATATGTTGCTTATCATAGGAAGCGCAAACGATCCAAGTCAAACGGAATATTTTTGTATTTTGCATGTTGCACAGAGCTGTCTTGTTATAACTTTTTTTTTCATTAACAATGGAGAGGAAAATAAACTGACGTCAGCTGTGGACATTGCCAAAGCAGACATGTGTTTTCTGTTAGCTTCGGCCCTCCTCCCCGGGGCTCACCACATCTCCTGACGGCTCCCAGGGCTGGGTCTGCTTTATGTAGGGCTCCCGGAGTCAAGGATGGGAGACGCCCCTGTTCCCAGCTCAGCTGTCCGTCGGAGCTCTTTCTCTTCCTATTCTTGTGGAACATCTGCAAGTCTCAACCAGAGATTGTCAAGCCTGTCCCCGTCTGCGATGAAAACTTTAGGCATGGCGGGTGGCTTACATTTGCCATTCCAGCGGGACTTAGCTCACAGCACCTACATGTTGGAAGAAACAGTTGGTGTGCTCATCCCCAGACACAGCCCATCTGTGCTCCTGAACGGAAACACTGCCCCTCAGCGAAGGCAGGGGGAGGAGGGCTATGCAGCTTGTGGGCCTGTTCGCTTTCATGGAGCTGTGCATGGAGGCCTCTGTGGGTCGTCTTGGGATGGTGTCCCATGTGGCTGATCAGGGTGGGATCCAGGCAGTTCCCTGAATGCAGACTTTGAGGAGAGGAGAATGGGATTTAATCTGGGTAAGGAGAAAGAAATGATGGTTATAGTGGTGTTAAGGATCTGAGAGATCAACAGCCTTCTGGTACGAAACTCCTGGGAAGGCAGAAGGACTGACCCCCCTAAGGATGCTAGATTATGCACGCAAGTGTGCAGTAATATCACACTTAACCATGGGAATACGTTCTGAGATATGCCTGATTAGGTGGTGTCATTGTGGTACACATTTCATAGAGTGCACTTACACAAACCTAGATGATATAGTCCACTACACACCTAGGCTAGATGTATAGCCTAGGCTTCAAGCCTATATAGCATGTCACTGTGTGAACAACACAAGATTAAATCAAGCACAAGAAAAAATAATGCAATTGAGATGGAGTAAGCCGAGATGTAGATGTGAGCCAAATCAAACTTTTAAATCCAGCTTTTAGTCAAAAATCCATAATGTTTCATACACACACACACACACACACACACACACACACACTTGGTTTTTGGACTAGTCTCATCTGCAAGTCACCAAAGTCAAAGGAAACACAGCAAGAAGTGTGTATTGAACTCTATGTCATTCTTAAAAACTGAAAACGCCTCTGAACAATCATAATGAAATATTTATGAAGGTAGCTTTTGAGGATTGGTTAAAAATTGTCACTGTCTGAGACAAATGAATGGTTGGTATTATATGGTTTGACATTATAGACAGCATCCCAATCTTGGCTATGGAGTGTTAGTGCAACTTGTTAGAAGTTCAAGGCTTTAAGGGTTTGCTTTCTGACTTGAAGATTGAAAAGGCACCGTAAATAAGATGTCTGTGTGTATATATATATGTGACATTTCCCTTGCTGAGTCTGGCTAAGGATAGGGTACAGAAGCCCCTTCATAGAAGCCCTTCCTCCGGACAGCGAGTTTCTAATGGCTGCAAGTGCCACTGGATTCGCAGAATCATTTCAGACATGGATTGTATTGTAGAAACAACACAGGACCTGCAGTCAAAGGCCTGGCTCAGGATCCTGGCTCTGCCACTTGCAACTGAATGACCTTGGAAAAACCTTAAACCATCCCTGGCCTCTTTGCCTCATCTGCGAGAAGGGTCCCTGTGCATTTGTTTTACTCAAGGCTTTGGCATATCTACAGACAGCTGGTTTTAGAGATCCAGTTTATCCACAGTCTCTGCACAGTTGATCACTTCCGTAGGTCCCAGTATCCCTCAGGTGCTCACTCTCCTGTGAAATCCACGGTGCTTCCCCGATGAATGGATGGGCAGAGAGGGAAAGGGGCAGAAGGTCTGGTTAAAACATTGAATAAGAACGGGTGGTATGAGACATCTCTATTGATTTTTGGAAAGTTTCCTCTCTCCTTGGCCGCAGAAGAATGTGCTCTACTGCTGTTGCTCTGGCCCATGTTTTAGACACATTGATCCAGAGTGAAGCCAGAAAAGGAACAAATGGTTTTTTCTGGTTTCACACCAGCCGAGAGGAGCGAAAAGTAGCTCCTTTTCGCAATATTATTTCCTTTCACCTTTCAGCCACTGAAATGGAGACCACAAACCGAAGGCCATCTCAGGGACTGGAGCGACAGAACCTAGACAGGAAATCCAAGGGGAAGTCAACATGGAGGATGGCAACAATCCATCCCTGATGGCAACGGAGCCGTCAAGAGAACCAGGAGCTTCTATGACTACACCAGGCACAAAAAGGAAACAATTGTTCGAGGTCGCTGATGTCACAGATGCCTGGCTCCCCCGCTGAACGTCGCACCCTTCTTTAAGGAGAGGCCTGGAAGAGAGAGTGCCGGCTAAGGGATGGCTGCCTCCCCGGGGCAGCAGTGCCGCCCTGTAGAGGCGGGAGACATTGTTTTTCTTTTCTGAAGACCTGCTGGGTTCGTCTGGGGTCCAGTCAAGACTGTGGGATCCGCTTGTCCTTCCTGTGTTGCCGGACTGCCTGTATCTTCCTTCCTGTCGCCGTTTGGCTCAGAGGCAGCACTTGGCGACTACAACTGTACAGCCTTACTTCATTTTCCTCCCATCCTGGGGGATAAAACTCACTGAGATGGTTTTGTGCTGTCAAGTGCCACCTGAGGCCGAATGTTCCGGTTTCTGGGGGTGGTTTTTCCTTTGCTTTTTTTTTCTGTAGAAGCTTCTCTGTCCGGCCGGTCAGAAGAGTGTCTCTGGGAGGCCTAGCTTTTTGAAATGTTTGAGACTAGCTTGGCATTTGCAGATATGAGCTTTTTTTTTTTCTTCCTGTGAATTGTTAGTGAACTGTGGCTTGTGGCTCTTCTAGAGTTATTTTTATACTAATAAGAATTTTCTTATTGTTAAATTAATACTTTTTTTTCTGATTCCATAATTAGTACAGATACCTTAAGAACTTTGACCTTTGAAACAGAAACATCTAATAAGACTAATGCTTAATAAGGAGTTTTTTTGGTCCCAAGTTAGACATTTCGTATTACTACTCCAATAATTATTTATGGAAACTTTCAAGCTTTTCCTGATATATACACATTTTTTTTTTTTTTTGTATTTTTTTTTGTATTTTTTTGAAGCTGGAAACGGGGAGAGACAGTCAGACAGACTCCCGCATGCGCCCGACCAGGATCCACCCAGCACACCCACCAGGGGCGAGGCTCTGCCCACCAGGGGGTGATGCTCTGCCCCTCCGGGGCGTTGCTCTGTTGCGACCAGAGCCACTCTAGCGCCTGGGGCAGAGGCTAAGGAGCCATCCCCAGTGCCCGGGCCATCTTTGCTCCAATGGAGCCTTGGCTGCGGGAAGGGAAGAGAGAGACAGAGAGGAAGGAGGGGGGGGGGGTGGAGAAGCAAATGGGCGCTTCTCCTATGTGCCCTGGCCGGGAATCGAACCCGGGTCCCCCGCATGCCAGGCCAACGCTCTACCACTGAGCCAACCGGCCAGGGCTTTATATACACATTTTTTGGAGACATTTGACCTGTTAGGATTGTACTCTTAGGGTCAACCAAGCAACATTTTTTAACTTTATATTATTTGAAAGTTTTAGTCCAAGTTTTCATGAAGAAACTTTTGAATACTCAGAAAGCTTCAATAAATCATCATTTTTTAGGAGCAAAATAGAATATAAAGACATATCTTGTTTGAAAAAAATCGTAGTGGCATGATCATTATAAGCAAAGTCAGAATAGCCAAGACAAACTATGTTTACAACTCATATCAAAGGGGGCTTATTATCCAGCTATAGTGTTCCTGTGAAGCTGTATAAGCAAGACATCTCACCCACTAGAAAATTGGGCAGGCATGTTAACAGATAATTCACAGAAAAAAATTTTTTTTATGGTTTTTGAAATATGAAAAGCTCTAACCTTTATGACAAAAGAAATACCACTTACAATTAAAATGAAATATATCTTTCAAAAATCAACTTGAGGCCCTGGCCAGTTGGCTCAGTGGTAGAGTGTTGTCCCAACGTGTGGCAGTCCCGGGTTCGATTCCCGGACAGGGCACACAGGAGAAGTGCCCATCTGCTTCTCCACTCTTCCCCCTCTCCTTCCTCTCTATCTCTCTCTTCCCCTCCTACAGCCATGGCTCCATTGGAGCAAAGTTGGCCTGGGTGCTGAGGATGGCTCCATGGCCTCTGCCTCAGGCACTAGATTGGCTTTTCAGGTGAATCCCAGTCAGGTGCATGTGGGAGTCTTTTTGCCTCCCTGCTTCTCACTTCAGAAACCACCCTCCCAAAATCAGAATAATAAAGATAAAATTTTTGATAATGTATTCTAGGGTAATAGAATTTGATAGTGGAGTGTAAATTGATAAAATCTCTCTTTTTAAGAATATTTTATTTATTCATTTTAGAGAGGAGAGAGAGAAAGAGAAGGGGGAAGGAGCAGGAAGCATCAACTCCCATATCTGCCTTGACTAGGCAAGCTCAGAGTTTCAAACCAGAAACCTCAGTGTTCCACATCGATGCTTTATCCACTGCACCAACACAGGCCAAGCCAATAAAATCTCTAACAGATTTAAATTGGCTATATCTATAAATAGCATAAAAATGTTTTGACTCAACAGTTTTATATTCTAGAAATTTATCCTAGAAATAGTCACACATAATGTGTGTATAGGTATGTTCATTGCAACATTATTTTAGTGATAAACTATTGGCAACAATGTAACTGTACAAGTAAAAAATTATCGTAATTTTTGTACATCTATATAATTGACTATTGTACAGCCATTACAAGGAACAAGGAAAGCATGTTTGTAATGAAATGGAGAAGTTTCAAGATATACTGTGAAGTATAAAAGCAAATAACAGAAGAATATGAGAAGCATACTACATTAAAAGAAAAATTGTACCTATAAAATACACTTTATATAAGTATATATAAACATATATAATATTCTAGTTAACCTGTATTCTACTGATATATATTTATGTGTGCATGCATATATATATATATGTATGTGTGTGTATATGTGTATTTGCAAATGTATAGACTATCTCTGAGTGAATGCACAAGAAATGTGTGATGGAGAAAAAAATGGGTGCAAGAGAATTGCTTTTTATTATATATATTTTTGTACATCTTAAACTTTGCACCATAAGCAATTGTTCTCATTTAAAACCATAAATAAAATTAATTCTAAAATTAATTTTTAAAATGATAAAATATTGCTTTCTCTTTCAGTATTCTGAAGTTCTTACATAGATCTGCTGGCTACCAGAAGCAGGTGCCCATCTGGTAAGCACAGTTACTCAACAAGTTTGAAGAGTCTTCATACAATTTCTCTCACTATTTCTCTATTTTTTTCTTCATACAATAGAAGTCCCTTCAAAGTTTATTTAGTCAAGACCCTAGAAATCTGGGAAATTTTCAGAGCCCTTTCATCACTATCTGTGCCCAATTTTTTTATTCCAAGTTAGTTCTCCTCTAGATAGCTCATTTTCTCCTTCTTCCAGGCCAAAATCAAGACCTCGTTGTTTTCTTTCTCTTTTAAAAAATGAATAATTATTCTGTGCCAGATACTGTACAAACCTCTTTACTTAATTTAATCACCATAAGAATCCTATAGCTCCATTTTAAAGATGAAGAAATGGAGTTACTTGCTCAAAACTGCACATCTAATAAGTGCCATTTTTTTATATGGAGAAATTTTAAAAAATGATAACATGGGAATAATTAACTCTCTTCATTTAGAATGATACATGGAGTGTTTAATATAAATTGTCAGCTGGTATTTTTGAGAGAGGGATGTTTGATAAATTGTTTAGAAATGACCGGGCTCTAGTGTTTTTATTTCTCCTATAGGAAAAAATGATAATAAAATGGTTTGCTGATAACCAGCTGGGTGGAAAATTAATGTGACCTGAAAACATTGAGCTGTATGTCTTGGGGCAGATTTGGAACTCTCCTCTAGGTTATTGAATCAGTCAGGGTTCAATCAGAGAAGTGTATATTTATATATATAGTTTATACATCATAAATATCGCATACTTGTGTATGACATAGAGCTTTTTGTCGAATGCTTTCAGTGTTCTCTGTCTGATTATAAGCTTGCAGTTTACAAGGCAGGTCGTTGGGAAGAAGATATGGATGTCAGATGGTAGAAGATAAAGACATACTGAAACCC
This sequence comes from Saccopteryx leptura, assembly GCF_036850995.1. Taxonomy (NCBI): domain Eukaryota; kingdom Metazoa; phylum Chordata; class Mammalia; order Chiroptera; family Emballonuridae; genus Saccopteryx; species Saccopteryx leptura. The sequence goes on from NC_089507.1 coordinate 36,427,161, forward strand.
AAGAAGACCAATTGGAATCCAAGTCAGTTCTCATTGCTTCCAACCTTGATGATGTGACATCTTGCAGGACAAACTCCTTCATTAGAAATCTAAACACAAGCCTGTCCCAGGAGTGGAAAACTGAAGGAGGACCCAGGGCAAAGGGTTACAGTCACTGAGCTAGCTGAAGCCTGGTCAACCGGTGGGTCAGCAGAGGACAGTGAGCATTATACGAAAGCATCTCGACTTCTGAGCACAGGAAGCAACTCTCACACAGAAATGTCTCTATGGCCCACCCTCACCAGAAACATACAAGGCAGGCAATGAGGATTTGGCCCACTTAACCACTCTGAGGCTTCAGGTGGCCCCGGCACTCCTCTGCTGAAATGGAAGTGATGATGGAGTATCATGGGCAAGTCCCACAAATTCTGGGCAACAGTTTATAGCAGAATTTATTAGAACCCAGAAAGTCCATGGTAACACAGCAATAATAGTGGTAGTAGTTAATTACATGAACATGGAGTCAGCTTCTCAGGGAGTGTGGTTCCCAATCCATCATTCATCGCCCTGGTTATTGTGGGCGAATTACTAACCTATTGGTGCTCCATTCCCTCACCTGAAAAGTGGTGGTGGGTGGGTGGGTGGGGGATGAGTGGAGGTGGGGGGGGGGGGGTAGAAGCAGAATCTACCTCCTTTGGTGATTGTATAAAATTAGCAAATTGATCTATGTAAAATACTTAAAATACAGCCTGGCATTAATAGCTCTCAATAAACGTTAGCTATTTTTATTACTTCGCAATTTATTTTATTTTGAACTTTTATGTTCTTTTTGACATTAAGTTAATTACTTCATCCAATTGCTATTGAACACCTGCTACTGTAACTATCTGGATGTGGAGGTCCAGAGAAAAATAACATTTTGTTGTTCCCTGAAGAAGGTTATGGTCAGTAAACAGAGCCCCAAGCTACTTGTGACTTCAGGCCAGAGGTGAGGGAGGCATTGGCTCTCCATTCAGGACAGTTCAGTACTTCACCTTGACTGCATCTTCCTGAGAATTCAAGAAGTCCTGAATCTAGAACAATCTGTGTTTCCCTTGGGAAAGAATAAAGAACTCCCTCAATCTAGAGATGATGGCATAAGGAGGTAATATTTTTTAATGTTTTCCTTGAAAAAGAAAGAAAATTAACTTCAGCCTCATCCACCTGATAAAACCCAAAGAATGAGATGATTCATGTATGGTTTTCCATGATTCGTGTACGGTTTTACAAATTCCCATATTTTACCAATTAATTTGAAAGGTAAATAAAAATCATGACTATTTAGGAGAAACAGATAAAAGCAAAATTAATGTGAGCCAAGGCATATCAAGTTAATTCTGGTGCAGATAAGGGAATGTGTATGAGGAAAGTGTTTAGTTTTGCAAAACATTATGCTTTTGACAAGTGTTCATGGTTTGTATATGAAATAGCTTAAATCACTGATCACCTTGGCAACAAAACGGGCCTGAACTTCAAGTTGTTTTATGTGTTTTTAATGGTCTCTATTTTTTTTTTTTTGGTACTTCTATAGGAGCTAAGTGAGGGAGATCAAATAATTTTAAGAAGAAAATGATTTGAGAGTCTTTTGAGACACACTATAATGCATCATACCTGCTGATCTAATAGAGTCCCATCTTCAGCAATGATAAAGCACAAAGAAAAGAGCCAGGAGAGAGGTGACACGACCATGTGTTGGAACGCTTGTTGCCTTTGGCTTTTCGTTGTGTCCAAGCTAATTTTTCTGTACTAGTTGGTGGTTGTTTCCATTCTTTCATGCCTTCATCAGTTGACTAGTGCTTCCTTTGTGCAATACGACTTCCAAAATTTAAAGGACTGTCACAGGAAGTCTTATTTAGTTCTTCAGGGTTTTTTCCCCCCTTAGATAAAAATAATTGAACTGAGCCTAGTAGCAGTTGCATAACCACACTGAGCATAGAGGCATGACTTTCCTCTTTAAGGATATAGGTGGTATATGTTTTCCAACCTTCTTTCTCCCAAGATGCTAACTAACATCTTCTTACAGCTGAATTTCCCCAAAAGACTTTAGTTTTAAACAAAATGTCAAATGAAGTCCTTTAATTTGAGAGTTCTTGTACACAGGTCAATCCTGTAGCCGTTTCACTGATTTAGAAAGAGCTGTTGACTGCTGAAGATTTTTACAGTTTCCTTTCGCTGCCTGATTCCTTTAACCTTTGAAGGTATCAGCTCTAAGGATCACTTGTAAAAACACTTCAGAATATGGAAGGTCACCATCTGTGAATCTTGTATCTGTGTGTTTGAATGTTCAGGAACAGGGAGTCACTTTATGTTGCTATGACTCTCATTCTTAACAAATGAGAAAGATCATATCCTTCACAAAGAAATATAGTATTCTTTGGCTTTTTTACAGGAAGCTAGAAAGCTTTGTCTTATCCCTAACTTCCTGCTTGTGAACTGTGACTATTTTCAGTGCTTGGGTGGTGAAGTCGTGAAACAGCAAAAGTTAAAGAGGTGGGAAGTGATAGGGAATCTATTCTGCACCCAGGAACTTTTAAAGTTCTATAAATAGGTGTGGGAAAATGGAAATTCTCCACTTTGAATCACTGTGACAGTAGACATTACCCAGGTTCCATTAAGTAGTAAGATTGTTAGCTCACACCTATATAGCAACATCTAGAGAATTAGTGTTCCTTGAAAGAGTGGATTAGAATGTGGTTTAGTAGTTGGCCTATCTTCTTCATTCAACTAAAAATCCTTGGCCACTCTCTGAGTTCCATGCACTTTCCAGGCTATTTTTATTCCTTTATGTTTTTGCATGGGCTGTTATTTCTCTCCTTTGCGTTTATAACTCCTGCTCATTCTGGAAATTCAGTTTAACTACTACTTCCTTAAGGGACCCTTCTCTGATTCTTCCCAGGTGAGTTGCATGGCCTTTCCTAGACTTCCTCTGAGCTGCATGCACGTAGTCTTATATCATATTGGTGCATTTCTTTGTAGTTGCACCCCCCCCCCCCAAATCCCAATAGACTGTAAGATCTTTGAGGCAGGGTCTGTGTTATATTCAGGTTTGTGCTCCCAGCACTTGGTGGAGTGTCTGGCACATAGAAGCCCCAACGAGTGGTTGGTGAATGAATAGAAGCATGCATCCTGCCTTCCCTACCCTTGGGTAAGTCTGAAGAAAGATGAACTAGATTTGAGATTTTATTGCATAATTAAATTACACTGTCAAAACAATTTTTAAAGCTAAAAGGAAATTCAGAGATCAGCTCCAGGAAATTGAGGACTAGAGAGGTGAAAAGAGATGGCCAAGGTCATGCAGCTGTTTAGTGGCAAACTGGGACCAAAGCCTGGATCTCCTGCTGGCCAGTACTAGCCCAAATATGGGGAGGCTTAGTTATTTCCTCTTAAAAATTACCCTGGAATCAGGCAAAAAGACACAGCAATCTAAAAACGCTAATGAGAGGATGGCAAATTAAAATTACTTAGAGGAATGACTCTAACAGCAATTATTCAAGACTCTCTGGGAATGCCAAGAGGAGACGGCTGAGATGGGCTCACAGCTGATTTCTTCTGACAGGGCCCTTGGCCTTCAAGCCGGTGTGTGCTGGTCAAACTGCAACATGGGTGGATAGCTGAACAGGCCATATTCAGCAACCATCTCTGCTACAGATTTGGATTGAAAGATAAAATGTCAAGTTCAAAAAAATTAATGTGTTCATTTCCCTAAGTTTATTAAATAGGGAATCTAAACTATTTCTTAATTATAATACTTAACAATAATGAATATAAAAATCAAGAAAAATTTTTGTTTCTTACCTTCTAATTTCAGAATGCAACTGAGGCTATTTCCAGAACAAACTCCATAAAAAAAATCTTATATTTAGATGCATGTTAAAGTTGCCTAATGAATGGTTAAGCATTGGGAAGGCTTTGTGAATATTTAGCAGAAGAAAGGTGAACTGGTACTTATTTATTAAGTATGGAATTATTTTCCATATAAACAACTGTAAACCTACTTTTGCCCCACCCTGTATATATAGATAGATAGATAAAGGGAGAGAGATAAAAATGATGTATATAATTAAAAATATGGTAGTTGTATGTATATATAATTATATTATAGTGTGTGTATGTGTGTGTAGAAAATAAAGACATCATAGTATTAAAATAACTATATCTATATGATAGGTGACTATTTTCTTGTTTTTATTTTTGGTTACTTTTATAATAATTAATCATAAAATATATTATTTGTATAACCAAAAGTGAACAGTTACTTTAACATTTTGAAATAATCCACCTTTGTATCTCAGATATAAATTTTGGATCCTTTTGTTCTTGGTTTGCCTAATATTTTCAGTTGCTTGGAAAGGGGGAATTTATTGCCATAAAATAGAATTTTTCAAGTAGACACAAGAAATGAATGAAGAGTTACTGAACATGCAGTCATACTAGAAGACAGTCACTAGGGCACATTATTCATCACAGTCTAATACCGTGGTTTATTTTGGAGTGGATTTAAGAGTGAAAAGAGATATACAGTAGTTGCATGTATTGGAGTATTTGCTCAAAATAAATCTAGGAGTTTCTACGAGTTAGAAATGTAAGTACTCAAGAGTTTGTGTAGGAGAAGACTGCCATTCCAAGTGAACTGCAGAGGAAACCGTCCACAAAATGGGAAAACAGCCCACTGGGTGAAAGAATATTCACCAATGATATATCTAATAAGGGGTTAATATCCAAAATTTATGAAGAACTTTAAACAGAAAAGGCAAACTCAACAACAAAACCCAGTAACAAAAATCAAACAAGCCAATAAAAAATGGGCGACGGACCCGATGAGACACATCTCCAAAGAGGACATACAGATGGCAAATAGACATATAAAAGATGCTCATTGTCAACTGATCATTAGAGAAATACAATTAAAACCACAATGGGATACCAACTCACCCCTGTCAGAATGGCCATTAATAAATCAACAAACAAGTGTTTGCAAGGTTTGGAGAAAAAGGAACTGTTGGTGGAAATACAGATTGGTGCAGTCACTGTGAAAAGTAGTATGGAGTTATCTCAAAAAATTAAAAATGGAACTGCCTTATAACCCAGTGATTCCACTTCTGGGAGTAAATCTGAAGAAAGCCAAAACACTAATGTTCATAAAGCATTCTTTACAATGGCCAAGATTTGAAAGCAGCCCCAGTGCCTAACAGTAGATGAGTGGATAAAAGAGCTATTGTACATTTACACAGTGGAATACTACTTGGCCTTAAAAAAGAAGGAAAAATTACATTTTGCAATAGCATGGATGGACCTGGAGATTATTATAGTAAGTGAAATAAGCCAAGCAGAAAAAGACAAATACCATATGATCTCACTTATATGTGAGATCATATAATGACCAAAATAAACTAACAAACAAAATAGAAACAGACTCATAGATACAGAGAACAGACTGCTAGCAGGCAGAGCAAGGGGGGTGAGGGGCTAAGTGAAAAATATGAAGGGATTCAGCAAAAGAAACCCTCAGAGACATAGACAACAGTATAGTCTGTTACCAGAGAGAAAGGGGGAAGTAGAAGGGGGTAAAGGTGGGATAAACGCTGATGGAAGGAGACTTGATGACTTGACTTGGGGTGGTGAACACACACTACAGTATACGGATGATGTATCATAAAATTGCACACCTAAAACCTGTAGTATTGTATTAACCAATGTCACCCCAATTAACTCAATTAAAAAGAAAGAAAGAGAGAAATGGACACCATCCCAATGGAGCATGTCCCAGGAGTATCTGAACAAATGAGTTTAGAAGTCAACATTTGGGCCTAGAGTAAGCTTGAAGAGATACGGGAGATGCTTGGTCCAATTAAAATCATGGCATTCACAAGAGGTGATTCTCCTAAGGACTTCAGACTTGATTGACATGGTTTCCAGACTTAAAAGGGAGTTTTTTTTTTTTTGTTTTTTTTTTTTTCCATTTCTTAGGGCTGTGTGATGACGAGCCAACATGAGACTTGCTTGATTAAGGGGACTTAAAAGTTTAAGTTCTCTCCCTACTCCCATCTTGGCAAACTATATAGAAATTAAACGGGGTCTAGTAAACATTTAACACTTGATATGAAAAACCATTTTTTTTTCAAGCTGAAGAGAAGACATTCTATTGTTTTATAAAAATATATCATTGGAATTCTACTAATTGTTATAGTCCAAAGAAAGTTTCAAAATGTCCCACTAGATTTAAAGAGAATTATACTTGTAGAACATGAAATACTAACTTTTTTTGGACTGTGTTCTTACAAATATCTATGGGGGTTTGGGGAAAGGAAAAGGAATGTAATCTGCTATGATCACACACATTTAAAGGGATGAATGAACAGTGGAAAGCAGCCATCAGACAAAGACCCTAAAACACTAGGAACCCTAGATACTGATCACCACCATGGGCTCGCACACCTGCCGAAGGATGAGCCAGTGCTGGGGCTGGGCCCAGCCTCCCTGGGCCCAGCTGGACTTTCAAGGATGACTAAACTTGGAACTGAACTCATGTGTGGCCAGATGACCATGGAAACTTACCTTCAGGGCATGGCTTTCTTAAAAGCTCATTGAGTTTGGGGAAAAAAACCTTTTTTTCTCTACTTTGAGCTATCAGTCTTGTTGCCAAATACGATGTGTCTTGTTTAACTCAGGGGATAATGGTTTACAAATTTCTAGTGATATCTGAAGAAAGCCTTCAGCATCCAACACAGACTCTTGTTGGGACATTAAAACGTGCACTGAGGAAGAATATTTACCACCATGAGCTGGGTTTTGTGTTGCTAATGTTGATATGCTAATGTACTTCCTGTCACATGTTAATGGCAATAGTGATAGCTTCATAAAGTTTTTAGAGTTTGCAAAGATTTTTTTCAGACATAATTTTACTTAGTCACACCGTCAATCAGCCTTTGAGGCAGGCTTCCCCAAACTATGGCCCGCGGGCCACATGCAGCCCCCCGAGGCCATTTATCCGGCCCCCTACCACACTTCCAGAAGGGGCACCTCTTTCATTGGTGGTCAGTGAGAGGAGCACTGTATGCGGTGACCCTCCAATGGTCTGAGGGACAGTGAACTGGTCCCCTGTGTAAAAAGCTTGGGGACCCCTGCTCCAGGGCAGATTTTCTTAAATCTTCATTTTAGTTGTAAGAAAGCCGAAGCTCAGGGGGACCGAGCACCCTGCTTGTCATTAGTGTATCTAGGCCAGGTCCCTTGACTCCCATTTTAAAACATTTTGCACAACCATGTTCTTAGTTGAGGCCACACATCAGAATCATCTGGATAGCGTTTTATTTATTTATTTATTTTTTAAATCCTCACGTCCTGGCTGAACCCCAGACCAATGAATTTAGAAAAACTTGGCATGAGACCGAAGCAAGAGTATTTCACACAACTCCTCAGATCACACCTCTATGCAGTCAAGTTTGGGAATCACGCTCTACAATGTCGTATTTCCTCCTTAAGTGGAAAGTGGCATTTTGAAGCTATAATGTATAAGACAGCAAAGTGTGATGCTACAAAGATCTTAAGATATTTGTTGTTTTATTCAACAATTTTTTTTTTTTTTTTTTTTTGTGACAGAGACAGAGAGAGTCAGAGAGAGGGACAGATAAGGGCAGACTGGCAGGAAGGGACAGTGATGGAAAGCATCTCCTCTTCGTTGTGGCACCTTAGTTGTTCATTGATTGCTTTCTCATATGTGCCTTGATGGGGGGACAGGGGGGTAGGGAGGCAGGTTACAGAGTGAGTGACCCCTCGCTCAAGCCATTGACCTTGGGCTTCAAGCCAGCGACCTTTGTGCTCAAGCCAGGGACCATGGGGTCATGTCTGTGATCCCACGCTCAAGTTAGTGACCCTGTGCTTAAGCTGGCACCTTGGGTTTCGAACCTGGGTTCTCCTGTCCCAGTCCGACGCTCTATCCACTGCGCTACCACCTGGTCGGGCTCAACAGCTCTTTATTGAGGATCCTCTCTGTGCTTGGTGGAACTATTCTAGAAGACACCACAGTAAACAAGACAAAGCTCCTGTATACTTGGCTATCTCAGGAGCATGGTCACCCCCCTGGCTGGACAGAGTGCTCCTTTTGCGTGGTGCTGAGTCTTCCGTACTCTCACATCATTTCTTACTTCGACTCTGACGCTGATCACTTTCACCTTACACAAAGATTTAAAGCCCCATGATCTCAGTGGGAGGCATGAACACTAAGAAATCTGTGTTGTAAAGATGTGTGTGAAAACTTCTACTTAGAGCAGGGGTCTCAAACTTGTGGCCTGCGGGCCGCATGCGACCCGCCGAACAATTTTGTGTGGCCCGCAGACTAATCCACGAAGTTCAAAATATTTTGGATAAAATTAAGTAAGCCTAGGGGCCTACTTGTATTTTTCATTTCTCTAGCATCCTAGCTAGATATTAGCTTAGTTAACAGCAGTTGTGATGCGAACTACAGTTTCTGGTCGTTTTGTGACACTGAGTAAACTGCATGTACGATTGTGCTTGTTGTACTGATTTTTTTTTTGTTTTCAACTGCAGTGAGAAAAGTGTTGCGTAACAGTTGCCTTTTGTAGACCTAGTGTGGCCCGCCTAACGGCTGTGATCTTGCTCTGCGGCCCACATGCTGAGTTGAGTTTGAGATCCCTGACTTAGAGCTTGGTGTAAAGAAAAAAAGTCTGCTACTGCCTGATCTGCTTCCTTTTGTTAGACAAGGAGAGCCACGTTATCCATCACTCTTTTTTTTTGAACTGGCTGCTGGGAGGCTTGGAACTAAGCTATGTGTACAAGTCGGGTTGGTGTCTCTCACTGCATTGCCTCTGGCGTATTCCCTTGGTATCAGTCAGGGTCTTGGACCTCCTCACACTTAAACAATGTCATGATAGAGAGATTGATGATCATCTGTGGAGAGTTAAGGGAAACCAACAAGCGATGGTAGAACGTGCCAGGGCTAGCTGCGGCTGGAAGCAAGCCGCTCCAGCCGGGCCTGGGGGAGAAATGATGGGCAGCAGTGGCTGGCACGTGGAAGGGGCTGGCGGCCCTAGGAGAGAGCTGCCTGGCAGGAGCTGTGGGTGTTGGAGGACTACAGCCACTGCCAACCCAAAGCCCTGCAGAGAAAGAGCTCAGGGTAAACTCCCCGATGCCTTTTTCTTTCTGCCTTTCAGATCATTGTTGGGAATCGATGTTGGCTAAGCCAGACAGACACCAGAGGGCAAGGGAGCCCAACTAATAGACTCCATAGAAATCGGTGTCCCAGGATGCAGAGCAGGTGAACGGTGGGTCTGCAAGGGCAAATGAAGGCTCTGTCTTCACTAGGCAATGAGCCTATCACTTTAAGTGGCTTTTATGACAACTCTGCCTTTTATTGTTTCCTACTTCTTATCTTGTGTTATTCAACTTAAAATTAGGCTGAGTCTAAAAAATAAATAGGTAGAAGTATAGAAATGGCAGCAAAACCCTCCAGTGACATCATTTACTGTGGGTGACAACACATAAGGGCAATATAAGACCATCACCATTTCCCTTTATGTCCACATCGGGTGTCATGAGCTGTGGGGCAGTGGGCGCGCCCTGCCACCCTCCCCTTGAACCTCCTCCCTCTGCGGCCCCCACTGTCTGCTCTCGCTGTGTGTCCCAGGGTAAATGGGCTGAGCTTCCTCTGACGGCGCTGTCCATCGCTCCATAGGGATTGGATTGGAATAAATTCCCTGTCACATTTTTAAAACTATAAAAGTCCAGAACTCCCTGTGCCATTTATTTTATGTTTTTTTCATGTTCTTTGTTTAAGAGTTTGAGAACACAGAAAGGATAGGAAGAAAATAATAATTTTCCAACTCTGTACCTAGAGATAACCACTGTAAACACTTGAGCGCATTTTCTTTGTCTCTATGTTTATTTATTGGTTTCTTTTACCACCACCACCACCTCCTTTACCACCATCACCACCACCTTCTTTACCACCATCACCACCACCTCCTTTACCACCACCACCTCCTTTACCACCATCACCACCATCTCCTTTACCACCATCACCACCACCACCTCCTTTACCACCACCACCACCACCTCCTTTACCACCAGCACCACCACCTCCTTTACCACCATCACCATTACCTCCTTTACCACCAGCACCACCACCACCTCCTTTACCACCACCACCATCACCATCACCATCACCTCCTTTACCACCATCACCACCTCCTTTACCACCATTACCACTACCACCTCCTTTACCACCACCACCATCACCATCACCTCCTTTACCACCACCACCACCACCTCCTTTACCACCAGCACCACCACCTCCTTTACCACCAGCACCACCACCTCCTTTACCACCACCACCACCACCTCCTTTACCACCATTACCACCACCACCTCCTTTACCACCACCACCACCACCACCTTCTTTACCACCACCACCACCACCTCCTTTACCACCATTACCACTACCACCTCCTTTACCACCATCACCACCACCACCACCTCCTTTACCACCACCACCACCACCTCCTTTACCACCATCATCACTACCTCCTTTACCACCACCACCACCACCTCCTTTACCACCATTACCACTACCACCCCCTTTACCACCATCACCACCACCACCACCTCCTTTACCACCACCACCACCTCCTTTACCACCATCATCACTACCTCCTTTACCACCACCACCACCACCTCCTTTACCACCACCACCACCACCCCCTTTACCACCACCACCACCACCACCACCTCCTTTACCACCACCACCCCCTTTACCACCACCACCACCTCCTTTACCACCATCACCACCACTACCTCCTTTACCACCATCACCACCACCTCCTTTACCACCACCACCACCACCACATTTACCACCACCATCACAACAGCACTCAGTAAGAGCTTCACATTATTCTAAGTACTTTATGATAAAGAAATAGAAACTGATCTTCTTTATTTTACAGATGAGAAAACTGAGACAGACAAAGGTTATATAATTTGCCCCAGGTCATATAACAAGTGGTGGGACTGGAATTTCAACTGGAATACTGTGGCCTAAGTGCTCATAGCTCAAGTCACCAAACAGTGAGATGACATCAGTCAAAAATAGAAGCAGCAGCAGGAAAAATAAGGCTAATACCATAAAATGGATTCAGAAATTAACTAAAATTTCCAACCTTAATTTTTTTTTATTTTTGCTCCAGGCACTCCACAAAGTTTGCTCTAAGTTCGTAGGCTACCAATCCCAAAAAGGGAGCCTAGTCAATTACAAAATGCTTGGTGTTCATAAGATTAAAAACAGATCAGACGGTCAACAGAAATACTGCCATTGTTAATATTTTAACCAGGCAGAAGTGATCTTATAGATGTCTGGCCATTGTGTAATGTAACCAGTGATGCCATTTTTTTATTCATTTATCGTTTCATTATTATTAAGCACCTGCTCTGGATCAGGCATTATTCTAGATTGTAGCAAAATAGTAGTTAATAACTTTTTGTATTAAACATCTTACATTGCAATGGAAGACAGACAATAAGCAAGTAAATAGATTTAAAATATATCATTTCAAGTAGGGGGAGAAGGCCAGAGCGGAGAAGGAAAGGTTTACCTCGGCTACATCCCAGTGTGGACAAACGATGGATTTTGTGGTCTGTGTTTGGTAGCATCCCTTGATAAAAACCAAGTGAAATTCAGGAAAGGCAGTCACATGGGGACCAGCACTATCTTTGATCAATCTACAGAGGTAGATTTTAGAGTTTGAAAAAAAATAAATGGACTTCATATCCTATAATTAACCATCCATAAATATAGTTTTAAAACATTTGTCAGGGATTGGTACATATTGGATAGTATAGTAGTGAGGTTTACTCCTAGTGAGTGTCTGGAGTTAATTATGGAACGAACAATGGTTCTCAAACTTGAACTTGTTTCAGAATTTCCAAGACAGCCTATTGAAACCTAGGATACAAAACCACCCGAAGAGTTTATGGTGAGGCCCAAGAATTTATATTTCTAATAATTTCCCAGGTGTCAGTGCTACTGCTGCTTCAAAGACCATGCTCTGAGAACCATTGATATAGACCCATCAGTCTCAAGAGGCAGTTGGGGTGATAACTATGGAGGGAATCAGGGGGATAGAGGAAGAATACTAAGGGAAAGGTTGAAATCCTCTTAGAAAAACTGAGAGGTCTAACCTAATCCACCTTTTAAAAAAGCCATTCTATTATTTATTTAGAAGTGAGTTGAAGAAGTGCTTATTCTGAAGTAGGGCCAGGATTTTCCCTGGGGAAACTTTTCAAAGGGTTACAAAGCACAGGCAAATACTTGCAGTTCAAAGTTCTGTTCCACTAGCCTTGGCCACAACTGTTCTAGTCTGGAAAACTTTCGGGAGGATGCAAACCAAATACCTGTATCAGATATATATCTTATGCTGGTAAAAATACATCCCAGGGTCCTATAATGGTATTTAACATTGTTAAAAAGCTCTTAAAAATATACATGAAGCTTTTCCAAATTAATAAAAGGCTCTTTGTAAAAATTAGTTTAATAGATGCTTAGCATTTCATCATATGATTATGTGTAATTTCCTGCACTGTTTCCCTCTGGAGATTTAAAATATTTGCTCCCACAGATAATGGTATAATGAATAACTGTGCAGATAGATTTTTGCCCACTTTCTAATTATTCTAGATTACGCAAAGTGGAATTGCTGAGTCAAAATAAACTTTTTTAATGTGCTTTGTCATTTTCAATTAGGTATTCAAATGTGAACATTGTGGCAAGGACCGTGTGACTTCGGCTTCTTTGCCACTTGCATAAGACTAAACCGTGTTCTCAAAAAAAAAAAAAAAAAAAAAAAAGAAGTATGTGATTCATTGAGAAGAAAAAGAAATTTCACATCAAAGTCTTGAAAGAATATTTGTGAAAGTCTCTTTGAAGAGACAGCAAATGGAAAACTCTGCCACACCAACATACACAGAGGAATTTCCTAAACACCATCTTTAAACATTTCTCTCTCCCCAGAGATGCATCTTTTAGCAGCTGCTTTCGTCCCCCAGATCGCTAGTCTCTGTCTTTCTCTTCAACCTCAGCTGGTTTCTCGGGCCTTGGGCTTCTTCCTGACAGAGGTGCATGCCCGTCTCATGTAAATAAATGTAAACTTTCCAGTTTCCATAGCCTTAAATTAGTGCAATGAAGGCCCCAAAATTGCTTGAGCAAAGACTTTTCTTTAGGAGGCTTTGAAGGGGAAACCCTGGGAACACGGCAGGAATGCGCTGCAGTTGGCTTTAGCCAAAGGCTACCACTTCGCTTTGGTATTGGCCCCACCACTGAAAGCCAAACAGCCAAATGCTTCTTCACTACCATTTCTGACCTCCCTAAACTTGTGCAGCCTCAATGATTGCATGATTGGATAAATTCCAATCATATCCCTCACATCTAATCATGTAACAAAGTCAACAATAAGAATAGAGCGTGTCAGTCAACTTAATAACATTTGAATATTCATTTTTAAATGTAGGTAAACCTCATTGATATAACTTGGAGTAAAAATCTCTTTCTGTGTTTTATAAGTTGAAATCTAATTATTTTTTGAAGTATGTATATACTTACTAATTTTAAGTGTATCATGTTGCATAATTATTAATTATTGCAAAAGCTGTTTATGTATAAAAACAACAAGAATTTTCAAACGATTAAAAAGGGTAAACTGACTGTCAATACGAACTCTAAGAGAATGTGTTAGCTAAACGACTTTAAGAAGAACTTTATATCTTATTCTAGCTAACAAATGCCTAGGAAAATTAAAATAAAGTATGAAACATGACAGAAATGATCCTGGGGAAGCTGCTCGAGGAATACCCAGATCTAGCGATCCATTTGCAGGGCCGGAATAAAAGACGCTGCACGTATTTCCTGGCGGAGGCTTATGCGCGTCAGATCTCAGGAATGTGTGCGGACGCAGCTCTGAAAACCTGCCCTCACACTGGGTCAGTACTTACTGTTCCTTGCAGGAGAGCCCAACGACCGTGAGCTGTAGCTCCATAAATCAGTGCTCTCAGGACTTGGGAGTCTCTGGATCAGTCCTACTCCAAGCTTCTTGTTTTTTCTCTTTTTGCCTTTCACCCCTTCACCCATCTTTTCAGAACCCTGTGGAATCATTTGGTATACATACTAACATTCCTAGCATTAAACTAAATACTTCAAGGAATGATGGATTTTTAGCGATTTAATCTCATTTACGTTAGATTCACTCTAGAAAAAGACCTTTTGAAGAGGATCTGTATATGAATGAAAAGCAGACCGCCAACATTTCCATTTCAAAATTCTGCAAGAAGCAAAACCTTCATCATGAGGTACGACAGCATCCATAGTGAACAGCCACTGATCCAGAGATAAGGAGACATAAACTACGGTGAGAATAAGAAAGCACTAGAGAAAAATGAAGTATCTAAAACACTCCTCCCTCCTCTTCAGCCATCAGTTTAAAATGAGTGACTGTTGAGTGCAGCAAATGCGACAGCCAGTAATCCCAGGAGCAATCTAGCAACTGACAAAGCTCAGAAATGATTGCTCCAAATCTTAATGGTAAATTTGTAAAATTGAGCTATTTAAAGGTTAAGCGATAGTTATAATAACAATTTATAATAATAATAATAATAATTATTATTATTATTATTTAGATTTATTGTGGTTATCCCAAGAGTGTGTTCTCTGATTAGGATATTTTGCTTTGGATGCATATTGACTCTTTTGCATCCAGACATTTGCAATTGAGTCAAAATGTGTATTTGGCACGTCTCTAATTTACTTTAGTATTTCTAATCCTGTCAAAGCTCATTAGCAAATGCTGCTGTTGACGGCAGCGGCAGGAGATCAGGCCAAAACTGTCTTATTAAAACATTCCCGTCTGGACGCGAGCTTTTCATCTCTTCTCAATGAGGCGTTCAGTTGGCAAAAGCAAAGATTTTCTATTATCAGGAAAGTTTTTCTTTTCTGGAACATTTTTCTCTTCCAGCTCTTCAAACATTGAATTTATTGTTGATAATTTAAACATGGTATTTGCTTACTAGACACCAAAAGGATTCAAATCCTGGTGTTGTTTTTTTTTTTCTGAAAAACAAAATTGCTGTTGATGTTCAGAATGGCAAGGGAATTTAGAGGACATTGTATGGAGAGTCCTTGCTTTGCAAAGAGGAAACAGGCCTGAGGAGGTGATGGAATTTGCTAACTGGGTGCAGAATGCAGTCCTCTAGTGGGTCCTGAGAAGCAAGCCGCCACCTTTCAACCGGTCTTTTTTCTCTTTCTTAGTGCCATGCACCTGACCAGAGTTAAGAAACATCTTCTTGTTTTCTTCCCAAATCAATTCCTATTTTAGCTTTCAAGCACCGATGGGACAGAACCTCTTTGATCTCTTTCTAAGTATTTCCTGAGCATTTCAACCTGCTGCCTTGTGGCTTTAATGAGCATCACAGATGATCCATTGATGTTTCCGGCTCAGTGAACCATTCGTTATTACAGTGATTATTACGAAATGCATTTTGGCAAGTGGTTCTTCCCCTTAATTTTTAAACCCATGTGTATTCAACAGGAAATCTAGTCCATGTGTTTTTGACTCATTTGCATCCAGGTCATTAGAATGTGGTTGGTCAGAGCTAACTGGACTCTGAGTAGTGCTCTGGGTCATTTCATAACACATTGCTGAGCTTAGCTTCTGCAAGACGTCACCTACCAAATTGTGTGCAGTTAGTGCCCCAACTCCAGCTATCCTAAGTCGACTCTATGACATATGCCCATGCATCTTTTCTTAATTAACTCCATATTTGTGATGTTGTTTGTCTTTGATGACCTGTGAGACTGAGACAAATTTGAGCATATTATCTTCTTTCTAGAAAGGATATATAAATAATAATATATAAAAATAATAATACTTAACATTTATTGAACATTTACTGTGTGCCAGGCACTGTTCTAAGCTCTTTATATGCATTTAATTCTCACAGTCACCCAATGAGGTGGCTAGGATCATTTCCATTTTAAAGACTGGGAAACGAAGGCCGAAGGTCACAGATAACAGGCCTCGAAGCCATAGATCGAACACAGCCTGTCAAACTTCAGAGCCAGTGCTTTTGACCATTATATGAGATCGTGAACAACGATCGAAAATGAACAAATTAACAAGCCTTAATCTGGCTAACTCCAAAGCTGAAACTCCTTATGTCCATCAACCATTTAAAATGTGGCACCAAATCTAAGTCTAATAACCTTATACACGTACCACATGTGATCCAGGTATTTTGCCTACTATCCTTCAAATGTCCTCTGTCAACACACTCACTCAGTCATCCATTCCCCCCACCCCAGCCCCCAGCCACAGCCCACAAACTCCTGCAGAGCTCAGAGGTTGCCAATTTGACTTAGAGATAAGCATTAGCCTGTAGAAGCTGTCTGATCCAGTAACAGCTACTTTGTTTTCCTGGACCAGATAGGGAGTTTTACTTAAAATTTTACCTGTAACTGCTTAGTTAGAAGATTTATTTCCCTTTCACAGGTTCTGATGCTTGGGAAGGATTACAGAAGCTAAGTAATAACAACCAGGGGGCAAAGAAGAAGGCAGATTTCCTGGCATCGGAGTTTGAAGCTTTCAGATTTGGGGACCCAGTTATTCAGGTGAATGGGGCTACGTGAATGTTGTAATATTTAACTCAGTTTTTTGAAAAACAAAAGTATGTGAAGGAAGAAAACAGTAACATGGGAAAACTGGTATAAAATGGGAGCTATTGTTTAACCCAATTCATTTTAAAATTTGACCACATTCATAAGCACCTACCATGTAATACAGCACTGAATACAGAAATAAACAAGACGTGGTTTCTGTTGCTGAGCTCACAGACATCAAAACAAATAACAATTTACCATGATAATAATGCTAAGCGCCTTCACAGGACAGAAGATGCCATGCATTTGTTTCCGGAGTCCAAGGGAATTTTGTATTTAGGATTCTCAGAGGAGGTGACATGTAAGTGGAGTTTGAAGAACAAATAAGAGTTCATCAGACTAAAAAGAGGAGCAAAAAGATGGAGAAAAGTGTTCTAGGCAGAGCGTAAAGTGTGTGCCAAGCAAAAATGAACAAACGAACAAAGCCCACGGGTGTGAAGGGTCTGGTGAGGGCTGCAAACAGACCAGCTGAATGCGCACATGGGGAGCGCACATCTGTGAACAATCAGTATCTTCTTCCATCTTATAACGACAGGGAGATGCTCAGGGTTAATTACCGGCAATGCTCTCCCTCTCGCATTCTTGATATATTTTCTGAAGAATGAGTCAAGCCTAACTGTGCTGTGTATGTATGGATATATATTGAGGAAATAATAACACAAGAGGGAAAGGGTTTTATAAATGTTACAGTGCTGTCCATTTTTATTTGATATATGAAATAGTATAAATTCACTACTCCCATAAATTTAGAGAGAAGTCTAACTTTAGGGCCTGTTTACAAGGGTTATTTGACTTTGTGAATAAAGCATTCTTATTTGCTCTGGGGGCCTTGCGATAACTGAATTATTAGGTTCTTATGGAATGGATTTGGTGGTCTTAGTCCTCGGTGGGTTGGATATGCAGCAGAACTTCAAAGACAGCCTGTGTGATTCGCCTGGGATGTCAGTGAGCGATGCCTCTGGCAGCCGCTGGTGTAGGTTGGCATCATCCTGCTGCAGGGTTCAGTGCTAACAAGCTAGTTCTCCTGCTTTAGGCCGTCTAGGAGCCTCAAGATAACTCGGAGATGACAGTGGATTCTACAGAATGTTGCCAGGTTTCCTGAGGATGAAGGAATGCTACATTCAACGTTGGCTGCTGCGACCAGGAGCTGAGCTCTTTGTGTGAGGACAGAGTCCCTGGGTTGGAGTTCAGAAGACCGGAGTCATTTCTCAATTTTGCAGTTATGAGCTAGTGTGTTGGACACACGGAAGCCTAGTCAGTACCCTCTTGTTAGAGCATATCTGTGTAGTGGCAGAGACTGAGAGCTGCTATCTACCCTTCCCTCCTTCCTTAGGCATAGCACCTGGAAGACCATCTTCCCAGTCCCTTTCCATCCAGAGTGGCCAGTAAGCTATAAGCAAACATTGTAGGGTGCATGCAGCTTCAAAAGTTGGCTCTGTTGATAAAACCACCATTTCCCCCCTTCCCTGTTCTTTCCATTTCCTGTCTGGAATCACAACCTAATTGTTGGCACTCCAGCAGCCATCTTGGATGATGAAGCAACCTTGATGATGGAAACCATGCACTAAGAATGGAGAAGAAAAATAGATAGACAGAGCCTGCCTCCATGATGACATTGAAAGCCTGTGTTCTAGCCATGGACTGCCTACGTCTGCACTTCACATTGTGTTAGAGAAAAATAAACCCCTAAATCTGTTTAAGCCTATGTTATTTGGGTTTTCTCTTATATGCAGCTGAAAACAATTCCTAATGGGAAACAGTTTATTCTCTCCTATCATATACCAGCTTTCCCCAAGCAGCAGGGGCTGCATCTGCCAGCAATTCCAGAGAAAATAGACAATGATGATTCAGAGCTGGGGTTCAGGAGTCAGCAGCTTCAGGCAGCATCCTGGCTCTACCACTCACAAGGTCATGACCTCGAGCAACTTCCTCAACTGTCTTGTGGCTCAGTTTCCTCTTTTTATAATCTGGATAATAATGGTGCTCACCCTATAGGATGGTTGTGAAGGTTGGAGAAGCAGATGGGTGCTTCTCTTGTGTGCCCTGGCTGGGAATTGAACCCAGGACTTCCATACACTGGGCTGACGCTCTACCGCTGAGCCAACCGGCTAGGGCCTCTCATCAGTTTTGAGGGCCTTTTTCTTATCAGACTTACACCAAATTTATTTCTCACTTTTCTTTCGGAGCTGAGGCAGCTCCCAGAAGGCCCTGGAAAGCTAAGACCCCTACCCCCCCCTTCCTCCCACCTCTATACTGCTGATAAAAACAATGTGTGATGCGGAGACAGGGCAGCTACATCCACTACCGAGCCAGTCACTTTCTGGGGGAAAAAACTGATGTCTAAACTGCCAACAAAGGGTCTACAGAAGAAACACGAAACAATACCAGAACTATACAGCTGCCTGGTGTGGCATTGTGCTGTAAAATTTCCCAGCTCTCTGTGTCAATCATGTCTTTTTATTTTCTGTACTTGGGGCCTTGCCAACTCTGGAGGGACTGACCAGCGTTAGCTAATTTCTAAAGGTAGCACCAACTGGCCCAGGATCGTGCCTTTCAAATACAAACCACACAGAGTCCACACCCACAGCCACCTTCTCTATTGGATCGTCACGCTCTGAGCCACTATCCATCTGCCCTAATCACCCAAGGACAGGTACCAGGCAGCTCGGGACAGCCCCTATGCCCCGGCTGTATTCAATTTATTCAAACTAGCCAATCTTAAGCCTACCTTACCTGTTCCTTCCCCCCAAAAACAAAATAAAGGCTTTTGCCCTTCCCCACTTTTCTCCTCACTCCCTCTGCCTCCCGAGTGACCCTGCTGCTTCCCCATGTGTGGCCACACCTCGTTTCTAAGAATCTGTAAGTACAGGAAACTTCCTTCCTTTATGACAACGATTTTTTTTGTTTACATGTCTTACCATGCCTGATTAAAAACAAATTCTGGGTACCCTTTCAAACAGTGTGTGTGTGTGTGTGTGTGTGTGTGTGTGTGTGTGTGTGTGTGCGCGCGCGCATGTACGTGTTTGTCCAAACATACACAAGTTTGCTTAGGACACAAAGACTAGACTTACTTTTTTTTAAAGCTCCAATTTTCTGCCAGAAGGGTTATATTTTTAATGAACATGACATTGGTCTCTCATTTTATTTTACTGAACTAACTTTCCTGGAAATATATTTTGTGTTCAAAAGAGATAATGTTTACTTAAAATATTCAATAAGCCAATTTTGTTGTTATATTTTAATAACTAAAATGTTTCTCAGAGTTTATAGCTCCTTCTGGTGATTTTTAGCATCTTAAAACAGAAATCTTAAACAAAGTATGTCCAAAAGTGTGAGAAGAGGGTTGTAACTGGTGGTTAACTACCCCTTGGGGACTAGATAGTTGGCAGAATGATGGAAAAAATGAAGCTACCCTTCCACAAAATCCAAAAGGTTCTGGCACCAGTTTTGTTTCACGTGCATTAGTGAAAGAGGACTATTTAGAATGAGATAATGCTTACCCTTTAAAGAAGAAAAATAATGACACAATTATTTAAGTACTCCTTTTTCAAGCTCTTTATTCAGTCCACACAAACCAACCAGATATTTGGAGCCACAAACTCTTTTAAGGATCTCTCCCCATCATTGTTACCAGGAGTGTAATGCTGGTGGCCGAGGCCAGGCAGGTCCACATTGGACTTGGGCAGGTGGTAGAGGAACTGCGGAGCCAGAAAGCATTGGGCCATTCCTGTGTAATAGTCTCCCAATGGCAGACGAGCCAACTGGCAGGGAAAAACCTCTTCTCATGACAGTAGGCGAACAAACAGCAAAAAACAACCCCTCACAGTGGTGGGCAGGCAATCCGCAATCCACCACCTGCCCTGAGGGCAAGCACCCGTAGCTTTACATAGACTATACACATGTGGTGTGGCCACGTGCTCATGC
Organism: Saccopteryx leptura; assembly: GCF_036850995.1. Lineage (NCBI taxonomy): Eukaryota > Metazoa > Chordata > Mammalia > Chiroptera > Emballonuridae > Saccopteryx > Saccopteryx leptura. Next base: position 36,447,811 of record NC_089507.1, read on the forward strand.
ACTAATCGTGCAAAGTACAAACAAGCAAGCCTAACAGCTGTTTTCCCAACAAGGAGACATTCCAGAATAGAGTTGTTGCCTCAGTACGGCTTTCCTAATAAGAACTGTTTTCTAAGTTTCTGGGAGGCCGGCTTTGCTGATCATCTAACAAAGAGGTTCAGTGGTGAAGTTCTGTGAACCACTATTTTATTAATTACATGATTGTCGAGGGCAAATGTCAAAGTTCAACACAGCCAACGTGCTGAAAGAACAATGAGGCTATTTTTCTCTACCATCGCCACGGCTTAGATAGAGTTCTAGATCTAACTAAGCTAGGACAGCTCCTGACGCAAGCCTGGAGCTCAGAGTTCACAGCAGCGGTCCAGAAAGCATTTCTCCTGAGCCTCACCCTCTGTCCAGTATGAAGACTGGTGAAGAAAGGAAACCAAAGTTTACTAGGGATCTGCCTTTCGCTTGGTGTTTTGCCAGCTAAAATCTTCACAACAACTAATGAGATAGAAATTGCTGTCATTTTCCAGATGTGATTTTAAGGAGGCTAAGAATTTGTTGAAGGTCACACAGCTTGGTGACAGAGCCAGATTCAAAGCCAGATCTGACTACAATGCTGCACTGAATGCTCTATGCCAGTGGTCCCCAACCTTTTTTGGGCCACGGGCCGGTTTAATGTCAGAAAATATTTTCACCGACCGGCCTTTAGGGTGAGATGGATAAATGTATCACGTGACCGAGACAAGCATCAAGAGTGAGTCTTAGACGGATGTAACAGAGGGAATCTGGTCATTTAAAAAAAATAAAACATCGTTCAGACTTAAATATAAATAAAACGGAAATAATGTAAGTTATTTATTCTTTCTCTGCAGACTGGTACCAAATGGCCCATGGACCAGTACCAGTCCGTGGCCCGGGGGTTGGGGACCACTGCTCTATGCCAGCGACTCTCAAAGCAAGACCAACACCACCTGGAACTTGTTAGAAATGCAAATTCTGGGGCCCACCCCCAGACACACAGAATCAGAAACATCTGGATCATAACAAGCCTTCCAGGTGATTCTGACACATACAAAAGTTTGAGAACCACTATACTACACCATACTTGTCTTTCTCTTCCCAAGCACAGGCTTTGAAGCTAGACGGACCGGAATGCCACTTTCTGATTAGGTGACCGTCATCAAGTTGAAGTCTTTGAGTTTCTATGTACAGTTGACCCTTGAACAACATGGGTTTGAACTGCACTGGTCCACTTATATGTAGACTTTCCCCCCCCAAAATACATATAGTACTGTAAATGTATTCTCTTTTCCTTATGATTTTCTTAATAACATTTTCTTTTCTCAAAGCATACTTTATTCTAAGAATCCAGTATGTAATAAGTATACCAGACAAAATATGTGTTAATCGACTGTTTATGTTTATGTTAATTAAAGCTTCTGGTCAATAGTAGGGTATTAGGAATTAAGTTTTTTGAGGAGTCAAAAGTTATACACAGGTTTTCAACTGTTGAGGGTGTGGATGGTGGGGGACCAGTACCCCTAATCATAACTTTTTTCAAGGGTTAATTGTATTTATTAGTAAAGTGGGAATAATAAGTATATCTCAACGTAGTTGCTGGGATTAAATGAGTTAATGTAAATAGACCACTTAGTGCTACACCTGGTAGAGAGAAAATATTCGACAAACAGTTGCTATAATATTACTACTATTACCTTTTTCTGCCTGTCTTTTTGCCACCAGAAGGAGGAGGAGCAAGAATATTTTCCAGGTCTGTGAGCTCGAGCAAGTTATACAAACTCTGGACCTCAGTTTTCTTTTCTACCAAACAAGGAAAATAGTTCTTACCCTATTAGACTGTTGTGAGAGTTAAATGAGTTAACATAAAGTTTTTAGAACAGTACCAGGCATGCAGTAAGGCTCAATGAACATGAGCGATGATGAGGATAATGACCCTTTGTCCACTTTTTCTTTTTTTGCAGTTTTGACATGATTGTTAGGAAAGTGGTGGAAACAAGTGAGATTCTTTTTTTTTTTTAAATGGGTGACAGAGAGAGAGAGAGAGAGAGAGAGAGAGATAGGGACAGACGGACAGGAAGGGAGAGAGATGAGAAGCATCAATTCTTTGTTGCGGCACCTTAGTTGTTCATTGATGGCTTTCTCATGTGTGCCTTGTGTGTGTGTGTGTGGGGGGGGGGGCTCCAGCAGAACCAGTGACCCCTTGCTCAAGCCAGCAACCTTGGGCTCAAGTCAGCAACCATGGGGTCATGTCTATGATCCCTCACTCAAATTAGTGACCCTGTGCTGAAGCTGGTGAGCCCACACTCAAGCCAGTGACCTTGGGGTTTCTAACCTGGGTCCTCTGTGTCCCAGGCTGACGCTCTATCCACTGCGTCAATACTTGGTCAGACAACAAGTGAGATTCTTGGATAAACAGCACCATCAGCCTCAGACTTTTCTGCTCCACCCAAGCCGGTTAAGCCATTTCTTCCCCTTCACAAAGACCTCCATCAAGTTACTTACCACACCGCCTTCTCTACTCACATCTATTGTTTATATTCCTGGTGCAATTTAGTGTTCAATAAATGTCTATTTAAAAAAAACCCAACTGCTTGCTCTTCAATTGTAATCGATAAAGACCCTCTGCGGTAGGCAGACTGACAAATGGCCCCCCCAAGCTGTCTACCTCTTCAGCCCCGAGACACGCAAATATGTTAGATTACACGACAAGGCGGGTATCAAGGTTGCGGATGGAATTAAAGTTGCTAATCGACAATCTGACTCTGGGTGAGGGGTATGCAACATAATTTAATGACAAGATAACCTAGACATGTTTTCTTTGAATATATGTACCCTGATTTATTAATGTCATCCCATTAACATTAATAAAAATTTATTTAAAAAAAATAAAAAATAAATAAAAAATAAAGTTGCTAATCGGCTGACTTTAAAACAGGGAGACTAACTGGGCTTCTGTGGGTGGATCCAGTGTAATCACAGGGGTCCTTAAATGTAGAGGGAATCAGAGGACAGAACCGGAGAGATGCTGTGTAAGAAGGCGCTGCCTTGCTGTTGCTGGTTTTGAAGGAGGAGGAAGGGGTCCCAGCACAAGGCTTATGGGCAGAGTCTAGAAACTGGGAAAGACAAGGAATCAGATTCTCTGAAGTAACCCAGCCCTGCTGACACCCATTTTGGAACTCTGTCCTCCAGAACAGTAAGATAATAATTTATGTTGCTTTAAGTCACTGTGTTACAGCTGCAGTTGGAAACTAACACGGCATCCTGGCTCCATTATCGCAACTAAGTTAGAACGGCTCTTAATCATTCTTCAGCCTGAGCACCTGCGCTCGGCCTTCCTGTCAGCAATGACACCTGTGCCCAGGGTGCTGGGGCATTAAAAAGAATTTTCCACGGCACAATTATCATGAGAATGAATCCACATACACATGTTTCAAAGTCTTCAGCTCAAGGTCTAGGACGTGTCCAGCTTCTCAAAATTCAGCATGTGCGTCCTTGCCCGTAGAACCAGGGGCCCTCCATGTATATCCTTTGAACTCGGCCTCTGGTGTCTCACCAGGGAAGGTGTGAAAGAGCAGCCCATGAGCAGAGCCATCCCAGCATCCTCTCTGCCGGGGCACGCCTCCGCCAGCAGGCCCATCTGTCTGCATTCTGTTGGGCAGGAACCACTCAAAGGGGATCTGCTCTCTACTTTATGCCAGTTCCAGGGAGAGCCAAATGTGGCCCTGTCAGCACGCGGGAGATCAAAGAGCTACCACCCCCAGCCTCAGCTGAGCTGCTTCAGCGAGCAGAGGCCACGCTGAGTCCCTCTCTCCCTCTGCGAGGGGCCTGCTGACCAACTCCTAGTGCATACCCTTCCACCATGGCCTCTGAGAACCCGAGAGAGGCCCTGACTGCTGCCATAGTTTCGGGTTCATTAACAACAACAACAACAAAAAGGACATATCAAGACATATTTTTATAAGCTCTTTATGTTAAAGGTTTACATTTAATATAGTCACACTTTCAACCCATGAAGGAACAATGTAATGTAACACTGTTATTCGCAGGATTTGTAAAAATGTTAATGGATAGTATGCCGTAGGCAGCATGGACAGCAAATGGGGCACTCATGAAACTGACACGATGAACATCTCTGTGACTACGGACCCCATGATTGGGAGGTAAAGCTGGGAGTGCAGGAACGAGGTGCACTGGGGCTGGGCGGCCTCAGCCCAGAAGACCCTCCCCCTCACAGCTTTTAATGGTACCAAATACTCCTGTCTCCACGGGGAATGACAGCGAGTAAGTTAGCAACAATCTTTCTGACATGATGAGATAGCAGAGGCTGTGAGAAGCGTACCACTCCCAGGAAAAAGGGGGGTGACGGGAGATGGATATATGGCCTGCGTGTAGGCAGACTCCGAACATATATTCTCTCCCAGTGGTCATTAGTTTCAGGAAACAGTTTGTATTAGGAACCTAGGCTTAGAAAAATATAACTCTCAAGCAAAAGGCAAGATGTGTTTTAAAGGGTAGGTTTAGTTCCTGCAGAGACACTAAGATCTTCAGAACTCTCCAGAACCAGGGAGGAAAGAAGTGCATCCCATCTCTTTATGTTCCATTAGTTTAAGGAACTCTGAGTTTAGGGAAGGAGGTGACATCTCCTGGCTTTAATGACCGAAGAGGATTCAAGGATTCATGACAGAGCTGCAGTCCCTTTCTGAGGCTGACATAAATGCACAGAAGTCATCAGTGCTTCCCTCAGTTGATTAACATAAAGTTGAGGACTCTCTCCCCTGTACCCTATCACCTTGCAGTTTCCTGCCACTGAATGTTTTTATTAACACGGTGAAAGGGACAGTAATACCAGAAAATGATTTATCTAAGTATTGGCAACATTATGTGGCCTGAAATATTTATAGTTCTTTCTTTCTTTCTTTCTTTCTTTCTTTCTTTCTTTCTTTCTTTCTTTCTTTCTTTCTTTCTTTCTTTCTTTCTTTCTTCCTTCCTTCCTTCCTTCCTTCCTTCCTTCCTTCCTTCCCTCCCTCCCTCCCTCCCTCCCTCCCTCCTTCCTTCCTTCCTTCCTTTTTTTTTTTGTGTGACAGAGATAGAGAGACAGAGGGACAGACAGGAAGAGAGAGAGATAAGAAGCATCAATTCTTTGTTGAGAGGCTCCTTAGTCTCCTTAGTTGTTCATTGATTGCTTTCTCATATGTGCCTTGACTTGGGGGGGCGAGATACAGCAGAGCAGATGAACCTTTGCTCAAGCCAGCGACCTTGGGCTTCAAGCCAGTGAACTTTGGGCTCAAGCCAGCAACCCCACGCTGAAGCTGGTGAGTCTGCACTTAAACCAGTGACCTTGAGGTTTTGATCCTGGGTCCTCCGAGTCCCAGTGGCACTCTGTCCTCTGTGCCACCACCTGGTCAGGCTATGATTTTTCTTTTCCAATTGCATAAATGGTAAGAAACCACTTTTACATTGCAGAGTTATTGCTGCATAAGAGAAGTGAACAGCTACTTTTTATGGTTGATAAAGAGAAAGTTATACATAAATAAAACCCAGATTTCAAGAATAATAAACCTATGGTCTTAAGTAGGTTTCCTTTCTTCCTTCTTTCCTTCCTTTTTTCCTACCTACCTACTTTCTTTTTTTTTTTTTTTTTTTTTGTATTTTTCTGAAGCTGGAAACGGGGAGGCAGTCAGACAGACTCCTGCATGCGCCCGACCAGGATCCACCCAGCATGCCCACCAGGGGCGATGCTCTGCCTATCTGGGGCATCGCTCTGTTGCAACCAGAGCCATTCCAGCACCTGAGGCAGAGGCCATGGAGCCATCCTCAGTGCCCGGGCCAACTTTGTTTGCTCCAGTGGAGCCTCGGCTACAGGAAGGGAAGAGTGAGACAGAGAGGAAGGAGAGGGGGAGGGGTGAAAAAGCAGATGGGCGCTTCTCCTGCGTGCCCTGGCCGGGAATCGAACCCTGGACTCCTGCACGCCAGGCCAATGCTCTACCACTGAGCCAACTGGCCAGGGCCCTACCTACCTACTTTCATTCCTTCCCTCCCTCCTCAGTCTAAGCCTCCTTAAATTATTTGTGAAACCAGATAATAATATAGACAAGTAGAAAGAACACTGTAGAATGGCCAGGAGATTCCACCTGCAGAGAGTCTTAGATTCTTCATCTCGGGAGTGGTCTGGACACCAGGACTCTGAAAAGCTCCATAGTGGTGCAAATGTAAGATCAAGATAGAGTAAACTCATGCTAATTCAGTCAAACAGTTGGTTTGACTTGTTTCCCTTTTGACAAAACTGAATAAATAAAATGATTGTGTTGCAGGTTTTGAATAAACATTTGACTATTAATGAACTAGTTATTATTATGATTTTGCACATCAGCATGAGGCAGGAAGGCAGAAGAGGAATCTGTTGGTTTTAAATAACACGGTTTCAGTCAGTCACCTTCTCTCACGTTCTGTCCTGTCTGCTGCCTGCTTCAGACCTGCTCAGTCACACAGGCAGAGTTTCACTGCGGCTTGATGAAGTTTCTGGGCTGTCAGATCTGGCCGTGCAGCACAGATTCAATCATAATCCTAACGCGGCCACGGCCTGAAGCTAGCCCACTGCAAAGGGTGTGAAGTCAATTCCTTGGAGTGCTTCCAGAAAATACTTTTGGCAAGGTTCTGGGATCAGCAACAGAGTCTGTCCTTGACATCTGGAACACCCATCTCAGATGCAAGCAAATAGTTCTGAAATGAAGTTAGTTCTCCTGACCAATTAAAGACGTGCGTTTGACAGAAACCCTGCACAATTCATTAGCTATCCAGCTAGTTTCCAGCAGGTATGACTTTGTAGAGATTCTGGGTTACTGATCGTTGGGAGATCAGCTGGAAGCTGGAAGGTAGGTAATGTGGCATGAGATCTGGCTGGGGATGGTCTAATTAGGATGAAAGTGTAGGTGACCAAACACCTGTGAGCAATTACTAGTGCTGCCTTTGGATGAAACAGATCCCAACCCAGTTCTCTTCTCTTTATTTCAACCTGAATATGACATTTAATTCCCTTTTTAGAGCTGTACCATAGCGCCATTGGTTCTTATAGCACCATGGAGTTTTTCCTATAGCTGGGAAACTTCCGAACATTGTAAATGCAGGCTTGTGTGCCTTCTGTTAACCCAGGTTCTTCAACCTCAGTACTACTGACACCTCGTGCTGTATTATTCTTTGTTGTGAGGGCTTGTCCTGTGTATTGTAGGATGGTTAGCAGCAGCTGGCCTGTATTCATCAGGTGTCAGGAGCATTCCTCTGGTTGTGACAATAAAAGATGTTTCCAGACATTGTCAACTGTTCCCAGGGGGGTGGGGATAGGCAAGTAAAATTGTCCCGGTTGAGATCTATAGATTTCATAATGTAAGAAATATAAGATTTCCCACACAAAGGCAGAATTAATTATAAGCCACTTCTTAAATGTCATTTAGTACATATGAACCTTCCTTGTCTTAGCTGTCATATACACAGCTTTGATTTTTTTTTTTTTTTAGTCATCTTTGTATGTGCAGTGGTGCTCAGCACAATGCTCTATTCATATAGTAGGTCCTCAATAATGAGCAAACAACATCTACTCTTGCCCAACTTCCATCCACATGATCCAGATGTGGCTACTTGGAATTTAACATGTGCCCTGGCCCAAGCCAGTCTTATTTCTCTGGCTATAGCAATAAGTTTCAGGCACACATGTAACTGAAGCCAGTTTCATCAAAGTGAATCACACGACTCATTGGACATGTTGGGACAAACACACTCAGTTTAGCTTTTTTTTTTTTTCCTGCTAGTTTTAAACATGGAAGGATATAGTCCCCTAGAAATTCTGGCAACATCTTACTATTATAAGAGATTATACACGAGCCTGTTTGAGAGTCACTTCCAAGTGGTGGTGCAGGGCTGAGAGACAAAAAGAAGCAAACTGGATCCTGAGGCTGTCATTGGTGCCTCTACATCCAGTAGCGTTTCTAGCCACATTCACGGGACTTTTCAGTGGCTTGAGCCACTATCTCCTCACTGGCTTACTCATTCCCATTTTTACTGTCTTTTGCTTCGGTCAGTTTGAGTTGGGCTTTCTATCACTTGAGATCAGAAGAGTCAAGAGTCCCCATTTAGACACTGCTCTTCACAAGATCTGGCCTGTTGTGTGTATCGGGGACCCAATAACACACAGTACAAATGCCGACTCAGGCCTGCATATGTGTGGTATTGACAGGGTCTTAGAAACAATGGTCTGGCCATCACCTAACTCAGGGGTCCCTCTACTACATCCTCGTAGAAACTGGGCCACTGCTTGAATATGTTGGGACGTTCAGAACTTGCTTAAGTCTGCTCATTTCTCTGTGAGTCAGCTCTGGTTGTTAAAGAAGTTCTATTTGTGGTAAGTGAAACCTGCTTCCAGGAAGCCTTCATCTTAGAATCAAAGTCTATAGCTAAACAGAACAAACAAAAAGCTCTTCTTACAATGAAAACAAATGCCATGTCTTGTCTTTGTCAGTTTTTATTCCCATCTCAACCATTCTCAAGCGCTTGTAGCCCCTACTGAAGAGTCAGGTTACAAACAGCTGTAACTGTCAAGGAGAGAAAGCTTGGAGTGAAGCAGACCTGAGGTTGTCACCCGGGTTCATGACTTTTTAGCTGTGACTTTAGAAAAGTTACCGTTCTCTAGCATGTATGTTTTCATCTGTCACAGTAGCTCTTATGAGGCTGTGGTGGACATTCTATGATGCTTCTACAGTATTTCTTAGCCCTTTATTTAGCTTCACCACAGGATCCATGTGCTGTGCTCCATACATCGTTATTTTTTTCATCTTGTTGCTATCCTTGGGATACAAGTTCAGGGTGTTCACTTAAAATATGGCCTCCAAAATTCAACACAGTATTCCAGATGGGATCTGACCATTCTAATATTTTGACATCTCTGCTTGACTTGTTGAAGGCTTCTTCTCATTTGCTTTAGTCATCCAAACTGACCTGGGTAGCCCTAACGATCATTGTCGGGGTCATAAAGAGTGCAGATTGCATGCAGTCGTTTTTCTCGCCATGCAATGGATAGAAATTCACCTAGTTGGGAATGTGATCTTGGCCTAAAGATCATCAACACAGAAGTTCAGCCTCTCAGTTCCTGGCTGCCTGAAATCAAGATTGTATCTACGTAGGTCAAGAGGCCTGTTTTCCTTTCCATAGCATAGCTTGCAGGCCTGAGGGGAGAGGATGCTGATGTTTCCATTGGCAGGTTGCAACTTCCAAAGAATAAAGCAAACCTGATTGTACGATAGGGGGACATCCAGAAAAATAAGCACAGGACAGTGCTCTGTGGCCACATGGAGAATCTCAAGAAGGTTCTTTAATGTACAGCCAGTGTTTGTCGTATGTGAAAGAAGTTATTCAAAATCTGAACCGATTAGCTGTACTTTGTGCTATGAGAAAAACTTTCTTGATTATTTACATATAGTACTGATAGCCCTTCCACAGTCAATAACAACATTAGTATTTACTAGATGTTAGATACTTTCATAATAGTAGAGTAGAAGAAGAAATAATAAGAGCTGCCACTTATTGGACAACCACTACTGTAGGTTCATATTATTCGCCTCACTCTACAGATTAGGTAACAGGGCTCAGAGAGGTCATATAGCTTAAGAAACAGGGTGAGGATTCAAATTTTGGTTATTCAAATCTAGAGCTCCATAGTCAATACTCACTCGCTCTCATCATTTTATTATGATAGCTATATGACATAATGGAGGTGTTATCTAATGCTATGGAGGTAATAATTTTACAATATATAAGTATATCAAGCCAACATAGATATACTTACATTTACATAATGTGATATACCAATTACAGCTTAATAAAGCTGGAAAAATTGTTGTCTGGACAGGTCAAGGCAAAAGTCCCTCAATAGCAATTCCTCCTTCCAGGCTCAGCCTAAGTCAGATTGCTCTTTTATGTCCTCGGCTCTGGGGATCCTTCTAAATTTTGTTTTCTAACCAACTTCCCTAACTGTGAGGGCCTTCTTCATCGAGGGCCTTCTGTTTGGGTTCCGGCCTTGGTCTCCGCCCCTTCCCATTAGTTTCATTACTTCTACCTCCCCTTGATCTTGGCTCCTGCTCTGTGTAGGATAAGGATAGCAGTCCTCTTGCTCTGCCAGCCCTTCTCTCCTCGCCCACATGGTACCTGCCCCCTACCAGCATGCAGGTCCCCTCCAAGGTCGGCTCCTCCTCCCGCAGCTCCAGGCAGGAAAAGCCCGGTCTAGGGGTGAAGTCACCAAACACATAATCACTGACCTCAAGAGGCTTTGAGTCATTATGCAGCATCTGATCATCAGGTTTTATTATTTTTGTATCCTGAGAAGGGGAGTTAGTAGGCTTAGAAAGGGGGAGAGATGAGTAGAAGGGTTACCAGAAAGACAAGAGAAAGGAGGGAAGAAAGATAAGAAAGAGGGAAAAAGGAGAGATGGGAAGAGAGAAATTGAGACTGGTTCAAGTGGTCTCAGTGGCGTGTTAAAACAGTTTGGTGGTATTTGTGAGTAATTAACAATTTGTTATGGTAGAAACAAGAGAACAGGTCTGCAGGTGCTGCTTGGTTCTCTGCTGCAGAGGGAATATTGAGCTATCAGTTACCGAGAGCAGGAAGAAAGCAGCGTGTGAAGAGAAATTCCCAGTTTGTGACAAAGCACGGGTTTTTCCAGCTCTCCAGCTCAAATTTCTCTCCAGGGGAACTCCAATCCCCCACCCTGAAAAAACTTGTAATAATAATGAAGTGCTTGGATGATGTATTTGAATTTCATATCAATTAAAACATTTGTTAGTTCAAAGTACTAAAAGTTGAAGCTAAAGGAGTTGTATCCTTTTGCTGAGCATTTTGGTGGTAGTGTTGGTGATGTATAAAATAGATTCTGTTCTCCTCCAAGTGCACTTTGACATGGTTGAGGCAGATTGGGAGATACAGAAGGAGGAAGTACGATTTAGATCCGGAGGAGCTCAGCGTCCACAAGGGAAGTTTAGAAAACAAACAAGACCAGACAATAGAACAATAGAAAAACAATAGAAAAATCATACGGCACAATCTAGTATTAAATGAGATAGTACTTACCTACTTGCTGTTCCAAAGGCAAACATCATTCATTTCTTTGGGAATACCTTCTCTGACCTCTCAGGGTAGATCAAGCCACTTGTTTGCATAGTACCTCATAGTTTTCCTTGACAACACTGGTCATGGTTGTAATATATATACTTATATAGTGTAATTATATATGTTGATTTACATGATTTTTAAAAGATTCACTGGACTATAAACTCCACAGGAAGATTGGGTCTAGTCTGTTCAACCATTGTATTCCCCAGTACCTGACACAAATGCCAAGATTGTTCTAAGCTTTTTATGCATGCTAACTCATTGAACCATCACAACAACCCCAGGAGGTAGGTAATATTATTGTCTTCAGATTAAGGAACAGATATGTTGTGACGAAAGACGAAAGAACATGTTAAGGGTCTGTAAAAAGGAAAGAGCATGTATACTGGGCAGTTAAGAAAGATTCTATGGAGAAAAATGAATTTTACAATTTTACCAGACATCCTTTATGAGAAATTATGGAAGAAATCTTTTCAGGTCTTAATGCCAAGAGATGGGGTTTCCACTGAAAAAGTAGTATGTTTTTTATGTTTGTGGAGTCTGTGAATTTTATATATCAAGATTTTTTTTTCATTTTGTTGGCTTCTAGGAAGCTTAGAGCCAATTTTTCTTAACAATTTCTGGCAATTGTGCAATATGTTTTAATCCACTAACCTTGGCCCTGATTTCAAATATTTTCCTACCCTTAATTTTCTCTTACTCATTTTCTACATTTATTTGTTTTAATAATGTAAATTATATTCCTTTAAAATGAGATTTGGTGTTAAATAATGTTTAAATAATGATTACTGAGGCCCATATTAATGTATGGCAAGTTTTTTGTAATATTGGTCCTTTAAAATGAGTTTTGGCATTCTTGACTAATCTTTTGTTGCAGTTCCCCTCCAAGAATTACTTAAGATAGATACCTAAGATGAGGTGGGCTATATTGGACTGTTAAAGTTAAGATTCCAATCAGGGGCAGAACTTTATGTAGGATGACAAATTCCCTATCACCTTGATCTAAATCCTGAGACAGTATCATAAGAAATATTTAAAACTTGCAAAATCTTTAGCCAGGAGAATTTGACTTTAAGTACTTTCTGCCTCCTTCATGCTTTGACTTCATGCCACCAATTCATCTGCTGCCAATGGCTCTGTCATGTATCATATTTGAGCCAGTTGGGGGAACCATCTGAATATTATATCTTAGTGACAATGGGTTATAACCATTGCTATATGTTCAAGTATTTTCTTTCACCTCCTTTTTGGTTCAAAATGAAAAAAAAAAGTAATTTAAAAGCTTATGTTCACCCTAACTCAATAACCACGACCTGCTCCCACTGTGTGGTTCTATAATTAAGTTAATTTGAAGAAATACAGTCAGCTATATTCTATAGTATTGTTCTTGTACTTTACTGTATTTATTAAGCCATTTCAGATGGTGATAGAACAACACGGTTTTGGAGTCCTTCGTTTGTTTTCTTCAGTTGAACAATTCTACTGCAATGCTTTGGAAACATCTTATATTGTTGTTGATTTTTAGCACTTTTATCCAGTAATTATTTGCTGAAACAAATACTTTTCTGAAAACACACCTAGTCATTCTGTTCTGGTTCAAAGATTTGGCAAATATTAATGTGTTCCTAATGAAGAGGTTAATGATCATTTAAGCAATTACTCTGAAAATTAATTGGGGGAGAATTATGATGAGGATTAGCAAATTTCTAAAGCTCCATGTTTAGTTTGTTGGAAGGTAAATAAAAGTTTGAACAGGACTTCTAAATAGGAAATACCCACCAGAGTAGTACCAGTGGAAGCGTTACTTATAACCCTAAAAATCTTTGAGTTTAAAAAATATATATTATATTCAAGTATAGTAGAGACATAATTATATCGTAATATACACATCACTCCTGGAGTCTTTGGGATGTGAGGTCCCATCAGGGTCCCATTTGCATGACATCTTGGGAAAATAGCGAAGAGATGGCATGGCTATTTGGAGTCAATACTCTTCAAGCAAGGAGAGAAAATTCCTAGTCAGACTCTTCCTCAGGTTGGTTTCCATGGCCATGAGGAAAAAAATTTAGTGGGGATGGAAATTCACCTCTTACAAAGTTCCCTAAGACTCTATCTCAAGGTGGGAGTTTTAAAACCTGAGACAATTAACACTTTGAGAGACAGTTATAGACATGTTCACTGGTTTGGCCGTTCATGAGCGGATCGGCCCATCATTGTAGCCTGATCCTTCACAAGGACATCGCTTGCCTCTGCTCCAGTGCTGTTTCCTAGGACTTCTCTGATGAAATCTCTCAAACAAGCCATCTTCTCGCTGTTTACAGAGTGTTTCTTGCCCTATTCTGCCTAGAGGACAACGCACAGACACTCGGAAGGGGGACTACCTTGGAGTCAGGCGTTTGGGAGGAGATCATGGTAAAGGTTAAAGCTGGTGACAGCAACACTGACTGAGAGACAGTGTTAGTGTTGTAGTATGACCAGCAAGTCCAGCAGTGGATAGGTGTCCAGACCCTGGAGCCAGACGGCTGTGCCCGAGTCTTGGCTCTGACACTTACTAGCTTTATAACCTCAGGCTAGTTATTTATCTCTTGGTTTCCTCAACTATAAAATTGGGCCATGCCTGACCAGGCGGTGGCGCAGTGGATAGAGCGTCGGACTGGGATGCGGAAGGACCCAGGTTCGAGACCTCGGGGTTGCCAGCTTGAGTGCAGGCTTATCTGGCTTGAGCAAAAAGCTCACTAGCATGGACCCAAGGTCACTGGCTCGAGCAGGGGGTTGCTCAGTCTGCTGAAGGCCCGCAGTCATGGCACATATGAGAAAGCAATCAATGAACAACTACGGTGTCGCAACGAAAAACTGATGATTGATGCTTCTCATCTCTCTCCGTTCCTGTCTGTCTCTCCCTATCTATCCCTCTATCTGACTCTCTCTCTGTCCATGTAAATAAAAAAAAATAAAAAAAAAAATGGGCCATAATAGCACCCACCTCAGAGGGCTGTTCATATTTGTAAAGCATTTACAGCAGTCCCTGGCGCATAGACAGCACTATATATTTGCATATTAAATAACTCGAGGAGTTTACACATGCTCTTTGACTAGAGAGAGACATCACGAGAAGGGTTGAAAAGTATTCTACCAGCTAGATTAACAATGACTTGAAGACAGAGGAGGTAAGAAGGTATGAGAACAAGTCAACACTGGAAATCCCCAAGCATGACGTACTTGGGTTTATATTAATTACAGTGGCAGCTTCAACAAGGAAAGGATCTGCAGAGTCTGTGAGAAAACAATAAGCACAACATGATGATAGATTGGTTTGGGAGGGATGAAGATAGAAATAAAATATCCTCAACTTTTCATCTTGAGGGATTAGAAAGATGATGGCGCTGTTGACAACAGTGGAGAAATTTGGAAAGAGATGCCTGTTTCGGCAGGAAAGACAGGAAGCCTAGGCAGTGTCGTGTCGATACAGAAGAAACAAATGGACCGTGGGAGTTAAGCTTATTACGGCCTGTTCATTTGACAGATGGACTGCAGCTGAATCAATTGTGATGCTTCATCAGGATGTCTGAGGTGTCTGAGATGTCCCATGCCACGGTCTAGTGCTCTTGCCACGTATTAACACACCCACCATTCTGTGGGTAGGTTTGGTTTGTTACTGTTATTTGTTATTCATCCCAGAGGCAGGTCATGTGGTCATGAGTTCTTGAAGAACAAAAGATGATACATTGAGTTCTAATATATAGATACATCTCCAAAGTTTAAATCAATATATGCTTCTGTCAGAAAATAGAAGTTTGCTGAAAGATGTGATGATTTCATTTTTATTTACATTCGCTTAACAGTATGAGAGAATAATTTTAGCCAACGCTCACATAGGGATTGCCGGAGATTGTTCTAAGCTTTTTATGCATGCTAACTCATTGAACCATCACAACAACCCCAGGAGGTAGGTAATATTATTGTCTTCAGATTAAGGAACAGGAAATGAAGGCACAGTGAAGGCTGGTGTTCTTAGGTTGGATTGGGTAGAATTCTGAGATGAGGATTTATGTGCACCTGATTTATTAAGGAAGTGCTTACTCCCAGAGGGGACCAGTAGGGTGCAGGGGAGCAGAAGCGGGAAGAGGAGGAAGCCAAACAAGGCTCCAATGGAGACAGAGTCCTGAAGGAGGGAGTGTCAGCCTAATCCTGCAGGGGAACTCTGGGGTGTAAGTTATAGCTCAACGTTTCCTCCACCCAGAGCAGGGGAGCAGGGTGTTCATACTCCCATGACTGAAAATTAAGGGCTGCCTGCTCTATGGGAGTGTACCTCTGACTCCCTGCACCTGTCACACAGTGGCTCCAGTTGGTCTAGGGAAGTCCTCCTGCAAAGAGCTGCTGATGGTGCCTGCAGGACACAAAAGCACAGCAAAGGTGGAAGAGGGGGAAGGTTCTCCAGAAGCACCCAGAGGGCGGGGCATCTGTGGAAGATGCCTCTACCTCTCAGGTGCTTCGGGGGTCTGATAGTACCCAGCACACCGCTGAGGGAAATTGATCCGGCAGACTGCTATTTTTTCTTGACTGTTGTTTTAATTTGTCAGTCTGAGTCGTCCTTGGATATGTAGATGTATAATCTGTGTAAATCTATGTCTGAACACACAGGTACAGAGCACACGCATTTATACACACCAAGAAAATGCAAAGTTGATGCAGCCTAGATATTATCTTTCAATCCCGAGTTGAAAGCAGTCTATTGCTATTCTTGGTTTGGCCCGTTCTGAGTTTTTAGGTTCCACTAATAGCCAACATTTTAAAAGTTGTGAGATTTCAATGAAAACTCCATCCCAGATCTCTCCCCACATTGTTACCTCTCCTAATTAACTGGAGGTGGGTGGTAGATAGAGCCTCTCGGGCCGTGACAGGGGCTGGACAGTCTGTCCCATCCTTTCCCACCACTCCTCTATGTCCTCTGTCTTACTCCTACAGATAGTTAAATTGACAACTCCTGTTATATACAATTTCTTGATCACAACAGCTCTCATTTGTTTCTTAAGACCGACAACTCGTGCCGGATTTTCCTAAATTCGTTTCTGTTTCCATTTCTAGGTTTCTCACTATTGTACACCCTTCCAGAGGCGGTATAGGGTTAGGTTAGTGTAGTCAGTGTAGACAACAGCCAAACCAGGTGGTTGTTCAAGCTCGAGTGACCTGGGTCAGCTTCGTCACTGGTGACACTAGCACAGCAATGGACAGACCATCCCCTTGCTTGCGCTAAAACTCCTGTGGGCAAAACGTAACTTCTTACACACTGAATTAGTAGATAACGAATTTCCAATTGTTTCTTACTTGGATAAAGATGTCCTAATAACTCTCTTAGCAGCTTCCAATAGGTTCATTTTCTATGTCAGAGATAACAGATATGAAAATGGACGGGAGTAGTAATTTTCTGGCTGAGCAAATAATTATATTGTTTCTGCAAATAACCATAATTTTTCCTGAATTAAAACCTTTTCTTGTTTTTAGGATTCCAATGAAAATATATCTTAATGGGTCAAATCTTAAACCCAAATGCCTGGGAAAATCTTTAAGTTTTGCATACTACCCTTCTGCTTCCTCCCACTCACCCACTGGCCATCTCAATCTAAATTTTCTGGAATGTTCTTATGCACATTTTTTTCCCCTAACCAACTCTACAAAAAATGATCAGATTTCATCATGAGCTATTTAAAAATTTTTAAATTTTTCTTTAGAGAGTTTAATGTTGGTTATAGGTCAAATGGAAAACAAATGACTACTCTCTTTACTTGCTCTCTAAATGACAGTTAAACGAGTTGCAATTATGTTTTCAAAAAATATATAAGGGCATAGGTAACGGTCTTTCAACACTAAGAACACTTTTACAAAGTTCATTAAGCAAATCATTATTCCGCTAGATAAAGTTACATTTTCCCTCAAATATTTTGGCCTGTTTGTATACATTCACTTTTTAGTGGATTTTTATTACCAAACTTTATTCAAAATAAGTTGACTTTATAGTACTTTAGGTAAGAGACCTTAACATTTTACAAAGCCGTGGGAAAGGTTCAAGTCGGTTCAGAAATCTGAGTTGGGGCTTCAGTTATCCCCAAGTAAAAAAAATTTTTTTTTGAAACTCCAGTGAAAACAAATGTCTTTTTCTCCAGTTATCTTTGCCCCTTAGATGTAATTAGATGTAAAAAACAGTTGCCTCCCTGCAGTTGTTCTTGTAATTTCTTTGCTATTTATTTCTATTTACTTGGCCTCCTGAGTTTTTTCATTTGTCTCGTGCTCTCATTACTAAATGGAGAAACTGAAAAGTAGATGCTCAGTATCTGCTAGCAGTGTAAAATATACGGGGGAAAAGCCCTCAGACATCTTTTGGAATCTCTCTTTCCGTATACTCTTCTTTGTTTGAAAGGGCGGGGGTGGGGGGGGGGAGAATATTGGGTATTTAGCAGCTCCTTCCTAGTTTTGGGCTTTCTCCTTTCTTATTCACTCCCAACTATCATTTTTGCTATGGGGTTGGATTTTTCTAATTTGTGGTTATAGGGCCGGGGTCACATAAATGCAGAGAGGATGCTCGACCCTAATTTCTATGGGACCGAAATAAGCCTGTGTGCACCCTTCTCTCATCCCCTTCTTCCCAACGAGGAGTGACACGCTCCTCTGCTTTAAGGACGTCTTTCAGTGTCCTCTGCATTTGGGAAGGCAGGCTTCTGTGCAGACAGTAAAAGGCCTAGGATGAAAGAAGTCTTGTTTTTCTCCTGCTTCAGTCTCTCCCTGGGAGTATCGTCTTGGGAAAATCACTAAACCTCTCTTTCTCCATTTCCTCGTCTGTGAAACGAGATTGAGAATCATTTTTTCTGTTTTGCTCACAGGGTTATTTTAGAGGGAATCAAATGAGATGTTATTTTTTAAAAAACCCTTCATTGAGGACTTTTCATTGCTATGGTTTCCCTTGGCCTCTAATGATACATATTTTACTTTTTCGTGTGTGTAGATACTTTCTCGTGAGTTTATAGAAGATGCCATTTTTGTGCACTAGATGTCAGTAGAGCCCTACGGTTCAACCGGTACCGCTACCTGGCTGGGATCATCTGTTCTTGGAAAATTTTCCAAAGCAAACTTGTGTTTTTGCTTATTTTGCATTTCTTACCAAATGGCCATAAATTTATGTGTCCTCACCCCACACCCACCCTCGTATCCATCCCACTAGAATTCTGCTTTCGGTACAATTTTTCTGCCTTCCTTCTCCATTTTCTGGAGCAATTCCTACAAAAGAATTCATTCCCAAAGTTTTCTTTATAAGAATGTGAAAACCAAGAGAAAACAGGTTATAGAGTAGACTCACAAAACAACCTAGAATAGTTGTTGCGGGCAGGTTCGGTGCTTTTAAAATGAAATGTCATTTTGAAAAGTCTTGTTTACATTCCTTTTCCCCCTCACTGTCCTGTTATCATGGCCTCATTACATTACTTCACTTTCACTCTAATTGAGAAATAAAGCAGGAACAACCAATGGAGCTTTGCCTACCCCAGAAATGCTTAGCAGGCAAACTCTGTTTTTCAAAACTGCTGACTGTCTCAACAGAGAAGAAAACAGCTCTTGGAACTACAGCTATTCTTGATCCCTGGAAATAGCTAAAAAACTAGAGTCAAAGCACATGCGCTGTAGAGCCACGTCCATCCTGTGGGGAGTATCATGTCCTTTCCGAAGGGCCAGACCCGACTGTAAAGCATGTTTTCAATGGCTTACATGGTCACAGCAGAATTCGCTAATTTAATGGCTTGTTTTATGTTAGATTTTTTAAAAAAGATTTTATTTATTCATTTTGGAGAGGAGAAGAGAGGAGCAGAGAGAGAGAAGAGGGGAGGAGCAGGAAGCATCGACTCCCATATGTGCCTTGACCAGGCAAGCCCAGGGTTTTGAACTAGTGACCTCAGTGTTCCAGGTCTATGCTTTGTCACCACAGGTCAGGCTTTAATAGCTTTTAGATTCCAACTTGAAAATCATTTACCGGCATAAAAATTAATAAAGTAGGATGTTTTCAGGAATTGCTTTTCATCTAAGAGTGATGGGAACTCTAAAGTATCCAGTGTCTGAAACTTCCTCAGAAGGTCTCTGTGTTACATTCAAACATAGGATATAAAAAGTTAAGTTGCTTTGAAGTGGCCCATGCATAATTCAAATACTACTTTAAAAAACCATTAATATCTACCCACATAAGGTAATCCAACAATGTTGCATTCCGTTCAGTACACATTGCTGTTGGTTGAAATGATAATTACTCAGTAATTTTTATTAAGCTTCTATTATGAGACAGACAGTGTCTCACATACATGTGCTCGATGCTGATGATGAGTAGTGAGCAAATCCAGCCCTCTGGGAGCTTGCATTCTAGTGAGGAATGCACATAGTAATCAAGTAACTGCACAAACAAACGAGAAACTGTAAATCTTACCCCTTTCCCTTCTGTTTCTACTTCCCTGCTTTATTTTTTAGAGTCCTCATCATCCTGTGACATTTATATCTAATTGTTCGTTTATTGTCTGTTTCGCATCCTACAATGGCAGCTCCATGAGAAAGAATTTGCCTCTTCTGTTCCATGTTGTATTCCTAGTACCTAGAACAGAACTTGACACGAGGAAGGTGCTCGATAAATAGTTGTTGAATGAATACATTAATAGAGTACTATTGGAAGTACCAAGTGTTATGAGATTCTTTACTAAAAGAAGTTGACCACATCAGAGAGACCTTCTTGCAGAAGTGATGTTTGAGTTGAGAAGAAAAATTAGCATTGATTAGTCTGAGAAGGGATAGAAGATCAAGCAGTATGTGCAAAGGGCCTGTGGTAAGAGGGAGTAGGATAAAGATGAACTACAAAGTGAAAGCCTGTGGACAGAAGAGAAGAGACCAAGTGAAACTGGATTGCAAGATGCAACAAGAAAGGAAGGAAGGGCCCAGACTGTGTAGGACCTTGCAGGCTGAAGTAAGAGTCAAGAAGTTACCTTTATTCTAAAACTACTGAAGTTGTTTGAGTATTTTAAGCGGTGACTTAATCAGATTTGACAAGATTACTCTGATGTCAGTGTGGAGAATGGACTGGAGGAGGTTCAGGGTGGCTTTGGGAAATGCAGTCATGAGGCAGTGGTCCAGGTGAACAATGTGAGTGGTTTGAACTGGAGTGCTGGTAGTGAGGATTGGGATAAATGGATGCAGGAGTAGAGGCTTCAATAACTGTTTAAGAGGTAAAACTGATTAAGACTTGGTGAAGAGCTGGATCAAAGGTGAGGGCAGAAGGAGGTGGCAAGGTTGAGCTGAAGTTTAGGTGGGGACGATGGGATGGTGGTGCCACTCAATCAAACAGGCACCCTGGAGGATCGTGTTTGAGAGAAAAGATAATGAGGTCAGTTATGTATCTCTTGATTCTGAGGTTTCTTGGGGCATCCAAGAGCTCATACTAAGTTGGAGAGTCTGGACCTTGGAAAGTCTGGGCTGGAGCTATAAATATATGAGTGTTCCAGAGACGGTAATTAAAATTGTAGGCTAGACACTAGAGTGAGAAGAAGAGAGACTTACAATTTCATGTAAAGATGTCTGGGTTTTTTTGTTTTTTTTTCATTTTTCTGAAGTTGGGAACGGGGAGGCAGTCAGACAGACTCCCGCATGTGCCCGACCGGGATCCACCCAGCATGCCCACCAGGGGGCGATGTTCTGCCCCTCTGGGGCGTCGCTCTGTTGCATCCAGAGCCATTCTAGTGCCTGAGGCAGAGGCCACAGAGCCATCCCCAGCGCCCGGGCCATCTTTGCTCCAATGGAGCCTCGGCTGCGGGAGGGGAAGAGAGAGACAGAGAGGAAGGAGAGGGGGAGGGGTGGAGAAGCAGATGGGCACTTCTCCTGTGTGCCCTGGCCGGGAATCGAACCCGGGACTCCTGCTCGCCAGGCCGACACTCTACCGCTGAGCCAACCAGCCAGGGCCTAAAGATGTCTGGTTTTAAGTAAAGGATGGAAATGCAGACAGGACCCTTGATGTAAGCAGGGTGGCCTGCCATTCACGCCCACAGCTGACATTTGGTCCTCACTTGTAGGAGCCTTTAATGGGCCATATAGAGCAACCTTATAGGTTTTTCTAGATTCAAGCTAGTTGAGAATTAACTTTTTCTTCCTTCTGATCAGGGAACAGAAAACAAAATCTTATAGTGTCTTTATCTTGATAAAGTACTATTATCAAAGTTTTACTTTAAAACATTCTTTCTTTCTTTGTGTGTGTGTGTGTGTGTGTGTGTGTGTGTGTGACAGAGACAGAGAGAGGAACGGATAGGGATAGACAGACAGGAAGGGAGAGAGATGAGAAACATCAATTCTTCATTGCAGCACATTAATTGTTCATTGACTGCTTTCTCATATGTGCCTTGACCAGGGGTGGGGGGCTACAGCAGAGTGAGTGACCCCTTGCTCAAGCCAGTGACCTTGGGCTCAAGCCAGCAACTTTGGGCTTCAAGCCTGTGACCATGGGGTCATGTCTATGATCCCAGGCTCAAGCCAGTGACTCCACACTCGAGCTGGTGAGCCCATGCTCAAGCCAGCGACCTTGGGATTTTCAACCTGGGTCCTCAGTGTCCCAGTCTAATGCTCTATCCACTGTGCCACTGTCCGGTCAGGCAAAAATGTTATTTCTTTATGGTATGTGTATGTATGTTCACAAAAAATACAACCACAGTTGTAAAAGTTTTTAATTGATCATATATGAATTTTGCAATTAAAATGTTTTAAAAATATATTATTTCTTGTGCATTTAAATATAAATAAGCTTGTGATTTAAATAGGCAATTGACCAGACACTTGAAAATTATATTTATAGTTTACATTCACAGAGGCATTACTATGAGCCAAGAGCTGTTATAAGGACATTACAACAATTACTTCCTTTACTCCTTCCACAAACCTTAGAGATAGCTACTCTTGTCCCCATTTGACAGGTAAAGAACCAGCATATCAAGGTCAGGTAATTGGCTCAAGGTCATATGAATAATAAATGATGGAGCCATGATCTAAACCCAAGAATTTTTTTATAGAAGCAAAACTTGTAATTACTGTGTCAGACTATAATAAAAATTCACTGTGCACATTTTTAATATTTTGTATTTTGGAATAGACTAAGAACCTTTAGTAAGACTTTTGTAAACAACTTAGTGATTTATAGATTCAGATGAACGTTAAAAACCTGTGTAGGCCTGCAACTCTGCATCTAACTCAAACTCCCTCTAGGTTATCTGGGGGTGAAAGAGCCCCCTCCCAAAAGCCACTCTGGCCCCTCGGTCCATTCTGGCTTGTGGAATAATGTGACATCCTGATTGGATTTTAATATAATGTTCTGAGGCCTCTTAGTCAGAGTAGAGAGATCATTTTCTTGACTCTAAACAGAGGTGTGTCCAGACGTGAGGGCACAGGAAAAACATTTAGCAAAATTCCCCATAAAAATAAAGGTGGAAGATTTGGTGGTTTATGTCATCTGGCAAAACTTTGGGGTAGTGTCACAGCCAGTAGTGAAATAATGCCTCAAACCCTAACCACCAAAAAGGGCAAGTACAAGCCTGTCTTGCCCTCACTCGGCTGTTCACCTGAATCCTGCCCCCCTCCCCCCCTGCCCCCCCCCCGGGGCACACAGGGCTCCTGGGAGGCACAGGACACCCCGTCCTCCTCTCCTCCACTGTTTCCTTGGTGCCTGCTCCCTACCACACTCCTTCCCCTAATTACAGCTCCCAAGTCCTGCAACATCTGCTTGTCCTTCCAGCCGCAGGATTTGGCAAGGAAACTAAAATGGAATTAATTTTAGTTTAGATCCAGGGCAGAGACTTCATTTCTGATTCCCAGTCACTCATCGTCTGATGAAAGGTAGGGGGGAACAGCTAGAAAAAGAGGAGAGAAGAGTTTCTATATAGTTGCTAAATTTTGAGATCAACAAAGACTACACTTGGCCAAAAGATTCTGAAATTCATTCCCAAATTTGTTGAAGAGTCCTCACCATTCTTTTAAAATAACTTTAAAAACAATCATAAAAGGCCTGACCAGGCAGTGGCACAGTGAACAGATCATCGGACTGGGAAGTAGAGGACCCAGGTTCGAAACCCTGAGGTCGCCAGCTTGAGTGTGAATTCATCTGGCTTGAGCACAGGGTCACCGGCTTGAGCATGGGATCATAGACATGACCCCATGGTCACTGGCATGAGCCCAAATGTCACTGGCTTGAAGTCCAAGGTCACTGGCTTGAGCAAAGGGTCACTTACTCTGCTGTAGCCCCACACCCCTGGTCAAGGCACATATGAGAAAGCAATCAATGAACAACTAAGGTGCTACAATGAAGACTTGATGCCTCTTATCTCTCTCCCTTCCTGTCTGCCTGTCCCCCTCTCTGTCTCTCTCTCTCTGTCTCTGTCACAAAAACAAAAAACAAAACAAAACAAAACAAAACAAATGATAATAAAGGTTGATGTGGGTTTGGCCTGGTGCCATGTTCCCCTGTCTGCTCCCATGAAAAAGGCAGATTTGAAAGGCTCTTCTTTTGTCATTAGTGGAATTTTGCCTTGTCCTTGGTACATAGTAATAGACTTCTAATAAATCAGTGTGCGTGTGTGTATGTGTGTGTGTGTGTAAGCAGAAGAATAACAGGACCTTGGGTAGCTCGTCACACACCTCCAACATGGCCCCAGGATATTATTTTTAAGACGCTAACCATCTCCATTTGTGGGGCATGAGTAGGTTCAAAACTTCATGGTAGCATCACCGTGGACGTTAGCCCACTGACATTCCTTCCCTGGAACACCGCCACCGTGGCAAACACCACGTCCCCGCACTGAAGGTCGGCCGTTCTGAATCACCCTCTCGTTCACGCTGGGCCCTTGAAAAATTCATCTGTTTCAGAGGGAAACAACTGGCTGGCGCACCGTCACCCCTCCTTGGCAAGCCTGTTTTCTAGTGGAATGTGGAGCCCCTCATTGGGTGGCACCCCGAGCACACCCACTTAGATTATAAACATTGAGAAAATTGCAGGCCTTGACCACCTAACTGGCAGCACTTTTCCGAATAAAAATATATCCACCCACATGCCACGTTTGCTCCAGTTGGCAACGAATCCAAAGGCAGGCACACTCCCCACAGTGACCACAGCACTGCTCCTTCAGGTAGAGAGATGTTCTCCGTCACGGCCTTCTGTCTCCCCAGGCGCCGCAGGAGCGCTCAGGCTGGTTGTATCGATCGGGTTCGTAATTGGAGTGGCCTGAGGGCAGGCTGTGGTGTGCCACAGAAGGGTGGTCAGCACTGCCAGACGCCAAGAAGGGAAATGGCCAGGTTGGAATGGTGCTCTCAGCGGGAGTCCCTGGCTCCGGTCGGCTCCCCAGCATAACTATAGTTCCTCCTAGACCTTTCCTTCGCACAAATCCTGCAGCTCCGATTTAGGCTTTCCCTCTTAGTCTCTACCCAGTAAAAAAACGTACCCGTGCACTGATTGACAAGGGACACGGAGAGTTGATGTTTGCGATAAGTTGTTAAATGAGAAAAGCAGCTAATAAGCATTATACATTCTATGATTCCAACTTTGTAAAACAACAGAAGTATGCCCAGAACAAAAGCTGTTCATCCTGAGTATCTCCACGGAGTGATATTGTTAGGTCTTTATTTCATCCTTTTCACTCATCGATGCTGTCTACATCTATCTATCTATCTATCTATCTATCTATCTATCTATCTATCTATCTATCTATCTATCTAAATGTGAGAACTCTTGGTCAGACTTGAAAACACTTAAAATGAGTCCTTGGCAACCTCCAAATTATTCTTGGTGACCTGACTATCCCTTTGGCCATAATTTTGGGACCAGAAGGACATATAAAAAAAATCACCTTTATTTCTTTATGTTAAATAAAATAAACTAATAAGCAAAAGAAAAAACCTATTATTACTTATGGCCTATTGCAAATCTTACCTCCTATCAGAATCATTTAAGACAACACTAGCTTCCAGGAAACTTTTCTTTATCTAAACATATAGAAGACACGCAAAATGTATGTAGGACATATAGAATGGCATTTGTGCCTCAAGACAACCTGTAAACTTTCCTCCTTTGAATCATAGTTTTTAGAAGGGCTGACTTGTCTTGCCTCCAAAGTAGATTGCAAGTACTTTGAGAGCAGGGACTGTGTCTGAGTCTTTGGCTCTGATAGCACCTAGCGCCCAGCTTCTACCCTGCCTGTCGTGAGCAGCCAGTGAAGCATTTTTGAATGAATGATCATGCACGACTTTGGGCACATTCTGTGTTTCTAAAAGGTTTCATTAAAATTTGGTCTCTCAAAATTAAAAATCCGAAGTCTTTGAAGTGAAATAAATAACTCTGAGACTTAAAAACTTCACACATAGGTATTTTACCATGGCTAATATATGCAGAAATAACACAATCAATGTCACCAAATATACTGCTCACAAAAATTAGGGGTTATTTCAAAAATAAATATGAAGCGATAAAATATCCCCCAATTTTTGTGAGTAGTATATAAGATGCGGTGGGATTCCAAATACAGGCAGGCTGAGAATTATAGGAACGCACACTTTCTTATGGTTTATTTCTGTGTTTTCTCAAACCGTAGATGTTCCTTTTCATTTTCTAAAACTCTTAATTTATCCTGAAATGCTAAGAAAGATATAGAAATTCTAAAGATAAGCCAAGAAAAGGCAAAGTGAAATTCAACATGTAATTATTTCTAAAAGGAATTATGACCTGCGACTTCTTTTGTGTGTTGGCTTCAATCTAGAAAAATCCCTAGAAATAATCACAGATTTATCTACCATGTGCAAAATAGACACAGAAATCGGCCAAGGCATTCATGTGCAGACTTAGCAGGTGGAAGGAGAGGATTAGGTCTTTGTTTTTCCCAACTGTGGAAAAGACCCCTGGCTTGAAATTTGGGTGGCTCAGCATTCACATCAATCTTCATTCAGCTTTCATCCCTATCAGCTCCTTAGGGTCCTTCACCACATCGCTCCCAACTCAGCCCACCTCTTCTACTCCCAACTCCAGCAGTGCCTGAAACATCTTTCTAAACTCCAGAGGCTTGTTGGGATAAGCAGGGTCTGATGCTTTTACAACTTATATTTCTTTATTCTCCCACCAAGCATGTATGGAGGATCTCCTACCTGCCAGGCTAGTTGCTATGGATAAAGGGGTGAACAGGAGAGATGCCATGTCTGCCCTTAGAGAACTTCCCATCCAACAGGGGAGAGCAGACATGAAAATAAACACCCAGAGAGTTGTTTTATTCTAGTTGTCATAAACCCTGTGAAGGAAAAGCACAGTGAAGAATGACAATGAATAATCAGCATTGCTGAACCCATCTGAGGAGACAGGGCCAGCCTCTCTGAGGAAGCCAAGCCCTCAGGGTAACCTCAGAGTATCTGAGATGGAAAAGACAGCACATGCAAAGGCACTGGTGCCAGAAGTGTAGAGCATCCTAGGAACTGAGAAAGGCTGGTGAAGTCATGCAGAGCTCTGCATGTTACACAAAAGGAATTTATTCACAAGTGTAATAGGAGGCCATGGAAGGTGATGGAGTAAGGGAGCTCCACAGCCAGATTACAGCTTCTCAAGATCTCTCTGGCTGCTGTGTGGAAAAACATGAGACAGGTTAGAAGGTAGCAGCATGACCACTAGGAGGCTGTTGAGTTTGTGCAGGTGACAGTCGACAAGGCTGCAAGCAGCATGAGGCGCGGTGGAAGTAAGGATGGAGAGAGATAAAGGTTCAAAGTATGCTTTGGAAAATAAGACTCAAAAACAGAAACCACGACAACAAACAGAACCTGTGTCACCATATGTGAGATGTACTGAAGTCAGTACTGGGCATAGTGAAAGATTTCAGTCCAGTTCCTGTTCACTTTCATTTCATAGGTTTACGAGAACATAGACTTCGTTGGACAATGTAATTATATATATATTCCACAACTAGTTGGTTATTTTTCTTAAAGTTCTTCTCTAAACACTTTAGGGAAGAAGACTGCCGCTATTAGAAGCTCTGCCACTACTAGAAGTTCTGCGTTATCAAGTGAAAGCAGGGATGTGTGGTGAGCTCCGATGATTGCAGGACCTTCTGCGGTATTAAATATATTTAGTCTGTGTCTTCAAAGGGCTTGTCATCCCCGGAAGTAAATGAGATCCCCCTGTGATGGAGGAGTGTGAGTGCCAGGAA
Organism: Saccopteryx leptura; assembly: GCF_036850995.1. Taxonomy (NCBI): domain Eukaryota; kingdom Metazoa; phylum Chordata; class Mammalia; order Chiroptera; family Emballonuridae; genus Saccopteryx; species Saccopteryx leptura. The sequence continues at coordinate 36,475,200 of NC_089507.1, forward strand.
TGGAATCTCGGTTACATGCCGTAATCAGCGAAAGAGGTTGGAAGGAGGAACTTGAAAAGGATCCCCAAACAAGCAATTGAAGAGATAAGAGAAGAACCAGGAATCGCCATGGAAAGTGAGGAGGCAAGAGCTTGAAGAAGAGATGGCTACCAGAGCCTTGGGCTGAGCTGACGAGGAGGGTAAGGAGTGAGGAAAGTTATTAGGAAGAATCTGGTGGCTTATGACAGAGCCATGACAAGAGAACAGAGAAGGCGGGAGCCAGTGCAGTGAGCCGAGACAGAGAAGAAGATGGAGAAATATGACCACAACTGTACGTTAATCTTTGATCGATTGATTAATATGTATTTTGCCTTGTTCCAGAGAGGGTTTAAGGAGGCTTATAGGGATTCAAATATCCAGCAGGAAAACGTAAATTAAGAGAAGGATGAAAGGAGAAAGAAAAACAAGGGTGGTGTTCTAAAGCGAAGCCAGGAATGTGGCTAAATATGCATACAGCTTTGGCCTCACCCAAATCAGGGAATTAGATCAAACAGAATGAACTGAACAGCTGCAAACGACTATACACCCCCTTTTTGTAGCCCTTACTCTCTTTTCCCCATTATCCTCAGTCTTTTCCATTTCCAGGTCCACACTGTGCTCCAAACTGGGTCAATCTGTCAATACTTAATGGAGTTTCCGCTATTTGAAAGGCATCCTCAGTTATAAGATGAACAGACTTAATGTCAATGTCATTATGCAGACTCATCACCGCCACTAGAAAGATGACTCAAAGCTTATGCCCCTCAGACAGGTCACTACTCTCTCCTGTGAAAATAAAGGGTGGCACATCTGGGAGTAATATGCGGTCCCTTGGTAACCAGATGAGGATGGAAAAATAGGGTTGTTCCAAGCCTAATAACAATCTGAAGTTAGACCAAAGAAGAAAGTTATGGTAAGAGAAGCAGTCACTGCAGAACACAGCAACGTTCATCCCATGGCTCCTGGTCATTGCCCAGAGGACAGCAAAACCTCTCAAAATCTTCCTGATGGCACCTGACACGTGCTTGGTTCATGGAAGGTGCTCAGAGAGTGTTCGCAGATCAATTACCAGCTGAACAGTTAGAAAAAAAAGCATGACTTTTGGCTCCAATCGATGTTGAAATAGTTGCTAATATTGAAACTATCATGTAACCTCTCTGGTTTCCTTCTTTCCCCCATTCTCTTGCTAAGTAGAGGAGCATTTTGTTCAGCGCTTCATGGAAATTAATTGACTAATTTAAAAAACAAAGGAAAACGGGCTCTCGGTTTTCTTCTCTGTGAAAGTAGAACGTATAAAGCAGAGAGCGGTGATGGCCATCCAACCTTCGTCCTTCGCTTTGATATGGATGTTTCTCAGATGAATAGTCCTCTGCTCACAGCTGCCCTCATGGTATGTTACAGTCTGACTTGATAGAGAATTCTGATTTATACTCTGAAGAAGTCTCATTTAGTCCTATAGTTGGAAAGGAGATGACTTTGGTGGCATCCACCTGAAGGTCAGCCATGTGACGGCAGTTTAACAACATACAAGGCACTAGTTACTGGCTTGGGCTGGGACACCTAAGTTTGCAATCTTGTTTTAAATGACCTTCTAACTGGGGCACCTAGGGAAGAGGTCAATTGGTAGTGCTTACAGTATATCATGCACTTCACAGGTTCATGAAGAGACTTTGAAAAATATGTGGAACTACATGTCCATTGTTTATTATACCAATCCTTTGGAAGCGGTGCTTTTATGCCTTTGTGGTTTTTAGGGTTTTTTTTGTTTGTTTGTTTGTTTGTTTGTTTGTTTTTGTATTTTTCTGAAGCTGGAAACGGGGATAGACAGACAGACTCCCGCATGCGCCCGACCGGAATCCACCCGGCACGCCCACCAGGGGGCAATGCTCTGCCCCTCCGGGGCGTTGCTCTGTCGCTACCAGAGCCACTCTAGCGCCTGGGGCAGAGGCCAAGGAGCCATGCCCAGCGCCCGGGCCATCTTTGCTCCAATGGAGCCTTGGCTGTGGGAGGGGAAGAGAGAGACAGAAAGGAAGGAGAGGGGGAGGAGTGGAGAAGCAGATGGGCGTTTCTCCTGTGTGCCCTGGCCGGGAATCGAACCTGGGACTTCTGCACGCCAGGCCGACGCTCTACCACTGAGCCAACCGGCCAGGGCCTTTTATGCCTTTGTTTTTTAAAAATGTTCTTTGAGAAACATTGCAAAATGTATAGTACCTTCAACAAACCATAAGGAAAACATATTATTTTGAAAAAAAAACAAAGACTTTATAACTTAACACTGATGAATTCTGATTTTTACATATAATAGAGTATTTCTTTTGTTTGAGGAATGTAAATGGTTATTTTTCCAGGTCCACCAAACAAAAGGGTTCAGAAAGTAGCCTTTCTGAACATATTGCGCTAGTGTTTTTAAAATATGACTCAATAGATAGAAATTAGAATTCAAGTACATATGTACCTATCACAGTGTCCAAAAATGAATGAATAATTCAATGTACTGTCCTAAATAACATGAGAAAACTATTTATATGCTCTATGGAAAACCATTTAACCATAGGAGAGAAATTGATCTTACATACCTAGGCATCCAATGTCAAAGACATCACTGTCAATAGCATTTTCAGAACCAAGCCTTACCCAGATTATTATATGTCCTATATAAGTCCCAAATTTCTCCAGCCAAAGCAAAAAGAATTTTCAAAATTCCAAAGGGAAACATTTCTCAAGTTCCTTACTCAAATAGTTACCACTAGACACAGACACACACACACATACACACACATACACACACATACCCTTCAACACTAGGGAAAGACCAAAACTAACCTAGAGCTGGATTGAACTCCCAGCCAGCCGTGGAGGAGCCAGATAAAAGTTATCGGGCATCTGTTACATGAAACCTGGGTAGGTGCCTGCAAACTTACAAGTGCCCTTAATGCTTATTTCAGATATGGTTAACTTATAGCAAAATTATTCCAGTCTTAGTAGGGTGCAGTTTTTAATGCATGCAAACAAACTCTTCAGTCTTTTCCAGTCTTTCCTGTTAACACCAATTTCGCACGAGCTGGTGGCTGCTGCTCTGTGTAATGTTCTGCTTGCTGGCCAGAGATGAAGTCATGGGACTGGCTTTATGAGCTCTTGCAGCTGCACAATATCCCGAGAGACTCTCACTGCCTTCTGGAGGAAGAAAGTGTGTCCACAGGGCCTTGAGGTACACTAGTCTGTTCTTAAGGTGCCAGGGAGCAGTTTTCTTTTCCAGAGGGGACCTTCATCCTTGTAAGAGGTCAGTGTCCAGGCCTCTAAGCCAGTGGGGTGGTCCAGCACCACTCCAGAGCTTTCCTTTGGGCCCCGCCCCACCTGGCTGTTGCGAGATTAGAGCTTGTTCCATCTGTGCGCTATTATTTCCTCTGAGTTGGAGCCTCATGGAGCCAAGATCTCATTGGATAAAATATTCAGATGAGTGTTCACATAGGTTTTAAGCTTTTGATTTCTTCTGGTCCATTCTGTGCCCTCTGTTGAGGGGTAATAAAGAAGTCCATTTTTTTTTCTGTCTTTGAAATTGGTCAATTAAGTTCTTAAAGCCCTGAACAAAATGCTCCTCCATTTGGCAAAAGAATGGGGAAAAGAATTAATTCAGCAAAAGAATGGATGAGAGGAGTGAGGTGAGATGACGATCATGGAAGAGAATGACAAAAGTCATATTCATAGGATGTAAAATATTATAATGCTTGATGGAGAGCTACTTCCTTAAGCAGCCATCTGTATCAGGCATCTATTAATATGCATGGATGAGTATATTGCTATTAACATTTAATTGGTTATAATATACAAGTAATTAAAATTAAATTAAAGTGCAACTTTTAAATATGCTAACAAGATATGGAGTTTAACTACGTTTGCTTATCTACTTTTTTTATTATCTTATGCATGAAAAGGACAGCATATTTAAAGTACTCCTTAAATGTTTTTCTTAGTTCTGTGTACTGCCCCCCTCACCCTTTCCAGAGTCTAATTGTACAAGCAAATCTCTCTCATCGACAGCCTTCTTGGGGAGAGGAGAGCAGGCAGAGACTGGGGAATAGTGAGCCCAGCCTTCTCTGGTTTGGGATATGCTGAGTGATCTGATGAATTGACAGGTAAAGCTAACTCCTCACTGCTTCCCACTTCTCTTGGGTCTGGGGTGCAAGACAATGGAGAAGGAACCAACTAAGATTCATCTGAGAGCTTGCACAACCATCTCATCCTCTAAAGAGCTAGTATGATACATAGAAGTGTGCATTTGGGAGTATTTTTTTTATTCAGAAAATCACAAACAAGGACAAGGCTTAATAGATTTATCAAACAGAAGGAGTAATAATCTGTGGTGGGTAGGCAGGAAAGGCTTGATTGGGGACATTGGGCTCTGGGTAGAACTGTTTCTTAAGTTGCTCTCTGGCGCTGGACTCAAGGGCTCAGCCAGTTACCTCCAAGATGGCCACGTCTTTGAGATGTACCCAGGTGCCTGTGTTCTTCCAAAGGTGCCTGGGGATACTTAGGAGCTTAGGCTCCTTACAAGAGGGGAACCGGCAGCAGATGCCATTATCTGTTTTCATCTGAACTAAACCCTGGAGCCACCAAAAGCTTGACCAAAGGCAGATAGATGGTGAGGATGCCCGTGGAACTGCACAGATGTAGACGTCACCTAAGATGGGGGCCTGGAAGTTTGTTCTCCAGTTGACAGGAAGTTGTGCTAGCAGCAAACATTCCTTTTACAAGTAAATTAACTACTTGGAGCAATTAACTCCTGCTTAGGCCGAAGTAGATGAAGTGAAGTGGTAAAGGCATCTAGCTTCAAGAGCATTTCACACTGGAGCAATACTATATAAATAATACTTCAGAAGCATTTAACTCCTGGCAACACAAAGACACCCACCTGCCTCACTACTGAGGAGTATAAATTGAAGCCTTCTGGAGGACAAGTTTCCAATATGTATCACAAATGTTAAACATATATATGCCTGGCCTGTGGTGGTGCAGTGGATAGAGCATGGACCTGCAATGCTTAGGTCACAGTTCGAAACCCTGGGCTTATCTGGTCAAGGCACATATGAGAAGCAACCAATGAACAACTAAAGTGAAGCAACTATGAGTTGATGCTTCTCTTTCCCCCGCCCCTCTCTCTCTTCTTTCTCTGTAAAATCCATAAATAAAATCTTTTTTAAAAAGTATATATAATTCCTGCTCTGCTCATTCTAACCAAAGAATGGATACTATAAAAATAAGCAGATATGTCCACAAAGACTAATGGACATTATTGTACCTTATAGCATTACTTTAATTAAATAAAGGCAAAAAATAATCAAAAGTTTCCATAATGAGTGCTTAAAAATTATGGTATACTTGTACATTAGATTATTAGACAGCTATCTTTGAAAAGAATTTAATATAATTGTTAAATGATTGAAATAAAAATTTTTGTTCATTTTTTGCTTTTTTCTTCTTTTCCAAGTGAGAGGAGGGGAGGTAGAGAGACAGACTCCTCCATGTGCCCCAACTGGGATCCACCCAGTGATCCCCTTCTGGGGCCAATGCTTTGCCCATGTGGAGCCATATTTACTACCCAGCTATTTTTAGTACCTGAGGCAGAGACTCCATGGAGCCATCCTCAGCACCTGGGGCTGATGTGCTCAAATCAATTGAGCCACGGCTGTGGGAAAGGGGGAGAGTGAGAGAGAAGGGGAAGGGGCAGAAAAGCATATGGTCACTTTGCCTTGACTGGGAATCAAACGCAGGACATTCACACACCGGGTCGATGCTCTACCACTGAGCCAACCAGCCAGGGCCTAAAAATCATTTTAAAATCATTAAAAATAATTTTCTAGAAAAAGATGTTAGATGACATAATGTTCTTGATATAGTGTTAAGGTTTTGAAGATTATATTATAAAACAATAGATAGAGTAGGAACCCATTTAAAAAGAAACCTACATATTCATTCATTATTGAGCACCTTAACAGGAGGAATAAAGATTTGAACAAGGTAGACATAAGAAGTTTAATGTGATCATACCTAGTAGGAGGAAATATTTAAAATATTAATAGCACTAAAAGAAAATAAATGTAAGTTGTATCTCTATTAGGTGAAACTCTATAAGCCCCTTGTAAGTACTAAAGAAAATCTAGGGCCAGAACTGCAAAGACAATTTTACTCAGTTAAAGATGATTCTGAAATACAGGTTATGAATTTCTAATGTTTAAATCCTTGGCCAGATGTATTTCAAATTCAAAATTTTTCACTTTAAGAAGGTAACATTATAAATATGTCATATATTACATACAAAGCAGCCCTCATCTGGGGTTGTACTATTTCTTCAGTGAAATTTAAGAATATTAGTACTGAGTGGGATAAATGGAAACCCATAAAGAGTTTTAACTTAGTTTAGGTGAGGTTTTCCTACTCAATGAGTTTGTGTCCAGTTTAGAAACTTGGCTTGTTCAGACCTTCGCCATTTTTGAATTGTCTTGAATGGACTGGGATTTAATGCATTTCCCTTGGTTCAGCGTATCCTCTGGTTCGGTGTATCCTCTAACACACCCCTCTCCTCTGCAGGGCCTGCAGTTGCTCCCGAGGGGCTGGGCTGTGGTGGGTTCAGACCCAGCCTCTTACTCCACCTGGACCCCTATTCCCGCTGAACTCCAGGCCCTGCTGCTGAACTCAACCCAAGCACTGGAACGATTTTGTTTCTGGTTTCCGTTTTTGGTTTTGGCTTCTTAATTTTTGCCTCCACTTTAAATAAAGAAGCACCTGAAGAAGTTTGAACTCCAGGCCCAGCACACCCTGGATCAGAGTACCCTGATTTCCCTTCCTGCTATACTGTGAATCTTGTCAAGCCAGCAAGATGAGACCTCCCCATCCTCCCGGAATACCTTTTCCCGCCCTATTCAAACTCAACCTGCAACACCGAGCTTTGTTGGTTTCCAGATGTACAGGTTTATACTCCCACCAGCAAAATTGAAAAATATGAAGTTTGGGGGTGGAGTCTCCTTTTCTCATATGCCCAGGTGGTGCTCCCTGAGATCAAACCTTGACCTTGACCCTGTCCCCACCCCGTCTACCCCTCCTGTCTGCACTTCAGTTCTGCATGGCTCAAGCGCCCTCCCTCAGGATGCCCAGCGTCCAGGTATGTGTTCTGTGACGGCTATGTGATTTCTGGTCTGCACAGCAAACCTCTGGGGTGGGGTGAGAAGTACCTTTCATCATCAGCCTACATTTTCTAATGTCATCCTCAGCGTTTCCAAGACATTTTTCTATGTAAGTTTTGGGGTGACAAGATTTATTCAAAGTGCACTTAGATGTGTAAGAAAGGAAAATAGTTTCCTTATTAACTAATGATGTGATTTGAGTTTTCTCATGAGCTCCCTAACCTGCTGGCTAGAAATGGGGATTAAATAAATTTTGTCCAAGTTGATCAACCCTTCCTATATTCTAGAAAGCCTGTTTAAGAAAAGTAATCCCTTGTGGAACTATGTCCCCAGTGTTCCAGATCGTGGCCTTCTCTACTCCTGATCCCTGAGATCGCAAATCAGAGTATGCGGGATGCTCACCATGTGCTTGAGATAGTGGAGCAATGGGCTCTCAGAGCCATGACACGTTCTCTTGCTCCTCTGGTTTTTGTGGTGTCCTTTGTCAGCCTTGCTGCTGTCCCTCTGGCTAGGTTCGCAGTTGACAGTAGCAGCTGGCACATGTAACCTGTGGTTTGGTCTCTCTCACTTGGTCAGGAAGAATGGCGTGTGTTGGCTGGGCTGGCCTCATCTCGCCTCTCACTGAAGCTGTAGACCTCCCTGGGTCTGAGGGATCCACGCCTACCTGTGCGGTGCAAGTCACTTTAGTGCCCCTTGTGTGCCTGATGGCAAACCCACGGTGCTCAGATCATTGTCTTTAAAGGCCCCCTTCAGTGCAGGGAGGAGCTTCAGGGCCATGTCTGTGACACAGGTGCCAAAGAGACTGCTAGTGGGTAACCAAAACCTCTTCTCTCTTTGTTCTGTAATAGTAGTAGAATTGTAGCGGGCCCTTCTATTGTTACACTCATAGTTACAATTGTAACTGACTGCCCAGTTAAACAACATTTCCCAGCATTCCTTGTGGTTAGGTTTGGTCAAATGGCCAACTTCTGCCTTGTGAAATGAGATTAGAGGTGACATCTGCCACTTTGGTGTCACCGTCTTGTGACATTGGGTGTTCCTCCTCCACCTTTTCTCTGCCCTGTCTACCAAATGGAACCTGGACGAGGCAGTTACACACAGTTGCTGTGCTCTGGGCCCCACGCAAAGCACCTACTGAGAAAATAACCTGAGTCCCAAATGAAGTCCCACCAGCCTGGGAACTCACTTCGGATATTCTAGGAGAAGACTTCTTTCTCCTTCAAATGACTGTGTACTTGAGCCCCTTGGATGCAGCAGTAATTTTCTAACAGAAGCTACAAGGAGCTGACTGCAGTTGGGGCATGCCACACTCCGCCTTACGCAACTGAGATGTATCACTTGGGCCACACAGTCCTCTATTCTTGGGGTTCCTCTCATCCTACTGATCGTGGCCTTTTCTATTCCTGGTCCCTGAGACTGAGCTCCACATGTTCTTATCAAGCCCCTTTTCCCTCCTCTCCCCATAATTGATATACACGTGAATGTGGGCTTTGGACTTCTTTTTCCTCTCACCTACATCCCCTCCCCTTCAGTAGCAAGTCTGACAGTCTAGCCATCCTAGGCGAAATAAGGAATAGCTTCTTCCCTTAGCGAAGGGGCTCCTTAATCTGAACTGTTTGGGCTTGGTTCTTACTGGCTACAAAAATTTAGAAAATCCTTTCTCTCCTGACAAAATCTGGCTTTCAAGTTCACTGTCTACAAAATCCTATTGTGACCCCTGAACCTGCAAATGCAAAAAGAAACGCTCCTTAATAGTTTTTGAATGATCACTTATCATATATACAAAAAAGAGGAAATAATGTACAGCAAGAAATTTACAGTGGTTATCACCTTATGATAAAATTGTGTAATCCTTAAAAATCTTCTTTGGATTCCCTTTCTTTTCTAACTTTTCTAAGACATCATAGACTATCTGGTTAGTTTTTTTAAAAAAATAAATAAATAAATAAAAGTTATTTTAAACATATGCCTGTAGTATTATCATCAGTCGGGAAAAGGCAAATTACAGTCTCTGTGGGAACTAATTTAAACTTGTCAGAGCAGCGAAATTAATTAGGTCTTACTGACATTTAACAGCCAGGGTGGCAGGCCTGATATAATTTAGCAAGGACTTAGAAAATTAGGGATAATAGCCTGCAGATTGTATCCCTGCAAAGCATGCTCACCTTGGGGGAAACTGCATCAGACCGTTTAGGGCTCCTAAAAGTGCCTCTGCATGTTAGTTTGTTCTTTTCCTGGAGAGAGGCATGAGGGACTTATCTCAAATGAAACACAAAGCCATTTTTGTTGGCTTTCCTCCTTTGTGTATTATGACAGTGAATTATTGCAGGCTTTGCTGGAATATTTCATGTACAGATCATTGTAAATAAATCCTGGGGTACTTTCTTCCCATAACAAAAAGGGACACAGAGCTCTCTTCTTTGGTAAGTCAAGTTCCTTGGCAAAAAAATCCCCCCAAAAAACAAACAAAAAAACAGAGTTTGATTTTAAATGTCCTGGAGAAAAGACGAACTGCAGAGTTTGCAGGGAGGTGTGAAACGAACTCCCAAGCTAGAGAGAAGAGAGGGGCTTTGTGGCCGTCACAGTGGCCCTGCCTGGCCTGGGCTGGGACAGATCTGGAGGAGAAGATGAAGGAGAGGGACCCAGCTGGCCTTGAGGAGTCGTGTGAAGCAAAGTGCAGCTGAACTGTCCCAAGTAAGAAACTTAAAACATCAGCTTTCTGGGGCGGGGGTGGGGGAAGGATTCACAGGAAACTCTGAACTCGGGACTTCTGCTTCAGGTAGGCCTGGAGGCGGCATCTTGTCCCTCGCACATGTGAAGCAAACAGCCCTGGCCCCCATCTCCCGAGGGCAGAGGACTCACTAAGCGGTTTTCATTTTTCACCGTGGAAACCTGCACAGCCCTGTCAGACAGCGAGTCAAAATACAGCAGAGGGGACTGCCAAACACCTCTGGGGCAAAGGTTTCTTTCTGCTGAGCTGCGATCCCAGACTATTACCTGTCTGCTGCCTTCCAGGCGGGGTCTTAATCACTTCCAGCTGCGCTGGCTCCCGCGGCCCCCTCGGGCCCCTCCCCGTCTGGCCTCCCTGCCCTCTGCCTCTGGTGTAGGAAAAATTAAGTATCCTACTTAAATCCCCCTGTAGGATTTGGGGATCCTGAGCAGGAGCCTCACCACAGCATCCATCTCCAGCCACAGATGACAGGGCTAGCTGGCCTCACAGCGGGGTGTCTGCTTTCCGCCCTGCTGGCTAAGTGCTTCTCCCTGCCCCTTCTCCCTGCTTCTCCCTGCCCCGCCTCAGTCACAGCTAAGCACACAAAGAAAAGTGGGTAAGTAGGTTCAGCCAAGCTCTCCTACAGAGAATGCTTCCCTGAAAAAGCCCCTCCTTCTTAGGGATTGGTTGCTGGGGCTAAATAAGCCCTCCCCAAGTTGTCATCTTTTGAATTGTACATCTTTCTGCTAGGGTGGCTGGATACCTCCAGCAAATGAATTCAACACAAAACCTTGGTGATCTGGGGGGTTAGGAAACCCAGAGAAGCGTGGATGGTGCCTGACGTTGGGCCACCATTACCCCATTCCCTATCCATGGGGCAGGTTCTCCTGCCCGGCAAACCAAGACTCAGGCTTTGTCACCCGCCGCACGGCGTGCCAGGTGGACACGCAAGCCTGGAAAGGCCTGGCGTCTGGTGAAATCTCGTTGCCATCTTTGGTGAGCAATGAGTTTGGGTCGGTGGACAGAGATTGCCTATATCCATGGTTCTCAAACTTGACCTTACATAACGATAGTCTGGAGAGAGAACTTGTTAACATACAGAAGCTAGACCTTACTGCCAGTTTCTGATCCCGTAGGTCAGGGATGGAGGCCCAGTCTGTGTCATACCAAAGAACTTGAACTTTATTCATCAGGCAGAGTAGGGTCCTTGAAGGCTTTAAATACCGAGGTTGGTGGTGGGGGGCATATGAAACTGAGTTCACGCTTTTCGAAGCTCAGACTGCCCTGCCGACTGCAGCCAGGAGCAGGAAGGCTATGGCACGATCCAGATAACTTTCACCAGGAGGCATTTTGTGTAATCTTACAGAACAAGACCCTGGCAGCAGAAGTGCACTAGGCCAGCCTCCAGAGCCCAAAAAAGGCGGAATGATGGGAAAGCCGGTTTAGAAGAAAACACACAGCAGGAGCTGAGAAGGCCTCAAAGACAATGTTGGCCGTTTCCCAATCTTGCCAGGGTCCGATCGGTTCCCAGAACAATCGGCTGATCTGGAGGGGCCTGCAGAAGGGACACTCACCGGGCAGGCCTGGCTGCCTCTCTCCCTCACCTCCCTCTCTCTCTTCTCTGCGGGAGATGTTCTTGGGGGAGTGCTGCTTAGGAAACAGGTGGTGATAATCACTAGGAGACCAGCAGTTTCCCTGCTTCATCTTTCCAAGTGTCGAAAAGACTGACTTATGAGATCATGGAGTGCTTTCCTGATTTGCGCGGCTCAGTAATAGTTGGCGCAGCCTGGTCGTTCTAATTTAGTATCTGATGTATAATTTTGGAAGGGCGTGAAAAAATATTTAAAGTCTACTAACAGTGCTTTGCTAGGGAGGCTAGGTCTAGGGTTACTGGCATACACACAGAAAGGGAGAGTTCAGAATTTTACCCCATATTCCAGATATATGAGTGAAGGTACGGCGGAATCTAGGCAAATTGCAATACTGACACCTAATAATGGCCTCACGGCAGTCTCCTGCTCATCAACTGTCTCTGGATCCCCCGGCTTTGATGTCCTCAGGCTTGCCTACCAGCTGTAGCGTTGGCTGGACTGGCCTATCTGAACCTGCTTGGTGTGTTTCCACCTTTGGCTCTGCCTAGACATTCCTCCAGCTATAGGACTCCTGAGTCTCTCCTCTCCGCCTTAAGGTCTCTCTCAAATGTACCTTTGTTTATAACTTTGCTTTAAACATACCCTCACCACCACCCCTCTCCCCTCTGACATTTCCTGGCTGAGCATGCCCTTTGGTCCTTTGTATTGGCTCTCTGGGTATTAGTCCTCTTTTCAGAAGTAACATCCTAGCTTTCCAGATCAATAATAAATCCCTTGAGGCCTATAGCAGTCAGGTCTCCGTTGTGTGAAAGTGAACACTGACACCCAGGTTATCCTTCCATGGCTGACATAGGCATGTGTTGACTCGATTTCTAAATCTCTGGGCCCTGGCACCAAGGGCAGGAACACTGCCGGCACATTCTCTCTTGCTCTTCATCTCTTGTTTCTGAAACTTGCGCCATTCTCTCACAAGGGAACCCTCAACAGTGATGGGAACTTGGCCATTGGCAGTTGGTAGGCTCATATCGGACAGTTGAGCCTCCAGAGAGGGGCTGCCTCCCTTTGTTGCTCACAAGTTAAAAAAAATCAGGTTGGCCTGGGTTAGGGACATTTCCACACTTGGACCAATTACTTAATTGTGACTGAGGTGATTTATTTCCTTACAGCTTCCTTCTTTCCAGAGAAGCCCGATTTTGACATCTCTTCACCGAATGGCTGTGCTTCAGAGGGACTAGCCCAGTGGTGGTAATCAGCCGGTTCACACCGGTTCACCAGAACTGATACTTATCTTGTGTTGAGTTCAGCGAACCAATTGTTAAAATGGCACTTGTAATCAGGGTTCTCTCTAAGGTGGGCACCTGGGCAGCTGCCCAATGTGGAAATCACAGATTTACATTCCTTACTCTTTTTTAAAGTTCATCTGTGCAACAGCGTATTCTGAGTGCCCGTAGTAATGTTCGTTCTGTTCACAGGTGAAAAAAATTGCGAGTGAGGACGCCAATCAAGAAGCAATATGGAAATATCTTAAATAACAGTTTTATTGTTTTTGTCAGGTATTATTTAATATTTTTAATTAATATTTTAAAACTCTTTCTTATAATCTAGTTCTGTGTACCTCTTTTACTGTCCTTATTTGAGTATTAAATTCATGAAATAATAAACTACCTTTTGGTATATCTTTTTTTATACTTAAAGTGGTCATTAGGTCAGAGAGCTGGTTGTTAAATTATTCGAATCTCACCACTGGGCTAGCCCCAGCTCCACCTTGAGGGGAGGTTCTGAATGGTCTCAGCTAGAGATTAGCAAACTTTTGCCACAAAAAAAAAAAAAAAAGAAAAAGGAAACACTTTAGACTCTGCAGGCCATATCTCTGTTGCAAATACTCAACTCTCATTATAGCGTGAAAAAGGCCATAAACCAGATTACATAAATGATCGCATGGCCATATTCCAACAAAACTTTGTTTATGGACACTGAAATTTTAATTTCATATACTTTTCACATGTCATGCAATATTATTCTTCTTTTGATCTTTTTTTCAACCATTAAAAAGTCATTCTGACTCCTTGTCTAGCCAAAGGTTTAGACCAGAGCATGTGCTATATATATAATTTGGGCCAATAGGAAGTTGGCTGGGCATCTTCTGGGAAAGATGTCTTTGTACTTCAAAAAAAAAATCATGGAAGACAGGACCTCTTTTCTGTTTCAGGATGATGTCTGGCATGCATACGGCTGTTGGATGTCCCAGGGTCATCTTGTAAACAGCTGGGAAGCTGGGCTGAGGACAAGCACACCACCTGCTGATGCTGGTCACGGTGAAAGGTAGACAGAGCCTGGGTCCTTGATGAAGTTTTTGAGCCACTGAACTGACCACCTTGGAATGGCTCTACCCACAGTCTAGCTGTTCTGCACTTTTGCAAATGCTTCTATTGTTTCAGCAGCAGCGCTGGCATTTTCTGTTTAATTGTAGCTCAAATCAGCCTCACTTCAGAATGCCCCAGAATCCACAAACCCCGTAGTATCTCACGACTGGAGTGAGTGGGAGAGAATACTCAAAGAATGGTCTAGAATTTCATTTTATATTTCCTCTTACTTTGTTAGACTACATCCTCAACATACCACTCACTTCAATGTTCTTCACTCTTCCCCTCAAACCCCATCCCTTTAACGTTCTTCTCTTTGTCTAGACACGGCAACACTGATGCTTTTAATTCCTGCTATTAGCTGAAAAATTTCCTGAGATTACTCCAATGCACACTGAAGAACCCTCAGGGAGGGCTCAGCATGACCTCGGGTCTCTCCTCAGCTCACCACAGGATGGTCCAGAGCACTCCCTCCTGTGACCTGTGGCTTCTGTTCTCTTTCCCTCTGTCCTCTGGATCCCGCCTCACAGCCAGGGTTCATTACTTTCTCGAGTAAAACTGTTCTTCCTGGGGGTCCAGCCCCGCCCCCTGCCCCCCCCCCCCCAGCACATCCCTCCACTCAGGGCCACTCTCCCTGCTCCTCTCCACACACTCAGGACCTTGCGTGTAAAGCTAGGGCAGTGTTGTTGTCCAATGGCTGACCACAAGAGATGGCACTGGCTCAAGGCCCAAGTAAACAGCCTTGAATTGACCTCAGACACTGAAGCCCTGAAGCTGCTGGGTTAGGGGCTTTCTCCTCCGTTTGCATTTCAAGCAGGCATCGGGCAGGCTGCCCGCACTCTCCCACCAGCAGCTGGGAAAGCCGGTCCTTTTCTTACTGGCTGCCTCTGTCTCCCTTTCCTCTCTGTTTATTTTCTCTGCCTGCGCACCTTGTTTTTCTTCAGGGGACCCTTATCCAGACCTGCCATATGGTTCTCCTTTAAACAAAGTGTGGAGTGTGCAGAGGCAGCTGGGGGGTCCCTGGCCTCCGCTACACCTGGGCCCCTCAGAGCTCGAGCAGCCGCCTGGCAGAGAGGGGCTCAACCCAGCTGCGGAGAGGGGAGGGGTGTCCAGAGAGAGTCCAAGGCGGGCCACACACCTCATTAGTTCATTTTGATTAGTTTCTTTTTTTCCCCCAGTTGTTAGAAATGGTGAACAGTGATCGATGAGGCAGGCCTGAGGTTTTTATCCCCTGAATTATATACAATTTGGCACGGTTAGACACACCATGGAGAGAGTCCATGGAAGGTGATTTGTATCTCACCGGGTTGACTTGTAAGATTACATAAGACTGCCTAAAACCCCGATTCCACAGACTTTCTTAATTTCTCCTGAAAATTCCTGAGGACTTATACTCTGATAGTCTTCTTTGCCTTTGGCTTCTTGTCCATCTGTGTAATTTCTTCTTCTATCAACCTGGGCCAAGAACAAGGCCAGCTGTGCACTTGACCGTGGAACCAGGCTAGGCCCTGGGCTCAGGCGCCCTGTCTCCGGGCAGGGTGGCAACTCAGTCTAGGTCCAGCTCAGCTCTCCAAGGCAAACCCGGGGGGAGGGGGGGTTATAGGTAATTTCTCTACTCAGAAAGTCCCATTTTGTAACGTGTTTCACCTCAGGCGCTGCCTTCTCTAAGTTCTACAAAGGTATGACCTAGAGTAGTTGAGTGTCCTGCATGGACCCTGACCCTTCATTGATTTCCAGGAAGGGAACATCACTCGCATTAGACATAAATGAGCTTCGAGTAAACTTAAGAGGCAGGAGGCCACTTTGCACAATATACAGTTTGTCACTGCTTTGTTCTGTCTTCCTTGTCCCTACCTCCTTTCTTTGACCGGGAGCTTTGAGTCATCCTTGATGCTTAGATCTGCCTCGGGAGTCTTGCCCACCACCTCCACTGAGCTATCCAATTATTTCTTTCTTAATAAATGCTAAGTTCTCCCTACAGGGATAACAGGTGAAGAACATTTTCTCTATCTCAATATGTTGGTGGTGACCAAAACCAGACAGTTTATCTTTGCTCTGCTGGAATTCACCGCATGTGCTACATGGTTAAACCGCATGAGTTATAGAACTAGAAGCAGAAAACGACTGTCCCCTGCCCCCTTACTATTGAATTTCACTCTGTGGAATTACATGTTCCTTAGGTCTCATGATATATCTGCTTATTGTTCCTTAGAAGAATAGTCACACTTCTGTGACTAAACTGTCCAGTTCACATAATAGTGAAAACGTGAACTTTCCTTTGAAGTGGAGGCTCCTCCCCCAACCCCACAAGGTTCACCTGCCAGTGCTCCCCCAGCCCCTTTCTCCCCGGAGTAGGCTGCCCTGGGTCCCCCAGGATTGGAACCGAGGAGGCCGGAGAGCCCAGGACAGGAGAGCTGAGTTTGCCTGGCCCCCAGGTAATCCGGCGTTGGTTCGCCTTGGCCCTGGCAGAAACTCAAAGCCAAATTTCTTTGAGCCTGATGGGTATGTAAATCCTTTTTTTTTTCTTTTTTGTAATGTGCATTTGTGGGTTCTTATGATAACCCTGGTCATGTCAGACCTCTCCGACTGAAACGTCAGCTGACAGCCGACACACCCCTCAGCCTCGCAGCGACAGTTCTTCTCCAGCCTCTGTTCCTCGTGGTTTCCCTGCCACCGGCAGGGCCCGTTCTAAGACGACCGCAGGTCCATCACTCTCCCAGGTGGCCCAGACTCGGGTCAAAGAAACATCATCTTTCGAGCTCAGACAATGGCCTGAGCTCAGTCCTCGTTCCTGCTGTCTGTCCCGTGTGCCTCACCCAGCCCTTCCCAGGCTGTCATTTCCCCAGCCGGGGTCCACTGTGTCCCCAAGCTCTCTCTGGATGCCGTTTGATCAATTTTTACATAAAAGACACTGGCTTTCGCTGTTTCTGTTTTAAACTTTTTTTTTTTACAGGAACTTTCATAATTCCAAAAGTAAACAGATTAGTATAATAGACCTATGATAAACCCCTGCGCCAATCCCTCAGCCAAACAATGATCCATAAAGAGTCAGTCTCGGCCCTGGCCGGTTGGCTCAGCGGTAGAGCGTCGGCCTGGCGTGCAGAAGTCCCGGGTTCGATTCCCGGCCAGGGCACACAGGAGAGGCGCTCATCTGCTTCTCCACCCCTCCCCCTCTCCTTCCTCTCTGTCTCTCTCTTCCCCTCCCGTAGCCAAGGCTCCATTGGAGCAAAGTTTGTCCAGGTGCTGAGGATGGCTCCGTGGCCTCTGCCTCAGGTGCTAGGATGGCTCTGGATGCAACAGAGCGACCCCCCAGAGGAGCAGAACGTCACCCAGGTGGATCCCTGTTGGGCGCATGCGGAAGTCTGTCTGTCTGCCTCCCCGTTTCCAGCTTCAGAAAAATGCAAAACAAAAAAAAGAAAGAAAAAAAAAAGAGAGTCAGTCTCGCTGGTACACAGATGTACTCCCCTCTCCACTTGTCCTCAAACACTGGGTTATTTCAAAGCGGTTATAACTTTTTGCATGAAATTCTTTGGTAACTATATCTAAAATTTAAGAACTCAGTTAAAAAAAACATACAATAAATTATTTTGATTTATTGACAGTAAATTAAGAATAATTTCATACCACTAAATAGGGTTCAAATTTCCCTTGTCACTTTTTGTTGTTATTGCTCTTCTATAGACTTTACTTTTTTAGAGAAGTTTTAGAGCAACAGCAAAGTTGAGAAGAAGATAAAGAGATTTCCCAGATGCCCCTTGGCCCCACACACGGGCAGCAGCATTATCAACATCCCTCGTCAGAGCAGTACATTCGTTACAACTGGTGAACCTATATCAACACGTAATAATCACCCCAAATTCCTGCTTTACCTTTGAGTTCACTTTTAGTGTTGCATACTCTCCAGCTTAGATAAATGTATAATAACATGTATCCACAATTATAGTAACACAGATTACTTTCACTGCCTTAAAAATTCCCTGTGGTCTGCCTACTCATCCCATTCCTCCTCCCGGCAATTCCTGCAAGCACTGAGTTTTGTTTCCTGCTTCCATAGTTTGGCTTTTATCATCATTTTAAAAAATGGTTATTTCTTCGACTCAGGATCAAAAAGTCCATATAATATATTTGATTGATATATTTCTTTTAATCTATAGGTTCCTCATTCCCCTCTTTTATCCCTTGAGATTATTTCTTGAAGGAACAGGGCCTTTGTCCTATACAGTTTCCTAAATCTGCATTGTTGCCGAGTGTATCCCTATTTAATAGGCGTTTTACCAACATTTATCATGTTCTTCTGTCTGCTGCATTTCCTGTAAAAAGCATATAGACTTAAAGGCTTGATCAGAATCCATTTCCATTTTTTTGCAAGATCACTTTTTAGAGCTGCTAACTTTCTATTGCATTGTATAATGTCTGATATTTTTTCTTTTTCAGAGGTTAAGATTAACCAGTGGGTTCAGATGTTATCAGCCCAATTCAGGCATCCACATTTGACATAATGCTTTTTGGCAGTATGATTATTACATAGATCAGTTGTTTCATGAGAACATCACCTTTTTATATCTGCTAATGAAATAATGAGTATATTCTTATCCTAATATCCATTTATTAACCTAATTTCTTCTATAAGGAAAGTTTCCCTCATAAATTATTTGGTTACCCTGGGATAGAGTAAGATAAATACTTAATTATTGTCTTTATTTACCAGTTTCTAGAATAATGAGTTAGTTCCCTATCATTCTCCAAAGACTACAAATTAGGGATTTATTTTTTTAGGGTTATCATTATAAGCTCGTAGATTTTAATATATTTGTTGTCTTTCAATCCACTAAAGTTATTATTTATTTATTTTGTATTTTTCTGAAGTGAGAAGTGGAGAGGCAGAGAGACAGACTCCCGCATGTGCCCAACCGGGATCCACCCGGCATGCCCACCAGGGGGCGGTGCTCTGCCCAGCTGGGGCATTGCTCTGTTGCAACTGGAGCCATTTTAGTGCCTGAGGGGGAGGACGTTGAGCCATCCTCAGTGCCTGGCCAACTTTGCTGTAATGGAGCCTTGGCTGCAGGAGGGGAAGAGAGAGACAAAGAGAAAGGAGAAGGGGAAGAGTGGAGAAACAGATGGGTGCTTTTTCTGTGTGCCCTGAACCCAGGACTTCCACATGCCAGGCTGATGCTCTACTGCTGAGCCAGCTGGCCAGGGCTTAGAGTTATTGTTTTTATTGCTGTTTATATTGTCCCATCTTTGGTCTCTGGGTACCACCTCAGGTTGGCTTGGATCAAGAATTATATTTGTAATAGGAAAAATAAAAAACTAGTAAAAAGAAATCTTTACAGGAATAAAAGAGTTTAGAACTACATCAATGCCCTCTAAATGTTTTTTCTCCCCCCAGGCTTTTCATGTGGTCATAGAACTAATTTGTCCTATTTCTTTCTTGGGACTTGAAGAACGAATATTTCAGATGTTCATAAGAATGATCCCTAGCTCAGAGAGAGGAATACATGGAGAGATGGCACACCTACTCAGTAAGTCAACAACTAGGGACTTTGCTATCCTGGCTACTTAGCTTGCCTTGGCTTTCACATTGGGAAATAGTTTGCCTATTAACCGCTTGTAACTTTATTGAAGTTTTTAAAAGGGGAACTATAGAGAATGTTGTGAAAAGTAGAGTGCCCTCTGCTATGACCAAGGAGGAAAAAAAAGAAAGAAGAGTGTGGGGTCAGCTTTAAATATTAAAAGTAATTCAATCAGGCTCTCTGTTTTCATTTGGCATAAATGTAGACGTCAAGCAGTGGAGACAGGGCTGTTTCCTCTTAGGTCTAATGCATATCGCAGGTGCATGTATCAAAAGATACTGAAATTCCTAAAAGCCCCACGAGAACCTAAAGCCACACTGGATTGGCTGCAGAACAGAATTCAAAATTGGAGTCAGCACTATAAAACTGAAGGGATTCGTTTTTAGATAGGAACTTTAGAAGAAAGATATTCCTGAAACTCAAAGTTTGCAAGCTCTGCAATTTTTATACATTTTAGAAGCAGTGTGTGAGAAGTCACAGACATCTCCTTTCAATAAGGTACAGCAGGAAATGTGCAATAAAACTCAAAACTGCACAAGTGCTTGCTCACAGGCACCCGGCACCCCAGCGCCTCACTCTACACCAGTTCTTCAAGCCACCTGCAATTTAAAACAGCCCTGGGGACACTGCTCACCAGACATGGGGAAGTGTCGTTTAAGGGAGGGATCTCTCTCTCTCGTATTTTCACTTACATACACATCACTTCAGCCTTCCACTCCCACATGCTCACTTCCCATCCCTCTGCTCCCCCTGTGCTGACACAGAGGAGGAATTCAGCACCTCTTCGAGTTCCCCCCCAAAGAATAGCCACTCACACCGAATCTCTAGTAAGTAAGCCAGCCTTTGCTAAACACTTCAAAGGGGAGATGGAGGAGTGGGTTTATGCTGCCATCTTACAGTGAGCAACTCAACAAATTCCTTTCTGGGTGTTTATGGTCTACAAAGTCCCTTCTCACAGTCACCCTCCACCCTGACCAATCTTCTTCCCCCTCTGCTTCTTCTACAGGAAGTGCCAGTCTACTCATTCTCTTTACTCTCTCACGCTAGGATTGCCCCAGGAAGTTCAAAGTCCTCTACTCTCTATTTGGCAGATCAACTTAGCTGCCTCTGTTCCTGCCCCTACTCTGGGAAAGTTATTGCAAGGGCTCCTCAAAATAAAGGAGTCTACGGTTAATAGAACCCATACCCCTTAGGAAGCAGATTCTGTCATTCAAATTCTTCCACTCAACAAATATTTACTGCATGTTTGCCATTTACCAAAAATTGTTCTAAGAGGTGAGGAAGAGTGTTATCTAAATAATGCATCACTTTGAAGCACAAAATTTTCTCTACCCTAGCAAAAAAAAAAAAAATAATATTTATTTATATTTATTATAAATAAGTTCAACTTAACCTATGCATATTAAAATACCAGTAGAAAAGCTACTCTCATTAAACAAAAACTATATATACTTATACTCATATGAATGTATATAACTATATGAGTGTCTATATTGTGTATTCTTTATTCTACTTTTCTATTTTTTTTCAAAATTTCTATAATGAACTTGCATTATTTTCATAAGAAAAATAATTAGGCAATCTTAGTTCATGAAAGAAATTTCATCTTCACACCCTACTTCTTCCATAAAACTTTTCTTGATTAATTTTATCCTCCTACTTTTACAGTTTTCTGCTGATTCTATAACTCTGTTTACTTTCACATTGTTTTCTTTGTTCACGGATGGTCCCTGTGTGTGTTAAAAATTGTCCTCCCTATTAGAGTGAAAGCTTTTCAAGAGGACAAGTTGGTCTTCAATTTCCTCTGTATTGTGTTGTCTACCTATAACACTACTTTTTGTGAGTAAATGCTTTGATTACATTTGACTAGGTCAGCATTTCTCAAACTGTGTGCCATGGCTCTCTAGTTCCTGGAGATGTTCTATAAATGAAGTTTCCTAGAAAAATAACTTCAGGAACACAAAATGCTTTATATCCCTGATGGAGATTCACCCTGTAGTATGCATGTTAACATACTAAAGGCTCTGAGATGTCCTGAAGTCCGTAACCATGCTTAACTACTTTAACTCATCACCTCCCAAACATATTTGATTTGAACAGTATATTTTTTTTAATGACTATAAAAAAAAAATCTATTGACTTTGGGTGTTTTCTGGGACACTTTATAGGAAATAAATGATTAAATTCTAGAAGACAGGGATAGAGATTATATCTTATTCATCTTTGGACTTGACATATCATAATATTGTCTGATATAACAGTGATAGACACAGTAAATGTTTTTGTGTGAACGATGAAGTACCTGAAAATGAGAGTCTATGAACTTATGCGATATGGGGTTGAACAGCTGTAGGCAAAGCATAGATCAATCAGGTTTTACAAATAAATTTTAGATTTTTTTAAACCTGAGTTCATATAAAACAACAGAGTAATGTATGAAAATGCCCAAACCCCAGGATGAAGGCTAAACTATAGACCTGGAAGGTTTTCTAAGGATATCATGGCATACCTGCCAAGAGTCATGCGGACACAGAGTATCCACCTGCCAGCAACCTGTAAAATCACCTAGCCTACTCTTCTCAAGCTGTGTCATGGACATACCCCCACTGGCCAGGGACAGTGAACTCACACTCTGAGGGAGAAGTCTGACTAGCCACATACAAGCAGAAAGTTTCTTTGAAGTTTCATACATTATCTTAAAAGAAAAATGTCCGTTCCACAATTGTTCCACAACATATCTGAATTTATTTGAATATAAAAACAATGCTTTACACTTTTTCGCTGAGAGGTACAACTCTTCCATTTGAGATGCAAGGACCCACTCCTCCTCTCCCATTTAACAATGATAGATTTCACGTCCAGAGAGAGAAAGTGACTTGTTCAAGACCACACAGCAAATCCCCCGCAAACCCGAGGTTGAAATCAGGTCTTCAGTTCCATGTTTTTTTCCTGAGTACATGTAGCCGTCAACCTCACACTACACCCACAAAATGCCATGTGCTCCACTAATGCCACTTCCAAGAATTGATCCTAAAGAAATAAGTAGACATGCAAAGAAAGAACCAAAGATGTTATTTATATTAGCATTAAACTAGAAACAACCCAAATTTTTAAAGATGGAAAATGGCTAAAGAAAGTCTACACGAAAGACCACTTTGTACCCATTAAAAAATAATGATTATAAAGAATTATACAATATTAAATAAGAAAACAAAATCTGGATTATTGACTCTGTAAAAATATTATATAGAATTTCTATGATTTATTTTCCTTTTTCGAATACAATACACCAACATATTAAGCACAGTCATCTTTGGGCAGTGGGTAATGGATGGTTTAAATTTTCTTCTTTATATGTTTCTGTGTTTTCTGAATTTTCTGTAGAAAACATGACTTTTATATTTAGAATCAAACAGAATATTCTTTTAAAATATAATTGTAATTCTTCTTCCTCCACACCCTCAAAATATCATAGAAAAATAAACATAATTTTTGGCTATTTTAGCCATGTGATGACAAATTCCTTTTCAGGTCCTTCCTTCTCTGTGTGAAAGGGTTGCCACAAATTGGGCCCCAGTTGTATCTGTTTTCACCCAAAGACTCTGAGCTGCTGGGAAAGGCTGGGAAGCTAGTAACGCAGGGTGCTCCCCACCAAGATAGTGTATCCTGAGCCGCTGACTATTCCCTTCCTGTGACGGGCTTTGTCCTGACGCTTCCTTCTCCCGCCTCTCTTCCCTGTTTCCCTGGTTGGGGTTTCACTCTAGAAGGAGCCCACGTGTAGATTGTGTCCACATGCTGTCGTTTCCCTTCGGTGGGGGTCCTGGTGGGTCTTGCTCTTGTGGCATTTGTCCGTGAAGACACATCATCATCCTGGGAGGCTGCAAATGCATGTGGAGTTTCACTTGCAAACTAATGAAACCAGACTCATTTCCAGAAAGGAGACAAACAGCAGCCTGGAAGGAAAGCGCCTCATGATAAACCATGATACACCATGATATCCGCGCACAGGGTATCAGTCAGAGCCTTGATACACCGTGATATCCGCGCACAGGGTGTCAGTCAGAGCCTTGATACACTGTGATATCCACGCACAGGGTATAAGTCAGAGCCTCGATACACCGTGATATCCGTGCACAGGGTATCAGTCAGAGCCTCGATACACCGTGATATCCGCGCACAGGGTATCAGTCAGAGCCTTGATACACCGTGATATCTGCGCACAGGGTGTCAGAGCCTTGATACACCGTGATATCCGCGCACAGGGTGTCAGAGCCTTGATACACCGTGATATCCGCGCACAGGGTGTCAGTCAGAGCCTGATCCACCGTGATATCCGCGCACAGGGTGTCAGAGCCTTGATACACCGTGATATCTGCGCACAGGGTGTCAGAGCCTTGATACACCGTGATATCCGCGCACAGGGTGTCAGTCAGAGCCTGATCCACCGTGATATCCGCGCACAGGGTATCAGTCAGAGCCTTGATACACCGTGATATCTGCGCACAGGGTGTCAGAGCCTTGATACACCGTGATATCCGCGCACAGGGTGTCAGTCAGAGCCTTGATACACTGTGATATCCGCACACAGGGTATCAGTCAGAGCGTTGATACACCGTGATATCCGCGCACAGGGTATCAGTCAGAGCCTGCACGACAGTCGCCCGCAGGGCTTGTGAAAGCACAGATGACTGGGCCCATCCTGAGTTTCTGAATCAGTAGGTAGGGGAGAGGTCTGGGACCTGAGAATTTCCTTTTCCACCAAGTTCCCAAATGTTGTGGCTACGTGGGGTAGGGGTAGGGGACGGGGAACACACTTTAGGAGCCACCGCTCTGCAGAATCGCAGGACTAATTAAAACAAGGGAAGGAGGGCACCTTGAACCTGTGGCATTTAGCCTACGAAGCTCTTGATTCACGTGCTTCTTTCTCTTCCTTAGCATAATTATTCTCTCCGCATTTCCCTGTGTATGTCATTCACTCATTTGGCATTTGAAGAGCACCTGTGATATCCTAGGGACTAAAGGTACAGCAGTAAACAAGACAGACAAGGTCTAACTCGGAGCTTCTACCCCAGTGGGAATGGTCTGCATTAACCAATTGTCACGTACATTTCCAGTATTGTTTGAGGACATTCTATTCTTTAGATGCCAAATTTGTGAGATTTGTCAAGTATAGGTAATGAGCAAGCTAGTAGTTGGTGAGGGTAGTCAGAATTTATAGACTATGTTAAAAATAGATGTGAGTAAGTAAAGCAGGTCAGTGTGAACACAGAAAGTGATGGAAGGACCAAGAGAAACCTAACTTTCACGAGGGACCACATATCTGTGAAACACGAGATAGCAGATGAGACATATAATATTTATAAATTTTTACTTTCTTATTAAATCATATTTGATATATAACACCGTGTAAATTTAAGTTGTGCAACATGTTAATTTGATACATTTATATATCATGGTATGATTTTTATTTTACCAGTAATTAGCACCTCTGTCACACTACATTATTGTCCTTTTTTTCTAGTAGTTAGAATAATTAATTTCTAGTCTCCCAGCAAATTTGGTGATTCTAATACAATACTGTTGCCTATATTCACTCTTTGTGCATTGTAACGATAGGGATCATTTTCTACTCATTGTGTTTATACCTTTAAACAATGTCTGTCCCTGTCCCCCTAAGCCCTTATCCCCTGCTGGAATTTTAAAAAGTCAAACTTAAAAAATCATGATTTTAATTTGGCCACCCATTGGAGATGCCCACTCTGTTCCTTTGTGTCCACTGCCCAAGAAACACAAGTACAATTCACAGGTGTTCACGGGCTCATTGACAAGCTACTGCTATGGCGAGGTACTTGTTCCTGCAACCGTCCCACAGAGCAAGTGTCTGTTTTGCCCCAAGTATCATCCACCATTGGGTCCCCTTGCTCAAACCTCAAATCTAGTCTTTGCAGCCACACTGTCGGTGAGAAAGGCGAACGTGGTGGAGAGGCAGTATGTGAGACTCTGGTCTTTGCAGCCACACCTTCGGTGAGAAAGGCGAACGTGGTGGAGAGGCAGTATGTGAGCGTCGCCTAACCCAGGGATCCAGAGCTGCGGGCCCTCCATCCCGCATGCACCCCCTCCTAGGCGTGTCATCCCAACCCACCCTTCCTTTAGCTAATTGCTGGGTATTTCCAACTGACTCAAGCCTCTTACTCTTGTCTGTGAGGCCTTCCATTCTGTGATCTCTGGGACAGTTTGTCTCACAACGCATTATGGAGTTATCGGTGGCAGCAATGTAATCTCTTACGAGAACCTAACAGGTATGCAACCGCAGTACACACACTATGTCTTTTTACATTTCCTTTCTTTCTGTTTGGCCTCACCTCATCTCTTTCACACAGCTTAACACAGAGCCCGTCTTTGGAAAGAGAACTGACATAAAACAAACCTGGCCAACAGCTACCTGGCAGGTCTGCTGAGAAAGGCAGCGTCAGTGCGTGGGCCTGGGCAGGCTCTGGTGGGGAGCATGCTCTTACAAAGGTAGCTGTTAGTATTAAGCTTCTACTCCCTGTGGAACATGACTGCATTCTAACACACAATGGAAAAATCCTAAAAGCCTCCCTTAATTACTGGTGAAGGATTTTCTTTCCTACCCACTAGCCCGAAATTATGTTGCCCAAGCTGTATCACCTAATGGGCCTTGTCACGGCTTTATTTCTGTTCCTTCTCAAGACCTCAGGATCTCCCTCTCTACCTAATTATTTCAGGAGAGAGCTTTTCATGTTGCTTGGGTATAATTAATATCCAACCCCATAAAATGAAGACCAGACCTGGGATTCATCCACTGACACCAGTATTTAGTCCTCTACTCACAACTACCAGCACTTAATGACAAATGCCATTTATTTTCTTCTATATGATCTATGTGTTGTAATTCAGCAGTCCCCCCACCCCAAAGATTAGCCCCCTTCTTGTTCACTGGAAAATCATAGGAACCCTCTTCCTATTCAAAATGTTCTATAGCCCTGACCTTCGTGAGTCTACAAAGCCACCATCTGTATTAGCACAGGAAAAACTGGAACACCTTTAGCAAGGTTTTGTTTTAGGTTTTAAAACGCAGCCTCCAGGGATCTGCCGCCTTTATGGGCTCAGAAACTAGGCTCTGGAACCTGGCTGAAAGCAGCAGTCAGAGGAGCAGCTGAAAGTTATTCTCCATGCAGCAGACCTTGGCAGGACTCACCTGTTCCATATGGTCTGGGCTCTGGCCTCCAGGAAGGACCCAGCTCAGTCTCCCCACTCGGTGTGCACTGTGTATAATCTCAGCATGTGTGTTTGAAAGACAATTGTATAGAAAAGATGGTTTGCTCTGCGTTTTTTTTCCCCTGTCAACTTTTATGTGAATAATTCACTGAGATGTAATTTAATATTTATTCTATTTATGTATTCTCTCTGTTTAGCTAAGCATGTGCTGAACTAAGAAGGACTCCAGGAGGCAAATGGAGCTGTTATTCTCAAGGGGTCAAGACATGGGAAAGACAACCCCAGCGCTGTGGAGGCCATCGAAGCACAGAGTCCTCCTTTATTCTCTGGCTCGCCACTTTGTTCCCCAGAAACCGCACAGACTCCTCTCTCAGCCCCAAATCCAAAGCCCTGACGCATCTAGAGACCAGCTCTGCCACCTCTTCAGAGCCACAGAAGCAAGCCCTGCTCGCTCCTGGCTCAGCCCAGGTAGAAGGCAGCCCGATTAGACACGGGTCTGATCTCGAGGTAAATGCTGATCCTGTAAATTTCCCTTGCGTGCGGCTGCTGTCACCTTTCTCACTTGATAGCAAGTAGAGAAATTTCAGTGCTCCATAACTGCTGAGGCACAGGATTTAGGTCCCTGCTGTTCAACCGAAATACAACACAAGCCACAAATGCTTGCTGGCTCTCAACAAATGTAATTTATGATGTCCAGGAAGCCGCATTTATCTATTTTAAATTTTTTTTAGAAGCCACATATGATAAAAGAAATAGATAAAATTAACTGTCATAACACATTTTATCTAACCCAATATATGCCAAATACTATCATTTCGACTTATAACCGATATGCATAATTATCAAGAAAAAATATTCTCTTTTATGCTAAATCTTCAAAACCTGATGTGTATTTTACACTTACAGCACATCTCAAGTTGGACTGGTCACATTTCAAAGACTCAACTGCAACACAGGACCAGCTGCTACCATATTAGACAACGCAGGTTTAGAAGGTCACACAGTGCGTGTGTGCGGGTGGGGAGAGGGGTATTGAGTGAGAAGTTTCAGTAGAAATCATGTCTTGTTTTACATCTCTGGGCATTCTCTCCTCTGCTGGAGAAGGAGTCTCCATTAAGTTCTATCCTCCCCCCTCCCCGCCCCGCCATGAGGCTGGCCCTTACCCAGGAAGCCTTCTTCTTCACCTGCCCACCCCCCTCTTCTGAGCACTGCTCCTCTCCCTCCCCCATGCATGCAGATCCCCTTGGACCTTCTTAAAATATTGATTCTGATTCAGTAGATCTAGAGTATTGCACTTCTAACAAGCCCCCTGGAGACTTCAGACCCCGGTTTGAATAGAGGCTCTGGAGGCTGATGCTTGTCCAGAGTCATGTATGTAATTAAAGGGGAGTGGTGTGTATCAAGGTGGAAAGTATATGCGCTTGGAGTCAGATCGCCAGGGTGGGGCACTTCTGCCCGCCACTTGTCTGTGTGAGCTGGGCAGGCTGCTTAACCTCTCCGGGGCCCAGTCTCCTTGTCTATAAAAATGGAGGTAATAGCCTGACCAGGCGGTGGCGCAGTGGATAGAGCGTCGGACTGGGATGCAGAGGACCCAGGTTCAAGACCCCGAGGTGGCCAGCTTGAGCGCAGGCTCATCTGGTTTGAGCAAGGCTCACCAGCTTGGACCCAAGGTCCCTGGCTCGAGCAAGGGGTTACTTGGTCTGCTGTAGCCCCATGGTCAGGGCACAAATGAGAAAGCAATCAATGAACAACTAAGGTGTCACAACGAAAAACTAATGGTTGATGTTTCTCATCTCTCTTCATTCCTGTCTGTCTGTCCCTGTCTATCCCTCTTTCTGACTCTCATTCTCTGTTAAAAAAAAAAATGGAGGCAATAACAGGGTTCCCATGCTGGGTGGTGCTGGCTCACTGGGAAACAGTCAGTGAGGGTCAGCCATTTGAGCTTTAGGATGTAAAAATATTTATATTGAGAAAGGAATTACATTTTCTTGAGTTAACCAGAAACAGGCCCAATGTTAACGTGTATCACCTGCTCAAAAAAGACTTCTCTAACCGATGGAGACAAATTTCTTGTTTCTCGAATGCCCGTATCTCAAACACGGCCTAATGCCATAATTATGGACTTAGTTCTCAGTCTCTCCCAATGGAGCTTAAATAATTTGAAGGCAGCAAAAGCAGCAAAGACAACATCTCACTCCAGTGCTGATTACAAGAGGACCAAAGCTGGTTTGACTCCATAAGAATCACTCTGGGAATTTATTAAAAATATAGATGTATAGTCTTCCTCCTGATATTTGGTTCAGTGGGTCTCATTTGGACCCAAAAATCTATATATTTTAAAAACTTCTCAGAGTTCGGCTGCCCAGCCAGGTCTGGGAACCACTGGATTTTTCCACTTTGTATTCTCAGAACCTGCCCAAGCCTGACATAAAGTCAGCTCCCCGTAAAATGTTTCCTGGATGAAGATGTCATTCTTTACATCGACACAATGAGTCAGTTTCCAAAGAGTCATCCCATATACAATCTACTGCAGGGTGGATCAGGCTTTGTGCAGACTGAGCCTATTTAATTTGCAGGCCTTCTTCAATAAAGAATTATAAAAGTTAGATGTGAACATAAATATTTGTTTAGAATTTTAAAAATCACAACAAATTCAAGTTGTGAAAAGCTGACCAACACTACATACAAAAGTCATTGGATACTTTATTAATTAATTGCCTGATATGCCTCTATATTACTTTTTCTCTAATTTTGTTGGCTGAATACTCTTTTGCTATATCTTTATATGACAATAGTTTTATAATATTATTTATAATATAACTTTCAATAGAGAAACAGCAATATAATTTCACCATTCCTCTAACATGGTTGATCATATTTTGTTTTTTATTATAGATGGTTCAGGATGTGTAAAACTTGTGGTTTTCCTAAGCTGAAATGACTGACAGTAACTTTACTACATTTGAAAGTGACTGAAAATCTAATAATTCTTGCATTAAACCCAAACTAAACTAACTCGGCTTCCCCTTAGCTGAATTTTCCAAATGTCTTTGGCCATTCCATTATTACCCAAGACAAAAAGAAATGTGATTGAATGTAAGCCAGAGTGGAAAGAAGCAGTGGTCTTAACCACTTGCTATTAAAGTCTTACTTGCGCAGTGTAACAGAAACATGATCCTGTGAAGACATTGCTGGGCTCGTGCCTTGGAAGGGGCCTCTGCAAGCAAGGGCCCCAGTGCCTAAGCTCAGGGAGCTTCACAGTGAATATACCATGCTCATTGTATTAGTTAGAGTTCCCTGGTTGCAAACAACAGAAACAACTCCGGGTGAACAAGCATTTATTAGCAGCATATTGGGGCCTCCCAGAACTCAAGGAAAAGCTGAATAACTATTTCGTGGAAAGCAGTTCTAGGATCCAGGAAATGAAAATAGGTAATTTTTTCATAGCTTCCTTGTTTGTTTAAACGAAATTGAAATGTTTTTCAGCCTTTGCTTTATTAGCTCAATAATGTAATTACAGACACATAATGACTAATTGGATTTCTTGTGTTCAAGTAACCCTTATTTTACTTAACCATGGCCCCAAAGCACAAGGGCAGTGATGTTGGCAATTTGGATATGCCCAAGAGAAGCTGTAATCAGGGCCCAGGGCCCATCCCTTGACCAGTGGAGGGTTTTGCGGCTTGATTGACACTTTCTCCAAGACTGGGTCCAATGGGAGAGGCCAAGTGACTTAGTGCCGATTTGGGTGCTGCTATCAGAAAATAAGGGAGGAGGGATAAAAGAAGATTAAGAAGGTAAGAAAAAAAAACCCATATATATCTATAGATATAGATATAGATTAGATTAGATAGATATAGATATAGATATATACACATATAGCCCACAGACAACAGCATGCTGATAGGCAGAGGGAAAGGGGGGGCAGGGGAGGTGGGCAGAGGGGGCATAAATGGGGACACAGAGAGACTTTGCTTTGGGCAAAGGAAGTATGATGCAGTGTGTAGATATGTTTTGTTGAATTGTACCCTTGAAACCTGTTCTGTGAACCAATGTCACCTCAATAAATTCAATTAAAAGAGAATAATGGGGAAATGGAGCTGGGCAGTCGCCTCCACACTTCCTCCTCTCGGCTCCCGTCAGACTTGGTGTGGCCGTCACCACATTACATTGGTAAACAAGTGTGAGTGTCATCTGTGTGTATGTGTTTATGTTTCCAACTGATTCTGTGCTATGCATCTTCAATTCTCACTTACAAATTTCTGTACCGCACTGTACATAGTAGGTATGTAGTACATGTTTATTGATGAATGAATATTGTGATTGAAGTGTTGGGGAGGTATTATTACTCCAGTGTTATTTCTGGAGCAATTGTGGTCAGAGAAGGTTAACTAACTTTCCCAGGGCGACGTGGTCAGAGACAGGACCAGATAACAGACCTGGTATGCAGAAGGAACTGACTGTATTCTCTTCCCATTGGAGTTTGAATCTGGACCTATTAGTAAATGTCTGGAAACTGAGAATCCTCTCATGAAAGGAAAGTCACAGGTCCTGGAAGCTTCCATACCTACCCACCCCCATTTCTGCTTCAACAGCATCCCTTGAGGACCTCCCAGATACAGAGAGGCCACCAGGCAGCAGAGCCATGGAACCTGGCGCCAGCCCCTCACCAGGGGAAGTTGCACTCACACTCTCTCTGCCTTGAGAAGCCATCATCCAAAACGCCTAATCAGAACGGATTGTGTGCCAGCTGGCAGCGCTGCTCCCCCAGGTGCTTCTCAGCAGGGCATCTTGTAACAGGAGGCCTAAGTCATAATGACATTTGCTTTTTGCAGCTAGAAGCTGCCTAGGCACCTTGAAGCATGGAGGAGCTGGCGGGGAGATCCCCAGGATAAAAATATGGCCAGGAGTCTCCACCGCTGGGCCCACGCTAATGCTTTTTCCAAGTGCAGCGTGGCAAGATCTGCATCGTGGCTACTGTTCAGTCAGCGGTTCTCATCGGCCTGGATCGGCATCACCAGGAGAGCTTGTTAATACACAGATGGCTGGGGCCCCAACTTAGCAGGTCTGAAGTGGGGCATTTCTAACCATCTCCCCATGGATGTTGATGCTGTTGGTCTGAAAACCACACATTGACCACCACAGGAGTCTCCCTCCATCCATGGGCGATACATCCCAAGACCCATAGAGGACGCCTGGATAGTACAAACCCTGTGTACACTGGGCTTTTTTCCTATACACACATACCTGTTCACTTAAAGGAGGCCCTTTACAGCTTCTCTGGGGCATATCCAAATTGCCAACATCACTGCCCTTGTGCTTTGGGGCCACAGTTAAGTAAAATAAGGGTTACCCGAACACAAGCAATGCAATAAGGCGACAAGTTTATTCCAGAGGGGATTTAATGCCAAAGTCGTATTAAGATAGAACAAAAACAGACTCTCAGAAACAAAGATCAAACTGATGGCTGGCAGAGCGGAGGAGGTGGAGGGGTGGGTGAAAAAGGTGAAGGGGAATGTTAGTAATGTCATTACAAGTTTGCACGGTGACAGATAATTAATTACTAGACAGTGAGGTGATCACATTGGAAGGTATACAAATGTTGAGTCACTTTATCGTACACCTTAAACTAACATAATATTGTATAGTTAAATACAAGAGACCATTACTCCAGGCAGAAAGTCTACTAGGTAATAGAAACTGGGGATTCAGGTGTCTCTATGTGTAGACAGTACATTGCTTCCTCCCACCATAACTTCCAAATTGCATTGCACTGCAATTTGTTGCTCTGGTTTGCTGAGTTGAGCATTTAGGCAAAGACCAACAGGTATCTATTGGAAGTATTGTCTCAACTCAGACTTCCTGCCTATGTAACTTGTTTACTATCCCAGAAAGACTGCAATTTGCACTTGAGTTTGAGCACATAACATGCAAATATATATTTCAAATAAGGACAAAACCAGGATTTTAAGAAGGTAGTTTAGTAAGATGTGAAACCAACCGCCTTTCCATTTTTATATGATAATTTGAAAGAGTCACTATTAAAGGAATTACGTGTGTGTGCTATATGGGTATATGTGTTGTGAATATGGGTACTGTATGTTTGTGTATATCTGTGTGTGTGTGTTGAGGGATTATTACGGAGGGATTATTATTACAGATGAGACTAATGAAAGAGACCAAGTTGTTCACAGTTTTCAAAGCCAGTCGCTGTTTATGCCTTTTGACTCTTTGGTTCAAGAAAAGCTTTCAGTACGAAGCTAACTTAGGAGGGTTGCTGAGTGAGCCAGAAGGGCATCCCAGAGAGAGTAATGGACTTCACCCCCAGTGAGAACAAAACAGAACTCTCAGCTGGAAAGGACCCCCCATAAGTCCTAGAGTAACCGAATAATGAGAGAGCTTGGATTCTCCCCTGAGGTGACATTGTCTCAACGTTCCAGCATGCTGTCGGATTTGCTGGTGAGGCCAGGCAGATGGAGTTACAAAAATAATCACCCGGACGGAACACTCCCTGCCATGTGGCAATGAGTTCGTGTCTTGACTGTACTTGCCGGAGGGATTTTACTTCCACACAAGATGAAGTGGTTCTAATGGCTCCCACTCAGCTCCATATGGCCTCTCGATGTTCATGTTCCCTGTGGTGGGCTTTTCTTTGGTAATGTTTCTTTCTCTGAAATTTATTAAGGGGAGGAAAGAAAGAAATAATGAAATAATAAACCCTTCCTTACCTGAGAGCCTGGCTGAAGAACTTTGACCACATCTTCAATAGAATAAGTGCTTCTGGAACTAAGATTGTGTGATGCTATTTTCTTCTAGTTATACAGAAACACACAACATAATGAGAAAGGCTGTGTCAATATGTATAGAGATCTGAAGTCATTAACAATATCAGTTACATTAGAAATGTTCAAATAATTAAGGCAAGAAGTTAAGGGTGTTGGGTTACCGGTTTTATCAGTTTCTAGCTGTAGGATCTAGCCCCAGTTACCTAAATTAAGTATTCATTCATTCATTCACTTATTCATTCAACAGACATTTATGGGGTTCCTACTATGGGTGGGGGATATAGTGGTGAACAAGAAAGACAGTGTCTCTAATGCATTTTACATTTCTGATGTGCTATAGAGACAATTAAAATATAAACAAATAAATAAATTAGAAAAAATATCAGCTATTGAGTGATTCTAATATCTTTTTTTGTCATTCAGATCATAGTAGAAATGTCGCCTCCATAAAGAAACTTTGCCTTTTCATTCTATAATTCCCTCTGTATTTGACCTAAATATAGTTGACCTAAGTACAAATGGAAGGACTGAATGATAAGAAAGAGCCAGCCATGAGCATATTGGAGGAAGAGCATTTGAAATCAAGGGAATGGAAAACACAACGTTGCTTAGGTGGACGAGAGCCTGGTGCACTCAAGAATGAGAGAAATTCAGCCTGGCTGGAGCCCAGAGAAGTGGGAAGAGGGTGATATAGGAGTCTAAAGGCCATGATAATGAATGAGATTTTATTCTGAATGTGATGGAAGGTATATGTCATCTATTGCGGTGTAACAAATTATGGATTGCTGCAATGGATTTGACGTTGGCCTCATACCATTTCTTAATCTTATTCTTGGCTGTTAGAAGAAGCCGAGAATTTCCAAAACCCTCAGGTTCAGGCTTCTTTTGTTTAACAATTCTTCCTTGATCATTATCACTTTCCTCTTATATTTAAATATAAGCAAGAAGTAGAAGGCAAGAGGTATCTTCAACAACACTCTACCAGAGATCTCCTTACCTAGACTGCCCAGTTCATTGGGCACATTTTCTACTTTCTATTTAATCATAGTTTAGTTGCTGCTTTCTGTCATGTGTATAAGGATCCTATTTCTTCTAGTTTCCAGTGCCATTTTCTTTTCTTTCTTTTTTTTTGCATTTTTCTGAAGCTGGAAACAGGGAGAGACAGTCAGACAGACTCCCGCATGCGCCCGACCGGGATCCACCCGGCACGCCCACCATGAGGCGAAGCTCTGCCCACCAGGGGGCGATGCTCTGCCCATCCTGGGCGTTGCCATGTTGCAACCAGAGCCACTCTAGCGCCTGAGGCAGAGGCCACAGAGCCACCCCCAGCGCCCGGGCCATCTTTGCTCCAATGGAGCCTTGGCTGCGGGAGGGGAAGAGAGAGACAGAGAGGAAGGCGCGCGGAGGGGTGGAGAAGTAAATGGGCGCTTCTCCTGTGTGCCCTGGCCGGGAATCGAACCTGGGTCCTTCACACGCCAGTCCGACGCTCTACCGCTGAGCCAACTGGCCAGGGCTTCTTTTTTCCCTTTAAGTCCTCTCTGGTAGCCTTCTCTATGGTTATTGAGATCATACAAACAGTCAAAACACCTTACGTTTCACTAGCACACTTTCTCAACAGTTCTTTCAGCTTTTATCCCCTTCCCAATTCCAAAGTTACACTTACACTTTGTTTTTGCTGTGGTAATACCCAAAGTCCACGTACCAAAATCTACACTGGTTAGCAATTGCCATGTAAAGTGTTTCTCAAAACCTAGTAGTGTAAAGCAATAGGTGTTTTTTTTTTGTTTTGTTTTTGACAAATTTCACATAGCTTCTTAGAGTCAGGAAACTGGGAGCCACTTAAGTGGATGGTTTCACTCAAAGTCTCTCATCAGGTTTTAATCAAGGTATTAGCAAGGGCTGAAATCATTTAAAGGCTTGATTGGAGCTGAAGTACCCACTTCCAAGATGGCAAATTGGTATTCGTTATTTGAAAAAAACCTTCCAGCACCTTGTCATGCAATCCTCTCTACAGGCTGCTTGAGTGTCCTTATAATATGGCAGCTGGCTTTCCCCAGAACAAGTGCAAGATGAAAGACACAGTGTCCCATGTCCTAGCTCTGGACTTTTCAAAGCATCAGTTCTCCAGTATCCTGGTGGTTGCAGAGGTCAGCCCTATTCATTGTGGGAAGGGAATGCATAAGGCATAAAAACAAGAAGCCAGATATCATTGAGGCCATCTTGAAGGTTTGCTACCACAAAAAGCCATTGGGTTTTTAAGCAAGGTAGTGACATGATTTAATGTATATATTTAAGGGTCTGCCTGCTGTTATGGCAAGAATGGATTTTAGAGGGGCAAGAGTAGGAGGTAGGAGATTAGGTCAGACCTGTGGTGGCGCAGTGGATAAAGTGTTGACCTGGAAACACTGAGGTCACCAGTTCAAAACCCTGGGCTTGCCTGGTCAAGGCACATATGGGAGTTGATGCTTCCTGCTCCTCCCTTCTGTCTGTCTGTCTGTCTGTCTCTTTCCTCTCTAAAAATGAATAAATAAGAAAAAAAAAGTATTTAAAAAAAAAAAAAAAAAAGGCCTGACCTGTGGTGGCGCAGTGGGATAAAGCGTCGACCTGGAACACTGAGGTCGCCGGTTCCAAACCTTGGGCTTGCCTGGTCAAGGCACATATGGGAGTTGATGCTTCCTGCTCCTCCCCCTTCTCTCTCTCTCTCTCTCTCTGTCTCTCTCTCTCTCTCACTCCTCTCTCTCTTAAAAAAAAAAAATATCAATAAATAAGGAGATTAGGTCAGAGCCCAGCGGAGTAGTCAAGGTGAAATATGTTTGACTTGGACTATGGAGGTAGAAGGAATAGAAATGGAGTCAGGATATGTTTTGGAGTTGTGTAACCAAGACTTGCTAAGAGATGTGGGCAGAAAGCTTGTAATGAGGATGGCACCTTGGTTTTTAGTTTGCCCAGTTGGGAGAACAGTGATTCTAATTACTAAGAAAGAGGTAAGCAAAGAAGAAGCAGATTTGAAGGAAACCAAAAGTTCAGTTCAAAATATGTATGGTTTGAGATACCTATTGAAAATTCAAGCACAAAGTTGCAGACAAGAATCAGGAAGAAATTACTCATCTTTTCACCCTTAAGTGTCACATCAGTTGTTGGTGCTGTGTGATATCTTACCAATTTGAGGAAGTTCCCTTTTATTCCTAGTTTGCTACATGTTTTTACCATGAAAGGATGTTGGATTTTGTCAAATGCTTTTTCTTCATCTGTTTAAATGATCACCTGGTTTTTGCCCTGTAATATAGCCTATTATATGAATTGATTTTCAGATATTAAACCTACCGTGCATTTTTAAAAATCTAAATCTCATTTGGTCATGTTGTATAATCCTTTCTATAATACCTTGCTAGATTAACTTTATTAGTATTTTACTGAGGACTGTTGTATGTTCATAGGAGTGTTAGTCTGTGGTTTTCTTTTCTGTGATGTTAACAGGACTATCCTTGTCTCAGAATGAGTTGGGTAATATTTCATCCTCTTCTATTTTTCAGAAGAGTTTGTGAAGAATTGGTATTAATATTTCTCTATATGGTTAGTAGAAGTCAGTGGTAAGTCATCTAGTCTGGGCTTTTCTTTGTGGAAAAATTTTAAATTATTAAATCAGTTTCTTTTCTTATTGTAGAGCTATTTAAGTTTTCTATTTTTTTTTTTTTAGTTAGTTTTGGTATTTTGTGGATTTTAGGAATTCCTTAATTTCATTTCAAATAATCCGGTTACTGATAGTATTTCTTTTTTATCTTTTTTACTTCTGCCAGCTCAGTCCTAATATCCCCTCTTTCACTCTTACGATTTTAATAAATTGAGTCCTCACTCTTTGGTTCTTGTTAGTCTAAAGTTTTGTCAGTTTTGTTGATTCTTTTTTCTAAAAACCAAATTTTGGTTTTGTTGATTTTCTCTATTATTTTTATTTTTTCATATACTAGGAGAGGTTTAGAGACTCCAGTCTTTGCCTTCCAGGAGAGAGCCAAATATACAACATCACATTGTACATAGCACTGTAGAGTCAGCAATCAATTTTCTATGGGTTCTTCCTCTGTGTTAAGTATGAGGTCAAATCCAAAGAATCTGATACAGTCCACTACAAAGGTCAAAAAAGATCAGGAATGTCAATGGGGAGAAATGGTTGTCCAATTCTTGTGCTGACTTCATTCCTTGCATCTTGAATACCCCGTTTTAACAATAAAACATTTCCACTGGGGAGTCTTACTCACTTCAAGGTACTCAAGACAATGGCTGTAAAATTTCTCCTTGTAAAAGTGGAGTTCCATCCAACATGTCAGAGGAGCTCAAGAAGAAACAAAAGTCTTACTTAAGATTTCCAGGTGCATATTTTAACAGTAGGTGCCAACCCAGAAATCTGAAGTGCTGGGAAAATAATTGAAATTACGATTATCCTCACAAAAATATAAGCACAGTCACGCCTCTTTGCACACCAAGTGTTTCTAATTACCTCATTCATGTGCCGACTGTCTGTCTACATAGTTCTCTGTCCTCCCCTCAGCAGTGATCGTCAAGACAATATGTCATAACACCCACACCTAATGCTTTGGATTTGCCTCTTTCTTCTACTACTTGCTGAATTCTTCGTCAAAACCCTGAAATCTTGACAGGAGACTGGAACGTTTATCAAGTGCTTACTGTACACATGCAGGGCATTGGGCTAGGCACAGTAGAAAGAAATCTCAAAGAAATGAAACCCCCACAATAAATGCAGAGTTTGGGCAAGATGATATACTGGAGGATGAGCTGGACACAGACCCTGCTCAAAATCCAGAAAGGGGAAAAAATCTGCAACACTTAGAAGCATGAGCGAACTGTCCAAAGTACATTCAGTTTCTGTATGTGCTGGTATAGGTGTTTTTTTTATGTTTCTTCTATAATGTAACAGTCAAAATTACTCTTGGAGATAGAGGAAGAAAGCACAGTAAATACAGGTACTCTCTGCTAGGACAACAGACAATGAAACTTCTACTGAGACGCGTTCTTCTGACAAGTGTGTGCCCCCCAGTTCTCTTTGTCTCCTTCCCCAGTCCCCAAGCTTTCTAGTCTCTGTTGCTGGAGACAATGCCTGGGTAAATACACGTGCCTGGAAGAACTCACTTACGATGCAGCTCCTTGCTTCAAGTCAGTTCATATGGCATGGATGCCGGCTCTCCATTTTAAACAAGCATTCGTATAATTATGACGTAGCCGATCCCAGGACCACACTTGGAGTAACGTGGATTCTATGAGGTCCTGCTCTGTGTAAGGCATACTCTCTGTCCTAGAGGAGCTTAAAATTTAGTTGGAGAGCCGAAAACACAGTAACAAAACAAACTATGAAGAGAGAGGGAGAGCAATATTTATTCACTCAACAAAATGCTTTATGTGTTTACGAGCCTGGCAACTTACCAGAAAAATAACACGGTGTTAAATTGGGTTCTTCTTGTCTCCGTTGACCTGGCGTGTCAAGATAGAGATGCCACCTTCCAAAGTGAGATGCAAGGCCAGTAGGCAGGACTGGCAACAGGAGTTGTGGGAAAGTGGGATTTTCCCGTAACTGACCACCAGTTTGCGACCTCCGACGCAGAGGGAAGTGGTTGGGGTGAGAAAGACTCTGTGTTGCTGGTGTGCTGGGAGTCCTACCTACCTTCACCTCCAGGGAGGAGGTGGGCGCTTCCTCTTTTACCAGAAGTCAGAGAGAGAGACTGTGAGGCAAGTTAATGTGGGGTGCTGCAACCGGCGGCCTAGGAGGACGGGGTTCTGGGGAGTGCCTGAGGAGTGGAGCGAGTAGGAGGAGATGCTGTTTGCGGGAGGGCCTCTCCTGCCAACGGGGGTTTCCCTCTCCTGCCTGGGTTTCAGGGCACTTTTCAGCCAAGGGCTTGAAAGTGATTAATTGCAGAATTCCTCAATGCCCTGGTGAGGTAGTTAGGTATCATTATCCCTAATGTCCAGCTGAACAAACCGAGAAGGTTGGCTGCACTGACCTAAATCACACAGGGGGCAGGTTTGGGAAGAGAAATGGGCTGTCACCTCCTGCAGCCCGAGAGGGAACTTGGGTGAGGTCTCCCTAGAAGACTCCTGGTGACGGGGACAGCACTGGGAGCATGCCTCCTTCAGGTGCAGCGGCTCCCGGGGTCTTCTGTCAAGGTCGCAGCATGCAAGCTGGGAGCAGCTACGTGAGGAAATCTGACGGAGGGGAAACTTCTGCTGAAATATCCTGTTTCCAATTTGCACCTGGTTGGCAGTCAGAGATGAA
The DNA here is from genome assembly GCF_036850995.1 of Saccopteryx leptura. Classification (NCBI taxonomy): domain Eukaryota; kingdom Metazoa; phylum Chordata; class Mammalia; order Chiroptera; family Emballonuridae; genus Saccopteryx; species Saccopteryx leptura. The sequence goes on from NC_089507.1 coordinate 36,514,938, forward strand.
GAAAATTGTGCTGCTTTAATTGGCAAGGGAAATATGCACACAGGAGACTGAGGTTTCCTGGCTGTGTTTTAATTTTTCAATGAAACAGAGAACTGTATGTTGGAAGGACTGCTTATACACCTTAGCTTGCAAGCCTTTGGCAGCAGCAAACTATGTCCCTGGAGCTCTCTAGAAATGCTGCCCAGGCTATGAGGTGCTTCAGAACTGCAAAACAATCAAGCAAACACTGACCTAGCCTGGGAGTGGAGTGTGTGTGTGTGTGTGGGGGGGGGGGGGTGGACACAGAGATAAATATAATCAAGTCTCTAACCTCCAGAGTTTTACTTAACAGATTCTAAAATCAGTGAGATAATAGAAAATCTTATTTAATCAATACTACCTGTGAAAAATTATTGAACTTGTCCATAAAGTATTGCATCCGTGAGTTTTATAAACAAATCTGTGAAATAATTCTAGTGCCTTTTAAATTTTACAAACCCTGGGGTTGGCCATGTGAAGACAAAAGCAAGGTCATGGGCTGTGTGAATGTTCAAACTTGCCCACCCGTAGGACAGCCATCAAAGACCTAGCTGTGGATGGCAGGTGGGGTCGGAGGGGAGTGTGACATCATACCGTTATCTGCTTAGATCTGCTGCATGACAAACAAACCCCAAACCCAGGGGTTGAAAGTAACCGCCATTTATTCTCATGTAGATGCTGGTCAGTTGCATGTCAGCTCTCTTGCCCAGGCTTGGCTAGGACAGTTCAGCTCTGCCCCACAGTTTCTTCTTCCTTCCCCTGATACTAGCAAGCTAGTTTGGACATGTTTTTCCATGGCAGTGACAGAGGCTCAAAATCACAAGACCATAGAGCAGGGGTCCCCAAACTTTTTACACAGGGGGTCAGTTCACTGTCCCTCAGACCGTTGGAGGTCCGGACTATAAAAAAAACTATGAACAAATCCCTATGCACACTGCACATATCTTATTTTAAAGTAAAAAAACAAAACGGGAACAAATACAATATTTAAAATAAAGAACAAGTAAATTTAAATCAACAAACTGACCAGTATTTCAATGGGAACTATGGGTTTGCTTTTGGCTAATGAGATGGTCAATGTGCTCCTCTCAATGACCACCAATGAAAGAGGTGCTTCTTCCAGAAGTGCGGCGGGGGCCAGATAAATGGCCTCAGGGGGCCGCATGTGGCCCGTGGGCCGTAGTTTGGGGACCCCTGCCATAGAGTCATAGAAATAGAGAGGACAGAAGTATCAGGAAGAGCTTTTAGTTATATGAAAATAGGTAAACTTACCTCTAACCTACAATTACCTGGAGGTCAAGAAACTTCTCTCATTCAGCAATGGATTCTTACCCTTGCCTCACCTTGCACTTGGTTGGTGCTCAGTAAATAATTGTTGACTGCTGCGTGTTAATTACCTTGGACACAATTTGTGTTGCTCCTGAGGGCCAGGTAAAATAACATGCTGAGGCCGTTTATCCAAGCTGGGGTGGAAGCAGATCTGACCAGCAAGAAGCGTATATCTCAAAGGATCTTGTGGATCCTATGACATTTTTTGAGAACAGGGACAGGGACATCTCTTAATTATTATATAAGGTCTTTCCAGAGACCACACAATCTTGCAGGCGACCTAGATCTTTACTTCTGTAATTAATCATAAACTTGTGTGATTAAGGTCAAAGTTGCTTGAAGAACAGAACCCTCAAGAAGCAACAGCATTCATGTTAATCCTTCTTGAGGACAGGAACTGTTGGTCAAATAAGTATGTTAAACGTGATTTTTATGTTTGCTCGCTTATAGTTTGCATTGGGGGCTGGGCAGTGGGAGGTAAATGTGGTCTGTGAAATTTCAAATTACCTTCCTGCTTGGGAAGGGCCATTGTTTTGCTAATGTTTGCTGGAGGAGAGGTTTTTGTGCCAGAAAGATTTGAAGGAGAAGAAGGAGGAGGAGGAGGAGTGAGAAGCCATGTTTGCAGAGAGAGCAGAGAGAATGCAGAATGCTGAAGGAGAAGCCATGTTTGGCAGAGAGAGAGAAGGTGTGCAGATGGGGAACCAGAGCTGAGGGGGTTTTGCGAGCTCCACTGAGACTGGTGAGGCCTTTGATTCTAGGAGGAACCAGAGAAGATTCCCCTGGTTGTAGAATCAGATAATGTACTAGGGCTTTGTGAGCTCTGAATGAAGAGGGAAGTGCTTTCCTTGTATGTTTGCTCGTCGGCCGGTGCGAGACTTTAATAAAAGAATGGCCTGCCATTTTTTGGCTCCACTGTTTCTTTACCACTTGTCTGAATCCTGTGAGAACCTGCAAGTGAATGGCCATGATGGTGGCAGCCCTTCGCCTTACAGGAACATAAAGTTGAGTTATTTGGAGAGATTCTAGAGAAAGGTGAAGAGTTCCTCTTCTTTCCTTGTCAAAAAGGAAGTCTTTTGTTTGTTTTCTACAAAAACATCTTAGCTTTGACCTCAAATTACTTCTGTAGAGTAAAAATGAGAACTTTACAAGTCCTCAACAGGAAACAGAGAGGGCTAGTGGTACTTGTCAATACAGTATCATTGTCTCCTGCAAATGCGGCCATGTTCAGTCCCATCAAGCCTTCCTCTCAAACAGCACATGCAGAGCAGTCATCAGACAGCATGTACATCAGCACTGAAGAGACATGGAAGTCGTTTCACGGCACCACTTCATACTGTTGGGAAGCACAGTCTGGCTTTCAGAGAGCCTCAGTTTCCTTGTCTATCAAACAGATTGTAAAGTGCCATGGGCTTGACATTGTTGGCTCAGCAGGGAAGCTGGTTCCCAGGTTAAAACTGGGACAGCCACCTACTGATCAGGATGGGGACTTAAGGTTTTCAAGTTACTTCTCGATTCACAGTATTTTATAGAGAAACTAAGAGTGAAACTAAACCTTGAAGTCTGTAGAATTTTAATAGAATTTAAACAAAAGAAAAAATAGCTCTGGGAGATGAAATAGATAAAGAAACTCAAATGGATAGGTGGGGAAAACGAGGAGGTAAGGGAGGGACATGCTAAGGGACAAGGATTTAGCAAACCAGTTGTGGGGATTCATTAAAGGTTTTTGAGAGGCCCTGGCCAGTTGGCTCAGCGGTAGAGCGTCGGCCTGGCGTGCGGGGGACCCGGTTCGATTCCTGGCCAGGGCACATAGAAGAAGTGCCCATCTGCTTCTCCACTGCCCCCTCATTCCTCTCTGTCTCTCTCTTCCCCTCCCTTAGCCAAGGCCCATTGGAGCAAAGATGGCCCAGGTGCTGGGGATGGCTCCTTGGCCTCTGCCCCAGGTGCTAGAGTGGCTCTGGTCGTGGCAGAGCGACGCCCCGGAGGGGCAGAGCATTGCCCCCTGGTGGGCAGAGCATCTCCCCTGGTGGGCGTGCCCGGTGGATCCTGGTTGGGCGCATGCGAGAGTCTGTCTGACTGTCTCTCCCTGTTTCCAGCTTCAGAAAAATACAAAAAAAAAAAAAAAAGAAAAGGTTTTTGAGAAAGGGAGGTTATAAATTCTGTGCAGACTCAAAATGTGTCTGTTTTGGCCATTGTATGTATATCTATATTTACATCTAAATATTTATATACATCTATAAATAAATAAGATATTTATTTATTTATATATAATTATTTTTATATAATTATTTATATAAATAAAGTATTTATTTATTTGTATTTATCTATAAATAAATACAAATAAATAAAGTATTATAAATAAAGTATTATATATTATCTATCTATTTATCTTCATTCATGCATTGTAATTTTCTTTTTTATTCAGTGAGAGGAGGGAAGGCCGAGAGACTCCTGCATTCCCCCTAACTGGGATCTATCCAGCAATGCCACTAGGGGACGATGCTCTGCCCATCTGGGGCTGCTGTTCCATTGTTCAGCAACTGAGCTCTGCTTGGCGCCTGAGGCAGAAGCCATGGAGCCATCCTCAGTGCCCAGGCCAACTCTCTCCAATTGAGCCATGGCTGCAGGAGGAGGAGGAGGAAGAGGAGAGAGAGAGAGAAGCAAGAGGGAGAGGGGTGGAGAACCAGATGGGTGCTTCTCCTGTATGCCCTGACTGGGAATCGAACCCAGGATATTCACACTCTGGGCCAACGCTCTACCACTAAGCCAGTCAGCCAGGGCTTCATTCATGCATTTTAATGTGCAAGATATATATGTATATATAAACATATTTTTAATCCTTTAATTATATAAACAGTACTTGAACTGATTCTTATGAAAAGACAAACAATAAAGAAGTATATAAAGCAAAAAGTGAAAACTCCTCTTCACTAAAACCCCCAGTTCCACTCTCTTCCCCAGATATAATTACAGCTGTGAATTTGGTATGTGACCTTCCAGATAGTTTTCTTTGAGATTACAAAAATGTATTTCTCTACACTAACACGTATGTCTTATTCTTTTACATAATGGGGCTATACTGTATTTATTGTGTTGCAATGTTCCTTCCTCACTTCACATATCTTGAGAATCTTTTAATTTTAACATATATATAAAGCTTCCTGATTTTTTTAAAATTTAAGACAAGAGTTCCATAATATGGGTGCATGATGATTTACAATAATTTGCTGATAGTATGTTATCAACACATCACCACTAACCCCCCTTCTTGAGACTACATTTCTGAGAATACTCTTGCCAAATGGTTCCAGGTAGGGACTTGCTGATAAGAGACACTCAGGATGTTGGAAAGCTGAACTAGAAGTATAGACCATTATGCCCAGGGGCAGCTGCAGCCAGATGAGGAGGTAGGTGTGCACTGTGCAGTGGTTTTAGGGGAATGAGCCTTTGAAAACCAACCATTTCACTGCTGCAGACTAAAACAGCTTGCCACAGATTCCTGGTTATTCTTGAGATGTTCAGAGGCTTCCAGGTGAGCTTCTGGGAGCCACCTGCTTCAGCAATGCAGGCTGAGATGATCAGGATGGCTGAAATTGTCGTACAGAGATGCACAGGAGAACTACATGTGAGGTGAGGGACCTGAGGGGCTGGAGGGACAAATCAAAGGACAAAGAGGAAAATTCACCAGAGTCTCCAGGCCACATCTAATCTACTCTGTGAGGCTTCTGTGATCTTAAATGCCGGTATTTAAAAAGGATAAGAACAAATGGTTTTATTTATACATTGGTCCAGTATCTATTCTGGGAAAACAAAAGTAGATGGAAGGACTTTGATGGGCTAATACCTGAGGGAACAGCATCTTTGCCTTTTCCCTCATTTTAGGGTTGCTGCCTCATTAGCTTTTCTTCTCATGAGGCTCTATTACCATTACTGGCTCAAAGTGTGTGAAATGTACAATTTTAACAGGGACAAGTGCCAAATCATTATATTTGTGGGGGAATCCAGACATTGGAGGCAATAGCTATGTCCTGTGTTACAGATCAGTGGGTCCCAAATCAACTTTCCCAAGCCTCCCAGGGAGGGGAAACCCTGCTATTTTGAAAATGTGTCTTGTGTTTTGTAATTAAAACAAATGAGTACCTTCTGTCTCCAACGGTTTTAAATAGCAGTGAACACAGGCTGTGTGCTCACGCTCGCCTATATGCGTACTCACATACACTTTATTTTGCCCCGAGGCTTTTTTTCTGAAGACATTATCACCTGAATCAAGAAAATAGCTGATTGATTAAGCTAGAGAAAATAATTTCTCTATTTCTAGGTAGAATTTTAATCCTGAAATGTCTATGCAGACTTTCTAGAATTATTACGTTAATGTAGAGAATTAAAACCAGAGAACTATAACTTAAGTAGTCTTTCTTCAGTGGTTAAATGGATTCTGCCTACATATGAAATATTACACAGGGCTATAAGAAACCAATAACCTTGAAAGAGTTAAATAAAAAACCCATAAAGGCCCTGGCCGGTTGGCTCAGCGGTAGAGCGTCGGCCTGGCGGTAGAGCGTCGGCCTGGCGTGCGGGGGACCAGGGTTCGATTCCCAGCCAGGGCACATAGGAGAAGCGCCCATTTGCTTCCCCACCCCCACCCCCTCCTTCCTCTCTGTCTCTCTCTTCCCCTCCCGCAGCCAAGGCTCCATTGGAGCAAAGATGGCCCGGGCGCTGGGGATGGCTCCTTGGCCTCTGCCCCAGGCGCTAGAGTGGCTCTGGTCTCGACAGAGTGACACTCCGGAGGGGCAGAGCATCGCCCCCTGGTGGGCAGAGCATCGCCCCTGGTGGGCGTGCCGGGTGGATCCCGGTCGGGCGCATGCGGGAGTCTGTCTGACTGTCTCTCCCCATTTCCAGCTTCAGAAAAAAATAATAATAATAAAAAATAAAAATTAAAAAAAACCCATAAAGTTTCTAAGCATCTAAATCAATCCAAATAAAAACAATAAACCTATTGAAAAGTATTTCAGAGAAAAATAAGTTTAGAAATAATAAGAAATGGAATAAAAATAAAACAACCTTTTTCTGGCTCACTTTTGGAAAAAATTTCTAATTGTTAAAATAATACCTCTTTAAGAAGCACTAGTACCAGATGGCCTTACAGGTGACCTTGAAAAGAATGCTCCAAGCATGTGTAAATCCCACGTCACAAAAATTATCTTAGAATATAAAAAAGAGAGAGGACATTTCAGCTCAGTTTTCTAGTTAGCCTGACACTGACTCTGAAGCCAGACATGGATGCTCTTACTTCTCTTCAGAGAAAATATATCTTTTGCCTTTACCAACACCAGATACAGAAGAAAAGTAGCAGACTAATTTCACTTTTTAACGCTGTTACAAAAATCCTAAATAAAATAGTTGGCAGATCAAATCTTAAATAAAATGTTGGCAAATCAAATTCAGTAGTAGATAAAAGAAATTTACATCATAACTAAGTAGGGTTTAAAAATGCAAAACTACAGTTAAATTTTTTTTTAAATCTTTTAATGTTACTGTGCTAATGGATTAAAGGATACATGAAAATATCACAAATACTCAAAGGCATTTGCTAAAATTGAGCAGCCATTTCTCATTAGAAAAAAAAGCAATAAATCATTAATTAGGAATAGGAGCAACTACCAGAAAATAGCAAAAAACTTCATGACAAAATACTAGATATAGCAGCAGTCACCTTAACCAATATTCTTATTCTTATTTTTATTATAGCCTGAGATATTAAGATATCCTAAAATATCTATTATATCTTAAGATAATTTATCCTAAGATATCTAAATATGACATTAGTTCCTATGATAGCTTAAGATTCTGTATTTTTTCCTTTTTTAATCCTTCCTTCTCCTATGATTAAGGGAAGTGGTTTAATATTTCTTTGGCTCCAGGAATATAGAAAAATTTGTGGGGGAAGATTATATTATTGCTTTCTACTCTTTGCTCCTCTTTCCTATAAAGACATTACACTTCCTGCTTGTTGCCATGACTTCCAGTGACTGTTCTGAGAGTAGGAATAGCTACAGGGCTTGGCCATGTAGCTAGCTTTGGCTGATAGAATGAGAGTGCGAGTGACTTAGACCACAGTTAAACAGAAGCCCTTTGCCATGGGAACAACATGGTACAAATAAGGGCTTCTCCTCCAGCCTGTATCCGAAATAAAGATGACCCAAGGAGCAGAGCCCGACAGAACTGCAGTCACCAGAAGTAAACTTCTGTTGTTGCAAACCACAGAGAACTGGGGTCATTTGTTCCCACAGTAAAGGTAACCAATATACCTTTTGATTAACCACCTGCAGTCGTCGTACCGTTACCTCCACAACCTGAAGGTCAGAGATACAAAAGTCCTGTTCTTCCCTCCTATGACCAGCAACATGATTCTTCCTTGGGAAACATTGTTCCATGAAATGGGAGTTTAATTCTCTTTTATGAATGTACAGATTTGCCTCCTATGACATCCTTGATATCAAATTTGATTCTTCTTTGAGTCCTTAAAATCCTAGCTTCCCTTTCTGCTTCCTTCTTGGATGACTCCTTTCACCTTCCCAGAAATACTCAATATTCTCAAATGAGCTGGAGCAGAGAAGGGCGGGTGAAGGAATACCATAGTGACAACCAGACAAGTTCCTACCATCATAGAGCTTACATTCTAGTGCGGAAGACAAAAAGGAAACAATAATCAAGTAAAAATATAACACAATGTCAAGGATAACTGTGTAGAAGAATAAACTGAGTACGGAGAAAAGGATGGCAGGGAGTTTTACCTTAGCTGCCTGGTCTGGAGTGATGGGTGGTATAAACACACTTGGACACAGGGCCTCCCAGGTCCACCCGTGACTCTGGCTACACCACGTGATGTCACTAGTTAGCACTCCTCAGCACTCACCAGTGTCAGCTCCTCAAGCGCAGTCAGTCCCTGTCCCACCTGAGAATAGCCTCCTTGATTCTACTTGTCACTTTGAAAACTTGAGTGGGCTCCTTTCTCAACTGTAGTCCAAGGTATCAGCTACTGAATGCAGGGTTTGCTTATCATGTTATTTTAAAGTATTTCTCTTTATGCCTCAGATGTAGAATGGAACTCAAGAGGGTGCTGGGGAAAAAGTAAGTGGGAGGAAATAGTTTTATGAATTGGAAAGACAGCACCCAAAAACAGCCTGGACCATGCCTTCGTTCACAACGTGGCCCCTGTGATTGGGATTCATTGACAACAGGAAGCAGACTGATAAGAAACAAGTGTGATTAATCTGTAATATTTTATTTATTTTTAAAAAGAAATACTAGATACAAATGTGACTGTGGGGCAGCTGTGTTAGGCTTGCTCTCTGGTTTACCGGCTGCAAGCTCTTTGCCTGATTAGTGCGTGAGCACATGACGGAGGCACGTGTGTGTGGTCTATGTAAGGCTGTGGGTGCTTGCGCTCCAGAGAGATGGGCGATTGTGGATGGCGGATTGCTTGCCCACCACTGTGGGGCCATTTTGCTGTTTGTTTGCCTGAGAGGCAGTTTCCCCTGCCTGTGTGCTTGTCCGCCGTCGTGAGACTCTATTGAACAGAACTGCCCAACCTTTTCCAGCTCCACAATTTCTCTACCATCTGCCCGAATCCAATGTGGGCCTGCCTGGCCTTGGCCACCGGCATTACAGTGACCAAACTTGAGAATTACTAACTTTGCATAGTAGGAAGGTGAACATTTATTATGATCCTTTTTGCATTTTGAAATTTTGTTTAAAAAAATTTCTTGCCTGACCTGTGGTGGTGCAGTGGATAAAGCGTTGACCTGGAAATGCTGAGGTCGCCGGTTCGAAACCCTGGGCTTGCCTGGTCAAGGCACAGATGGGAGTTGATGCTTCCAGCTCCTCCCCCCTTCTCTCTCTCCTCTCTCTCCCTTTCTGTCTCTCTCTCTCTCTCCTCTCTAAAAATGAATAAATAAAATAAAAATAAAATTTATAAAAAAGAAAAAAAAGAAAAAAAATTTCTTAAGGAAAAAGAAGAACATAAGATTTAGGGTTCAAAATATTTTGGTTCCTGCCCTGGCTCTCCCCTCTCCTGGCCGGCTGTCCTTGAGCAAATGACTAAACTTCTCTAGGCCACAGTTTCTTTGCCACGTAATGACATTAAGGCTCATCGGTTAGGGTGTGATGGGTACCAAGTGAGAAAATGTATGCAGAGCACCCAGCATTGGACTGAGATTGGTCACTCCCTAATATAAGATGGCCACGTGGCTACTCTGTGCTCTCCTCAAGTGTGTCTGCAAGACACTGATACTGTAAGACGTCCCCAAGTAGAGGACTCCCTGGTCCAAAGAGTTTGAGAAACTCTACACATTATATTCCCTTCTTGGGGACTCGGGTTAACGACATTAGGATACAAATGGCACTAAGAATTTCAATAAAAATTTCTGGAGTTTTTTCCCCTTATTTTTATTTAAATTTGTGTCTTCCAGATTCTGAGTATGAAACACTGGCCTGCAATTCTCTCCTGAAAGGCACGAGCAGGGAGACACCAGGGGTTCCTGAACCTGGAGAGAGGGGTCACTCCTCTTGTCCTTGGCGATCGTGGTCAAAGGTGTGGTGTGACAGCAAGTAAGTTCTTCTCTCCATGGCGACATGTGGCAAACTGGGGTGGGGGAGGCGTGACACGAAGCTGCACCTGACGTGGGGTCAGCCACAAAAGTTTTGAAGTCTACTGAGGGAGACCCACTACTAAATATACTCCTCACAAAATTTAGGGGATATTTCTAAATGAAGATGCAATAAAAAAAGGAAGCATTTGATTATTTTTTATTAATTAAACAAGAACATCAAAAAAACAAATGACAAGTCAACTTAAAATCAGCTCAAAGTCTAGAATTATATGCCATGATCATGGCTTTTCAGCATTCACCATATTCCCCCTTTAATCTATATACAGAGAGCAAATATTTACTTATGGTGTTTCCACTATAAAGACTGCTGTCTTAGGGATAAATGCTGATGCACTATTTTAGCAGTTCCTCCTTCTTCAAAAACTTGTATGTCAACATAGAGCTCCATGTTTTATAGGACATACTCGAGCTCACTCCATGCTCCCTGGAGCTTTAGCACAAGGGAATGCCACCCCCTTCTTTTTTTTGTATTTTTCTGAAGTTGGAAACAAGGAGGCAGTCAGACAGACTCCCCGCATGCGCCCGACCAGGATCCACCCGGCACGCCTATGGGGGGGGGGGGTAGGCTCTGCCCATCTGGGGTGTTGCTCTGTTGCAACCAGAGCCATTCTAGCGCCTGAGGCAGAGGCTGCAGAGCCATCCTCAGCACCCAGGTCAACTTTGCTCCAATGGAGCCTTGGCTGCGGGAGGGGAGGAGAGAGACAGAGAGGAAGGAGAGGGGGAGGGGTGGAGAAGCGGATGGGTGCCTCTCCTGTGTGCCCTGGCCAGAAAGCAAACCTGGGACTCCTGCATGCCAGGCTGATGCTCTACCACTAAGCCAAACGGCCAGGGCCTAGGAATGCCCTTGTTGATCAAGCTACCCAAAAGAAAATTATTTGGAGCAACCATGACAGATCGAGTAATTCAGTCTCATACTATTCATCCCCAGAATGCTGCAGCCCTGTGTAAACAGTTTCAACTTTCTCAGGAAGCAGCACGGCAGATTGGGAAATCCTGTCCAAGGGGTCCTATACTATAATCCGTCCCTTCATTTGGAGTTAACCCTCAAGGACCCATACCAGGACAACTTTGGCAAATGGATGTTACTCATATATCTTCATTTGGCAAACAGTCCTATGTCCACGTTACAGTGGATACATATTCTGGATTTATAGTAACCTCTGTCAGAATAAGAGAGGCTGCTAAGCATGTTATAGCCCATTGTCTGTATGCATTGTTCTATTATTGGATTTCCTAAACTGGTTAAACTGACAATGCTCTTGCATATGGAGCAAAAGCATTTACTGTATTTTGTCATTCTTACAATCTTTAAAGTCAAAGTATTATTAAAGTATACCCAGCAAATATTTTAAGGTCAATTAAAAAAAAAATTTTTAAGGGGAGAGTCATAATCCTGGAATTCCTACAGGTCTACCATATCATGCTTTTTACTTAAAAAAATTTTTAATTTCTTTTGAATGCTGATGAACAGGAGACGCCAAATCTTTTTTTCCTGCAAACTACTACCTTCTTTATTTGATCCAGCTAATAACACTGTTTTGTCTTTTTCCAGATATATGGAAAAGATTTATATAGGCAGATGGGGATCCTCAAACCCCTCAGCGAGATCTTTTGAGCATGGCCTTTAAGATACCAAGAGGCAGAAAAAGCCCAATAGAGATCAGGGGAACTACCAGCTTTTAGGATACGCCCTTAAAGGCTCCAACGCCCCAAAGGGGTCTCATAGGATGCCATCTGGGTCCTGCTTCAATAGTGGAAAGGAAGGTCATTGAGCTAAAGCCTGCCAGACTTACATGCCTCTGCTGTGAGGAAACAGGGACACTGGAAGGTAGGCTTCCCCCTCGCTCCTCTAAGGGAGGGTTCAGTCTCTTCCAGCCCTGCTCCAGCCACCTATGACCTAAACTTGCCCAGAATGCTGGGTTTTGCCACTGAAGGCTGAAGGTGCCCAGGGCCGTCGGCCCCATTTACGACACTGTGGACGAGCCTAGGGTATTTCTTCCAGGAAGCAGGTAAACTGATCTCATTTGCACAAGGGCCACCTAACTATGTCTTGCCTGAATAGTCAGGTTTTTTATTCTTCCCTCGAAGATCTCTGTTGTGGGTGTTGATAGTCCTATTTTCTGCTGTTCTGTTTAATATATAGTGTTTCCTTTATTCCTCCTACCTCAATGCCCCACTCATATTTCAGGCTGGGACCTACTCCTAATTTAGAGCTCTCTTTCCCAGCTTAGTATATCCCAAGGTTCTCTTTACCAAGCCACAGTCGCAGAGCTCCAGGGAAAAGCAACCTGGTCTCATCTCTCCAGGCAGAGGAGAACAGAAGCTCCATCTCCACACATGCTGCAGATGGCTTTTCCAGTCTATCTGAATCATTACCAGCTAGAAGCAGCGGTCACTGGGACTTGGACATGAGCTGCAAAGTATAGAATTGTGACAACAATTCCAGTGCCACGCGGACTTTTCCTGGATGTGGACTTTTCCTGGATGTGGACTTTTCCTGGACTCCTGCTCCTTGTGACAGCTCATAACAGACTGAACTTGGGTTGGGTTGCATTTTTCAGGGATTTGGCATGGTGTTGGGTCCAAATTGGACTTGGTGAACATGTTAAGGCCACTACTCTTTTATGGATTCTTGCTGTATTGGCCAAGAGTTTGCTTAAAGGCTTTAATCATTGTAAAAAAAAAAAAATTAGAAGACTGGATAAAGAAGATGTGGCACATATACACCATGGTATACTATTCAGCCATAAGAAATGATGACATCGGATCACTTACAACAAAATGGTGGGATCTTGATAACATTATACAGAGTGAAATAAGTAAATCAGAAAAAAACAAGGACTGCAGGATTCCATACATTGGTGGGACATAAAAACGAGACTAAGAAACATGGACAAGAGTGTGGTAGTTACGGGGGGTGGGAGGAGGGAAGGAAGGAGAGGGGGAGGGGATAGGGAAGGGGCACAAACTAGATAGAAGGTGACGGAGGACAATCTGACTTTGGGTGATGGGTATGCAACAGAATTGAATGACAAGATAACCTGGATATGTTTTCTTTGAATATATGTACCGTGATTTATTGATGTCACCCCATTAAAATAAAAATTTATTTATAAAAAAAAAAAAAGAGGCCCTGGCCGGTTGGCTCAGCAGTAGAGCATCGGCCTGGCGTGTGGGGGACCTGGGTTCGATTCCCGGCCAGGGCACATAGGAGAAGCGCCCATTTGCTTCTCCACCCCCACCCCCTCCTTCCTCCCTGTCTCTCTCTTCCCCTCCCGCAGCCAAGGCTCCATTGGAGCAAAGATGGCCCGGGCGCTGGGGATGGCTCCTTGGCCTCTGCCCCAGGTGCTAGAGTGGCTCTGGTCGCGGCAGAGCGATGCCCCAGAGGGGCAGAGCATCGCCCCCTGGTGGGCAGAGCATCACCCCTGGTGGGCATGCCAGGTGGATCCCGGTTGGGCACATGCGGGAGTCTGTCTGACTGTCTCTCCCCGTTTCCAGCTTCAGAAAAATACAAAAAAAAAAAAAAAAAAGAGTGAGTCTTAGACTGATGTAACAAAGGGAATCTGGTCATTTTTTAGAAATAAAACATTGTTCAGACTTAAATATAAAAAAATAAAAAATAAAAAACAAATGACAAGTCAAAGAAAGTTGTTCAATTATGCAAATAAGATGCAAAACAAACTTTTATTTCATTGGTGAAAATGCTCTATACAGAAGGCTGAAAGTACTGGAATGTCTGCATGTTCCCTGATCCCCTCATTTTTGTGAGCGGTTGGAAAGCTCATCCTGATATTGTTCTGGTTGGAAAGCTATGGGACTTTTTGAAGATCCCACAAAAAACAAACAAAAAAGCCCCACATTTTTTGGATGGCTATGTATTTCTAGTTACTACCAATTACCCAACAGGTGAGAAATAGCTTCAACCCAAAGTATATATATTTTTTGTGCCCTGCTTCTCAGGGAGGATAGCTGTTAATAACGCCCCCCCCACACACACACACACACACACGTCCTATTAGCCTGGTGTCATTCAGCATGACAAGGCCAAGTATAGATGGGCGTCAAGCTTGGAACTCATTTTTATGACTTGTTTGTGCACTTACAAGTTTTCCCATGAAGAGGCTACGCCTTCCCTGCTCTGGGTAATGTATCCGGGAAGAAGACATGGGCCAGGGAGTGGAGCAGCAGCTGAAAGGAGCTGCGTTATTACTGGCAGCGGGCACCGGGGCCCATCCACTGGGTGTGACCCCAGAGGAGGCAGACGGACCTCCAGAATGGAAGACAGCACGTCTCCAAAGAGGACGAGCAGGCAAGGAGAAAAAGCAACACACCCCGCAGCCCAGAGGGGAAAGGGATGCCGGCAGCCATACTCCTTCCCAGAAAGGAGGGCTTCTCATGTTTCTTTTCTTTACTCTTTTTTGTATAATTTAAATTTTATTTTAAAATTTTAATTTAATGGGGTGACATTGATCAAGAAGAGTGCCTAGGTTTCAGGTGAACATTTCTTTTTTTTTTTTCTTTTTTCTTTTTCAGGTGAACATTTCTATAGCATTTAAACTGCTGATGATATTGTATTCCCATCACCCAAAGTCAAATCATCTTCTGTCACTGTATATACTAAGTCCCTCTTCACTCCCTTCCCCGTGTCTGTCTTTCGTAAACAAGGCAAAGTGGAGAGCATGGATGGAGTGAATGGGGACCTGTCCTAGTTAGGGAATTGGAGTCAGGTGACTGCAGAACAGGGAGCATAATATTATACTAACCCCTTAAATGGTTGTCACTCAGACTAGATAAGAGTAAATCGAAAATCTTAGCTTAGTACCTGGCCTATAGGAAGGGCACTATTCATGATGCATGCAATTGAGATCGTGACAGAAAACTTAACTGTTGGTCCCATGTCATATGCTGGCCACATTTCCCCTGCTTTTCCCAAGGGGGGCCTGAGTCCCAGCAGGCACTGGGCTGAAGCACGCTCATTGTAAGTGAATCTAAGGTCTGGTCCTGCTGGGTGAAGAATAATTGCTATGCAGACACTCTGAAACATGCTCTGGGAATCACACATCTGGTTTGGAAGGTGGCCTTGTAGGCCAGCCCCCTGTAGACTAGGGTAGGAGAGGAAAACAGGAAGTTTTATTCATCTTACTTTCTTGGTTTTTCAAGTGACGGTCTCCAGCTGTTTACATCAACTTTGTTTTTCCTGAAGAAAAGAAAAGAGAGAGAGCCACTGTAAAGCACCATCAGTCACAATCTTTCCATGAAGTAGCCCTTTGTGGAAAATCAGAGTATTCTTTTACTTGGCTAGCTCATCTTTTATTTTTCTCTTCTTCTCCCAAAGCAAATATCTTTTCCCTGGCTTCTTTTCAGGACTAAATAAGTTGTGGAGAAGGAAGAGAGACAAGAACTTTAGGGAGGAGAAGATGAAGAGGAGGCAGGAATAGGAGGAAAACCCTGGAGAGGAGAAAAGAAAGAAAGAGTTCATGCCTCTGAAATTTAAGATGTTTCCAGAGTCAAAGGACTGCCACCTGGTGAATCTTGAGTCAGTGGGGCACCGCAGATGTGGCTAATTGTCCTCAGAACTGCAGAGGAACGAGGGGAAAGTAGCCCTCAAGGCCAAAGCAGAGTAAAGACTGTTGTTGTATTTCTTGAATATAAATGATCTTTAAGATATTGCCCCGAGGTTAGCCAAACAGCAGTGCAAACATTTCAAGGGGTATTTCCTAATCTGCCTGTTGCTCTCCCTTCTAGAGTAGGGGTGAATCAAATGATTTCCTGCCCTCAACCACAGGGTCTCAACCCCCAGCTGGTCTACTAGCAATCTTGGTGACCTGGGATGAGTCACTTAACTCTCTGGGTCTCAATTTTTTTTTTTGTCTGTAAAATGGGGGTGATGATGATGATATGCATGTCTTTTATTTGGTTGTTCCTCAGTAGTATCCTTTATAATAAGCAAGTAATAGTAAGTGAATCACTGTCTTGAGTTCTGTAAGCTGTTCTAACAAATTATCAAATCCTAGGAGATGGTTGTGGGAACCCCCGATTTATAGCCAGTTGGTGAGAAGCTCAGGTGACAACCTGGTACTTAAGTTGGCATCTGAAGTAGGAGGCAGTCTTATGGGACTCAACCCTTGACCTGTAGGGGTCTGCACTAATTCCTAGTGGTTAGCATCATAACTGTAATGAATGTCATCCAGTTGGTGCCTGAAGAATTAGAGAATTGGCTGGTATTAGCAAAGCCCACATGCTTGGTGTAAGAAGTGTGGAAAGTAAGAGACACAAAAGTTTTTCTTTAAATATAGTTGGCATTGTATACTGCTCACAAACATTAGGGGATATTTTAAAATGAATATGAAGCTATAAAATATCCTCTAATGTTTGTGAGCAGTATATTATAAACCTTTGGGGACCATATGAAAATGTGCCTTTTAGGGACTTACAACATTATAAGCAAGACCAGATAAATAGTTGTGTAACTGAGAAAAATACAGAAATGATTGGGACCACTTAGAATGGCTCGTTTAATTTGGCCAATTGTCTTCAAAGAGGTCCAGTCAAGGAGGGACATCAGAGCTTTAACAGCTCATTTGTGAAAAGGTGAAGCCTGAGGTTCGAAAGAGCAAAGGTTTCTTTTCCAAGGGGGATGTTTACTTTTGCTTTGACTTCCCTCTAGGACCTGACTCAGTATTATTCTTTTATTCCTCCCTCCTTGTATATAATGTTTCAGTAAAGGGTCAAACTCTGGCCCCATCCCCCCTGACACCAATGAAGGAAAGAACAAGGGGAAAACTTGGACCTCGAGGAGTCCAGGGAGACCCCACATAACTAGGAAATGTGCCATTTGCATTTATTTATTTTATATATGGCTTTGAATTCTTCAAGATCCTCAAGGACTTTGGTTTGGCAGACTCCGGGCACATCAAGAGAAAGTTTATATGGTCCAGCATTTGGTTGGCTACTTTTCCTGATCTTTTTGCTCTTCTTCCTGAGACCTATTTTGTGTTGTAGACAAACACAAGTGGACATTTGGGAATTTGGCATCAGGATGGATTCCGGGGATTAGGTGAAAGTTAAAATGGATGAAATGTTAAAAAACGATGAGCCATTAGTCTTGATGGCAGGCACATGCCTCATTAAAGAAGAAAATATTTTACAGATGAAACTGCTTCAGTAGTAAGAAAGATACAGTACCTGGAGATGAAATTAAATTAAAGCAGAGCACAACTACTTCTTAAAATGGTTTTGTAAAAAAATAATGAGAAAGTCATTGGAGGTATTTTCTGTATGAAAGACATTATGTTGTATTTAGTGTAAGTCCTGTAAGCAGAAGAACTGTTATGTCTACAGGATTATTTCAGCCTCCTCAACCATTTGCACCCTGTCATTATACTAATCTTCCAGAAAGTTGACTTCCATCTTAACATGCCAGAAATTATTTGCTCCACTATCTCATTACAGATTTGAGAAACCAGAATGCGGAAGGGTGATTTGGCCAAGGCACACAACTGCTTCATGAACTACAGCCCAGATCAGCTCATTTCCAGGTGAAACAATATACTTCCTGAAGACAGAGACATTGAGAGGCAGTAGAAGGGAGGAGAAGGAAGGGAGGTGGAGAGGAGCTAGAAACCAAAAGATCTGAGTTAGCACCCAGGTTCTGCCATTCCTTAGCTGCATTTTGGGTAAAGTCTAAAATCCTTAGCCTGGAAATTGATTTTCACCACAGTCTAATCTCAACTTCTTTTTCACACCACCTCCCAATGAACTCTCAATTCAAGCAATGCCTATCTATTTATTGCCCTATGGATCATTTCCCTTGTCCCTCTCCCTGCTTTTGCTCATTCAGTTCTCCCAGCACTTTTTCTTCTCCATCTTCTAGAACCTTCATTCTCTGAGACCGCACTCAAGTGTCCCATATCTAGTATGTCCTCCTGCAGCCCCCCAAAGCACCAAAACCTAACTTTCACAGCATTTTTATGGAAGACCTGAACAGACACCATATCAATTTCTTACCTGATCTACATCAGCCTTGTGACCTTCAGTGATGCTCTAGAAAGTTTATTGTGTCTGAGTGTCTGGAAGGGTGTTAGTATTCTTTATTCATGCTAGCATAGAGGAACAATCAGGATTATTCAAGAAAGGGCCACTGGGCTCCTTCTGGGTTGCTTGTCAAGAATGTGTGTGTGTGTATGTGTGTGTGTGTGTGTGTGTTTCATTGTTTTTCTATTACTCAAGACTAATAACAGCATTTTTGTCAATCGTCTTTGTTTTTTAATAAAAAATGAAAATCTCGTAAAGTCTCTTTTATAGATGCTTCGAATGCCGTTCCCATCATTACCATGAGTTTGTTGTATATTCTTATAGTTGCATTTTATAGTTTTACATAAATATATGTGTATCCATTAGCAACATAGTTTACCACATGTACATTTGGCAGTTACATAAATGTCATCAGAGCAGATGTATCTTTCTCAGAGCCTGTCTTTCTCACTATCTTGGTTCTTACCAGTTGTCACCTCATGCGGCTTCACACAGCAGTGTGGTGATGGGACACGTGGACAGACAGAGGCTGTTCTTAGATGGCTGTGCCCACTGAGTGGT
Source organism: Saccopteryx leptura (assembly GCF_036850995.1). Taxonomy (NCBI): domain Eukaryota; kingdom Metazoa; phylum Chordata; class Mammalia; order Chiroptera; family Emballonuridae; genus Saccopteryx; species Saccopteryx leptura. Next base: position 36,533,549 of record NC_089507.1, read on the forward strand.
GAAACTGGTTTTGCTGCAGCCTGCCATCCCGCTGGGGCTCTGTGTGTTCCTGCTGTTTGTGCACAGGTGACTTGAAAAATCTCCAATTCAATAGGATGCTACTGGTCAAGGTTGAAAAAGGCTTGGTATTTATTCTAGGGTCATCTTGTGCAAGATTCTTGCAGACTTAAACCTGTTTTTATGAAGTCACTGTGGTTCCATTTGCAACTTTTATCTGTAAGGCAGGTGCTGTGACGAATAAAATTGCCAGATGTGAGTCTGGATTCCAATAAACAAATAACTTTCAGAAGTATAAAATCTATCTTTTACCGATTCATTGGTTTGAGTTACAGTTCTTAGGGTGATTTTTTTCCCTTATTAACAAGTCATGCTTCAATACTAAAAATGTTTTCCCATGAAATAGTGAGCTGTTGCAGTGTGTCCCTTTCCTTCCAAAGTTGCTGGGCAGTTGTGGGAAGGCTCCAGCCTGCCTCAGGTGGGCTGGCTCCTGGCCCTGCTGGACAGCAGCCATCTTGTTTTCCAGGGCAACTGTCAGCTCACTCTAGGATCCAAAATATGGTTAGTCATGAACTGTCCTTGCTGGATTTTTGTTTGTTTGATTCCAAAGCTTACTTAAAAAATATGTGATATCAACTTTCCCCCTAAAACCCAGAGCTAATAATATTTAACTTGACACTTAATGTGTGTCCATTAGCAATATAGAGTTTACCGTGTTTACATTTAAAGATTACAGAAAATGCAAAGGTTGCAGAAAAAAATATATAGAATGTAATCTATACTGGGTTTGGATTTTAAATTGTACATAAGGGAAATCACAAGAGCCATGTTCTCATTGGATCCAGCTTAAATAATGTGTAAAGTACAGCCTGGAAAAGTGACACTCAAAAATGTCAACAACAGGTCCATCTAGCACAGGCACTGACCAGTGGAATGGACACCCTGGTAGTAAATGCCTAAGGGGGTGCAGTCATAGCTGTGGGCACATGTGCACCTCTGCATGGCACAGGGTGACAGGGTACATCAGTGGTCTTGGTTAAGAAGGATCATTCCCACCCCTAAGGGGCACTGGGATGTCTAAAGCCATTAGTTTATTGTCATGACTGCGGGTGGGGCTGCTACTGGCATCTAGTGGGTAGAAGCCATAGATACTGCTAAACACTTTGCAAAGCCCAGAAGAGCCCCCTTCAACAAAGAATCACCTAGTCCAAAGTATCAGTAGTGTTGTCATTGAGACCCCCACTGGTACATACAACTTTGTGTGCAATGATGTGTTTGCATAAATATACCATGCTCACAATAATATATAGCTGAAGAACTCTAAACACACAGTCAGATGCACTAGCATGGAGCCCACTACTGGTCAACCTCATTGTTTCCTGCTCTGCTCTGTGAGGCATTTGCTCATAGAACTGTTTGCACTCCTGACTTTTCCGTGTGCGTGCATGTGTGTGCTTGCCCTTACAGCTTCTTTCTTCAACTCTTACAGACTCTCGCATGTATCCAACTGGGATCCACCTGGAAAGCCCCCTAACCAGGTAATGCTCTGCCTGTCTGAGCTGCTGCTCCGTTGCTCAGCAACCAAGCTATTTAGCACCAGAGGCAAGGCCATAGAGCCATCCTCAGTACCCCGAGACAACTTTGCTCATCCAAGCCGTGGCTGTGGGAAGGGGAAGAGAGAGAAAGAGATGGGGAGAGAAGCTGATGATTGCTTCATCTGTGTGCCCTGACTGGGAATCAAAACTGAGACTTCCACATGCCAGGCAACGCACTACTGCTGAGCCAACCAGCCAGGGCCAGAGTAGGGACTCTCAAACTTGTCTTTGGAGAGGGAACATCTAAAGGTCATGCAATATTTAGGGAATAGCCTAAAACATTGACATACTTATCTTAAAATAAGTTTGTGCTTGATTAGTTGCTATATTTTCTTACAGTTTAGTTCTGAAGCTTTAAGAAAAATTTGAATAAAATCTTTAACATTGAAAAAGTGCATCCTATTAAGTCACTGTGTCCATGAACTGGGGCAAAACATATCTTAGACAGTTATTTTTAATGAGAACAAACTGATGTAAAATACAAACATCCCACAAAAACCTAATTTTAGATATAATGAGCCAGACAGTCACCAAATCCTACACATTCTACTAGAATGGAAATGCCCTGAAGGCAGGGATTTTTGACTGTTTCAATCACCACTGGCTTCTCAATGCTCAGAACAAGACAGGCACATAATAGTTGCTCAATAAATATTTATTGACCAAATAAATTCTGCCTCCCTCAGGAGGCAGTGAGGTGTCTTGGAAAGAGCAAGGTCTTTGGGATTAAATATAATTGTTATAGAAATCAGATGCTGGCCGTGAACTTGCTCCAACTCTGATAGTTGTAGAAATAACTGCTAAGTTCCCCACACCTACTGTTCTCCACTCTCTGAGCTACGAAGGACGGGGGCTCCCTCAGGGATTTCTGGGAAAGCTTGCCCTCTGAATCAGCAGCTCTGTCAGGGAAGAAGAAAATATTTCCCATATAAAACTTAGGATATATAGTCCCCTCCTGATTTGAGTACAGTCTTTTGTAAATTCCCAAAATACTTGTAATGAACCAGATTTTTTTTGTTTTATAATTTTATCATCACAGAGCAATACTTTTGTAAAATACAATAAACATGAATTATAAGAAAAATTAAATAAACATATATATGGCCAAATTTTTTATTATTAGATTCAAAAAATATAAAATTAAATTTCAATAAATGTAGCCAGAACAAACATAGTATAGGGGGGGGAAATCAACAAAACTATAAATGTTAATTGAAAGAGTAAGTAATGGTAATTAAACAGATTTTGCAAATAGACTTGAACATTTCTGTTTTCTGCATTCATAATAGAGAAGTCATGATTAAATAACTCATATCACACTTCTATATGCGCATTTAGAACAAACCTCATGTATATCAATTTTTAAAGTTTTAATATGAGCCAATGAGCTTGCTTCTTTCTGAATAATTGATTTCATTGAAGTTGTATGTTGGCAAATGATCCTCACGGAGAATTATATATATCTAAATAGTTCATATGTTTTGTTTTCTTAACATCTATAGTAGAGAAACTAATTGCACAGAGGCATGTTAATAGGAATGAAAAAAAATTTTTTTAAGCAATTTCAGAAAGCTCAAAATATTTATTTGAAAATTAAGCAAGTAGGGCAATAATTTCAAAACTTTCATCAGTAACCAGTTCTCTCTCTCTCTCTCTCTCTCTCTCTCTCTCTCTCACACACACACACACACACACACCTTGGTTCATCTTAAGACCCTCCAACCACCACCCAGGTCTAACAGAACAAGAGCTCAGAGTCATAAATGAATCTGAGTTACGGAAAATGTACAGAGTTATATTTCTTTTATGCTGGAGTTTGTGAAACAAGATCCGTATCCATTCAATATTTCATATATCAAGAAAGTGACAAAATCATACCTTGAGAAACAAAATTGACCAGGGACAACTGCTTTACTTGAGTAAATCAGGAAACACAACCCCTCTGAAATGTAGCATCTTCAAAAGACAGTCAGCTTTGGTAACACATCTTCCTTTATTTGAACCTCCTTTTTGTGTATTTAATATAAAGAAGAAACATATGTTCCAGAGAAAGATATTTTATAAAGCGTTAGATTGGGTCCACAGCCAGAGGGAACAGGGCGAGATGTAGCATGTGCAGCAGCAAGTGTGAGGGGCCTGTGGGTCTTCCCAGGCCCCCTGAACACCTTCCTCTAGGTCTGTTCAAAGCCCAGAAGAAGCCCCATTGCCAAGCATTGGAAAAAAGAGGGCAACGCATACTGTTTTTCCATCATCTCTTTGGTTACAACTAAACTCACTTAGCTAACAATGGGAAACTCAGTTGAATGAGGTTTGCTCTCTTTAAAAGCTGACATGGCTATTTTGATCTTTTCTCATACAATAACAATAAGGCCAACAATGGGTTTTATTCTGTTCAGTGACTTTTTCTTGAAGGAGTCCCAAGTTTAATAAAGTGAAGAAAGGTTTCTTCCAATCGACATAAAACTTTGTGTCTGTAAGTAATAAAATCTAGGAGACACCACCTCTAATATTTTGTCCCCCAAGGCAGTTGATTAACAAACACATGAAGCTAACCGTAAAATTCAACGGTGGGTTTACCAACAAGACAACAGTCATTGCTGAATCTGCTGTAAGAAGTCATTAGTATAAGGCCAATAATGGCACTGGTGGTCTAAGAGGAGGGAACAAAACATTAAAATACTCTTGGTTTACTTAAAGGAATTTGCATGTTCAAGTGCATTTCACTGGAGAATATTCACCCTCAGCATCTGTTTTATTCTCCACTCAGAACCCATGTGAATACCTTGGCTAACCTCTTCCTTGTCTGCCGGGGTAACCACGCCAAAAGACGGGTTGGGTTTGGCCAAGAATGAAGCATTCTCTGCTCCATCAAGCATTTTTTCCCTTTGTCGTGAGGGAGCGCTCAAGTGGTATTCCAAAGGCACACGTGCAAAATGGAGTCATCTCTGCTGGTCGCGGGGACCCCTCCTGCCTCGTGCACTTTCTTAAGAGCCGCCTCTTCCTCCTGCAGAACTGGGCTGATTTACAGCCCTGGAGAGGAGCTCACTCTCCATCTTGTTGGGTGGTCAACATTCGGGTTCAATTTTGAAATTCTTTTTTTTTTCTGCTGTCCTTGTAAACTAAACAGGATGAAACAAGTGTAATTAATTTGGATGTGTCTGGGCTTTAATTTACATCCATCTGTACCTTGCAGCTTAAATTAAAAAAACAATGAAGCCAGCAGAAGACTCTTGCTGTCTGGACTCTAGTAAGCTTCTGGAGGGCATGGGCTCATTGTATTCCATTTTGTATCTCTCCTGTCCCTCATTTAGTGCCTGGCACCTAGTGGGCCCTCACAAAATATTTCAGTCATTTTTATCCATTCTTTTAAACAACAGATATTTACTACTCCCAGCACTATCAGTCAATTGATAAATGAATCAATAAACAAGCAAACAAATATCAACTTCAAGGCCCTCAGCTTCCTAGCCTTAATATGCCTCTCCGACATTATATGCTCTTGTCTTTCATGCCCTGAGTAAATACACAAATTTTTAAAAATCTCTTACACTCCACACACTTTATACTTGGGAGATACAAAAGAGCTCTAAATGTCATTTATATCAGGAAAAAATATTTTAATGTACAGCACATGTAGCTTCGTGGTAATCAATGATCCACTTGAGTACCTCTTTGATTTCCATACACTGTAAGTACTCCAATAATATCAGTTACCATTAAGCCTTTGCTCTGGATGAAGGAATGTTCTGAATTTATGTGTGTTTTCTAATTTAATTCTCACAACAGCCCTGTGAGGTAGGTACTATTGTCCCCACTTCATAACCGGGGAGCTGAGATGCAGAGAGGTTAAGTAACTTCCTGCATGTTGCACAGCTAGTGAGGGAGTTCTAGCGGTCTGACTCAAGCACCTAGGCTCTCAGCATGCCATATTTCCTCCCCTCTGCAGTACCATGGACCTGCCCACACACAGGGAGGGGTCGGGCCTGCTGCAAGGGTTCTTTCTGCTTAGAGTTAACTTTGGTCTTATCCACAGTCATAATAAATCAGTAATAAAAACAAACAAACAAAAAACCAGAGGGTTTCTTTGAGCTGTACTGATAATCAAACAAGCAAAAGCTTCATGAACAATGATGCAGGCACGTGTTCCGGAGGTCGGGACCTGAGTGTCCACAACCCGCTGTGGTCTCTTGGTTTCATGCAGGTAAGAATTCAGACGCCAGCCAGCACAGAGTTTAAAGTGAAAGTGAGTTTATTAGTAAAGCGGTGAGACCGAGCATGGGCTACTCCACAGACAGAGCATGCCCCCTTGAGTGGCATTTTCTTCCTTTATGGAGGTTTATTTAACCTGGGGTGGGGTGGCATAGGGCATTCAATGAGGGGGAAGAACATGCAGGATCCTTCTGGGACATGGAGTGGAGACTTCTGGAAGCGCTCCGTTGGCCATGTTGTGTCCTCATATGGGCTTTCCTCCTCTAATCATGGCAGTTTTAGGTGCATCATTTAGCATGTCAGTGTATTACAATGGGCGTGTATAAGGCCAGGAGTTACTGTCAGGTGAAGTGAGTCGCCATGTTGGATGGAGCTGGTGTCTGCCAGTTTCAAGTCATAAATCCTGTGTGGGCTGGTCTGACATTTCCTGTAGCTTTTACCAGTTGCAGCTGTTTTGCCACATTGCCCATTTCACCAACCTTAGATAAGGATTTCATTTGTGCAACACAGCAAGTGCCTCTATGTGTGTGTGTGTGTAAACTGATGTACAAAAGAATAGGTATGAACATATAAATGTTCCTTGTCTCAGGGTGATGGAATTTCAGATGAATTTGACATTTCCCTTATATCTTCCTGGCTTGTAGGAAGTTCTATAATTAGTAATATAGAATTTATATAATCAGAAAGAATATAATACCTTATTTCTATTGGGAAATAAAGAGCGTAGCCATGTAAAAACGTCATTTCTTTCATATGACCTTTTCTCCTTTTTTCCCTTGAATTCAAAGTGGCCTCCTCTAGTGTCCCGACCCACCTGCCTTCCTCTCCCTTGCATGTCCATGCCTTTAATCAGTAAGCCCTCAGGACAGAGGGGTTTGGATCAGCATCAGAACATCTCAGGAGCAAAGCCTGGGGTCTACTGACCACAGAGACAGAGTGTCAGTCAAACTAGAGGTAACATCTAGGTCTCAGTTGCGTTTCAGCTCCAGGCTCAGAGAAGCATCAAGAACAGATGAGGTGAGGGCAGGTGGACACCAGGGCCAAGCGCACTGAGCAGTACCCTTTACCCTAGCCCACGGCCTGACTCCTGCGGTCACCATGATTAATGACTTCTCCCTTATGATTACATCCCCTGGAAGCCATCCGGGAGCCAGGTCTTTTTGAGAATCAGCTCACCTGTCTCTGAGAATGGGCCACTTCCTAATAAATAAATCCTTGCTCTCTTTGCTGCAAAATCCCGTTCTTGTCTATTGGGCTTTGATGCATGCAGGCAGATGGACCCCTTTAGTCCAGTATCAGGATTGTATGGCTCTGAAGTCAGCTTGGGTTTCTTTCAATCACCTTGTTCCTAAGTGTGGGCAAGCTCCGTATCCTTCCTACCTTGGATTTCCTTATTTGCAAGTAGGGGCTAATAAAAGTAGGTACCTGCTATCACAGTAGAGGGAATGGATGATAGAGCAAAGTATAGCATGGAGTCCCCACAGGGCGTGCCCCTCTCATCAAGCCTGCAGACGAATGACAAAGGAAGACACACCCTGCTTTCACAGAGCACACAGGGGCCGTTTCTGGTGAAACAAAGGAAATGTGAACCCCCGAAGACCTGCCATTGGCTCTCAATTCCAAGGAAGTCCAGACCACCATGTGGCCACCGCTCCAGCAGTTAGACATGTTCCAACTCCATTTGGACCGTCCAAACCCCTGTCCTGTTTTGTATCAGGGGTTCAGAACAGCCTCAGGCGGCAGCACGCCAACTGGCTCTCCCCTAGGTGCTGGCTGCGTGGGAACCAGCATGTGAACAACATTCTGGAGGGTTTTACCCAATCGGCTCCTTTTGTCTGGCCAAAGCAGAAGCATCCCACAGACAGGTACAGTAGTTCCTGCCTTTAGTGCTGTCACAATGCTTGTCTGCTCTCTGAAAAGAGCAGCGGTTGATAGTAAAATTCATCCGTGAAAGTCACAGAAGACGGAGAGGACAGGGAAAGCTGGTCTGGCCGCTGTTTGTGGGGTCAAAGTCCCTTCGGAAGAAGGCCATGTAGCTCAGAAAATAAAGATGCAAGAGCCAAGGGTCTAAGCGGTAACAACCACGCCATGTCACCTCCCAGGCTGCAGAGGAACTTTGGAGTTTTGGGAAGGATTCCCAGAATTTCATGTCCCATTTCAGTAAGCACCTGCAACCCTAGGTGTCTCAGCCAAGAAAGGTCATGTGACAGGGCTCCTGTAATCCTGCTTAGCAGAGGGCTGCTTGAAAACCTCTTTTTTTTTCCCCCCGTCTTTTCCAAGTGAGAGGAGGGGAGACAGAGAGACAGACTCCTCCCGCAGGCAGCCCAACCGGGATCCATCCAGCAGTCCCAGTCTGGGACTGATGCTCTGCCCATCTGGGGCCATGCTCAGAACTAAGCCGTTTTTAGCACCTGACGTGGAGGCTCCATGGAGCCATCCTCAGCGCCCAGGGCTGATGTGCTCAAACCAACTGAGCCATGGCTAGGGGAGGAGAAGAGAGAAAGAGAGAAGGGGGAGGTGGATGGGTGGAGAAGCAGATGGTCACTTCTCCTGTGTGCCCTGACAGAGAATCAAAACCAAAATATCCACGCAAGGGGCTGACACTCTACTACTAAGCCAACCAGCCAGGGCTGAAAACCTGTTCTACTGTTGAGGGCAAGACTGAACGTGTCTGGCCTCCAGAGGTGCCAGAGGTTTATAGTGTCAAGTTCTTGGTGAGGCCTTAGCTTGAGCAGGTCTTCCTGTGTCTGGTCAAACAGCAAAGGCAGCTTCCACATTAGCCAACTCTAGCCTTGGTTTATGCATTGCTTATGGAAGCTTAACCTCAAATCACTAGGTATCTTCTTACTAAACACCTATCCTATATAGTTAGCATCAAGCTTCTTTACATAGAACTTACAGCCCTAAAAGATAACACCTGCTGAATAGTACTGAACTCTTTTCAGCCTTCCTGGAGCCTGAAAACCAATTCCAGGAAAAGTGGCTACTAACAAGTTACGCACTTTGAGACTTTGAGCACAAGCCCACCGCTTGCCCACCTGCTGACCGCCGTCCAGGACAACGGTCACCTGAAGGAGACAGCCTACCCCCACACATACTCTGGGGCTCCAAGCCCTCGTTGTTCTTCACATGTGAGTCTTTCCCCCTTATCGGTTGTGGATGAAAAAGGGGCCACATACTAAACCCGACAAGCTCAGAGGAGGTCTGCATGGCAGCCTTACAAACTCAGAGACCGAAAGTAATCGCTTAAGATAGTCTAGAGTGAAACTTTCTAACGAAAAGTGAGTCATGGTGGGTAGTCATGTCCTAGGCTGGTATCTTCCCTGGCAAAGGACCATCTTTATCTTAACTGAGCTTGTCTACGGTCTTTTTGCATCTGCAATAGCATACCTTTGGAATGTCAGGATAATTTTTTTTTTCTGGACCCTTAACTGTACCAGAGCAGAGACCACAAACCCCGTCCTTGTTACTGTTACCGTGTTAATTGTTAACTGCTACTTTATACCCACAAATGTAAAAGGAGTATGTGTCTCTCCATTTCACTTTTCACCCAGTCACAGAGTTCCCTGCATTGCTTTCTCTTGCCTCTCGAACCTGTCACCAATGGATTTCATGTATATTAATTGTAATGTACAAATAAGGTGCAAAACGGACCCTCTCTGGAGCATTTTCTCAATCCATTAAGATTTTCTTCCCTGCAATTGTTGTCAGTTTGGCTCAAATAAACTCACAAAAATTCTCTACAGGTTTAGACGTTTCTTATGTTGACATGGTGGTTATGAAACTTGGCTGCACATTACACTCATCTGGGGAACTTTTAAAACCCCCGAATGTCCAGGTTAGGCCTCATACAATTCAAACCAGAGTCACTGGAGGTGGGGTCCAGGCCTCATTAATTTTTATGTAGACAAGTCTCAGAACCAGGGACCTAATAAGCAGTTCTCAAAGTGTGTTTTCCCCCAATCGGCACCACCTGGGAACTTGTAAAAAAAAAATGCAGATTTTTGAGCCCCACCCCAGACCTATGAGTCAGAAGCTCTAAGGAGGGTCCGCCACCCCGCAAGCGGCAATCTGTTCTAATAAACCGTCCAGGCGGCTGTGACGCACGCCGCAGCTTGAGAGTAACTGGACGAAGGCCCTCTCGAGCGGCCATGTCGGCCTTTTAAAAACTTACTCCTTCAGGTCTCTGCTGAAGAAAACTTTATTCTTGTAATTAATATGTCATGATACAAATTACTGCGTGGGGAGAAACGGCCGTGTGTCTCAGGGCAAGTACAGATTCCAAAGCAACTCTGCTCCTCCCACTCAAGTCTAGAGTGACTCCATTAAAAAAAAAAAAAAAGCCTACATCTCTATTTCATTATGTTTGTTCAATCGGACTGTATTTACTTCATTTTGAAAGGTTGAACGAGAAATAAAACGAGGGGAGACGTTAGCAAAAGGGATACTTACGCAGACTTGAACTATAGCAACTACACCCACCCACACACACATACACACATACACACACACACACACACATGTGCTACCTACACATGTGCATACGAATGCACACACGCACACACTCGGCTCCGTGAGAGGTGAATTGCCTGCGCCTAGCACTGCGCCTGGATCTGAGGACAGGAAGAAACTGGTGGCTGACCAGGAGAGACCTAGTGTGAGTTACTGCGGTGCTTGGCACAAAACCATCCAGCCCTGGGTGAGGAAAGTTACCCGGGGATGTTTTCTATGCATTAGAAGACTAGATTTACTTCCAAGCCAGCAGTGAAACAAGAATAGCAATTTTGACCCTGTAAGGAACAGTGCTCTCAACAAATGCTTTACGGCTGCGAATTTTATTATTGCTCTCATCGTCATCATCACGGCAGTGGGCATCTGAAGTGCTTCCAAACACAGTCACCCACTCGAGTCTGGCAAGCTCGAAGTGGAAATCGAAGGGTTTCTACATCAAACTCGCTGTTTTGTCCAGCCCTGAAGAGAGAGCCTTAGAGAGAGCCTGAGGAGAGGAGAGGTGGGTCAGCTCGAGTATGATATCTGTTATCCACAGAGTACGCTCATACTTGCTGTTTTTGAGATAACATAGTGTTTAGCAGCTAATTCTCTTCCATGAAGGCCCACTAAAGACTTAGCCGGAAAAAGATGTTTATGTACCATACACACCATGTTTTGTGCAGCAGGAGCCCTTAGAGGAGGTGGCAGCAGCTTAGAAATGAAGAAAGCAGCAAGCCCAGGGTCTCCGAAGTAATGATTAATAATCTAACCGATATTAATTAAACAATTAATGCAAATTAAGCATGAATTGTCAGGGCCTGGGATAAGAGCTCTACCTCATTTACCCAGGTGAAGTCATGAGCCCCATGTTACAGACGGAAACTGAGGCACAGAGAAGTTACACAAACAAAATCACCCAGCTCACAGATGTCTGGGTTTGAACCTGAGTTTGCCGCATTGACAAGCCGAAGAGTAAAACGTGACTACCTTCCTCTCCATGATTAAAATCTTTAGAGTCCCACCCACCCTGTTACAAAGACACCATCACATTTACTGCCTACCAATTATGTGACAAGGAATGTCTTAGTTTGTGGTAGATGTAATGGTGAATAAGGTAGGCAGAGACCCGTCTTCAGGTGGGCGCTCAGGGCGATAGTGGCAGTAAGATATGACTGGTGTCATTCTGGGGGCTTCTTAGTGGGAATTAGAGCTGAGCTGAGACCAGCGGAGTTGCTGCTGGCCAAGGAGCGTGAGGAGAATCACACACGAGGGAACAGCCTGGACGAATGCCTGGAGGCTAGAAAGCATGGCCCTTTAGCGTCTGAGCCGGAAGAGTCCAACGTGGCTGGAATGAAGGTCCAGGCACTCACGGTTTCCTTCAGGGCTCTTGATTTAACCCTGACAACTCATTGACGGGTCTTAAAAGGGAAGGGTCTTCATGAGATTTGCATTTTAGATTGTTTTGTGGCATTAAAAAAAATTAGTGTATATGGTTCAGGTAGTTGCACTGAGACCATTAACATATATGTATTGAGTGTTTTCCTATGTGCCAATCACCACTGGAGCTTTGTGTTCTGTGAGAAGCGAAGCAGCAGGAGTGGGGCTCGCCCTAGACTCACATTCTAACGGGGGAAGGAATGGAGTAAGAATGAGTCTCCACACACAGGGGGACCATGGTGGCCTCCCTTCAGGGGGAGGTCATCACTCCGATGCTCCGCTAAATGTCTGTGGTGAAGGATTGCATTTCCCCCCAATTCATACCGAGTTGCCTCTACTCCATTCTGAAGACAAGTCCATTGATCTTTCAGGTAGGTGTTTTGGCGATGTAAAATCACAACAAACATTTCTGAAGTCTTACTCTCAATTACTCACACTGGCAGTGTGGGGGAGGAGGCGAAGTTGGGTTATGAGACAGAAACAGATCTGGGGGAAGGTTCCATGTTAGAGATGACTGATTATTGCGGTACCTGGTGGAATACAAGAGATGTCTGGGCAAGCAGGTATGTGGGCTTGAATTTTAATCTACAAACTCGGGTGGGCAGAACAAAATGCACTGTCATTATCATTAATGCCTTCAAATAAGCTTGAATCTGATTCTGATTCACTGTCCCAGCGTCTTGGATCAACTAATTGAAATGACAGAGCCCATTTTAACTGAGACACTATAAAACAGGAAGCAAATAATATTCTAACCGGATTATGTTGGGATGCCTACTGAGAGAGAAGGTGGTAGAGGGGAACCAGAGTGGAGCAGACTCAGAAGCACAGTTAAGGTAGGTGGTTAGTTAGACATGAGCTGGGACAGGCAAAGAGGGGAGGGATGACTTGCCCCTATGCATTCGTGCACATCTGCAGGATCTAGGGTGAATCTTTAAGCTGAAACAGGCCTCACCACACCCACACTGGGGGGGTTCCAGTGCCCTGTTACAGTATTAGCCACATTGTAATACAATGAAGACAGATAGATAAACAAGAGGCAGAAGCTGGAAAGGAAAAAAAATAGAAAAAAAATAAGGGAATGGAAAAGTCCAGGAAGTAAAGCCCGTAAATACTTAAATTCTGTAACTGATGGAGCGAGGTCCGCATTCTCGCCAGTGAGTTGCCTGCTCAGGCCTCCCTGCCTGTGTTCCTGCACAGCCAGTAAACCCTTGCTTTGCTTGCTATGCTTTGTCTCTTGATTGAATTCTTTCTCTCAAGCAAGAATGAAGGTTTCATCATGTCACTGGTAAGGGCATGATTCTTAATATATGCACACAGTGAACCAGCCCCTGCATGTTGGAAACTGTATTTTCCCAAGAGGCTGAAGTTTGTGGTCTCAAACAGAAACTCTGGTCCCTCTGCTGCAAGAAGCAGAGGTAGCCAGCCTGACTTTGTCATGTGGGGCGCCTGCACTGGGGACATCGTCTCAGGGGCCTTCCTTCTGCTCTTGCAGTCAAGTTTTAGGGTCAGGGCTTGGCTCCAGACTCTTCCGATGGCCCTCTGGCCCAGGGCAGTGCCCAGGGGTAACCAGTCAGCCCAGAGAAGCTCTCAACAGGGGCACTTCAGAAGTCTTCCTGCCCCAAGAGAACCTTTCTAACAAAGATGGCTTCCGAGAGGAACAGCTCCCAGCCTTTCCTCTTGCGGGGGGCGGGGGGAGGTGTTGGGAAGACTGACCAGGCCAAACCACCAGCAATGTACTTTGGATTTGTACTTTCACAAATTGAATTATTTTGCAGAAACACAATTATAGTACACTATATTTATGTGTGTTTAAAAATGCCAGTCAGCTAAATATAAATATGCTTTCAATATCACCATTTCCATTTCTCCATTTTTTTTAATAAAGTGAGAACTTCAAATAATGGAAATTATCTGACTCTCTTTCTCTCTAAGACACTGCTTCTCCCTGACCCATCCACCCCTAGGAACCTGTCAGTTCATTTCCTTAATTAAAAAAGAAAAGAAAAGAAAAGAAAAGCAATGATTTTCCCAGCAGGGGGCAGCAAGAGACAAAGAATGAGATGCCGCATTTAGCTTCCCCAGCCCCCAACGTGTCTGAAACCCTGGATTAGAAGGGTTTAAATTGGGAGGAGGGTGGTGGGGGAGCAGGGATGGAATCCAAACCACAGAACCCTAATTCATAAAGTTAAGTGGATGCAGAACTTGCTGGAACAAGGTTTACTAAGGACAATAGCCAGACTGCCATTTTTTTGGAGCTCTGTGGAAGAAGGCCGCCCAGTGGAATTTTTAAAGAAATAAAGCTTTCAGTGGTGATGTCCACAAACGTGATAATACGAATTTTATTTAGGAAACATCCCATAGATAAGATGATGGATCCCTTTGAATAAAATCCTACAAACTATATTCACACAGTGGATTGGAAACGTAGGTCTGACAGGTCAGGAGTACCCGGATGTCTGGCACTGGTGGAACCTAGAACTGGGCCTCTCGGGTACAACTCACCTGATCAGCTGAAAAGAAAAGTGGGCTTCAGGAAAGAGGGTGGGCGGGGAGGCATTGTAGTTCAGACTAATCAGTGGCCCATGAATCCTGGAGGTGTGTAGAAATGTGAACGCTGATACAAAAACGAAACAAAACAAAACAAAACAAAACAAAAAGCCCGCTGGACCTGCAGGAAGCATGTGAGGGGGAACAGAGAGGAAAGGATTGTGCTGGGAGGGTTCTGCTTGGTAAGTGTGTGTCTGGGGTCCTGGGCTGTACATGATGTAATTAAAGGTTCTGGCAGCAACAGTATAGAGCACATGGGCTTGTGTTTATTTCAGGGGATCGATGTTCCTTTCCTAGAGGGGCCATAACAAAGCACCACCAGTGGAGTGCTTATAACCGTAGAAACGTTACTCTCACGGTTCTGGAGGCTGCAGTCCCAAGCAAGGTGTCGGCAGGCTGCATTCCCTCTGACGTCCCTGGGGAAGAGCCCTTCCTCTCCTCTCCCTGGTGGCCTGTCTGCATCTCCCTCTTTTCTCCTATAACACCTCCTGTCATCGGACTCAGGGTCTACTCTAATCCAGGATGACCTCATTTTAACATAATTAATCATATCTGCAGAAACCCTGTTGCCAAATATGGTCACACTCTGAGGTTCTGGGTGGACTTGAAAGTTTGGGGGACCACTGTTCAGCCCAGTATACACCTCAAATAGTAGTCACGCTGAGGCAATAAAGCTAGACAGTGCTGCTCTCAGATCCTGTCCCTCGGTCTCCCTACCCTTGGTTTTCTCATCTGTAACATGGCAACAGGAATGCCTAGTAAGATGGTGAGACTCTCCCAGATGATGCACTTCCGACAGTTGGTGCACAATGGGGGTGGGGGCTGGCAGAGCTGCGTGGAAGCTCCTCCGCCCCTTCACAGGCAGCCCCAGGGGAGTTAGTCGGACCGCCAGTGTCCAGGCACCTACCCAACTCCTCTGTCCCCAAACTTCCCTCTCAGGAGCTGTGCTTCCCAGACTTCAGCTCGGCATGTGATACACTGATCTGACTTTAGGAGTTGGCGTGTGTCTCCTCTCGGGGGACATACACTTAAAGGGGTGTCTCCTACTTAGACTCTGCTTCATTGTCAACGAGCGATGACAGGACTGTCACACTGACGAATATGATTGCAGAGTCTGTATCTTTATTCCACCTTCTGGACATCTCTACCTGGACATAGTACCCAAGTGGCTTCTCAGTGCAACATGTCCCAAACCAGCTGGCTTAAATCTCTGCACAGGGGCCATCTTCCCCTGGGAGCCCTCTGGGGGTCCCCTTACCTCCTACGCTTTCCCTCAATCCCTCTCCCCTTAAATTGTTTTATTGTCAGTAATAGTGCTTACCAACACTGAACATTATGAATGTATTTGTTTGTGAATTCTCTCTCCCACACTAAACTAGAAGCCCCATGAGGCGGGAACTTTGCCTCTATAATTCCTGATGTAGCCTTACCTCCTAAAATGATCCCTAACCATAGTAAATGGTCAGTAAATCTTTCCTGATTCATATTTTTTAAACCTGTCATGACTGGATTTTAAAAATTCAGCCAATTATTTTGAGATAATTTTAGATTTAAATGCAGTTGTAAGAAATAATACAGAAGGGATCCAATATACTGTACCTGCTATCTCATTTCTAACAGTGATAACATGTTACAGAACTGTGGTACACTATCACAACCATAGTACGGACATGGACAGAGTCAAAATACAGACCATTCCCACCACCACAAAACCTCTCGTATAGCCCTTTTAAAACCACACCCACTTCTTTCTTTAACCCCTGACAGCCACTAATCTCTTGTCCATTTCTCTAATTTTGTCTTTTTGAAAATGTTTTCTAAATGAAATTATATAATATGTAACCTTTAAGGTTTGATTTTTTTTTTCACTCGGCATAATTCTCCAGAGACTGACCCAGGCTGTTATATGTACCAGCAGTTCCTTCCTTTTTTATTGATGAGCAGTAGTCAGTTGGGATGTGTCACAGTTTAATCAATGAAGGACATGGGTGCTCTTTCCACTTTGGGGCTAGTACAAACGAAGCTGCTATAACTATTCATGTACGGGTGTCCGTGTAAATATAAGTATTCATTTCTCTGGGGTAAATTGTCAAGAGTGTAATTGCCCGGTTGAATGGTAGTTTGTTGTATGTATTCAGTTTTTTTAAGAAACTGTCCAACGGTTTTCCAGAGTGGTTGTTCCATTTCACATTCCTACCAGCACTAAATAACTTAGGTCTGGGTTCACTTCTTTTTGCCTATGAATATTCAATTGTTCTAGGACCATTTGGTGAGAAGACCATCTTTCCTTCATTTGATTACTTTCATACCTTTGTGATAACACCAGATGGACATTTTTTTGGGGGGGAGCTCTGTTTCTGGGCTCTCTCTTCTGCCCCACTGATCTGTTCTAGCAATACCACACAGTCTTAATAACTATAGCTTAGATAAGTCATGAAATCAAGTAAACTGATTGCTCCCACTTAGTTCTTATTTTTCAAAAATGGTTTTAGCTATTGTAGGGTGTTTGGGGTTTGGGTTTTTTTTGTCTTTCCATATAAGTTTTAGAACAATGTTGCTATATCTAGAAAAGAATCTTGCTGACATTTTGATAGGAATTACATTAAACCTGTACATTAATTGGGGAGAATTGACATATTTAAGTCTTACAATCTATGAACATGGTACACTCTCCATTTATTTAGATCATCTTAGATTTTCAGCATACAAGCCCTGTACATGTTTTATTTGATTTGCATCTATTTCTCCCTCTCTAATTAAAGATGGCATTATATTTCTAATTTTATTGTCCATATTCTATGTTATGTGAATTTTATTTCCTAATACTTTGTTAAGAATTATTTGGATCTATATATTATATTAATAAGAAATATTGGTCCGTAGTTGTTGTTTTTTTAAATGTACTGTATCTGTTTGCTTTCGTTATCAGGGTAATACTAACTTCATAAAATGAATTAGAAAGTAGTTTTTCCTCTTCTGTTTGTTGGAGGAGATTATACAGAATTGGTGTTCATTTTTCTTTAAATGGTTGGTAGACTCCTGCAGTGAAACCATTTGTGCCTGGAGATTTCTTTGGGGGGAATTTAAAAATTACAAATGACATTTCTTTAATAGTTATAGAGCTATTCAAATGATCTATTTTTATATTTGGATGAGTTATAGTGGTCTGTGTTTTTAAAGAAATTGACCTGTTTTATCTAAGTTTATCAGCTTGATGTCAACAAGATGTCAAATTTATCCGTGAACATCAAATTTATATGTGTAGAGATCTCCAGAGTGTTCCCTTTCATCCGTCTGGTGCCTGCAGAGTATGTGGTCGTCTCTGTTTCACTTCTGATGTTGTTCTTCTGTCTTTTTCTGTGTCAGTCTCGCTAAAGATTTGTCACTTTATTGATATTTTCTAAGATTCAGCTCCTTCTCACTGATTTTCTCTATTGTTTTTCAGTTCCATTGATTTCCACTCTTATTTTTATTTCCTTCCTTCTACTTACTTTGGGTTTAGTTTGATCTCCTTTTTTAGGACATTGAAATGGTAGCTTATGTTATTTACTTAACACTTTTCTTCTTTCCTAACATATGCATTTAGTGCTACAAATTTCCCTCTGAGCACTGCTTAACTGTGTCCTACAGGTTTTCTCCAGTTGTTGTTTTTTTTTTGAGATATAATCGACAAATAATGATTGTATTTATCTAAGATGTACAACTTGATGTTTTGAAATACATATACATTGAAAATAATCACCACATTAAGCTACTCGGCACATCTATATCAACTCACATCATTACCATTTTTTCCTTTATTCTTTTATGTGTGTGTGTGTGTGTGTGTAGTGAAAACAGGTAAGATCTACCCTCTTAACACATTTCATATATACAATACAGTAGTACTATCAACCACAGTCACATTCTTGTGTGCCTCAACCAGCTCAGCAGTGGGTGTGCACGAAAGGAAGGCACTGCAAGACTGAAGAAAAACCACACAAGACATAACATACAGAAAAGATGGGTACAGGGGACTCCCAGCCTCTAGGACTGAGAGCCCAGATCTCTGCAGCCTCATCATATTTATTGGTCTCTTTGCTCATCAAGCAAATTAGCAGAGCATGGGTCAAATTGGTCTCCATTGGATTCAGGTGCAGAGAAATATGACCAACCAATGCCCCAGGCCTGTAGAAAAATGGCCATAGGGATCAGCTGCTTCCTGTGAACAATCATACAATGGTAGTGCTTGCTGGAGCAGCGTTCTGCCCCACAGGACTTGCAGGACTTGGCACTCCGAAGTCCACACCGAAGACTTGTGTCGAGGCTGCAGTTTAATTTCCCAGCCATTTTCCTACAGCTGCTCATTAGATAGATATCCAGAACTTATTCATCTTGCATAACTGAAACTGTCCTGAAAATTTTTTGATACATTTTATTTTCATTTTTGTTGGGATCAATATATATATATATTTTAAATTCGCTTGAGACTTCTCTTTTGATCCCTGGATTATTTTAGAAATGTGTTGTTTCTAAATGTTTGGAGATTTTCCTGTTAGCTTTTCTTTTTTTAATTGACATCTAGTTTGATTCCTGTGGGGTCAGAGAACATATTCTATTATTTTAAGTCTTTAAATTTATTTAGGTTCGTTTTATGGGCTAGAATGTGGTCTATCTTGGTACATATTCTGTGGACATTTGAAAAGTATAGACATCCTGCTATTGTTGGGTGAAGGGTTGAATAAATCTCAATTAGATCATGATAAATGATCGTGTTGTTGAGTTCTTCTCTCTCTTTGATGATTTTATTCTGTTCTATTTTTGAGAGAGGGCATTAAAGTCACTAACTATAATTATAAATTTGTCTATTTATTCTTTTAGTTAATCAGTTTTGCTTTACATATTTGGTGCCTCTGTTGCATACACATTTAGGATTACTGTGTATGCTTGGTGAACTGGCCCTTTTATCATTATACATGTTCCTCCCTGTCTCTGGTAATCTTCTTTGCCCTACAGTCTACTTTATCTGCCATTGAAATATCCACTCCCACTTTCCTCTCATTAATGTCTTATGATGTAGCTTTCTCCATTCTTCTGCTTTCCAGGGGCCTAGATCATTATATTGGAAACAAGTGTCTTATACACAGCATGTAGTTGAGTACTACTATTTAATCCACTCTGTCAAGCTCTTTTAATTGGTGTGTTCAGGTAAGTTCTATTTAATGTAATTATTGACGTTAGTGTGTAAATGTGCCATTTTAATTTTTGTCTTGTCTCTGTTTTTAATTTCTCTCTTTTCTTTTTCTCTGTGGATTACTTGAACATTTTGTAGCAGTCCATTTTGATTTATTTATAGCATTTTGGGGGGTATTTTAATACAGATTTTTTTTTTTTTTTTAGTGGTAGCTCTACTGTTTTATCCATACATAAGAACATAATCTCCTGGCGTTGCTATTTAGCCTGTTTGAATGAAGTGCAGGAAACTTAACTCTCTTGTGCCCCTTTACCCTTTCGCATTCATAATATAAGCATCATAAATATTTCCTCCCCTCACATGTCCAGCCTCAGACGGCGTTATCCTTTTTGCTTCCCACCATCAAAGTACTTCAGTATTTTTTCAACCCCACATTCTTTTTTCTCTTTCTGGGACTCTGATGACATGAATGTTATTTCTTTTATTATAACCGGACTGTTTTTTAGTCCAAGAAACGTCATTCTGATAAATCTCAAGGATGGAGCTCACCATTTCTCTTCCAGGCAGAGCCACGCCCGCCTCCACATGTGCGCAGGAGGAGCCCGTGCCCAACGCGAGGCCACTTCGCTCACAACGCGGACCGTCCGCGGCCGCTCCCCGCTTCGTTCTTTATTGAAGGCAGGTTAGGACTGCACAGCATTTAATAGCCTTTTTATCTCTTAAAGAAAATGTTATAAAGGAGATATAGAAAAGGCCAAATGGGATTTGGTATAATGGAAATAATTTTTAGAGAAAAATATCAAAGTGGTAAAAAAGATTAAACATAATGCTTTGTTAAAAGGCTGGCTCTAAACGTAATACACCCTCCAAGAGGCTTGAAGAGAAATAAAATGGTGCTCAAAATTTCAAAATTCCCAAAGCAGCCTTCACAACAGAGTGATTTCCACTTGATTAGCAGTTGTGGAAGTAGTTTGAGTCTCCATTATTGAAGACAGGTGCTTGCGGCTAAACGGTTTATTAGTGTTTATAAAGACAACGAAGTCCATCACTTGTGTAAGGTCTGGTCCCCTCATTTGTGGGCTCATGCCTTTGCTGTCCGGCCAGACTAAATCTGCTTGATTGACAGATGTAGAGTCTAACAGTGTTAGAACATCACCATCTGTTCCTGACTAGGTAGGCAAAGTCACATTAGGCCTTAGCACCCTGCTATTTCTTGGAAATAAACGATGATGCCTCCCAGCTATAAGAGACACAGACAGGGAGAAGGAAGCCAGAGCCTAGTGAAACAGGGATGGAGGGACAGAGCAGTGGATTGGTAGCTGAGCAAGTAATGCCTGGTGCCCCAGGGCAAGGCTGTGGGGTGATTCCAGTGGAGGTAGATACATTGTGATGAAGGCTAGGCCTCCTCTAGAAAGCTTTTTGATGGCCTGGGCTCATAGGCAGAGCTCAGCCCCTTGGTGGGGAGCAGGAGAGAATAACAAAATGATTTCTCCCCACCCATGATGCAAGTATCCCTGCCTTCCCCATCCCACTGGACCTGAACTGCTGCCTTTATTTCAGGAAACTCTTCCACTACCAGCCTCCCTTTTAAGGGGTTATTCACTCCACCCTTTGATGAGTGCTCAAATAGACCTAGATTTCAACACCAGCTGTTACCCTGCTACATAACAGAGCACTTCTCTTATGCTCTCAAGCATCAGTTTC
The DNA here is from genome assembly GCF_036850995.1 of Saccopteryx leptura. NCBI lineage: Eukaryota > Metazoa > Chordata > Mammalia > Chiroptera > Emballonuridae > Saccopteryx > Saccopteryx leptura. The sequence goes on from NC_089507.1 coordinate 36,554,705, forward strand.
CTGATCTGTAAAATGGGTTTATTAGCACTTCCCTCTTAGCACCAGTTGTGCATTCAGTAAGACCTAGCACTGAACCTGTCACCTGGTGAGTGCTCCTGGGATTATGATCCTGAAGTTGACTTGCCTACTTGGTCTGCATATCATCATGCTTAGTCATCAAGCTGCTTGAGTATCTCGTGGTCTGCAAAAAGAAAATATAAATCTACATTTGCTTTTGTCATTTAGAAACTGGATATGAATGCAATTCTTTAAGGATTTCATGTTTTGAACAATTACCTAAGAAGTTCCTATGAGAAGATGGCCCTTTTTTGCATATAAGAATTCCAGGGTATTTATTAAAAACCAATCTCTGGTTTTATAGTCACACTTAGATGCATGAGATGTAAAACTCAGAACAAGGAAAAAGAAAACTCTCTATTACCAGCATGCAAGTTCATATATCCAGGCAAAATCGTTTTGCTTCAGAAAATTTTAATCAAGGCACCTGACACTTACATCGCTACTTCTAACAAATGCCTTTTAATTCTTTTAAGGAGAGGCTGCATCCATCGACTGTCTAGCGTCTCACCCTAAGGACAAGTGTGCCCGGTTCATAGCAAGGCATCCTCCTAGAGCTACAATCTGGTTCTCCAAATTAGCAGAAGTGCCTCTGGAAACCAACATGATGTGATTTATCAGAAGCCACAAAGACACCAGAAATTCTATTCCTGAGAATCTTCTCTAAGGAAATATTAATCAGAAGGCAAAAATTGTATGCAAGAAGATGCTAGAAGGTAATAAAAATATGAGCAGTGAATTAACTGTACAACAACATGGGGATGACTTAGTGATGTGTAACAGTGTGCAGCTATTGAAGTTTCTTAATTTGAAGGCTTTGGAAACAAAGGGAATGTTTTTGATGTAATATAAGTTGAAACAGCAGAATAGAAAATAGACTGCTTCGTGGTTGCAAGTTTAGAATACGCTTATGTGTGAAATGAGCAGGGGTAGATAATGGGCACAATGAAACGTTATTTGAGGGTGCTGAAAATAGAATTCGTCCTCTGAAATATTCGTTGATGCTGTTGCTATGACAACTTTTCAACAAAAAAATGTTTAAAATAATTAAGTGAACCAAAGGCACCAAAGATGTGGAATCCCTAAGGCAGGACAAAAAGATGTACTGCTTACAAGAGAAAATTTCTGTTCTGTTGCTTAGGCACCGGCGATAGCTCACCTGCTGACATCTGTCTCCTCTCTGAGGTAGGAAGCTACTGCTGTTTGGTAAATCTTAATATGTGGCTCACAGACATCAAAGCCCTCAAACCCACCCAGCCAGAGCTAGAAACACTTGCAGCCTCCACCCGGAATTTTACAATGATTGATTTCCTATTCAAAGACACTGGGTCTGGGTGAAAGAAAAAGTTTGACTGACATGCCTTTACCTATAGGAACCATATGGCCCATGCTTTTGAATAATTAGTCTTTTTTTTTTTTTTTTGCATTTCTCTGAAGCTGGAAATGGGAAGGCAGTCAGACAGACTCCCGCATGTGTCCCACCAGGATCCACCTGGCATGCCCACCAGGGGGCGATGCTCTGCCCATCTGGGGCATTGCTCTGTTGCAACCAGAGCCATTCTAGTGCCTGAGGCAGAAGCCACAGAGTCATCCTCAGCACCCGGGCCATCTTTGCTCCAATGGAGCCTCGGCTGTGGGAGGGGAAGAGAGAGACAGAGAGGAAGGAAAGGGGGAGGGGTGGAGAAGCAGATGGGCGCTTCTCCTGTGTGCCCTGGCCAGGAATCAAACCCGAGACTCCTGCACGCCAGGCCAATGCTCTACCACTGAGCCAACCGGCCAGGGCCATAATTAGTCCTTTAAGCCAGGCTTGACTTGTAAATATTCATTTTTCCTGCCCTGTAGAAATCCACGCATTCATTCATTCACTTACCAAGCCTTTAAGAATCATCTTTTATGTGTCTTGACATTGCTCTGCAGGAAGAATTAAAATGGGTAAAAAATCAACTGAGCAAGGAGCTCAGAATCTAACTGGGGAAGACAGAGCAGACCCACTTCAGTGTTCTATGGTGAGAGACAGCCTTGACCTCCTCATGGTGAAGGTGGGGCAGGGAGGGATTCCCCCCTCACGAAGTTAAGACCGGAGTTATTGACACGCACATGAAGAAGCACCCAGGAAATAAGCAGCACCCGGAAAATACTTCCTTCTTGTTGACATTGTGTATTGGACTGATGTCACTCTAACATGAAGGAAAAAGGGAATTCCTGGGGTTTTGCTGATGACAGGCAGAGAAGACTCCTGAGAAGCAGGGACGCTCATGCTGGGCCAGAAGGAGGGGTGGGGCTTCGCCTGGCGGAAGAGAAGGGACAGGACCATTACAGACCGAAGGAACTGGGTGCACAGAGACAGAGGACCCGGTCCTCCAGGGTATCGCTCTATCACACTTGACTCATGTTTTCAAAATTAGGTGACATGATTTTCGACATTCCATGGAAATAAATGAAGACCAAATGAGAGCAAGCAAAGGCTATTTATTTACTAAGAGAGCTTGTGATAGAAAGGGAGTCAGCCACCATCATTCACGTCCAGCGCAGCCTCAAAGGCGGGCAGAGGAGGGGGGGAAAGGAAGGTTTCCCTGTGCCATGGCTCGGCTGTGGCTCCGGGGAAGCTGCAGGCAGGCTTACTAGAGGTGGGGCATCCTATGTGATTGTTTAGGGGTGCACTTTGGCTTTCTCTAGTTGGTCCTACTTTGGAACAAAAAGCGGAAACAAAAAATAGGGAAGCTGACAGTTATCAATCAAGTCCTGGCCATTTGGGGCCCCGATTGTTACAGAGATTATTGTTTAGCTTCCGGGACTGTCACTAGAGATAGCTGTCTGACTTCTTGTAAGCCTGACTTACGGCAGGCTGTCTCCTTGGGCTGGTTATTCTAAATAATGAGTTGGTTCCCTGGGCACGTTGCTGTAGGTGGTGGGTCAGAATTCTATTTTAATATCTTGTCTGACATTGTTTATTTATACATTCAGTCTCTCGTTTCAAATTAAATGTCCCAGGTCCCCTATCTCAGAATAAAAATGTTTTTTTCTCCCCACTAGGGTTCATCTGAGGGCTGGCTTTGTCCAAAGGACTAATTCTGAAGGCATGAAAGATGCCCCCACCCGCCCAGGCCCCGAGCACCTGCTCCATTCTTTTGCACGGTGTCACAGACATCCTGATGATCTCGGAAGCAGGGACCTTTCCCCCTGGCCATTCCTGCTCCCGACCTTGACACCTGCCCGTGTTCTGTCTGGAGACATATGCTGGCTTTTCCTGCCTCGCTGCTGGAGCCAGAGCTCAGTTCACTCTTAGGAAACAGGATTATAACTGGCAGCAACTTGAACTATGATTTTGCAAAAGACAGATTTTCCCCACAGATGGGTATTTCTTATATTTCCCTCTTAAAAAAAAAAAAAAAAGCAAGATCACAACTTTTTCCCCAACCAAAAGCCCTTCTGTGAAAAGCTTGAATAATAGAGCCCAGACCTGCTGTTTTCCTAATAAGCTGATTTGGTGCAGGGATAGAAGTTAGAGAACTGGGAGGAATGGGGAGTTCATATGCCATTTAGACTCTCGCTCTGAAAATCAGATGTCTCCATCATGCTCTTGGCAAACGCTGAACTGCAATCAATTCTTGGATGAATTCTCTGACAGGTGCTCAAAATGATGATATTCTGGGCTGTTGATTAAAGAATGATCCATATGTTTTAGATGCCAGATGTGTAGGCAGCAAAGTCAAAAGTTAGTTGAGAAAATGTAGGAGCTTGACTGATATTTTCCCCAGATGGATCACAAGGGCGTCTGCAAGTAAGAGCAGTATTATTTTTATAGCGGTTCAACCATAAAGCAGGAAAGAGTACATTCTGGTTAAAAAGAGAAAAGGAAGAAGGAAGAAAGGGCATTCAAGACTCATTTTTAATCTGCTTGGACTTCAATCAGTTCGTTTTTAAAAGGTAATTTCTATTTAAGAAAATAAATGTAAACTGAAACTGTAGCTTTCGATTTACTGCAGGAGACAGACATTTTTTAAAATTGACCACAATATAAAATAGAGTGTAACTGTTATGTGTTACTGCTCCTCATAACACTACTCTGAGCCAGGGTAGGGCTGTTGACTAACGTATCAGTATAATAAGGCACTTTGGTTCAAAAGAGAGCTGTCCTCAAATTACGCATTGCCCTACTATATGCAAAACACAATGCTTGATTCTGTGGTAGATGATAAAAGAAAGGTGACATCTGTCTAAAGCAGTAGTTCTCAACCAGTTTATTCTTCCTCCCAGGCGACCTTTGGCAATGTCTAAGGAGCCATTTAAACTAATTACAATTTGGGAGATGCTACTAGTGTCTAGTGGGTATAGATCAGGGAGGTGGCTAAACATACTCCAATGTGCAGGACGACCTCCCCAACAAATAAGGATGTGGCTCCATGCGTCAACAGTGTCTGAGTGGGGAAGCCCTCGTCTGGAGGGATCTTTCTGCTCCATTCACTGAGGAAGCTAAAATTGTGGGTGAGAGAGATAGCTCTAAGGTGTAGTAGCTAAAAGAGGGAGGTAAAGTTCTAGGAGGAGGTGGATTATGGGCTAACAATTGCTCCCATCCTCCTCTGCATTGTCACCTCCCCTTTCCGGCCTTGCTGTCCTGGGTTGTCCCACATATTGGCCAGTGACTTTCTAGGCAACCCATGCCTTTTGACCTTTGTAAGTTGGTCCCGGTGCCAGCATGTCCCTCCTTTCCTTTCTCCCTGGCAGTTCTTCGCTATCCTTCAGGATCCTATTCAAAGGCCAGCTTCCTTTGCGACCCCTTCTCTAGCCCCTTCCCCCCAGCCCACCCCGCCCTCCAGCAGGGACAATTCTCCCTTCCTTGCGTCCCATTGTGGCAATGTATTGTGATGGTTTCTTTGCATTTTAGAGAAAACTGAGCTTCTGAAAATTTGTTCCTAAAACCTGGCATCATGTCTAGCACTTAATAGGTGAGCGATAATTTTAGGGCAGATTATTTCTTTAAAAAGAGCCCCAAGTACTATGCCTTTCCCTCAAGGAACCCAAGTTTCATAAAAAGAAACAGCTTTTGTTGTGACTCAGGGAGAACCTGTGTTGTCTGGATTGTATGGTAATCACCCAGCTTGATGCCTGACACATAGATTTTATTAAATTAGCATTGTTTTCCTTTTAAAGCATCCTGGGTAGCTCAATGAGATGTATGGTAGAGCTTTTAAGAGAATGCAGGTGCGAAGGTATCACACCATATTGCTTTTATAGACTAATGATTATCATTGAGCAAAGTATAACTCTGTCTAATTCTTACCATTGTCTCTTCCCTCCATTCTGGGTCCCATACAAGTGTGGTCAGGAGACCAGATGTACCACCAGATCATGCCGCTCTTCATCACACGGGGGCGCAGCTGAAAGGGGCTGCCTCGTTAGGGACTGCCTTTGTTCAGCCTCCTTGAATCTCACTGGGTCCAGGACTCCTTCTCACCAATGGAATGCAAGCAGATGCCACCTGTGTGCAGCTGGCTCAAAGCTTTTAAGAAGCAGGTATGCCTGGTAGGAAGGTAAACTGGTGCACCCACTATGGAAAACAGTATGGAGGGTCCTCAGAAAATTAAAAATAGAGCCACGATCAGACCCAGTAATCCCTCTTCTGGGTATCTACATGAAAAATTTGAAAACTTTTATTTGTAAAGATATGTGCACCCCTATGTTTATCACAGCATTATTCACAGTAGCTAAGGCATGGAAACAACTGAAGTATCCTTTGATAGATAACTGGATAAAGAAGAGGGGGCACATATATACAGGGGTGGTTAAGAGAAGGTTTACACTTATAAGTAAATAATATAATAATTAATAAACAATAATACAAGAATAAACTCGGTGCTTCATGAACTCACAACTGTAAACCTACTTTTGCTCACCCCATGCAATGGAATACTACTCAGCCAGAAGAAAGGATAAAATACTGCCATTTGCAATAACATGAATGGATCTTGAGAATATCACACTACGTAAAATGTCATGGAAAAAGACAAGAACTGTATGGTTTTACTCACAGATGGAATATAAAACAGAAAGCAAAACTAAGCAAACCAACAAAACAAAGAAAGTCATAGACATGGACAACAGTATGGTGGTTACCAGAGGGAAAGGGGTGGGGGGAGGCAGGTGGTTACCAGAGGGAAAGGGGTGGGGGGAGGCAGGTGGTTACCAGAGGGAAAGGGGTGGGGGGAGGCAGGTGGTTACCAGAGGGAAAAGGGGTGGGGGAGGCAGGAAAGGGTAAAGGGGTCAAATATGTGGTTAGGGAAGGAGATTAGACTTTGGGTGGTGAGCACATTACAATATACAGATAATTCTATCATAGAATTAATTGTAGACTTGAAAATCATATAATGTTCTTACCCAATGTCACCCCAATAAATTTAATTTTAAAAAGTGGGAGGAGAGGAGGGGAAAAGCAGGCAAGCCTTCTCCACACTTCTTTTGCTCTTCTCTGGCCAGATGCAGGTACCAGTCAAGGTCTTGAGAATGGAGAAAGCACAAAACGGGAAGAGCCTGGGTCCCTGAGTCACTGCAGGGAGGAGAGTTGCCACTAGAAACCTTGGGCTATAATACTAATGTGAAACAAACTTCCATTCCATCGTACATGCTTTAGGATCAATTTGATACAGCACTTTAGCCTACCATAATCAAATAACATGTTTTTATAATGAAAACAAGTGAAGCAGTGTTCAAGGTGACAGACTAACATAGAAGTTACCTTCTTTCCTCTCCCTAATCACATTAAAATGACACTAGGGAATAACAACCAGGACACGAGGGGGCCCGTCAGAGTATGAGAGGTCTTAGCAAGCTCCCAGGAGACAGGAAGCAGATGGAAGAATACTGACTGATGAAGTGAGGGCACCAGGCCGCACAGTCCCAGCTGGAGTGTCCTCAGGATTCTGCCCACCGGAGTCCTAAGGACATCTCAGCCTTGGAAACTGCATGTGGCACAGTGGAGGGCAGGAGTGAGAAGGGAGGTAGACAACAAAGGTATTATTTAATGGTCAGTCTACGAAACAAAATGCCCACCGGTCACACACACACACACCCATCTGTGCTCAGAATAACCAGCAGCCAGGGAAAATACAAAGAGGGTTCTTTTCTTCTGTAGAAATGCCCCACAAGCTGTCTAGGAATAAGCAGGACAGCTACTGGGAGTGTTGGTGTCTCTGATAAATCTCTCTGCACTCTGATGGAAGGGCCCCGGGGTAAGAAACAGATCACCTTTCACCCTAAAGTGAAACCTGTCAGCCAACAAGCTCTTCTCCCATAGACAGAGCTCCCAGCCCTCCTGCTTAATGACTTTACCTGAATGTGATAAGTAACCAAAGAGCTCCAGAAATGAAAAGAAACTGAAATGTCAGAGAAATTCAGAGACCTAAAAAGACCCTTCCTGCCACTACCTCTAGTGATATGGTCAGAGATATTAGGGAAGATACAGCACATGTGAATGGGATGCTCTGAGAAATGGACAGAAAACAAGAATAAGGTTTGGGAAACTAAGTATGTGGTTATTGGGGAAAAGAGACTAATCTCCTAGGCAGAAGATTTCTGAATAAATTATGTGGATACTCTACTCTCAAGGAGGGTGGTAGCATACCTCTCCGGTCCTTAGCTGTGGACTATGCATAGTGACTTCCTTCCAAAGAGCAGGGTGTGAAAAGGAGAGAGTAACTAGTGGAGCAACATGACAAGCACTACTGCAGCCAACATCCACAGTCACAAATCATGTTGCTAGAGCGTGCCCTTGATAATGATGTGATGAAGACAACACTCTATCTCTGCAGTCTTCCTCCCAATTATCCCTAATCCCAGTTTCATTATGAGAAAACACTGAAACAAATTCCAACAGTGAAGAAGGAGCCAGATATGACAGTTAAATGTAATGTGGTGTCGTAGGTGGGATCCAAGCACAGAAAAAGGAGATTTGGTCAAAGCTAAGGATATATAAATAAACTATAAATCTTGGTTAATAATAATGTATGAATACTGGTTCATTAAGTGTAACCAATGTGTTATACTGATATAATAGGAGAAACTGGGTGCTAGGTAGATGACTATTCTCTGCTCTCTCCTCCCAATTCTGTAAATATAAAACTGTTGAAAAAATAATGTCTACTTTTGAAATTGTGGTTACTGAATTTTAAAAAAACCACTAGACACATTAAGAAAGAAAGCTGATGAATGTTTTTCTAGCTGTGGAAAAAACTACAAAAAATGGGAGAGAGCTGCAAAGAAGTAAGAGACATAAATTATTAATTTGAATTCTAGAAAGAGAAAATAAGGAAAACGGAAGGAGGAATTATCAAGGAAAGTGTGAGTCCAAGAACATTTATGAAATAAAATGCGAGTCATCAAAATTAAAGCATCTACCAAATTCCAGCAGGATAAAAAAAAAAAGACATTTCACTATGTTGTTATATTGTTCAAAAATAGGTAATTCTGCTCTCAGAGAAAAGAAAACATATGGGGTGGATGAAACTCACATATCTTACGTACACATAAGTGGTAGAGAGTGTTTGTGTTAAGCAGAGGATAGATGAAAGAACCAAAAGATGACTAATATTCAATAGGTACTAGTATACACAAGGCACCTGGATACTAAATATTCATGATATACAGAATATACAACAGGCGCCAAATACCCAGAATGCACTGAATATACATGAGACATGAAGCATTCGTATTCAGAACACTCATTAGTGAGGCTCATTCTGACTCCATGTGTTCTCTGCTCAAGAAACAATAATAAAACCCCGGCCCCTCGGCAGGCAGGTAGGCTTAGCGGTAGCTGCGGCCAGGCACACCTGTCCTGTATCTCTCCAACAGGACAAGCCTGTGCCACTGGCCCATAGTAGCTTCCATCTGTGAGCCTCCTTGCTTGAACACTGTCCTATATGTAGGACTCTGGTCCTCCAACCTACCATCCACGGGAAGATGAGGGGTGTGTGGTACAGAGAGAGAGACAGACAGATAGACAGAAACAGAGACAGAAAGATAGAGAAGACATGTGCCTTGTGTCCCCAAGGACCAGCAGTGCCTACCCAACCGCTCTCCCTTACCTTGGGCTGCATGCTAAACTGATTTAATGAACTGAACATCTGAACATCTGACTTGCTCTGCGAGTCTGTCTCCTCTGTGACCTAGAGAGGAGTATGCTGATGCTACCTCTGCCAAAAAGTGTACACGGAAGCTAGGTGGCTCCTAAACAATTCCCCACGGGACAATATGCAGACATATCTCTGTGAAATTTCAGAGCAGTAAGGATGAAGAGAAAATGTTATTGTTTTCAGAAAGACAAAAGAGTCCAACTTACAAAGAAACAGGAATGAGGCAGAGGACTTTTCATCAACAGAAACTAACTCTAGAAGATAAATGAGTTAATTCTTCAGTGAACTGAAAAAGAGTTATTTTCAAAGTACGATCTATATACTCCCAAAATATCGGTCAAGTGTAGATGCATAATAACATTATTATCAGGTACGCAAGGATCCTGAAAGCTCACCCGCCCACATCCTTTGAAGATACTTGAGGATGTAAGCCGTAAAAATGAAGGAGTAAACCAAAATTCAGGAAAATATGGGATATAGAAACATATGATATTTATATATACTATGCATGCAATAAAGAAAATAATAAGGGAAAAAAGGTATTTAGAAACAACAGAAAAAAACAAAATCAATATAAGGCATAAAATGTAATCAAATCAAACCATTTGCCTGACCTGTGGTGACTCAGTGGATAAAGCGTCGACCTGGAAATGCTGAGGTCGCCAGTTCGAAACTCTGGGCTTGCCTGGTCAAGGCACATATGGGAGTTGATGCTTCCGGCTCCTCCCCCCTTCTCTCTCTCTGCCTCTCCTCTCTCTCCCTCTCTCTGTCTCTCCCTCTCCTCTCTAAAATGAATAAATAAAAAAAAATTAAAAAATAAATCAAACCATTTAACCCTGCAATAAACAGCCTTTATGTAATTATAACGTAAGCACCACTAAGCCAGCATTGTAGAGTTAGAATTCATCTATGGAAAAACTTTAATTAGGCTCACAGAAAAGAATCTAAATATTTCAACCATGATGATGTAAAAATGAAACTGCAAATGGCAAACGTTAGGATAAAATGAGAGATAAAAGCTGCAATAAGGGGGAAGGAGACTAATATTTTCATCTGATAAAGAGGGAAGTTGAGAGATAATCTTTGTATTTGATACTGTAAGAAATAATGGTGTAGATATTTAAAATTTCCAGAAGTAACCAATATAGGAACTAGAAAGGGTTTTAAAACTATTTGGGAATGAATAGCTGAGGAACTGTTTTAGCTGGGTTAATTTCTCATCTATCAGAGAGAATTTAATAGATGATTTCTAAAATTAATAAAATTATAGTCATATCCATAGTGAAATAGAGGAATCATCAGAAGAATTAAAAATAGAAACTTTTAAACAAACTGCAAGTAAGTACCTCTGGAGAGATGATCTTGGGAAGATATTGACCAGGGGACTGTGGCTTTAGGTTCTAGGTCCTTTTCTATCATTTTTATAAAACCACATACACACATTGCTTTGATAAACATGATTTTCAACCTTTTTTTTTCATGGCACAAATACACACTAATTACCAAGGTCAGTGCCCCTGACTAAATACAACCATTTTCATCTCATGGCACAAATAAATTAGTTACTAAGGGAAAAGAGGTCAGGGCCCCTTTTTCTTTAGTAATTAGTTTATGAGTGCGTGAGAAACAAAGGTTGAAAATCACTAGGTACCTGGCTCAGCATCTTCCATTTGCAACCAGCCATAAAAGCTGGAGCCAAGATATTGAGCAAGCCTCGGTTAAATTTAAAGGCACAACACAAAGTAATTTTTTTGCAGTCAGGGTCATTCACAGTTACAAGTTTAGCCTACACATCCTGCAAAACATCGGTCCCCACTACAGCAAGATGCCAAATAAAATAAAAGAAAAAACATTGATCTCTCTCAATCTGTTCCTCATGCATCACAGGTTCTTCCCTCTCCTGAATGTCACCCTTATACCCCCTCTACCACCTCCACTACCACACTTTCTCACACACACACACACACACACACACACACACGCATAACGCATGCACACGCGCATGCACACACTCTTGCTCAGTCTTCTCACCCCTGAGACCTTTCACATAGTTTCCCCTCTCCTAAATGACTTCTTATACCCACAACTTACTACCTCCCCTATCACACACACACACACACACACACACACACACGCACACACACATATTTTACCCAACTGACAAACTCCTAGTCATCTTTCAATTATTCTTTTTTTTTTTTTTTTTTTTTGTATTTTTCTGAAGCTGGAAACGGGGAGAGACAGTCAGACAGACTCCTGCATGCGCCCGACCGGGATCCACCCGGCATGCCCACCAGGGGCGACGCTCTGCCCACCAGGGGGCGATGCTCTGCCCCTCTGGGGCGTCGCTCTGCCGCGACCAGAGCCACTCTAGCGCCTGGGGCAGAGGCCAAGGAGCCATCCCCAGCGCCCGGGCCATCTTTGCTCCAATGGAGCCTTGGCTGCGGGAGGGGAAGAGAGAGACAGAGAGGAAGGAGGAGACGGGGGTGGAGAAGCAAATGGGCGCTTCTCCTGTGTGCCCTGGCCGGGAATTGAACCCAGGTCCCCCGCACGCCAGGCCGACGCTCTACCGCTGAGCCAACCAGCCAGGGCTCAATTATTCTAATGGTACCTGGCCCATGGTACGGTCTCAAAAAAAGATTTACTGATGAATGTGTCTGAGTATGTGAGTGTGGGTTCTCCCCTCTGTGAGTGATCTCCTTCAGAGCCAGGCCACGCCTTTCAGTCAGGACCCCGTGGCAGAGTGAGTTATGGCTTAATAAGCGATGTGTGGAATTTGGAAAATACATTTATTAAATTGAAAACTAATCAATATTAAATATAATTAGGTAAATCAAAAATGTGATAGTTTAATAGAAAGTCTATAAATGTCAATGTTTTAATCTATTATTGATTCATATATTTTGGCTAATTCAATGTTTCTTAAGTCAAACTCAATTCTTTTGTAGTCAAAACATTTTTTTTTCAAAATTACCTTCACCATTTTTACACTCTGAACAAAGTTTCTTTTCTCCATAGTTCAAAGTGTATTTGTTGGTTTAATGATATAAGCCCAAGCAAAAATATAAAGTCACTAAAAGCTTGGTTTCTATAGTTAAATTACTTGGGTTCAACTCTTTATCTCCACTACATAATAACTGTATATTTTGGGGCATACCTCTATGTGCCTCAGTTTCCTTATCTTTTAAATGAAATAACAAAATAAGACCTAGTAAGATAACTGAGCAGATTAAATGAAATAGTTTTATGTATTAGTCTGCTGAGGCTGCCATACAGAATACCACAGATAAGACAACTTAAACAATAGAATTGATTTTCTCACAGTTCTGGAGACTGGAAGTTCAAGATTAAGGTCAGCAGGGCTGGGGTCTGGTGAGGGCTCTCCCCTGGGGTTTCAGGTGACCAGCTTCTTCCAATGGGCTCAAATAGCCTTTCCTCAGTGCATGAGTTTGGCAGAAGGTAGTGTGAGGGTAGGTGAACTTCTGATGTCTTTTTGTATAGGGACACTAATCCTATTAGACCAGGGCCCCACTCTTGTAACCTTATTTAACCTCCTTTACTTTTTCAGAAGCCCCACCACCAAATATAGCCACACTATGGGTTAGGGCTTCAACATATGAATTCTGGAGAGACACAAGCACTCAGTTCATAACAGTGTATGGGAGGCAGTCAGCAGACTATTTCATGTATATGGACAATAACGTTAAAGGTTCTGTAAACCACTTTCAGTTTACAAGAAGAATCACACTGGACTTCTCAGATTTCATCCCACAAATATTTATTTTATGCCTCATCCTGTTGCTGACTTAAATTTGACTCAGAGTCTGGACAAAAATATTGGAAGTTAAAGCAAAGAGATGAGTGTGAGCCAGGCAAGATGCTATGGTGAGGGAAAACCAGGAGACAGAAATCGTGACAAGGTTGCAGATCAGAGCAAAGAAAAGAATTTGAAAAGAGATGAGAGAGGAAGGAAAAGAACGAGAAAGCAGAGAAAAAGGTAGACAATGAGAGAGACTGACAAGCAGACAGAGAGGAGGGCAGGCTATCTATTGACTCAACAGGGCCTTAAGAGCACCTCTCTCTATGTCTTTCCATTATTCCTAGGCTTGGCACAGTCATATAGACTTAGAATCTTCATTTTTCTGTTCCTATAAGAATGGGCACCTTTTGAAAAGCAACTCTTAATAAACAAGTCCATTAAAATAAAAAGAATTAATTTTATAGTCCTCATATTTATTTTTAACAACAGATATTTCTTCCCAAAGTCATAAGCGCCAGATACTCTTCCCCTGGTACCTACTACTGATGTACTTTAGAAATAAAATTAGCAGTCAGAGAATTGCTCTTGGTAAGCAAAGCGTCTGCTCACAAGAAAGGGACCCATTATAGAATTGTCCACTTGTTCCCAGCATATCCAAAATGCTCATCTAGGCAAAAGAGCTAAAGCTTAGAGAACTAATGTCATTGAAAATCTCTTTTCATTTCCTAGAGGTAGGACCAGACAGGCATCTAGAATAGTCAACTCCTAGCTAGAGATTTTGAAGAGACTAGAAAGAATTAAAATATATGTGCCTACCTACTACATATAAACCACTCTGCTGGGTGTTTGAAATATTGTATGATATTTTATCCTCACAATATCATTTGTCATCTTCTAATTTACAGATAATCAAGGTCAGAGATATTGCTAATGACCTAAGCAAGATCACTGGTTAGACTCTGAAAGCAAGTCTATGAAACACAATCATTGGAGGTTTTGGAACACAAAGATCATAAATATTAGGAGTCCACTGCCATCAGAAGAACTCAGTGGCTACAGAATGTGTAAATGAACCTATCCATATGCTAACAAATACTAGTAATCAACAAACAGTTAGTGTAGTCTTGAAGTTTCTGATATTTAATGTCTGACTTGGAATGAAAACCTCTGTGATTTGTCATCAAGAAAAAAGCAGTTATGACTTAAAGCTTGTTCATAAGGTGGGCTGTGTCCCTGTGCTGAGGTGGAAAGGGCCCAGCTGAATAAAAATAGATGTCTTCTAATTAAAAACAAACGCAATTCTGACAAACATGGTTAGTGCAAGTTACATTCGATAGAAGGAAAGATACTCTGAGATGGTGCGATGGCAAACATCTGGCTTTGAGGGGAGGGTGGATGATGACTGAGTTGAGTTGCATGTGTTTGGACAGCTGGATTATATCATATTTAGGGCAGTGTCTTCTCACCACCCTTGCCCCTGCTTCCCACCAAATGAAAATAAGTTACTTCACCAAAGCAGTCCCAGGTCCTGTTTCTAATCTCCACTGGTGCACAGCTAGTCGGGCTGGAGGCCTTCACTTCATCAAGTGATTGACCTACAGCCCGAGGCTACCAGGGTTATGCAGGAAGCTGACAGCCTTCCAATCATAATCTTCACACTCACGAGCCTTTGAAAATGAATCTCTCTGTTGCTTTCTGAAAGGGCAAAGTCATGTCAGCTGGCTGCTGTTCTATTTCTTTGCTCTCTGCTCAGAAAAGGAAACAAGGTCATCAGATCCAAAGGTGTGGGTTTTTTTTAATTTTCAATAATTCAAGGTCCCTGTTTCAGATGACATTTTAAAACATTCTTGTTTTCCCATAGACTTCACTTGAGCAGTGACTATTTGTTTAGCTTCCTGAAAATTAAGGAAGTAAAAAAGAGCTCAAAGGTGTGAGTCCCATTCATATGCAGAAATTTTCATTGGAGCAGCAATCATTTCAATGAAACAAGGCAAACAGCTGTACTGACTAATGGTAAGGGGTTGGCAGAATTGACCATGAGATGTTCAGAGCTACATACTTTGGAGCTCTTAAAATTGTGCTTTTAGAGAAACAATGCCATAAAAAAATGTTCACAATAAATCATGTTAACTGTTAAAAGCAAAAGTCATCCTCAATTTTCTTTAAGAAACATAATTAGGGCCTGATCATTGTAGTGCAGTGGATAGACTGTTGGCTTAGGACGCTGAGGACCCAGGTTCCAAACCCCAAGGTCACTGGCTTGAGCTTGGGCTCACCAGCTTGAGCATGGGGTCTCTGGCTTGAGCGTGGGATAATTGACATGACCCCATGGTCGCTGGCTTGAGCCCAAGGTCACTGGCTTGAGCAAGGGGTCACTGGCTCAGCTGGAGCCCTCTGGACAAGGCACATATGAGAAAGCAATCAATGAACAACTAAGGTGCTACAACTGTGAGTTGATGCTTCTCATCTCTCTCCCTTCCTGTCTATCAATCCCTGTCTGCCCCCCTCAGCCTCTCTCTCTCCCTTTTTCTAAAAAAACAAAAACAAAAAAAAACCCCATAATTAGTAATGTTAACAGTATGGCTGTATCTAATGATGAGAATATGAGTGGTGTCTATATAGTTTTTTGTCCAAACAGAAACATTTTTGAAAGTAAAAGAAAAATGAAAAGAGGTACTAAAATAATTTAAATTATATAATCTTTGAAATAGTTATTTATTAACTGACCAGAGCTTTTATTATATCGGTAAACTTAAAAATATCTCTGTTAAAAAATCATCTTCAAAATATAAAAATTCTTAAAAACTAAAAATAATATCTATGTATTTTAAAGCAACATAAGGAACTTCTTTATATCAATTATTTGATCGTTTAAAATACCATAAATAATGATTATTTTGATACATGTCAACATACTTTACTACGTTAATGTATTTTAATCAGTCCCTTAGTGCAGTGTTTTTCAACCAGTGTGCCGTGAGACATGGTCAGGTGTGAGTATAAATACATTTAGACTATATTATTAACTATATGTATAATATGTACTGTGTTAGAGTGTCATTTTGTGTCATTTTGGTAGGTGGTGTGTCCCAGGATTTTGTAAATGTAAAAAATGTGCCGCGGCTCAAAAAAGGTTGAAAATCACTGTAGTGAATCTGACTAATACCATACCACCGCTTCTTTTTTTAAAGAATGTGTTTGTTCCAATATGGCTTTGAATTTTTCAAATGTTGCTGAAATCTTTTGTGAAAACAAATACATTTTAAGGTTATGATAGATTGCCAAACAGCCCCAGTTCGCCACCCCTCTCTGTATCCGCACCCTTTTCCGGGTAACTTTGCCATACGCTACCTCTCTGACTCCAGGTCCAGCCATGTCACCTCCTGATGTGACACCAATATGATAACAAATGTGATTCAAGCAAAGCACTGAGCAGCCATTTTCATGAGCTCACACCCAGGCCACCTGCTAGAGAAGAAGGACAGAAGAGCAGGGTGGCGGTTCCCCAGCCGAGGCCAGGCTAGATCAGTGAGCAGCCAGCCAACACCCCAGTAAAGAAGCCAGGATCCGCAGAGCCCCTCACTGGCCACCCTGGGTATGTGAACACGGCAAAGTCATTGAAAGATGAGTCCAGGTCGTTGATACATTCACACAACTTTATTTTAACTTTAAAAAATATCATTAGCGGCCCTGGCCGGTTGGCTTAGTGGTGGAGCGTTGGCCTGGCGTGCAAGGGGTCCCGGGTTCGATTCCTGGCCAGGGCACACAGGAGAGGTGCCCATCTGCTTCTCCACCCCCCCTCCTTCCTCTCTGTCTCTCTCTTCCCCTCCCGCAGCCGAGGCTCCATTGGAGCAAAGATGGCCCGGGCGCTGGGGATGGCTCCTTGGCCTCTGCCCCAGGCGCTAGAGTGGCTCTGGTTGCGGCAGAGCGACGTCCCGGAGGGGCAGAGCATCGCCCCCTGGTGGGCAGAGCGTCGCCCCTGGTGGGCGTGCCGGGTGGATCCTGGTCGGGCGCATGCGGGAGTCTGTCTGACTGTCTCTCCCGGTTTCCAGCTTCGGAAAAATACAAAAAAAAAAAAAAAATCATTAGCAAGAAAGAACTCATCGCCTTTTGCCCTTACTACACATGGGGCTGGCCAGTATGTGGGGGAGCTCACTACTGGTGAACTGCCCTGGGTTTTTCAGACTTGAGGGTCGTGCCATCTGTTGGCCCTGAGTCCAGGATGTCCCAGTGATGGGCTGAGCCTGGCCATGCCCAGCTGGGCTGTCCCAGAGGAGCCAAGAATCAAAATACTTCATGGGACCACCACTCTGGCCTTCAAGTTTCAACACGGAGGCATTGTTGCAGCAAACTCCCAGGTCACAGTGGGTGTCTCCATTGCCTCTCAGACAGGAAGGAAATTGATAGAGGTCAACCCCTACCTGCTATGCACCCTGGTTGAGGGTACAGCAGTTTGCAGTTTCTGGGAGTGGCTACTGGCTCAGCAATGTTAAACCTATGAGCTTTGAAACAAAGAATGCATCGCAGTGTCAACTGCCTCCAAGCTGCTGGCCAACATGGTGTATCAGTATAAAGGCGTGGGCTGTCTGTCCATGGTCACCACAATCTGTGGCTGGGATTACCCTGCTCTCTGCTACATGGACAGTGAAGAAAACTGGATCTCAGGGGCCACCTTCTCTGTAGATTCTGGTTCTATGTATGCATAGGGGGTCATAGATCAGGGTTACTCCTATGACTCAGAGATGGAAGATGCCTGTGATCTGGCCCGTCGATCTCTGCAGTATCACACTGCAGAGATAGATACCTGCTAAGGAGGTGCGGTCACCCTCTCCCATGTCTGTGAGGATGGCTGGATCCAAGTCTCCCGTGATAATCTACCCCTGAAGGAGGGTGGATGTAGCTGCTTGCGTTTCCTGGGATGATATGGGTACCGCTCCTCATTCTACAGTGGAAGATCATCAATTGTATTGCTTATTTTTAAAGCTCTGGTGCATGGACCTCTGTGTGTCCTCAGTTGTTAATGAGCTGCTGCAGTAGCAATGATTATTTTACTTCCCTGGATGTTAACATCACACTACTAGAGCTCAAAAAAAGAAAAAGAAAAGAAAAGAAAGAAAGAAACCATAAATACAGCTAGTGCTCGACTTATGACCACGATTGGTTCCGACAGACTGGTCGTAACACGATTTGGTCATAAGTTGAGTAGGTTATATGTACAGTACAGTGACATGGTGTTATAAAAATCTTTAAGTCATATTTTATCATAATTTTCTTTCATTATTGTTATATATCATAATTTTCTTTGTTCATTTTATGCCATTTGTATCATCTCTACACCATTTTGTTTCTTATTTTTACATTCATCAGGTTTAAGTAAAACACTGCATTACCAGTACAACTGGTTTAATATAAATTTGCAAAGACAATTTCCTCTTGGTAGACATTTTGGGAAGGGTTTGATGAAAATATCCAAGACACAAAACACAAATTGCTGTACCGAGTCTGGGATAACAGTTGAAATGGTGCACACAGAGATGGTAGTGCTGCCGGAAGCTGGTCCGCACTGTCGTACGCCCAGCTGGGCAACGCTTGCGCTGCCAGACGCAGAGCAGTTGTGGCTAGCGATTGTGGTCGTAAAGTCGAATGGTCGTAAGTTGCATAGGTCGTAAGTTGATCAATATTTGTAATCATGTAAGCACTTCATGGCTAAGAAAGCAAGGAACTGAGAGAAAGAAGTCTGTAAGATGCCTATGAACAGAGTGCGCGGCCAGCAGGCCCTCAGATGTCACCTGGGAAGAGTGGCATGATTGAGGTACCATCATCTGGGGAAACGTAAGAGTGGGTATTTCTTTTCTATCTGAGACACAAAAAAGCAGAACTTTGACATCTGCCTTCCAATGTATGTAGCTGATTTCTTACACTTTCCAGAGTCTAACCATGTCTTCTACACTAAGAAAACCTTTTTTCTGCTGGGAAGTTGATGGAAGGGGTGAGACAGGCCTCTTTGTGGCTTCCTGACACTCCACAGTTGTTTACATAAATATTCTCGTGTTATCCTCACGACGGCCCTGAGAGATAGGCAATGCTGGCCAGGTTCTCACAGTCGCACAGAGGTAAAATTAGTGACACAGAGAGAGAGGCTGACCTGAAATTTATCCCAAATCCACGCCTTTGCCACCATCCCCCCTGCTCCCAGCTAAAGTGAACGCGCTTTGGTGATTTTTTTTTTTTTTTTTAGTGGTGCTCAGAGGAGTTTTATTCTTTGCTCAGCAGTGCCATTAGGTGACAAAGAACAGCCCTCAGCAAGCTGATGGTTATGATGAAGTCATTTATTAAGCTGCCTTAGACTCTGGTCAGCACACAAATGGCTCAAATAAGTGGGCGGAAAGCAAACGCCCGGTACTGGCTCCAAATAGGATCCGGAAAACCCACTGAGTCCCTTGATTCTTAACCCAGGGTTTTCACATTCAGTGTACATACTTTTCTCTAAAAGGGGTTGTTATTCGGGAACTGGGAAATGTCTTTCTGTTTGCTGAACATATATTAGCAACCTCAAGTAACATTTATCAAGTGCCCACACAAATATATGGAGACTGAAGTATCATTTGCTGTGCGTGCAAATTAATTAGTGCTTAAATGTTAATCACAAGTATCTTAGGAGCACCTCAAAAGAAGTCGCCAAATAAGCATCTGATGCTGACGAGGAGAGAAGTCCTGTGACTATAATCAGCTCGGAGACGCTGGGCTGCTTCCTGTGTTCTAGGATCATTTTTTATCTCCCACAGGCACTATTTAAAATACCCAACAAGCAAATGTAATGTCACAGAGTGAATTGCCTTCTGTTTATCCAGATGCCTCTGCGAGGTGACTTTTCTTCCTGCCTCTGAAGACACCACACAGCCTGAGGGGGAGTCAGTGACATTCCAGTCACTGAGTGAGTCATGTTTAGGGACTGTTCATATGCCCAGATCTAATTTCACAAAGGACCCAGATTTCCTGGTTTTGCTGAATGAATAGATAGATGATCCCAGATTGATTGATTATTCAGGATTATATATAAGTAGGGATCAAGACAACAGATTTCTATGTCCATTTTTGCTAATTACTGGGTCTTGTGGATTGTGTTACACTTTACCTCTGTTAAATGAGAAATGGGTTACAGTCCTTCTGGTTCCAAAACAAACAAGCAAAAAGAAAAACAAAAAACAAAACAAAAACAAACAAACAAAAAAACCCGACCAAACTCCAGAGTCTGAATGTTGATGTAGAAAATCTATAAAGTACCATGTTTCTCCATGTGAACTACCATAGCAAAGCCAAAACAGTAAAGAGGCCTGGTGATCAATCAGACCTACAGTAAGCTGGAGGAATGTCACTGCCTGTTTGCCCAGAGTGATCGCAGAATTAAGAAGCAAGTTGCAGGTTCCTCACAGGAGCCTGGTCACTCCCATTGCTTCAGAGTCTCACCTTGGCTTTCTTCCATGAGCCGATTTGCACAGGGAGTTTACAAATGAACCTTGGGAATACACTGGTGCTGCCTGCCATCCAAGCAGCATGTGGGTAATGTGAAGACGTGTTTTCTCGGATGAGCATGGTCCCCTCAGCACTCAGCATCCACCCCGTGTTAAATTGGACACCAAGATTTAGTTCTACCTAGATGTCAAAAACAAGAAGAAGGAACAGTATTTGTTAGGATTATGTTTGGCTAAAAGAGAAAGAAAGTGCAGAGAAACAGTGGCTGAAACAAGTTGAAAGCTGATTTCTCTTTCAGGTAAATGTAGATTATGCATGCGCAGAAGAGTTTGCATACCAAGCCTACAAGCTTGCTCCTCAGAAAGGCCTGCCTGCAAAGTCAGCCCTTAGCCAGCACCTGGGAATTTGGCTTTTATGGTAGCCTGAGTCAACAGTGAGCTGATATTGGGAAACTAGCAACTCTGCCATAGAATTCAAGAAAATAGTGAGGGATTACTTTTTTAAATTGAGATCAATGGTCTTATCCCACTAGCACTGTAGACTGTTAGTCTGCTTTCCTTGTGAGGATTTTGGCAGAGGGAGCCAAACATGGCCAGCTCCCCGCTGGGTGCCGAGTTCTAATGGGCTTCCCTGTGTGGAAACATCACACATGGTGCTGCATTTTCACTGCTGCGGGAAGAGTGAGTTCTGCGTGACTCCGCCCAGGAGGCAGAGAGCACGAGGAAGTCTGCATGGCGGCCCCCAGACTGCACCTGCGCCCTTGCCCCTCGTGATCGGGCATCCTCACGACATGGCTGTGATAAATCTTAGTGGTGACTGCAACTCTCTGCTGAGTCCTGTGAGTCCCTCTAACAAGTCTCAGAACGTGGGGTGTTTTGAGGAACACGAAACAGTTCAGGACCTCCACAATGATAGGGACCCGAGCTCCCACTGCCTTTGATTTGCCATTCCAACTGCATCTGGATTTGTGGTCCAGGAAGGCTCTTCCTTATGTCTACATTTCAACCAGTAGAAAAGGGAAAGGAAACAAGAGATGAGCAGCTCCTACCCCCCACCACACCAGCAGTAATTAATTACTGTTATACAAGCCAATTACATTCCATTGCCAGAATTTATTCAGATAGCCTCACCCAGCTGCAGAGGCTGCTGGGAAATGTCTTTATTCTGGGCAGTCATGTGTCCAGCCAGCATCCTAGAGTTCTCTGCTGATGACGATAGACTGGATAACTGGGACACAACTAATGATCTCTGCCAAGATGGCAAAGAAACACTGGGATTTTTTTTTTAACAGATCAAGTTAAGAATCTTTGTACCAGTGAGCAAAATTAAACAGCTTAAAGTGTTACCTCAATTTTAGACTGGATCTTCTAAACAGTGAAAAGGAGGCAGGCTTCTTGCCTATAAAAAGGTTTATTCTGGGACCAGTGGCCAGCTGCTAAATCATTTACAAGCTATTAAATGGTTTACATATGGAGGGAACTGAGAATTCCCGGGTCTTGAGTCCCTACCACTTTCCTCACTCTCAATCTCTCACCTCGTTTTCTATTTCTAAAAATAAAGTATTTTGCCTGGAAATCTTTAAACCAAATGGAAAAATCAAGCCCATGATATTTGGTTCTCTATGCATCTCATAAAACACCTACTACACAGTACTTTACCAAGCCAGCATATTATAAGTCTTGTTCTCACAAAATATCCAACTTAGTGGATAATATTGAGTATTATGATATATTTTTATGCAAATATAGTACTATCAACCAGCCACAGGTGTGTGGGTTATGAACCTGGCTATTTATGGATGGGCTCCCTGGAGTTCTATGGACAGCCCTGAAATGTGCAAAATTACGTGTGAAAATGTGCACTTTTCTGTCGATTTCATCAGCTCATCTAAGGCATCTGTAATTCCCAATGATTACAAAATTTACCTTCATGGTTAATTTCTCTAATGGACATGCTGTGACCCATTCATGCCAACTTCCTGGTGTCCTAGAGACGAGAAGCAGAGCATCATAGCAGGTCTTAAGGGTTTAGAACTTAGAAGCTGGGTTACAATTAGAGGGTAGGTATAGCAAGTAACACCTTTTCTGAGAACAAGTCTCCTAGATTAGCAGTTAGTGTCAAGCCAAGGACCTCCATTTCCCAAGCTGGGAGGCCATGTGCTCTGATGACACTGTTGAGGGGGCAGAAGGGAGGCCCTTGAAAAGGAGAATGGAATCTGGGGAACAAGGACCAGTCTCTGCCATAGTATAGATTCTCTTTTGTAGAATTACTCAGAGGCAAGAGTGCAATAAAAAGAGTAGGGCCTTTGAATGACACAGACACCCTTCAAACCCATGTCTCTCACTTCACATCTAGGTGATGTTGGCCACAGTCACTTACTTCTATGGACTGCAGTTTCCTTCACTATAAAATTGAAATAACAACACCACCTACCTCACAGGCACATGAGGATTAAGGAATTACATCTTATTTATTATTGTCTCCCTCCCTCTCTGGCTAGATGAATAAAGGAATTCCTACTTGGCCCCTCCAGCTCAAACATTCCAGTGACTATATATTCTGAAGAAAAAAAGATAAGACTTGTTATCTGATAAAAGAACCTACTGGGGTTAAAGAACAGATTGTTTTAATTGTTCTGAGGAAGATCTGTAACATTTGAACATGTTCAAAAGTCACGCATCCCTCAGCGAGTTAACACAGCTCCCATCTTTATTAATTTTAAGTAAGTCACTTAACCTTTCCAACTTCTCCTCCCTCCTGGCCCATGCTGGCAGTAACACTTGACCTGCCCACCATACCAGGCTGCTGTTAGGGGAGCAAATGAAATCACGATGTGGGTGAAACCTCTTCGGGAAATTCTAAGTCACTGGAAAATCTGAGGTCATAATTCCAGGAGTAGCTTCCCATTTTATGGAACAGAAAAGTTAAGCCCTTATTTTTGACAGGCTGGCCCCAGAGCTCCATAATCCTCCATGGCACAGGTGACTGTTTCTCCTTGTTTTGGAGCAGTGACCTCCCATCTTTCATGGTTAAAAAGTGTCAAGACTTACAGGTCACTTGATAAAGAGTTCTGAGTTAAGCCAGTGAATCAAAACCTTCTATGATCTGATTCAACCTCTCATTTTACCCCAGAGAGATCAGTCCTGCTACTTCCTTTTCTACTAGTGATAGACTTTTTCTCTCTAGCCTTCTGCCCTAGAATGTACATAATCTACCATCTTGAAAGGAAATCCTGCAAAAATAAAGTTTCACTGAAATGATGGATGAAGGCCACCCTTGCTGTTAAGATGTTAGGCTTTCGCAAAAGCAGAACAGACTGTAAATTTTAACCTTAACAGGGGCAGCATCGATCTAAGATTATGGTCCAGTTTCCTAAGGCAACCATCGACTAAAATTACAAAGAGAGTTTGACTGAGGACTCAGTTATATGGTTTTAGAATTATGCCGAAGAGGAGGAAGAGAGCAAAATCTTCCAGGAAACAGGAAAAGGCCAGAAGATCAAAAGGCTCTTGTCCCCAAAGTAAGCTTTCATTATTCATAGAATCCTTTTTAAAAAACCGAGAAGGGTCCAGAGGAAGCACAAGAGATAAGTGATACCCAGAGTACAAGAGGCCTCCTCTTGTGTCTGAGCAACACAGAATATAAAAGAGTAATTCAGCAGAAGGGTGTAGGATTGCTGCAGGTGGGGATGCCACCAAGCTGTAGAACCCTTGAATGTGATGCATTTCTAATATTCTCATTTTTTTAGAGGAAGGTTTTGTTTCTCAACTTCAGCACAATTGATATTTTGGACAAAGATAATTCTTTGTTATAGGGGCTGTCCTGTACACTGTAGGGTGCTTAGTGGTCTCCCCAGCCTCTACCCACTAGGTGCCAGTAGCACACCCCAGTTGCAATAACCAAACATGTCCCCAGACATTGGCAAATTATCCTTAGGGGGCAAAATAGCTCTCCTTTCTCCCATACAACCCCCGTTGAGAACTACTGTTCTAGAACCTATAAGAATTGGGAGGTAGAGGGGTCAGTTCTTAGCTGCCCATTCTCATGCTCAGTTTAGAAAGAAGTCCAAAGTGTGGTTGAAGAATATAATACCGCCCTCTGGTTTTACTCAGACGGAAACAGAGTAGGCAGAGCTGTGGAGGCATGGACTTGGGAGGCGGGCAAGACTGTTCTGAAAGGAACTGAAGGTACAGCAGGTGAGGGGTGTGATTCTGGGGCTGGGGTCCAGCTGGTAATACTGCAAGGAAGTACCCAGCGGGGAAGGTCAATCACTCAGGTAGGAAGAATCCGGTCAGTACTGCAGACCAAGCCAAGCACAGATTCAAGAGTCCAGAGGGTACGAGATCCAACACGAGCAGCGGTAATGAGTAACAGCCAGTGAAACCGATTTCTGGCCCAGGAGCTGATGGTAGAACGACATCTCCCGCCTGTAAGTCCAATGCAATTCTTGCTGACTGTGCTCGTAATCGCACCTGCCCTGTCTACAACAGGTTCTGTGTCATGATGTGGCTCTGGATGCTTTCAGACTGAATTTATGTAGAACCCAATTTAAGTTGCTTAAACAACAGGGACATTTTCTATCTCAGATTACAAAAAGACCAAAGGTAAAACGTCTTTGGGTTTAGGTAGTTGAGTGCCTACACAGTGGCATGGGGCACCCAGGTTCTTCTCTCCTTCCCACTCTGCTATTCTCAGTGGGTTAGCTTGTTCTTAGCCAATTCCCTTCATGGCTCTAGAGTGGCTGCCACAGCTCCCAACATCACAACACAGAGGCAACAACAGAAGAAATCATTTCCTGTATATCTCTGAAAAAAGGGAAGAAATCATTTTCATTGGTCTCCTTGGGCCTGGAGATGGAGCTCAGCTACCCTGAGCCTGTGGTTCTGCGGAACCCCAAACAGAACTGTGACTCATCAGCAAGGGAGGAATCGGAAACTACTACCGAGCAGACATTCAACTACACATGGATGATATATCATTTAAACTTCACTACAATTCTGTGAGGGAAGCAGTACTATTATTGCTTACTATTATACTGTATTTTGTAGATGAGAAAGTTTAGCAAAGGGAAATGACTTGCCCAAGGTCATTCAGCAAGTGGTGGGGTAAGGATTCAAATAGGAGGTCTGACTCAGAACTCATGCGTCTTAAGAGCCACTCTATGCTGCACCGATGTGCCCACACGCACCCCACCCACCACATTATTTGTACTGAACTGGGCTACTGCTAGCACCCTGTCCCACTGGTTTCCAGAAATAGGTCACACTTTCAAGACTCTTTCTGAAGAATTAGTAAGTTTTTGTGAAGGGTTGCATGTGTGTGTGTGTGTGTGAATGTGCATGTGTGTACACAAAAGCTAATAGGAGAATTTTTCTTTTTTTCCTCTCTTTCTTTCTTCTCTGTCTCCCTGCATCTCTCCTGACTTACTCTTTCACTCTCTTTATACACCTAAGTCATTAACGTACACTTTTTAGGATACTGACCTCCACCACCGTCACTGCTTGGAGAAAGGAGCTCCATCTGAACACACATGGGAACTCCCGTAAAACTGCCTTGGACCGAACAAGAGGATCCCACGCTTTGACGTGTCCCATTCTGGCCAACACCTGGCTACATCCCTGCCCAACAGGGGAGGAATATTTGGGCCCAGGACGTGCCCCAGGACTCTGTGCCCATCCCAAGAACAGACCGCACCCAGCACGTCTGCACCGCTGGACCCGAGGACCAATCACAGAGCCGCCGCGTGTGGGCGCGTGGCTGGTGCTCGGACAGGAAGACGGTGTGGGCCCAGCTGGGGGGGGGGGGGGGGGCAGCTCGCAGCCCACGACCTACATTGATCCTCCCGTGCTGCCGCGTTCCAGCTCAGATCTCTGGGGAGACCAGGATTTCTGCATCCAAACCTGGCCTTCCAAGTCTTCATAAAGGTAGAGTTGTCAAGATAGAGAATAAAGCACTTCATTTAACATTTTGTTAAGTTGGTTATAACTTCTAAACGTTTAGATGTGAGGTTTTCAAAACTTCCACATGTACCTTGACCTGGGCCCCAAAATATTTGGGGCCTACCCAGCAGGAGGTGGAAACTCCCTGGACGCCCTTCCTGTCTCCCCACCGTTTATTCAGGTGTGCCTCTCTGGGCCCCGTGCCTTTAGACTGTGGTTGGCAATGACATTTATTATAGTTATTTCAGAGACAAAGAGTCCCCTTTCTCAGGTCCCCCAAAGCACGGTTGCTGCAGCAAGCCTCCCCCCACCTCTTAACCAGGTCTACATCAGGAGCTCACTCTTCATCAGTGGGACCAGATAGGGAAGACCCCAGGAGGTGGGAGGCTGCTCCAATGAACACCTGAAGGCAGGAACCACTGTTTGGAACCCTAAGCTTCCGGGAGAGAGCCTAGTGAAGTCCGGGGCCAAATAGAGCCCTTCTGTCTTACCTGGGCACAAGCCAGAAAAAGGCAAGACCTTGTGGGGTTTTTTTGGGTTTTTTACAGAGACAGAGAGAGAGCCAGAGAGAGGGATAGACAGGGACAGACAGACAGTAACGGAGAGATGAGAAGCATCAATCATTAGTTTTTCATTGCGACACCTTAGTTGTTCATTGATTGCTTTCTCATATGTGCCTTGACTGCGGGCCTACAGCAGACCAAATGACCCTTTGCTCGTGCCAGCGACCTTGGGTCCAAGCTGGTGAGCTTTTGCTCAAACCAGATGAGTCCGCGCTCAAGCTGGTGACCTCGGGGTCTCAAACCTGGGTCCTCTGCATCCCAGTCTGACACTCTATTCACTGCGCAAGACCTTGTTTTTATAAATCAAACACCAATCAGAAAGGAAAAATTCTATGAGACTATCTTCAGCAGTAAAGAGAGATGGTCACGGCTCACTACTGAATGAAAGTCTGGAAATGAAAGTTGTATTTCTGTGAAATTTATTCAATGTTAAATCCACTGAGAAAATTCTATGCATGCAGTTGGGTCAGACACCGGATTAGCAAAACTGATATCAAAATGATTTGCCTCTTAGCATTCTCAAAGCTTATTAAATATTTTCTCCTAAACGCAGAGTGGTCCTGATGTGTTTAGAATACAGAGAGGCAGAGGTGGATTAAGGTCGGTTTGAGGCCCCAGGTGCAGAAGAAAATATTGGGCCCCTTAAAAAAAAGAGAGAGGGAAAATAAAAATACATGTTGGGCTCTGGCCGGTTGGCTCAGTGGTAGAGCGTCGGTCTGGCATGTGGAAGTTTCCAGTTCTATTCTTGTCCAGGGCACATAGGAGAAGCACCCATCTGCTTCTCCACCCCTCCCCCTCTCCTTCCTCTCTGTCTCTCTCTTCCCCTCCCACAGCCAAGGCTCCATTGGAGCAAAGTTGGCCTGGGCATTGAGGTTGGCTCCATGGCCTCCGCCTCAGGTTCTAGAATGGCTCTGGTTGCAATGGAGCAACGCCCCAGATGGGCAGAGCATCGCCCCCTAGTGGGCTTGCGGGGGGGGGGGGGAAATCCCAGTGAGTTGCATGCGGGAGTCTGTCTCTCTGCATCCTCGTTTCTCACTTCAGAAAAAAATACAACAAAAAATACATGTTAACCATATTTTAAAATAAATAAAAAATATTATGTACTATTAATATTAAAATTGCACATATGAAACAAAACTTGGTTTCATTAGAAAAAAGTGTAAAGTTGGGGTTTTGCGGGGCCCTTCAGAAGTCAGGGCCCAAGGCATGCATCCAGTGAGCCCCTGTTAAATCCGCCTCTGCAGAGAGGCCACATCAACAAATTCCTTATCTCACAGCCATTTCTCCATTACATTTTGGTAGTACAAAGGCAAAGAACTTCACTTTCTTTAGCCCTGGGTTTCTAGAAATTACTATAATAGAATGAGCCAATAGCAGACTGTCACTGGGGAGTTGATTGACTGGTTAGCAGGTTATCCAGAAATCTGAAACAACAGCCAGGTGACCTTCCACCTTTGTAGGTAGAAAGTTCTCTTCTATATTTCTCTACCTTTGTCAGGATTTGGCTGAAATTAAGAGAGAGAGAGAGAGAGAGAGAGAGACAGACAGACAGACCTCAGAGCCATACTGGAGCTGGCCTTTATAGAAAATGGCAACATTGTTCACAATAGCGAAGATCTGGAAACAGCCCAAGTGTCCGTCAGAGGACGAGTGGATTAAAAAGCTTTGGTACATATATACTATGGAGTACTACTCAGCCATAAGAAATGATGATATCGGATCATTTACAATAACATGGATGGACCTTGATAACATTATACGAAGTGAAATAAGTAAATCAGAAAAAAACTAAGAACTATATGAACCCATACATAGATGGGACATACAAATGAGTCTCAGAGACATGAACAAGAATGTGATGGTAACAGGGGGTGGGGTGGAGGGGTGGGGAGGGGGCGAGGAAGCAGAGAGAGGGGGTGGGGGGAGGGGAGGGGCACAAAGAAAACCAGATAGAAGGTGACGGAAGACAATTTGACTTTGGGTGAGGAGTATGCAGCATAATCACAGGTCAAAATAATCTGGAGATGTTTTCTCAGAACATATGTACCCTGATTTATCAATGTCACTGCATTAAGATTAATAAAAATAAGATTAAAAAAAAGAAGAAAATGCCTGTCTTAGGGAATGGATGATTTTAGAAGCCCACTTTCTGCTGGGAAAGTTTAAGGGTTTAATAGTATCATGAGATATCTTAAAAGTAAGAATTACTGTAGCAGTGAGGGTTCATATTTTATGCATAGTTGTCTTGTATTAAATAAACAGTATAGATTTCCAAGATGATAGTTTTAATAATACATATCCAGAGAAGTGATAGCCTACATTACTTCATTATTTTCTTTTTTTAATATTTGGATTGCTTTTAATATTTTAAAACTTACTTATCAATTATGATTTATAGTCCTTTTAATTTTGTCTTCAAATTTAAACACTACATGTCCATGCAATGAAAGATGAAAATTTTCTATTTAATCCAACCACTATATTTTTTATTAGAATTATTTTATCACCTCTCTCAACTTTAACTGTTCATAAAAATCTCAGTTCAACTGAGACATGTAAAAGAAAATTATTTTCCATTCATATAGTTTCCAAGTAAAACATAGACACAGAAAACCAGAAAACATACCTCCCAAAATAAATTTCTATTTTGTTAAATATATAATTATTCAATAATTTCCTCCTTAAGATGACCTTATATTAATTCAACTATCTAATATTTGATTTAAAAAAAAAGAAAACAAACCAGGATCTTAGAAAATATGAAAGAATATGTTTTCTTTGGCTTGGGATTCTCAAGATACAATTGATGTATTTCTAAAATAGCAATACATATTTTTCTCTTTCATTTTTTAAAGTTTATTTTTGCTCACTGGAAGACATTAGATTCAGACTTGACTTTGTCTGGTGGAGGAAAAAATTGCACCATTAAATATCTAATTTAATTAATTTTAGACCAAAGAAGTCAGTCAACTAAAACAATCCACCCCTCCTCACAGCAGCTGTGTCTTTCATTAAATGAGCAGCTTTAAAACACTGAGGAGTTTGGAAACCGCTTCATTCGAGGCTGGAAGCAATCCAACACATACGCACATACCTAATTACATGTGTTTCTCCAGGTTGCCACATGCATACTGAGAAAGGGAGGCGTACAGTGCATGCAAGTGATGGCACTAACAACATTTATCTGTTGTGCTGATACAACCTTTGACTACATAAAAATTTAAGAAAAATGATATAGCAAAGGAGAATTGTTTTGCATAATGCTCTCGTTCTATTTTGATAGCATGAAAGCAGTTCAATTTACTGTTTATTATCTATCTATCTATATATCTATCTATCTATTTATTTATATTCATTGAGAGGAGGGGGCCCTGGCCGGTTGGCTCAGCGGTAGAGCGTCGGCCTAGCGTGCGGAGGACCCGGGCTCGATTCCCGGCCAGGGCACACAGGAGAAGCGCCCATTTGCTTCTCCACCCCTCCACTGCGCTTTCCTCTCTGTCTCTCTCTTCCCCTCCCGCAGCCAAGGCTCCATTGGAGCAAAGATGGCCCGGGCGCTGGGGATGGCTCCTTGGCCTCTGCCCCAGGCGCTAGAGTGGCTCTGGTCGCAATATGGCGACGCCCAGGATGGGCAGAGCATCGCCCCCTGGTGGGCAGAGCGTCGCCCCATGGTGGGCGTGCCGGGTTGATCCCGGTCGGGCGCATGCGGGAGTCTGTCTGACTGTCTCTCCCTGTTTCCAGCTTCAGAAAAATGAAAAAAAAAAAAACCAAACAAAAAAATAAAAACTGATGATTGATGCTTCTCATCTCTCTCCGTTCCTGTCTGTCTGTCCCTATCTATCCCTCTCTGACTCTCTCTCTGTAAAAAAATAAAAATAAATAAAAAAAATAAAAATAAAAAAATAAAAAAAGAGAGGAGGGGAGGCAGAAATAGACTCCTGTATATGCAGTGACCAGGATCCACTGGGCCAGCCCACTAGGTGGCGATGCTCCATTACTCAGTAACCGAGCGCTTCCTAGCTGCTGAGGTGGAGGCCATAGAGCCATCCTCAGTGACTGGAGCCAACTCAATCCAATTGAGCCATGGCTGCAGGAGAGAGAGAGAGAGAGAGAGAGAGAGAGAAGCAAGAGGGGGAAGAGTGGAAAAGCAGATGCGCACTTCTCCTGTGTGCGTGACAGGAATCGAACCCAGGACATTGACATGCCAGGCCCATGCTCTACCCCTGAGCCAACCAGCCATGGCCCCACTGTTTCTTTTGCAGTGATTCTTATCGGTGGTTTAGAATTGTCTGAGAGCCATAAAATTGACCTGCATTTGTTCTCATTATTCAGTTGGTTCTAACATATATTCTGCGTGAGGTTCTCTGTCTTTGACTTTCACTCCTCAATGCAGATCTCACTTGCTTTTCACATTTGCCCTGTGTTTTCCAAGGATATTTTACTCAAAAAAAATAGATGAGGACCACCAGGAACACAGCTGCTCTTCTGTTGATTAGAACCAAGTCTTCAAATGGAAGGAGCACTTGGAGAGACAATGATCTGAGAGTTACGCCACCCAAGATGAGACTAAGGTAGTTTCTGTTCCTCCAAATAAAAGACCAAGGATTGTTGATCTCATGGGTACAGACACTGTGCATGTGGCCGCTCAAGATCAGACAAGGCTAACACCACCCTGGAAACTTCTGAGAAGCCTCAAGAAAGCACATCACGTTCATCCTTAAATGAGCAGAATCCCCTCACGACATTTAGTCTCACTTCTCTAATAAAGTGGATAATGCTGTGAAAAGACTGGGCTGCCGCAGGAAGCTGCTACTTAGCTCTGCACTGGCTCATGGTCCTGCTGGCGGGAGCAATTCTGTTGGTGAGAAATTTCAAGGAGTGCAGCTGCTGTGGCAGACAATACTGCAGCATAATTTTCTTCCCGTTCCACTTCCATGCACTGTTGCATGCCTGGTAGCTTTTTAAAAAAAATTATATCCTGGACTCATTTATTTCTCTGTTCCCTGAAATATCCTGATACTAACTTTTTTTTTCTATTCATCAATCCTCATTGTTAGTTAAAAAGCTTGTCATTGCCTGAAATTTCTTTGTTGAAACCGAAGAAGCATTTTCATTAATTCAGCCTTTTGGGAGCCTCTAATTATCTTTTTTCCATTTGTGAATTAATGATCATAACTGTTCTTTTTCTTTTCTTTCTGCTTCTCTACTGCCTTCTCATACCTAGCAGGTTATAACCTGCCTCAGCATTTTCTTCTTGATTTTTTTCTTCTTGCTAGCTCTCTTGTTTATGAGCTTTAATGCCTGCCCGGGACTTTTTAATTGCACTCTATTTGAACACAGATGTCTTCTGAACTTTTTATTCTTCAGGTTTCTGCAACAATAGGTAATAAAGTCAAATTTAACTAAAGAAGAAGAATATCAAAAGTTCTCTGGAGCAGAACGCAGCATTTCATTAGTTTTCAACACCCACACTAGAAATCTCACTTGCTGATCATTCTTTTCCATGCCGTTGCTATTGCTCCTGCATTCACAGTGTCTTCCATTATTTCAAAGGTACCAAAATAAAGCAATGATTCTTTCCACAGGGAAATGTAGGACCAAAAATGAACTGACTACTAATAAAGGGAAAGTACCAGTTATGCTGGATATTAGAATTCTGCATCAATCAAGAACCCAGTGTCTACTGTCTGTATACCTAGCAATGTACAAAAATGAAAATGAAATATATCAAAAGCCCCTCCTTTCTCTATACCATTTATCTCCTGCTCCTGTTCATTCTAACTGATCAATTTTTATCCCAAATACTCTTTCTTGAAAAACATAAACCTTAAAAGCTTTCCAGGACAGACTTTCCAGCCAGCCAGAATGTGGAAGCAGAAAAGACCCTGGTAGCCTAAAGGAGTGGGCCACCAGAGCTCCGTATGGCACCTGTGGTCATGCCACTCAGGTTTGGAGGCTTTCTGCTGAGCTGGCCCAGAAGCAGAACTGGATTGTGAAGGGTGGTACAGTGGAGCTCCTCTGTTTTGGCTGAAGAGTCTGGTAATCTCCCATAAGACTTGTTTATATGACCAATTTTATTTTTTTTAAATGGTATTATCATGATGGATATCAATAATAGGATCGATGGAAGGGAAGAGTGGACATCTGAAAAGAGACCTACATTAGCCAAACATTCTGAGCTGAGATCTGGGTTTGTTGCTGCCTTTTGTGTTTCCAAGAATTTTAAGCTAAGGAAAAAGAAATCTTAAAATGATAATGCTGTGTCAAAAATTTCTAATAAAGATAACGTCTATGAAAGTGGCTGTTAAATGCTGAACTAAGGTATATATTTTTTCTTCTCAACACGATAGAGTAATTGATCTTGAACCAGCTCTTCTGTTCAAAATCACTATAAAACTGAAAAGGTAGCCTGACCAGGTGGTGGCGCAGTGGATGGAGCGTCGGACTGGGATGTGGAAGGACCCAGGTTCGAGACCCCGCGGTCGCCAGCTTGAGCACGGGCTCATCTGGCTTGAGCAAAGAGCTCACCAGCTTAGACCCAAGGTGCTGGCTCCAGCAGGGGGTTACTCAGTCTGCTGAAGGCCCGCGGTCAAGGCACATGTGAGAAAGCAATCAATGAACAACTAAGAAGTCGCAACGCGCAACGAGAAACTGATGATTGATGCTTCTCATCTCTCTCCGTTCCTGTCTGTCTGTCCCTGTCTATCTCTGCCTCTGTAAAAAAAAAAAAAAAAAAAACTGAAAAGGTATATGAAACAACTGATTTCTTTCACTACTGGAAGTGCAGAACTGTGATCCTTGAGTGAAGGGAAGCAAACGTGGTGAGCTTACAGCCAGCCCTGCACTTCCTGGACTGTGGGCAGGAGGCAGAACACTAGGGGAGACGGGCCATCTCGGAGAGCTAAAGGACCTGGATTAGAACTCAGATGCTGAGTTGACAAGGATTGATGGGGCCCACCCAAGTTGCAGAATACTGCCCCATCCATTGTCATGGCCTTCTTGAAGCAACCTGCGAGGCAAGATATAAAGGCTAGACTGGAAACTCTAGTAAGTAATGCTGCCTCCAGAGCCCCCTGCATGCCCAGTTAGCCAAGGTTGTAGGGCTCGCCTTGAAATTTAACCTCTGCATTTAACCAATAGACTTTCCTCTCCCGGTACAGGTGTGGATCACTAACAGACATCTTTCACCCTCAGACTCCATCTCAGCATTTGCTTATAGAGAATCCACCTGCCACACTGGTGAATTCTAACATTTAAGGAGGAAGTAACAATAAAATCAAAACACAGAGAAGGAGATAACACTCATAATCCATACTATCTGGCCGGCAGAAACTAATATCAGAATCTGACAATTATCATAAGAAAAGTAAGGATCAATATTCCGCATAAACATATATACAAAAATTCTTAACAAAGTATGATAAAACAAGGCCAACAATCTCCGAAAAGAAATATACATCATGATAAAAGGGTTTTATCCTGAGAATGCAAGGTAGAATTAACATCTGAAGTCAAATTTCATTTACTACATTAACAAAAGTGTTCTATCAGATGACCATCTCAGTAGAGATTTCAACATGACTTCATGATTTAAAATTCCCAAAAAGGCCCTGGCCGGTTGGTTCAGTGGTAGAGCGTCGGCCTGGCGTGCAGAAGTCCCGGGTTCGATTCCCGGCCAAGGCACACAGGAGAAGCGTCCATCTGCTTCTCCACCCCTCCCCCTCTCCTTCCTCTCTGTCTCTCTCTTCCCCTCCCGCAGCCAAGGCTCCATTGGAGCAAAGATGGCCCGGGCGCTGGGGATGGCTCCTTGGCCTCTGCCCCAGGCGCTAGAGTGGCTCTGGTCGCAACAGAGCGACGCCCCGGAGGGGCAGAGCATCGCCCCCTGGTGGGCAGAGCCTCGCCCCTGGTGGGCGTGCCGGGAGGATCCCGGTCGGGCGCATGCGGGAGTCTGTCTGACTGTCTCTCCCCGTTTCTAGCTTCAGAAAAATACAAAAAAAAAAATTCCCAACAAAATAGAAACAGAATGGAACATCCTCATTCTGGTAAAGAGCATCTATGAAAAATCTACAGAGAACATAAAATTTAATAGTGAAAAAGTGAATTATTTCTTTCTAAGATCAGGAAAAAAGCAAGGATGCCTAATCTCATTATCTCTATTGCACATCATACTAGAAGTTCTAGCCAGTGCAATAGGCAGCAAAAGGAAATAACAGGCAAAAGTCTGGAAATAAGGAAGCATAACTGTCTTTATTTATGGACATGATCGAGTATGTACAAACTCCTAATAAATATATACAAAATGTTGAAACAAGTGAGACTGTAGGAAATAAGGTCAGTATACGAATATCAAAAGTATTTATATCAGCACCAAAAATGGAAAACATTTAAAAACAATGCCATTTAAAATAATAAAAATATTAAAATACTTGAGGGTAAGTGTAATGAAAAACACATGATCTCTATATTGAAAACCAAGAAATTAAAACTAAAATAACTGAAGAGTAATCCTATGTTCATGGATTGGAAGACTTGATTTTATTAAGACCTAATTTCTACCCAAATTAATCTATGGATTAAAACCAGTCCCAATTAGAATCCCAAAAGGCTTCTTTGTAGAATTTAGCAAGCTGATTCAAAAATGTATATAGAAATGTTACGACAGAGAACAGCCAGAGTAATCTTGCAAAGAAAAACAAAGTTTGAGGGCTTATTCTGCTTGATTTCACAACTAAGTGTAAGACTATAGAAACCAGGACATGGGGTACTGGGGAAAGGCTAGACCAGGGGTCCCCAAACTACAGCCCGCGGGCCGCATGCGGCCCCCTGAGGCCATTTATCCAGCCCCCATAGCACTTCCAAAGGGGCATCTCTTTCATTGGTGGTCAGTGAGAGTACTGTATGTGGCGGTCTTCAAAGCACGGCGTCGCTCATGTACAGTGATGTGGGACGCACGTCACGGCTCCGGAAGTGCACCATATCACTTGTTATGGCTAGCAGTGACAAATATGGAACCGGACAGTGACCATCTCATTAGCCAAAAGCAGGCCCATAGTTCCCATTGAAATACTGGTCAGTTTGTTGATTTAAATTTACTTGTTCTTTATTTTAAATATTGTATTTGTTCCTGTTTTGTTTTTTTACTTTAAAATAAGATATGTGCAGTGTGCATAGGGATTTGTTCAGGGGTTTTTTATAGTCCGGCCCTCCAACAGTCTGAGGGACAGTGAACTGGCCCCCTGTGTAAAAAGTTTGGGGACCCCTGGGCTAGACAAATAGACCAATTAGTATAGGCAGTCTAGATAGAAATATAGGGCAATTGATTTTGACTAGGCTGTCAAGGAAATTCAGTAAGGAAATGATAACGGTGGTGTTATTACAAAAGATATCATATGGGGGGGGAGCGAGAAACTCAATTTTTAATTCATACTATATAGAAAAATTAACTTGAAATGCATTATAAGCTTATGCATAGAAGCTACAAACTCTCAAACTTTTTCATTTATATATTGGTTGATTTTAAAAGAGAGGAAGGGGGTGAGACAAAGACAGAAAGAGAGAGAGAAACATCTAAATTTTTTTCACTTATTTATGCATTCATTGGTTGATTCTTATATGTGCTCTCACCAGGGATTGAACCTGCTACCTTGGTATATCAGGATGGTGCTCTAACCCACTGAACTACCTAGCCAGGGCCAAAACTCTAAAACTTCTGAAAGAAAATATGTAAGAAAGTTTTTACAACCTAGGAATAGAAAAAATTTTTATAGACAAGACACCAAAGACACAAACTATAACAGAAAAATTTTTGATAAATTAGACTTGCATCAAAACTAAATTTTTCTCCTCTTTGAAAGATACCATTTAAAAAGTGAGTTACACACTGGGGGAAAAAATGCAATACGTATACCTTACAAAGAACTTATTTCAAGAACTTGGTTTTTTAAAAAGACAATGAAAAATTTTAAAAGAGCAAAATACTTGAACGGACATGTTACATAAAGATAGAAAATGGTCAGAAAACAAATGAAAAAATGCCCAACATTATTTAATCATTAGGAAAATGCAAATCCAAACCACGAGATACCACTTTACACACGTTAAGATGTCTATAATAGCCTGACCAAGTGGTGGCGCAGTGGATAGAGCGTCGGACTGGGATGCGGAAGGACCCAGGTTCGAGACCCTGAGGTCGCCAGTTTGAGCGCGGCTCATCTGGCTTGAGCAAAGAGCTCGCCAGCTTGGACCCAAGGTCGCTGGCTCCAGCAGGGGGTTACTCAGTCTGCTGAAGGCCCGCGGTCAAGGCACATGTGAGAAAGCAATCAATGAACAACTAAGAAGTCGCAATGCGCAATGAGAAACTGATGATTGATGCTTCTCATCTCTCTCCGTTCCTGTCTGTCTGTCCCTGTCTATCTCTGCCTCTGTAAAAAAAAAAAAAAAAAGAAAAAAAAGATGTCTATAATAAAAAAGACAGATAATAACAAGTATTGGTGAAGATGTGGAGAAATCAGAATCCTCATGTATTGATGGGAGGAGTGTAAAATGTCATACACCTGTGTAAAATAGTTTAATAATACATCAGAATGTTAAAATAGAGTTACCATATGACCCAGCAGTATATCAAAGAGAGATGAAAACCTATGTCCACACAAAAACTGGTACTGATATACACAGCGCATTATTCATAATAGCTAAAAAGCAGAAACAACCCAAATGTCTGTCAAGTGATTGATGGGAAAATAAAATATGGTATATCCATATAATGGACTATGATTTGGCCATAAAAAAAGAATGGAATTCTGATACATATTACAATGTAGATGAACCTTGAAAATGTTATGCTAAGTGATAGAAGCCAGGCACAAAATGTATTCTAAGATTCCGTTTCTATGAAATGTTCAGAATAGGCAAAGCCAGATAGATAGAAAGCAGACTGATGATTTTCAGAGACTGGATAGAAGAGTCACTGCTAATAGGGAAGGGGCCTCTTTCTCGGTGATGAAGGTGTTCTGGAGTCAGGGTAATGGCTACACAGTATTGTGATATGCTGTACTAAAAACCAATGCGTTATATACTTTAAGTGAACTTTATGTTATGTGAAACATATAAAAAAACTGGGGTTTTTTAGTCATATAAAAATATAATAATTGGCACAAATTCCCAGAATACCTCAGGCATTATCAAACTAGAGTTTCCATGAACTCCTTCCTAAAAGCCATTGCTGACATGACCTAATTTTTGGTACAGAAAACGTTTGCATAGAAATTATGACTCGTCCCAACGTCTGTTCTAGAGAGACTAACAGATTTCTCCTTCCGCCCTACACAGTGAGAATGGGGCACAGTGTTATTTATATAAACTCTGCCGCAGCAAGCGGGTCATTTATTTTTGAGCTTTGGCAATCCAAATCTGGATCCTAGTCTCCTGAAGGAAGAACGTTTCTCTAACACTTGTGTTTTTACTTTGCTGATGTTGGCATTTGCTTGTGGAATTCAATCACCAATTCAACTACCAGACAGATTTTAAAAGATGTTCTGTTCCAGGGCTGACCATTAAAATAGTAAAATAATGTGGTTTTTTCCACATTTCCCCATCATTTTAGCCTAGGAAAATCTTCATTTGAAGAGTGAATTTTTTTTTCTATTTTGAAATGTGAATTTTTATTTTACAGTTTCTATGGAGATTGTTCAAATAATAGGAAACCCAAGACAAACTGAACTTGAGAAGCAGTACATGGATGTGCATTTTAGTAAAACACAGTGTGTATCATCTCTAATGTGATCTGAACGACAGGGAAACACTCTGCAGAGAAAGAATTAGGCTGAGTGTTAGAAGAGTAGATCGAGTCCTGGATTTGTAAAGAAAGAAGGGGGGGATCACTACTTCATATATATATATATATATATATATATATATATATATATATATATATGCCTTCATATATGCCATTGCTATTCTGTGTGTCTGTTGCATGGAGTTGAGTTTATATCCTAACAGAAAGTATGAATCTATCAGAAGTTCTCTAAGAGAGAATAATATATTATGTCTAGAAGGAATAATCTAGGAAGTCTAGAAGCGAGATGCTTAAAGAGCATGCTTAATGGAGACATTTTGTATCTGTGAGGTAGGAACACTGGGTCAGTGCTAGACTGCTTGGTTCAAAAGAGAAAAGGTTGATAATGATGACCATTAGTCATCTACCTTTTCACACACAGGATAGGGCTCAGTTTCTTCTCCAAATAAATTTAAACAGATTTTTAAAAAATATATCAATATGAAATGGGATTAAAGTACTATGAGCATGTACTATGTGAACATATCCAGTCCTATCTTGAGGGGCAGCTCAATAGATTCTGTTGGAACTCCTCTTAAAAATCACTGGAGGAAAAAAAAATCACTGGAGGATATGGTTCCTAAGTTCCCTTCCAGCATCACCATTCTCTAGTACATTCGCCCTAAATAACAGTGCCCAAGACTGCAATCATTGTTCAAACAGAAGAAGCAGCTATGTCATTTCATCTGAGCAACAGGGAAACACAGTTCTTGGAGGTTTCTACTCTTACTGGTCTCCTCATATGTTCTCCTGAATCCACTTCAATCAGGCTCACATTCTATCATTCTTATGCATCTTCTCTTTTATAACTACCAATGACTCCTCTCTGATAAAGTTCATAGGTGATTTTTAGCACTGATTTTACTGTACCTCTCAATAGAATGTGACAAGATCATTCTGTCCTCTTTGAAAAACTTCCTTAATTTGACTTCAACATCCTCCTGACTGTACTCAGATCTCACCAATGGGTTATTTTCAATGCCCTTTGCTGGTTTCCCTTTATTGTCCAAAATCCTGAGGGTTGCCATGACTCTTCAAGCCTTGATCCTCAGATGACTTCTCTACTTTCTGTACCTAAGGGATCTCATTCAATA
Source organism: Saccopteryx leptura (assembly GCF_036850995.1). Lineage (NCBI taxonomy): Eukaryota > Metazoa > Chordata > Mammalia > Chiroptera > Emballonuridae > Saccopteryx > Saccopteryx leptura. Next base: position 36,594,549 of record NC_089507.1, read on the forward strand.
TTATGAATTTAAATACCATCTATTTTACAGTGACTCTCAAATGTGTGACTCCAGTGCCGACTTGCACTTCAGACTTACATATCCAACTTAAGTATCACTTTGACATCTTCACTTTGGTGTTTAATAAGAATCTCAGCTAGTTCTGCGTGTTGATGCCTTTCACCAAATTTGGGTCACTTTTTTGCTAATGTTACAGCTACACTGGCCTCATGACTATTTCTCAAACAAGCCAAGCTCTTTCACTGTCTTTGCTCATACTCTTTAGTGCAACTCACTTCTTCCAGGAAATCTTCCTGACACTTCTGTTGCTCTTTAACCTTTACTATTATTACTATTACTATTATTATTATTATTATTATTATTATTTAACCGTTAAGGCTTTTTTACTGTTTAATATTACATTATATATTTGTTTGCTTTCTATTATCTTCTTCACTAAAATTCAAGCTCCATAAGGAAAGGGCTTTATCTTATTCATCACTGTGTCATCTATAATAATGCTTGACAAGCTGTAAGTATTCAATAAATGTCAGTGGTCTGCTAATGAATACCTCAAAACAAACCAGTTCTCTCAGTGGTCTAGCATACAATGGTTTCCTCCTAAACTAGGTTCCTGGGGAAATAAACTCCTATGTGCTACAAAGCTACAAGAGGCTCTTCATGGTGAAAGGTGGAGACATCTTTGTAAATACGGATGGCTTCTTCTACGGTGATCTTTGAAACTTCAATGTTACCTTGTAAAAAAAAATTAATTGCCAGTGATGAGAAAGCTAAAAATAAGTCTACTCAGAAAATTTTTGTAGGCAATAGATTCATACTTGCCTCCATTAATACACTCCTGAGTCTGTGAGCCAATCAAACAGAAAAAAAGGAAATATTCCAGGGGCTCCTATATCCATATCCAGAGGCTGGTGGGCTTGTTACTATATTCTAGTGCACAGAGACGGACATGATAAAATGAATTTCAAGAATGAATGTGCTGCCATGTGAGAAATATGGCCACAAATGCCCCCATTCTCTACTCTAGTGGAAATGAGAGAAATTTTGGATAACTGAAATCAGCTCAACTCAATGCAATGTAAAAGCCACTTCTTGAGCAGCCACTGTGTAATGTGTGCCATGAAAGAGGAAGAAAAAGCATGACTGCCTCATGGGACCCAACGAGGTTAGAGTTGCAGTCACCCCGACTACTCTAGGTAGGCTAGCCTAGTTTAAGTGGCAAGTACGTTTCTTCTCAAATCTCCTGAACTTCTCATTATTTTGGATGGAGAATAGATTCTTTCCCCCATATAGTGATGTTTTGCTACATTTCAAACAAGCTAAATGAAATGCATCTCTTTTCACATGGGTAGATTATATCACAATAGCTCATCTGGAGTTATTATAGTCTATTATTTTCTTTTGATTGCTTTGTGCAAATATGCTATACTTTTCTTGGGGACATGCAGGGAAAGCCTACAGAGATCCAGCTGCATTGATCTAACGTGACTGTCAACTTCAATAGAGTGTGTCTGTTGTCTTAGTCATGGTAATTATGGAACAATAGTTTTCAACAATCCCAGTACAAGAGGTCTCTTGCTTTGACCTCTTCTTTCTGCCTGTTTCTTCATTGATTTTTTAAAAAAGACAAATTAGGTTTACAGTGAAGCCAGAGCTCTGCTTCATTTGGAAAGGTTACACAACCCAGTCCTACCAACAGCCCTTCGGTGTTTAATTGCAGAGCTGAGAAGCCGAATGCTTGCCATTCCAGTTTGCATCCTTCCTTTTCTCTCACCCTGTGGCCACCCCTCCTGCCACAGCAAACCAAGGAGCATCAAAACCCTGAAACTTTGACCTTTCCCTAGAATTGATCAGTTGACAGAAGCAAGCACAGGTTTCCTTTCAAATTTTACAATTGCTTGTAAATATCTATGCACAAAAGTGGTAATGTTTGTTCCTCGTACTGAAAAAAATAAGTGTCAGCATTTATTCCAAAGAAATAAAGGCCAAAAGAGGGGAAGAAGAACTAGAAAGAGGGAGAAGACAGAGGAAAGGGAAGAGAATGGGGAAAACTAGGTGCCCCATCCCATATCATCAACAGAGTGTCCAACACCCACAATGCTTGGTGTCAGGGCACAATGGAGGCAGCACTGGTGGTAGCTTCTGTCAGGAGTAGGAGAGGCCAGAAGACCCTGAGTTCTCCTGATATTCAGGGAAGATCTTTGGATCTTCACATACCATGGAATGGGAGTGTTCAAGTAAATCCCATCTAGGTCACAAGGACCAGGGAGTTCTTGGCTACCATCTGAGCTGAGGTTGAATGAATGGAATGAATAAGAGAATAAATAAAGGAGGGAGTAAATGTGTGACTAAGTGTAAGAGTTGGAGGCATCAAGTACTGCAAAGCTAGACTGGAGGATTTTAGCATTTTATACACTTCAATATCATTGAGTAGTGTAAGAGAGTGATGTCTGAATATTAGAGCTTCCAAAAATGATCCATTGACTAGAAATACTTTCTGATAATACTTCTAGTTATACTACTCACAAAAGTCAGGGGATATTTCAAAAATGAGTATGAAGCAATAAAATATCCCCTAATTTTTGTGAGCAGTGTACTTTAGTCCTTGATTTCTTATTATTATGAGCCTAAATCTTTGAGGTCCATCTTGTCTCCTCTTTTCCTTTTACACTCCACATCCAAGCTGTCAGGAGATCCTAATAAGGTTCACCTTCAAAACATATCTGAATCCAACCACTTTTCACCAGTCTCTTGCTACCTTCCCGGGTCAAGCCACCTGTCTCTTGCCTGGATTGCTGCAGTAGCCTCTTCACTGGTTTCCTGCTTCCATGCTCACCTCCTTCGGAATGGTTATCAACTTTGTAAAAACCTTTAGGTCATGCCACTCCTGCTCAAAGCCCGTACCGGTTGTTTCCATACCTTGGCTACTGTGAATAATGCTGCTGGGAACATGGGAGTGCAGCTCTTCAAGATAATGATTTCACCTGACCAGGCGGTGGCACAGTGGATAGAGCGTCGGACTGGGATGCCCAGGACCCAGGTTCGAGACCCCCGAGGTCGCCAGCTTGAGCACGGGCTCATCTGGTTTGAGCAAAGGATCACCAGCTTGGACCCAAGGTTGCTGGCTCGAGCAAGGGGTTACTCCATCTGCTGAAGGCCCGTGGTCAAGGCACATATGAGAAAGCAATCAATGAACAACTAAGGTGTAGCAATGTGCAATGAAAAACTAATGATTGATGCTTCTCATCTCTCCATTCCTGTCTGTCTGTCCCTGTCTATCCCTCTCTCTGACTCTCTCTCTGTCTCTGTAAAAAAAAAACAAAAAAAAAAACAAAAAACAAAAACAAACAAACAAAAAAGATAATGATTTCATTTCCTTTGGATATACATCTAGAAGTGGGATCAAAGGATCATATGGCAGTTCTATTTCTAATTTCTTGAGCAACCTCCATACTGTTTTCCATAGTGCCTGCATCAGTTGACATTGATGGATATGTTCATTAACTCAACGGGGAAAATGTATATGTATATCAAATCATCACATTGTATATTTCAAACATTTTATATTTGTCATTTATACTTCAATAAAACTAGAGGAGAAAAAAAAAAAGACCCTCCCCAGCTTCTCATCTCTCTCAAAGTTAGCGTGACAGTCCTGACGGCCCACAAAGCCCTCCTGTTCCCAGGGCCTTCTCCTGCTGTCCCGCTGTTCCCCCTGCCCTTCCCGCCTGTGTCTCAGGGCAGTGCACCAGTCGCTCACTCTGCCTGGAACACTCTTCCCCCAAACGGTTGCATGGCTTGTCGCCTCACTTTCTTCAAGACTGCTCAACTGTCACTTTCTCTGTGAAGCCTTCTTTGGTCACTCTTCACAACTGCAAAGTTGCTCACCTCCTGGGAAGCTCTGAATGTATGTATCACCATCTGACATAAGATGTCTTTCACTTAAATGCTTTTATTTATTACCTGTCTCTGCCCAGTAGAGTGGAAGTCCCTTAGAAGCAGGGATTTCTGTCTACTTATCAGAAGTGTATCTCCGCCTCCTCTGACAATAACTGACACTGCAGTAGGAGCTCAATAAATGAATGAATAAATACATTGGTCATTCTCACTGTGATCCGAGGCCGTTGTTCCTTGTAAACTTTAATTTATTTACAACCCTCTTAACACCAACCCTCTCCTGGCAGCTGAGAGTGACACGTGATGTGAGCAGTGCCTGGTGAGACAGTCTATCATCAGAAGCCCTAGAGGCATTGCTGGGGCTACAAAGATTATGTTTGAGCTAGCTTGGACTCAAGCGTTTCCTCTCATCATTCATAAATCTGAAGCAGAGACTGGCAGAGAACAAGTTGGCTCAGGCTGCACAGCAGTCAGGAGGGGACCTCTGACAGTTCCCCCTGAGAAGTCCAATGACCCTGTCCGAGAACCAGCTGGACACTGGCAAAATCCCCAGAATTCTGGGAAGCTGTGCTCAGCACAGGAAGTTAATTTTCCTCTTCTGGGCCTGCTGACTTGTCATTCCCCCACAGAAAAGTTTTTCTCCATAAAACAACAACCTTTATGCCAAACCAGACCAATGTCCCTTCATTGCTTCGGATGTTTATGTTCACCACCTCTCCACTGGTTTTGAGATTAAAATAATCGTAACTTAGATGGCTGTGCCTCTGTTCAGGAGAACACAATAATTATAGGTGACTTTTTCATAAAACTTTCTGTATGAACGGTCTCTGGGGTGGGGGGCGGAGGTAATGTCCTACAATGGTTAAGCTAACCTTGCCCGCTCCCACTTGAGTGCTAACACTGGTGGGCCAATCCAATACTGGGCAACTCTTCTTTACTTAACTCACCAAAACAGTAGAAAGATTAGTCAAGAAGGCTTGCTTTCTTGACAGGACAGATTTTACCACACATTAGGGGTTGAATTATAACACCTCAAAGTTCAGATATCCAAGTCCCAACCCCAGTATTTCAGAATGTAACTGTATTAGGAGATAGAGTCATTAAAGAGGTGATTAAGTTAAAAGGAAGCCATTAGGGTGGGGCCCTAACCCACCAGGACTGACGCCCGTATAAGAGGAAGGGGCAGGTGCACAGAGGGACGACCATGTGAGGACACACGAGGATGGCCTACGCCAGCCAAGGGGAGAGGTCCCGGAGTAAACCAACCCTGCCAGCACCTTGATCTTGGGCTTCTAGCCTCTGGAACTGTGAGAAAATAAATGTTTGTTGTCTAAGCCACCCAGAGTGTGGTATTTTATTACGGCAGCCCTAGCAAACAAATACACAATCTCATTTCTCATGCTCTCTTTCTGTTCCTACCTGCTGCACCATAAATCATGAAGTGCTGAAAATTCTGAAGCTGTGTGTGTCTTTCAATGCAAAAGCACTTCTTAAGTGCTGCTGCAAAGTTCTTGTAAATGCCTTTAAAAATTACAGCCCACAAGGCAATTTCTGTGACAACTGCAAGACAGTTCTTAAACTGAACTTCCACGATGGGGTAGGAGCCAAGCTCCCAAGGTAGAAGCCGTGACGACAGCGCCGCCCGTCACGGCCCGGGTCTGTCCGCCTTACTGCGCACGCCTGCAGGCCACAGCTTCCTGTCACCCTCCAGTCACCGTTCCATTCATCTTCTTCAAACACAAACCAAGGATTGCAAAAATGCTCTCTGAGTGTGGGCAAAAGGGGCCATTTTAACATATATTTAACAGTGAAATATTGATGATGTGCACATTACAGTCAAGAAGCAAAAAAAGATACCTAATATTATTATTTTTATGTAACATGGTTCTGGGTTTTATTATCTAACATGGTTAAACCACTGCCCCAGATAGAATTGGCTGCTCTGTCCTCTGCCCCCGCCCCTGCCACGCATCCCCCGTGCACCACAGAGGCCTTGGAAGCCCGGTGTTGAGGCTTCAGAGCCACAAGATGAAGAAATCCGGGCCCTCACATTTCTGCTCGGGTGAGGCACCCACTCAGCAGCAGTGCCCACTGAGACCATGTGGGGGGGAAATAAACTGGAGCCATCCCACATTCTCAAGTTAGACTGTGACACATCCTAGAATTACCTTCCCAATGATTAAAGAGGTGATTAAGTTAAAAGGAAGCCATTAGGGTGGGGCCCTAACCCACCATGACTGACGCCCGTATAAGAGGAAGGGGCAGGTGCACAGAGGGACGACCATGTGAGGACACAAGAGGATGGCCTACGCCAGCCAAGGGGAGAGGTCTCGGAGCAAACCAACCCTGCCAGCACCTTGATCTTGGGCTTCTAGCCTCTGGAACTGTGAGAAAATAAATGTTTGTTGTCTAAGCCACCCAGTTGTCTAAGTCTTGACCATTAGGAGCCTGTCATTCCCACAGCAGTGCCTGGTGCTGAGCACGGACTTTGTCCTCAGAACCTGGAATTCTACTAGAAAACCGAGCCTGGGGTTTACACAGCAGAGTAAGGGTCTCCGCTACCAGGCAGGAGACGGACTCTGGAACTGTGTAGCCGTTTACCTTACTAAAGCATGAGCGCACCACCAGCAGGAGGGAAGCGCAGGCATCCTTTCCCACCTTCAACGCTCTTCAGTTTACAATCAGATCGTCCAGATCCAGAAGGACCTGCCGCTCTTTCCCCGGGAGACGGTGAGAACCCAGGCATGTCAGGAGGAGGGGAGCAGTTCCACTCTGAGGACGCCTGTCTCCTGCACCATCGCTGACAGATGTTTAAAGAGAACAGAAGGTAGAGACTGTGTAGGTGGAGGGGACAGGGGGCAGGTCTGCATTAAAGAACTAAGTAAAAAGGCCGACTAAGTCATGTGGCCCAGAGCTGGCACGGTCCCAGGGTGAGAGGCCTGGACTGTTGTAGGACCAGCAGTGGTAACTGGGCAAGGACAGTGTCCAAAAAACAAGTGGACAGATGCCCAAGGTTACTTTCCAAATACCTCCCACTCCCTTCTCTTTTCCCCCAAAAGTTCATCTAAATGGAAGGCCCCCAGCACACTGCATGTGCACGTGTGTGTGTGTGTGTGTGTGTGTGTGTGTGTGTGTGTGTGTGTTGTTACCCAGCACCATGAAGCACTCACTTCCTTCTTTCTCAACATCTTTTTTGATTAAAGAAGCAAAATCATACCGGCTTTCCTCTTCCCCATCCTTTGCTCTCAAGGAGAACAGACAAAACCTATGTCCAAGTAGGCCAGTGGTGACCTGCAGGAGCTGATCTCAGACCAAGAAGATGCTCAACAGACAAGAAACATTGCAGGTGAGAGTTGGAGGCAGTAAGCATGGGCTCATCCGGCTTGAGGGTGGGCTCACCAGCTTGAGTGTGGGGTCGCTGGCTTGAGCGTAGGATCATACAAAGCATCAAGCAAAATTGATGCTTCTCATCTCTCTCCCTTCCTGTCTGTCTGTCCCTCTGTCTGACTCTCTCTCTGTCTCTTGCAAAAAAGAAAAGAAAACTTTTTTTTATTTATTCATTTTAGAGGAGAAAGAGAGAGAGAGAAGGGGGGAGGAGAAGGAAGCTTCAACTCCCATATGTGCCTTGACCGGGCAAGCCCAAGGTTTTGAACCGGCAACCTCAGCATTCCAGGTCTACATTTTATCCACTGTGCCACCATAGGTCAGGCCGAAAAGAAAACTTTTAAAAAAACAAATAAAAAAAAGAAAAGGAGAGTCAGTTTTTGGTTACAAGAAAGGAAAAAAGCTCAGGGAAATGATAGGCAGGATTAGAAGAAATATTTAAAGGATCAAGAGAAGGCAGAAATTATGAGACCTAAGTAAGCTTGGAGCTATGAGAAAGCAGAAGGCAAATTATAAGCCAAATAGAGAATGAAGTAATTGCTTAGAGTGTGTTAGAAATACAGTCAGAAAAGAGACATGCCCCATCATGGCTGACCACTTGAAGATCAATACATTCCTGCTTCCGGGAGAGGGGAAGACAGGAGATGGAACAGACAGCAAGCTAACTGGCCCCTATCCAGTGTGGATACCAACGAAACTTCCATGTGCCATAACTCACTCTGGGCTCGGAGCTGCTCTGCTGTCCTGAGGCTCTCCTTCTTCTCTGGAAGTCGTGTGGCTTTCCCTCAGGTCCCCAGAGCCTGCAACAAGTCTGAGATCCTGTTTTCCTTCTTTCCATGAATATGCTGGTAATACCTGCATACATGGAATAACCCAGCTGCCTGCTCGCTACTAAGGAGTGGAGGGGGTGTGTGTGCATACAGTGTGCATGTGTGTATCTCCACACTGTGTTGTATAAAAGGTGCTGAGGACAGCATCACAGTGATGAGTTTAAGAGGACAGGAAGGTGACAGGGTAGGAGAGTCTGGTCATGGGACTAGCAGAAATAGACAAACTCATTTGGGCTTCTGCACACGTTAGTCTGACACCAGGACTGTGGCTTCTATGGCTCAGATTCCCTCCTCTTAAATATATCACATAGAGAAAGAAAAGTGCACATATCCTTCCTACTTACACTACAGATCCATCATTGTATTGACTAAAGAACTGCTTCAAGGACTGTCCTGGTCAGGATTCCCAGCAGAAAGGGCTAGAAGCCCAGTTTGGGCTGACCTCCCGAGCTGACCCTCCTGGCTTATCAGGCACCTGCTCACAGGCCTGCTGTCTCCAGGAGGCTGGAACCCTGAGGGGCAGCTCCCGCGTTCACATCCCTGCAGCTTCACCAGCCCAGACCGCAGAGAACCTCGGAGCAAGTCCTGTAACCAGGGGCTGTCAGTTCCTGTTTGAATCAAACATTAGAGCATGGGCAAGGGGTGTGGGGCAGACTGGGCAAGGCCACTGGAGGAATTGACAGGACATACATGCACGCACGCACACACACAGGCACGCACACACATACTCTGTGCTGTGTCTACTGCCAGAACTATTGGCCTCACCCTCAGCTATAACCAGCACAGCTTTTCTGCACATGGACACCCCACTGCAGACCTGTGGCTCCCCTCCAGCCCAGTAGGAGGCAGCATTGCCCCTCTTTGCCTGCTCAGCCTTGGCCTCTCCACAGGCTCTGATTCGACTTCAGTCTCAGCAGGAATAGAATTGAAAAAAAAGATTGTATCTTTAGAAAACTCTATCACACTTCAAATGTCAAGATGCTGCAAGACTGATCTAGATTCTCCTCCTCCTTTTTAAAGGCCCTGTTTTTCAAAACAGAATCATAAATTCCTAACACCAGAAGGAGGCTTGGGGACTATATCACTTCCAACACTCTGGTTTAAAGATGAAGAAATAGACCCATACGAGCAAAGAGACTCAAATACATATATTCCAATATTTGGTAGCAAATGGCTACATCACCTCAACCAGACATAAAAAGCAATCAAGAAGAGACTGATTATCAGAATGAGGTATTGGTTATCAACTTCTAGAAGGCAGCACTAAATGTTTAAGAGGAAAACAACTTATCAAAATACCCAAGTAACCTTTATAAGAAACACTGCACAGATGATTTAAACAAGCACTGTGCAATAGAATATATAATGTAAGCCACAAATGCATACATTTGAAATGACTACTAGAAAATTTTTAAAAGATGAAAAGAAGTGAAATTTTATTTTAACAATACTTTAATATTTAACTCATCTATCAAAACTACGATTTCACTATGTAATCAATAAGAAATAATGCATCTTTTTCTGTACTAAGCCTGATACCTGGCGCGTGTTTTACTCTTAGAGCACGTCTCAGTTCTAATTGGCCACACTTCAAGTGCTTGATAGCCACGTGCAGCGAGTGGTTATACTGCACTGCACTGAACAATGCAGACTTGAACAGCGAGGTCATCTGGACCTTGCAAAGTCGTCAGGACACGCTGCACAGACAGCTGTGATCACCCAGAGCACTCTGGGAAAAAATGCTTTATACAAATGACTATAATGGGCTGATAAAATTTGATCAAAAAGAGCTTCTGTTTCAAAATAATCTGTTTTTAACTTGAACGTCCCTCCTCAGATAAACCCCGGAAGGACCCACAATAATTGCATCATTATTACTATGAAACAATGAGCCGACGTGGACACGGTCAGGTCAGTTGGAACGGGAGTCTGATGGAAAAGGCTTGCCCCTCTCTCCCAGAGGGACCTCACGCTCCTGACCCAGGAGGGTTTCTTAAGAGCTCAGCAAGCCTGCTGAGAACAAAGAGATATTTCTCCTCAGTGTTGAAAATACCGTGGACAATTTTCACATATCCACCCTTCTTTGTTACAGGAGCTGGTGGGAGAGGCAGGCTGTAATCACAGTGTGTTAACTGAGGACAAAGAGAGCACATCGTGCAAACGGCTCCTTCCAAACAGCAGCCAAGAAGAGCAGCATAACTTTCAGGATTTCAAATCACTTTGAAAAGATCTGGAACAGATAGCGGTTTCAAATGCAACATCAGGGTGCAGGACAGTCAAGGCCAACCTGGGCACAGCAAGGAACGGGTTGAGAGTGCCCCCAAGTCCCTCCTTCCAGTAAAGGTGGAGGCATACATCAGCGCCTCTATGGGGGGTGGGTGTTTCCCACTCTGCTCGCGCCAGCAACCCTTGGGCTTTGTCACTGCTGCCTGGCATGTCGTTACAGGGCCAGCATCTGTGCCCCCCACACCCAGGGGCTGCTGCTTTTCTTGCAGCCCCCCTGTCCGAGGTGGATGATTTTTCACTAAACAGTGAGCAGAGCTGCTGATAGACCTTGACCCAGCCTCATTGTAACTGCATTAAAGTAAAATAAGCCTCCACCTAACAGGAGGCCGAGTGTCCCCTTTACTTATGGACTCATCACTGCATGGAAGCGACCAGGCTATTTGTCACTCGGAGCCTCTGAGTGTTTTGTTCTAAAAGTCATCTTTGGCATTCACTGACCACTCACCCAATTCCCCACTGATTCCCTATAGTAACTCATTTAATGTCTTTTCTAATCACAGTAATTCCAACTCTGTTCTAAGTGCTTTGCTCACGACAACAGGTCTCTAGGACTGCCATTACAAAATACCACAGACTGGGCTGATTCCACAACAGAAATTTATTTGCTCCCAGTTCTGGAGGCTGGAAGGCTAAGCCTACGGTGTTGGCAGGGTTGGTTCCTTCTGAGGGTGTGAGGGAGACTGTCCCATCGTCTCCCCTGGCCTCTGGCAGTTTGCTGGCCGTCTCTGGCATTCCTTAGCTTGTAGATGTGTCACTCCAATCTCTGCCTTTATGTGCACATGGTGCTGTCCCTGTGTATCTGTGTCCAAACTTCCCCTGTTTATAAGGACCCCAACCAGGTTAGGGCTCATCCTAGTGACCTCATCTTAACAAATTACTTCTGCAATGACCCTATTTCCAAATAAGGTCACATTCTGAGATACAAGGAGTTAGGATTACAAGATTTCTTACTTGGAAGGCACGCTCTAAGCCAGGGGTCCCCAAACTTTTTACACAGGGGGCCAGTTCACTGTCCTTCAGACCGTTGGAGGACCAGACTATAAAAAAAAATATGAACAAATCCCTATGCACACTGCACATATCTTATTTTAAAGTAAAAAAAAAAACACAATGGGAACAAATACAATGTTTAAAATAAAGAAAAAGTAAATTTAAATCAACAAATTGACCAGTATTTCAATGGGAACTATGGGCCTGCTTTTGGCTAATGAGATGGTCAATGTCCGGTTCCATATTTGTCACTGCTAGCCACAACAAGTGATATGACGCGCTTCCAGAGTTGTGATGCGTGCATCCTGCGTCACTGGAAGTAGTACTGTACATGAGCAATGCCACTCTTTGTGTCCCCATAGTCCTCTGGTCCCCGTTGTTTGGGGACCCCTGCTCTAAGCCAGACACACACATCTATCTACACATTTAGTCTTTCAACAGTCATCTGAGACAGGTTCTTCAACAATTTATCCCCAATTTGCAGAGGACACCTGAGGCACAGAGAGAGAGAATGACCTGCCAAAGTCACATGGCTGGCACATGGGGGAGCCACCCCCAGCCAAAGGCAAGTCTGCTACCCAGCTGGTCCTTGGTAGAGCTCAAATCTGAGCTCACTGGTATGCGTCTCCAGTATCTTAGCTGTTAACCGCTAAGCTAAATAACTTCTCTAATAACCCTTCCCACAGTTTGGGAAAGACTAGTTTACCATTCCACACTTTCCAAGGCCTGCGTGATTGTTTGGTGTTGTTGATTACACATCACATTAGCCCTTGGAAGGGAGCGGTTCTGATCATTTGTACCGGGGGACGAGGTGAAGTCAGGAATGGGTAAAAGGACCTCGGAGGTTTGCAGGCACTGGAGCCTCTGGCTCAGCGCTGCCCTGAGCCATCTTGGACTCTAACGGAAACAGAAAAAGGACAGACAGGGCCGTTCAAGGCTGCCTTGGTTAAAAAAGGGGGTGGGGCCTGACCTGTGGTGGCTCAGTGGATAAAACGTCAACCTGGAAACGCTGAGGTTGCCGGTTCAAAACCCTGGGCTTGCCTGGTCAAGGCACATATGGGAGAGTTGATGCTTCTTGCTCTTCCCCCTTCTCTCTCTCTCTCCCCTCTCTATAATGAATAAATAAAATCTTTAAAAAAAAGAAAAGAAAAAAAAGGGGGGAGTGGGGTGTGAAAGAATTCAGGTTATTAAAAAGAGACCAACAGAATCACTTTATTCTTTCTTCATGACTGGAGGAGAGTGGGTTTCACCTACCCTCTCGTGAGGAAATGGGGGAGCCTGGCTCCTGGGCAGTCGGGCCAGTCTTGCTTTGAGTCATAGTGTAACGACTTTTCTCTAACAAATTTAAATGAAGAGACACAGAGACTCGGAGTTGAGAGTTGCGTCTCATTATTAATGTCACAGCTGGGTCCACAGGGTTCTCAGGATTGGCTCTTCAACTTCTTGAATTTTGAGAAAAATTCACTGGAGTTCTCTCTCCCACCCTGCTCCTTATTGATATTGTTGCTAAAGAGAGCTTCAGTTCCTTAGTTATTTTTTCAATACACTTAGAGTCCTACACACTCATAAAAGTAGTATTGCTACCTTTTGCATTAATTCTAAAACATCTTCTCTCCCTATTTGCCCAATTTAATGAAGTTTCCTTTATCTAGTTTTTAGAAAGTAAGCACTATCCTCCAGAATGCTGTATGTATAATAGGTGAGTCACTATTATTTACACTAATAGTGTAAAAGCTCCCCGAGGGTTGCCATTTCATCTGTCTGGATTGCTCCTGTATCCTGAACACCCAGCAAAATGCTTACAACACAGTAGTATTCAGTATTATTAGTAATGAACAAACATGCCTGACCTGTGGTGGCACAGTGGATAAAGTGTCGACCCGGAACACTGAGGTCACCGTTTCAAATCCTTGGTCATGTCTGGTCAAGGCACATATAGGAAGCAACTACTATGAATACAGATATTGATCGACTTTCGACCTATGCAACTTACGGCCATTCTACTTTATGACCACAATCTCTAGCCCCGACTGCTCCGCGTCTGGCCGTGCAAGCGTTGCCCAGCTGGGTGTACAACAGTGCGGACCAGCTTCCGGCAGCACTACCATCTCCGCATGCACCATTTCAACTGTTATCTCAGACTCGGTACAGCAATTTGTGTTTTGTGTCTTGGATATTTTTCATCAAACCCCTCCCAAGATGTCTACCAAGAGGAAATTGTGTTTGTCTACGCCTCAGCCTGCCAAGAAGGAAAGAAAGGCCATCGATCTCGACACAAAAATGAGCGCGGGCTCATCCAACTTGAGCATGGGTTACCAGCTTGAGTGCAGGGGCGCTGGCTTTAGCATGGGATCATAGACATGACCCTATGGTCGCTGGTTTGAGCCCGAGGTCACTGGCTTGAGCCACTCGCTCTGCTGTAACCCCCTGGTCAAGGCACATATGAGAAAGCAATCAATGAACAAGTATGAAGGAGGAAAGAAAGTGAATGTGATCGCACATGTTCATGAAAATACCAACTCCGATAACCCCAACTGCTGCCTCAGATGATGACATCAATGATCCACAGCCAAGCACCAGTGACCAATAAAATGTTTCGTACATGTTTATATATTTTGATATGTTTTGAAATTGGGAAAATGTTTCCTATGGTATTTTTTACACCTGTATTTTATATTTTTGTATGCACCTGTATTTTGTAATTTTGTATGTTTTGCAAATATTAAACCAGTTGTACTGGTAATGCAGTGTTTTACCTAAACCTGACGAATGTAAAAATAAGAAACAAAATAGTGTAGAGATGATACAAATGGCATAAAATGAACAAAGAAAATTATGATATATAACAATAATGAAAGAAAATTATGATAAAATATGACTTAAAGATTTTTATAACATCATTTCACAGTACTGTACATATAGCCTACTCAACTTACGACCAAATCGTGTTACGACCAGTCTGTCAGAACCAATCCTGGTCGTAAATCGAGCACTAGCTGTAGATGCTTCCCCCTTCTCGCCCCTCTTTCCCACTCTTCCTCTCTCTTTCTCTCTCTCTTCCCCTCCTCCAAAAATAAATAAATAAAAAATGTAAAATAATAATAGTGAACAAACAGCTGTGTATAAATATTTTCTTCTATTTTACATACATGATGTTGGGCAAATAACTTTATAAAATATGATTTTTATGTTTGCTCGTTTATGGTTTGCATTGGGGGCTGGGCAGGACCAGGTAAATGTGGTCTGTGAAATTGCAAATTACCTTCCTGCTTGGGAGGGGCCATTGTCTTGCTAATGTTTGCCTGGAGGAGAGGTTTACGTGCCAGGAAGTTTTGAGAGAAGAAAAGGCAGAGAGAAGACATGTTGTGCAGGAGAGCAGAGAGAATGCAGAATGCTGAAAAAGAAGCCAGTTTGTGCAGAGAGAAGGAGTGCAGATGGGGAACCAGCGCTGAGAGGCTTTGCGAGCTCCGCTAAGACTGGTGGGACCTTTGGTTCTAGGGGAAACCAGAGAAGATTCTCCTGGTTGTGAACCAGATAATGTGTCAGGGTTTCTGAGGGCTGAATGAGTGAAAGGAAAGTGTTTTCCCTGTACGGTGCTCATCAGCCGGTGCGAGACTTGAATAAAGGAATGGTCCACCATGTTTTGGCTTCACTGTTACTTACCTCTGCCCAAATCCAATGAGAAACTGCATGTGAATGGCCCCGCAACTACTGGCCACACACATGGTAATTTGCTAACAATACTGTTCTGCATGCTACTTGTTTTTTTTTTTTAACTTATTCACATGCTTTGGAGATTGTCAGTAGTTAGAGGGGCAGGAGGTAGGACTCTTGGTAATGTAAAGAGCTCCAAGCAGGAAAAAGCAGCTCTCCAGCCATGAGTTCCTGCACTAACCCCAGGAAGCAGCCGTCACCCAGCAGGAATTAAACTGCTGTGCAAAGCAAGCCAGGAGCCCTCTCTTTGTTCTGTTAAATCTTTAAAAGTCTAAAATTTAGTCTTCCCAATAGCCCTCAGAGACAGATTCTTTGATAATTTATCCTGTTTGCTGAGGAGGGCACCTGAGACACAGAAAGAAGAAAATTTTAATTTTCCAGCTAAATTTTTAAGTTGATTTTGCCCCGTGGACTCCTTTTATCTTCCTAGAAAGCTAAACATGAGTATTTGCACATTAAAGGCACTTAAATGGTATCTGTGTGTGTGTGTGTGTGTGTGTGTGTGTGTGTGTATGGGGGGGGTGAATTAAAAGTAAAGTTAAAGTAAAATAAGTTATATTAATTTTTTTAAAAGTTAAGATGATTAAAACAATGAGATACTACTGCACACTTATTAGAATGGCCAAAATCCAGAACACTGACATCAAATGCCAGAGAAGATGTGGAGAAATCATTCACTGCTAATGGAAATGCAAAATGGTACCAATACTTTGAAGCATGGTTTAGCAGTTTCTTATAAAACTAATGATATTCTTACCATACAGTAAAGCAATTTATGCCTTGGTATTTACCCCAATTAGTTGAAAACCTATCTCCATACAAAAACCTGCACACTGTGTGATAGTATAAAGGTAGATACAAGTTTTATTCATAATTGCC
Source organism: Saccopteryx leptura (assembly GCF_036850995.1). NCBI lineage: Eukaryota > Metazoa > Chordata > Mammalia > Chiroptera > Emballonuridae > Saccopteryx > Saccopteryx leptura. The sequence goes on from NC_089507.1 coordinate 36,610,529, forward strand.
AAAGCTTGGAAGCAACCAAGATGTTCCTTAAGTAAGTGAATGGAAATATAAACCACGTGCATCCAGATAGTGGAATAGTATTCAGCACTAAAAAGAAATGAGCTATCAGCCATGAAAAGGCACTGACGAACCTTAAATGCATGTTACTGAGTGGAAGAAGCCAGTTTGAAAAGGCTACTGTTGGCAGCTCAAGTTATTTTTTCTCACCCTTATTGTTAAAGATGGCTGCTGCCCTCACATGATATAGCTGGTTGCCCTTCTTGCTTGAGATGGGCGTGGTTATGCTATTGTGTGCTGGGGAGGGCTTTCACGCCAAAAGATTTTAAAAGGAGGAGCTAGGAGGCCATTTTGGAGAGAGTGGCCACCTTCTTGTAGAGAGGAAGAGCCCACGGTGTAGCAGGGCAAGGAAGCCACGTAGAGGAGGCAGCCAAAATGGCGGAATGGGGGAAGGAGAAGCCAATTCGTGGAGAACGAGATGGGGAACAGAGGTGAATAAGACTGGTGAGGTGGAAACCTTTGATTCTAGGAAAAATTGGATGAGTCAGTAGCTTTATGAGCACTGAATGAGTGGGTTTTGGAGCCCAGTGTGTTTGTTTTTACTCACTTGCCGGGTGCAAGTCTAGAATAAAGAAAAATGGACTACCAGTTTTTGGCTCAATTGTTTCTCTAGGGTCTGGTCCAGATCAAATGCGAACCTGCATGGGCCAGGTGGCTTGGATGGTGATCGTGAATACTGGCCCTACAGCTACATACTGTATGTTTCCAACTATATGACATTCTGGGAAAGGCAAAACTACAGAGGCAGTGAAAGGATTGGTGAATGCCAGGGGTGGGGGTGGGGGATGAACAGACAGAGCATGGAGGCTTTTTGAGGCAGTAAAACTACTCTGCATGGTACTATAATAGTGGATACATGTCATTACATGTGTGCAAACACACAGAATGCACAAGTGCAGATTTAGAATGATTATGATGTGTCAGTGTAGTTTCGATTGTGACACATGTACCCTTCTGGTGAGGAGTGTTGATAACGGGCTAGGCTGTGCATGCGTGGGGACAGGTGGTGCATGGGAAATATCGATACCTTCTGCTCACTTTTACTATGAACCTAAAGATTCTGTAAGAAGTAATTTTTTTCAATCAATACTTTTTTTTTTTTTAATTTTGGAATAACCTTGGGGTTTAACATAATAGGCTGCCTGTAAACTCTTTAGGTGACTTGTCCCTGGTGCTTCCCCCATTCACCCCTTTTGTGACTTAGGGCCAGATTTTTCTATCTGCATTATGGTGTGTACCACTTCTATAAAAACCAGCTAATTCAAGAGTTTCATTCCCAGTTTGCATTGTCAAAGTTCTTATTTATGGCCAAGGTTTTTGGTTGCTTCCAAGTCTGGGCAATTATGGCACTGTAGCATAAAAAAATGAGACATAAGCAGCAGGTTTGGATTCTAGAAGTTGTAACAGTGTGAAATGAATGGATCGTCAGCAATCAAAAGAGGACTACTATTTATTGGGGTTATTCTTATCATAGATTTTAATTTCTTCAAAACATATCACCCACTGAAATTATGTTGATTAGTGTGTGTATTCATTCTCCCTCCCTTGCCATTTGATTATGTTTCATGAGAGCAGGGCCTTATCTGTCTTGTTCACAGCTATATCTCCCTTTCCCTCCTCTACCTTTCCCTATGCACCTCTGCCTTTTGGCTGCTCCTGGAGCCATATTCTTTTTTTTTTTTTTTTTTTTTACAGAGACAGACAGAGAGTCAGAGAGAGGGATAGACAGGGTCAGACAGACAGGAACAGAGAGAGATGAGAAGCATCAATCATTAGTTTTTCTTTGCAACATCTTAGTTGTTCATTGATTGCTTTCTCATATGTGCCCTGACCATGGGGCTTCAGCAGACCGAGTAACCCCTTGCTGGAGCCAGCGACCTTGGGTCCAAGCTGGTGAGCTTTGCTCAAACCAGATGAGCCCACACTCAAGCTGGTGACCTCAGGGTCTCAAACCTGGGTCTTCCGCATCCCAGTCCTACGCTCTATCCACTGCGCACCGTCTGGTCAGGCGAGTCATATTCTTTATAATAAATAGGTAAACATAAGTAAAGTGTTTTCTGAGTTTGTGAACCCTTTTAGCAAATTCTCAAACCTGAGCAGGGTGTGGTAGGAATCTCTGATTTATAGCCGATTGGTCAGAACTTGTGATTGGCATTTGAAATAGGGTCTGTCTTGTGGGGCACACCTGCCAGGTCTACACAAATGCCAGGTAATATCAGAACTAAATTGAATTGTTAAACACCCAGATGGTATCCAGAGAATCAGATAATTATATATTTGGTGTCAGAATTGTTGTAGATAAAAGCAGGTCAACAATAAACATTTATTATCTCATAGTTTCTGTGAGTAAGGAATCTGAGAGCAGCTTATCTGGATGGTTCTGGATTGTAGTCTTTCTGTGAGGCTGCAATCAAGATGTCAGCCCAGGCTTCAGTCACCTGAAGGCTTGACTGGGCCTGGAAGACACACATCCAGAATGGCTCATTGTCACGGTGTCCAGGCGGATGCTGGCTGGTGGTAAAGGCCTGACTCAGTTCCTTGCCACTTAGCCCTCTGTAGAGGGCTGCTCAGGGTAGGATGGCTTCTCCTCTAGGTTCCTCAAGAAAGCAAGGTGAGGCCCTGGCCGGTTGGCTCAGTGGTAGAGCGTCAGCCTGGCGTGCAGGTTCAATTCCTGGCCAGGGCACACAGGAGAAGCGCCCATCTGCTTCTCCACCCCTCCCCCTCTCCTTCCTCTCTGTCTCTCTCTTCCCCTCTCGCAGCCAAGGCTCCATTGGAGCAAAGTTTGCCTGGGCACTGAGGATGGCTCTGTGGCCTCTGCCCCAGGCGCTAGAATGGCTCTGGTTGCAAGAGAGCAACGCCCCAGATGGGCAGAGCATCGCCCCCTGGTGGGTGTGCTGAGTGGATCCCGATCAGGCGCATGCAGGAGTCTGTCTGACTGCCTCCCCGTTTCCAACTTCAGAAAAATACAAAAAAAAAAAAAAAAAAAAAAGAAAGCAAGGTGAAAGTTACAATGTGTGTTCTGTCCTGGCCTTATAGGTCCCGTCCTGTCATTTGCACAATGTCCTGTTGGTTGCCCAGGTCAGCCCCAGTGAGGGCAGAAGGGAACCCACTGGAGAACACAAATAACAGAAGGCCGGGATCCTCGGCAGCCCTCCTGGAGGCTCCGACACGGGGTTCAAATATATTTTTCACATCAATGAATGGATTATTTCATCAACTCCAAGTCCGGTAACTCAGTCCATTTGGATAGAGTATTTAGCACGAGAGTTAGGCTCTTGGCAGCAGGAAGCCTTTTATTGGTTTCCATGTTCTCACCCCGGAGGAGCCCAGACAAACGATCTGCCTTCGTTGTGCCTCAAGTCTTAAAGTGGGAGTCGTAAAATCACCATGAAATTAAGTAATTTGAGAGTCAGGAAGAATGTTCATTACTAGCACTCTCCCACAGGGCCAGCCCCAGGCAAAACTGTGAAGTGGGGAACATTGGCTTTTCTATCCCATTCTGCAAACCTCCACAGTCCTCCCCACCACCGTCGCCAAACATATGCAATACTCGGTTTGATGGACAGACGTGTATTCTGCAGGGTTTGCTTTCACATAGCTTGAGAAAGTACCAGTTAGAGATAATAATACCATATAAATGCACATCTCAGTAAATTCAATAAGGTCAGTTTTTCCTCTGGCTTTGAAACACATCACTAAATCTCAGTTGAACACCTGACAAAATTGCTGGCTTTACAAGTAGGAGCTGAGCTGTATGAAAATACTTAACACTGGGAACGTTTGTTGTGGAGAGATAATCGAACATCTCAATCTCACTGGGGGACAGCAGATGCTCACAGCCCATCTCAAGGTCATCTGAAGGACACAGCATTGAATGGAAGGATAGATTGCTTACTTATTTGTTTACTTGACAAGTAAGTTCTCAGCCAGGTATTGTTCTAAGCACCAGTCTACCCTTACTTTGGGTCTTTGCTCAACTATTATTTCATGTCACCTAGCCTGACCACTATGTTTAAAATTGCCATTTAAACTGCAGCCTTCCCATATCCCTCATCTGCTCTCTGCTTTCTTGTGTTGTAGCGTGTTACCCACTAACATCACTAACATCTTTTAATTTACCTCTTTATTGCTTCTGTTTGTGTCTTTCTCCCCCTTTCCCACTTCATGCTAGAAGTTCAGTCTCACCGGGGTAGGAATCTTGCTCTGTTTTGTTGGATAATGAACTGAATGAGAGCTGGTGGTACAACAGTGAATAAAACAGACAATACTCTCTCTGGCCGTGCTTACAGTTGAGTCCAGCTACAATGCTATTAGCACACCATGCTGACCTTCCAGTTGCTTCCAGAGACGCGGCCCCTCCTTCCTAGATCAAGAAACCGGAGTGCCTTTGAGGCAAAACCTAGATCCCCAGATCACCCCAGGTCCCCATGTCTCACGTATTCTTGTGAAAATAAAGCTTGCCTTTTGAATATAAATGCTCCAGAGCCCCAGTCACGCTTCCTAAACTCTCCGCGTGGAGGAACTCCTGGGCTTAGGGGAGAAAACATTTGTTTTTACTCTCAAATTTTTCAAAACAGAATTCTAAAGCTGCACACTTTTGTCCATAAAGATAAGGTTACCCCCAACCCCTTTCCAAACTACGACAAAGACAATGCTCCTCACTCTGCAAAAGCCACATGAAAAGCAAGAACATTGCAAGGACAGTTTAATAAAAATCAGGACATGCCAAAAGGAAGCATATGGAGAATGACAACTCAAATTATACAAGGGAGCCGGAGAAGCCAGATTAAAGATTCACAGTGAGCACAACCCAAAACGAGTGTTTAAAGGCAGGTTTAATGAAAGCGGTCACTGGTTTAAGTAACACCAACAACCTTTCAACACAGATCATTACGTTAGTGTGTGCGATACAGATTAGACACGAGGACGTACTTTTCCAGGTAGAAATCAAAATGTGAACAAAAAGCATTTATAATTTTGAGACCAACAAGGAAAAAGATTGGAAAATAGAGAATGTGAGGAAAGGGGAAAGTTGCTGAAACCAGCAACTAATCGCTTGTCTCAGGAATGTAAAGGAGTATTTGTTGGAAAGGATCAGGGAAGGACACAAAATACTTTTGTAGCTTTTGTTTCTGTTGCTGAAGCAAGAAGTATTTAGAATGGCAAAAATATGGAAACAACCTAAGGGTCCATTGAGGAATGAATGAATCAAGAAAATGTGATGTGTGTATGTGTGTGTGTGTGTGTGTGTGTGTACGTACAGACACACACAATAAAATATTATTCAGCCATAAAAAAAATCATGCCATTTGTGACAACATGGTTGTACCTTAAGGATATTGTGCTAAGTGAAGTAAGTCTTGCAGAGAAAGACAGATACTGTATAATCTCACCTCTATGTGGAATCTTAAAAAAAAAAACTGGAGGGCCCTGGCCGGTTGGCTCAGTGGTAGAGTGTCGGCCTGGCATGCAGAAGTCCCAGGTTCGATTCCCGGCCAGGGCACACAGGAGAAGCACCCATCTGCTTCTCCACCCCTCCCCCTCTCCTTCCTCTCTGTCTCTCTCTTCCCCTCCCGCAGTCAAGGCTCCATTGGAGCAAAGTTTGCCCGGGCGCTGGGGATGGCTCCTTGGCCTCTGCCCCAGGCTCTAGAGTGGCTCTGGTCACAACAGAGCAACGCCCCGGAGGGGCAGAGCATCACCCCCTGGTGGACAGAGCGTCGCCCCTTGGTGGGTGTGCCGGGTGGATCCCAGTCGGGCGCATGCGGGAGTCTGTCTGACTGTCTCTCCCCGTTTCCAGCTTCAGAAAAATACAAAAACCAAAAAAAACTGGAAACAAAAACAAAAAGCCAAGCTCATAGATACAGAGAACAGAGTATGGTTGCCAGAGGTGGAGGGCTGGTGGTGTGAAATGGTAAAGGGGTCGAAAGATACAAACTGCCAAGGATGTAAATGAGTCCCAGGATGTAATGTGCGGCATTGCGACTACAATTAATAATACTGCATTGAATATCTGCAAGCTGCTAACAGAGAAAATGTTCAAATTTCTCATCACAAGAAAATAAGTCTATAACTATGTCTGGTGACAGATGCTCACTAGTCTTATTGTGGCGATCATTTTGCAATATATACAAATATTGAATCATTTGGTTTGTATACCTGATAATACTAGAATGTTAGATGTCAATTACAACTCAATTTTTAAAACTGAAAAAAAAAAGGCCAGTAGTATTTGTTCCTGTAAAATATTAAACAGAAACAGAACGGCCAGACCTGACCCTAGAGCTCAGCTGAGCAATACGGTAGCCACCAACCACATGTGCTCTTTAGAATTAAATTAAAATTGATCAAAACTAAATAAAATTTTAAATTCAGTTTCTCAGTCACACTAGTCACATTTTAAGTGCTCAATAGCCACATGTGACATAGCGGACAGTGCACATACTAAACGTTTCCATCATCCCAGAAAGTCCTACAGGGCAGCACTGTTACAGAGTGACAGGTGGGGAAGCAAATGCAGGTTAATACCAAGCTCATAGATACAGAGAACAGAGTATGGTTGCCAGAGGTGGAGGGCTGGTGGTGTGGTTCCACCTGCCAGCCCATCGTCGCCCTGAAGAGAGGCAGACTCGCAGTGTTACAGCTGGCAGAGACCTTGGCCTCCTAGGGCACATTCTCACTGTCTGATGCTCTTCCTTCTTTCCTTCCTTCCTTCCTTCCTTCCTTCCTTCCTTCCTTCCTTCCTTCCTTCCTTCCTTCCTTCCTTCCTTCCTTCCTTCTTTCCTCCCTCCCTCCCTCCCTCCCTCTCTTTCTCTTTCTCTTTCTCTCTCTTTCTCTTTCTCTCTCTCTCTCTCTCTCTCTTCTTTTAAACACACAAGTCTCAGTGATGCTAGTTTAAGCCATTTATTGTATATATATTTATAAAAGGGCTAGAGACACTAAAGTAAATAAAACACAGTCCAAAACCTCTATTTTAGTCAAAGGGATAGACATGAGAGAAACTAGTTATATCAAGATGGTAAATGGCCTGACCTGTGGTGGCGCAGTGGATAAAGCATCGACCTGGAACACTGAGGTCGCCGGTTCAAAACCCTGGGCTTGCCTGGTCAAGGCACATATGGGAGTTGATGCTTCTAGCTCCTCCCCCTTCTCTCTCTCTGTCTCTCTGTCTCTCTCCTCTCTAAAAATGAATAAAGAAAAAAAAATGGAATTCTCTATAAAAAATAAAAGATGGTAAATATTACAATGCAGATAAACAGAATGGCCAAACCTGATCCTCTAGAGCTCAGCTGATCACTACAGTAGCCACTAGCCACATGGGCCCTTTAGAATTAAATTAAAATTAAATTAAAAGTGCCTGTGGCAGATGAGATTTTTCAAAAATGACCATTGCAGTATTTTCAGTTCCACATGCTTTTCCAGAAACTTCCATTCCCCAACATGGCATGGAATCTGCATCCCCTCCCCTTCGACCTGGGTAGTGTCAGTGATGTCAGCAGCTTCTGAGGCTAGATCACCTGTAGGATACAGTGTTTGGTGTGCCCCCCACACCTGCCCGCATCTCTCTGGCTCTCCCTGGGCATCTCCGGAGCCCTAAGCACCTTGTAAAAATCCAGCTGCCTTGAATTCGCAACGCTGGAGAGACCATGTGGGGAAAGAACAGAAACATGGGGGAGAGCTGCTCAAGGAGCCCCAGCTCTCCAGCCCCAGATGCTGTGGGTCTTCCCAGAGTGAACCACCAGCCAAGTGACTAAACAAGTCATCCCAGCCCCGACTTCTGAGGCTGAGACCAGCTGTCCCTGCTGTACCGTGTTCAAATCCTAGCCCCGCGGAATCCATGAGCACGATGAATGGTTGTTTTCATCACTAAGTTTGGGGGTAGATTGTAACACAGACATAGTCACTGGAACAGTGCCTCAGAGAGTAAAGTTTTCACCTTCCTTGGAGAAGTCAGGTAGGTTCCAGAACTGGACACCGTCCCAGCTCCCTTCAGTTCCCGTGCTGCTACCCTCACCGCCCCCACCCCGGGGTGCAGGGAAGGGGACAGGGTTGGGGACTGGTATTGACAACTAGCAGTATAACTGGGAGGCGAGTACGACTCAAGGTGTATCCAACCCTCTGTGAATTTCTATTTTTAATTTGCATATATACTTATAAGCCACAATTTGGTTAATTATAATTTTTTTAAAAAAATGCCTAGTAAACACGATCTTATTTATTTCCTGCTCCAGTGAAAAGGGTTAACACAGTCTTTTTGTTTGTTTTGCGGGGGTTTTTTATGTGTGTGTTTCTTTTTACACATATTGGCCGATACATTTGTATGGACTACTAGACTTTGAAAGAAATCTGGCACTCCCTTGCCCCTGCCACTACCTTGGCCTGGCTCTCTGTATTCATGTCTTTTGGATCTCAGCTTCAAAGTAACTTCCTCTATGAAGCCTTCCAGAATCCCCTCCAGCATATTAATTCCACCGCCACGCATCACACTGCACCGCTCACAAACATTAGGGCATCAGGGAACGTGCAGTACTTTTAACCTTTTGTATTTTCACCAGTGAAATAAAAGTTGGTTTTGCATTTCATTTGCATAATTGAACAACTTTCTTTGACTTGTCATTTGCTTTTCTGATGTTCTTGTTTAATAAAAAAAAATCAAATGCTTTGTTATTGCTTTATATTCATTTTGAAATATCCCCTAATTTTTGTAAACAGTATATATGTACATGCCCAGAGACTGCCTGCTTCCTGGAGGGAGAGATCTATGCCATACTCATTATTAAATGCCTAATGCTTGGAAGAATGCTGAGCATGGGATAGCTCATTCTTGAATAAGTGAATCTGGTCCAACTGTTTATAATGCCTGAAAATCATCTCACATCTTTGTTTTTCTTGATTAGAACAAGGCACCCACCACCCCACAAGACACCTTGTTCCAGGTTTAGAGAGTTCTAGGTTTCAGAAAAACAAGTCTCCTTTATAATTGGGCTCACATTTGCCTTTATGTAATTTGCATCCCTTGCCCTGGTCTGCCTTGCTGAGTGGCACAGAAAAAGCCTCACGCCTCTTCCGTCAATTACTCCTTGAGTTTTCAGAGTGACACCCTCCCTTCCCACACTGAACAAACCATCTCCTCTGTAGTCTTTAGATCAAGATACTTATCAAAATAAATACCTATCAAAATACATGAGGTATGTATTTTGCTCGGGAATACTGTTTATAGGAAACCAAGTAGATTTTAGACCCAGAAGAAGTAGGACATTTCTCAAGGTCAAGAATGGCATGTTATTTTTCTTGATATCCACTGCCCAGCACTCACTGGATGTTCAGATTAAACTACCTTGGCTTTTCTTCTTCTTTCATTGTACAAATGTGAAAAGATAAGAATGACTCCGCAAAGCCTTCCCTAAAATGGCCTTTCCTCATCCCCACCCTCAGCCCTGCGGGCAAGAATTCATTGGTCCTTCCAGCACATCCACAGCTTTGTACAAACCTATTTGAAAGCGCTGATCACAAGACATTGTGTGAGGTTTCTGTATGCTCCTATTTCCCCACTAGATTATCAACTCCTTGAAAAGAGCAGGATTTTATTTGTTATTGTATTATGACACCTACCTCATTGCCTGGCACATAATAGATATTCAATATATGTTGCAAGTAAGAGTAATAAACTAAACCAAAAAAATGCCTTATTTGTACACAGGATTCTTTGTCCTATTCATTTTTAATGAAGGGATAAAATTCTGCTTTGCTGGGATGTTTAGGGGGTCAGGAAAGATGAACAATATTGTATTGTTCAGATATCTTTGGGGACATCAGAAGTATGATCTCTCATATTTTCAGAGAGAAAAAGAAAGATATATATTTTATACTTCCACGTAGTTAATTTGCAGAGCATGGGGTATGCTCTGAGTTGAGTTGAATCTCCTGACTGTTTCGCTGAGGGCACTTAGAATTCCGAAGTGTGATGCTTAATAGGGTGCGCATAACCCTTGCTCCACAACAACCCTGAGTGAAACAGACATCTAAGCCGACGCTTTCCCCTGGGGTGTGAAAGCTTTAGAAGTCTCCCTTGCAATGAAAATGTTTTTCTTTCTTTTGAAAAAATTAATCTCCTTCATCACTTTAATCTTCTTTAGTGACCTAATGAACTGGCGAGTTAGAAGTCAAAATCCATGACAGAGTTATCCCAAGAGGTATCTTTATCAGCTGTTATGAGAAGGGAAATGTGTGCGCTAGGCACAGGAGCGGCGGACACATCAGGGTGACTTCAGTTCAAATAAAAACAAGGTTACTATAATTTTTCTGAGATATCCCCAAGGACAGACATTAAACCGACAAAAGTGAAGTCCAGATGAAGATTCCATGGTAACCATCACTATGGTGATAGAGAGAAGAGAGTTGAGAGCAACTACTTGTCTTTTATCTTGTGGATATTGCAGAGTGTAGAACTGTCTATTTCCCTGGACAGTTGACTGTTGAAAGAGTGAACCAATTTAGTGGCCTGATCTTAGCAAGTGTGAGTTTACATTTTGGGCACAGCTTCTTTGCTGACACCATTTATGTCTCTACTTTATAAGTCCTCATAAATTAGTTCAGGAACAAAGTGAGAAAAAACAAAAACTCTGTGTACACAGGGCTTGTTGACGGATAGGCTATCAGGCTGGAAATCACTAATTCTTTGCATGATCAGGCTAGACACCATTAATGCTTTTCTCTTGGGCTGACAGATTTTGCCAGAGAGGAATCCTCCTATCTCCCGCTAGGACAGAGAGAGGTATTAAGCTTCTTCCTTGTCTGCATGTGTTTTTAGAACCCAGTGCGGAAAGAGACCTAGGAAATAGGGTATTCATTGTTCAGTTGGTGTCCTCCTGTGATTTTGCTTTACCTGTCCCTTTATTAGATATTGGTGAAGGGGATTGTTGCAGTAATGCAAGGTCATAATAATTTAAATATATAGAAATATCAAAAAATATGGAAAATATATAAAAGTAATTAAGATATAATACTAAAATTAATTAAGGAAATTAAATAAAGTTATGCCACCTGGATAGGAATTTATATAGTGTGTACAAATATGATAAACAGACTCTGACTTTCAAGCAGGGCCCAGTTAGTATACGTGTAGTTACATATAAATAAGAAGTGGCTTGATGTCATAACTCCATGAGTTGACGTAGACAGGAGGCTTCCCTAGGAACATCTTAAAAGTGACTTAATGTGGCCCTGGCCGGTTGGCTCAGTGGTAGAGTGTCGGCCTGGCATGCGGAAGTCCCGGGTTTGATTCCCGGCCAGGGCACACTGGAGAGGCGCCCATCTGCTTCTCCACCCTTCCCCCTCTCCTTCCTCTCTGTCTCTCTCTTCCCCTCCTGCAGCCAAGGCTCCATTGGAGCAAAAGATGGCCCGAGCGCTGGGGATGGCTCTGTGGCCTCTGCCTCAGGCGCTAGAGTGGCTCTGGTTGCGGCAGAGCGACGCCCCGGAGGGGCAGAACATCGCCCCCTGGTGGGTGTGCAGGGTGGATCCTGGTCGGGCGCATGCGGGAGTCTGACTGCCTCCCCGTTTCCAGCTTCAGAAAAATACAAAAAAAAAGTGGCTTAATGTAACATTTCAATAAATTAACATAAAAAGGGCTCCCTGCAAAACACTCCCAAAAATGTAGTTTGAAATAAAAATCTTGTAAATTGACACCTTAGAAGACATTGGCCAGAAAAGGTACTAAAGCTGAGGGCCCCCCTGCTGAGGAAGTCGCCCAGACGCCAGTGTTGACGTGGACTGTCTCCACGCCGCTCTGACCAAAGGCAGCCGAGAGGAGCACGCCGACGGGGCCCCCTTAAACTATACCCAGGCACGCCAAAAGGATTTGTGAGTAATAAACTGCCTGTGTGATTCTTACAACTAACTTACATATGGTCGTTCTTTTCTTCCGGTGGCAGTTAGTGTTGGCACTGATAAGTAGAATCCTCATAGCCGCCTCAAGAGTAGTCTTGAAGAGGCTGCCAGCCCTGCTAACAAGCAGGAGTGTCCCACTGCACGGGGAAGTCGAATCAGGGACACCTGATCCACGTAGAGATTGGGCTCTACTGGGACAGAGATGGGCAGCGGTGTTTTCAATGTACCATGATTAATTTCAAGTCCCGCTGGTGATGTCAGGGAGGGGTGGGCCCCCTGCAAGTGATTGCAGGGGCAGGAATGTCAAGTGGCCACATGACCTGGGAATGCTCAGCTGAACGTTCTCTACTGGACCCTAAGCCGTTACTCTGCAGCTTACCTATGGTTCCTTGGATCACATTCTCCTAGTGTTTTCCTAGAGGCCATAAAAGAGCTATCACTGAACATTCCAGAAAAGAGCCAAACGCTGGGTCTGCCGTTGAGGTTCCAAGCCACTTTCACTCACAAGGGACTCTATGGTCTTTGGAACCACCGTTGAGAAAGGAAGGTACGTACCAGGATGGTCTTTGCCCACTTCCTCAAAAGGGCTGCTTCAGGTTAGATGGCAGGGTAGGGGCCTGCTAGGGGGGACTAGTCTTCTCTGTGGCTGTCATCTCTAGAGAGTCCTTCCAGTGTCCTCAGAGAGTGATGTCCTCCAGGTGACCCCCAAGCAGATTCAAACCCAGAAAAGTTTGGGGATCTTGGAGATTGGGAAAGGTTGCCCATTTCATGCTAGGCACCATTCTACACCCCAAGAATACAACGGGGAGAAAGTAGGAAAAATCCCTGCCTTCATGGAGTTGATAGTTGGTAGGAATGAAATGGATCTTACATTTTAAGGTAACAAGACTAATTTTAGAAAAAAACTACCCACTCATTCTAATTCATAAATACAAGTGATCCATTTGGGTTTGTAAATCTTAAGAAACAAAAAGATCTACATAAACTCAAAAGGAGCAAAGGCAAGCAGAATAGCAGGTTAGTGGGTAAGCAGTGAGTCAGCATTATTCCCCGGCCCCGCAGTGAGGTCTGGGCTGGATGACACTGCTCCATCCACTGGGGAGCTGCTAGCCTAAGAGTCTAAATTTAATGCCTGTGTTTTCTTCATTAGTCACAAACACGTGTAAAGTGCTGAGCACAGTGCTCAGAGTGTAAGTGCTGACATTAGAGCCGCTGTAATTAGCAGGCCTCCTTTCTTCCCCGTGTTGTTGAAGGTTGACAGTGCACCCATACGTCCCCAGAAACACCTCTCTTGTTTAAAACTTTGTTCCTTGAAAGATAACATTTGTCAGGCAGCCCTGAGTAAAATCGTTAGAAAAGTTGAGGTCTTTTTTCACTATTTAGGGAATTAAGGACTTGTTGTTGTTGTTCCCTTGAGGCAGAGCATAGATTTGGGCAGGGCTGGTAATGCTGGTAATGGAATCTGTGGATTTGAGGTCATCCAGTACCCACTCTCCACACTTCCACTAACAGGCCCTGCTCTCCATTTCTTTTGGCAATCCACCCTCCTGTTGTGGCTCAGCTGCACCCCACCCCTCAGCTCCTCCCCACCCCATCACCCCCAAAGGACAAAGCATGTGACAGCCAAACAGCTTGTTTAAGCTCCCTGCCCGTGGTGGCTGGTCTGAGGTACCAACACGTTTTCATCAGAGCCAGGAACACACAGGAAGCCCATCTGGAACGTGCTAGGCTAGTGCTCCTTCCTGACGGCTTTCACCCTCAGATACTAGAAGATCTAGGGCAGCATCCATTTTGAACCAGGCGAGCACCGAGAATAGAGCTTAACTTGAGGGAATATGGCTGAAAGACCGAGAATAAAAAGAAGGAACAGAGGATATACAAGGAAAGAAGGAAGAGAGTGGATCCTGGTGATATTTTTTGAATCCTGGATTGGACTGTGATTGAAGCTGGGGATAGAGCCCTAGTCTTTTCAATAGTGTGAAGCAATAATCCCCCCTTTCTACTGAAGCCAGTTTGCATTACACTTATCATAGCCAGCAAAGAAAGAAGCCTGGGTGATAAACCAGTGCCGCTATCAGCACAGAGTAAGGGGAAAGGATGCCTCGCTGCCCAGGACCAGCAGAGTGGATGGGGGAGATGCGTGAGCCACAGACGCACCTGGGCTTCCTCCGGCACAGGGGCCGCTGAGAGCTTGGAAAGAACATGGCACTGTCTCACGCGACACTGTGCTGACGTTTGCAAATTTGTGGAGGACATGGATCTGAGTGATTGCAATTAGGTGAATAGCATACTGCCTAGATTTGGGGTAGATTTCTTAAGTCTCTCGGATTCCAGAAAGGAAATGATTCTCATAAGTTTCTAACACATGGAGTCATCAAAAGATCACTGGGTCAAGGGCAAGAACCCAGTTCCTGCATTCTAAATGCCAGAAACTCTTTTTAAACTGAGGTACAAAATAAACCCCATCTCAGCTCAGGTGACTATAAACCAAACACCACAGACTGGTGGTTTCAACAGCAGCTATTTATTTCTCATGGTTCTGGAGTCTGGGAAGTCTGAGGCTAGGGTGCCGGCCTGCTGGGCTCCGGCGAGGGTCCTCTTCCTGGCTTGCAGATGGCTGCTAACTTGCTGTCTCTTCGCATGGCAAAGAGAAGGGAAGATCTGGTCTCTTCTTCTCCTAATAAGGACACGAATCCCATCATGGGGTTCCACCCTTATGACCTCATCTAAACCTGATACCTCCCAATGGCTCCATCTCCTAATTACCAATACATTGGGCATTAGGGCTTCAACATACGAATTTGCACATGGGGGTGGCGCTCAGGAGACACAAACATTCAGTCCATGACATGACAATCACCACAAGGCTGCAGGTATGCACAGGACCCCTGGCATGTTGCAGCCAACCCCTTCCGGCTTTTCAGAGGCTGCTGTGGCGATTTTGACAGCTGAAATTCCCAACCTTCAGATTGGCCAACACCCAAACCACCATGCCCCTGCTCTCCTGGAGTGGGCAGGTCATCGTGTGTTTTCCCTCAGTTCCAAGTTTGGGCCTGCTTGCTAGCATAGATATGCTGCCCTTGGCTGCTGATCACGGTGACCTTCTAAAGGGGCTCAGCCACGGGAGTAATCTTTGTTTCTATGAAAGACTCCTGCTGCAGAAGTTTAACTTAAACTGCATTCCGCAAGTCCCACCCCCCCCCCCGGAGAAACCTCTGTTCTAAGGAGACGCTTACACTTTTCAGATTTTAAGTAGAGCTCAAGCTTCTGAAAATTTTGTCAGGGATTCTCCATGGGATAATGAGATTTGGGGAAAGAATTAATAGCAGAAAATGTATCCCCAAAGTTTCAAAGAGTTACTATTCTTTAAATCCTGTTTATAATTTTTTTTAGAAAATGAAATGAAAGGGACAGCAAATTACTTGTTGACCTGTTTGCCAATTTAAAAAAAAAATTGGAACATGATTTCATCTTTGGTCAACTTGAACAAAGCATTCTCTACCCACTGATGTACTCTCAGATTCCATGGTGTGATTTCTACCTGGTTCGAGCAAAACAGTAAAATAAAACAAAAGAGGAAAAAGCTAAGCAAATAGTCTCATCTTCTCTGTTAGGGTACACTCACTATTACAACAAATAACCCCAGTCTTAGTGATGTCACAAGAGACAATTTTATTTCTTGCTCATGCAAAGCTCAGCTGGCTCTTGGGCAGGCAGTCTAGAGGGGTTACTGTCTTCTAGCTGAGCCCTCAGTTGAGTTGTCACTTGACCCTTGCTAGGGCAGGAATCTCTATTCATTGCAAGGGAGCTGATAAACGCAGCTGTGACCAGGGAGAGTAGGGACCAGGGTTGGAGAGCCTCTGGCTGGTCTCTGCCACCTCTGCTATGCCCATCACTCTAACCTAGCATGCTGGCTTCTCTCCCCTCCTCTTCCATCATACCCCAGCAGTCTGCCCAGGGAACACATCAAATAAACTCGTCTATCATCTTTGGTCCCCAGTGAATATTACTGTGAATGGCCAGATATCATGAACCCCGAAGCCAGAAAGCTCAGCCCGTTTTTTCCTAATGTGCTCTGCACACTGACAGTCATAAGGACAATGCTGAGACCCCACAGGGAAATTCACTCATTCCACAAACCTTTACTTAGCAGCTGGTGTAGAGCAAGCACTGTGCCCAGTTCTGGGGACACAGTAGTGACTAAGGTAGAGCCTGTCACTCTGCTCATGGAACTTGAAGCCTAGTGGGGAACCCAGGTATTAAACAAGTAATTACTGAAAAACAAATAAATAATTACAGAGTCATATGCAAGGGGGAGGAAATGTATGAAGTCCTATGAGAACCTATAATAGGGAGATGTCATCTTACCTGGGAAGTTTCACTGAGGAAGTGGCATTTGACATGTAGATGCTAGTTAAGGGAAGAGGTATAAGAAAGAGGAGGAAAAGCCTGGTAAACCCTTGGAGGAAGGAAGACACTGAACGTATGCAAAGACCCGAGAGGCCCCATGTGGCGAAGGCACAGGGAACACAGAGGAACAGGAGCTAAAATGAAACCGAGAATTTCACGGATTGTCCCAAAGTCCCAAAGGACCCTTGGGGACTGGACTAGATGATGTTCTAGATTATGCAGAGCTAGATTTTGCAGGTAGGTTGAAGTCATTCATCCCATGGACATTCCTTGAGCACCTAGGTGTGCCATGCCCTGTTTTAGGCACTGAATTAGAAGAGAGAAGAAACAAAGTCTTTTCTCTCAAGAAGTTCAATCTCTGTCGAAAGAGCCCAGAGGCCCCATGGAAGGATTTCAGGGAAGAGATAACATACTTAGATGTGTATTGTTAAAAGGCAGGGCTGCTGCAGTGTGTGAGCAGGCGTATGCAGACCAACTGGGCCCTGATGTGCAGTTGGGGTGAGAGGGAGCGGCAGTTTGGAGCAGTGACAGAGGAAACAGAAAGCGATGAATACAAGAGATATTTAGAAGATAACCTTTATAGCAGTTGGTGATTGATTGGATGTCAGGGTGAGGGTGGGATGTCCCAGGTAACGTCCAGGTCTCTGAAGACATAGAGTGCCTTCTGAATATTCTAAGAATGAATACTTTATGAGCAATGTAGTTTAAATATTTAGATTCCTTAAAAACCTGGACATTGGGTGGGACATGGTAGTTAACCAGAACTTTCCCTTTTCCCAACTGCGTTTAGTTTAGGATAAATAAAAAGTGTATGAGAGAAGGGGGTCTCCTTTGTACCAGCAGATGTAGAACGTCTAGGACTACCCTCTAGTTTCTTCAGTTTCTGATAAAAAAAATTTTTTTGACCCTGTCCAGTGGCTCAGTGGATAGAACATCGGCTGGGCGTGTGGATGTCCCAGGTTTGATTCCCAGTCAGGTCAGGGCACACAGGAGAAGCAACCCTCTGATTCTCCCCTCCTCCCTTTCCCCCTTCTCTCCCTCTTCTCTTCCCACAGCCAGTGGCTCGATTGGTTGGAGCATGGCTCCAGGCGCTAAGGATGGCTCCGCTGGAGCACATCAGCCTCAGGCACAAAAAATAGCTTGGTACTCAAACGTCAGCCCAATAACAACAATATGGGGTTGTCAGTAGAACCTAGTCAGGGCGCATGCAGGAGTCTGCCTCACTATCTCCCCTCCTGTCACCTAAAAAAAAAAAGTGGATAAAAACATTCAGAATTTACTTTATTATCATAAGTGTTATGTTAGTTTCTTAGGGCTGCCATAAACAAATTACCACAAATGTGGCCACTTAAAACAGCAGATATTTATTCTCTCACAGTTACAGAAGTCAGAAGTCCAAAATCAAGCTGTTGGCAGGGTTGACTCTTTCTGGAAGCTCTGATGAAGAATACATCCCACACGCCCCTCCCCCAGTGTCTGGAGGTTGGAAGTCCTTGGTGTTCTGTGACTCATAGACACATCACTACAATCTCTACCTCAGTCTTCCTGGTGTTTTTTCTTTTTTTGTCTGTTCACAGTCACTGGATCTAAGGCCCACCTTACATGTAGGATGATCTCATCTCAAAATCCTTAATTATATCTGCTAAGACCCAAGTAAGTTCACATTCACAGGTACCAGAAGACCAGAACTTGAACATACCTTTTTGGGAGACATAATTCAACCCACTGCATAGAAATAACCATTTCTATTAGAGAATATGATTGCAGGAAACAGACTTACATAGAAACACATCAATTTTCTCTGTTGCTAAACATGAATTACTATAGCCTTTTTATTTCTTTCTCTAAAAGCCAGTAGAGGAGAGAGGAAGTTTCAGTAGTTACATTCCACAATCTGTGTATAAACAGAGGAAACAAAGGATTTGTTTCCCTGTGTCCGTCCTTGGAGACATACACAAATTCTTTCAAGCTAGGACTAATTGTTTTGTTTAAAGGTTAATAATTTATTTGCCAGAGAGTCAGAAAATAACCAGAGATTAAAGAACAGCTGCAGATGAATTAATTTTACCCTCAATCACATGAGTGAGAGCTGGAAAGGTACTAGGAAGAAACACAAATAAATGGATTGAGAATCCTAGCCATGTACCTCAGACTGAAGCTCATCATTTTCAGTCTATTCCCCATTGCAAAGAATAAAAGCAGCTGTAAAGTACTGAGCACTGACTTTGTGCTTGCCGACCACTATTCACAGCATGCCATGTGTATAATCTCGTGTGAGCCTCACATAACTGAGGGGGCAGTTATCACCCCTATATTACAGAGGAGAGCACTGACACAATGAGATGTTCAGGAATTTGCTCTCAGGCAGACATCGGAGCACTTACTTTTAATCAGAATGCAATTTCTAAAGCCTTCTTTATTTCAACACTACATACTAAGTTCTGGTTATTTTTCTGCTACAGGTAACATCCTGCTAGTCTCTATCAAGCACCTACACTTCAGTTTGGCCTTTACCTTCCTACCTTCCGAAATGATCATTTGACTGTATTTAAAGTTTTTCTCCAAAAAATACTAGGTGTCAGAATGTTTGCAGGCAGGCTATTTGTATATCTAGCCAGTATACGAGGAACCCCAGGCATTGAGCCGGATTACACACCCTCCAGGATTAAACCTAAGAAAATCGAGCATGTAAATTTTGTAAGAAAAAAAAAAGAATGAAAAGAAACTTGTAGATTAAAAGAGACTTAAAACACATAATTTTGTTAACGGTCTAACCAAACCATAGTGACCAAGCGTGCACACCAGGTAATAAACCTAGTTTTAAAAACACAAGAAAGTGGTAGCCATAATAGTCAGCAAAACAGTTCCGTCAGGGGAAGGAGGAGCGGAGGTGAGGATGGGGCACGTGGACGGGGCAGGCTTCCTGGTGTGTCTCACGAAGTCCTGCCTCTTGTCTTGGTTGGTGGTGACAAGGGGCTGGCTCACAATAGCCCATTAAACCATTTATTGGCTTTGTGTGGTGTTCTGTATCTGTGTTTTATTTTGCCTTAAACATATATATATTTTTTAATTTTTAAGAAGAATTTGAGCATATTATTTACAAACATCAGGAGAAATGGCTAGAACAGGTGAGGGGGATTACTTCTGGGGGACTGCCCGGCCCATGGGTGATGATCTTATTTGTCACTGTAAATCTTCTGATGCTGAATTTCTCTGATAAAAAAAAATAATTTTAAAAATAACATAAGAACAGTAAACGCTTCCTTGTGGAACAGTTGAGGTGATTTACCGATAAACACAGAGCACCTCACCCAGTGTCTGGCTCATCACAGACACTGGGAAGAGCTTTTCAAGGAGTCTGACTGACTCAAGGAAGTAGAAAAGCCCAGTCAGGATGGCTGGAGCGAAGGGAAGTAAAACAAGCAGTTGCAGTTAGATTTATTGTCCTATGCCAAACTTTGGAATAGAGAAATACGTGTCCGTGGGATCCCAGCACTGCTGGGCATATAGTATGCACTCAATAAATATCTATGTATTAAATGAGTATGTGAATTTAGGGGATTCTTCATAAGATCCAAAATATTTTCAACATAATACTTCCTAGCAAATCCTTGCTACTTCTTGGCTGTGAATTAGTTAGGAAATGCCATGTCCTATTAAGGCATTTGCTAATTAGCATTTGCAAAGTATGGAAACAAGGTCCTAATATATGTATTTACTAACTTCTTTAAAGCAGGCTTGTACCCTGCCCCCAACGTGGGCTAGACTTAGTGACTTGTTTCCAAAGAGTAAAGAGTGGAATGGGCCTGACCTGTGGTGGCGCAGTGGATAAAGCGTCGACCTGGAAATGCTGAGGTCGCCGGTTCAAAACTCTAGGCTTGCCTGGTCAAGGCACATATGGGAGTTGATGCTTCCTGCTCCTCCCCCTTCTCTCTCTCTCTGTCTCTCTCTCTCTCTTCTTTCTCTCTCCCTCCCTCTCTCTCTCCTTTCTAAAAAATGAATAAATAAAATTTTAAAAAAAATTTAAAAAAAGAGTGGAATGGGAAAAATATATAATAATGTCACATTGGCCACGTCTGCAGACACCCCCTTCCCCAAGGGAGCAGTTAACCCCCACAGTGATGCACCCTGCTGATAGCATGGGTAGGCGGGACCGGAGGTAAGAAGGCACCTCACCTCTGTGGGATTCTTTCCAAAATTCATTAGCTCAATCAAGTCACGAGCAAACCATCAGACAAACTGGATTTGAAGGACTTCTATAAACTTGCTGACCCGTACTCCCTAAACTGTCAAGATCATGAAAAACATGGTAATTCATTTG
The DNA here is from genome assembly GCF_036850995.1 of Saccopteryx leptura. NCBI lineage: Eukaryota > Metazoa > Chordata > Mammalia > Chiroptera > Emballonuridae > Saccopteryx > Saccopteryx leptura. Next base: position 36,631,200 of record NC_089507.1, read on the forward strand.
ATTGTGCAGTAATTATTTTTCAGTGCAGACGTATATTAAATGATCACATTCTACATCTTAAAAAAATAGAAGTTTGTTGAATGAAAAAACCAAAAAACAAAAACAAGAAAATAATGCAAAACTGTCCCAGACCAGAGGAGACTATGAAGACATGACAGCTAACTGTGAGGGAGCCTCCGGACTGGGTCCTCGACAGAAAGGGAACAGACGCGGGAGACTAGGACAATCGGAACACAGTCTGGAGTGTTAGTTAATAATAATGCACCAAGGTTTCTCAGTGTGACGAGTGTCCCTAGGTAAGACGTCCACCTTGGGGGAAAGTGTGAGGAGTTACACAGGAACTCTCTGTAATATTTTTGTGACTTTTCTGTAAATCTAGATTATTCTAAAATTAAAAGTTTATTTTTGAAATGCTGTTAGGTTCTTGCCTGACCAGGCAGTGGTGCAGTGGATAGAGCATCGGACGGAGACACGGAGGACCCAGGTTCAAAACCCAGAGGTCACTGACTTGAGTGCAGGCTCAGCTGGCTTGAGCGTGGGCTCACCAGCTTGAGTGAGGGGTCACTGGCTTGAGTGTGGGATCATAGACATGACCCCAAGTTTGCTGGCTTGAAGCCCAAGGTCTCTGACTTCACCCTAAGGTCACTAGCTTGAGCTCAAGGTCACTGGCTTGAGCAAGGGGTCACTCACTCTGTTGTAGCCCCCTGCTCAAGGCACATATGAGAAAGCAATCAATGAACAACTAAGGAGACTAAGCAGCTGCAACGAAGAATTGATGCTTCTCATCTCTCTCCCTTCCTGTCTGTCTGTCCCTATCTCCCTCTCTCTGTCTCTGTCACCAAAAAAAAAAAAGAAAAAAGAAAGAAAAAGAAATGCTGCTAGATTCTCTTATAGCAAAAATTTTTTAAAGACCAAAATCAGACCTAACCTGTCACGTGGTAGAGGGGTGGTGCTTCTGAGAGTGTCAAGTACCCGGTATGGTTTTTGAGTGATCCAGCATTAAAAGATTGAAGTGAAGAAAACAAAAGGCAAGTGGCCTTGGAAGGTAAACTGTTTCCATGACAATCCCCTCACAGTGACCTCTGTTTCAGATAACAGCAGTTCCTCGCTCTGTCCCTCATCCACAGCTGAATGCCCAGAATGTGTAGATCTACTGACTGCAAGTAGAACTAGGATGGGATATTAGCCGTACAAAGAATGAAACCTTGCTAGTTGCAACAGCATGAACAGACCTGGAGGAGATGATGCTTAGTGAAGTAAGTCAGACAGAGAAAGACAAGTACCACATGATTTCACTCAGGTGTGGAATCTAAAAAATCCAAAACAAACAAGCAATCAAAACAAAACAGAAACAGACTCAAGGATACAGAGAACAAACTGATGGTTGCCACAGGGGAGGGGAGGAGAGAGAACAGGTGAAAACGTGAAGGAGATTAAGAGGAACCAATTTCTAGTTATAAAATAACCGAGTCTCAGGATATAACGTACAGCACAAGGAATACAGTCAGTAATATCGTAGTAATTTCCTATGGGGACAGATGATTACCAGACTGATCATGGCAGTCACCTCATAAGGTGTATAAATGTGGAATAACTATGTTGTACAACTGAAGCTAATACACTAGGTGTGTCAACTATACTTGAGGAAGGGGGGGAGGAGGAGAAGGAGGAGAAGTAGGAAGAGGAAGAGGAGGAGAAGCAGGAAGAGGAAGAGGAAGTGGAGGAGGAGAAAGGGTGGGAAAGAGCTTTCCGGGGAGTGGATTTGACTGGCTCAAGAAGTGGAAAAGCCCAGTCTGTAGGGCTGGGCGAGGCTGGAGAGAAGCAGGGGCTGTAACTGCATGGCTTTGCTGGCATCGTATGGAATGATCCATTCAGCGAGAGCCGCCGCAGGGTGACAAGCCCAGCAGAAGCACCTAGTCCCACGTTAAAACCTCCCCCTAGCCTCTGACGTGATGCTCTGAGAAGGACCCTACCAGAAGGGAATCACCTGCATCTGCTCATGGGGAAACCTCAGACAGACCGAAATGGAGGAAGGAGTGTTCTCTACGTGACTGGCCGGCACACAAAAAATCCTAACGTTACGAAAGACAAGGAAAGTCTAAGACTAAAAAAAGACTAAAGATATGATGACTAAATGTCTTCTGGGGATTGGATCCTGGAAGCAAAAAAATAAATAAAAAAATTATAAAGGACATTTTTCAGATAATTGGCAAAATTTAAATATATATAAATAATAGTATTGAATCAATGTCTTGATCAGTGTTCTATGGTTATTATGTGAAAGAAGGCTGTTGTTTGTAGTAGATGCACACTGACATATTTAGAAGGGCCATGCAGGCTCCAGCATACCTTCAAGTGGATCAGCAAAAGTCATAATAATAGTAATAATAATGATATATACATGCACAAAGGGAAATAAAGCAGGTATGGCAAAATATTATAATTAGTAACTCTAGATAAAGGGTATTACAGGTGTTTATTATTCTGTTCTTTCAACTTTTCTGTAGGTTTGTAATTTTTCAAAATAAAAAGGTAAGAGAAATCATTCGCGTTGGTGTGCATGAATAGATTGCAGGGAGCAATAAAGAAGGTTGGTCCAGGCAAGACAGAGGTAGCTTGGACTAGGCATTGGCACTGAGCATGAAGAGACGCCTATGTGTTTGACATATGCCTTGGAGGCGGAGCAATGGGCCTGGGGAACGGCGTGTGGTGAGACCCAGGACCTGGTGTGTGGAGAGCGTCCCACGGGTTCTGATGCACCGTCAGGTCAGAGAACCCAACGCCGGGCATCGTGAGGTTTGCGTTCCAGGTGGAGACGGCTGCATTTTGCCTCTCCCAGTGTTTCAGAGAACACCCACCCTCAGGCTAGAGTGGGTTTATTAATCACTGTCTCAGGCATTGTCTGACAGACAAACAAGATCATTCAGGTGACTGTAAGGTCAAAGCAGGGGGTGATGCCTTCACTTTGATTAAAGTCTTTGTTTGAAATGGCAGCTTCCTAAGTGCTCTTTCCAAGTCCTACCCTTCAACTTCAGGTTTCTAAATTTCATCTCAAGAATAACAGAAGAAGAATACATTTTGTGGCATTTACAATTTAAATCATGTGCCTTTGGCAACAATTATAAAACAACCCTAGATCAAGGGAAAACATTTTAGCAAGAAGCCAAGTTTCATAATCGAACCACTTGGAAATTCTAGACTCTGGTGAAAGGGTAACAATGGAAAAACACACATTAGCAACTTTCAAGCTTCTCTTGGCTCCAGGATACTTACCCCAAAGACCAGAGAAGGGTAGACATGAAGTCCTTAGACACTGTCTTCCGGCAATCTTAACATTATGATTCCAATGATTACCCCTAGATGATGGTTCTAAGGTCTACATACGTTAAACAGACGTGAAAATAAAAAATTTCTTTGTGGCATTCATAAAACCAAATAGTTCTGAAGTTCAGTGTTACCTACTGTCTGGAGGATTTTATGAGCCCCTCTAATCTCCTCCCTGGACCAATGCTGTACTTGCACGTGGACATGGCTAAACCTTCCAATCCTCCTAGTGCAAATTCTTCCTGCCCAAGGGGTAAAGTTTTCAATTTAAAAGTGCTATATGCACAATGATGCATGTACAAAGGTACTCATTACAAGGTTGCTTGTAACAGGGAAAAGAAAAGTTCCTAAATGTTTTTAAAATAAGTTATGGTATATATTATGGAATTACATGCAATGTTGTGTGTGTGTGTGTGTGTGTGTGTGTGTGTGTGTGTGGTTAATGAAGTAGCTCTAGTGTAGCTCATGTAGCTCAAAACTGTTAAATTAGGAATAAAAAGCAAGTTGCGGAATAACATTTAATAACATTTATGTTTCTAAATCAAAACTAAACACACATATATACATGTTTATATAACTATGTGCGTATATCAATTAATGAAAAAAAAGGTCTGGAGGATCCTTCTGCAAACTTTTGTTAATTGTTACCTTTGGAGAAGTGGAGTTAGGAGAAAGCAAAGGAGAACTTCCAGTTTTCACTCAATTTAACTGGGTATTTCTGAATTTTTATCAACAATGATTTGTGTGCCACCTGGAATTTTGTAAAAATATCAGTGGAAGTCAAATGTACACACACACACACATAAAATGGCAAAAAGCATTCTGAAGAGTCTTCATTTTCTGCTGTTTCCCTAACATAGACAAGGAAGAAAAGACAACACGCTGCCTCACTGCTAGGAAGAGCAAGGGTGCTCCTGGGTGGCCGCGCCCAGGAGAGCCCCCGAGGGCCCAGGAGAGCCCCCGATGGCCCAGGGAGGGCCCCCGATGGCCCAGGAGAGCCCCCGATGGCCCAGGGAGGGCCCCCGATGGCCCAGGAGAGCCCCCAATGGCCCAGGGAGGGCCCCCGATGGCCCAGGAGAGCCCCCGATGGCCCAGGGAGGGCCCCCGAGGGCCCAGGAGAGCCCCCGATGGCCCAGGGAGGGCCCCCGATGGCCCAGGAGAGCCCCCGATGGCCCAGGGAGGGCCTGCCAGGCGGCTACACAGTTGGAGCAGTTGGTTTGCTGGGCCAGCCATCCGTGGACCCTCGGCAAGTGAGAAGCCTTCTCCACGGGCCCCATAGGGGTGAAGTCGGGGTGCATTTAAAATCCTATAAATAATTGTAGGCACACTATATACAAATTTCTGAGAAATATCTTATAATAATTAAGTCAAATACTAAAGAAAAAATATATAAAGTCCAAGCGTACTTTTATGGTAATTAAACAAAATAATCTATGACAAAATTAAATTTATTTTGACATTAAAAAACATTTTTATGTTACATTTTTTGAGTTATGCTTTTTAGAATTCATAAAAGAGAGGTTAAAAAATAAAAAAAAAGACAAAAAAGTTATCTCTTTATATATATAGATACATTCTTAGTAAGATTTAGTAAATTCAGCAGGTCCCAGTGCGCATGTGTTAAGTTTTTTCATTCTTGTGTTTATGAGAAACATGAGCCTAATGTGTCCTAGAGATTTCTTCAATGTTTGGGCATCTATTTGAAAGGCAAACTCTCATTTCCTCATCAATACATTGAAGAAGTCCTCTCTTTTTACTCTTAATTATGTTGAGGGCAGAAAACCCCCACCATACATATCATCTTAACTTTACACCAAGCAAAGGATAGAAGAAACCTGCCTCCAGTCTTTCCGGGGAACATGGGGGGTAGTGTAAACAATCCAGCACCACAGCTTAACAGCCTTTTGCAACCTAATCAGGCAAGTGAGGTGGGGGGTTGGACGGACTGTCAGCTTACAGCAATTCCCCACACCTCTGTCCCCCCAAAATCTAAACTCCAAAAACCCTGTTGGTTTTTTGGTCCCCAACAGGCACATATTTCTCTGGAATACCATAGGGCGCACCCGGAAATCTTCTAGGGTGCACCAGTGCACCCAGGCGTACACTTTGAGAACCACTGGTTTAGGCCCAGGAGAGACTGCAGTGTCTTTGAGGCTGGGTGCTACCAGCACCGCCGCCCCTGCTGAGACCCATGGTGTGCGCGCCCCAGGGAGGCCTGGAGCCAGCAAGCCTGGGTCCTTCTGCAAGTGCAGAGCAGCATCAGTGGTGGAAACACTAACCGAATTAGACACCAGCAGTCTGAACAGCTCTGGGGGCATAATTTCTCCCAGAGTTCTTTCTGGAAGTTTGCTCCAAGGGCAAGACTGATGACTTGATGCCTTCAGCTCTTTCTGCTCTCTTATTGGCTGGCCCAAACAGCAGCCACTACACCTGAGCCCCGATCTGTGGACTTCTGAGCGCTCAAGGAAAGGAAGATAAAAATGCTAACTTTAGAACAAGACCCTAGAAGAGACTGAACAGGTGTGGGCCTCTCTCAGAGAGGCGATCATACTTTCAAAGTATAAAAGAATTAAGCTCAATGGTGTTCACATGGTCTCACTTCTTTTCTTAAATGAATCCAGGCAACTATACTTAAGCCTATTTTAAATATGTGCTTAAGGAGATTTGATTGGTACTGCTGTAGTCCCCTAGTCCAGGTCTACTGATGGATTCATAATGACAAAGTAATAGCTGATACATTCTGAACACTTTCATCCCAGCATCGAATGTACTGAATGCACTGAACACATGGCAGGTGTTATATCATGTGCCTCACAAACTTCATCTCATTTACTCCTCATGACACTTAAACAGGGGCACTGTTGTTTTCATCCCCATTTCACAGATAAGGTGACTGAGACTGACCAAGGACACATGCCTAGTAAGTGGCAGAACCTGTATTCTAATTTTGTTCATTTGATTTCAAAGTCTGTGCTGTTATGTCTGTGTATTTGGGGAAAGATCAGATGAACAAAAGCTTGTTTCTAAGCCACCCCACCTTTGAGGAATTCAAACCCGGGGTTTGGGTGGTCCGAAACACAAGGAGCTCCAACAAGACTTGGCAAACTTTGAAAGTCCCAGCCTCAGTCTTCTCATCTCTAAGTGGAAATGATAATATTAGATCTTATCCCTCAGGATTGTTGTGAGAGCCAGCCCAAGGAGGTAACTCATGTAAAGCGCTGAACTTAGTATCTGACATATAGCAACTGCTCAATAAATATATGATTAAAAAAAAAACCAACTAACACTTGCAAAAGAGTACCGGCAAACACCTATGAGCTGAGTTAGTTTACAGAGTAGCCAGCAAACACCTCGCAGAAACCAGGGTCCAAGTCATGGGATGTTGAATGGGAAAGTCTTGATTAAAGGACTGAAGAAGCTATAGAATGAAATTCACCAACTTGATGATTTTACTTATTAAAATTTTTTAATTGATTGGTTTTTAGAGAAAGTGGAAGGGAAAGAGAGAGAGAGAGAAACCAATTTGTTGTCCCACTTACACATGCCACCATTGGTTGATTCTCTTATGAGCCCTGGTCGGGGATCCAACCCGCAACCTCGGCATGTCAGGACGACACTCTAACCAACTGAGCTACCGGCCGGGGCCAATAATTCTTACTTGGTACTGGACCTCACCTTCTTCTATAAGCCAGGAGAGAAAGCCGAGAGGAAGAAAGGGTGACGGGAACACAGGGACCCAGGCAGAACAGCTGGCTACTTCACCCTCCTTTCCATCTCCTACCAACAGTGTTTAGGGAAATCAATGAGCTCAACACTATGTGAAATATGCAAAGAGAGTAGATATTAAAGGTTCTTACCACACACAGACACACACTCATACACATACACACAAACATTATATGAGGTGATAGGTGTGTTAACTAACTTTTTTGTGCTATTATTTCGCAATATATACATATATAAAATTATCATGTTTTACACCTTAAACATACACAATGTTATATGTCAATTATATCTCAATAGAGCTAGAAAAAAAATAGCTCAATGCCATGTCTAAAGGAGGGGAAAGTCATGAAATGGCAGCATTAAAGACTAAAAGATGTTTGGGTAAGGAAATAAATGAAGCCTTACCTTTTTAACACTGGACTGGCGGTTTTCAAACTGTGTGCCATGGAACCCTGTTTCAGGGGTTCCACAAATGCTTTTGTTAACATTTCAACTTTTAAATTCAATCTGGTTTAGTAATCAACAGACATACTCAAGTGTATTATACATCAATTTAACCTCATTGGAGACCCCTAACTGAGATAAAAGGCGATTATCTTATTTTTAGGAAGATCTCAAAAATAAAATTCCCCCATTATCTTTGTTGAAAAGGATGCTGGATATTGCAAAGACAGCTGTTTAAAAACAACAAAAGTGCCTGACCTGTGGTGGCGCAGTGGATAAAGCGTTGACCTGGAAATGCTGAGGTCGCCAGTTCGAAACCCTGGGCTTGCCTGGTCAAGGCACATATGGGAGTTGATGCTTCCTGCTCCTCCCCCCTGTCTCTCTCTCCTCTCTCTCTTTCTCTCTCTCTCTCTCTGTCTCTGTCTCTCCTCTCTAAAATCAATAAACAAAATTAAAAAAATTAAAAAACAACAACAAAAGCAAAACAAAACAAACAAAAAAACACCTTTTGCAATAGTGTATCTTTCTGACCTGGGATTTTCTTAATCCTGTGTGAGCACAATAGAATTCAGATATAAACCAGGAGCTGAGACCACTAACAGATTGCCACTGTCACCCTGTTCCCGATAACCCTTGATTTCAAGATTTCATGTTCATCAAGTAGCCTTCTTGTTTTCATTAACTTATAAAATTAACTTACAAAAGAAATGTATGCAAATTAAATGCCATATAACATCCTATATACACACACAGTAAGGATCTATCTAAGATTTTATTTTTCCGAAAGCTTGTACTAACTGAAAAGTTTGGGAACCTTACTTAGCCCTAGATCCTTTGGACAGTGAGGTGGGGAGGATGAGGTCTATCCGTTATCCTCTGGTTTCTGCTCTACCCCTCACTGCCAAGACCACCTCTTTCTCTTTCCCTGCCCAGACCCCTGCAGCTCTGAGGTCCTGCCTCCGTCACCAGGTAGAGATGCAGATTCAGAGAGTTATAATGGAGTTGGCATCCTTGTCCTGTTGCAAGGGTCCACTACACCGAATAGTGACTCCGCTTCAACACAGGGGCAACCTTCTCCATTCTCTCCTTCCTCACTCTAGATCAGGGGTAGTCAACCTTTTTATACCTACTGCCCACTTTTGTATCTCTGTTAGTAGTAAAATTTTCTAACCACCCACCGGTTCCACAGTAATGGTGATTTATAAAGTAGGGAAGTAACTTACTTTATCAAATTTATAAAGCAGAGTTATAGCAAGTTAAAGCATATAATAAGAATTACTTACCAAGTACTTTATGTCTGATATTTGCTAAGTTTGGCAGAATAAATCTTTATAAAACAACTTACTATAGTTAAATCTATCTTTTTATTTATACTTCAGTTGCTCCGCTATCGCCCACCATGAAAGTTGGAATGCCCACTAGTGGGTGGTATGGACTAGGTTGACTACCACTGCTCTAGATAATACTGACTTGGGAAGCAATGCAGGCATTGTTAAGATCGCAGGGCTTCCATTTCCTTCTTGACTAGGTACCACGAACCAGCGCAGCTAGTAATTCCAGGTCCCTGAGGGAGAACGATGTGGAATGAAGAAAATAGGCTTAAAGAGAAATAGACTGGGATCCGGAGGCCTCTGCAAGCTGATGGCAAGACAGAGAGAGAGCTCCACCCCCAAATCTGCATTATTTATAAGGCAAAGTGAAGTCATTAGCAATCAAAGAGATCATTAAAACAAAGTCACATTTCCAAGGCAACCCAAGAATTCTCCCAAGTACAGAAAACCCCCACCATATATAACATTTTACTTCACAAAACAAAGAATAAAAAGACAACTCCTCCAGTCTCTCTGAGGGACATGGAGGATGGGAGGAGTAGAAACAATCCAGCCTCACAGCTAACATAGAGGTGTGGAGAAAAACCTAGCCTTTAGCAACTTCACTAAGCAAGTGAGGTGGGGGTTTGGGATGAGTGCAAATACTCAGCTTCATAGCCAATATGGAGGGGTATGGGGGAGGACTTAGCCTTTTGCTAAGCCTAAAACTACAAGAACTTTGCTACTTGCAGTCTCCCACAACTAGGGAAAGTTTATCTTGTTATCCAGAAACTTCTTCCCTCTCTGACATTCTTTGATTTAATCCACTGAACAGTGAAATCCGCTAATGACATGCCAGGAGGAAAAATACCAATCAGAACGGTTAGAGACAAATGGAAACATTAAACCTGGTGCAGTCTCTTTGGAAAAATTCCAGAAGGGGCAGATAGAAAGGTGAAAACTGCCCTGGCCGGTTGGCTCAGCGGTAGAACGTCGGCCTGGCATGCAGGAATCCCGGGTTTGATTCCCAGCCAGGGCACACAGGAGAAGCGCCCATCTGCTTTTCCACCCCTCCCCCTCTCCTTCCTCTCTGTCTCTCTCTCTCTTCCCCTCTCGCAGCCGAGGTTCCATTGGAGCAAAGATGGCCCAGGCGCTGAGAATGGCTCTGTGGCCTCTGCCTCAGGCGCTAGAATGGCTCTGGTTGCAACAGAGCGATGCCCCAGAGGGGCAGAACATCGCCTTCTGGTGGGCGTGCAGGTGGATCCTGGTCAGGCACATGCGAGAGTCTGTCTGACTGCCTCTCCTTTTCCAGCTTCGGAAAAATGAAAAAAAAAAAAAAAAAAAAAAAAAAAAAGAAAGGTGAAAACTGAGGTGAGGAAGCACATGAGACAGCTGTGAGCTATCGAAGCTTCTATCTTGGCATACGCGTATGTAAGGCCATACTCTGTAATCTGTATTAGTTATAAAGGGCCATTATTTTCATTATAATTTTCCAAATAAATGTAGTCGCCCTCTAACACTTCAGATACATAATATACTGCTCACAAAAATTAGGGGATATTTTATCACTTCATATTCATTTGGAAATATCCCCTAATTTTTGTGAGCAGTATACTTCACAATATTTAGCCATTATACAAATTAAATATTGCAAGCATAAAATCTCTGCATTGCAAAAGTGTTTCTGACATCTATGAGGAAACTTTGCAAGTTAGAGGAATGACAAAACCGGTGGATAAGCCCTTAGAGCTGGCTGTTGATCTACATTATACCTACATCTCATGTATTTATCCCTTATGGGTTTTGAGATCCTGAAGAGTTAGTGTGTTCTGGTTCTATCTGAAAATTCTATCAGTCTGAAACAAGACTGGCCATAATTAACCGCTGAAGCTGAGTCATGAATTCATGGATGCTCTGTTCTACTTTTGTACATATTTAAAATTTCCCATAATAAAGTTTAAAAAAAATAAGATATATCTGCTTTCCCTGAAATCTATTTTAAAAGATTCTCTCAGTCGGCTTCCTCTAAATCTTACTGTGACTGAAGTCACACACTAGCCAGCCATGCCTAGGAATAAATAACGCACAATTTCTCCCTATTCCTTTCCGCTAGTCTTTGCTGTTTTTTTTATTGAACGTTCTTCTCAGCCATCTATTGTTTATTTATTCACAGCTCCTATTCTCAGATGATACTATAGACTCTTTGCTCCACACTTCACCCCCCCATTCAGTCAAAGGGAGAAGAGAAAAATCCTGAGTCTAACGTAATTAAAATTCTATTATAGATCCTAGTTTGAAGTCAGCAGTCACAATTTCCAATAAATGCTTTAAGAAAATAATGTAAAACTGCTCCAAAATGCAAAATAATTTTCTAGTAATTCTAAATCAATGAGTCCCTACTCCATATCACTTTCAGGGCATCTTGTGCCGCAAAATCAATAGCTTACAAAGAATTTTAACCAAAACACAAATGACGGAAACGAAACAGCGTATTTGCCCGTGGGTAGGGCTGTGATGATTAAAATGGTGCTTTGTCACCTGAGCTGCTCGCCATTGGACACTCCTCCTGTAGCTCCCCAGTACAAAAGTGGCTCTTAGATCTTTGATTTAAATCCTTTCATCAGTTTCTCAACAGTGCCGCTTTTCTTTCCTTCCTTCTTGTTCCTTTCCTGCTTTGCTGTATTAACAAGGGAAACAGGAACAGGAAGGCCCTGTCCTCTGTTCTTCTGACTTCGGTTCCTCCACGCTAGTACCTGCTGGACACATGCATTTGTTTTCACTCAGCGACCATGCCTACGCATAAATCTTTGGAGGGGATGAGCAGTTTTCAAGGGGGTCATTTTCTTCTCTCCTTTGACCCTGGGTTCCTTCGTTCATTGTCCCGTCTTGCAGAAAAGGGGAGGGCCTCTTTAACTTAAGCCTTTGTTTGGATTCATGATAATTGTTAGGTCTTTGGTTGTTTTTAACAAAAACCACATGAGCAAATTATATATGTGTGAGATGTGCACAGCAGTTGAGGAAAAAGTCAGGGGCTATTTTTAGGCTATTCCCACTAGAGGGCACTAGACCCTGCACTGTGTCAATCACCCCTATGACCCTCAGCCTTCTCCACCCCTCACTGACCCTAACCTCACCCCGGCCCAATGATTCTAAAATCTTTGGCATTTGTAATAAGAATCAGAACTGGAACCCCGTCTGTTGGAGAAAATTGGAATTATTAAAGTAGACTTTGTATCCTCTCTACAGATAGAGCTCAGGCCCCATCTTACTGATCTCAGATCCTGCCTTGAAAAGGGGTTCTGATGCCTCAGTGAACTCCTGGGCTCTGGAGACAGAAACACCTGAGCCTGATTCTAAGGGTGGGTGTGGAAGTGCCAGGAACCTATCAACAATGAGCAAAGCTTGCCAGTCTTACCTTACTTGCTCATAATCTCTATGCTATTTATCTATCGTGCTTTCCAGCAGTTTCTACACATAACCCTGTCCTAACTTCACTTTACAGGTTAGGAAAAACTGAGGTCCAGATTTATCCCAAGTTACTTTTAAGAAGCTTCTCTTAGCATCCAACCCAAACACCATCGTCCCCTATGGGCAGGAGTTACTCTAAATCAATTAGATGGATCAAGACACTGATGACAACCTTGAATGCGACTCCTTTCCCTTCTGGCAACAAGAACAGCAGACCCAGGCTAAGCGCAGGAAGTGGCTTTGTCAGTTCAGCAAACTCCTACATTGATGCTCCCAGCCAGACCACTAGTGCCACGACTGTGGTTGAACGAACTATGTTTAACCTTCACAGCCGTAAGAGACCACACACCGTGGCGGACGGCAGGGCAGCTCAGTAAGAGGGTGTTAGAAAGAATTTACAGGATTGGGACTTCAGTTTGGCAATTTGGGGGAGGGTTCAAGGGACAGGAGTTCACTCTGGATTGGGTGTGGTCAAGAAGTGGGGATAATTCTTTGATCATGTACCTTAATAAACTTCACCTAGGACAGATGAGAGCTAACACTGTCATTGGTAATACAGCAACAAACAGTGACTCGGATTTGGTGGGAGAGTGAGATGTTAGGTATTTTGTGGTTTGTAGGCACCTTGTTTTTGTCCATGCTTAGAATTATGAAATTGCCTTATTTTTTGTTTCACTTCATCATGGTCATAGCGTGACCCTGTCTGAGGCTGGTGATCTGCGAGACTACGTCCAACCAGAAACACCACGGCCCAGCTGTGAGTGCTGCCAGCTCACACAACACTCACGGTGGAGCTGTTTCAGCCAAGTTCCTGGCTGTTGGGCTGCTGTTTTTCTTTTTCTCACCTTTTTGCCTTTCATGCTTGGAAAATGTTGTGGGGATTAGATAAAATGAAACAGTATATACAGCAGAGTACTCCAGAATTTCTTATTTACATAACTAGCTATTCTATGCTTTCCATTGTTTTGACATCTGTCTGTCTCGCTCTCTCAAGGACCCATGGGGAAGAGCCCTTCTTCCAAACACCACACACTAGCATCCTAACCCCCAGCAAATTAAGTCCAACATCTGACTTAGATGACAGACCCCTAACATCATTGAACCAGGAAGCCAGTCAGGACTTGAACCCTTATGCCTCCTGATCCTTTGCTTTCCCACATGCTGAGGATGATGGCACCAGCTAGTGACCACCCACACCAGAACCTGGGCTGAGACCAATAGGTCTTGTTCAAGCTACTATTGAGTCTAAAATTCTATCAGAGATCAAGGTCAGGGCAACAACAAAGAGCACAGACTCTGTAGGCTGTGCACCAATGAGCCAAAGGCATTTCTGGAGTTCAGTGGGGTCCCATCTAACCCTGCAGGGCAAGTGAACAAACAGATGGGGCCAGTGAGACCAAGGCTGGAAGCTAACAAGGAATGTTAGAAGGATCTTAACTTTATTCCTTTCCTCTTACTCCTGAGGTCCACATTCCCTCATTCTATATTCTGCACAAATTCCCATCTGTGCAGGACATATTCTGCGGGGAGGTTGTTCTTCATAAACCTTCACAACTCTTCCAATGACAAAGTTTAAAGACCTAGGTCTATCAATAAAGATCTAGGAAGAGGGTTTCTCTCCATTCTACCCCCCACCCCCGCCCAGCTCCTGCTCAAGCCTTTAAGTCCAAGGGGGACATACAACAGAGATGGAGAAATATGCAGAAAGAACTTCAAAGTTTTCAAACAATATATTCTGGGGGTGGGCATGCGAGGGAGACCAATGGAAGGAGTCTCTTCACACGTTTCGTAAGTCATTACAAAATTACTTTTCCATCTTTTCACATGGGAAATGAGCAGTTCTCAACCTAGAGATGTATATAGAGTGAAGAGCCTTTCGCTTGCTGTAGAAGGTATGAAGGCTCCCTCTTAAATTTTTCATGTTTACTTTCATTTGTCTCAGCACTGAATGTTCTGTCAGGCAAGGTCAATTAAGAGAGACTGAAATCCAAATAGTTGACTTGGATCAAAGAAGGACTTGGTTAAATTTAGAGAAATGGTGGGTTCAACCATCAAATTATTCTGCTTCCAGCTAAGTCCAATCTTAGTCTCCGCTTTCTGAAAACTCAGTAATACTTCAGTGAGGAGGTAAGAACAAAAAAGATTTCAGCCAGTACAACCTTCCCATGAAGGTTTCTGTAGAATTGCACACCGCGTTAACACAACCCGCTGCTCCCTCTCGGGGGGAAAAGTGAAAGACGCACCCACATAAATCACGTGAATGTGATACCAAAGGTCGTCAATAAATACTTTATTATGAATCATCATGTGGGAATGAGCACAAAATTAGGAATCTTCATTACAAAATCTAATGTCATTTCTGACTCTGGTGTCTCATAACCAAAATGAAGTTATTTTTCACTTGTTTGTAAGCTCCTAATGAGTTCTGTTCACAGCACTGCTGACACATAAGGGAATGAATGAGAGGGAACACAGGCTGGTAAGCCAATAGTCACATAGCTTAACAACTCTCATACCCTGATTGACTTGGGTTCCAATCATTTAGTGATAATGTCAAGAAACTGTTGAGGCATTTGAATCATAACATCCACTGCTAAGACTTTCCATACTCTGGCTCTTTCACATGAGAATTAAGAGGCAAGATGTTCAAGGCCTTTGCTACCATGTAATCAATGTATACACTGTGTGACAAACTGTCATCCCTAGGAGCTAAAGCAAGCTAAGGCCACACTGAGAGCAGGCAGGCAGGCATGTGGGGTCCAGGAAGCAGAGCCAAGAGAAAATGGAACCTGCCCGCCTTATCTGACGGTACCCATCTGAGCAGTGCCCGCCTGCTTGGGAAGACTCAGGTCAAATACAAACCTATGCCAAACTGTGATGAATGTCCCTCACCCCACATTTTCACAATTTAAGTATCTTTGCCCCAGACCATTTTTTTCTCCTGAAGAAACGAAGAGGGTCCTATCTGCTTCACCGTTTTATCCCCCAATTCCAAGCACAGTGCCATGGATATATAGGTGCTACAGTATGGCTTAATTAAAACGATCTCCCCACCTGGGGCACCTCTAGGACAAGTCTAAGTGCTTTGTTTTAGTATTATCCCCACAAAATCTTCCCTCAGGAAAAAAAAATGACTTAGCAAGTATTTTTGTGTTCATCAGAATATAAGGCAATGGAAATGGAAGACTTGAGCCACTGTTGAAGGGAGGTTAAGTATCATTGAACAGAGAACAGAGGGAAATTTCGAGAACTGGGGTACAGTTCTCTCTCCAGAAATTATCATGCTGGTGGTAAACTCCATTTGATGGGTGAACAAAAGGAAGCCTAGAAAAACATTTTCTTGCGGTCTTTCCTTCCTACAGCCTTCATGGCGGATACAAGTCACTCTCGCGACAAGCCGGCTCCAGCTCAGTCCGGTTCAACCAGAGAGCTCTAGAACCAGGAGCCTTAGCTTCACTAATTGTGCCGAGAATGGGTGGATGGAAACAAAACGGGGAGACATAAGGGCACATGGCCCTGCTCTTGGTCTGTGGGTTTATATTTCCATAATCAGGCCCAAACAAATGTATTACATGACAACCCCCTATCCACATATGGACCTCTTGAGTGTCTGGCTGGGGAGAGAAAACTCTGGGCATATTCACAGAAAGGCGGAGTCCTGGTCCCACAAGGCCTATTGTGAGACCACAGGACATGGCCCCGCACCTGCCCCACTCTGGCAGGCCAGTGTAGGAAGTGACACGCACCCGTGACTCACAAACCGCCAGAAGCCTGGCCTGGCTGTCAGTGCACCAGGGCCAGGACAGCACTCCTCTGTCTAGAAACCAGATGTTCACAGGACCACAGAACCGGACACCACTTCCTTATTTGGGGCACAAATCTTTTATTTCATAACTGGTAGACTTGCTATGCAAAGTTCCAGCTAAGGAATCCATTGTGCTGCCTAATGACCTCCTGTGATTCTTTCTCCTCTGATATGCTCAATTTGCTACTCCCTAGATACAGGTTTCTAGATTAATTCCATTGATCATTTCACTCAAAAATGTAGTAAGTTGTCCTCAGAACATTG
This sequence comes from Saccopteryx leptura, assembly GCF_036850995.1. Taxonomy (NCBI): domain Eukaryota; kingdom Metazoa; phylum Chordata; class Mammalia; order Chiroptera; family Emballonuridae; genus Saccopteryx; species Saccopteryx leptura. The sequence goes on from NC_089507.1 coordinate 36,647,541, forward strand.
GCTTTGTCAGCCTTGACAGCTTTGATATATTACAATGACCAGAACATACTTCACATTTCCACTGCTTTGAAATTCAGTCTGGAATAATTACCTAGAGACGACTTACCAGGGACTCACATTTTTATAAGGATTTTAAGTCCATGTGTGTAACATTACCTGGATATGATTCTCCAGGAAGGGAATTCCTATTTTATTTATTTATTTATTCTTTCTTTTTTATTTTTTGCAAACAATTTTTAGAGGCAGGGTGTTAAACTGATTGAAATTTCACAAGATTGACATTATTGCTTAAAGTGCTTGAATTGGTTACATTTTTAAAAACCAAGGTATACATTATTTTAAATAAAAACTAATTTTTTTTTTTTAGCAACAAAGTCATATGAATGCCACACACATACAGTAACTATTTTGGTTACACAGAAATGGAAGCCCAAAATAAATTAATGTAATACTGGAAAACAGAAAATTTAATTAGGCATAAAAGTAGGAAGTCATTTTCCCTGACCCATGCCATTTACATGAGTGAATCACAACAGTGCCGATAAATGCCTTGACCATCTGATAGCAAACAAAGGCAAAATATTTAGTGCATGATATTATAATACACGTGAATATACAAAGTTAATCAAATGCAATGTTTAAAGATAAAATCCATCTGTAACAAAGCTACACTCCAATATCTAAAATAAGCCCTATGCTCCAGTTAGAATGCAGTCCATTGTCAGGCATGCCCATGAAACTAAGGGTATCCATGAAAATAAACATATAGGGATCATTTCTGTCACCGCCCCCCCATTTCATCTGAAATCCAAAATATACCAGGCTATAAAACCAAATATGACTGGCTCCTATTCGAGCCAACACCTTCTGTGTCGTTCCTCGGCTCTCTTCACATTAGGCACTCCGTGCAGCTTCAGAGTGGAAAATGCACCAACACACCACGACTGATGTCAGCATTTTATCAAAATTTACCTTTAAACAAATGACTTGTTTTTAGCATACTGTACCATAATCTAGATGTTAAACTAGTAAGTAACCGATAAGCAAATACTTCTTCTCTTTTTTAAGTGTAAAACACTGTAACTTATTTTAAAACACCCAGTAGTTAAAAAAGAAAGAAAACCACAGCAGGCTTTTACTCCCGCCAGAAAATGACACAATGACCCTGGCCATGTGCGGGAGGGCTGCCCAGCCCGTGCCCCACTGACCTCAGAATGGTCCCACGTATCCCGCACCGGGCTCTGCTCCGCATGATGAACGAGGGATGAAGTGAGAAAGTGTGTGCATGCTCCTGTCTTCATATGAAGTGAAATGACCAGGGGAAATGTAGCTGCCTGGTGTCTGTTTCATTAATTGGAGAGGAAGGGGAAGAGACTACCAGATAGCTCTAAAGTTTAAAAAACTGATGGAGTGTTGGAGAGTAAGCGCATTCTGGTCTTCCCCCAAACTTCTTTTCCTGCATCACACATCCACTTTAATGTCTTTGTATCACCTTCCATACTTACTATGTTTTTATTCTGAAACTATCCACGGCTACTAAATTTTAACTAACCCTTCCTATGAAAAGGAATGACTTCAGTAAAGTCACTGGAAAAAAATCCTTGATACATAAAAAAAAAAAAAATACTGAATCTATGACTTTGCATTTAGATATTACTTATACAGGCTTCCAAAGGAAACATTTTTTTTCTAATAAATTAGCTTCAAGAGTCATTTCAAAGATAATTTTAATAGTGTTTCTTATGAATCAGTTCCAAATATATTAGATATCACCATCATTTTTTTAAACTTTGCAACCTGCAGTCAAATTATATATAGTACAAACAGTCCCCTATAACAATCACCTTCGAGTGGAAAGTGTCTCTCCTTAAAAACAATAAAAACTCACCTTTCCAGTAAGTGATTACTGCATGTTTCATGGAGGAAAAAACAGACAAAATATTTATAAATATGAATTTGCCTCTAAGTAAGGCAAGGTATATTTTTGTCACTCGTATGAATCAATAACGTGAAGATCACCCTGTTTTGAATTCTCCAGTGAAAAGCAAAACATTTCACTTCAAGTATGAACAAATGAAGTGTTGGCATGCCGATATTTAAGTTCTGAGCAGTAAACAGTTCAAGATATTTCCAAGATAAGAAATCCAGTTTTTATCTAGATAAAGTGCTATGCTCCTTAATTACTGCAAAATGGTCACTAAAGTTTCATTTTGTTTTAGTTCACATTATGCCAAACGTTCGCCATGTTTGTTAGCTGATTTATTAGGTAAAGAACGTGTTCACAGTTTATTATAGTGTATGGAAGTCAACGGGCTTCCCAGAGGAAGGTCTATGACTCATAGTATTTGTAGGAAACCAAAAACCAGCTCAACGGCAAAACACCACATCGACCCTTTTAATAAAGGTACCAATACGCAAATGATCTAATAAATACATATATAACAAAAGTGAAAAAAGTAAAAGTAATTATGGTGAGATGAGGTTCTTCCAAAAAACTCTTTGTCAAGCATTCTCGGAGCCTGAGCCAATTGGTTCCTTCCGCCCTTCCGCGTCACTCCCTCCGCCCACCTTCACGCCGGGCTAACTCGCATCATCCCTCTTATCCGACTGGGGAAGGCTCCATGCTGGCCTGGGACTGGCCAGGGCCTCAGTAAACAGACTGAAATGTTTAAAAGTGAACAGCCACACAGCGCGGCTTGACGGTGGTCAAGGTGCAGTGCCTTCGTTCTTCCGGATCAAGGATGGTGCTGGTTCTGACCCGCTAAGGAGCGCTGCGCCGGGGACAGCCGCCGTGCAGTCCCGGCCCTGCCACCACTGACGGCGGACCACCAGCAGATCTGGAAAGGGACCCTGGAAAGCTCAGCAGCGCCAGGTACAGGACAGATACAACTCACAGGACCTTACCGAACAAAGTGTCACTAAAAACAAACAGCAAAGAGTTATTTTCCTGAAATGTGGTTTTGGTAGAAAGATAAGTAACTTTTTACTCCCCACAAAAGCTACCTCCTCTAGGCTTTGCCTGCCCTGAGCTCCCCACCTGCCCTGCCCCAGGGAATTCTAACAAGTGAGCACAGCCCCGGGGCACACAAGCAGCTCTTCACCCTGTCCTACCTGGAGGATGGAGGATGGTTTTAGTATCTGAGGTTACTCACTTTTAAACAATTTCACCTGTACAAACTTAAAGCTATCGTTGCAGCCCTAAAGGTGAACATCCACCCAATTCTTCTGTCCTTCTGGAAGAGGCAGAGAAGCTCAAAACGGGTAGCAATGTTTCCGGGGACCAGTTAAAGGAATGTATTGAAAGGAGACCCTGGAAACCATTTAGGAAGTTCAGCAGAGACCCAGAATAGACTGCAGACATTCTAGGATGTCATTCTAATCCAGCCAGACACAGCCAGTGGCGCATTGACCCAGTCCTAAAATTAGCAACTGTTATTCATATAAATCTTACTACAACCTGATTGCAGTTAACTCTACCTCAGACTAAAATAAAACCACGAATAGTGCTGCATGGATTAAAAAAAAAAAACAAAGGGAGAGAAAGTCTAACACAGCCGAACCATTGAGACTCGGAGTGATACCATCAGCGGCCGGAAAGGAGAAAGTCTGCAGAGAACCAGGGAACAGTGCTTTGAACATTTCCCCCCATTGAGTTAGTCCCACAGTTCTTTAAGTTATTCTCTTGACTGATAGAATAAAATATATCCAGATTCTGAGTTTTTTGATATATCTGACGTCAGGCCATAGAATTCTTCAATAGCTTGGGCATCTATTTTCTGCAATAAAAGAGAAATAAAACAATATACATGTTTAACATGTTTACTGGGAGAAGGACATAAAAACTGACAGAATGCACAAGAAAAATGTAAAAAATACTACTGGCGATAAAATCACAACTAGGAACTTTCAAAAACAAACTGGCAATGCCACAGCCGTGGCAGCAGGACACGATTACATAAGTGGCAAGTCACTGGGGAAGAAAGCCACCCTCCCATTGATCAGCAGCCATATCTGGGAAGCTTCTGGAGAAGCCAGGACTTCTGTCTTTCAAACAGTCAACTGAGGGTTCTGGAGAAGAACCTTGATTCTTCCACTCCCTGCCCTTTCACCCCTGGGCTAACTGAGATCTTGTCCTTGAGTGTGGAATTCTTTCCACTGAGTACTCCTTTTCAACAAATCACCACATGGGATACTTGGGTGTGATATAAGATTTCCAGGTCCAACAGAATGAAAAATAATATTTTAATAAGAACCAATCCAAGAAAAATTTGGTATAATAGTGAATTTTAATAGAACTTCAAAGTTTATTAGTTGGTCTATACCAGCGGTCGGCAAACTAATTAGTCAACAGAGCCAAATATCAACAGTACAATGACTGAAATTTCTTTTGAGAGCCAAATTTTTTAAACTTAAATTATATAGGTAGGTACATTCCTTATTGAGGTAGCGCCCGCACGTGGCATTTTGTGGAAGAGCCACACTCAAAGGGCCAAAAAGCCGCATGTGGCTCGCAAGCCGCGGTTTGCCGACCAGGGGTCTATACTATAGAGGGCTTTGTTCACGCTGGGGAACAGAACTCATATGTAAGTCTGACTGATGGAGCTATAAAGATCCCATGTCTATGGCTGATCAGTTAACAAGAACACAGTATTAATGAGTCCACGATTACACCCCTTCTCCCTTTCCAGAGAAAATGGGAAGCCGTAGAATTTAGTTTTGATAGAAATGGACGTTGTTTTAAGGTCAGATTATGAGAAACAGGTCTATTTCACCTGCACATTCTCCAAAATGCCACCCCCACCCTACCACAACTGGAGAGCACTCTGCATACTAACCTCTACAATGTCATCATCAAACAAAAGCCAGAAGCCATGACTTTTCACTATCGTAATATAATGCCCACGATTAGGACCGCTGGAAAAGAACAAACAAAAGTAACGAAGTTAACTAACATTTATCTCTTTATAAACTCTATGTAGTTCTTTATAAGCAGTGATTCACTAGAAAAAACTATCAGGACAGAACACTTGGCATAGGTGAGGTCTGTGGCCACATTCGCTGGACCAGTGTATAAAGAAAGGCCAGGTGCCGGCACTGTGCTGGGCACAAAAGAATGCAAAGATGAACAAGGCATCTGTCTCCCTAAGGACTCACAATCCACTGGGGAAAACAGACCTTCATATTCAACAAATACTAAGAATCACTGTATACCTGCAGTGTGCCAGATCCTGGTGTGGCTGTCAGGGGCAGAACACAGTGGACATAACCAAGTTCATTTGGGGGTGGAGATGGGGTTGAAAAGGCAATAAACACATTAAAATAAGTGTCCAGTGGTGATAAGTGCCACGAAGAAGTAAAGTAGAGTGATGCACAGTGAGTGCAGAGGGAAGGTGTTCTCCCACATACAGTGATGAAAGGAGGCCTCTCTGATAAGGTGATATTGAGCAGAAGCAAATTTCCAGGAAGGAAATGACTGGGGGGACAAGACATGGGACTATTAGATGGAAGTTTCAGGAACAGGGATCAGCAAGTGCAAAGGTCTTGCAAGGTATAGCTCTTGCTGTTTTCACAGACCGGCAAGGAGGCCACAGCCCAGTGACCCAGGGAGGGTGGCAGGCAGGGGGCCAGAGAGGGAAGGGGGTATCATGGATAATATCTGGGACTTTGCTGTATGTGAGCCAAGAAGACACGGGGAAATTCTGAGGAATGATATGATCTGATTTGATTTTCAGAAAGATGTTAGTAACATACAATGTATAATAACAAGGACTAAAATTAAAAATGTTTATATTACACAATAAGTAGAAAGAACAACAAAACAGCTAGTACGGTACAGTTAGATGTGCACAAATGAGAGGATTTTAAACCTAAATTAAGAGTTTTGTTTTTCAATGTACCAATAAAGCTGCAAAGCTTAATTTCCCTTTGTTTGCATTCTTTTTTTTTTTTTTTTAATTTTTATTTATTCATTTTAGAGAAGAGAGAGAGAGAGAGAGAGAGAAGGGGAGGAGCAGGAAGCATCAACTCCCATATGTGCCTTGACCGGGCAGGCCCAGGGTTTTTTGAACAGGCAACCTCAGCATTCCAGGTCGATGGCTTTATCCACTGTGCCACCACAGGTGTTTGCATTCTTTAAATACAAGATGACCCACATGGTTTGTTCCTGCCTCTCTTCAGCCTCATCCACCCACTCTTTACCCCTCCCTCTGAGCGCCAGCCCACTGGCTTTTTCTGTTTTCACACACGTCACCCTTCTCTTGTCCTGCCTTTGCACTTGCTGTCACTGCCTGAAAAGATCCTCCCCCAATGTCTGCATTCTTGACCCATGCCCTCCCTGAGGCCACAGCTAAAATGTCACCTTCCTAGATAAATCTTTGCAGATCACTTCCCCTGAAGAGGACCCTCCCCTGGCTCTCTCCTCGCCCCTTCAATCCTCATAGCATGAATCAAAACCACAGGTCGCTTTGCAGCGGTCTGTTTGTTTTGGCTGCGGCAGGTTGCTGTTTACTTGTGCATTACCTTTCCCACTAGATCTTCGGCTTTATGAGGGCAGCACCCTCTGTGTCTCGTTCATTGCTGTACCTTCAGATCCTGCCCTGAAACCCAGGAAACCAGGGTTCAAAATACACTTGCAGTAGAAATCAGTGAGTGAGGCCGTGCGCCCAGTGCCAGCGTGGACCAGGAGATCCTGGCATAGAGTAGGAAGGGGCTCGGATCCCTAATGCCAGAGCTTCCCAGGGCCCCGCCAGCCCTGCTTATGGATCGGAACACTTGTACCTCCAGTGTGGAAGAATTTAAAGAATCCTGGTGAGCAGCATGCATGGCTCGACGCCAACGCATCCTCACTGCCAGGGCTGCTCTGACCTTGTGTCCCCAGAAGCTGACTGTTCCAAAACCCAACCTCTCGCTCATCACCCAGTCCCCGAAATGGGTCTCTGCCTTGTCCTCACCAGTATTTTCAGAGATGAGTTGGCACACACAGAGACCCATACTGAAAACCCACACATCCCCAACACACACGAGAGTTTGCCCCATTACCTGTCACAGTGCCCGCTGTGGCCACAATGCTTTCCAGGCTCTGCTTCTCCAAAAACCCCTCCTCCCCACTGCTGGGGTCCCACCCAGTGTTCCTGGCTAGCTCCCCAATCACTGGACTCCCTACGTCTTTAAAAGAGTAACTATCAGGCTTGAACAGGTGGTGGTGCAGTGGACAGAACGTGGGACGTGGAGGACCCAGGTTCGAAACCTTGAGGTCACTGGCTTGAGCGCGGGCTCATCCAGACTGAGCACTGGCTCACCAGCTTGAACATGGAGTCACTGGCTTGAGGCCAAGGTCACACTGGCTTAAAGCCCAAGGTTGCCAGCTTGAGCAAGGGGTCACTGGCTTGGCTGTAGACCCCTGGTCAAGGCACATATGAGAAAGCAACAATGAACAACTAAGGTGCTGCAACAAAAAATTGATGTTTCTCATCTCTCTTCCTTCCTGTCTGTCCGTCCCTATCTGTCCCTCTTTCTGACACTCTGTCTCTGTCAAAAAAAAAAAAAAAAAAAGAATAACTGTCAGAACTATTTATTCCTCAAGGAAAACACAAAGCTGGCTTATACCTGGCCGATAAATGTAACTTACTAGCAACTTAAAGTTAACACGCAAAGGACAAAATGGGTGCTTCAGATGTGGAGTTCAGTTCCCGGCACCATCCACCCTTGTACATCATTCCATTCCTCCACGTTGAGCCGTGAACCTCTTGGTAATGGTCCATTCACCACGATCCAATCCCAGCAGATGGAGAGGAAAAGACACCCGCTCTGAGGCATGGCCGACCCCAAACCTGCGAGGGCAGGGCAAAGCGTGCCCACCCAGGAAGGGAACATAAACCTGACCTCGGCTGAGCAACTGATAACAAGAGGTGAATTCACAACAGGCTTTTCCATATTTAGACCTTCCTCCAAATTGTGGAATAAAAGTATTTGATCAAAGGATTTTCAGCAAAACACTTTGCTCTCGTGTATCTGGGGGTCTTCTCTCTCTTACCCTCTCTTCTTTGATTATGTACTTCTTATAGAATGTTGGGCAAAGACTGAAAATGTGCATAAAGAATATTTTTTAAGAGTACTTTTAATCATTTAAAATGCCAAAAAATTATTAACTCTGATCTACCGCTTCTAGTCTTTATCCATATATTTTAAAATACTTATGAAGTCACATAGTATGTAACTTGGCTTTTTTAAAAATTAAAATCATAGCCGCCATGTTATTTCAAACTCCTACCAAGCATTATTTATAACCAATGGAGATGTATTATTTCCCTTATGACAGACATTCAGATTATCTTATTATACTGCCGTTTATTTTTATTTTTTATATTTATTTTGAGGTGATACATAAACTTGGAAGGACTTGGAAGAGATCCCCAAAAGTCCCACTGTTACTGAGCCTCACAGCTCGGGAAAGGCCCAGGTGAGCTAGTTCGGCATAGGGGCGACCCTCGCACTTCTCACGCGCACCCCGCTGCCTGCTGGCCCTTACCTGCCACAGTGAACCACCACAGCGACCAGGTCGTACATGCGGTCCAGGTTCACGGCGTCGCTGGAGGTGTTGAAGAGCCGGAGTTCCAGCGGGAAGACCACACGGTAAGACAGCTTGGTGTACCTGTGCAGCTGCTCCATGTACTTGAACCGCTTTAGGTGCAGAGCCAAAATCATGGGCAGCTTCTTCACTCTCATCCTAAGAGACCATGAGGGAGGTAATCAGTTGTACTTGACTCCTGTTAGGGACACAGAATCCACCATTGCCTGCACACATGGAGCTCAGGATGGGTCTAACCAACTGCAAATAACCAAACTACTCCCAAGACGACAAGTATGCTCGCTTGCGCAGAGCAGACGTATCCTGCACCCTCGGCTAACTGCAGCACAGTTAGCAAAAGAAGAATGCAACAGTGGCTCTCAGCTGGTCAAAGGAGACATTACAGAATTTCAGTACCAATAAAAATAGGATTGCAATTGCTCTCTGTCACTGCCCTCTGCTTCCCAGGGGGAACAGCATTTGGGCAATCCTCTCCCCACCCTTCCTGGATAACACAGGGGAGGGGTGACAGCTTTTGGGAAAAGGAAGTTGAGGAGAGGACAAGCAGAAGGATGTGTCTGGACTTCCAGGTCTGAGAACCAGTGGGATGTTCAGACACTGCGAGCTGCTGGCATCAAGAAACCAAACGCACTTGACCAGGTGGTGGCGCAGTGGGTAGACTGTTGACCCGGGATGCCGAGGACCCAAGTTCAAAACCCCAGGCCAACGGCTTCAGTGCGGGATCATAGACATGACCCCATGGTCACTGACTTGAGCCCAAGGTTGCTGGCTTGAGCAAGGGGTCACTGGCTTGGCTGGAGGCCCCCTGGCCAAGGCATGTATGAGAAAGCAATCAATGAACAACTAAAATAAATACCACAACCATGAGGTGATGCTTCTCATCTCTCTCCCTTTCTGCCTGTCCCTCTGTTTCTTTCAGAAACCAAAAAGAAAAAACAAACAAAAAACCCCCAACACACCAGGTTCACTCTCATGCCTTTTGTGCTCTTGGGCAAGTCATTTCCTTTCTCTGATTCAGTTTCCTCATTAATTAAAATGCATGGGTTGGCTGAGGGCCCCATTTCCCAAACTGGGCTCCTGAGAGCACTGGAGATGTTACCGACGTGGGGTTTTCTGTGACCAGGTTGGGCAATGCTGCTTTCTGCTCTGAGCTCCCTGTACCTGAGTACACTGGCTTTGAGAAAGCACAGGAAAGGAACTGTTGTTTGGTGCAGTACCCCTAACTGACATAAACACCGAAAGCTTTTCTCACTAGAGCCATTAGCATCCTTTGGTAAAAAGTCACCAAGACAACAGCTTATGTGGTTACCACTGCTAGAACAGAGACTCTTCCATCACCTCCCAGGGCCCCAGGCTACGCATGTCCTGAGTTAGTGTAAATTCTGTTCAGCTTATGTACATTTTCAATGTATATTTGAAAAGGACAAATTTTAAGAGAGTATTATTTGGGAATCTAGTAAGTTAAAAACCCTGTTCATAAAAAATAAGCCAAATAACAACATTAGCAAAAACATTTGAATTACGGGGAACCCTGTATTTCACAGGAACACATAACGTTTTCATGTAGAAGACCCCCCGGGCTGAAGAGAAAACACCCCATGTCACAGAAGAGACCTGGGCTGGCCTTACACGGACTTAGATTATACGAACGGGAGCAGAAGCGAACTCCCCTGTCCGCTAGTAAGAGATCACAACCTACCGCCTCCAGTCCGCCTGCCAAAACTGCTAACCTTTTCTGTAAGTTAAGATGAAGCAAGGAAAGAGGCGGAAGTCTGGGGGAGAAGGGCGGGGAGGCTGGGCAGAGAAACTAGTCCATCCTCAGCTCTAGACCCCTGAAGGTTTAGATGGCACTAGTGAGCATCTCTGCGTTACCAGAAGTACTCCACAACCACGGGCAGGGTCGATTTGACTCACAGTGTCTTCACAAGGCTTCTGGGGGGAAATAACAGGGAATCACTGAGTATCTCAAATTGTCCAAGAGTTGTCCTGTACCTGGCTGCCTGCTGGTGACAGAAAGATGGGCAACACTGGGTCCTCCATCAGTTCAGAACCTGATAACTTTCTTATCATGTATCCACGTAACTGATGTGCTATTGATTTCCTATTAAATATTCATTTTTTAATCTCTTATACCTTCTAAATAAGAACTTCTAATTATTAGGCAACACTAACAAGGTTAATTAGTTACTACTGTATGTTATGTAACATGCTGTCCTTTATAGAATCTGTCTTTATCCCCAAGAGGAGTGATTATATTTGATCTCCACTTGTTCACCCAGCATTGTGTCAGGCACATAGCAGCACTCAATAAAACTTGAATTTATTTGAATGAATACATGAATAAACAAACGAGCAAATAATCAGACAAATGGAAAACTCTCCAACGTTGGCACTCTCATCCTAGTTTTTATTACCGGCGAGGAAGGTAACTGACTTCTCCACAGCTCCTCGGCTAGGAGCCCACGGCACTCCGCGGGCTGGCCCGTCCGGACACCACGCCCCCCTCCTGAGCGGCACCCTCGCGCACCTTTTCTGGGCCTCCTGTTTGCTGCAGCACGTCTCACAATAGTACTTCTGTTCACTGCACAGTGTTTCTGTGTTGCTGAAGTCTCTGCAAAGAAAAATATTTACCGTTTAAAAAGAACAAACTGGGCTTGGTACACCACATTTTTCATCCCTCTATAACCTGTAGCGTACTTATTAAGTGAGTGTGGGCGAAGAAGTGATGAGGAAAGAGCCCCCTACAAGCAGGAGCTATGACGCCATTAGACCACGTCCGCTGGGCTGGACCATGGGAGAGTTTCAAGTACAGCTGTTATTTAATGGGACACAGAGATGTTTCCAGTTGAGTCACAAAAAAAACTCAGGGTTTAACAGAGAATCCCTGTCAACTGGAGATGTAAATTATAACAGAAAAATACTAACTGTAGTAAACGTCCACCGTGAAGTTGAGTCCAAAAAGGTCATCATATAAAATGCAAGGTGGCATTGCTGTAAGTTACTAAAAAACAGTACACCTCAGGTGGTCTATGTTCCCAAAAGCACAAAAGTGAGGATAATGAAGTTTAAATCATATACAACTGCTTTCATACTGAGCTAAGAAAGTCCCGAATGATCAGGAGACGCCTACTTCCTACTGGCCCTGCTCCTCACCTCCCCACACCCGGATGGTATGAACTTCAGTTGGCCTCCTGTTGATAACAAATGTCACTGTGGTGTTATATCTGTATTTGACTTAGTGCCTACTTATAGTCTCCATTTTTTTAAATGTCACAGCTTTTCATTCGTTTCTGGTCACTGAGAATCTATTTAACATTCCTGTGATGCTGCTTCAAAGGCTGAAAAGAACATCCAGACTATGATAACACCCGGGGTCTGGGAAAGGTCTGTGACATTTCCCAACGCACAGGAGTGTCCCAGCACCAGAGTGATCACAGTTCATTAGATTGAAAATGTTATTATTTACATGGTACGCAGGACTCAACCACTTAAACAGAGCTCATCAAAAGAAAACATGGATTGTTTGGTCACTAAATCCCCAAATACTGAGCAGCAGCCCCGGGAAGGAAGGCTGGAGACTCGCAGAGCCGTCCCAGCTCAGCCCACCAGGGACGCGGGCAGGTGCGCCAGTCCCGGCACTGGGTGCTCAGGGCAGCTGCAACACAAATCACCTCCCGCGACTGACTGCCCTGCCTAAACCCTCCGACAGTTCCTCAGTGCCCGTGGGAATAAAATCTAAACCCCTTGCCACAGCGGCCAGCCCAGCCACCTTCGGACCTGTGACCGCTCCTCTGACCTCATCTCCGCCCGGCCCGGCTTCCTTCGCTCTGCTCCGGCCCCCCGGCCAGGCTTCTCCTGCAGCTCCAGTTCAGCGCTCTCTCTGCCTCGGGGCACTCACAGACACTGTAGTCTCTGCATTAACTGCTCCTTTCCAGAGGTTTCCATGCTGGCTTCACTCACTCAGAGCTCAGTGGAAATGTTACCTCTTGCGAGAAGACTCCCCTGCCCAATCTCTCCAAAGCCCCTCAGTGCCTATCCCTCCAGACCCCCTAAGCTCCTACCCCAGTTCCATCCTGTTTCCTTCCGAGCACTTACCGCTATCTGAATCCATCCTCACATTCACTTACCACCCGCCTCCCCCTTTTGGGCCGTGACCGGTGTGCTCACTACCGCTACAGCCCCACACCCAGCCCCACACCGAAAGCAGCCCCGAGGCATGGCACCATGGCACCACTCACTAATGCGTGCCGGCTGAACCAAAGAACGAAGACAGGCGTGTGTACAGAGTCCAGGGGAGAGCCCGGGGGAGAGCCCAGGGGAGGGAGAAATGAGCCTGAGCCGGGTTAGGGTAGTTCAGGATGTTCCCATGTGTTCCCAAGGAGCCCAGGGTCAGTTCTCAGAGAGGGGAGTGCGCAGGGCGGGTTAGAGACATGTGTTCCCAAGGAGCCCAGGGTCAGTTCTCAGAGAGGGGAGTGCGCAGGGCGGGTTAGAGACATGTGTTCCCAAGGAGCCCAGGGTCAGTTCTCAGAGAGGGGAGTGCGCAGGGCGGGTTAGAGACATGTGTTCCCAAGGAGCCCAGGGTCAGTTCTCAGAGAGGGGAGTGCGCAGGGCGGGTTAGAGGCAAGGGCTGCGGAGGGACAGAGAGAACAGAACGCCACAGCAGGGGCTCTCAGGTGAGGGTGGCCCACTGCAGGGCAGCTGGTGTGGCCCCTGAGGCTCTGGTAAGTACCACTCACCAGTTTTAGCAAAAAAAAAAAAAGAGAGAGAGAGAGAATCAGACAGTGCTTTTTAAAAAGGCCACTTCTAGCAGCGCCACGGAGGAAGAACTGGAGGAGGTCAAAAGGCAAGGAAATAATCTAGAAGGCAATTATACTCAATCCCTGAATTTCAAGTGCTTGGTGCATAATAGTCTAATTTGGCTGAATGAGTGTGGGCTGACTCTGCAGTGCAGTAACTGATGTATGAACATTTCCTGGCGGGCACGGAATGACTGAGTGGATGAGGTGAGGGCAGGGCAGAGGGAACGTGAGCATGGGTGATGGTGGAGAGTCACACCCGTGGCCCACCCACCACAGACAAGCCTCTTTATCCAGCTAGAGAACCAGACTAACCATGGCTGCAGAGCAATGAACAGGAATGGACACGTTTTACTCACTCTTACTTCTCAAAGACAGTTTTCTGCAGTATTTGTAGAACCAGATAGGCAGAAATATAGCAGAAGTCAGTACCTAATTTAAGGACCCAGTTGACAAATAACCACCAGCCTGCCCAGGCCCAGCTGGCCGGAAGCATGTTGCCATGAGAGGCAGGGCAATGCGTTAGGGGGTCTGTACGAGGGTTGGAATAAGACCAAGTTAGGAAAGGGGGAGGGCCCCAGCAGGAAACCCTGAGGCAGACCAGGTCTGCCAGCGGCTTTTGTATAACTGCTGGAGCAAAAGCAGGCAACAAAGGTTGCGGAAACTTTTCAAAAAAATCAAAGGGGAAGGAGAGAGTAGAGACATCTTTCTAACACTCAGGATAAATTACTAAAGCTAAGACAAGGTTAGAAAAAAAGCACAAAATTCTTAGTACTTCTTTCAAAAGAGTCATAGTGACAATATAGCACTATTTAAAAATATACTTTGGGAACAAATCTTTTTTTTTTTTTCTTAAGTAAAAAGCGGGGAGGCAGAGAGACAGACTCCTGCATGCGCCCTGACTAGGATCCACCCAGCAAGCCCCCTAACGGGCAATGTTCTGTCATCTGGGGATGTTGCTCTGTTGCTTGGCAACTGATCTATTTTTAGTGCCTCAGGCAAGGCCACAGAGCCTTCCTCAGAGCCTGGGGCTAACTTGCTCCAACCAAGCCATGGCTGCGGGAGTAGAAGAGAGAGATAGAGAGAAAGAAAGGGAAGGGGGAGGGGTGGAGCAGATAGTTGCTTCTCCTGTGTGCCCTGACCAAGAATCAAACCTGGGAATTCATATGCCAGGCTGAGGCTCTACCACTGAGACAACCAGCCAAGGCCAAACAAATCTAATATAAAATACATACCTTTATAAAGAAAGCAAACTATAAAACCTTATGAAAATATATACAGGAAACCATAAAAAAATGGAGAAGGATTATTTTCATGAATAGGAAGGTCATATACTATAAAGGCAGCTATCATGTCCAAGTTAATGTCTATATTTGATACATTTTTTAAAAACTAAAATCTTAATTATTCCACTCAACATAATAATTCAAAAACAGATTTTTAAAAATTCTCATACAGCCTGACTGGTGGTGGCACCGTGGATAGAGCCGTCAACCTGGGACACTGAGGTCCCAGGTTAAAAACCTTGAACACAGGCTCAACTAGACTGAATGCAGGGTCGCTGGCTTGAACATGGGATCACCAGCTTGAGTGCAGGATCATCAAAATGATCCCAAAATGAAGCCCAAAGTCACTAAGTTGAGCCCAAGGCTGCTGGCTTGAGAAGGGGTCACTGGATCGGCTTGCATCCCCCCAGTCAGGGCACATATGAGAAGCAATCAATGAACAACTAAAGTGAAGTAACTATAAGCTGATGCTATTTCTCTCCCTTACTGTCTCTCTCTCTCTCTCTCTCTCTCTCAAAAAGTAAAAATTTCTCAAGCAATGCTTCCTGATCATTTTCATGCCAGGACCCACACAGGAAATGGTACTACACAGAAGGAGCTGCGGGAAACTGATGTGGCTGCCCACTGCTCTGCCCAGTCTCTAAGGAGCCAAGGGGGTCATACGCACCTGCAACCCACTTTCCATGGCGCACCAGTGGCGAAGCTTTGTTCTAGAATCTACAGCAGTGGTTCCCATGGCTGCTCATTAGAATCACCTGGGAAACTTTAAAAACAATCTCAGTGGGGTCTGACTCCTGGGAAATGGGAGCACAATCTGCCCCCAGCTCACACAGTGCATTACACCCGGACGAACCAAGCTCTTCCACGTTGGAGTTGGTGCCTTAGCCCTGAAAGGTGACTTTCTTACAGCCAACTGCCACAGCAAGTCCTTTAATCTATATCTTCTATAATGTTCCAAGTAACCTGCACTCCTGAAAGAACAATTCTGTCACCTTGCTCCTACTGATAAAAGTCAACAGAGCCTTGTTAGGACACTATCAAGTATCTCTGGCCGTAGCTGGACAGCTCATTTGGTTAGAGCACTGTCCCGAAGCACAGAGGTTGCCGGTTCAATCCCCAGTCAGGGCACACACAGGAACACATCTATGCTCCTGTCTCTCTCTCCCCCTTTTTCTTTCTATAAAATCAATAAAAATAATTTATAAAAAAACTTTTTTCAATGTCTCTGAGCTGCAGTGCCCTAAGCAACGGGAGACCCGCCTGATCACTAGGTCTACCCTGGTTCCCCCATTCTATACCTACTTAATTTCCTTCAAAGTACTGATCACCGTCTGCGGACCCCACGGACTGCAAGCGCTGTGAGAGGCGTGTCTGGCGCTCACTCCTCTATTTCCAGTGTCCAGGACAGGGCCAGGCTAATCCTAAGCTCTCACAACCTCTTGTTGCAAAGAGGAGAGGGCAGAAGGCAGTGAGGAGGGGAGAAGGAAACCATGTCTGTACAGCAACTCTGAGCACAATTTAAACACACAGTGCCTGTAGTTACCCCGGGCAGGAACTGGTCTGACACTGCAGACCCCTTCCGCCACTCAGTCCTAATGAGGAGAAACCTGCACCCAGGAACCAGCTCACACAATGCTGGAAGCGGAGGAAAAGGCAGCTTCCTCACTGGTTCTTGGCTCAGAGGGCATGATTTTTACAGTAACAGAATAGATCAGCTTAGAAAAAAGAAAGGAATGGCAGGCATCCACAGCACTTATTAACTGAATCGTGTAATTCACTATGTGTGTATGTATGTGTGGGCTGGGGAAAGGAAGCCTACATCTGTATTAAAGATTAAAAACCCATTTTTAAACTTAATGACTAATCACTTCCACTTGATCCTCTCTCTTCTCGGCAGGACTTTTCTCCAGACCACATATACTTATTTTAAATCTCTTGGAAAAGAAGAAATAGAAAATAGGATTATATGGGTTGAATAGAAAGGAAGATTATTTCCTGAAGAAATACAGGCTATTTCCCCTACTTATTTACTAGCCTGATCAAAAGCTCAGAGTAGTTAAAATTCATGAGGTTACCTTAGACAGTGGGTAATAGATGTGTTCTGCTCCACATCAACAGAAAGATCAAGAAAATCTTCATCTTTGCTACTAACCTGAAGCAAAAAAAAAAAAAAGAGAGAGAGAGAAAATTAGGCACACAATACACAATAGACAGAGAACCTTAAACACCTACAAGTGACCAAAACTCACAACTGCAGTGAAAGTTATACATGGCTTGGTATATTCCAAATTTTCAACTTAATCATATCTCTCTCCCAGCTCTGACTCAGAATTTTTAATTAGTAAAACTCAACCAGGTTTCTCTTCTTCTCCATCCATTTCCCCCACTGTCCACAGCAGGGCTATCAGACAGATATCTGTATAGCTCAGACTGGCAGAATGATACAAATGAAAACGGAAAAAGGACAAGACTTAGAAACCTACTGCTCCGGCGATCACCTTCCACTAGGTTGTCCGCGCTTTCTGCCAGTCCCTTGAGATCACTCCCCTTTTCCTGTGTCCGCTCATTCAAACTGCATGAGGGGTCCGGGGAGCCTACTGTGCAATGGGCTGGAGAGTCACACCAGTTACACATGCAGCTGTCCTCTGATACGAGAAGGGGTCATCCTCTGCAGAACCCTGTGCTGTCTGTGACAACAAGTGGACCTGGAGCTGGCCTGCAGGCATGGCTCACACAGGCCCGCCGCACTGCGGACTGCTCTCAGCCGAGCCGGTTCCCTGGCCCGGCTACTGCTCAGTCCCCACAGCTCGCACGCCACCAGTTCTGGGCTCCTTCTTACTGAAGCTCACAAGTAAGTGTTCATATTCCAGCAGTTCACCAGCGAGCCTAGCATTTCACTGTCTTGGAGTGGGAGGTCAAATTATTCCTGTGACAACCCTGAGATGCTCAGTCAATTGGCAACAAAATGAAAATAATACTCCTTTAAGTGTGACAGTTACCCTGTGACCCAATACTCCACTGCTAGAAAATTACCTAAAGAAATATTCAGAGCTATGAACACAATCTTTTATACTTGCATAAGTTACACAAAAATGTGTATAGAGACAGCCTGGACAGCTTCACACCCTATCTCTGCCCTCATAAAGTGACCACTTCCAGCCCGTTACTTAGCCTCTCTGTACCCCAGTTTCCTCATCTGTAAAGTGAGGACAGGAAGAGTACCTATTTCACAAGGCTGTTTTAAGGATGCTATAAATTCATGTAAAGTGCTTTAAGAAGTAAGCACTCACCCTGACTGGGTGGCTCAGTGGATAGAGCCTCGTCCCAGCAGGGCAACGTCATGTTCAGTCCCTGCTCAGGGAACATATGAGAAGTGACCAAAGAGTGCCCAACTACGTAGAACAATGAGTTAGTGCTTCTCTCTCTCTTCCTCCCCCTACCCACCCTCTCTCCACCTTCCTCTCTCTTTCAAATCAACAGAAAAATAAAAAATATATAAAAATTAAAAAGCAAGCACCCAACAAATCATGGTGGGTAGACAAATTTAAATGATCTAAAACGGTCAGAAAGTTAGAAGCAGTTTACTACATTATAGGTATCATATTAAATAAAAAGTTGGCTACACAATTATATAAATTAATTCCAACTTTGTATATTTTTTTAAAAAGGCCTATATAAAGGGGTGAGCAAAAGTAGATTTACAATTGTGACTATGTGAAACACAGTTTATTATTGTATTATTTTCCTTATGAATAACTATAAACCCACTTTTGCCCACCCCTGAATATTTGCACACATATACACATATACCCCTTGTCTCTGTCACACCAATTTAATTTTTATGGCACTTATTGCTATGGTAGAAAGAACAAATGAAAGACCCCAAATTGCCTATACTAGCTTCTTTGCCACATGAATTTACAGATCTTCTCCTCAAGATGTTTCCCCATCCTTGATTCAGAGCTCAGCCACGTGACTTGCTTTGGCCAGTGGCATGTTAGAAGGCACATTATAAACAAGGGCTAAATAAGCACTTATTAAATTACTCTCTGTCCTTTTGTCATCACCATAAGAAAGACTGGCCCAGTCTAGCCCACTATTCCCAGAGAGACAACAAGAGACCCACAGAGCAGAGTGATTCTGACTAGGGTAGCCAGCCAAGCCCAGCCTAGAGCCAAGCCCCAGCTGGTCTGCAGACATGTGAGTGAGCCAGACAAAATACAAACACTAGTTCAGCCAAGTCCACAGTTGCATGAATTACAATAATAAATAGTTGTGGATTTAGGTCTCAGACTTTTGGGGTAGTTTGTCACAAAGTAACAGCTAACTAGTACAACTATAGAAAGTCCTTTAATAATGTGGTTTTTTGTTCAACATCTTTTCATTAAAACATTATGGGTGAGATGCCATGGGAACTTAACTCTTGTTTATATCATTTAGCCTATAGTAAAATTGGTTTCAGTATACATTGTGTCACTTAAAGTCACAGAGCCTATAGATGACATTAAGTGAGAACTTACTATATTTAACATTATAAATAATCTATTTTTATTTGTGTGTTGTCTGTTTCTCCCATACTAAAATGAAACTTCAAAAGACTGGCTTCAGTAATTAGTAAGATTCTGGCATTCCAACTCTCCCCCAGAAAACTATAAACTAAGAAAAGTACAAAATGCTGTTGCCTGAAGGCATTGGAGAGTGAACACAAACAGGCAGGTGGGGAGTCCACACTTGGAGGAGAGGGGCAGAGCACAAGTTCAGATTTCCACAGCCCTTACCTGGGATCTTTGGGGGTGGGAAATGCAGTCTTTCTGGTCTAGGACACAGAAAACTGAATCTGGGAACCATGTCCACTGGAAAGAAAGGAAAGAATCCTTCACTCTGCCTGCCTGCCTGCCCAAATCTTTGGCTGACCCTGAGTTGCACATACCCCGAGTACAATCACAGCAACTCAGCTAGAGACAAAAGGCCTGACCTAAGTCAAATTGCTGCCTAAGAAACAGAGTTTATAGTTTGAGCCCAACCAAGTTACCTGCCTGCTAAAACTAAAGAAACTCAATACTCATTGAAAAAAACAAACAGAATCCAGAGTGTCAAATCTGACATTCTCGGTATCCTAGATACAATCCAAACTTACAATCTGTGAAGAACCAGGCAAATGGAAGACATTTTAAAAATAAAACAACTGAGAGGAATCTTGAGATGACCCAGATGTTGGAAATAGCAAACAAGGATTTTAAAGAAACTGGTATAACTATCTTCAGAAAATTGAACTATGTTCAATTCACAATGAACAACAACAAAAAAATTTCAACAGAGAAATAGAAACAATATAAAATAAAAAAATCAAATGGAAATTACAAAATTGAAAAATTAATACACTGAATGAACTCAACAGCAAACTGGAAATGAAAGAGGAAAGATCAAGTGGACTTGAAGACATGTCAATAGAAATTATCCAATGAGAATAAAAAAAATTTAAATAAAAATTAACAGATACTCAAAGACCTGTTAAATAACATTATACATATAATTAGAGTTCACGAAGGAGAGATAAATAGGGCAAAAATGGCTGAATATTTCCTAAATTTGGTGGAAGACATACATTTATAGATTTCAAGATACACAACAAACACCAAGTATGATAAATACAAAGAGAGTCAACCAAAGCACACCATAGTCAAACTGTCAAAAGCCAAAGGTAAGAAGCAAATCTTAAAAACACCTAGAGAAAAATGACACATTACAAGAGAATAAATCTGTTGGAATATGTCCTCTCGTCACAAATTACAGATGGAGTCCAGGAGGTGAACAACTTCTTTAACGTGCTGAAAGAAAAAACTATCAATAAAGAATATCCTATGAATATACCCTTCAAGAATGAAAGCAAAACAAAAGAGAATTCCTTATTAACAGAAGTGCACTACACGAAAGGTTAGAGTTCTTCCAGCTAAAGCAAAGGACACCAGGTAGAAATCCAGGCCCTTGTGAAAGACCGAGGCACATGAAGAAAGGCAGTTCTGACTTTGTTCTGTTCTGTGGGTTTATAATACATGTGGAGTAATGCACATCACAGCTAGAGCATGAAGGACAAGGCAGGTGGGGACAGAAGGAACAGGAACCCAGACAATTATAAGCTTCCTATGTGAAATAGTAGTATTAACTGTCAGTGCACTGTAAAAAGGGCAGTGTATAGCAATCTCTAGAACCACAACATCAATAGTAAAATAATATTTTTTAAAAGGTAGAGAAACAGAAACACAGCAACTAAAGCAGAGGACGAATAAACAGAAAACAAATAATAAAATGGGGGCTCCAAACCCAGCTGCAGCAATTATTATATTAAACATGAATACAACAAACATTACAAGTGAACAACAGAAACTGCAGTATGGATTTCTTTTTAACAAAGCAAGACCAGCTATATGCTATCCATGAGAGTTAAACTTTAAATATAAAGACACAGATAGGTTGAAAGTAAATGGATGGAAAAAGATACAATATGTAAAGAGTGAACATAAGTTGTAGTGGGGTATATTAATATCAGATAAAATAAATTTTAGAAAAAATTATGAGAAATTAAAAAAGGTTACTTCTTAATAATTGTGTCAAATTTACTAAAAAACAGTAAAAAATATGGAAGCCCTTTATGACAGAGCCTCAAATACACAGGAAGCTGTGCTACTATTCCCCAATAAAAACAAAGTAACCATATGCTAGAACTCAAATGAACCTCAAAAATGTTATGCAAGTAAAAAAAAGAAAAAAAAGACATGAATGACCACATATTGCTTGATTCCATTTATATGAAATGACCAGAAAAGGCAAATATTTAAAAGACATAAACCAGCTCAGCGGTGGCCTGGGGCTTGCGCCAGAGCTTAGCCGTGGGACGCAAGGGGCCGCACTGGTGTGATGGCAGGGCTTTCAAACTCGACTGTGATGACTGTTGTACAACTCATCAAATTACTGTCTAAAAACCACTGAATGCATGCACTGATGGTATATAAATTATACTTAAAAGTTGTTTTTAAAAAGTAAGAAATTAATGAAGCAAAAACTGATAGGATTAGAAGACGAATAAAACAATCCCACAAACATATTTTAACCCCTTTCTCAGCAATTGATAGAAAACTTGGAGTCAAAGTGATTAAAAAAACACAAGATCTTAATAATTCTATTGGCCACCATGACCTTCTGACCAATTATAGAATACTATGAGTAACAACTGCAAAATATACATCTTTTCAACTCAGTGATTCTCAGCAAACAGCCTGCCAGCAGACATCTGGCAACGTCTGGAGACCTTTTCATTGTTACAACTTGGAGGACGTTATTGGCATCTACAAGGCAGAAGCCAGAGATGCTGCTACACAACCTATACTGCACAGGACAGCACCCCACAACGAAGAATTTCCTCATCTTAAATGTTAATTCCAAGGTTGAGAGACCCTGTTTTCAAGTACATTTAAGAGAACAGACCATGCTCTGGGTGGCTGGCTGGCTCAGAGGATAGAGTATTGGCCAGTGTGCAGACATTCCAGGTCTGATCCATGGTCAGGGCACACAGGAGAAGTGACCCTCTGCTTCTCATCCCCTCCCTTTCCCCCTTCTATCCCTCTTCCCTGGTTGCAGCCAGGGGCTCAACTGGTTTGAGCATCAGCCCCAGGTGCTGAGGACAGCTCGGCTGCTCTGAGTGACAGCCTGAGGTGCTGAGTTATAGCTCAGTTGATTCCAGCACTGGCACCAGACAGGGGTTGCCAGGTGGATCCTGGTCGGGGTGCATGCAGAAATCTGTCTCTATCTCCCTTTCTCTCACTTAAAAAAAAAAAAAAAAAGAGGACAGACCATGTGTTAGGATTTAAAACATGTTACAATAAATTAGGAAAGATTGAAATCATACAGAATATAATTCCCTAACCACAATGGAATTCAATTCTAAATTAGTAACATTTAGATATCCAAATATTTGAAAATTAAACAGCATACCTCTAAGTAATGCATGGATCAAAGAAAAATATCACAAGAGAAAATTAGAAAATATTCTGAACTAATGACAACACATCCAGATTTGTGGGATGCAGCTAAAGCAGTGCTTAAAAGAAGATTTATAGCTTTACATGTATAAATTAAACAATGAAACAGGGACTATCTTTTGTTTGTTGTTTGTTCTAGCTGCTATACCCCAATACCTAAAGTAATTTTTAGCATTTAGTAGGTGCCCAATAAATACTGAATGAGTGGATAAATAACAAAAGACTGAAATCGTAGAAAGATATCTTAAAGTCAACAAAGACATCTAGATGACAGAATTATAAATGATTTTCTTCTTATACATTCTGTTTTCTTAAACTAATCCACAGGTATATATTTTTTAATTAGCAAATCTTTTACTAGACCTAAATGGCCCTTTTCTGGGAGGGATTTAAAAGAGGCCAATTGAAATCACCACATAATTTAGATGGCTACAATCAAGTTCTAGCAAAGCTCTTACAACTGGAAAGGAACAAAAACAAATAAAAACTATCTCCTGTTAGATGGAAATCTTTTTCTCTACTTTTCTGTTTTAGGAGAGGGTGGAATGGTACAAATCTAATTAACCAACTGAATAAAGTTACTGTAACTTTCTTAATTCCCAATGCAAGCTGCTTCCAGAATTAAGAGTGTGAGAAAGCTCTGTTCAGGTGGATGAACCCTACTGGGGATATCAAACTATGGCACTAAACCCTCCCACTTGGATTTTTCCCTCTCCCTGTCCCAGATTGACTTAGTCAACAGCAATGAGTGATCAAGCAATTCTTTTTTCCTTTCTCTCTTCCCAGAAAGCTGCCAGAAAAATGAAACCGTTTTCTTCCCACACACAAGGATCTCATTCTGGTCTAAGTGAAAATACAGCTTGTCTCCACGGAAACATATCTATCACTAAGACTCCAATACCTCCAATACCACCAGTTACATCTACGCTCCTTTCTTCTCCCCCATTCTGGGCATGAAGTGCTCAAAAACTCTAGCTTAAGAAGGGTGGCAAAGACTCTATTTGTTCTGTTCTTTTTAAAGTAATAATTACAAATCAATTCATAGAACAAATTAATTTATAGGGAATATATATATATAAATCATGAGCTTTGCTAAGTTCCTGAGTCATTAGAAGCGTATTCAAATGTGCTTCTAAATTTAGAGACTCCTTTCCTGGGCTTAATGGAAAAGGTGACCAGGCAGGAACCCCGTGCGGATCAGCCAGGAACTGAAAATATGCAGAATTAGACTGGAGCCAAGATGGTGGGCTTAGGACAAATGCAACCATAGCCCACCTGAATCCCAGGGACTCAGAATCACACCTGGCCACACCACCCACTCCACTCTTCTTCCGTGAGGAGCCCAGAAGCTTTACTGGGTCAATTTTAACCCCTGCAAACAAAGCAAGAAGGGGCTATACCACTGGTACTTTATAATAAAGTGGTTCTTTAGACAATCTTTGGCTCTAATAACAGACAGAAATGTTTCTTAAAGCCACTGAGAAGCAAGGAAAACCACAGGTTTGCAGAGCAAAAAGTCAGTTAAAATGAAAAGGGAGAAATTAATGGCAACAACAAAATTCAGCTCCAACTGGCCCTGCAAATCTTATAAATCAGCAAGGAGCCACCAAGGGGGAGCAGAGGTTCGCTGTGCAATCGCCATGCCTCAAGTCTAAGTGCTTTGCCCAAGGTCATCTAGGAAAGCCAGCATTGCATTACCCCTCTCCAACAGTCTCTCCAAGTCTATTGCAGAATGAAACTGTTTGTCTCATAAATCCCGCAGTTGACATTTGTACTGCAATCACAAGCAACATTTACAAAGGGTGAGACCCAGAAAAAAATTGATTGTTTTCTGAAAGCAGGAAGGCTGGCACAAAGAGTAGTCCTCAATTGGAGGGACTAGCAGCCAGGCGGCTACAATGGCAAGGAGCCCTGGGGGCTAATTTGCTGCTGGGATCTGGAGCAGTGTAATCCTACTGTGAGATTTCACAAATGTGGGTCTTGGCAATTCTGACTGAAACGTGGTCTGAAGGCTGCCTGCCCTGGGCCGAAGACATTACTCACAGGGGCCTGTGTGTCTCATCCTGTGAAGAAGAACTTGAACGCTTAGTGTTCTTTTACACTAAATCCTCAACATTTTACAGCACGGGGCAGGGGGGGGGGGGAGCCTGCAGTTATGTATTTTCTTAGAAAGTAGAGAGCTTTCTAACAATTAGAGCTTTCTAAAAATGGAATGCATCTCCTCTGGAGATTGAGTTCCCTGTCTCTGGACAGGGTCCAGTAGATGCTGGTGACCAACTGGCTATGACGACACAGAAGGGACTCGGGCACAGGCAGAGAAAGGATTAGATGACTCCTAGGATCCCATTCAGTTAAAGGATCTAAGAAAATGGAGGTGATTATCCTAGAAACTCCAGGGGAAAAATACACCCTTGCCTCAAATCATCTGGAAATCATTTCAGGGAGGAGTAAACTAGAGAAACAATCGGACTGCCCCGTCCTGCAGAAAGACTGAGCCACACACCCTCATTCATTCCACAACCAACTATAAATGGTTGGAATCCCATTATCATAAACTCTACAATATCATCCAGAATGTTTGGGAAAACCTTTGGTCTCAGGCTTCCCATCTATAATAACCCTGCCGGAAATAACAGGCTAGGTAATAGCATTTTCAATACAAATATTTGAGATGCAGTATTTGCATTTGTTGGGATCAACTGACCTGTTCATAGACAAAAAAGCAACTACAAAGAAAACTGAGCTGCTCATCTGAGACTTCCTGAAAATCCACAGGGTAGTTGAAGATGGATTTATGCAACACATTTATTTTAAAGATTAAAACAAAAAATCAAAAACTGTATTTCATTGATCCAAAAGAAGGCAGGAGAGAAAAAAGAAATATAAAATAGGTGCGTTATGTTAAATCAAAACAAAGAGTAGGATGGTAAAAACATACTGCCATTTACTACACATATTAAACACCACCACAGAGGTTCCCAGAACGTGGGCAATGCTACAGGACAAATAAGCTCATTTCTTCAACAAATAAATTGCAAGGAAAAGAAAGACTGTCAAAAAACAAAGAGCCTTCCACTTAAATCCACATACCTTTGTTCCTTCTGGGTCACAGCCCCTTTGCAGAATCTGATGAAGCTACTGTCTCTCTCCCCAGAAAAGAATGCACAACCCTACAGAATTCTTCATACAATGTTAAGAAACTCTGAGACCGCGGAGGAACCCAAAGACTTCCCATGTTGTCAGTAATTGTAATAAGTAATAATAGCTGACATTCAGTACATATTCCTATATGCCAAGCATGGTTCTAAGTGTTTGTATGTTTATTTATTTATTTATTGTATTTTTTGTATTTTTCTGAAGCTGGAAACAGGGAGAGACAGTCAGACAGACTCCCGCATGCGCCTGACCAGGATCCACCCGGCACACCCACCAGGGGGGCGACGCTCTGCCCACCAGGGGGCGTCGCTCTGTCACGACCAGAGCCACTCCAGCGCCTGGGGCAGAGGCCAAGGAGCCATCCCCAGCGCCCTCTTTGCTCCAATGAAGCCTCGCTGTGGGGAGGGGAAGAGAGAGAAAGAGAGGAAGGAGAGGGGGAGGGGTGGAGAAGCAGATGGGCGCTTCTCCTGTGTGCCCTGGCAGGGAATCGAACCCGGGACCTCTGCACGCCAGGCTGACGCTCTACCACTGAGCCAACCGGCCAGGGCAGTTCTAAGTGTTTTATAAATGTTAACTCATGTAATGCTCCAACAAACCTATGAGATAGAGAGGGACTCTCATCATCGTCAATTCAGATGAGGGGGTAAGGACAGAGAGGTAGAATAATTTGCACAGGGTCCCACAACTGAGTGGCTGAGCCAACACACAAACTCAGCAATCTGGCTCTAGAGGGGGGTTCTAACTATCATATTATGCGGCCACACAAAGAATTAAATCAAATACTCCAAGCAGACCTAACATCCTGAATCATATTCGGGAGCTCATGTCTTCAGATTCAACTAACACTAAATGCCTACGATGACCAGGTTCATCCAAATAGCAATTACGGCACTTGTCCAAACACCCACTAACTGCTGTGGAATGAGGAGGCAAGCCTGTCTTCTGACTTCAAGTTCACCATCCACACAGCTGATTTCCTTAAAGCTGGGGAGATGGTCTCAGAGTCACACATGACCTCCTATAACCAAAATCTTTTCAAGATCACTAGTGGACAGCCAGCTTGACGGTTCAACTTGGGGATCCTAAAATTTTCCCAGGATGCAAAGCAATCCAGTTGCTGAGATGTGCCCTCAGCACTCTACTTGAGCCAGCTGAACCGTCTTAGATAGAGACATGCCTCCAAAAGTTTGCACCTGACGTTCATATACACAAACACAATCGCCTGCCTGTACTGAAGACAGCGGCCAGACACGGACACCACACTGAGCTCACACAACATGGCCTGTACAAATAAATACATACAAGCAAATCACACAAGAGCCCAACCAATGCTTACAGTTTCACAGTTCAAGCATCGAGTTTCATTGGTGAGCGTTCCCTGAAAAATCTCATGGACCCAGGTGAGTTCGGGTTTATTATTCTCTGCAGGTTCGTTCATGTTGCCGTTTTTTAATTTCCCGTTTTGTTTCTCCTGTTTCTTCTCTTCCTGCAGGATGTCCGCAATAGTGTTTAGCAAATAATTTAAAAATTCATGAGCATCCTGCTGCATGTAGTTATCAAAGAGATCTGAAAAAGAGAAGGTCATTATTTCAATTTTTGGTTCTTAAAAAGCAAACACAAAGCTCAATTTTACATGCTGCACTTTATATCGAAAGGGTAGACAGGTACAGGATATATTCATCTCTACTTTGCCACTTCAACAGGTAAGTTTTCAAAGAATTTTTAGTAATTTCCTTTTTTAACCACCCATCAATCAAGAACCGAATTTCTCATATTTCCCTAAACTTATCATGTAAATGAAAAGCTACTAAAATTTTTTATTTTACAAAAAACAAAATAGCAGAAAGTACTTGATAAGTTCCATGATAAAATATCAGTATTTAATATTATATGTCCGCAGTGACCAATTATTCATTCTGTAATTTATCCAGAGCAACTGGGGTCTCTTCCTGAAGATCAGATGAAACCCTGGGCCAGCCCGGAAGCAGCTTACATGAAGCACGTGAGGGAGGTGAGGGCTACCAGTGAGAATGTATCTGTCTGACGGGGTTCTGAAACCCAACACAGACACTCCCAAGAGCGGACCACTGCTCCCTGCCATACGGACGGACCAGCTAGAGATGAATGCAGCTGTGAGATCTCATTATTAATCATGCTCACAACGAGACTAGGGAGTGCTCTGCTCCCCTCTCAGATTATTTTTATTCTGGTATATAGAAACTATAACAACATTAAAAGACAGCAAATATTTAATGAGACTTTATAAAATAAACATTTGATTAACTGTGCAAATCTGTTGGAGAAAGGCTGAAATCAAGGAGAAACACAAGTTGCTGTATCAAATATTTCTATGGTCATAAAAATTACCAATGCAAAACTTCTGGGGTAACCACCATTTACAAGCCCCCCCCCACACACACACAAGGATTAAAATGCAGGAAAAAAAGCAAGTGACAGTAGGACATTTTTATCATATTAAGGGTATCAATTTAATATACTTCAATTGTCTTAAGCAAATAAAAGAGGTATTATTTTTAAAACAGTAGTCTCTGATTAGATAATATGAATTTACTTATGACAAGTTTATAAGATAGTACTATTTATTCCAATCAGCGTACAGCTTAGAAGGCTGCTTTGGGCGATCTTTCCTCTTATTATAAATCTACTCAGAAAAGAGTACCTTCCAAATGTGAAGCAAATAAAAAGACCACTCCAAAATGAAGTGACAAATCCGAATTTTTAAAGCATATTTTTTATCCAGTTTTACTTTATGTATACTGAGTAGAAAAGAAGAAATATCTTTCTTCAAAAATTATACTTGAGCCCTGGCCGGTTGGCTCAGTGGTAGAGTGTCGGCCTGGCATGCAGGAGTCCCAGGTTCGATTCCCAGCCAGGGCACACAGGAGAGGCGCCTATCTGCTTCTCCACCCCTCCCCCTCTCCTTCCTCTCTGTCTCTCTCTTCCCCTCCCACAGCCAAGGCTCCATTGGAGCAAAGTTGGCCCGGGCGCTGAGGATGGCTCTATGGCCTCCGCCTCAGGCACTAGAATGGCTCTGGTTGCAACAGAACAATGCCCCAGATGGGCGGAGCATCGCCCCCTGGTGGGCATATCAGGTGGATCCCGGTCGGGTGCATGTGGGAGTCTGTCTGACTGCCTCTCCGTTTCCAACTTCAGAAAAAAAAAATATATATATATATACTTGAGCCTGACCTGTGGCGGCACAGTGGATGAAGCATTGACCTGGAATGCTGAGGTCGCCAGTTCGAAACCCCAGGCATGCTTGGTCAAGGCACATATGGGAGCTGATGCTTCCTGTTCTCCCCCCCCCATTCTCTCTCTCTCTCTTTCCTCTCTCTCTCTCTCCTCTCTCTTTCTAATAAAAATGAATAAATAAATAAATCTAAAAAAAAATTATACTTGAGTAGTTGGGTCATACTGTTATCCCCTGGGGAAAAAGGGGTTTTCTTTTGAGGACACATAGAACTGTCGATTCTCCTATTTCAGACCCTTGAACACATTCATCATCATACTACTCACCATTCTCCTTCCTCAGCCTTGAAATGAACTTCTTTGGTGGGATCACGCCAACTTTCTTCTTCTGCGTGGCAATGCTGTGGAAAAGGTCTGCCAGGCACGTCAGCAAGTTTTCCTTCTTTTTTTGCTGGGCCTTGTATGCCAGCACATTCTCACGGAACGGCCGGCAGAAGTACAATGCCTGAAGCACGGAGTTACAGTAGCACGTGTTCCCGAACTGCCAAAGGACAACAGGGGTGGTCAAATCCTGGTGCTGGGACAGGCCTCCTCCGAACGGGTGGGGAGAGGGAGAAGGCCACCCTGCACAAACTGGCCTGGACTTCCCATATCCGAGTCCTGCTCACCAGGTCAGAATACTAGTAAACCACTTGAAACACGCAACTCGCTGATCAACAGGGAAATGAACGTGAGTTTATATAAGCCCGCTGTCTCTCTAGTGTCTAGCCCATCAACATCTCTAAAATGGTAACATGCATTCGGCCTGGATAGAAAAAAAGTCTAATGAGACCTTCTGGTTGTTAAAAAATAGAGAAGAAACAAACTCGACATAATCTGGAGACCCAGAAAGGCAGCTGGCTAAATAAAAGATACTGCAGTGCAACACATCAAAACCCCTCTGACAGCAAAAATAAGAATCCAAAGTGAAAAGAAATCCAGGAACTAGGAGCCACTTGCTCAAATGAAACAGTCTGTACTGAATGGGGACTTGATTTAGTTTTTCTTGTTCTAGATTCTAGTGCTGCTGTCCACTGGCTTTGGACCATGTCTCCTGGCTTCCTCCAGAGCAGCGAAGGCAGAGGTGCCTCCTCCAGCCATCCCACCGGCATCCTCCCTCATAACTCCTCAATTACCCTCGATCTTGTTTCTGCCAAAATGGCAATACAACACCATTCAGTTCCCGGCCTCCTACAGTCAGATTAGGGCCTGCACAATCGTATGTTACACCTCTCAAGAACCACAGACACTCAGATGATTATTAAAGTGGGGAAAAGTGGCCCTGGCCGGTTGACTCAGTGATAAAGAGCATCCAGCCAGTGGCTGGGGGGCAGTGGATGTCCCAGGTTTGATTTCAGTCAGGGCACACAGGAGAAACAACCATCTGCTTCTCCACCCCTTCCCCTTCTCTCTCTGTTTCCTCCCCCCCATAGCCATGGCTCGATTGTGGCCCCCAATTATGGCCCCTGGTGCTGAGAATGGCCTTCCACCTCAGGTGCTAAAAATAGCTCCATTGTCAAGCAACAGAGCAACACCCCAGATGGGCTTGCCCAGTGGATCCCAGTCAGGGAACATGCGAGAGTCTATCTCTCTGCCTCCCTTGCTCTCACTTAAATAAATAAATAAATAAATAAATAAATAAATAAATAAATAAAAGTAAAATAAAGAAGAGAAAACCATCATCTCACTGGTTTCTACTGACTAGAAAACCAACTCGGTGGAAGAACATGGCAGAGATGATTACTTTAGAATTTTTCTTACACAGGAAAATGAAGAAGAAAAGACTAAGGAAATAACAAGATTGACATCATTGATAACAAAATGCTGTGCAAGATTAGAATAGAACCCAAACATCGTCTCAGGACTAGCTGATGGCTTGTGTGCCATTTACCTAGGAGCCAGACAGATGCTCTGTCGTACTTGCCATGACATTTCTACACATGCTAAGATAGAACACTTCCTATTTTTACATATTTTTATCTACTTGGACACAATTCTGTAATAGGAGACAAACTTCTTTTCAAAGAAAAGCTGGAATTCTCATGAATTACCATTCAAAGTGAATTACCATAAAGCTATTAAACCATTTAGATCTCACAATGCTCCCACAAACTAGGAGTGGCCGTACTTCTTTTCCCCCATGGTCTGCATGTGTATTTTCCTTAGCCAGGGCAGAACTCCCACAACTTAGACAACTCTCTTCACAGAGCTTACACAGAGGCCTGAGCACAACAGCTAAAAAATAAACTGTATTAAAATCAGAAGCAGTGTTTCATTGACACGATGCCTGCATTCCAGTGCGGCACCCCTCCTTCTTGCATTCTTTTTCATACACGTCTTGCCTTCACTCAAATACCCTTCAATAACACTTGGTCTTAATCCAGCGGACAACCCCTGGGAAAGAAAAGAAACTAAGTGTTCACCAAGTGCCACACAGTGTACCTCAGCCTCATGTCAAGGTCTTCAATGGGAGCTCTGGCTGAGAGCAGAAACCACTATGATTTCCATTTTATTGATGGGAAAAAGGAGGCTCAAAGGGGTTGAGTGACTTGCCCAAGATCACACAGCTAGTGAAAAGCAGGCAAAGCTCAGACGTAGGTCTATATTACTTTGAAGCCAATATATTCTCTCCACTATAGCACAAGCAGCATTCACTTGCAGAGACTATTTCCAGCCTCCCCAGTGGAAATTACTACCTATCACACCTGGGACCTGACTGCCTATGCTCAGAGCAGTGGTTCCAGAAAGCCAGGGGCTCCTAAGTCAACACTTGATGTCACTGAAAACTCCACTGCAGGGAGAAAGGATAAGTGAGGAAGAAAGTTCATGAGGGTGGTGGGTGATACGGCTTTACCAGTGGGTCACACACAATTTATCAAGGAAGCAGAGCCTGGTAAGCAGTCTGGCCACATGCAGGGAGCCACCGCTGAGCACAGGGAAAACGAGGCCAAGGAACCCTGAGACAAACTGGTCCCCCACACCCACCCCTGCTTCAGGTTACCACCCCCACGTTATCCTGCTCAACAGTCACTGGAGATGAGCTGTTAGCACTTTGAACACTCTGACTGCACTGATGCATACGGAAACAGACTGCCGAGGTCTCTATCGGACCAGGGGTAAAGGAAGAACATATAAAAGCAGCTGTGGCAGCAGAAGTTAATAAAATGCCCTCTGAAAGTTATGTGTGCAAAGGGAATCCTTTCAAATACAGGTGGAAAAAATAAGAACCTGACCCAATAATGTAGTAATTAAACCCTTCACTCTGAGATAACTCTTATTTTCAAAAACTGGATTAAATTTCAGCCTCCCACACATCTGCCTCTTCTGATTAACCAAAGAGCATGAACAGTTATCAAAAAACTGTCAATGAAAATGGCAGCCGAGTTGCTTCGAGTACTCTAAAATGTCTGCCAAATATAATACATTTTCAAAATACTTACGTTGACCAATCCGAAGTAGTGTTCATTGATTGGAAACTGCTCTGGACCAATGTCTTTTTCCAGAGCAGAGGCATTGGTGCCCTGAAAGAGAAAAACAAGAGCTCTGTTGCATGTAAAACAGACGAGAAAGTAAAATGATACTTGAGAGGCCACTTGAGACAGCATCTCCCCTGGTCACCCCAGTGCTGGGTAAGGTTCACGCTGAAAGAAAAGGTGTCAGAAGTAAACCAGCCATAAATCCTCTCCTAATCCAACTTAATCATCACTCAAACCTGTTATACCTGGCTGCATTTATCCTCTACAGGGAAAGAAGGCTGGAGACAGGCAAATGAGCCAACTATCACTAAGAGCTTCTGAAAGGCACATTCTAAGCTCAGGTAGCAGTGGCAGCTCTAATCATAGTGGTGTACAGAATCGCATAATCACTTTCAAAGTCAATTTCTTCATTCTGATAAAGATTTCTCACACACCCACTGTGTGTTGGGCACCATTCTAGGCTCTCATAATAGAACAGTGAACAAAGCAGACATGGATGCCTGCTCTCAGAGTCCACATTTTAGCTGATGAAGACATAAAAAGTAGGTACACTGAACAGAAGGTTCTGAGCGCGCAGTGGAGAAAAATAAAGGAGGAAGTGAGGGTAAGGACTCCAGGGATGTGAAGGAGAGGCACGCCAGAAGGAACAGTAGAAGGTGGACCGCTGCAACTTTAAACAGGGTGATCAGAGTCTGACTGGTGGTGGCGCAGTGGATAGAGCATCGACCTGGGACACACTGAGGTCCCAGGTTTGAAACCCCAAGGTCTCCAGCTTGAGCATGGGATCATCGATATGATTCCAACCTAGCTGGCTTGAGCCCATGGTCACTGGCTTAAGCGAGCATGGGTCACTGGCTCAGCTTGAGCCTTCCAGTCAAGGCACATATGAGAAACAATCAATGAATAAGTAAAGTGATGCAACTACAAATTGATGCTTCTCATCTTTCCCTCTTCCTGTCTCTCTCAAAAAAAACCCCCCAATAATAATTAAAAATAGGATGGTCAGAGCTGGCATTACTGAGAAAGTGAAACATCCAAAGAATACTGTGAGTGAAGAAATACAATTTAAAACCTAACAATTCCCAAATGCATCAAATTGGTAAGCCATGTGAACACAAGTTTAACACTCCAACACAATGATAATAATCATTAATGGGAACCCCTACCATGTGCCAGGGACTGTGCTATTTATTCTCACAATAATCCTATAAGTAAATACTATTATAATCCCCACTTACAGACAGAAACATGAGGCTCAGAAGGGTTAAGCATCTGTCCAAGGACCACAGTGGCAGAGCTGGGACTTAAACCCGGGGGTCAGACTTGAGAGCCCATGATCACAACCAAATGCTTTGCAAAGCAATGCTATCAAACAAGTCCACTCACTGAGCCCTACTAGGGGTCAGGGGACACCACCACCAACACACTGATTTTCCTTCCTCTCCAGGGCCTAGATGAGTCTGCTGGGATTAGGAAAAGTGACCAAAGTTTAGTCCAACGAGGGAAGCAGTGTGAGGGTGGGTAAGGATCAGGCTCCCTATGTGCCGTGGCTCTATCTTATAGCCTTCTCGTGTTCTCAGGCTATCACGAGACTCACAGCTCACAAAATCTCAAAGATTTTGGAGATAGGTATTTTAAAAAGAAAAAGAAACTGTTATGTTTCATTAAAAAATAATAATAGCCTGACCAGGCGGTGGCGCAGTGGATGGAGCGTCGGACTGGGATGCGGAGGACCCAGGTTTGAGACCCCGAGGTCACCAGCTTGAGTGCAGGCTCATCTGGTTTGAGCAAAGCTCACCAGCTTGGACCCAGGGTCGCTGGCTTAAGCAAGGGGTTGCTTGGTCTGCTGAAGGCCCGCGGTCAAGGCACGTATGAGAGAGCAATCAATAAACAACTGAGGTGTTGCAACGAGGGGCTGATGATTGATGCTTCTCATCTCTCTCTGATCCTGTCTGTCTGTCCCTATCTGTCTCTTTCTCTCTGACTCTCTGTCTCTGTTTAAAATAATTAATAATAATAATAATAATAATAATAAAAAATCTGGGCACTAGCCAGTTGGCTCAGTGGCAGAGCATTGACCTGATGTGTGGAAGTCTTGGGTTTGATTCCTGGTCAGGGCACACAGGAAAAGCGACCATCTGCTTCTCCACCCCTCCCCCCCCCCTCTCTTTCTCTCTCTCTCTTTCCCTCCCACAGCCATGGCTCGACTGGCTCGAGCACATTGGCTCTAGGCTCTGATGATGGCTCCATGGAGCCTCTACCTTAGGTGCTAAAAATAGCTCAGTTTTGAGCACTAGCCCCAGATAGGCAGAGCATCTGCCCCAGATGGGATTGCTGGGTGGATCCACATCCAGGTGCATAAGGAAGTCTGTATATCTCCCCTCTTCTCACTTAAAAATAAACAAACAAATCTGCTGCTGCTACTTATTCTAACATAACTGGCATCCTCTGTTATAAGTAGAAATGGCCAAAAAGAGGGATGAGAGTCAAAATGGTCATGTCAATAAGCACCATTAAATGCAAAATAACCCAATTCTATGCAAAGAGAACCAAACAGAAATAGCACATTGCATCTCCTTATCATAACACCCTGTCTCACTAGTTTTTCAGTCTACACACTGTTCCACCAATCCACATTCCTTCACCCTTCACCTGAGGCTGAATTAACTGGTAATCTGTGTGCACAAGTTTCTCTACCTGTGTGTGTGTGTGTGTGTGTGTGTGTGTGTGTGTGTGGTTTTCACTGCCTTCACAATAATGCAACCCCAAACTCAAGGCTGAATTTTCAAAATAATACTTATCAAATTACAGCACAATTCTATGGTATAGACAAAAATCACTAAGAATTTTCAAAGCAGCTACATCTCAATCATAAATCTATGTAAATTATGCATATTAAATACACCCATCGCCATTTCTGAAGCAACAGTCGTACACATGGCTTAGAGCCCAGAAGGAATGTCAGATATGCAAGTATAGCACATGGAGAGAGAGAGCTCGCTAAATCTTTAAGAGCTAGCCATATATTCAAGTTAATCCAGGATTTTTGCTACTTGGGAATTATTGGATTCAGTCCACTTTTTTTCTACCTATTTTTTTGTTTTTTTGTTGTTGTTTTTTTCATTTTTCTGAAGCTGGAAACAGGGAGAGACAGTCAGACAGACTCCCGCATGCGCCCGACCGGGATCCACCCGGCACGCCCACCATGGGGCGCCGCTCTGCCCACCAGGGGGCGATGCTCTGCCCATCCTGGGCGTCGCCATGTTGCGACCAGAGCCACTCCAGCGCCTGGGGCAGAGGCCAAGGAGCCATCCCCAGCGCCCGGGCCATCTTTGCTCCAATGGAGCCTTGGCTGCGGGAGGGGA
Organism: Saccopteryx leptura; assembly: GCF_036850995.1. Lineage (NCBI taxonomy): Eukaryota > Metazoa > Chordata > Mammalia > Chiroptera > Emballonuridae > Saccopteryx > Saccopteryx leptura. The sequence continues at coordinate 36,683,492 of NC_089507.1, forward strand.
AGAGAGAGAGAGAGGAAAGCGCGGCAGAGGGGTGGAGAAGCAAATGGGCGCTTCTCCTGTGTGCCCTGGCCAGGAATCGAACCCGGGTCCTCCGCACTCTAGGCCGACGCTCTACCGCTGAGCCAACCGGCCAGGGCTCTACCTATCTTAATATCCTCCCATTAGAGGGGAGTTGGAGAAGGGACTGCTGATTCACACCGAGGACAGTGACCCAGGGGGCAGTGCTTAAGAGAAACTCCCTGTCAAACACCCGCCTTCTGTGGCCTGTGCCTATTCCTTCCTTTCTCCTCTTCCTGGCCGACCCCTCTCACAGAAGACGCCCCTTTGCGTCCCACCTCCTGCCAGCGTCCTGGGTGGTGTCACACCCATGTGGAGGAGCCTGTGGACTCTTTCCACCCCCTGCTCTCAGCAACTCAATGTCCTCTTGCCCAGCTGTCTTTTGTTTGACGCCTCTTCAGCTGACTTCCCAAAAGCCCTCCCGTCAGTTACACACATCGCACCAGACCCTTGTACTCCTCTGCTTCCTCGCTCGGCGTAGGGCCCACGGACCACGATCTCAACTGCTCTTGCAAATACCCCTTCCCAGCCCTTTGGTCACATCACCTGGCAAAACAAAAAACAGATCATCTACCTTCTCTGAACCTACACCCAGACAGATGTGCAATGCTATGGGGTAAAAGTCACACACTGGATTCACTAGAATTCACCAAATTCAAGTGGCTCTCAACATGTCCCACATTCCAAGTCTCTAGGCGCTCACCCCTCTGGTTTCTCTAGTGCACTCACCTGCCACTCCCCCAAGCTCCTCAAAACTCCAGCATCCCCTGCCTTTCTCACTGGCCTCCCACTCAACAGGGAAAAAAAATTTCTTTTAAACCAGCAGAGAAGTTCCTTAATTTCACCCTCCCAAACCTCCAAACCTATGTACCTCCCCTGTTAATGACAGAGACCTCTTTTGTCCAAGGCCAATATCGCCTCTACTATTAAATCCTTCCCATCAGAATTCACACGCTTAAGTGTCTCTCCTACCAAAAATACATACATACTCTCTCACACATCTTCCCCAGTTCCCACCTTTTCCCACCTCTCCTTCATAGATAAGCTTTTTGAAACATTTACAATTTAATCAGATAAGTCTAAGATTTGTTTCAAATGGTTCAATGGTGTAGTGGGGAGAGGAGGGGGAGGGGTAGAAAATGTGTTGCTGGAGCTGAGTGGTGAGTAGGCGTGACTCAATATATTATTCATATATGGGCAAAGGCAGAATAATGGTCTCCCAAAGACGTCAACATCCTAATCCCCAGAATTTGTGAATACATTACCCTACATGGCAAAGGGAAATTTAGGTTGTAGACAAACTTCATTTGCTGATGCTAAAATAGAAGACTTGTCCTGGATTATAAAGGTCATCACAAGTATCCTTAAATGTGGGGGAGAGAAGCAGAAAAACTGATCAGTGGTGCAGGGTGGGAAGGGCTCACTCCCCCTGGCAGATTCTGAAGACGGAGCCAGGGGGCCAGGGGCCAAGGAGCACAGGCAGCCTCCAGAGGCCAAAATGCAAGAAGATAGTCCAGTCTCCAGGAGGAACGCAGACCTGCACTGCCTCCATTTTAGCTCAGGGAGACCCACTCAGATTTCTGACCTCCAGAACTGTGAGAAAACCAGTTTGTATTGTTTAAGGGATGAAGTTAGCGGTAATTTGTTACAGCAGCAATAGGAAATTAATACTACATATGTGAAGTTTTCCATATTCTTGAAGACTTGTCTTTTTATCCTCACTTCCCCATCTTCCCTCAAAACAGCCACTTCTGGATTCTACCCCAACTCCATCCTTGATGAGCTCCAGACTGTCAATTCCAGGGGCCTCTATTAGCTGTTGGCTTCCTTCACATGCAGTCCTGTCTGAACCCTCCTCCCTTCCGTATGCCTCTCTGGGGAGTCCAGGCCAGTGTTTTTCAACCAGTGTGCCGTGAGACATGGTCAGGTGTGCCATGGGGAAATTAAACATGGGTCCCCAAACTATGGCCTGCATGCTGGATACAGCCCGCGGAGGCTATTTATCCGGCCCGCCGCCAGCCACCTCCATCCGAACATAAACATTCCCCTCACAATCCCTCCAGCTATCAACGACAGGAAGAGTGGAGGCACAGGGAACGCTCACTGACCAATCACCTTCTAGGATTCATCCCGACCACTAGCGATGAACCAATAGTAGGCCGCCTCTCATCCACACCCAGGAAGGTCCCCGCTCGGGCTGCCGCGCACTTGTCATTGTGTGGCCGAGGTGAGTAGTTGAAGCTGCTACTCCTCCCCCTGGTCCTGATTTCCAATCCTGGTCAGGACTGGAGGTAAATGTTGCCACCACTAGATGAAGCCTCAGCTGGTTATGTCTATCCTGATGGTGTATATAGATATTTGACCTTTTTCTTTTTAAAAGAGGCCCCCGCAGAGGGTGATATACAATGCATCACAATGTTATCTAACTTTAAAGCTAAAGTTTGCTGATCTTCCTTTGGACAGTTTTTGGTTATCTGTTACCAAAGAGTTCCCCATTCTGGCCAACAAAGCCATTTTGACATTGCTCCCATTTTGAACCACATATCCATGTGAGCTGAGCTTCTCAAGCTTGACTGCGATAAAAACTAAAAACAGAGAGAGACTGAGAACCGTTGAGGAAGAGCTTCGTGTGTGTCTCTCTACCATTCCTGCCAGGATATCCCTTTTGTGTTCATCGAAACAGGCCCAAGTTTCACACTAAGTGAGTATAAATACATTTAGAAACTATATTATTAACTATATGTATAATATGTACTGTGTTAGAGTATCATTTTGTGTCATTTTGGTAGGTGGTGTGCCCCAGGATTTTGTAAATGTAAAAAATGTGCTGTGGCTCAAAAAAGGTCGAAAATCACTGGTCCAGGCAACAGCCACTCATATAATTCAATCAGTGGCTGTGTGCCTACCACTTCCAACTCTTTATCTCCATCCCAGGAATCTGTTCTAAGCCCCCTCAGACTGGATGAATACTGACATCTCCACTCACCTGTCTCATAGACAGTCAAAATCAATCTACCCCAAACCAGAGCTTGCACTTTTTCTTCCCCGGAATCCAATCTTTTCCTGGTGTTTCCCCACTTAGTAAATGACAACACCACCTTCCTCCCAGCCGGAAACCTCGGGGTCAGGGTGGTGGTGGCCGACTTCCCCTCTGCACCCACTGTCTCGTTGATTCACTCCCCTTAAGTCTCTCAAGTCCATTCACATTTGTTCTAATCTCCTGCCACCAGTTAGGCCAGGCGGCCAGCATCTCTCATCTGAATTACAATCGCTCTCTGAGTGGCCTCCAACATGCCCTGTACCCACCTCTAACCTCGCTGTCAACACAGCAGCAAAAGTGCTCTTTTTAATACAAATCAGCTTTAAATCCTCCAGAGACGTCCACAGTCTCCAATGTTTCTCACCTGCCAGTCACCGGCTTGTACACTTGGCTGCCACAACCGCTTTCATTTCGTTCCTGCAATACCTCAAGTTCCCTCCCACACATCACCTGCGGCTCTTCCTCCCTGCCTCCTCACGGCTTGTACCTGTCGTCCTTCTCAGGTAATTCTTCACTGGCCATTCCTAGATGCAGGTCGGCCCTGCGACAGAAAGAATCAGGGCCCCTCAAAAGTGTCCACATCCAATCCCTGGAACCTGTGAACATGTTACCTTCCATGGCAAAGGGATTTTGCAGGTATGATTAACTTCAGGATCTTGAGAGGGGGAGATTATCCTGGATTATCTGGGTGGGGCCGGGGTAATCACAAGGGTTCTCAGGCCAAAGGCAAGAGTATCAGTCAGTGAGGAAATGTGACTGCACAGCAGAGTTCAGAGACAGATGCGAAGACACTGTGCTGCAGGCCCTGAAGGTGGAGGAAGGGGCTGTGAGCCAGGGGATGCAGGCAGCCTTTAGAAACGGGAAAAGATGAGAAAACACGTTCTCTCCTAGAGCCTTGAGAAAGTGTGCAACCCAGAGCACTGGGAAAACTAATGTGTGTTATTTTAAGCTACACAGTTTGTGGTAATTTTTTACTGCAGCAATAGAAAACTAACATAACCCCCCACACACACTCTCTACTCCCCACTCGTAGTATGCTGTATGTCTCCCTTACAGTGTCTATTCCAATTGTTATTTATATAATTATTAGCATCCATCCTGGCCCCTAAATTACATACCTCAAGGGAGCAAGGGCAGTCTGGCTTGGTCAGCACTGTGCTCCCCGTGGCCAGCACACGGCAGGCCAGCTGCACCAGCTGGCTGTGGCGGTCTGAGCAGCTTCCCGAGTGCGCTCTCCCTCCCCGCTGGTCAATGAGGCCTGTGGTTCCTTCCACCCCTCCCTCACCCTCCCTTCCCTTTGTGACACACTCTCCAGGAATCCCCATGGATACAGAATGCCACTGATACTGAGAGTTGAAACCAAACTCTTGCTTCACATGCTTGGCTAGTATTTCCCATTGTTAACCTGAATTTGTGTACATCTTTAACAGATTTTGGGATTCATTACATTAAATGTAAATCTCTACATTATAAAAGGACCCAGACTTGATGGGTAATGTTTCGTGATATGAAGGCAATGACGATGACGACTACTCAATTGCTTAAGGGCCAAAAGGCCATACCAGTAAGTGCTTTAAATGAGCATGTCCCTCATCCCTGCAGCACCACTTTAAGCCATGTATTCTACCTAAACACTCCCACAGGTAGAAAGAGAGACTGTAACAAAGACCCAAATGATATAAGCATGGCTTAAGATGGAAATTTATTTCTCTCTTTTATGCAAATGTTTAAGAGAAAGTGGTGCAGGCCTCATTTGGTGGTTTTTTACAGTGTTGGGGACTTGGGCTCTTTTTATCCTGTTGCTCTGTCATCCTCAAGAGTCAGTTTCTATCTCTGGAACTAATAAGGTGGCCACTGCAGCTCCTGTGTCTAAAAACCTCTGCTGGGGGCAGCAGGCAAGAAGGGAGGTAGATAGTGCTCCTCCCCTTTCAAGGATGCTCTTTGCCTGTATCCCGTGGTGGGATTCAACCGGTTTGCACTGGTTCAGCAGAACCGATACCTAATTTTTTGTTGAGTTTGGCAAACCAGTTGTTAAAACGGCACTTGTAATCAGGGTTTTAAGGTGGGCGCCTGGGCAGCTGCCCAATGTGGAAATCACAAATTTATACTTTAAAGGAATGGGATCCCACTCCAACAGTGAGTGAAAAGAAGGTTAAGGATAAATCACACAGCCGATTATGCTCGGATAAAAGTGAAGAAAACTCGCCTGACCAGGCGGTGGCGCAGTGGATAGAGTGTGGGACTGGGATGCGGAAGGACCCAGGTTCGAGACCCCAAGGTCACCAGCTTGAGCGCGGGCTCATCTGGCTTGAGCAAAAAAAAAGCTCACCAGCTTGGACCCAAGGTCACTGGCTCGAGCAAGGGGTTACTCAGTCTGCTGAAGGCCCGCGGTCAAGGCATATATATGAGAAAGCAATCAATGAACAACTAAGGCGTCGCAACAAAAAACTGATGATTGATGCTTCTCATCTCTCTCCATTCCTGTCTGTCTGTCCCTATCTATCCCTCTCTCTGACTCTCTCTGTTCCTATAAAAAAAAAAAAAAAAAAGAAGAAGAAGAAAACTGCAGTGAGGATGCCAATCAAAAAGCAATATGGAAATATCTTAACAATTTTATAGTTTTTTGTCAGGTATTCTTTAATATTTTTCATTAACATTTTAAAACTTTCTTATAATCTAGTTTTGTATACCTCTTTTATTGTTCTTATTTATTAAATGCACGAAACAATAAACAATATTTTTTATACTCAAACAGTGATTGGGGTAGAGAATCGGTTGTTAAATTCTTTGAATCCCACCACTGCCTGAACCTATCGCTTCTGCTCATGACTTCACTGGCCAGTCACATAGCCACACTCCAACACCCAAGCAAGGGAGCTTGAGAAACGTGGGCTCCACCTGAGCAGCCACAAGTGGCTAGAATCAGAAATGGAAATGGAGATGAGGGAACAGCCAGTAGTCAATGGCACAGGTGATCTTTACAGCAAAATGTGTATCAGAAAAAAAGAAATATCTTGAATTGGTTAAATAATTTCAGTAATCCATAGGCTAAAATATGGCGCAGCTATTTTTAAAAAGTAAAGCTAGCTGCTTTATAGGTACTGCTATAAGATTTGTCCAAGATATGGTAATAAGTAAAAACATGTTGGCTCTGGTCAAGTGGCTCAGTTGGTTAACGCTTCATCCCAAAGCACAAAGGTTGACAGTTCGATCCTTGGTCAGGGCACATACAGGAACAGACTGATGTTCTTCTCTCTCTCCCTGTCTAAAATCCATTACAAATATTCAAATAAATACAAATTTTAAAAAATAATAAAAAAATGTTAGCAAGTAACAACGTGTACAGGACAATACTGGAAATGTCATTCACTCCATCTAAAGACATTCAGCCCTGCTTTGGGCCGGTACCACTCTACATCTGAGGAACACAAAGTGAACACTGCAGCCCAGGTGAATTCAACACCTGCATTTCCTGGAAACCCCATAAAATACTTGAGAAATGACTAACAGCAGTCCCAGTGTTTGGGAGTGGGGCTAAAAGACAAGGAGGTCACCAAGGGCCTTTCTGTTTTCTCTTCTCCATTGTTTGCATTTTTTACTACGAGAATATACTATTTTTGTCATGAAAAGTTTAATAAAAAGTTAGCAAACTGGTATCCTGGAGGGCAGTTATTTAAGGCCCACAGCACATAGCTCAGAGCTGGAATGGCCAATTTTTTTCTCCCCACTATAAATTAGCCTTTGATTGTGTTCCCTTCCTCTCCTGTCCTTAGTTTCCTGGCCGAGAGGCTGGGTTGTGGATATCCAGCCTGCTCATTGCTCAGGGTGGCAGAGAGAATCAGGCAAAACGGAACATGATCAGCACTACGTAAATTGTAAGACGCATTACAAATATTGATCGACTTAGACCTATGCAACTTGCGACCATTTGACTTTACGACCACAATCGCTAGCCCCGACTGCTCTGTGTCTGTCAGCGCAAGCGTTGCCCAGCTGGGCGTACGACAGTGTGGACCAGCTTCCGGCAGCACTACCATCTCCACGTGCACCATTTCAACTGTTATCCCAGACTCGGTACAGCAATCTGTGTTTTGTGTCTTGGATATTTTTCATCAAACCCCTCCCAAGATGTCTACCAAGAGGAAATTGTCTTTGCAAATATTAAACCAGTTGTACTGGTAATGCAGTGTTTTACTTAAACCTGATGAATGTAAAAATAAGAAACAAAATGGTGTAGAGATGATACAAATGCCATAAAATGAACAAAGAAAATTATGATATATAACAATAATGAAAGAAAATTATGATAAAATATGACTTAAAGATTTTTATAACATCATTTCACAGTACTGTACATATAGCCTACTCAACTTATGATCAAATTGTGTTACAACCGGTCTGTCTGAACCAATCGTGGTCGTAAGTTGAGCACTAGCTGTATAAACCCAAGAGGCTGGACTTCCACTGCTAACACCCAGCACTGTGGCATAAAAGGCAAATGGGAGGCACTGAAAGTAACTGTTATATGACCAGATGCCGAACAGAAACACGTATCTATGGCCGTAAATCACAAGGTCTGGAGGTATGAGAAACAGAGTTCATATTTCCATTAGTAAAGAAATCTGGTAAACCTTTGAAAAACAATGCACCATACTTTATTAAAAATAGAATCTGGGCTGGGACAAGTTCCAACAAGGAGACGGTAATGTTGGCTCTTCAAAGCACTTCTGAAAGCAATTCGGTGACTATCGAGGGGTGCTACACAAACACAAAACAACCCAGGAAGGATGAATCATAAATGCATGAGATGGGTATAGAAAGGCACTTCTTTTTAAAGCAATTTTAAAAGCAATTTATGAGAAAAACACATTAGAATGTCTTCCTTGTGGGTAGTAAAAGGAGACAGATCCTTGCCCAGAGGGAGGACCTGATGAGAACAATGGCACCGCAAGGTCCACAGACACCGAGAACAGTGTCAGCACAGGGGGAGCCCAAACCAAACAGAGACCAGGAGGGGTCCTCGCAGGTCAGCTCGACCATTTCACAGGCTCCAAGAAGTAAACCTACTTTGCCAAGAGCACCACGGCAGCCCCCTTTCCCCATCCTAAGACGGGCAGCCTCGCCTCTAAGTTTGTACAAAGCAGAGAAGGCACACAAGAAAGGACATAAGTGACATACGTAAGGATTTCTAAGTACACAGAGAATGGCATTACTTACAAACCATGAATTAAAATATATGATAGGAGAGATGAATATTGTTGCTAAAACATTTTTAGGTCTATGTTCTAAAGAATATTTACTTATCAAGTATGTACAAAAGTACCTAAAAGACTAGTTTTCAAACCTAACGGTATTCCCAGACTTCTGGTGACAAAAGGTCATTCCTATAGCCTTACAGAGAAAGCAGAGCAAAACTGAACTGATGCAGGCCACGAACTCAGGACTAGTCTGGACCCTCTGGCCAGAGTTCAGGATGGGTTAAGAGGCATGATGGACTGGTTTCCCAGATGTAATTAGTCATAATAACAACAGATAACCCATAAATAGCTTCCTTGACTGTGTTCTGTCACTGCTCTACGACTTAATGTGTGTTTTGCTCATGTTCATCCTCAGAACAACCTTCTAAGGTGGATGCCATCATTCTCCCCATTTTCAAGGTCAGCACACTGAGACACAGAGAAGGCAAGTGACTTTATCCTAGTTCACACGGCTAGCAGGGAGTGGGTCCAGACTCACACCATCCGCCTCCAGAGCATGTGTTCCCAGCCGCTATACACTCGGATTCTATTCTTATGGGGGTGGAATCCCTCGGAACGTCAGTCACAGGAATTGAAGATCTGAAGACACCGGAGGGCTCTCAACCGTACCCCTACCTCTGAGGCACCCTCGAAACATTCTGGAATGTCCTTTTCTATAAAAGCATCTGTTTAAAAGGAAACATAAAACAGAGGCTGGAAGTTAGGAGAAACACAACCTATCAAGGCGAACACGGGTTTTTTTCAAAACAGTTTTAAGAACTGTGGATCTTTGTCCGGCCAGACAGAAAAAGAAAATGACAGAAAGGTTAAAAAAGCAAAAGAGAAAACAGCACCAAAAAGCAGAAATGAGTTCTAAGGAGTAAAGTTTTTTTTTTACACCTAACAATGGAATAATATGCAATCTTACTACCCCGACTTCAGAAGTTTTGTATAGATAACGATAATAACAAAAACAATGAAATAGATAGAAGAAGGACCTATCAGGAGAATGCTGAATAAAATGTGTAACTGTATTAATACTATCGCTCATCTCTGAGTTGGGATGACTGGGAGGAAGGGCGGGAGAGAACTGACATGAACTATGTACCAGGAGAAAGATTACCGTTATGTTTTTATCCAAAGAAAGTTGTCAATACCTGTTGTGCCTCTGAGAGACAAAAATGCAGGTTGTAGCCAAGAGGCTCAGAGCTAGTGTGGCCAGTTCTCCACCCTCGAGCGCCCACCTCCCTCCCCTCCTCCTCTGGCTCCCCCTCCAGCCTTCATCTGGCTTCCCCGTCACTTCAGAGCTGCCTTCCCTGACCCTCCCTCCCACAGAATCCTAGAGGCAGCTTCACAGCTCTTATCATCATTTGTAATAACAAACTAATTTGTGATTATTTAACATCTGTCTTCCACTGGACCACAGGGTGGCAAATGACAGTCCATGGTCCAAAGCTGACTTACCAACTGTTTTCGTAAATACAGATTCATTGGAACAGCTACTATCATTCATTTACTTACTGTAGCTACTTTCACAATACAATAGCAGACGTGAATAGTTGAAACACAGACATTATGATCCACAAAACCTAAAATATTTACAACCTAGCCATTTAGCAAAAAGCTTGCCAACACAACACTAGACCAAAGCTTGGTGAGGACAGGGATTCCATCCGACTGGTTTGCCAGGGCCTAGCAGAGCATCTGGCACATAAAAAGCACTTAATACATTTGCTGAATGAATACACTTGGGAAACAGGAAGGGTAAGTAGTATTTGCTACTCATTCAAGAGACCTTCATGTCTATGTATTATTCATTTCATCTTGTCCACTAACCCAGGCCGAGGGTATTTATCATCCCCACTCTCCTCACGGAGATGTGGAGGAACCCGCCAAGCTCACTCAGTTCGTGAAGGCAGAGCCAGCCTCAGACCGAGGCCACTCTGCTCCGGAGTCTGTCTGAGCTCTGACCACAAGCCAGGGAAGATGATCTTCCATTCATATTTTAGTCATTCCTTAGCTGCAGATGTAGGGACTAGGCAGGGAGCCAGGCTGCTTCTGAGCATGTCCTCTTGCGCTGTGGGCTGGCACACATTAGCTGCCGACGAGGCGCACCATATTCAGTGACGACGAGTGGCCATGCTGCTTAGACAGCAGACAAATCACCCAGGCCCACTGACCAACACTGACCAAGACTCCCCTGGAGGATAAATTACTTAACAGGACCTGACTCGCCCCATCTCACAGGTGAGGGAAAGAAGGTTAATAGAGGGTAAGTAACTTGCCAAGGTCAAGTGTCAGTATGAAGCAGAAGTGTGAGCCTGCGATCTTAATGCCATTACACTACAATCCATTTCCTGCCTCCACAGTGCTCACTCCCCACCCCTTCCCTTTCAGGCTCCTCACAGGGAGCCGATCATCCACAAGAAGGCAGTTAAAGAATATTTTCTAATTACTTTTTCTTCCTGATTTGAGAGAGGGAGGAAAGGGGAGGGAGAAAGAGAGAGTGAGAGAGAGAGAGAGAGAGAGAAATAACATCGATTTATTCCACTTTTTATTTAGTCACTGGTTGACTCTTATATGTGCCCTGACCAGGGATCAAACCTGCAACCTTGGTGTACTGGGACGATGCTCTAACCAACTGAGCTCTCAGCCAGAGCAAGAGCATTTTCATTCTGCACCATGATTATCATGGCATTTCCTTGTCTTACATGATATTGGGTGGGGAGAAATAACTCTGAAAAAGACCTCAACATGACTTCATTTAATGACCATAATAGCACGGAAGCAAAAACAACTGTTAATGAAAAAAAGACGATCCTGTAGTACACAGAGATCCCATGTCATCAAGGAAGGGACAGTAAAGAACAGCCAGACTCTGGCTCGTAAAACAACTCTCCCCTTGTCGAGGGGCAGAATAACAAAGTTCTCAAGCAAAGATAAAATTTCAACTCTAAACACAACAAACAACAAGGATAAAATTTCAACTCAAAACAGGACAAATAACACTGGGCCTGTGTCTGTGACACTCCAGCTGAAGGTAGAGAAAGGAGGAAATACTCATAACTGGTGCCTGAACTCGGTGAGCTATCAGAGAACCTCATTCCCAATCCATGTTCTGCAAAGCCACCAGGACGCCTCCTGATTAAGGGTCTCTTACTTCACCCGGAAGTACCATTCCCATCACTTCCTGGAAGAGCAGCATGGATTCCTGGCAAAGCCCCAGGTCAGAGGCCAGCTCTACAAAGCTGACCAATAGGAGGATTTCAAGCATTCCCCTCTCATCCTGTCCTCTCCTGCTCAAGCTCAAGGTCTTGTCAGTGAAAGACTGTGTCCGCGCCTCACAGGGTGGGCAGGGGACACAGCGTGGGAGAGCCGCCCCAGTGTGTTTATGTGGCACCCCTGCCCTCAGGAGCCAGGCCCTCTGCAGCAGTTCTGCACCGTCAGAGATCTTTTACTCTCATGGAACAAAAACATCCTGTCATGTACCGATTGTAAAATCTGAAACATAAAATTCTGTACTCCCTCCTCCCATCCCCAAACAGGGTGGCAATGGGGGAAAAAGATGGAGTGAGTTCTTTGGAGGCATATTACTCAGCATTAACACTCCACCATGAGCTAAGTTCAGAAACTGAAAGCATGTATAATGAACGAGTAATCTTGTATCTGTCGAGTTTAGTAATAAAAAATTGGGGTTTGTGTTTTATGTATCTTTGGGGGTTTTATTCTACTTCGCTCTTAATGTTTTTTATTGTAGTTTACAAAAATATCGGTCTACAACAGATTGAAAATAAAAATAAAACGGGTCCTTCCCTACAGACTTTGAAAATAATTGCCAACAGCAAAGCAGTTAAATGAAATTGAGCTTGTTTCCTTACATGTGTGAACTGCTGCTCAAACTCACTCCTAGGAAAAGAAATGTGAACCAAAAATAGGCTAAGACACCATTTTCCCCCTGACTGGCAAAGACCGAAAGGCTTTTGGAGAGCCCACTGTTTTGGCAAGGCTGTGGGCAATGAGTCACTTATACGGCTGGTGGAGGGCAATTTGGCAAACCCCACCCAAGTTACAAATGGAAATCCATCTCCAGGAAGTCAGCAGACAGACATACTCCCCACATACGTGTAATGATGTATGAGCAAAGCTGTCCCCAGCAGCCCTGTTTGTGGAAACCAAGGGCTGGAAAACTACCATGGTACCCACTGGTGGAGGGCGGGTCAAGCGAATTCAATCCACTGAAGCAACTGAATACTCTGCAGCCATGAAAAAAGCATGAGGAGGTTCTCTCTTCACAGGCGAGCACAGACGCACCCCAAGACACAGAGAGCAAGGGCGCAGATCCGGACAGATTACTATATGCCATTAGTATTATTTGTGTTTTCAAAAACTAGGAGAGAAATACACACAAATATGCTTGTATATACATAAGGCTCTTCTGAATGGAAGCAGAAAACACTGTACATACTGACTGATGCCAGGGGCAAGAAGTGGATGATAGGCATATTTTCAACAAATATCCTTTTGTACAATTTAAAATTTTTACCATGTGGACTCATATTACTTTTCTAAACACTTTAAATTTTCCTTAAACAAAAAAAATGACTTGCAACAGGATGGATGGACCTAGAGCAGTGGTAGTCAACCTGGTCCCTACCGCCCACTAGTGGCGTTCCAGCTTTCATGGTGGGTGGTGGTGGAGCAACCAAAGTATAAATAAAAAGATAGATTTAACTATAGTAAGTTGTTTTATAAAGATTTATTCTGCCAAACTTAGCAAAAATCCGACATAAAGTACTCGGTAAGTAATTATTATAATATGCTTTAACTTGCTGTAACTCTGCTTTATAAATTATATAAATTAAAATTACTTTCCTACTTTATAAATCACCATTACTGTGGAACCGGTGGGCGGTTAGAAAATTTTACTACTAACAGATACAAAAGTGGGCGGTAGGTATAAAAAGGTTGACTACCCCTGGCATAGAGGGTATTATGCTAAGAAAAATAAGTCAGAAAAAGACAAATACCATAAGATCTCACTTTCCATACATGTGGACTGTAAAGAACAATATAAACAAATAAGCAAAAGAAAACAAGAACAGACTCATGCAGAGAACAGACTGGGGGTTGCCATATGCAGGGGAACTGGGCAACTGGGATAAAAAGGTGAAGCGATGAAGGACAAACTGGTAGTTACAGAACAGTTGTAGGGTTGTAAAGTACAGCACCAGGACTGTAGTCAATAATACTGTAATAACTATGTACAGTGCCAGGGGAATACTGGAAATATTGGGGGCGGGGGAACTTTGTAAAGTATATGATTATCTAACCACTGTTGTAAACCTGAAATGGATACAAAATAATACTGGATGTAAACTAATTAAAAACTAAAAGTTAAAAAGAAACAAACTAAGCTTAGTTGCCTGACCAGGCAGTGGCACGGTGGATAGAGTGTCGGCCTGGGACGCCGAGGGACCCAGGTTTGAGACCCCGAGGTTGCCAGTTTGAGCGCAGGCTCACCAGCTTGAGTACAGATCTGCCAACTTGAGCATGGGATCACAGACACAACCCCATGGTTGCTGGCTTGAGTCCAAAGATCTCTGATTTGAAGTCGAAGGTCGCTGGCTTGAGTAAGGCGTTACTGGCTCAGCTGGAGCCCCCTGGTCAAGGCATATAAGAGAATGCAATCAATGAACAAAAGTACCACAACTATGAGTTGATGCTTCTCATCTCTCTCCCTTCCTGTCTGTCTGTCCCTGTCTGTTCTTCTCTTTCTCTCTCTCTCTATCTGTAGAAAGAAGGAAGGAAAGGAGGGAGGAAGGGAGGGAAGGAGGGAGGGAAGAGGAAGGAAGGAAGGAAGGAAGGAAGGAAGGAAGGAAGGAAGGAAGGAAGGAAGGAAGGAAGGAAGGAAGGAAGAAAGAAAGGAAGGAAGGAAGGAAAAAAGGAAGGAAGAAAGGAAAAAAGGAAGGAAGGAAGGAAGGAAAAAAGGAAGGAAGGAAGGAAAAAAGGAAGGAAGAAAGGGAGACAGAAACTGAGCTTAGGTACTTTGTGTATTTCTTATTTAGGAACACCTAACTGATATATAACAAATAAAACAAAGAGATATGTTATACGCATATTAGACAACTAAAAACCTTTTACTACATGATGTGCCCTCATTATCAGGAAAAGGAAAAACACTGTATCCTGGCTGATGAATACAAAAGCTTTGCCACACATCAGCGCCATGTCTTCCAAGATATCTCAGCCGGAAATCACAGTTCCTTCCTCCTTTTGTCCGCTCAGCACACCTTCCCTCCCTGGCCTCGTCTTTGATTGGAAGTTAGATTACAACGTGCTCGCTGGACTCCTTCTCAGCACTGCTCAGCAGCAGGAACGCTTCTTAACATCTTACAGACAGAGAGAGGCCTAAGTCACCTGGCCAATGTCCTGAAAACCACAAAGTGTCAAGGTCAGGATGGAACTCAAGATGTAGTTCTTTCAAACTACATCATTTGTACCCTTTAGCTGGTGGGAAAAAGAGAAACTCTAGAATAAAACTGTAATAAAATATCCAGGCAGGCACTGGGCTAGGCACTTGACATAAATGATTCCATTTAAGTCCTGCAACGGCCAGGAAGGCAAGTTCTCCAATCATGCATGTCATGGATGAGAAGCAAAGTCTCTGAGAGTGGCAAGCTCTCACAACCGCCCGCAGCAGTGTGGAAACTCCAACCAGCTCTCATCCACGTGCCCATCTACTGTCCAAGGGAGCTTATCAGCTGTAATCTGCAAACCAGTTTTTGAACCACCATAAAGAACCTCTTATATGAGCAGTGCCTCCTAAGTTCCAGACCACACATCCGGAGGGAGGTGAGACAATCTTAGGTAGTACAAGTAAGAACATTTTTAAATAATTATGTTTTTGATGTTATTTGAAAAACATAATTAGCTCATCAAACTCATTACTTCACAGATGTCCAAGCACAAATGAGTCCAAATTAATAGAAAGTGAACAGACTTGCCTGACCAGGCGGTGGCACAGTGGATAGAGTGTCAGACTGGAATGCGGAGGACCCAGGTTCGAAACCCCGAAGTCGCCAGCTTGAGCACGGGCTCATCTGGTTTGAGCAAAGCTCACCAGCTTGGACCCAAGGTTACTGGCTTGAGCAAGGGGTTACTCAGTCTGCTGAAGGCCTGTGGTCAAGGCACATATGAGAAAGCAATCAATGAACAACTAAGGTGTCGCAATGAAAAACTGATGATTGACGCTTCTCATTTCTCTCCATTCCTGTCTGTCTGTTCCTATCTATCCCTCTGACTCTCTCTCTGTCTCTGTAAAAAAAAAAAAAAAAAAAAAAAGAAAGAAAGTGAACAGACTTAAGGAAAATGACTACATAAACAAGTTCAGGTGGTTCACAGATATAATGAAAACCAGGAAGAAGAACAAAATGACATTTAAGAACGGCTGGCCTAAGGAACTGGATCCACTTCCATGGTTTTAATCCAGAAGACATGCTTGAGAATAATAGCCCCCCCTCCAGCAAACAATACACACTAGTTCTGACTGTCACTTTATTTTTATTTGCCCTTCTCCCTCCACACCACACTGCTTCTCTCATGCTCTCAGAAATGGGTGAGACAGGACCCCAGTTACCAAAGCACCCTGAACGAAGCCTTGCATTTAAAAGGCAGTGTCCTGCCAGACCTGTGGTGGTGCAGTGGATAAAGCATTGACCTGGAATGCTGAGGTGGCTGGTTCGAAACCCTGAGCTTGCCTGGTTAAGACACATATAAGAAGCAACTATGACTCGATGCTTTCTGCTCTTCCCCCCCAGTCATTTTCTCCCTCTAAAATCAATAAATAAAATCTTAAAAAGATTACTTAATAAATAAGTAAAAGGCAGTATCCTGCGGTGGCTTAACCTTGGGTTGACCCCACACCTAGTTTTCCCTGAATAGCTCTGATCAGACCCACAGTAGATTCAAATACTGAATTATTGTTTTGAGTACCCCCTCTCACTTTAAGAAGTGTCTGCTTGGGAAATAAATTAGTGTCTCCCTCCTACCTGTCATGACCTGTTCTGTGCAGAGCTGACTGGGAGAGCTGTGGGCCTCTCTCCAGCTCCGTTCCTCCCCCCACCTTGCCAACATCACCATCGGAGCCATACCATTTGGTGAATTCTGCCCCTGCTTACCGCCCACCCAACTTCCTTCCCCGATCCCACTCCTACCCAAACGCCCGCTAAATGTGAACAGAGGTCAGAATGAAAGCAGAATTCCACAGAACCCTGCAATACCGACAGCTCTGTGCTTTGCATAAAGTGAAGGGAAATATTAATTCACAGAAAAAAATGAGAATAATTGTGAAAATTAACATGCATGAGGGCATCACGGTTCACAAAATGCTTCTGTAGGCAGGATCTCCTTTGATTCTCCCAAAACAGCTGTGTGGAGGGGACTCCATCCTCTGCCTTTCTGTGTTGTAAAGGGATGAGGAAACAGGTTCGAAATTTACCAACCTCTGAGATTCCAAATCCCAACTCCTCCTCTCTAGAGGGGTAGGAAGAAATGGTTTTCCTTTCCTTCCCATAGGGCTGTGCTGCTCAGTGTGCTCCCCAAACCAGGAGCATCTGGTCACCAGAGAGGTTGCTGGAAATGCAAAATCTCAGTTTGACCTAATACCTCACAGAGCTGCAGAGGGCTGATCCTAAGAATAGCACTTCCACTTCCAGGACTACATCCTGGAGAAACAAAGGCGCGTGCACAAAGAAGACAGAAACAGAAACATTCAGTATGGCACTGTTTCCAGAAAGAATATTATGGGAGCTATCCAACTGCCCCTAAATAAGGTAATAAGTAAATCATCGTTAAGTCAAAGAATACAGCTACCGAACAGTTAGAATGAATAAAAGAAGAGTTTGTGTCAGCATAATCTCAAATATAATTGTTGAGTGAAAAAAAGCTGCAAAAGGATACATATTTTTAGACACAGACATTGATATCACTGCTTATGGATTCATAAATATGAAGTATAAAGACATGCAGAGTAAACATCACATCAACCTCAGGAAAATGGTTAGTTCTGGGAGGAAGGGAGAGGAAAGAGGGGTGGTTAGAGAATTTTTTAAGGTTTTATGTTTAAGAAAAAAATCTTAACCAAATATCACTAAATTTTAATATCTGTTAAATCTGAAGGCTGGGTATTTGCATATAAATATATTAAAATACAGTCTTTTCTCCATTCTTTTGGGTATAATATTTTGCAATTTAAAAAAAATGTCTTTTAAAAGCTTCTCACATGATGTGCTATGTAGCCAGGGTTATGAATCTCCATTCTAGGGGCATAAAGTAATAAAAACATTGCTATGTAATATCGAGATATACATCTACAGAATGGCAATGATCTATAGCTCTTGAAGTTAAATTACTACCTTAAAATTTTATATCAATTTTTAAAAACTTTCACATGGCAAATAATTTCTTCCTTTTCTTTTTTTTTTTTTTTTACAGAGACAGAGAGTCAGAGAGAGGGATAGATAAGGACAGACAGACAGGAATGGAGAGAGATGTGAAGTATCAATCATCAGTTTTTTGTTGTGGCACTTTAGTTTTTCATTGATTGCTTTCTCGTATGTGCCTTGACCGCGGGCCTTCAGCAGACCGAGTAACCCCTTGCTCGAGCCAGGGAACTTGGGTCCAAGCTGGTGAGCTTTGCTCAAACCAGATGAGCCCGTGCTCAAGCTGGCAACCTCGGAGTCCCAAACCTGGGTCCTCTGCATCCCAGCCCAACGCTCTATCCACTGCGCCACCGCCTGGTCAGGCGGCAAATAATTTCTATAAGCAATATTTTTTTAGGGGGCCAAGGTTATTGCACAAGGAAAACAGTATTTCTCAAAACGTGGTTGTCAGCTCACCTGTAACAGAATGAGGGAGGAGTGGGGACAAGGGAAGACTTAGTTTAGAATGTGCATTCCAGGGCCTCGCCTTTGGCCTACCTACTCAAAATCTCTGGAGATAGAAACCCAGAGTCTGAATTTTTAATAAGAGAATGCATGTATGGGCACAATTTTTCCATACACCAAAGAACCACGAAAGTATAGCATATTTTTAAAGATATTGTCAGTCATATGTTTAAAACCATATGTCTGTGTCCAGACATGTATGACATTTGTCATACTCTGAAAATCAAAATAAACTGCAAGGAATGTTTTCTAAATAGTTGAGATAGTAATTCCACAAATATCTTCAAGCAGATCCTGATAACAGCTGGTTTCCTGCACAGTGCACCTGACCTGAAGGACGCAAAAATGTATCGTAGGAAGAAGAATATAATTTTACATTCCCTTTCTAAAAGGGACTTCAAAAATCAACTGGGTAAACAGGAAAACTCCACAAGTCCAGCCTTTATGTTGTTCTCACTGGGAAAGGCCCCAAACAGAATTTTCACCAAAGCTAACTTCAATTAAACGCATGAAAAAAATGTAACTTGAACTGAAAGGCCTGGCCAGCACAGTGATGTACCCAGAATTTACCCTCGACATTCAAGATAGCTTCTAGTCTAGAGTCCTTTTGCTACAAGGATTCACTTTTTTTCAATTTATTATCATTTCCTCAAACTGTTCCATCCATTCTTTTCCCTATTTTCACACAAAACCACCACTGCCATCCTGACTTACAAACCCTGGAAAACTGCTCCAAAGCCTCTGGATTAAAAACAACAAACACAAAAAAAGATAGATGTTCAGTCTCACTAGTAAACAGGAAAGTGCAAATTTTTAACCATGAAGATACCATTTCGCACCCATCAAACTGGCAAACCTCCAGTCTAACAATGCGGGTGCTGTCTGCCAGCCTGCGGGGCACCCGGAACTCCTGACCGCTACCGGGTGGAATGCAAATCGGCACAACTGCTATGGAAAGCAACTGGGCAATCAGATAGGGGCAAAGACGCCCGTTTCCTTTGACCCAGAAATTTCCCTTTTAGGGACAGACCTCAGAAAAACCTGAAGCATGCACAGGGAGACCAATTCAAAACTGTTCGTCGCTCTAAAATGGCACACATAAAAAACCATAAACCCAAGTGCTAATCAACAGTAAAGTGAATATACTGCAGCACATTCATGAAATGGAATATTACACAGCCGTTAACCTAGAATTGCATGTATCTTAATGGATAAATTTTAAAATTGTAATTTAAACAAAAGCAAACTGAGAAGTTTTTCAGTATTACAGAGCATGTATAAACGTGAGGAAACAATACTATATCTGGTTTATGAATACATATATATCTAATAAAACTATAAAAACACATGATAAGTACCAAATTGAGAACAGTGAAACTGTCTGAAGGGAAGGGGAATGAGATACAGAAAGGTTCACCTATATTTGTAATATTTTATTTCTTCAAGTGGAGCTAGATATATGGTTACTCACTCTATTTCCGTATTTTTCTCTCTGCCTGAAATTCACCACCACCCAGAAAAAGAGTCCCAAGTCTAAGCAACTCTAAAGCATTTGCAGATTCTCAAAGTGACATCAGAACTTGATGGGCTGGATCTACAAGTGGAAAATGAAGCTTTAGGAACCAATAGGGTTTTCCCCACACTCCATTCATAGCAAATAATCACTCTCAGATTTATGGTAAAATTCCAAGCAGAGGCCTTCTGACATCCCCAAATTTCTAAGCAGCAATCCCAGAGCAGAAACATTCCAAACTGTTTAGTGCTGAGGTTGGTTGTTAACACAGAATTTATTTGCCTCAAGAAAATTTTTGCTGGTTCATTTTTGAGTGGCCTTTTCTCTTAAAAGATCAGCAAGGCCTTTCAAACCCTTAGACGAACACTTGGTTTCACCACAACTGAAGGTTTATTATATGAAGTTGCACTAAAATATTTAGAGCGGAAGAATTAACAAGATTAAAAGATACCATCTTTTATAACTTTTTCAAATAGTCTGCTTTATACTGGTTCCACGGGCAGGCTAGAGATGTCTTTCTGATGATTCCACGGAATTAAACACCATCTGAAAACTTCAACTCATTCAAGCTAACTAGATAGAACAGGCTGGGAGAAAAGACATACGAATGAGAAAATTTTCTCTTAATTGCTAAGAGAATCAACACTGAATATTGCTTTCAATTACAAACCCAACAGACCGAAATTCCACATTAGTAAGAAATAAATAAATAGGTTTTATTGTAGGGGTGAAATGGAACACATAGAGCTGACATCCAGCAAATGGTATGACAATCTTTAATTCTAACTGAATATCACCATTCAGCTTTGCTTTCACCCTAGGCTTCTAAGAAAAAAACTGGAAAATCCATAGACCTAACTGTTAGGACCTGACCAACACAAATATCTCCACCAGACCAGAGAGGCTGGAACAGACTTTTTCCTTAGATAGTAACCCACCCCACCTAGCAATTTCTGAAAACTGGTAATATCAGAGTAGACCCTCATTCCTGAGTGAAAACAACTCCCAGCTGATAACATTAAACTAAGTTTTGTCTCCAGTCTTCTCTGAGAATGGGAAGCATGAATAACAGAGGAAGTGGCAAGTTCTCTTCTCCCAAATTATGTGATTTATATATTTTTAAATGTTTTTAAAAACTTTTTTTCCAGCAATTCGCAAAATACATGCCTTAGGTAAGTAACTGACTTGTCAAAATAAAATGATCTCTATAAAATTCCTCTAGCGTCGTTTCAGATTTTTATTAATTTTACTTTCCCATCATATCAAGGTGAGTTCATTTATTTAAAAAGAAGTCAAATCTGGCACTTGGCAAGGTGCCCAGTAATATCCTGGGGTTGTTCAATGGATGCTGAAATGCTAATACTGTATCTGCTAAGTTTAACACAGTTTAAACAATGTAGTTAGGTACTCAAGTAGTTACTAACCAATTAAGAGACGCAGATTTTTATAAAGACGCTAAGAAACACTACTCACCGAGAAGCTTTTGACAAACAACAAAAATTAGTTTCATAAATTGAGAAAAAATAAGTTCCAATCAATAGTTTGTCCAAAGGCACCACTAGATTCATGCCTAACTGGAGAGACCCCCAATGGTACTATTCCAGCTCTAAGTTACACTGACTGTAGTCACGTCCTCGCATAAAAAAAAAAAGCCCAACTTTGGTCAACTGCAAATATATTAAAGAAATATCCGGCTCTGTTCATCAGTCTTTACACTATATTACTTCTGAGATTTTGTTCAACCTTTATCTGTGTGGATATCACACTGTACTAAAACTTTCATCTTCATCAATGTTACACCCACAAGATAAGAAACCGCTGAGCCCCTTGGAGACAGGGACTCACCTCATTCATTTACTAGCACCTGCACTGAGTGTGTGCCGACACTGGCATTGCAGGTCCTCAACAAATAGTAAAATGTAATCTATTTGACAAAGGGCATTCCCCCTATGGCACATTTCACAGCACTATTAAGAAATAAAATTAAGATCAGATGATTTAGACCCATGTGCACAATTCAGTCCAAGTGGCATTTCTAGAGGGCACATTCGGTTTCTCCCAACAAATGCTTCCTTTTTAGAAAATCCCTCAAGCTCTTCTAACAAAAAACTTACCAAAAACAAAAACCTGGCATTTGTAGCACCATAAAAATACACAGGAAGTTAACTCTATTGGTCCAGACAAGTAGCAGAGGATTATAAACAAGGGACATTTCCTCATGCTTGGTAGCAGCTAGGGCATTTTAAAAATTACAACACACCAGCCAAACAAGCTTTATTATCTGTGAACCAGACATGCTGTGAGGCTAAACTGACAAGCCCTGAGCAAGTTGATCAAGAATCACAATGGCAGAAATTCACATGGAAGTAAAATTAAAACAAATGGAAACTAGCATTAAATTTCCAAAGGATAATAAAATCTCAGTTGGCAAGTGGAGGATATGAATGTTTTCCAAGTCCCTTATATCTATAATTGGCACAAGAAGTCTGAGGGGGGGGTGGTGTTTATTTCTTAATCACATGAAGGATTTGCTACAAGTTCTATTTCTGCTCTGCTCAATTCTTTCTTGTCCAGTGGACAAAACAAATCCACTTTTCAACATTAGGTCCTGGTCGTTCAAGTCCCACCTAGAAGGATGATATCCTTTCACACCCTTTCTGGACACACATCAGTGTATTTAAAATATACCAAATGACCTGCTTTTAAAAAAAAATGCAGCCTGACCTGTGGTAGCCCAGTGGATAAAATGTCGACCTGGAATGCTGAGGTCACCAGTTCAGAGCTCTGGGCTTGCCTGGTCAAGGCACATACAGGAAGCAACTACTACCAAGTCGATGCTTCCCACTTCTCCCCCGTCTTTCTCTCTCTCCCTTTCTTTCTCTGTCTCTCTCTCCTCTCTCTAAAAATCAATAAACAACAACAACAACAAAATGCAAGAGCCACTTGCTCTTACTACAACTACTCAAACCAACTAAGGCCAAACGGAGTTAGCTGAGGGAATGGTCAATAAAAGCACCAGGGAGAAGCTAAACAGTGAGGAAAGACCCACAGAAGACCTACCTGGAAACAATTCATCATCATGTGAAGAACCTAAAGAGGAACCAAATGAAAATTTACGTCGGATCACATGGAAAGACAGCAGTCTCCTCATCACATGCCCTCCCGTGTGGGATGTGAGACTGGGAGGGGCCCGGGTGACCTGAGCAGCCTTTTATAAGGGGCGGGGTTAAGGATGCCCATCCCAGTCTTTGTATACAGACCTTCAGCCTGGTTTACATAAATGAACACGTGAGTTGTTTACATTACTGCTTGCTTCCATCAGGTCCAAGAAAGCATCATCTCCACTATCCTTAAACCAGGGTCCCCAAACTACAGCCCACGGGCGGGCCGCATGCAGCCCCCTGAGGCCATTTATCCGGCACCCTCCGGCACTTCCGAAGGGGCACCTCTTCCATTGGTGGTCAGTGTGAGGAGCACATTGACCATCTCATTAGCCAACAGCAGGCCCATAGTTCCCATTGAAATACTGGTCAGTTTGTTGATTTAAATTTACTTGTTTTTTATTTTAAATATTGTATTTGTTCCCTTTTTTTTTTTTTTTACTTTAAAATAAGATATGTGCAGTGTGCATAGGGATTTGTTCATAGCTTTTTTTTTTTAATAGTCCGGCCCTCTAATGGTCTGAGGGACAGTGAACTGGCCCCCTGTGTAAAAAGTTTGGGGACCCCTGCTTTAAACAACTGAAGATGACATGAGATGATATTGAGAACAGCTAACACTTATTGACGTCCTGCTATGAACTAGGCTTAGTAACTTAATACAACAGTCCTAGGAGGTGGGAACCATCTCATTTTTATAGATAGGTAAAGAAAGACAAAGCACAACCTGTTCAAGGACAAAGCTATGTGTTAGATCCAGGACTTGAACTGAGGAAGTCTAACTTTAGAGCCCAAATTCATCATTACTTGCTCAAGACACAATGTCCGAATAGGAACATAAAACTCCCTACTTAGGAAATATTGGTTCCTCACCTCACCTGGGTGATGATGCTAAACTTGGTACCTTTTTAAAGATTCCACATGAGGTTGTCAACTCCCCAGACACAGCACTGGCCTGCTCATCTCACATCCTCCCTGCCACTTGCCTCCCTCACTGGGTTTTACTAGAAGCAAGTAGTGACATTCTGCCCTGGTGCGCCAAGAAACCCCAGCTGCACTGAGGATTAAAAAAAAAAAAAAAAGCTGGTGACTGGCTTCCTCTTGGGACATACCAGTTCTCAAGTTTCCAACCTGCTTTTAGTACAAAGAGGTGGACGCACAAGCTGGACAGGAACACCACCAAGGGCTGGGACTGCACCTTGCTGCCCTATAAGCCTGAGGCCACCCCAGCAGGCATGAAAGAAGAGTATTTGAGCTCCTGCTTTCCAAGTTCCCCTCAGGAGCTGATCATAGCGTAGAGAGAACCAGAGCAGAAAGGCATCACCGTCCCACTGCACCAAGCAACATTAACGCCACTCCACAGGAAGGAGCAGGAGACCCGTCTCCTGGAGAAGGAAGGGAAGGAGAGGAAATCTATATGCTCCAGGAGCCACCCACCACATCTAACTGGTCCTGTGCCAACACCTTGGCAGCTATCACTCCAGGAAGCCCCAGCATTTGTTCTGCTGACCACCGCAGTGGCCACATCCAACAGTGCTGAAAAATGAAGCCAGCACCACTGGGTTGCAATTCTACCCCTGAGCTAACACATGGCTCCTTAATGCTCCTTCGCCATGTGTTAATCTTGCAACAAAATGTAGGACAGAAGAGGGAAAAGGCTGTGTAATGGGGGGAGGGCAGCCAGATCACCTTACCTCCAGGCCGCCTAATGAAGCCTCCTCAGATTCCCTTTAGGGGCCTCTATTAGCTACAGCAGAAGTTTTCCCCAAACTGGCACTAAAGGAGCTGGTGTTCCAGCTGGAGATAGGGGAGCCACGCTGAGGAGTGGGGGGAAGGACCTGGACAACGAGGCAAAGTGCACACTCTCTCACTCCACACAGCAGGGCAGTGGCTTACTCCAGGGGAGCAAGTTGTGCACACCAAGGCTGTGACAAGTGGGGGTGCCAAAAGGTGCACCCTGAGGACCCAAGGGCTAGAAGCTGTTGTTCCTGCAGAAACTGAAAAGCAAGGGAAAGCAATGGGGAAAACCCAAATTAAAGTCACCACCACACCAGGGGAGCAGTCCCCCATCAGAGCCCACTGATGTCCCCTAGCTGTGTCCACGCCCACCAGCCTCCACCGGATCTACAGTGCATCAGGCAAGATCACCCTGGGACCTCCTCCAGCCCCACCACCCTTGGGTCTTCATGTAACCTTGTTCTTCTTTCACAGGTGGGGAAACTGAGGTCTCTAAAACAAATTTCTGTGCTTTCTCAAACCAGGTGAAGTTCACTTCTCTAAATACAATTTTGCACTTTTTTACAGCTTTATGACATTTCAAATGTCTCCAGAGACCGATTACCTTTGCAAAGTGAATTTTAAATACAGTTTAAGGAGTGAACTTAAAATGAGATGAGGGCAGCCAGGAAGACCGGCAGGGCTTCTTCTACCGTAAGGACAGGATGGGTACCCGCCATCCCTCGATAGTCCCCCAACCCCCTCCCCCGGGACGTCCGGGTTCGGCCTCCCCCCCAGACGCTTGCACCGCAACCCGAGGGCGGAGGCACGCGGCGCGGCCGAGGGACCGGCGGCCGGGCTCCCAAGTCCCGGGGCAGAGAGGGGGGCGGAGGGCTCCGGGACCCTCCCCGGGGGCTCCGGGGCCGCGGCCCGTCCGCGCAGCCCAGGGCCGGGAACTTCTCGCGGCGCGGCCCCCGCCGGCCCCCACGCCACCGCCGGGCGCCGGTGCGGCTCGGGTTTCCCTTTCTTTGCCTCACCGCGCCTCGGGCACGACCCCCGAGGCGCCGACGGCGGCCACTCACCATATTACAGATGGAGGCGATGTTTCGGACAGTCATTAGTCTAAAGGTTGCAGCGATCCCGCACCGCCATCTTTACAAGGTGAAAACAGGACTGTCCATGGTGGAGCGCTCGCGGGGAGGCCGGGCGGCGGCGGGGCGGCGGCGGGGAGGCGGCCTGGGGTCCGGCTTTCAGTTTGGCTGGGAGAGGGAGGCCGGGAGGGAGGAGGCGGAGGCGGGGAAGGCGGGGAAGGCGGGCGGGCGGGAGGAGAACGGAGGGCGGGGATTGGCGGAGCCGAGGAGCCGGGGCCGCGGCCGGCGGCGCGGGGAGGGAGGGCCGGCCAAGCGCGCCGCGTGCTGCCGGCGCCCTGCGCTCCCGCCGTACGGCCGGCCTCGGCTCCGCCCGCCCGCCCCCGGCCACGGCGCTCGGCTTTCTTCTTTTCCTTTTATTTCCTGCTTCACTGTATTTGGGCTGAATGCGGGGCCGAGCCAGAGCTCTCTCCCGCGCGGCTGCGGCAACCGCACCGCGCGGGTCCCCCGGGCCGACCCGGATGCGACGGCCTCCTCGGGGCCCGCAGCTCCGCGGGGGAAGCAGGGACAGCGGCAGGCGTCCGACCCCGCCGGGCAGAAGGGCCGCGCCTCCGGCCGAAAGCAGGCTGCGGGCGCCCCGGCCCCGGGCACTGACGCCGCGGAGAGGGCCGGTGGAGACCCGGAGCCGTTTTGTCTTTACTTTTTCTTCCCTACCTCCCGTCTTCCAGCAGCCCCGGTCTTTATATTTTGGCGAGTAAAGAACGCAGAGGGGTAGGGGTGACCAAGGCCAACTTTTAGCTTCTCCCCGAGGTTACAGCCAGATGGCACCGGCGAGGACCCAAGAAGTAAATGGGGTCAGGACATGGGAGTGGCAGAAAGCCCTCGCCAGCAGTGAGTGGGCCGGCTGCCTGGTAAAGGGCGCCGGGAGGGGAGAGGAATCTGGGTCTGGGCGGAGGCCAGAGCGACGCATTCAGGCAATTTGTGACATTAACAGGTACAAAGGACAAGTCTCGATTCTGGGCGAGGAGTAAGCACTATCTGAGGAGCAATTTGAATCCAGGAAGGAGCACTAAACTTGAACGCATCTTAAAGAAAAACCCCTCTGTCTCCAGGTTTTGAGATTGGTGCTGTACTGGCATAGACACGTTTCCCGCATAAAAGGTCCTGGCTTCTGGCTCAAAGAGCAAATCTACACCATTTAGCAGATATGTTCAGGGCTTTCGACAGAAAAGTTGAACTAGTGAAACGCGTGGTAATTCTTAAGCCAATATATTTAATGACAAATTAGAAATTAATATCATTGAAGATAGCTTTTCTCTAACCAAGGGAAAATTTCACTTCCTATTCTCCATTGTCTATTTAGCATCATTCACTAAGATTTGAGACCCGTTGACTGCTGATATCCCAAGGACCTGGGTGGAAATAAAAGACAACTGCTAACCAAAGTTTTGTGGGGTCATATTGGCTCTGTATATTTCATTGGATTTAAGGAGTAAATTCCTGTTTATGTTAAGTCATTCTGCCTACATCTTATTTACAAACAGATCCTTATGATGGTGATCACTAAACTTTAATTTCTTAGCATTGTCTGTCATGATGTTCTTTCATGATCTTCAGTCACCACGGTAACTCGGGTAATTGAAGCTATTGTCATCGCCTTTTGCTGATCGGTAAAATAAGACTTAGAGGATCAAATATCCTCCTTTGATTATGTTACCCAAATATTACAAATGAAGCTGGTGTGCCATCTGGGCTGAGCACCTTGGGAGAGGAGAAAAACAGAACACCCAAACTATGGCCATTTGGGAAACTGAGGCCTAGAAAAGTTTAAAGACTTGGGCAAGATCACAAAACAAGTTCAGAAGCAACCTCAAGTTTAAAACAGCCCCTAGGATCAATTTCATACACATTTCACCATAAAGGCATTAATCCAAAGCTTTCCATAAATGATATGGAAATTTTATACCATAATAGAGTTCAATATTTCTGCCAGCATTGGTACAATGGATTGTAGAGTCCACAGGGCTGAAACACCATTCACATAATGAAAATTGAACATCATCTGATTTCTGAGTGCTGTATCAGCAAGTTAAAAGGATATTTTACATGCCTTTTAACAGTGTATAGCCTAAAACTGAAGTGTTCAATGTAGACAAACATCCAGATTGAAATTCAGGCGGTGAATTATATATACAACAAATCAATTGAACACAGCAGATCTTGTCAGCCTTATGAATAATTAAATACATTTTTACACTATTACCAGGTTGGTATTCACAAGTGTAAATTGGAAAACGCCATCAGCTGAAGAAGAATACAGCTTCACTCAGCAAGGAAACATTATTTGCAAGTGATAAGAGGTAAAATCATGAAAATGTTGACAAGCTAATGAGAGAACTTTGAGAAAAAGTGTTTCATATATAGGAACCAGCTGGTATGACAGTATCCGCTAGAACTGGGAAAAGTAGGCAAATAGAAGGATGGGATATAGTCTAGCACTAAACAGCCTAAATGAATTTGAAGGAGGCAGTCACTCCAGGTAGTATGCCCCTTGCGACCCAAAATGTCCATGAATCAACCACTGGCCTCACCTGGGAGCCTATTAGAAGTGCAGACTCCCGGTGCCCATTTCAGCCCTACTCAATGATATTTTGATTGTAAAGTGTGAATAGCACTGATCCAACCTCTTGTGTGGCCTTCTCTGTTTTTGCCTGCCTAGCTCCCAGATTCGACTTTGGGGACTTTCCCTCTCCCATTCTCAGAACTTAAGGTTCAGGTGTGTCACACCAGCCCCCTGGCTCCAGAGTAAGGCACATGATCCAGACTTGGCCAATGAGAGTAACTTATAGCCCAGACACAGGATTGGTTCAGCAAAGAGGATGCAATATAAGCTAAGCCAATGAAAGTCGGCCCTGGGTTTTTGGGTGAGGAAGTACACCCTTCTGAGCTAATTGGATAAATTCTAGAGCAGCCATCTTCCCACTGCCTGAGCATGAAGCCAACATAGAAACATGAGTCTGAGGAATGAAAGAGAGATCCTAACAACATTCTTTGTCCACTTGCTGCATGATCTATTTCCTGGACTCTTTAGCAACTAAAGTCATTAAAGTCTTTGTTTTATTTGGCCAATTTAAAGTGAGTATCTGCTATTACCACTTAAAGAATTCTAATAACCAGTTTCCCTGTCCCCCAAAATTCATTAGGTTCATTCCAAATTCATGATGTTTCCTTTTCTTCTCTACTCACTAAACCAATCTTTGGGGGGATGGCTCTGTGTCTTTCATAAAACCTCTCCTGATTGCTCACCCCCACCCCACCAATTAACTCCCATATCCAGGTGGTTCCATGTTTTCCCCTCTTGTTACCAGTTTCTTGTGTCCTTCTCCTGCTTCCTCTCTTTGCTTAGTTAACACCACTCAGCCTTCCAATGATTCAAGACAAGATGATGAAATGCCCTTGTTATATGTTCTTATAGCACCATTTATCTTCCCTTTGTGGACCTTATATTTATAAATACATTTATGCCATATAACATAGAGGCAGTACAGTGGGTGGTTAAAAAATGAACTCTGGGGCCCTGGCCGGTCGGCTCAGCGGGAGAGCATTGGCCTGACATGTGAAAGTCCCTGGTTTGATTCCTGGTCAGGGCACACAGGAGAAGCAACCATCTGCTTCTCCCCCCTCCTCCTTCTTTCTCTCTCCCTCTTCTCCTCCAGCAGATATGGCTTGAATAGTTTGAACAAGGTGGCCCCAGGTGCTGAGAATGGCTCCACGGCCCTGCCTCAGGTGCTAAAAGAGCTTGGTTGCCAAGCAATGGAGCAGCGGCCCCAGATGGGCTGAGCATCACCCTGTAGAGGGCTTGCCAGGTGGATCCCAGTAGGGATGCAGGCGGGAGTCTTTCTCTGCGTTCCCCCCTCCCCACCTCTCACTTAATTAAAAAAAAAAAAAAAAATGAACCCTGGATCCAGACTGCCTATACCAGCTATATGACCTCAAACAAGTTTTTAACCTCTCTGTGCCTCAGTTTATCTATAAAATGAAGATAAGAGTGCCCCTCAGAGAGTGTCTTTGCATTAGTATATGTGAAGTACTAAAAATGTGCCTGGCACGTACTAACCACTATATGGGATAGCTTCTTTTATTATTGTGCATGTGATTTTTTTGATTAATGTTTATTTCCCAACCCTCATCAGACATGAAAAGACATGCCTGGGTTTACTCATTGGATACCTAAAGAAAGACACAGTGCCTTGTCCATAGGAAAAGCCTCAAAATCAGATACTAACTATCTGGACAGTTGCTTCTCTCCAAGTGGCCTGGAAGCTCCTGGAAAAAAGGAATCTTGTCTAGTGAATTTTAAAAAATCTCATGTGGTCTCAGGCACTGTGCCTGGCACATTCATTCCTTTTTCTTTTTCCTCATTGCCAAATAGGTTATTGCAGCTTACTCGATATGCAAATGTTAGTAAACATTTGGCTGTCTGAGGGAAAAACATTTTGCTGGTTGTAGACTTGAGTTTGAAACCAAACTGGCTTCTGTTGGTTATATTTCAATTCTGTGAGGAACTTGATGACAGCAGTTTTTCTTTTTCTCATGCATCAAATACTTATTACAAACTTTGTGCCCAATGCTGTGTGAGGCACTGGTGATCCTAAGATAAAAGAAGAATGTCAGACTGCCCGCAGTGCTCAATTTCATTAGTGGTGTTCGTCAACATTATGAATGCCTTTGCTACTTTTGCATGCAATTAGTATAAAATAAGGATAAGCTAACTTTGGAGTGAACATCAAATTTGACTTTGTATAACAGGGACACTACATCTAAAATTATGAGTGTATTTATGGGTGGTTAAGACTCCCTAAGTCTTTGGAACAATTGGCTTATTTTGAAATGCCATTGAAGGATTTTTAAGCTAGACTGGAACATGATTAGACTTTATTTTCTCATCCATTTTGATTAACTGAAAGAAGAGATTACTCTAGCTGCTACTACATGAGGAAAGAAAGTTGAAGGAGGAGTGCGGCAGCATTCTAGGTGAGGCCAGTTAGAAATCTGGTGAGAAAACCCAGAGTTGTTGGCGCCTCAGGTTTTAGGTAAGGAGTGGCAATGGGGAAAATAAAAGTGGAGAGATTGAAGACTTTCTTTTGAAGGGAGTCAGCTGAATCTGGCGATTGATGGGAATGAGGGCTGAGTCAAAGATGAATCCCAAGATTCTGACTAAAATGAAAAGGAATGTAATTTTTTTTTTTTTTTTTTTTTTTTTTTTGCAATAGAGAATGCTGAAGGAGAAAGTTCAGTGTAGGTGGTAAGAAAGAACTGGATTTGAGAATACTTGTATCAATCATGAGTCTGGGGCACAAAAGAAATGTCTGGACTGGAGATAAATCTAAGAGTAAGTAAAACAGAGAAGATAGTGAGGATACAGTTATGGGTGGAATTGCCTAGGAGTATATAGAATGAGAACTGACAAGGGGATAGTCCAGGAGAGCTCCACCACACAAGGTTCAGGAGGAGGACAAGAAGCAAAAAACAAAAAACAAAACTAATATAAAGCTTCTATAGTATAGAAGATGCAAAGAAACATACAATATTACAAAAGCCAGAG
This sequence comes from Saccopteryx leptura, assembly GCF_036850995.1. Classification (NCBI taxonomy): domain Eukaryota; kingdom Metazoa; phylum Chordata; class Mammalia; order Chiroptera; family Emballonuridae; genus Saccopteryx; species Saccopteryx leptura. The sequence continues at coordinate 36,714,850 of NC_089507.1, forward strand.
TATTTCAAGTTGGAAGAAATAGTCAAATGTATCAAATACAGCTAAGAGATCAAGGAAGATAAATACTAACAGTAGTTGCTCTGGCTGAGAGCTCAGTTGGTTAGACTTAGAGCATCCTCCCGATACACCAAGGTTGCAGGTTTGATTCATGGTCAGGGCACATACAAGAAGCATCCAATGAAAGCATAGACAAGTGGAAAAACAAATCGTTTCTCTCTCCCTCTCTCTTACTCCCTCTCTCTCTGAAACCAATAAGAATTTTAAAAATACTAACAGTAATAACTTTCAGTTCTCCAGCAAGGCTTTCAAATGCATTTAATCCTTCTGACATCCCTATGAGGAAGGCATGGTATTATAATGGTCATTTTAGAGAAGAGAAAACAGGCTCAGAGTTTAATTTGCCTCAGTTCATGTATTATCTCACCAGAGTTTATTAACTCAAGAGTCCTTTGAATTCTATCAATGGCAGCTTGCGTGGAATGGTTAGGATAGAATACATATTGGAATGGGTTGTTAAGTGAAAGAGAGATGAGAAGACTTAAAGATATTTGGCTTTGAAGGGGAAGAAAGGGCAGTAACAGTCAAAAGTAGCTTCAGTGAGTAGCGCTCTGCTTGGTTTGCAAAAACCTCCCTAATCAGGCTCTGCCCCACCTCTTCCAATTGTTTTCCCACCTCCAATTCTTTTTTTTTTTTTTTTTTGGTGACAGAGACAGATAGAGATGGAGAGAGGGACAGATAGGGACAGACAGAAAGGGAGATGAGAAGCATCAATTCTTCATTGCGGCTCCTTAGTCTCCTTAGTTGTTCATTGATTGCTTTCTCATATGTGCCTTGACCAGGGGCTACAGCAGGGTGAGCGACCCCGTGCTCAAGTCAGCGACTTTGGGTTCAAGCCATGACCTTGGGCTTCAAACCAGCAACCTTTGGGCTCAAGCCAGCAACCATGGGGTCATATCTGTGATCCCACGCTCAAGATGGTGAGCCCGCGCTTAAGCTGGTGACTTTAGGGTTTCGAACCTGGGACCTTTGCGTCCCAGTCAGATGCTCTATCCACTGTGCCACCACCTGGTCAAATCCCACTGCCAATTCTTAAAACAAATACATCAGTCTCACTTCATGTTTTTAAGCCCGCATTCCCTTGACTCCCCTCACTCTTGGGCAATTATTCTTCCTTATATTTCAAGCCCACTCATTCCTCAAAACACAGTTCAAACCTCACCTCGAGGAAGATTTCTCAATTCCACCTTTCTTGGTAAGTTTTTATCAAAGATCACTTTTATTTCTTAGAAAGCTAAGATGCCTGGCACAATGCTAGATACCCACACAGGAGGCTCTCAGACACTTAGCAAGTAATTATTGTACCTGAAACACTACGCACACTTGACCAGAACCATTTCGCTCACCATCCCGCTTTCCGGGTTGTATTTACTTTCCTCCAGATTTGGGTCTGAATTAATAGAACTGACAGCCCTCGTGGGTATGGGGAGGGTGAGGTTTAGAAGGTAAGTGTGTGATAAGGAAGTTGAAGCACATGAGCTTGCAGAGATTATCTATAGAGATTTGGTCATAAAATAAGGAGATCTCAGACAGCAGCTTAAGGGAGGTCAGGCAATCAGTGGACAGGTTTGCTCATTTCATTTGTCCTTTTCACAATGCTTATTAGTGTGTAGAGACCCTGAGTATGTTTGTCATCAGAAGATGAGAGGCTAGTTAACCTAGAAGTGAGGTTTGATGGAGTTCCATTATTAGAAGGATAGGGAAGGCAGATCAAGGGCCCAAGAGCTTTGGAAAAGAGGAATTCCAGCCATTAGGTTGAGGAAGTTAATATGAGATGCCCTCCATTTTCACAGTAGACAGGAAAAGAAGCTCCATCGGAGGGTTCTGACTACTTTGTTACTGCCATTCCCTCAGAATAGTGAGGCACATAAATACAATAAATTCTTACTGTTGTCAATAGGTTCTGTGACTAAGCAAAAAAAAAGGTATAACAAAGCCAGTTTTACCATAGGCGAATTGATATTAAAAAGAGTTAAGTTTCTATTGCATTTCATCGTTATAACAAAACCTTATTCATTGTTGAATGTGGGCGTGTGTTTGAAGAATTCTAAGTATAGACTCTCTAAGGTATATTTGTTCTAATAGCCTGATCAGATTTAGAACAGGCTTTCTTTGGGGGCATTTAGATTCCTTCCATGTCCGCAAACACTACTTACAATAAAGGAAGAATTATGCCCTCCTGTGCTCCCAGTACAGGTGTGATTACTGCCATAGCTTTAACCTCACTGCCACCACTGCCACCTGGTGGCAGGGCAAGGATTCACAGGTGGCAACTGGAATGAACTTCCCTCAGGAGGAAGTGCGTATAATTTTCTTTGGTTCTGCCCTTCTAGAAAGCTGTCAAACACATGGTCCATTGAGGACAAGGTAAGACAGTACTGAACTCTCTCAGTGTACAGTTTTGTCCCCAGTCAGTGGTCATGGCTTTACTCCATTTCTTCTCAGAAAATTGGGTCAGATGGCCAGATTAAGGGTGTCCGTAACAAGGCCACATGAGCAGCATCCTAGTGGTGGCTGCGGTGCTCTGTACCTTGTATGGTACTACGCACATGCTAGTCATCAGTTACTGTCACCAGTGGCCAAAAAGGGTCAGCTGTGAGGAACTGACTGACTCAGAATGTTATCACTTGATAAGCCTTTCAAACCCACATGAAAACCTTCAAAAGTACTAATTGATTAAAATGATTATAAATGGTTTGTGCTGTTATTGATAAAATTCTAGTTCAACTGGAACCTCTGAAATGCCACTGTAGCCCAGGCTGGTCGCACAGTGGATAGGGCATCGTTCTGGAGCACTGGGGTCGCTGGCTCAATCCCAGGGTCATTGACTTGATTCTGAAGGTGTCGGCTTTACCCAAAGTCATTGGTTTGAGCCCTGGTCGGGGCACATGAGATGCAATCAATGGATGCACAACTAAGTGGAACAAGTTGATGCTTCTCTCTCTCTGTCTCACACACACACACACACACACACACACACACAATGACACTGTAGATGTTCCCATTTTAGGTATCCTATACTCATTGCTGCTTGGACTTTTTTCTTTTTAATAATAGGGCAACTCAAGATAGCTTACCTGTCTCGTGGGGAGTGCGTTGGTAGTTATGAGCCATTTGGCTAAAGTCAATGTTACAAAATAATAAGTCTCAGCAACAGCTATTGCTGATTCCTATGGGTTATTAGAACTTTTTAAAAGAGCTATTGTTATGTCTAAGCACAAAGCATCAATTTTTTGTTTTCAGTATTTTTAAAATAGGAAAGTGCATAAATCTTAAACGAACCATCACAACACACACACACCCACATGACAGCACCCAGGTGAAGAAATGGAACGTCACCAGCACCGGTGCGTCTTCTCTCCTGCACCATCACTATCCTCTCGTCCCCAATGGTAACCCTATTCTGACTGCTAACACCATAGCTTAGTTTTGCCTGGGCTTTGTGTGTGTGTGTTTTTAGATTTTATTTTTTCATTTGAGAGAGAGGATGGAGGAAGGAGTAGGAAGCATCAACTCCCATATGTGCCTTGACCAGGGAAGCCCAGGGTTTCGAACCGGCGACCTCAACATTCCAGGTGGACGCTTTAACCACTGTGCCACCATAGGTCAGGTTTGTTTGTGTGTGTTTATATAAATAAAACCATACAGTGTGTAACTATTTTTTGCTCCCCCCTTTTTTTTTTGCTCAATATAATGTTTGAGATTCAGTGGTGTTGCTCAAAGAAGCTGTATAGTTCATTAGTTTTTGTTGCCATGTAGTATTCCATTGCATGAAGATGTCACAATTTATTTACAAATTCAACATTGACAGATATTTGGGTTATTTCTAGCTGAAGACTATTGCCAAAAATGCTCCTATGATGTTCCTGTTATGTGTTCTTTGGAGAACACGAGCACACATTTCTGTGGAGTATACACTTAGGCATAAGTTGCTGGGTCCTAGGGTATGCATATGATCAACTCGGGGAGATAATGCCAAAGAGGTGTTTAAGGTGCTCATACTAACTTATACTCCCACCAGCAGCGTGTCCGAGTTCCAGCTGCTCCACATCCTCCCTATTCTAATTCAACCAACTTGGAGCCAAGACAGGTCAAATGAAGGAGGCCCAGACCAGCTGCAGACAGAGCCAGAACTAGAATTCTAGTTCGTATGCACTTAGCCTTTGATAGGATACAGAATTTTATCCAACACGTTTACTTAAGAGTAAACTTTCTCTTTAAACTTGATTTAATTTTACAAAGTTCAGATTGTGTAAGTGCACTTAACCATGAAGTATCAATATGTCCATATGTTGTAAGTATATAGCCATGCTTTCTCTTTCTAATTAGAAGACAACTTGACACTGAAATCCAATCCCAACAGAACATGCTATCTGGCTATCACTCTTCAGAAAGACAAGAGTGGTCTGTCCAAATTCTCACTACCTTCCTTTCCACCAAGTCAAGGCTTAGAGTTTTATAAGGCAATCCACGTAAATACGCAGTTTTGTTTTCCTCTGAGGGTGCTGGTGCAGGGTGGGGGGCGGGGGTGGCAGGTGCCTAGCTCTGTAATGCAACAGTTTCCTTACAGGAAGATGTCAGTGTCAACACTGGTCCATAATCAATAGAGCGTGGACTTTGAGTTATGTCTCTGCACCGATCCATATTCATTCATCCAGAGCGTCTAGGTGACAAATGACACACAACTGCAAACGTCTAACCTTTGGCTACTGACCAGAATATAGCTAATATCCCTATAAGGTTTATGGCTGGAGTATCTGCTAAAAGCATCAGCAAACCAGCCATAGACTCTAACTTACTCATTTTGATCTGGAAAACGTAAGTTCCCTACTATTTCATTGTGGTATTAAAGTACTGTATCCCCTAAATCAAAAGCCCCAAAACAGTGGTCCACAGACGTTTAGTTTAACCACAGCTGTACTTAAGATCCATTTGTTAATATCAACATTTGATATCTAGAAAGCTCACATAAAAATTCAGATTATCATCATCTCTTGAAACTTCCAAAAGCTCCAGCTATTCGGGTTCCATAATCCTGGTAAAGGCCAGTAGCTGAGAGGGGGTGCCTTCTTTCACTGGGAACATGTCTTCCTAATTGCATTCTCCTATTGAAGCCTCTTCACTCATTTATGTTGTCTTCCTGGCCCTCACAGGCCTATGGGTTTATTACCCCTGCCCTAGCCAGACAGTCTTAAGGCCAGATTTCTGCCCAGAGGTAACAATGCCAGGACTTTGCCAGCAACTCGAAGAATCTCAAAACAGGTTGCATAGAATTCTGGTGCTCTGAAGGGTTCTGCTAGATTGCCCCACCCTGTCGCATCCTTTCCCATGCCCTTTCTATGGGCTGGATACTGAAATAACACTGAACTTCACTGGCATACAACGTGCCTGCACTCATCCAGAGAGATCTGAGCCTTCTGTTATGCCCCAGGAACCGGACTCCCATTCTCTCTTACCGAGTACATGGCAGAAAAATGCTGAGAGATGTAGTTTAGCTTTTCCTAATTTACAGAAATTCAATTGACAAGATCTGCAAGTTTGGCTCTTTTTTTAAGCATCTATATTTTTTCCTGTGAGTCAGTATATTCAACACTATTTAAAATTCAGTAAATAAAGGCAGATGAAATTACAAAGATGGATCATCACTTTTATGGAAAACCAACTAAACAAATGTTTTGCTCAAAAAGTCAAGCATTAGAGGATTTTAATAAAATATCAAACATGAGTTCCCTAGAGATGAGCAATTCAAAACTAGAATGTATAACAATGTTAATTGATACCTCAAATATAAATGGCACTCCATGTCTTAAATGGATGTGGAACTGTTACCTGAAATGACATAATCATGATGTGGGAATCTCTGGGGCCCAGTAAACAGCAGTTTGCAGGATCTGAAGCTATGGATGTAAACAACACTGATCTAGCCCTTGCGAGTTGGTTAGAGTATCGTCCCGAAGCACAGAGGTTGCCAGTTTTATTTCTGGTCAGGGCACATACAGGAACACATCCAACTTCACATATGTTCCTGTCTCTCTCTCAAATCAATTAATTGAACAAAATACTGTCCATGGGAATCCATAAGAAAGATTAGTTCAATGCCATGTAGAACCTTGTACAGAATTTACTGTTGTAATCACAATGGGTAGTCAGAACCTAGATTGTCTCAACCAAGATACAGCACTGCAAGGATTCTAGCATAGCACCACTTGGGACTTCGTGAAGTTGCTAATTTACCCTCCCTTCTCTTGAGTTATCAGTGGTTAATCTCGTTACCTTTTTCCAGAGTAAATGCTCAGGTGTGTACCCACCACTTGGCGCTTTGTTCCCAAGCTCTGAAGAGGCTGTCCCATAAGAGTATTCATTCCATAGCTATTTTAGAAATTCCTACAGGGGTCTGTTAGAAATGCAGATTCCAGGGCTTACTTTCAAAGACTGGACCAGTAGGTCTTGGTGGGGACTAAGAATTTACATATTAACCAATGCCCCATGGGGTTCTGATATGTATGTGGTTTGCAGTCATACTTTGAGAAACACTGTATCAGAAGGCTGATGCCAACATTTCATGACTCCATCTCCAGCATCAATTTTAAAAACATACTTCTGATGAAATGTAAAACATAAAAGTCCTGAATTCAGAAAAATACAAAACTTCCCTATGATTATTAGAGGTAATATTAAGCTGAAATTTGCTAAGTAAAGGAAAGGATGAATTTATCCTGCCTTCCCTGTAAAAATGTTTATGGAGTAGCTAAATAGTCTGTGAACAAAAGCTGTTTCTTATAGAAGTCCAGCTAATAAATACAGAAGGGATGGTTTTTAAATGTAATCACTATTTTATAGCTACCAGCGGAGTAGAGTATAAAGAATGAACAGACATGGAAGACAGGGTGATGGCTAACTTTAAGGTGAAGAATCAGATTGACACCACCTGAAATCATTAAAGCAGCCTAGAAAATGGGACAAGTGGGCCATTACGTGCCCTGTGATGTAATGCACTGGAAGCATGTTTTCTTACCCAAAAAATTCAACTGAATCTCCTAAAGCCAGCTTCTAGGAAATAAGTTAAATAAAAATAAACAAGTTAAATACACTAAGACATTTTATGGGACAAACCATCCAATTCTACAACAAATCAGTGTTCAAACAAGGGAGGAGGATTATTACAAAATAAAAGAGACTTATCATGCTATGTGTGGATCTTGTCTGGATTCCGATTAGAAAAAATCTACTATAAAGGGACAGCTTTGAGACAACCAAGAAAACAAATACGGACCAGACATCAGATAATAATAAAATGTATATTGTTAGGTGTAATAAAGGCATCGTATATGTAAAAATGTTATCAATTAGAAGTGCATATTAAAGTCTTTTACAGGAGAAATGACACAGTCTGAAATTTCCTTGAAAATGAATGAGCAAAAATACAAGTAGGTGGTCCAATGAATGAAATGGGCAAACCATTGCTAATTGCTGAAGCTGGATACTGGGTATGTCTTCCCGTTATCTGAGGGTATGCTTGAAATCTTACCTAATAAAAAACTGTTAAAAAAAACATACGGTTGCTGTCGGTACTCATCCAAGTCAGGCTAATGAGGTAAAAAAGTTGAGGTTATTAATTTCTCAAGAATTGGAGTCCCTTCTACAAATAATGCCCCCAATGAATGCCCTTGGAAAGGCATTTGAATGTTGAAACTCAGTTGTCATATCCTAAAATCCATTTTTTTTTCTCTCAAAGCCTAAAAAAGCACTGGTGGTTTTTTCTTCAACCACATTACCCTCTTCGGTGATAGTGTAATGAGGCACACAGAGTAAATGGAACTCCATTTGCTGCTCTGGCTGCTCTGACACCATTAAAAGACCCTTAACAGGATCACTCATCTATTAAGTGAAAGAAAACTCTTGTCATTAAATTAAGAGAAAACAACTCTTTCTACTCGGGAGTTTTTGGTGCTGTAAAATACTCTATTTAGATAATGGAAACTATAATGAAAAAGTGTTGAAGCAAAAATGGTTGTACTTTGTTGTAGCATATTTCTAGAGTAAAAGGATCGCTCTCTTCAAATATCTACAATTTACTTTGTTCTTGCTCACCTAAAAGAAAATGGCTTCAGGTTAAGAATTAAAATTCCCTGAACCCCAAAGTACTCCAATTAATTAATCTGAATGCATTTGTAAATTTTGAGGTCAATACTGTAAAGATCTGTGCAGTGATTTAATTCTTAGAGACTAATGGCTTCATTGCCTTTAAAGCTAAATTTGGCTACTTCACTCATTCCAGGGTGACTAAGTCACATCTGCCACACAATTCTCTTGGCCGTCATTCCTTCAAATGTCTATCTCCAACTCAGAAGATATCAGCCAGAATATTAAGTTACATCCACCCCTTTCAGTAATTCTATGAGTATTTCCAACTTTATTTAAGTCTTAGGCAATGAATGATCTACCAGCTGCTTTTATGGTTTTCTTATGAAATGTTAAGTGCCATTAAAATCCAGGTTTAAAGGACAGTTTCTCAAAATATGTTCTCAGAAAACCTGCATAAGAACTGGTGTGTTAAAAATACAGATTCCTGGGCCCCATTTCAAGTCTACTAAATCAATCCAGTGACGGAGCTTAAAAATCTGCACCTACAGAAGCATGCCGGGGGTTCTTCCACACCCTAAAATCTGACAACCAAGATTTCATGAATGTGGGTTTCTCTCAAGCCTTTAAGAAAAACAGGATAAACAAATTAAAAAGCAGGAGTAAGCCATCAGCCAGCATGTGGAACACTCTACATGACATAGTTTCTTCAGAAAGTCAAAGGCATAGCCACCACCTGATAAATGGATAAACGCAATTCAGTATATCCAATCAATGAGATACTATGCAGCCATGAAAAGGAGTGCTGTCCCAGCACAGCACAGCACTACTCATTTGTTGGGCACTGAAATATGCTGTTTAAAAGGCCAGGCACAAACACACAGAAAAAAATCTTGTGTAATCCCATTTACACAAAATGTCCAGAATAGGCAAATCCATAGACAGGAAGTAGATTAGTGGTTGCCCAAGATGTGGGGAAGGGGGAGGGGAAGCAAGTGTGAAATGGGTCAGTTTCTTTTTGGAGAAAATGTTCCAGAATTAGATAATGGTGATGATTGCACAATTCTTATACTGAAAACCACTGGGTTGTGCACTTCAAGAGGGTGCGTTTTATGGTATTGGAACACTGCATCTCAGAAACTGTTCAAGTTCAGGTATTAGGAAAAACAAAGGGCACTTAGAACTAAATATGAGGAAACTTTATTTGAATCTTAATTCAAACTGTAAAACTGGTGTTTTTAGACAATGGAGGACTCTGAGTATGGACTTGAAATTATTCTCTTAGCAATCCTACTGGCATTGTGGTGAAATATGTTTTATTTTTGTTGTTGTCAAGTCAGCTAGATGGAACAAGAATTCAATACAAAAGCTTTTGGCTGATAGTTGACTGGAAGATACTCGGGGACTTAATCTTTGTATTTGGTAATTTTCATGACAAGTTTTAAGAATAAAAGAAATTGCCTGACTTGTGGTGGCACAGTGAATAGGCTGTTGACCTGGAATGCTGAGGTCCTAAATTCACAACCCTAGGCTTGCTGGGTCAGGCACATAGAGAAGCAGAAGTAACTGCTGCAAGTTGATACTTCCCACCCCACCCCCCAAAATCAGTAAATAAAATCTTTAAAATTTTTAAAAATAGAGGAACTTAGGGATTCTTGAGTGTTTTGATTCAAAAAATTCCTCTTGTATCTGATGAGTTAGTGTAAGGCTTAAGGACAAATATTAGAGGCAGGTCCTTACTTTTTGTCAACAGAAAAAGGTCAGAAAATTGGAATATTTCCATTAACTTGGAGAAATTAATGAACAGAGTAGGAAGCACTGGGCTCAAAGTTCCCCAGTGATTTTTTTAAAGAGAAAAAGTTAAAATTCTTTACTCAAAAGCCACTTTAAGAGGATAAAATTGTTAACTAAGCCTTCAGTTATTTCCTCTAATTTCACATCAAGATAAATTTGTTTGTGCTTTGATGTGTTGTGTAGGGATTATCATTTATTGTTGAATTCCTATGGAGGGCTTTATTACCTAACCCTTTTTTTTTTAGTGACAGAGAGGGACAGATAGGGACAGGCAGGGAGATGAGAAACATCAACTCAGTTATGGCTCCTTAGTTGTTCATTGATTACTTTCTCCTATGTGCCTTGATGGAGGGAGGGTGAGTGACCCCTTGCTCAAACCAGCGACCTTGGGGGTCATGTCTGTGATCCCATGCTCAAGCTGATAAGCCACGTTCAAGTTAGCAACCTCTATCTTATGTGTCCTAGTCCGACGCTCTATCTACTGCGCCACTGCCTGGTCAGACTATTACCTAACCTCTTATCATATTCTAATTTTATATATAAAACAATGAAAAATCTTTGACCAGGGTATCAGCCCCAATTATCAAATCTTTCTAATGAGAAAAAAACCCATGTTTTCAGTCACTAATTTCAGTATTTCAGTAAAGTGTATATGCTTCCTGATAACCCTCTTGCCACATAATTAAAAATCATTTTAAGTTTAAGAATGCTAAATCACCTTGGTGTGGAAACACTCCACCTAGGCAACAGAAATCTTGGACATATGAAAGTTTAAATAAATGATTAAAAGCATTCCTTTTAGGTTACTGATATTGAAGAGGCTGGTTGCAGTCCTTTCTTTATGAAGGTCAATGGAGGAAATTTCTTTCAGGATTGTTTCTCTTGAATGATTTATTTCTACTTCTGATTTTTGCATTGACTGCCAGGAAGCTCAGGGCAACCTTTATTGAGGAGTGGAGGCAGAGAGACAGATTCCAGCATGAGCCCTGACCAGGATCCACCCAGCAAGCCCCCCAAGGGTGATGCTCTGCCCATCTGGGCCATTGCTATTGTCAGGGCGACATTTTGACCTAGCAAATGGATAGAACCTAATGCACTATAGTTTGTGGAGTAGCCCCAGAGTTTATTTCCTTTTCCCTGTACTCCAATTTCCTCACTATGCTTTTAAAATCTCATTGTAATAAATCCTTGTCGACTACAGATTCTTTCTGAAATAAAATAGGGTATAAACAATAAATAGAGTGAACAATAAATTAAATAGAAAAGCAATTATAAAAAGACTATAATCACAGCATCTCAGGTCTTTCAGATCTTCCATATTTGGTTCTTCCCTGACAGCCCTATTGAAATTGTGTCCTCTAGCCTTGGCCAGTTGACTCAGTGGAGTGTCAGCCTGGCCTATAGATAATCTGGGTTCAATTCCTGGTCAGGGCACAAAGAGAAGCAACCATCTGCTTTTCTTCCACTCCTGCAGCCAGTGGCTTGATTGGTCAGAACACTGGCCCTCCGAGGCGGGTTTGTCGGGTGGATCCCGATAAGGTACATGAGGGAGCATACCTATCTCCTCTCCTCTTCCCCTTCTACACCTCCAAAGAGAAAAAAAAAAGTCCTCCACTTCCACTGCACACACATGCACTTCCCATTTCCCTTCCCTCTTTTCTCCCCTTAACGTATTTGTTGATTAAATTATCCATAGAAGTCATAAGGCTGGATTTTACAGATTATGGAATATAAAAAAAAAGGTTTAGGAAAAAGGGCTACAACAATGTTATGAAATAAGCATTAAGAATGACTCCAAGGTGAATATTAAATGTCTTTATTTAAGAAAATGAGATATTTGTGGACATTGAGCTGAGCAACAGGAAGACCTTCTAGTACATACCGAGCTGTTCACCTTACTGCAATCACATAGCAGTAATGGGGTATCTCCCCATTACCGCCAGTACTTTTCTATTCTAATAACTTTAGCACCATTGTGTCCTTTATCTCCCTTTTTACATTATTCTACATTCTTAGAAAACCGACATGCTGAGATCGGCTCCCCCTGTGCCAAATTTTTGAGAACTTCTGTAGATACAACATAAATACTGACTTTATATTCTTAATAGGTCTACTGTGGTCTTCCCCGCCACCCCCGCCCAAACCAGAAATACACTGCTCACAAAAATTAGGGGCTATTTCAAAATAAATATGAAGTGATAAAAGAAAAAGAGCATAGGGTACCACTATAGAATGCAGGACCTCATCTCGATATCTGACAGCAGTAAGCGATCCGTTTCTGATGACGTCAAGGTGGGTACGACCACCAATGCTGATGCCAGCCCACACCATCAGAAGTAGATTAAGGTCGGTTGAGGCCCCAGGTGCAGAAGAAAATATTGGGCCCCTTAAAAAAGAGTGAGAGACAGAGAAAATAAAAATACATGTTAACCATATTTTTAAATAAATAAAAAATTATGTACTATTAATGTTAAAATTGCACATATAAAACCAAACTTGGTGTCATTAAAAAAAAAGTGTCAAGTTAGGGTTTTGCGGGCCCCTTCAGAAGTCAGGACCCAGAGCGTGTGCCCAGTGCACCCGCCGTTAAATCGCCTCTGCACACCATGATTCCACCACTACCGAAGGAGTCCTTTTCTCGCATGAAACATGGATTCTCCAATGTTCCTTGTTCATGCCAGATCAGGATACGATGATTGTTAGGCTGCAGACTGAATGTGACTCAGCAGAGAAGAGGACAGCTCACCACTCATCATGGGTCCAATGACAATGCTCATCAGCCCTCCTTCAACAGGTTCTACAGTTAAGCGGATAACGGAATGCATGCCACTGGTCACTGGGCACGCAGTCCATAATGATGGAGCCGATTTCGTATGGCATGGGTACATATCCATCATCTAGTGGCAGCAAGAAACTGTCCCCGCAGTTGTTGCACTGCTGCGCCTATTCCTTCTTGCCAATAAGGTCAAGTAGAGGTCATCTCTTGCTGTTGTGGTGGATGGGCGACCCTGCCTTCCTCTTGCTCATACTGTGTCAGTCTCTTGAAAGCAATTCCAGTCTGCTAATCATGCCTTGGGACATTCCAAGTGCTGTTGCCACTGTCATCTGTGTTTGACCAGCTTCAAGACGTCCTATGGCTCTCCAGGGTTCACAGTCAAGCAAATCATGTTACAGGGGCATTGCAGGGCTGGAAAATTGCAGGATGTGCACTTTCAAGATCAGAGAACGTGCAAATGACTACAGCACTTTCAGCCTTTTGTATGGTGCATTTTCACCAATGAAATAAAAGTTGGTTTTGCTGGTTTAAATAATTTTGTTACACCAGGACAACTAAGCCAAAAAAGTTACATATAGTGGTACCTGGAGATATGAGCTTAATTCGTTCTGTAACCGAGCTCGTAAGTCAGTCAACTTGTATATCAAACAAATTTCTCCCATTTAAGATAACTGAAATAGATTTAATCTGTTCCAGCCCTGTGAAACATCCCCAAGCTATCCTAAATTATGAAAAAAGACGTTTTTAATTAAGAATCACACATGTATACTTTATCAATGCATACCAAAATAGATGAAATAAAAGAAAAAAGTGTTATTTAGTACTGTATTCTTACCTTGGAGACAGACGAGTGCGGCTAACGGAGGTGAATGGCAGAGGGAGGGAGGAAGGGATGCAGGCACTGTGGACACGTAAACTAAAACTGCACTTTCTTAACACTAAATGTAAACTAAAACTGCACTCTTTACTTTAAACAAAACTAAAGCTGCACTTTCTTTACTTAAAATGAAACCACAGGCCCTGGCCGGTTGGCTCAGCGGTAGAGCGTCGGCCTGGTGTGCGGGGACCCGGGTTTGATTCCCGGCCAGGGCACACAGGAGAAGAGCCCATTTGCTTCTCCACCCCCACCCCCTCCTTTCCTCTCTGTCTCTTCCCCTCCCGCAGCCAAGGCTCCATTGGAGCAAAGATGGCCCGGGCGCTGGGGATGGCTCCTTGGCCTCTGCCCCAGGTGCTAGAGTGGCTCTGGTCATGGCAGAGTGACGCCCCGGAGGGGCAGAGCATCGCCCCCTGGTGGGCGTGCCGGGTGGATCCCGGTCAGCCACATGCGGGAGTGTCTGTCTCTCCCCGTTTCCAGCTTCAGAAAAATACAAAAAAAAAAGAAAGAAAATGAAACCACAAAACCTTAATTGTAAAAAAATGCACTTCCTCAATTTTAAACTTAACCTAAGCTTAGCATTATGTATTTTTCATTTAATCATCACCTGTTTTTGCCTTTTTGGCTGCACTTTCACATGCAGGACTTTTGAATAAAAATCTATCCAAAGAGGTCTGCTTTTGCCTGCCTTTTAAAATGTTACGGAAATGTGACAAACAAATGTCATTAAAAAGTGCTGAAGCACGACCAGTTGAAACTTTTTCTGGGTGTTTCTTTTCAATGAAATTTGAAAGCTTCTCCCACATCACCAGCATGTCTTTAATTTCACTGGTAGAAATCACTTCCTCCAACTCTACCTCCTCCTCACTACTAATCTCTTGCAGAAGCTTCGTATGTTGCATCATCTGTAGCTCCTTCAACTCCTCAGTTGCGATTAGCGCAGCAAAATGTGCAATGTACTCTTCAGCTGCCTTAACATCAGCACTCGCAGCTTCACCATGCCTCACCACCGAGTGGATGCCTGATCTCTTTTTGAAATTTTCAAACCAGCCGTGACTTGCCTTAAATGTATCTTTTGCTGCCTCTTTTGAGGTTGATGGTTCTTTCTTCTTCAAGTCCCAGTAAATAATACGTGCCTTTTCGCATATTACAGTCTCCGTCACTGTATCTCCTGCCAGCTCTTTCTCCTTCACCCACACCAGCAGAAGCTTCTCCATTTCTTCATGGATATTTGTCCTTAATTGGGACAGAATTGTAGTTCCTTTTGCTGGATTTGCGCTTTTGATGGCATCCTTTTGTTTAAGGATGGTACAAATTGTAGATGTATTACGGTTGTACAGCCTTGCCAATTCAATTACTCGTACACCACGCTCATGTTTTTCTATTATTTCTTGCTTTACTTCTATCGACATCATTCTCTTCTTCTTCTCACCACTGTCCTTTACACTCACTTTCTTTGGCCCCATGATAGCACACAAAAAAAAGTTAGTAAAAAATGCAAAAATGAAGCAAGAACAAGTACAGTGCACGAGATTCGACTTGATTCTGTGGGTAACATGTGAGAAAGAATGAGATGCTGGTGTTGTGCTGACGATACTGGACCCGTGCACCAACACGCCAACTAGCAGCAGCTTCCCAAATCACAACTTGTATCTCGGAATTTCGCTTGTATCTCAAACAAAAATATGGACCGAGTTGCAGCTCGTATCTTTAAAAAAAAAAAAAAAAAAAAAAATCGTACGTTGGTCTATTGGTATCTTAAGTTACCACTGTATTAGGCTTCTTGTTTAGGGCTACACATAAGCGATGGGATCTCAAGCCACTACCCGTCTATTGCTTCACCTGTAAAATGAGAAACTAGCATCAACTTCATGGACCTGTGAGGATTAAAGGAAAAGGTGAAAATGAAGCACCCACACCACTGCTCTCACCAGCATTGTGCTGCTGCTCTAACTCCTATGCCTGCCGGCGCACGGACATATGGTTGCCACAAGCCATATAAAAATGTCTGACCTAATCAGACAGAAGTACTGCATATTGTAAACTGCAGCATGAAAGTTGGTTAAGTCAATTAAAATACCAGCATCATTGCTTTCCAGCGTCAATGGCTTGTAGTGGTAGTTTTCTTTATATATATATATAGAATGACCATTTAAACATAAAGAAGCCTGAGGTATATTCTTCTTAATTTATCTTTGAAAAAAGCCTTTGTGTACACATTTAAAAGGTATGCCGGAAGGTATCATCTAAGATAAGGTTAATTTATCACTTTGCTATTAACTGTATAAGACTATCGCAAAAGTGCTCAAACTTAAAGAAATTTTACTTCTGTTTAAACTGTGACTCCAGACAGGATCCAAAGACGAGTTTTACCCATCTCTTCTCTGGGTTTTATGGAGACTTACTTTACCCTTCTGTGTTAGCCTCCTAAGGTACTGCGTCAACCTTAAAAGGGCTTAGGAAAGGGCGACCTGGAATTTTTTACAAGTTTCTCTTTCATCAATAACCCATTGATCTCAGCGGCTTCTTTAACGTTCAAGTCCAATATAACCCCATTAGAAGCAGCCATTCCGCCCGGGAACGTAAACTTCCTTTACGTTAAAGGAGCCAGATTCCGGCCTGTGCGCCATACCGCGCCCAGGAGCCCCGGGGTCGCCATTTGCCACGTGCTCTGGGCCCAGCTCATTTTCTCTCAAGGACAGAGGCGTACATACCTGCGCTGGGAACTCAGGCCGCTGCACCCCACAGACGATGGAGACAAAGTCCCCAGGCCCAAGGTCGCTCTCGGACAGGCTCTCGCCCTGGCAAGGGACGTGGGACTGGAACCGCAACCCGCGACAAATCAGCCGCGGCTGCGCCCTGGGGAAGCAGAGCACAGGCTGGCGACCGCGCCGGGCCTGCCCGCGGGACCTCCAGGCGGCTCCGCGCGGTGTCTGTGCCTCGCGCGGCCCCGGAACGGGCACGGCCGCCCGCCCTCCCGGGTCGTCGAGGGCTGCTCTACCCCTCCGTTCTGGCCGCCGGGAGCAGCGGAGCTCCGGGCGGGCAAAGCTCGAGGGGACGCGGGCGAACCCAGCCCCACCCCGGCCCACGGACCCGCGGGCCCGCCGGGCGACCTCCCTACCCTAAGGGACCGGACACAACAGTCACTCACCCGCCAAGTCCACGAGACGAAAGAGGCCGGAGACTCGCGCACAGAGACCGGTTCCGCGATTCGGGGCGGGGCAGAGGGCGGCGCAGCAGCCAATCCCTGGGTAGCGGGGGCGGTGCGAGCCCCGCCATTGGTGTTCGGGGTCCTCGGCCACCGGCTTCTTCTGGCTCATTTCGAGGCGGGAGGACGAGCTGAGCCTGCGCGGAAGAGCCTTGTGGGAATCTCTGAGAGTCACGGCACTTCCCCAGGCCTTAGCCTTCCTGGATCTGGATTTCTAAGGCCGACCTCTTTCCTTGGGACTCTCTTGTGGAGGTCTTAGCGGTTAGACCACGACCTGGACATTTCTTCCCTACAACTATACTAGTCTATTCTATGATTAGGGTCTTCCCTGCGGAAACATAAACTTAAAGAGAGGCGGGCCCACATCTCTTGCAACAAGCATACCTCAAGGCCCCTCCGGAAAGGACCAGCCTCCCTTCCTCATGCTCTCTGTTAATACTCGTTTACAGTGACGATAAGTAGACTGTAATCAACCAGGGGTGGGCCACTATAAGCCTTTCCCCTAGGTGACAGACTCAAGCATGGCAACAAGCAAGTGGAATAAAATTGGAGATACTCTATATGCCAAAAGGAAAAGTTCTATTAGTTTCTTTCTTTTTTTTTTTTTATTATTCATTTTAGAGGAGAGGGACAGAGAGAGAGGAGAGACAGAGAGAGAGAAGGGGGGAGGAGTGGAAGCATCAACTCCCATATGTGCCTTGACCAGGCAAGCCCAGGGTTTCGAACCGGCGACCTCAGCATTTCCAGGTTGACGCTTTATCCACTGCGCCACCACAGGTCAGGCAGTTCTATTAGTTTCAAGAGTTAACCATCAGTTAATAAATTTTATTCTCAAAATACCTTTTATCATCCCTACATTATAGGTGGGGAAAGTGAGACATGTTGAATAACTTTCCAGGGTCACAAAGCAGAAAGCAAATGTTGGGTCTTGGATTTGAACCCAAACAGTGAAAGGTTAGGCCCTCAAAACACAGTATTTACTACACTACCTTTCACCAGGCATGTGGGAGGGAAGTGGGGTGGTGAAGCAGAAGAGAAACAAGCAAACGGGATTTTGTTGGTTGATCAAGATAGGCTATTCGTGTGGGATTGGGGATTTACAGATACAAAGTACAGCCTTTGGTAGAGCCTGAACAAAGAACTGGAAAGCACTTGACTGGTTTAAGAACCCAGAACTGGAAATGGAACTTAGGGAGGTAGGAGCAGAGTGGCCTAAGAGGGTAGCTGGGGGCTAGACCATGAAGGAGACCCTGATAGTTTGTGTTTTCTGCTAAGGACAATGGGAAGCTGTTGAAATGTTCTTTAACAGTGAATGATAGGACTTGATGTAGGGTGTGGTTGAGGATGTGATTAAGATGATTTTGGTGAAGAGGAAGTGAAATAAAGTTTATCAATAAATCCTAGCACCCAGCCACTATTTTGTAGATATTCATAAGATCATGATAACATGGGTTAAGGTGCCAGAAGAAACACCAATTTGCTGTCCCTTCACTTTTCTTATCTCAATGTCTTCCGAACATGTAGCAGAGAGCAGGGCCTGGGTCACCAAGCTGAGATTTGACAATGTGATCCTGGCTGTAGGATGAGCTTGGTAAGAGCAGGTAGGACCATAGGTGACCCCATAGGTCAGTAGGAGATGCATCTAGTTACCAGACAGAATTGGGCAGAAGGTCTCAGCCAAATCAGGGCAATATGTAGTGGAGGGCAATATGTAGTGGAGGGCAATATGCCTGGTTCTGGACCCCAGAAATCTCCCCTACATATTAATAAAATGAGATTGGTTTTAGAAACTCAGAAATGATAAGTTAATCTGCAGAAAAGTTCCTCAATGTCCACAAATTCAAAACATAACAATAGCCAATTGCCTGAACTCTCTGAGCAGCCACCAATTCCCCTGGACAAAAAAAAAAGCTGCTGGTAACAGGCAAACACTGCTTTTCTCTACCCCTTTAGGATGGAACATGTAACCCGTGGTCCTGTTCTTTTTTACTGTCTTGCATAGAAACTCATTAGTCCCGGTGTCTCCCTTAGATTTTCTTTCTTTCTTTTTTTTTTGTTGTTGTATTTTTCTGAAGCTGGAAACGGGGAGAGACAGTCAGACAGACTCCCGCATGCGCCCCACCGGGATCCACCCGGCACGCCCACCAGGGGGCGATGCTCTGTCCCTCCGGGGTGTCGCCCCTTTGCGACCAGAGCCACTCTAGCGCCTGGGGCAGAGGCCAAGGAGCCATCCCCAGCGCCTGGACCATCTTTGCTCCAATGGAGCCTCGCTGCGGGAGGGGAAGAGAGAGACAGAGAGGAAGGAGAGGGGGAGGGGTAGAGAAGCAGATGGGCGCTTCTCCTGTGTGCCCTGGCCGGGAATCGAACCCAGGACTTCTGCACGCTAGTAGATTTTCTTTTAATCTTCTTTTTTCCACTGTAGCAAATTCCTAATTTAAAAAAACCTGTAGTCTTTCCTCGTCTCTCTTCATTCCATCTGTATGGGGAAACCCAGCTCGTTCATGGTTGATAAATGCCAGAACAGAGCTAGACATCCATGTACAAAGGAAGAAGGAAGTAATATGTTCTAGAAGTAAAATGGAGTTAACCAAGAACTAGAAAAGAAATGTATTTGTTTGTAAAAGCATGCTCCCTCAGGAGGCTGGGGCCAGGGGGTGGGTGTGTTTGGTTCCCCAAATCTTCTAACTTTTGGTGGCTACCAGCATTCCTCAGCTTGAAGTTGCATTACTCCAGTCTTTACAGCCAACATTGTACAAAGAATCTCTTTCTGCCTCCCTCTTATAAAGTAACTTGTGATTTGATTTATGACCCAAAGAGATTATTTAAAATGATTTCCCCAACTCAATATCCTTAACCTAACCCCATCTGCAAAGACCTTTTTTCAAATAAGGTAGCATTTACAGGTTTAAGATTAGGACTTGGTATCTTTGGAAGGTATTATTCAGCCTACTACACCATTTCTAAAGTTTTTTTTTTTTTTTGTATTTTTCTGAAGTTGGAAACAGGGAGGCAGTCAGACAGACTCCCACATGTGCCTGACTGGGATCCACCTGGCATGCCCACCAGGGGGCGATGCTTTGCCCATCTGGGGCGTTGCTCTGTTGCAACCAGAGCACCTGAGGCAGAGGCCATGGAGCCATCCTCAGCGTCCAGGCCAACTTTGCTCCAATGGAGCCTTGGCTGCGGGAGGGGAAGAGAGAGACAGAGAAGAAGGAGAGGGGGAGGGGTGGAGAAGCAGATGGGCGCTTCTCCTATGTGCCCTGGCTGGGAATCGAACCCGGGACTCCTGCACGCGAGGCCAACACTCTACCACTGAGCCAACCGGACAAGGCCACCATCTCTAGATTTTAACAGACTTATTTTTCTGTAAAACAAGGTGGCTGCACCACGTAATCTCTAGAACAATACTGGCAATAAAAACTTGCTGCAGCAATGGAGTCTATCATTTGCTGTCCAGAGCAGTAGCCATTAGCCACACATGACTATCAAGAAACTGAAATGTAGCTAATGCCATTGAGGATTGGAATTTTTGTTTAGCTTTGATTTAGATAGCCACATGAGACTAATGGTTGTCATACTGAATAGTGCAGTTCTAGTATCTCTATAATTCTAAATTCTATACTCTGTGAAGCACCTTTAAAAAAATAAGTTACTTGTGCCCCCAATATTTCACCCCCCCCCATAAAATTACTCACAACTTTATTTTTAAAGATTTTATTTATTAATTTTTAAAGAAGAGGGAGAGAGAGAGAGAGAAGAGGGGAGGAGTAGCAAGCATCAACTCCCATATGTGCCTTCACCGGGAAGGCCCAGAGTTTTGAACTGGTGACTTCAGCATTCCAGGTCAACACTTTATCCACTGCGCCACCACAGGTCAGGCTACTCACAACTTTTATGTGCTATTGTTTAGTCTAGTGGACTTTAAACTAGGCAACATTCTTTATACCAAAAAAATTATTTGGGAAACCGAGTGGAAACCGGGCTGAGCTGATGAAGTTGGATAGTGGGAGAAGCAGGAGGGCCTGTGGCAGACCCAGGGTCTCCACATGAACCACCACTACCACTCAGTGGAGTGGAGACATTTGTGAAACCAGTGGTTATTCCTGGAAATTTGCTAGAGCCTGAAGTCAGACTTTAACACACATAGTTTACATCTTTTATCTTGGCAGTAGCTAGAAAACATTGTCATTTTCTTCGCCCATTTTTGCCTTCACTGGACCATTGTTCATGTGGCATTTTATGCCTTCCTTGGTCTGCCAGAACTTGCTGTTTGTAGCCTGTTAAACTTTAGGACTGTTTGCTCTCAATTCTGCCTTCCCTTTATCTACTTAGCATTTGAAATCACCTCATAAAGGCCTTCTGTCCTGCCAATGCCCCCTTCTCCCACATTGCTGACTAGTTACAGCACTCAGAAAGCCCCACAGTCCTTGACTTTGGAGGCCTCTATTGGATCAATTGCAACCATAACCATTTTTCTCCACTGTGTTCAGTATACCTAGAATAGTACTTGGCCTATAGTAGGTGCTCTCTTATTTACTGAACATTAAAGCCACCAGCATTCTGCTTCACCATGGGGTGGCACGGTGAATAGAGCATTGGCCTGGGATGCTGAGAACCCAGGTTCGAAACCCTAATGTTGCCAGCATGAGCACAGGCTCATCTGGTTTGAGTGCGGGGTCGCTGGCTTGATTGTGGAATCAGAGACATGACTCCATGGTTGCTGGCTTGAAGCCCAAGGTCACTGGCTCAGCTAGTACCCCCCAGTCAAGGCATGTATGAGAAAGAAATTAAGGAACAACTAAGGTGTCACAACTATGAGTTGATGTTTCTCATCTCTCTCCCTTCCTATTTGTCCCTCTCTCCCCCACCAAAAAAAAAGAAAAAGAAAAAATAAGCCACCAGAATTTTAGTATTATATAAATACTAAAATATCAGTATCGTCATTTTGTTCTAATATCACAAGGACCATATGGCATTATAAAAATGATGCAGCCCTGGCCACATATCTCAGTTGTTTAGAACATCGTCCGGATACGAAGAAGTTGCCGGTTCAATCCTGGGTCAGGGCACATACAGAAACAGATCTATGCTTCTGGTCTCTCTCCCTTCCTCTCTCTCTAAAATCAATAAAATAAAATAAAAATGATCCTATAGTACTACCAAAGAATATGACATTTACTGAGTGCTTACTACTCACCAGGTAATTAGATGTACTATATATAAACTGAGCTTTAGTTATTATAATTACTAATTTACAGATAAGCTGAAGCTAAGAAGTAATTGGTCTACAGGTGGTTGCACAGTGGAGAGAGCATCAATCTGGGACCCAGGTTCGAAACCCCAAGGTCACTGGCTTGAGCCCAAAGGTTGCTGGCTTGAAGCCCATGGTCGCTGGCTTAAGCAAAGGGTCACTGACTTGGCTTGAGCCCTTCAGTCAAGGTATATATGAGAAGCAATCAACCAGTAAGGTGCTGCAACTACAAGCTGATGCTTCTCACCTCTCTCTCCATCCTTTCTCTCTCTCCCTTCCTATCTGTCCCTGTGCCTCTCTCTCTCTCTCAAAAAAAATCAGAGCTATGGCAATAAACTTAAAATTTGTTTAGATTTAAAACATGAAAGACATGAACATGTGGCTAAAATATAAAGGATTAACAAATACTTCAAAATAAAACACAGATGATCAAAACTAATATAAAAAGTCAATTTATGGTTTATTGGAATGTCAGTTATTTATGTATAGTTTTAATAAATTTCATTGCACCGTACAAAACACCATCCAAAGTTCAAGTTGTAAAAATTCAGTAACAAAAACAATACAAAAAAATTACTCTAACTGCCATAATTGTTGCCTTGCGGGCCCTGCAGCTTCGGGCAGCAGGGTCCCAGAGGAAACACAGACCATTAAAAGGAGACAATTTTTCCATAATCGGCCTCAATTAGTTTTGGCTCATGTTTCATGAAATGTAACCTTGAATTTCTGGGAGGCTTTAAAAAGAAAATATATAGTATAACTAATAAAATAATAACTAATAAAACTAGTCGTCTCACAGTCATTACCACAGGGCTCTAACTTAAGTCCGAGATATTGTAATCTTGGTATCTATATTTCAACAACACCAACACTTAGTGATGGCAGCATCATACCAAGACTGGGAAGGAAACTGGGGCAAAGAATCCAAGTTTCTGAATGAGAAGTTCAAGCTCGCTGAATGCAAAATTTATTTTATGGGAAGAAGCAATGAATGATTTGACTTGCTCCTTATCTAAAACACTAATGTTGATAGACCAAAATATCTGAAATTCTTTACCTTGCATTATTTTCTAGGTTCATCAATATTTCTTTTATGTGAAACCATTTTCACCTATTATTTCTGTATAAGAATGTCATATCTATGTTAACTCTGACATGAATTACCAATGCTTTATTAGTGTTTGAGCAAAACCAGCAATTGACTTGACCATAATGTTCTTGAAGCTATTTATGGTCTCAGGGATATTCAAGATAATGCCTTCCCTTCGATGAATGCTTATTAGAACAGAAGCTTCAGATAGAAATAACCACCACACTCAGTAGTACATAGAAAATGTGGAAATCATTCTCAACCTATGGAATCTCCTTCTCCTGATGAAAGAAGAATCAAAACTGAGCCGTACTGATCTCCCTTTATACCAAATTCCAAACCTGAACAGTTTATACATAAAAATGCTTTAAGCTGGGATTTAGATTACATAGAGTAGACAGTTTTGTGAGCTTTTGACCAAAATCAGGTCCTCATTTTTTATTCAAATGTGTTCACCTTGAGGAAACAAAGAAAGCCCTGGCTGGGTAGCTCAGTTGGTTAGAGTGTCATCCCCACATGCCAAGCTTGTGGGTTCAATCCCCGGTCAGGGCACATACAAGATTCAACCCCTGAATGCATAAATAAATGGACAATAAATCAATGGTTCTCTCTCTAAAATCAATCATTTAAAAAAATATTTTTTTATTTATTGATTTTTTAGAGAGAGAGGAGTGAGAGAGAGAGACAGAGAGAGAGAGAAGGGGGAGGAGCAGGAAGCTTCGACTCCCATATGTGCCTTGACCGGGCAAGCCCAGGGTTTCGAACCGGTGACCTCAGTGTTCCAGGTCGATGCTTTATCCCACTGTGCCACCACAGGTCAGGCCAAAAAAAATTTTTTTAAGATGTTATTTATTCCATTTTTTTTCAGAGAGGAGAGAGAGAAAGAGAGAGAGAGAGGAAAAGAGGGAGAAAGAGAGAGAGAGAAGGGGGAGGAGCAGGAAGCATCAACTCTCATATGTGCCTTCACCAGGCAAGCCCAGGGTTTTGAACTGGCGACCTCAGTGTTCCAGGTCGATGCTTTATCCCACCGCGCCACCACAGGTCAGGCTCACTTGTTTTTTTTAAAAAGGAAAAGATAGACATGCCCCCATGTTAGTTCCTTATTTTGAGCTAACAGTTTGCTACCTTCATCCTAATAAACTTCTAGCTCCATGTTCTCTACTTTGTCACACTCAGCTCTACAGTTGCTCTTTGCTTAAATCATGTTCACACAAAGCCAATGAAAAATGTTTGAAGAAGTTCAGCTCACTTTAGATTCAGCCTGAAGTTTCTCCAAGACGAATAACACAAAACTGCAGGACTATATCCTGACTATATACCCAAGTGGCAGATTCCTGTGCAGCTCTATTTTTGTTTGGTCTCTATAGACTCATCAACTATAACAGCAGAAGATGCAATCTTGCTGGACTTTTCCTCATGTGCAAATTTTATTTCAACATGAGTCTGTTTATCTAAATTTAAGTCTTCAGCATTTTCTTACAGTTAACTGGCTATTTGAACAAACCAAAATTCTGACCTTCTCAACATTTTCATGTGTCCTGTGGGTGACTGGACGGCCACTTCAAGCATCACCATGAGTACCATCTCTACCTTTTTTAAACCTTTTGTGCCAGTCAAAACCTCTTGCTCTTGACGTTACTTCTTCACCGTAAGCTACTTTTAACATTTCAAGTGTCCCGCTTGCAGATTTATTTAACATTACACAGTTTAATCTGAATTCTTTGTTCCAAAAACGGCCACTCATTTTTATGATAAAAAAAAGGAATAATTCTATCCACATCTACTCACAAAGTTGGCTGGCAACCTTGAAAACATGGTTGTGGCCAGCTGAAACAAGTGTATGCCCAGCAACAATCACTCCTCTGATTTCATAAGCTGCGGTGAAAATTAGTCAAAATTACAAGAGAAGAGTGCCAATGCTCTCTAGAGGAGTTGATGAAGCTCTCAGCATCACACCATCTCAGCTTGACTGTCTTCTATTTTCCTATCTATAAAAGGGGAGAAAATAAATCAGCATTTTCTTACTTGTCAATGGATAGAGAATTGATATTTGAAGTAATTAACTATGTGCAGAGAGCACTGATACCCTCCCCTCCCCCCCAAAAAAACCCCTAGGATTAAAAAATACAAGCCCTGACCAGGTGGCTAAATGAGCATAGTACCAGTATAACAAGGTCGTAGGTTCGATCCTAGTCAGGGCACATTCTGAGGACCAATCAATGAGTATACACTAAAGGAACAGCTAAGTGGAATAACAAATTGATGCTTCTCTCTCTCTCTCTCTCTTCCCCTTTCTCTCAAATCAATGGGAAAAAATTTAAATATATACAACCTAATGACATTATGTAAGCTGCCCCTTGTCTTGGCTGTATATTTAGAATAAGCAAAGGTTCAAATTATGGTTTTTCTAATGATATTGACTGATTTCAAATGCAAAATACCAAAATAGTTTATTTTTTTTTAAAGATTTTATTTATTATAGAGAAGGGGGGGGCAGGAAGCATCAACTCCCATATGTGCCTGGACCAGGCAAGCCCAGGGTTTTGAACTCGCAACCTCAGCATTTCCAGGTTGACTCTTTATCCACTGCGCCACCACAGGTCAGGCTATAGTTTATTTCTTTTTTTTTTTTTTTTTTGTATTTTTCTGAAGCTGGAAACGGGGAGAGACAGTCAGACAGACTCCCGCATGCGCCCGACCGGGATCCACCTGGCACGCCCACCAGGGGGCGACGCTCTGCCCACCAGGGGGCGATGCTCTGCCCCTCCGGGGTGTCGCTCTGCCGCGACCAGAGCCACTCTAGCGCCTGGGGCAGAGGCCAAGGAGCCATCCCCAGCACCCGGGCCATCTTTGCTCCAATGGAGCCCTGGCTGCAGGAGGGGAAGAGAGAGACAGAGAGGAAGGAGGGGGGGGGGGTGTGGAGAAGCAAATGGGCGCTTCTCCTGTGTGCCCTGGCCAGGAATCGAACCCGGGTCTCCCGCACGCCAGGCTGACGCTCTACCGCTGAGCCAACCAGCCAGGGCCTATAGTTTATTTCTAAACACATAACAAGAGAGTAGATGCCAATAATGTCTCTAGCTTGTTGAATACAATATGTGTAGTTGGATCCCTGGGAATTCTAATACATAAGTATTGTTACCCATATTCATCCAGCAAACACCACCTAGAGTACTCAATGTTTAACACAAACACACACACATTGAAAAATTGCATCTTGTGAACTCTGAACACAAATTTCTTTTTTCTCTTGATTTCTTTCTTCTTTTTTAGCGAGAGAGAGCAGGAGAGGGACATACAGGGACAGACAGACAGGAAGGGAGATGAGAAGCATCAACTCATAGTTAGGGCACCTTAGTTGTTCATTGATTGCTTTCTCATACGTGCCTTGATGGGGGTGGGAGGGGGTGAGGGTGGCTCCAGCCAAACCAGCAACGCCTTGCTCAAGCCAGTGACCTTTGGGCTCAAGCCAGAGACCATGGGGTCATGTCTACCATCCCACATTCAAGTTGGCGACCCTGCACTTAGGCTGGTGAGCCCCGTGCTCAAGCCAGTGACCTCAGGGTTTTGAACCTGGGTCAACAGCATTCCAGGGTGGTGCTCTATCTACTGCACCACCTGGTCAGGTTGACCACAATTTTCTTTCATTTAGTTTGAAAAGGTTTTCACAAACTATGATTGTACAAAGCAGATACTGGAATTAAAATTAAAACAAGGTTTTTCAATGATTGGTTGTGACTTTAAATTGTATCTGTTGATAAGCACTGTTTTTGCTTTTTATTGTGGTGAAATATACATAACATAAAACTTATTCTTTTACCTTTTTAAAAAATTTTTATTTACAGAGACAGAGAGTCAGAGAGAGGGATATATAGGGACAGACAGGAACGGAGAGAGACGAGAAGCATCAATCATCAGTTTTTCGTTGCAACACCTTAGTTGTTCACTGATTGCTTTCTCATATGTGCCTTGACCGTGGGGCTACAGCAGACTGAGTAACCCCTTGCTCAAGCCAGCAAGCTTGGGTCCAAGCTGGTGAGCTCTGCTCAAATCAGATGAGCCCGCGCTCAAGCTGGTGACCTCGGGGTCTTGAACCTGGGTCCTCTCCATCCCAGTCTGACGCTCTATCCACTGGGCCACTGCCTGGTCAGGCTCTCTTTTAACCTTAAGTGTACAATTCAATGGCATTAATCGTATTCACAATGTTGTGCAATCACATTTTCAGAACTTTTATATCAGCCCAAACAGCAAATCTACATCCATTTAATAGTAGCTCCTCATTTTTCTCTCTCCCTAGCCTGTTAACCTCTACTGTACTTCCCGTCTCTATGATTTTGAGTATACTAAGTACCTCATATAAGTGGAATCGGATAGTAAATGTCCTAGTTGTCTGGCTTATTTCACTTACCACAATGTTTTCAAGGTTCAACTTGAACCTTGTCACAGATATAATTCATTCCTTTTTAAAGCTGAATAATATTCCACTGTATGTATACATATTTTGTTTATTTCTAGACGGACTTTTGGGCTGTTCCCACCTTTTGGCTATGGAACAATAATGTTGCTATGGACACCAGTGTACAAGGAACTGAATCCCTGCTTTCAACTCTTTTGGGTGTATACCACCAAGAGGTGGGATTGCTGGGTCACAGAGTAACTCTATATTTAACTTTTTAAGGAGCCAACAAACTATTTGCCACAGTGGCTAAACCATTTCATGTTCCTACCAGCAACGAACAAGGGTTTCAATTTCTCCATATCCAGCCAACATTTGTTTTTCTCCATGCAAGGTATTCAGTTATCTACAGAGTTAAATATTCTCTTCCCAATCTCCTTTTGCTAACAGACTCATAGCCTTAAATATTAAGTACTTTTGTGTTGTCTGACAAGTGCAATAATTCAATATATCCTGGCACGATCCTTTACGGAAAGAATCTAGGTTACCTTTTGGGTAGGTGAATAGGGTTGCTTTTTTAAGTGTCTGCATTAGAAACAAACTGTGGCCCATAGCCCCACTTGAACTACGTGTAAATTAGCAGGAAAAGCTTGAGCTAGAAACGGTCTGGGACGACCGGAGCGGATCATTTAAGTAAGACAGGTAAGCCCTATCTGCATCCTATCATACCGTACTGCATACATTAAAAAGTGTGTTAACAACAGAGCCAGAAGTTCACCCAGTATTTTTAATTCAAATGTCCCATTCGAGGTTGCACACCCTTCGACACAGATGACGTGTTAGTTAGTACCTGACAGGGCCTACCGGGTCGCGTTTTATGACCATAGGTTCCTTCTGTCAAGCGGCAGCAGAGCCGCTCTGACAAGTCCATCTCCACCTGCAGAGAGGGCAGGTGAGCGAGAGGGAAACGCGAGCTCTGGCGGCTCCAAGAACCCAACGCCAGGGCCGCGCCTCGCCCTGACCTCGAAGCACGGCAGGTCCGGGGTCCTAAGAAAGGTAGATCCTTGTCTGCAGCTTGTCAAACTCCGTGGCGGCGCCCACTGCCCCGCCACATTCCTCGCTTAAGAACTGAGAATCGGTGGAGATCTCCAGGTGTCCGAGGCAACCGAAGGGGGTAAACAACTTTTAGCAATGGAACCAAGGGACCAAGGGCAAGAGGACTTGTAACCTCGCGAGAGTTCTGACACTCGAGAATCCTGGAAGACGGAGTCTGCCAATCACCGAATGGGGGCCGTCCTGGGCGCACGGGATATATTTTCCCGCCCCACCTCTCCGCTGAGAGGGTGGAGAGCAGCAGAGGGAGACGCCCACTCTCGCTCTCAGTTCCTGGCACTCCTGCTTGACCCCTCCCGGAGGGAGAAAGTCCTATCCCTTTATCCGTGGCATTTTAGGGCCGTTTCAAGTCCTGCTTCTGACAGGTTCGGTCTCATTTCTAATCTCCGCCTTCCACTCTGTGTCCTACACTGACCCAGTCCAAGACAGGGAGGTTTGTATGGATTTTGCCAAATTAAGATATTTCTTTTAAAGCTTTCTAATCTCAACAATTTCTATCTTGCTCAGCATAATATGCAATGAGAACTGCTTTCTTCTTTTTTGGACATCACTAACCCCCCCCCTTCCCTTAGCTCATTTACCATCAGAATAATCATTAATGAAGTAGGCACAATTAATATTTTTCAAAAGAAGGTATCCGAGGCAGAGGGGGAATTTAGCGACCTGCCCCAAGTTTTGTCATTCCTATTGCTCTTAAGTCCACCTTATTTCAGGCCTTCACATTTGCTTGCCTGGATTACTTCTGTGAATGGCCCCTTAACTCCCCTTGCCATTTACAAAGTCAAGAACTAATCTTCCTAATGCAAAGCTGATTATGTCTCTCACATCCTTCTCAACTCTCTCAAATGTCAAATCCTTCTGTGGCCTCATTACCTGTAGGTTCTGGCAGTGAGTGCTATTTATTAAAATAGTCACACCTATGGATAAGTACACAAACCATAAATAAACAGCCTGCTGAAATTTCACAAACTGATCACACCAGCAACGAACTCAATAGATAGAACGGGGCCACCCGTGAGTCCAGGGGCACAGAATCACCCCCAACCCCCCATGCAGCCGCCAGAAGCCATGAGGAACAAGGGGCGCAGGTGAAGCCACTAGAAGCAGCATCCTAGAAAACCAGTTTTTGTAATAATGGAAGCTTCTTTGTGACTGGAGAAATGCTCACCTCGGTTTCCTGGACCCATTCTGACTCAGGAGCCCTCAAGTAAATGGATCCAGTCATGCTTCCCAGTAAGAAGCCAGAAAGCTCAGGAATTAGTGTCTCCAGCGGGTTGAGTATTACCGGGGCAGCAGTTTCTCCAGGCCCTTCAGGAAAACTATGACCCAGACTTTTTTGGCCTGATATCAGATTAGAAGAGGAGGCCATGGCAGATGAAGAGCTCACCAACCTGAACTGGCTGCATGAGAGCAAGAACTTGCTGAAGATCTTCGGGGTGTCAGTCCTCTGCAGCGTCTGGGACCTGAACGATGACACACTCCCATTCCCTGCTCGCTCTGACATGCCCTATGAGACCAGGCAGAACCCCACCTCAAATCCCCCTACTGCTTTACCTGTCTCATGTTTATAGCCATCGAAGACTACCCTCCAACCAAGCTCCTGCCAGGAAGGCATATCTACAACTGGGTCTTGGAACATTTCCCGTACTTTGCAAACGCACCTACTGGGTGGAAGAACTCAGTGAGACATAATTTGTCCTTGAATAAGTGTTTTAGGAAAGTGGGCAAAGAGAGGAGTCAGAGTATTGGGAAAGGGTCATCGTGGTGCATAGACTCAGAATATAGACAAAATTTAATTCAAGCTTTGAAAAAGACACCTTACCAACACACCCACACGTGTTCAACTCCCCTCCCGCCACTCCTCAGGCACACCCCAAACCCATCAAATACACCCATTTGGCTGGGCAGTACCTTCTTCAAGAGAAATGGAGTCCTACAAGTTCCTCCAAAAGTCATACAAAACAGAGCGCCGGTTCTGAGCCGGGGCCCTTTCCCGGTCCAGCCAAGGCCAATCACTCCCCTGGTTATGACCGCCTCACCAGCTGGAGGAAGCAGACTGAGTGCGAGCTGTGATGCGGCTCCCGGGGATCAACCGAGATCACAACTACAATAGTGCTTAGTCCTCCAACGCCAGGAGCATCTAGGCCGCCAGCAACTCGGTCTCCTCCTCCTCCTCGGCTGACGACCACTACGAGCTGGCCACTAAGGGGAGGCAGGAGAGCCATAGCGAAATGGAGGACAACAGGAAACACAACCTGAAAGAGGCCAAGGATGCTCTGGAGGACAGCGTTAAGGAAGGTCCCCAGCGACACGCTGCCCTTCAAAGAGACACATGAAATCCCCCGCCCCAAACACACACACCTTCCCAGAGTGACGAAGGGCAGATGAAAGAGGCGATGGGGTCACTCCTGCATTTGGCAGGGATTCGGTCCTGTTTGAATAACACCATCAATCGAACTGCCAAGGGGCAGAGGAGAAAAGAAAAAAAAAAGGAAAAAAAATTACAAAATAGTCAAGATAAGTCACTGATTTGTTTTGTACTTATAGCCATTTGGCGTAAGTACATTCAGCATGTCAGTTTTCTAATGAATTGTGGCAATATCAGAATTTTTCCCATTTTCGCTTTGGTTGGGTTATTTTCTTTTAAAAACTTGCCCTTCTCCTTTGTTTTGGACCCAGAGAACTTTATTTCTAAAGGAAATTGAAGCCATAAAACTTAACTGGCATTCAGCTTTTTACAAAAGCTTTCCATTATCTGAAGACAAAACCAAAAAACCCCAAATTACCATTGCTTCCTCCAGCTTGGCAGAAACACATGGCTGAATCCGCAGGAATGTCAAGATTAATACCATAGAATACCATATTTAGCACCTAGAAGGCACGTGTGCAGTCATCACCAATCAGCTTTTTTTTTTCTTCTTTTTGTTTTGTGTTCTCTCCCTCTCTCCTTCCTATCCCCCCCCAACCATTAGGTTTAAATGGTCAGGCTATCCACCCAGTTGGGTTCAGAGTGAATGTGCAGTCAAGTGGGGAGAAAGAAGAGCCCCTCACTCTCCAGGAGGAGACCTAAGCTTGTGACACCAGGAAGCATATTGTGCCAGGAAAAGCCTTGGCATTGCCACTCAGCATGTGGGGGCAGGGGCCCCAGTCCTTCCTGCTTCTTCATTGTGAAGCCTCCTAACATCTTATGAGGTGGACATTGGGCCAGTCATGTACACAGGCTGTCAATGACTAAGGAAAATAAAGTCAATTTTTAGTGATGTTCCTAATCATTGACTTCCGCTCTATATTAAATTAACAGAATGTTCCACAAGCTGTAAGCCTGAAGTTTGGAGGTCCAGTAAGCACACACACGAGAGAAAGAACAATTAAGAATGAAGAGAGAGAGAAAACCTTCAGAAAACAGGCCCTGGCTCTGTCCAGTTGGCTCAGTGGTAGAGTGTTGGCCCAGTATGTGGATGTCCCAGGTTGGATTCCTGGTCAGAGCACAGAGAAGCACCCATCTGCTTTTCCACCAGCCCACCCATCCCACTTCTATCTCTCTCTCTCCCTCCTGCAGCCATGGCTTGATTGGAGAGTTGGCTCAAGGCCACTGAGGATGGCTCCATGGCCTCTGCCTCAGGTGCTAGGAAGAGCTTGGTTGCTGAACAATGAAGCAATGCCAGATGGGCAGAACATTGCCCCCTAGTGGGCTTGCCAGGTGGATCTCAGTTGGGTGCATGCAGGAGTCTGTCTCTGCTTCCCCCCCTCTCAATGAATAAAAAAAGAAAGAAAGAAAGAAAATAGGCTGTTTTCTTAACTACCCAGTGAAAACCAAGTCCAAGATATTACAATAGTTTGTTGTTTTTTTTGTTTGTTTGGTTTTTTTTGTATTTTTCTGAAGCTGGAAACGGGGAGAGACAGTCAGACAGACTCCCGCATGCGGCCGACCGGGATCCACACCAGGGGCGACACTCTGCCCACCAGGGGGCGTCGCTCTGCCCCTCCAGGGCGTCGCTCTGCCGTGACCAGAGCCACTCTAGCGCATGGGGCAGAGGTCAAGGAGCCATCCCCAGCGCCCAGGCTCTCTTTGCTCCAATGGAGCCTTGGCTGCGGGAGGGGAAGAGAGAGACAGAGAGGAAGGGGGGGTGGTGGAGAAGCAAATGGGCGCTTCTCCTATGTGCCCTGGCGGGGAATCAAACCCAGGTCCCCCGCACGCCAGGCCGACGCTCTACTGCTGAGCCAACCTGCCAGAGCCGATATTACAATAGTTTTTAAGGAAGAAAATAATGGTACATATGTTTTTCAGTCTCAGTACTATTTGATCTAAGTGAAAACAAACAATCAAAAAGCTATGGAACCTGCCATTAGTATTCTGGTATATTTTTAAAAGATGAAAGGCACATTGATGGACAAAAAAAAAAAAAAGTAAAATATGGCAAAAAAAAATAAAAACTTTCTTATACTGTCCTCAAAATGGAGTTTGCAAGTAATACCAATCTGGATGACTAACAGCTATATACCTAATCTTTGCAAAAATCAGTTATTTTCACATTCAGCCAGTGTAACCAGAAATTTCTGACCTGCAATATATAGATTCCTTCTAAAAATGGGGGAGAGGGGTCACAAAAACACAAAGGTTTTAAATTGAGATATAAAATTCTTGTAAGACAATGTATTTAGCATGGAGCATGAGTTATTTTCATATAAATATAGAAAATAGACAAATAAAAGAGCACATAGCCAGCATCCTGGAAGTGTTTCCTTCCCATCACTTCCTAATCCCTTCCACATTAGGGTTTCCACTACCCTGACTTAGAACAGTACGTTGGAAAGAGTAGTATTCTTGCTTGTACATTATATAAATGGAACAATTACAGTGCATACTCTTTTGTGTCTGGTTTCTTTAACTATTATGTTCATTAGTGTCATTCATAAAAGGTCTACTAGAAAGTTCTGTCTGTCTTGGCAGAAACACGTGGCTGAATCCGCAGGAATGCGGATTTTTACAGATACAAATACAAAATACAAAAACAAAACACAAATTTTTCTTACCGTCAATAAACTTTATTAAGTAATATAATTGCCATTATTTTTTATTTTTTTGACAGAGAGAGAGTCAGAGAGAGGGATAGATAGGGACAGACAGGAACGAAGAGAGATGAGAAGCATCAATCATCAGTTTTTCGTTGTGACACCTTAGTTGTTCATTGATTGCTTTCTCATATGTGCCTTGACCATGGGGCTACAGCAGACCGAGTAATCCCTTGCTTGAGCCAGTGACCTTGGGTCCAAGCTGGTGTGCTTTGCTCAAACCAGATGAGCCTGCGCTCAAGCTGGCAACCTCGGGGTCTCGAACCTGGGTCCTCCACATCCCAGCCCAATGCTCTATCCACTGCGCCACCGCCTGGTCAGGCATAATTGCCATTATTATTAATGATTTCTTGCCAGCATGAGGGCAATTTGTATATCCCATTTTTGAAAAATGTTTTATCTTTTGATGTGAAAAATTGAACCAGTGCTTGTTTGATATCTTCTTCATTTTTGAATTTTTTGCCCTTCAAAAAATTTTGTAAGGACAAAAACAAGTGATAGTCGGAGGGTGCTAAGTCCGGGGAATATGGTGGATGTGAAAGAATTTGCCAGCCTAGTTCTGCAATTTTTTCACGAGTCCCCAAAGCAGCATGTGGTCTGGCATTATCATGATGCAGTATGATGTTTTTCCTATTGAGCATCGCCGGCCTCTTTTTTTGGACTGCTGTCTTTAAATTATCCAGTTGCTGACAATACTTCT
The DNA here is from genome assembly GCF_036850995.1 of Saccopteryx leptura. NCBI lineage: Eukaryota > Metazoa > Chordata > Mammalia > Chiroptera > Emballonuridae > Saccopteryx > Saccopteryx leptura. Next base: position 36,749,261 of record NC_089507.1, read on the forward strand.
CCAAATTGAGCTTTTCGTTCGGTTTTAAAAGCTCAGAATGTATTGGTCCTCAATTGTCCCACCATATACACAACATTCTCTTATTCAGAGTCAAATTTGGTTTAGAGGTGGAAGGGCTAGGTTTTCCAGGTTCACAATATGCCCTTTTCCTTACCATGTTTTCGTAGGTAATCCACTTTTCATCCCGTTATCATCCGGTTCAAGAAAGGCTCGATTTTGTTCCGAGCAAGCAGAGATGTGCATATGACTTGATCATCCAATTCTTCTGACTTAATTCATGTGGCACCCATCTTGAATATTTCCACACCAATCCTATCTTCTGAATATGGTCCGAAATGGTTTGCTGAGCTGAATTAAGCCTTTCTGCGATCTCCGATGTTGTCAGAAAAGGATCTTGCTCCAACATGGTCTTAACAACATCGTCATTGATCAAAGATGGTCGCCCAGAACGTGGCTTATCAGAAAGGTCAAAATCACCTGTTTCAAATTTTTCGAACCATCTTCTGCATGTCTTATCAGAAACTGTACCTTCACCAAACATTTTCAATAAATTTCTACATGCTTCTGTAGCATTTCTTCCTTGTTGAAATTCATATACAATACAGTGGCGTAGATGAACTTTATCAGTAGCCATGGGTACACTATCTCTTCACACATAAGATTAACATGAATCAACTTTGTTTTAGTTAATTTGCTACATCAGTATATATACATTAAGTGATAAAAATAGAGAGGCACACATGAGCCAGATAAACATGTGATTACATGCTGAAACTTGTGATAGAAACGGACAGAACTTTCCGGTAGACCTTTTATATTTTTGACCAGTTATAGTTTTTTCAAGAGAATGCTGTATTGCATTCATTCCAATGTGTGAATGTACAACACTTCATCCAGTCAATTGTTGATAGGTATTGGAGTAATGTACATTTTGGAGGTATTAAAAATATTGCTTCTATGTACATTGTCTTTTGATGAACATAAATGATGAATGCATTTGTTGGCTATATACCTAGAAATGGAGTTGTTGGATCATAGGTTGTGCCATGTTCAAACTCAGTAGATATTTTTAAGTTTTCCAAAGTTTTTGCACCAATTCACACTCCTAGAAGTAACATATGAGAGTTCCACTTCCATTCTCATGGGACACTTGGTATTTTCCATTTTGACCATTTTGGTAGGTGATAATTATATCTTATGTGACTTTAAGTTTATTGGTTATTTAGAAATAACTTTATGAAGTATCTGTTAAATTTCCTGCCCATTTTTCTGAGCTGTATCCTCTTTATTTGATTTTTCCTAACATTTGATTATAAGTGTAGAAGGAAGTAGGAAATCACAATGAAAAACAGTAATAACAGCAAAAGAAAATATCTACCATTGAATGCTAAAATTTTGTTTAATTTAACAAGAAAGAATATTTACACAATAATTTTAATGTTTTTCATTCATTAAACCAAAATTTTTGATGTCAATTGTGAACAAAGCACTTTAAAACAATGGTTTTTGGAAAGCCATCTTAATTCTATGTGTAGGTTGTGTTCAAACCATTTATCATTGTAACAAGCATTAATCAAAGGATTATTCTTAATTCTAAGAGAACTGATTTCAAATATCAAAAAGTCTTTGTCTTCATCATTAGTAATTTTGAAACTATTGTCTATAACTTTTCATTCCTACAAATTTTACATATGGAAGCAGAAAAGCTTTCTAAACCAGCATTGTGTGGCTTAACACATCTCAAAATCACTCATGCCAGCTGATAAAACTTTATCTTTCCAATAGACAGACATTTTCTAAGTTCAATGACATTCTCATTTCACAAATTTTCTTATCTTTATTAGTACTTGACAGTGTGAAATAGGGCTAACTAAATAAGTACATTTGAATATATGTATAAGGTTTCCGATGTACTTGAAGACTTTATAGGGAAACAAAGTAAACCATGACAAGAACTCCTAAATGGTATCATCTACTTTACTCATAAGTTTGCTAAAATTTACATCTAACAGCCAATGCTAAACTTCAAACCTGATACTCATATTGACTATAAGTGAACTCAATCTTACATTAAGTTAAGCAACACCCACAGTCAATCATGAGGGCTTTAATGCATTATTTAATCCTCGCCACAACCTTCTTCATTGTGTTTCAACAGATATACCTGTCCTTGTGAAGCTTCATTCTAGCAGAATAGACTAGGTATTCAAATAAGTAGATGATCTAGTTAGTCCTGAACGTCTTAAGTGACCTTTGAGCACTGAATCCCAAGGGCCAGTGGCTATCAACCTTCTACTGAAATGATATTTATTTATAATAAACTCAATCTTTATTATCTTCAAGGCCACTGAGAAAGCAAGACTGGCCCTACAACCTTTACTATCTCTATTTTAGAAAAAAAATTGAGATTATATTAAGAATCTAGATTTCTTTTCCTAACACTTCTGCCACTCCAATATAGCATTCTGTGTCCCTCATCTATCTCGTGATCTGTGTGCTACCAACACATAGTACCCTTATGGCTCCTCTAGTTTCAATGCACAAGTTTAACTTCACTTTGCTTAGCACACACAAGGAAGAAACAGATATAGGACGTCTGCTCAGGAATGATCACCACTGAAGTAGTCTTCACTTTTTATGTTCTTTTGACACCAACATGACTATAAACTACAAACCCACCTCTAAGACATACCCAGAATACTATTTTATTTTTTGTGTAACCTGAAATAGTTATTTTCTCTATGTGAATGAGTCATTAATACTCAACATTTAAAAAGGGGGTGGGAGTCTCATTGCCCACCCGCTTTATGTCATTAGCTTTCATTAGCTTTGGCTTTTCCTTTCTGAGCTGTCCTATTCTCTGCTGCTACCCATGTTGGTAAGGTGGCTACAACTCACCCCAGAGGAATGCCCCATTAGACTATAGATTAACTGCCCACAGGACATCAGGAGCACAGCAGATTATCCCAACTTAAGTGGTTTATAGCTTTCTCCCTATGGAAATAAAGTCTTCAGTTATTTGATATAGGGAATGACTATCCAAACCTGATTGAGACTAATTTAAAAGGATTTCCAGAAATCCTTCCAATCAATGTACACAGAATATACATCTAATATGTGAGCACTGAATTCTTCTACCTCTAAGTGGCGATGAACAGGGGAAACTGGTTTAAGAGTACTGGTTCTGTCAAACAGGGTGGCAGCTGAGGTTACTGCATATGGGCATGGGGCATGCCTGATACCACAGAACTGACATGACCAATATTCTTAGGGATATGTCAGAAAGCAAACAGCTTGTCCTAGAATACATGCAGCTATCCCATTAATTTTCCTGGAAACATAGTGAAAACTGGGTAACGTGAAGGCTGGATAATTCTAACGGCATGACTCAGAGGCCATGGCCTCAGTAAAGGGTTCTGTGGCTGTATCTGGGAGGACAGTATATAAACTTTTGGCAAGAGCAATGAAATTGGGAAAGAAGTGGCAGCAATGGCCCATAAAGATTCTTACAATCTCCTACCTTTGGGAGAGGAGTGGACAAAATTGATTCAAGGAGTTTTAGGTTGTTTCTGAGTACCCTGAGATATTTCATGGCCTGAGTAGGTAACTGTTGTTTCTACCCATTGAAGTTTAGCTTGGAAGCTATATGGTTTGTTATCAAACCAGATTGAGGGGCTTGTTGTCCAATGTGCACAGGAAGCCAAAGGCTGAAGCAACAGTTTTTCACAGAGAGCAAGGGTTCGTCAGGCAGCCAGACACGGAGACTAAAGACAAGGCTCAGATGAGTCTCTCAGGGCTTTCAAGGAAAGATAGTGAGTTTTGCAAAATGTTTTGTTAACTTCTGATTAGTTTAGATTAAGGTGCCTGGGCAAGTGCAAACTGTTAGGCAGCCCTAGCTTTTGAATACTGCCCACAAGGAGTGGGTGTGTATACAAAGGTTTGGCTAGATTCTGACTATCTGTTGGCATTGCTTGGAGTTCATGTGTTGGCTTTCTGCACCTGCTCAAGTCCCTGGGACCAGTCTGGTCTGGCTTGGTCTGGTTGTCACCGGGACACTGAGAGGAAGCTTGCTGTTTTCCTGTAAAATACTAAAAAAAAAAAAAAAATTAAAAAAAAATTAGAGCAAGGGTTTTACTTTGTCAGCCAGTACCTTCAGATATTCTCAGTTTATAACTTTTACGCCATTCTGGTGGGTTGTTGTTAGCATAGACAGCCAGGGAGCACCAGGGAATCTCCTGCATTGGCCAAGATGATACAGGGGGAGGTTCTTACACTGAGCATGCCAAAAGCTAGCAAGACATTTGGATAGAAAAAATCCCTCTCCTCCTTATCCTTGTAAGAACTGTGGACTTGAGCAGGAAGAGGAGATGTTCTTTGAGATGGGAGTCTACCGTCCTCCCAGGTCGCGGCATCTGAGTAAACACCCTTCCTTTTGCACCAGCACTTGTCTCATGAGCTTGGCTGTTGTTGTGGCAGGCAGCCAATCCTACTTGTTACAAGTTACAAGATCAAGTAAGCCACTCCTATAAAAATAACTATTGACAATACTTTGCCTCTACCTAATATTCACCTGATGCGCTAGCTGGAATTAAGTCCATTATACAAGTTTACTTAAAAAGAAGGCTTCTCATTCCATGTAATTCTCCTGTTCTTCTGGTATAGAAACCTAATGGAAAAGGATGGAGATTTGAGCTATAAATAAAATAGTTATTCCCAGAGACCCTGTGGTTTCAAATCCATATACCCTATTACCAGCCATTCTTGTGGAGTGCCAATATTTTCAGTAATAGATTTATGTAGTGCCTTTTCAGCATTTCCTGTAGAAAAAGAAGTCAATATCTCTTGGCCGACGTCTGGGACCATCGCCAATTTCCTCAGACTGTAATGCCCCAGGGATATAGAGAACTCGAGCTATTTCTCTAAAGGCTGATTTAAATGGTGTTGGTTTTCCCAGAGATTCCACTCTAATCCAGTATGTGGACAATTTACTTTTTATGCTCTAGGACATTACAAGACTTCCAAAAGGACATAATTTACCTATTACAACAGCTAGCTATAAAGGAAAACAGGGTATCAAAAGATAAGACTCAAGAGGAACCCTATCCTTTCTTCTTCCAAGAACTAAGGAAGAACTTAGGGGGTTTGTAGGGCTGACTAAATGCTGTCACAACTGGGTCCCAAATTTTTCATTACTTGCTTATTAAAATCAGATTGACTTGATTCAATCCTACAGAACTCTGAAGGGAAACAAGCTATAGAAGCTCTAATAGAAGAAGAATCTTCTAAAGTTTCCACTTTGGGACACCCTAATTATAAACATCCTTTCTTCCTTTTCACACATGAAAATTAAAAAAAAAAAAAAAAAGCTTTAGGAGTTCTAACTCAGAAATGTGGAGATCATCATGGACTTACTGGATATTATAGCCAGCAATTAAATTTAGTAGTAAAAGGGCTCCCTCTCAGTATGACAACCATCCCTGCAATAGTTACGTTATGTAAACAAATAGAACAAATAGTTATGGGCTCTCTTTTAATCGTTTATGCTCCCCATTCTGTTGAATATTTGCTAAACTCTCACCATGCTCAGCATTACTTGGCCAGCTGACTGTGTTCTTATGAAGTATTCCTGCTTTCTGTGCCTATTATTACTTTAGGACAATGAAGAGTCTACACCCAGCAACTTTACTACCTTCTTTACAGGATGAAGATACCCATGACTGCATTTTACCTACTGACCACTTTCTTGCTGTTAGGAATGATTTACAGAAAATTCTTTTTGATAATCCCGCCTTAATTTGTTTTACGGATGGATTTTATCTCAAAGATGTACAGGAACAATCCTGAGCTGGGTAGGCATCAACTTCCATGGTGGATATAAATGAAAGTTTTTATTTACCTGAAATGAGACTTGCCCAACATCAAATTACATTATTCTAACTTGAGCGTGGCAATTGGCCAAAGATCAAATAGCCAATATTTACACAGCTAGTCACTCTGCCTTTGGTATATCTCATGACTCTGGAATGTTATGGAAGCAGCCAGGCTTAACTTCTTCAGGGCAGGCTATAAAGAATAACAGGTTGCAGAATTATTAGATGCCATACAGCAGCCAACACAATTGCCAGTTATCAGGCTTCCAGGATATTCTGAAGATATAGCCATGGGCGCTGGCAGATTGGCTCAGTGGTAGAACTTTGGCCCAATATGTGGATGTCCCAGTTCAATTCCTAGTCAGGGCACCCAGGAGAAGCACCCACCTGCTTCTCTACCCCTCCCCCTCTTGCTTCTCTCTCTCTTTCTCTTCTCTTCTCCTCCTGCAGCCATGGCTTGATTGCAGTGAGTTGGCCCTGAGTACTGAGGATGGCTCCATGGCCTTCACCTCAGGCACTACAAAATGGCTCCAGTTGCAACTGAGCAAGGGCCCCAGATGGGCAGAGCATCACCTGCTAGTGGGCTTGCCAGGTGGATCCCAGTCTGGGCACATGTAGTAGTCTGTCTCTGCCTTCCCATCTTGTTACTATAAAAAAAAAGAAAAAAAAAGAAAAATATATCAGCATGGAAGCAAAAGGAAATCATTTAGCTGATGCTGAAACTAACAAGCAGCACTAAGCAATCAAGTTATCCAGACCTGAGAATGGTTTTTGCTCCCTGCTAAATCAATTAAAACTGTGTTTTACTGTTCCAAAACACAGCTACAGAAGAGGACATGACAACAAAAATGGGGAATCTTTGACCCAAACAAACATATGGCTTGGACCCAACGGGAAACCGATCTTACCTATAGGGGCTCAATTGCCTATACTTCAACACGTACATGAACTAACACACTAGGGCTCTAAAAAGAGGATTTCATGGAATAAACAACACTTGTCCAAAAATATAACCCTGACAAACCACTCCACATATCCCAGGGACATTTACCACTCCTTATATGTCTAATTGAGGTATGACAATTGGATTGTATCCAAATGTCACCATCTCAAAGATACAGAGCAATAGCCTTAATGTGGGTAAATACTGATTGGAAAAAATAATCCCCAAATGGTGGTCAAGATGGCAGAGTAGGAGAACTCTGTGCTTGCCTCTTCCCACAATCACATCAAAATTGCAACTAAATTATAGAACCACCATTGAGAACCACTTGATGGCTAGCTGAATAGAAGTGCTATCTAATGAGCCTGACCTGTGGTGGTGCCATGGATAAAGCATCGACCTGGAATGCTGATGTTGGGCAAATGAGTTGGTAAAATTGGTATTTTTTGTTTGCTTTCTTTTATTGTTAAAAAATGGTGCTGGGCAGCCACGTGTATGCTTGCCCTCAGACCAGGGCAGTTGACTGCAAATTGTGGATTATATTCCTGCTTGGGAGGGGCCACTGTTTTGCTAATGTTGCTGGAGGAGGGGTCTTTGTGGGTCCAGGCAGTCTGGCTGGGAGAGCAGAGAGAATGCAGAGTGCTGAAGAAGAAGCCATGTTGGCAGAATGTTGGCGGAGGGAGAGAAGGGGTGCAGATGTGGAACCAGAGCTGAGGGGCTTTGGCGAGTTCCACTGAGACTGGTGGAGCCTTTGATTCTAGGAGAAACTGGAGAAGATTCTCCGGGTTGTGGAACTGGAGAATGTGTCAGTGGCTCTGGGAGCTCTGAATGAGTGAAAGGGAAGTGTTTTCCCTGTGTGTTTGCCCATTGGCCAGTACAAGATTTTAATAAAGGAATGGCCCACCATGTTTTGGCTCCACTGTTTCTTTACCATCTGCCTGAATCCAATGAGAACCTGCATGGCCATGACGGGGACTACTGGCCATACACTGAGATCCATGGTTTCAAACCCTGGTCTTGTCTGGTCAAGGCACATACCCCCCACCCCCCCCTCATCTCTCTAAAGTCAATATGTAAAATATATATATTTTAAAGTCCTATCTAATGATATAAAGAAGCCATGTTGAGACTCATAGGGGCAGAGGCACAGAACAGCTAGGTCCCACACTCACTGTGGGGCAATTAAGAATCGGGAGGGATATCTCAACTGCTGAGGCCCCCCTGAGGAGCAAGGGGCCCCAACCCCACACCAGGTTCCCACATAGGGACATCAGTGCAAGGGTTGCATCCCAGAAAAGACAAAGGCTGCTAGAGACCAAGGTGCTTCTCTTAAAGGTACTGTGTATAGACTTATTTGCTCACAAACCCACTTGCTGTAAGCTCCAGAGCATGGGCAGCAGCTCAAAAGACATAAATGTGTGGAAGGGTAAAAATTCCAGTGATTTTAGAATGTGTTTGAACTTAGGTAACCATCACTTAAAACAGAGTATTATAAACATATAACACTAGTTTAACTGAAGGATATATTAACCTCAAATTAAAAATCTGTAAGAAATATACAGGAAATAAATGAAAAAGAATTCAAACATAACACTATAAAAAGTCATCAACATGCAAGAGACCAAGAGAACCAGAAAGGAACATGGAAGAACTATAAAAATGATCTAAAAACAATCAATTGGGTAATAATTACATACCAATCAAAAAATCACTTAAATGTAAATCACTAAATGCTACAATCAAAAGACACAGGGTGACTAAATGGATAAAAAAAAATCCCACCAAGACCCATATATGCTGCCTACAGGAGAATCACTTCAGATCAAAAGACACACAGACACACAGACACACACACACACACACACACACACACAAAGTGAAGTAATGGCAAAAGGTTATCTTATGCAAATGAAAACTTACAAGGACACATGGCTTTAAATGATGTATTAGATTAATGAACTTAATTGATATTTTTAGAGCATCTGATGGTTAATATGCAAAATGTTATGAAAGTCATACAATTTAACAGCAACTTCCCCCCCCCCAAACAATCCAATTAAAAAATTAGCAGAGAATCAGAAGACAGTTCTCCACAGAGAACATACGGATGGTCAACAAACATGCAAAGATGCTCAACTTCACTAATCATCACAGAAATGCAAAGTAGAACCACAATGAGATATCACTTCACACCTTTCAGAATGACTGTCATCAACAAATTAACAAGTGTTGGCTAGAATGTGGAGAAAATGGAACCCTCATGCACTGTTGGTGGGGTGGTAAATTAGTGCAGCCTCTATGGAAAACATTGTGGCAGTTCCTCAATAAATTAAAGATAGAACTACCACACATTCCAGCAATCCCACTTCTGTGTATTTATTCAAAGGAATAAAGAACACTAAGTCAAAAAGATCTATGCATCGCTATGTTCATTGCAGCTTTATTCAAAATAGCCAACATATGGAAGCAAACTAAGTAAGTATCCTTCAACAGACAAATGGATAAAGAAGATGTGGCACATATATACAAGGATTACTCAGCCATAAAAAGAATAAAATGCTGACCTTTATGTCCATTAATATTCACTTTATATATTTAGGTGCTTCTACATTGTGGGCATACAAGGGTTATATGCTATTGGATTGACCCTTTTATCATTATGAAATGCCCTTCTTTGCCTCTTATTACAGCCTGTTTTAGAATCCATTTTGTCTGGTAGAGGTATTGCTATACCAGATTTTTTTTAAAGTTTCTATTTGCACGCAATACCTGCCCTTCCCCTTTTGAGAAAATTAGGCCTCAACTCACACTACAGTTGTTACTGCCCCATCCCTAAGAGTCCACTGTTTCAGCAAGATGACATCAATACTAAGACTTCATAGCACTTTAAAGACAACACTAAAGGACCAAAAAGTTGGCCATTAAATGTACAATGTGAGCTGATCATGAATTCCTAACTGGATAGGTCATGGTGGGTTGTCATACCTCAGCCATTATTTATTTATTTATTTATTACAGAGACAGAGAGAGAGTGAGAGAGAGGGATAGATAGGGACAGACAGGAACGGAGAGATGAGAAGCATCAATTATCAGTTTTTCATTGCGACACCTTAGTTGTTCATTGATTGCTTTCTCATATGTGCCTTGACCGCGGGCCTTCAGCAGACCGAGTAACCCCTTGCTTGAGCCAGCTGGTGAGCTTTTTGCTCAAGCTGGTGACCTGGGGGTCTTGAACCTGGTTCCTCCGCATCCCAGTCCAACACTCTATCCACTGGTCAGGCCATTTTATTTATTTATTTATTTATTTTTTAACAGAGATAGAGAGTCAGATAGAGGCATAGACAGGGACAGACAGGCAGGAACGGAGAGAGATGAGAAGCATCAATCATTAGTTTTTCGTTGCACATTGTGACTCCTTAGTTGTTCATTGATTGCTTTCTCATATGTGCCTTGACCGTGGGCCTTCAGCAGACCAAGTAACCCCTTGCTGGAGCCAGCGACCTTGGGTCCAAGCTGGTGAGCTTTTTGCTCAAACCAGATGAGCCCGTGCTCAAACTGGCGACCTCGGGTCTCGAACCTGGGTCCTCGGCATCCCAGTCCGACACTCTATCCACAACTGCTGGCTAACAAGGCCACAGCAAAAGATCGAAAACTACTGATTGACAAAGTCACAGCAGAGAAGACCAATGGCTGCTGGTTGACAAAGTCACCGCAGTGAAGACCAATAGCTGCTGGTTGACAAAGTCACTGCAGAGAAAAGGCACAACGATACTTCCCCCTTTGACCTTTTGAATTAATTTGGCCTTATATCCCCCCTTTTCTGGGTGTGTGCTATTATTTATGGCACAGGAATAGTACCGTGCTTTCCCTATAGATTCAAAGTAATTTCTTTGAAAATGAGACAGAGGGTGTGAGTTCCACAGAAAAGCCCGTAAGCCCCTTTGCCTGGGCTCATAGACATAAGAGGCTGGCTATGATATCCCTCGAGTTAAGTTTGTAGAATTCCTTCTATTAATCATGTTAGAATAAATAGATTGTGACTTATGAATAGGTAGGAAACAGTAACTATACACAGAAGCACCTTTCAGCCTTCACTTAAGTCATTACTTTACCTCCCTAGCCTTTTCATGTGGTAAAGAAACTTTCCTAACCTTTCAGCCTTCACTTAAGTCATTACTTTACCTCCCTAGCCTTTTCATGTGGTAAAGAAACTTTCCTTTCTTCTTGCATATCTGACCTGCAGGTGGTAGAACACTGAGAAAAATAAAGTTAGAACTTAACTAGTGTATGAATATAGTAGATAAATAAAATTTGACTAGACAATAGGACCTTAGGTAAGATAGTTATTAATTAGTACTGACCTTTTAGAAGTTTGTACCAATATTGTTGCTATTCAAGTTATTGTATAACTGTACTTTGAATGACTTACCACCTGATTTATAGCTTATAAAAATGAATTAACTGTTGCCTAGAAATATGTAACCATAGTGAAACAAAAACAATTCTTAATCAATGTATTCAGAATATCATGTGATTGTAACTTAGTGTGTGTGTATAAAAATAAAGCTAGACCAGCCATTGGCAGAGATGCCTGGCAGTAAATGGTAAAGAGAAAAAAAAGAATTCGTCTCTCACTCGATTCGCGGTTGTTGGGCAGATAAAATAGGTATTATGCTCACTTTGTTAAAGTGGTGCTGCCCACGTGGAGGCCGTTGCCCAGGTGATATTAATGTGTGTCTCTGTGGGCAGGCAGAATCCCTGTAGCCTGGGGCTTGGTTTTAGGATGAAGCCTTTCCCACCCTTTTTGATGTGGGGTGGTACAATCCAATCATGCCTCAGAGAAGTGACTGTATTAGAGACTTCCCTATTTTGTATATTGGATTAAAGGTTGTGAAGCTACACTATAAAATAGGGGCAGAATAGGAGCTTGCTCTCTTGGTTCCTGGGATGATTCGCATGAGAGAGCAGAGGGAGCAGAGCAGAGAGCAGCGGAAAGGGGGCATGTGGCCAGGAGAAGCAGCCAAGATGGCGGAGTGCTGAGTGAGATGCCAGTTTGTGTTGAGTTTGTGTAGAGAGAAGGAAGGAGATGGGGAACTGAGGAGAATAAGGCTGGTGAGCTAGAAACCTTTGATTCTAGGAAACTCGGTTAAGTCAGTGGCTTTGTGAGCACTGAATGTGAGTGGGTTTTGGAGCCCAGTGTATGTTTTTACTTGCCTGCCGGGTGCAAGCTAGGATTAAAGACTATGGCCCACCAGTTTGTGGCTCCGTTGTTTCTTTACCAACTGTCCGAATCCAATGCGAACCTGCATGAGCCGGGCTGCTGTAGTGGTGGCCCTGGCCTTACAGCGGCGACGCCGTCTCTTCCTGTGGGACCCCTGGATTCCCCCCAGGGCTGGACCCCGGCACACTGCGCCACCGCCTGGTCAGGCCATTTTATTTCTTTAGTAAAAGGTTTATCTTTGCCTTAAGCCAGGGGTCCCCGAACTACAGCCCGCGGGCCGCATGCTGCCCCCTGAGGCCATTTATCCGGCCCCGCCCCACTTCTGGAAGGGGCACCTCTTTCATTGGTGGTCAGTGAGAGGAGCATAGTTCCCATTGAAATACTGGTCAGTTTGATTTAAATTTACTTGTTCTTTATTTTAAATATTGTATTTGTTCCCGTTTTTACTTTAAAATAAGATATGTGCAGTGTGCATAGGGATTTGTTCATAATTTTTTTTTATAGTCCGGCCCTCCAACGGTCTGAGGGACAGTGAACTGGCCCCCTGTGTAAAGTTTGGGGACCCCTGCCTTAAGCAAACGCTGATCACTACTGGTGTACATCTCAGTTAACATGTTTGAAACACCAGAATAATCCTTTTTAGACCCCTGGGAGGCACAACCACCCTCAAGGGAGTATACAATCTTGTTTAACATCCTATAATCTAAGTCCCACCTGTATTTAATCTTTCTTACTTCCCTCCTTAATTCCAAATGTCATCAGGCTATCATCTAAGAAATCTTACTGTTCCCAAATAATCTAAAGTAGGTCACAGACTATGCTTGCCTACAGGAACTAAGGCAGACTTCTTGGTGCTTAACACTTGCAGACAGATCAACAGATCACTACAAGATGGTGTTCAGATCCCCTCACCCACCTCAGTGACCTCTGAAGAACTTGTCTTCATTAATATAGTAAAAATCACACCCTGGAGGGCAGAAATCTGCATCACAAGGCATAATCAGTGTCCTGTGCAACTGGAGCCATCAGGACTGTGCATACTCTTCCCACAAACCGCTGCCCCTTTGCTGAGAAGTCCCCACTCCCTGATCTCACTTACCCAACTAGTTTCGTTAACACCTCCCCAAACCTTAACTAGGGACAAGGTGTCTTCTGAGCATAAGCTCACTTTTCTCCATTTCTTGATCAAAAAAGGAAGTTTTTGCTCTACTTTCTTGAACTCAGTCTTGTTCTTTGGAGGCAACAGCATTGGGCAGGATTTAGGTTTGGGTCCCTAAACCGAGTCTGGTAACAAATGCATAAAGGGACTGCAAACTCAGCCTAGGAAGCATTTTTCTGTCTGCTGAGATACTACCTCCTGGGCGTATCCTGTTTGGCTCAAATACATTTTATAAAAATTCTCTACAGGCTTAGACATTCTTACGTTATATCTGGACAGCAAGGAAACAAACTCTTAGCCACACAATCAACTCGTTGAATGAAGGAGTTTACTTCAGAGCTGGTGACCGCACTGGGACTACAGTCATCCAAATCATGTGGCCCCGAACTAGCTCAGGGGTTTGCTTTTACAGGCAAAAACCATATCTTTGGTCAGGAAGAAAAGAGCTGGAAATGGGCACCTAGCCAAGCGGGGCTACAGAAGTGCAACAAGCTAGTTAAGCTAAGGCTAAAGTTATCTTTAGAACAATCTTGGGTGTGGGTACTGTTGAGTGCTTAGCAAAGCATGTTACAAAAGCAGAAAAACAGGCCCTGGCCGGTTGGCTCAGCGGCAGAGCGTTGGTCTGGCGTGCGGGGGACCCGGGTTCGATTCCCGGCCAGGGCACACAGGAGAAGCACCCATCTGCTTCTCCACCCCACCCCCTCCTTCCTCTCTGTCTCTCTCTTCCCCTCCCGCAGCCAAGGCTCCATTGGAGCAGGGATGGCCCGGGCGCTGGGGATGGCTCCTTGGCCGCTGCCCCAGGCGCTAGAGTGACTCTGGTCGTGGCGGAGCAATGCCTCGGAGGGGCAGAGCGTCGCCCCTGGTGGGTGTGCCGGGTGGATCCCGGTCAGGCGCATGTGGGAGTCTGTCTGACTGTCTCTCCCCGTTTCCAGCTTCAGAAAAACAAAACAACAAAAAAACAAACAAACAAAAAAAACAAAACAAAAAAAACAGAAAAACAAGTTCATCATTCTATCTGACCAGTAGCAACAACGGAGCATTCTTATAAAACTATATTCTGGGCCTTTTCAATTCCAGATACATCTGCAAATCTTGCAAAACTACTTCTGTGGTCAAGGTCATAGGGTTGCTACATTTCATTCCCTATTGGTTTTATTTAAGTTTTAATCAAATTCTCGATTCAGCCTTTTCACTATCCTGCTGCACAAGTGTACATTGATTTCTGCATGTCATTAATTCAATGGAGTTTACTCTCTCTCTAACTAACCTTGTTATAAAATTGATTAAGCATGATCCTAATATTAGACAAAGAATTATTAGAGTAAGAAGACCAAGTACTACAGACAGTAAGGTTGTTAACCATGGCGACCAATTAAACATGCTTTGGTACCAATTCGATTCTTCTAATTCTCTTCGCCTTTTTTCTATATTTTTTCTAAGGAGGGATAGGTTTTCCCTAACTATTCCAGACTTGTTAACATAGAAAGTACAAGTTTTTCCTAAACTATAGGGGATTACATACAAAAAGCAAAATAAAACAATTAGACATGGGTTCATCTTAATTTTAAAGGGTGCTTGGTAGCTGGGATGGTCCATCCTGAGGCGGCCTTCTTGATCCATGAGTGATGAATCCACGCCGGGATGCGTCAGGATAATGCAGTAGGGTCCCTTCCAAGCCGGAGTCAGGGCTTCCTTGATGGACTTCTCCACGAGGATGTAGTCCCCGGGGATGGAACAGGTGAGCAGGCTCAGAGCTGAGCAAAGGGAGTCTCACACCTGCTTATGGATCTGCTCCTGGGTCTTCTGCAGCCCCTGCAACGACCTAATGAGTTCTTGGTTTCTTAATTCTGCTAACATTTCAGCTCTAAGTTTAGGGAGCAATGGTGGTCTCCTCAATACAATTTCCTAGGGTGTAAACCCAACTTTTTAGGGGGTACATCATGTTTTCAAAATAGCAAAGGGAAGGAGATTGACCTGATTTTTTTTATCCGTTTCTAAAATGAATTTAGTCAGGACCTCTTTCAGAGTTTGGTTTCTTTTTTTGATCTGTCCCAAACTCTGAGGCCTGTAAACACAATGTAATTTCCAATTAATGTTGAGTGCTTTTCCTACTAGCTGTGAGATCTTAGACACAAATGCAGGCCCATTATCAGATCCAATATAAATGGGCAAGCCAAACCTGGGGATTATTTCATGCAATAATTTCTTAACAACTGTTACTGTGGTCTCATTTCTAGTAGGGAAAGCTTCTGCCCATCCTGAAAAGGTGTCAATAAAAACTAATAAGTACTTACATCCCTGTGCCGGTGGCTTTACTTTAGTAAAATCTATTTCCCAATGTTCTCCTGGGAAAGCTCTTCTTTCACTATTTCGTCTTGTGATTTCTCTACTTTGCTTAGCATTTATTTGAGCACAGACTAAACACTTGGACACTATGCTTTCTACTACAGATTCTAATTCTGGTAGATAGTAATTCTGTTTGAATTTTATTAACTTAGTTTGGCCTAGATGAGTGGCTTGATATAACTGGTTAACTATTTCCCTACCTAAAGCTTTAGGCAAAAAGTCTTTTGTCTGGTAATTCTAACCACCCCTTTTCATTTTTACACATCTCTTTCCTTTTAGCAAAATTTCTTCTGATTGGTTATAAAAAGGAGTTTCTGGCAACAAGGGTTCCGGCAAGGTTACTAAAACTTCTAAAGGCCCTCCTGGTTTTAGGATTACTTCTTTGGCTGCCTGATCAACTGCCCAATTTCCTCTTGCTTCTATTGAGTCCCCCTTCTGGTGTCCTGGACAATGTATAAGAGCTATAGTTTCTGGCAACCGAACGGCAGCAAGGCTAAAATTTCTTCTCTGTTTTTAATGTCCTTACCAGCAGACATTAAAAATCCTCTTTCCTTATAGATTGCTGCATGAACATGGGCAGTGGCAAAAGCATACCTACTGTCACTGTAAATGTTGACTTTCTTTCTCTTGGCCCACCTCAATGCCTGGGTGAGAACAGTAAAGTTCTGCCCGCTAAGGTCCCGTGAGGCAAGGATTGGGCCCAGATGGTCTTATCAAGAGTCACTACAGCTGCTCCAGCATGTCAGACCCTGTCTAAAATGAAACTACTGCCATCTGTGAATAGCTGTTCTTTAGCATTAAGTAGGGTACATCAGAAAGGTCTGGCCTTGCAGTCTGGACAGAATCTAATACCTCAGAGCAGTCATGCAGAGGAATGCTGGGGTCCTGATCACCATTAGCCTTGCTGGGTTGATAGCCTGCGTCTGGACAAACTTAATGCGAGGCTGGTCTATGAGCAGAGCCTGATATTGCGTGATGAGGGCGTTAGACATCCACTGTTCAGGAGTTCCTCTAAGCAAAGTCTCTACAGCATGGGGGGCTGTCAAGAACAGTTCTTGCCCATGGTCAATTTGTCTGCCTCTCTGACCAGTATGGCAGTGGCTGCTATGGCTCTAAGACAGGCCACCCAGATGCAACAGGGTCTAGTCACTTGGAGAGGTTAAGTGACAGACCTGTGCCATGGCCCTAGCATTTGAGTCAAAACCCCTTTTGCGATTCCTTTGCTCTTATGAAGAAAGAGCTGGAAAGGCTTTGTAATGTCAGGCAGGATCAGGGCAGGGGCTTCGGTGAGGGCCTTTTTGAGGGTCTCAAGAGCTTCTTGTTCCTTGTCTGTCCAACTTAACTCTTGGGCTCCTGCTGTGCATGAGTATTGAGGCTTGGCTATCTCAGCAAACCTGGGGATCCACGGCCTGCAATATCAGACTGCACCGAGAAATTCTCGGACTTGTTGCTTGGAAGTGGGGGTTGGAATCTGAAGGCTAGCTTTTATACAGCTGGAGGAAAGAGTGCGCTTCCCCACCTCAATGTGGTAGCCTAGATAGGTCACCTTGGAAGTGCCGAGTTGTGCCTTTTTAGCTGACACTCAGTACTCCAGCGTCTGCAGTGTTTGTAAAAGACCCTCAGTGGCTGTCCAGCAGCTTACCTCCGTTTCCGCAGCTAGAAGCAAGTCATCTACGTCAGTGGTCCCCAACCTTTTTTGGGCCACAGACCGGTTTAATGTCAGAAAATATTTTCACAGACCAGCCTTTAGGGTGGGACAGGATAAATGTATCACGTGACCGAGACAAGCGTCAAGAGTGAGTCTTAGACGAATATAACAGAGGGAACCTGGTCATTAAAAAAAAAAATAAAACATCGTTCAGACTTAAATATAAATAAAACGGAAATAATGTAAGTTATTTATTCTTTCTCTGCGGACCGGTACCGGTCTGCGGCCCGGGGGTTGGGGGCCACTGCTCTATGCTAGCGATGTCAATTTGCAGCTTCAAGGAGCTAATAAAACTCTTATAGGTTGCCAAAGTATTGTGCTATTATTTATTGACAAACTTGAACTACTTTGTCATAATCTATTAAAGAGAGAATTTCATCAGTTTCCTCAATTATCATCTATAAAAGATATTGTAACTCCAGACGATATTGATAGATTCAGTAGCCACCTCAAGGAACTTAAATTTGACATAGAAAAACGATTTGAATATATTTTGAAATTGAAGGTATATGACTGGATGAAAAATCCTTCTACTGCAAATATTGAAGAGGCTGATACAACTTGCCAAGAAGAACTGTTAGAAATTAGATATGATGAAGTAAACATAAATTTGACAGTGGTGGCTATGAAAACATATAGCAAAATAAAAAAATGCCGGTCTTATATCCAAATATGTGAAAATTGGTATTCAGTTTATTGATACCTTTCCCTACCTCATATCTTGTGGAATGAGGATTTAGTGCTGTTAATCATATTATGACAAAAGAAAGAAAAGGCCTAAATATTTCTGAAAGGGGAGACTTTTGTTTGTTCCTCACAAAAAACAGATATTCAACATTTAGTTTCCTAGCATCAGCCTCAGGGATCCCACTAATAATTCAATTAACTAATGTAATTTCTATGTATGCAAAGTATAAATAAAAAGATAGATTTAACTATAGTAAGTTGTTTTATAAAGATTTATTCTGCCAAACAGCAAAAACCCGACATAAAGTACTTGGTAAGTAATTATTACTATATGCTTTAACTTGCTGCAACTCTGCTTTATAACTTTTATAAAGTAAAGTTACTTCCCTATTTTATAAATCACCGTTACTGTGGAACCGGTGGGCGGTTAGAAAATTTTGCTACTAACAGAGTTACAAAAGTGAGCGGTAGGTATAAAAAGGTTGACTACCCCTGCTCAAGCCCCTGGCATGTAAGCCCGTGTTCTATAAAGGGTATATAAGATAGAAGAAATCTAACTTCAGGGAGCACGTGTTTGACTTGCCTCTTTAGGAGGTCACGCTGCTCTGCGGCAAAATAAATCCTACTTCCTTCATCAAGTTGTCTGGGCGTTTTTGTCCTCCTTTGATTCCTGCAATAATACATGCGCTCACAGGTCTGGCCGGGGCACCCCGCTCCAGCCCCCGCAGACGATGGAGACAAAGTCCCCAGGCCCAAGGTCGCTCTCGGCCAGGCTCGCCCTGGCAAGGGACGTGGGACTGGAACCGCAACCCGCGACAAATCAGCCGCGGCTGCGCCCTGGGGAAGCAGAGCACAGGCTGGCGACCGCGCCGGGCCTGCCCGCGGGACCTCCAGGCGGCTCCGCGCGGTGTCTGTGCCTCGCGCGGCCCCGGAACGGGCACGGCCGCCCGCCCTCCCGGGTCGTCGAGGGCTGCTCTACCCCTCCGTTCTGGCCGCCGGGAGCAGCGGAGCTCCGGGCGGGCAAAGCTCGAGGGGACGCGGGCGAACCCAGCCCCACCCCGGCCCACGGACCCGCGGGCCCGCCGGGCGACCTCCCTACCCTAAGGGACCGGACACAACAGTCACTCACCCGCCAAGTCCACGAGACAAAAGAGGCCAGAGACTCGCGCACAGAGACCGGTTCCGCGGTTCGGGGCGGGGCAGAGGGCGGCGCAGCAGCCAATCCCTGGGAAGCGGGGGCGGTGCGAGCCCCGCCATTGGTGTTCGGGGTCCTCTGCCACCGGCTCCTTCTGGCTCATTTCGAGGCGGGAGGACGAGCTGAGCCTGCGCAGAGGAGCCTTGTGGGAACTCTCAACTTCCAACTCGGCGGGACAAAGGAGCCCGCCAACCCCGAAACTCGGCAGGCTGCGAGCGATCTCGAGGAGGGCGATAGGGCGGGCAGCCAATCCCCGGGATAGGGGCGGGGCCAGGGCGGGAGGCCGCGGGGCAACAGCCAATCCCCGGAGCAGCAGGGCGGGGCGGGGCGGGGCGGGGCGGAGAGAGGCGGGCCGCGGCATTGTCGCAGGTTGTCTTACCTCCTGGCTTCTGCGGTGGTGGCAGGATTAGCTGACTGGACGGAACGTCCTTTTTGTGTCCTAAGGGAGTCCGGGACTGGACCCAGAATTATCTGTATCCTCCCCAGGCTTTGGCCCTAGTGGATCTGGTCTCTTAGGCCAAAGTGCCTTACACTAGAACCCTGCTGGTGAGGCCCTCGTCGTTACCCTTCTCAGCTCAGCACCTGGTCCAGGGCTCTGGGTCGCACAGCCTCCTAGAATGCTGAGCTGCTTTCTTCCATGCCACACTTTTTTCCACTTCTGAGTGCCTCTTAAGTGCCACGCAGCCTTTTAATTCTCTACGTGAATGAAACCTAGGGCTTTCACCTTTTAGTGAAGAATAAAAAATCAAGATGTAAGTATAAGATATGTCTTAGGATACTAACTGCTAAGGAGAAAAAACTAAATATTTACTGCAACTTGAAAACTAAAAATAGCAAATAGCCTTTTCTGTGAACAAATGCCCCTTGGGACACTAAAAAACAGGGATGCAAAATTCAGCATGACCGGAATTCCTGTGCTGCTTCGGAGAATATATTTCACTGCAGAAATGACTAAATATGACAAAAGGCTCTTTACCAGCTGCGATGGCTGGTTGGTGCTCTGCACACCTGAGTGGGGTCCTATTTTGATCCATATTCGATAATACAGAGACCAAGATGCAAGATGGACAAGGACCATAGTCCTGAGCGCAGGACACATGGCCCACAGTCCTGGGGCAGTCTACGAGAGTACTCATGAAGAAGATTACTTGTAATAGGTATGGGATAGGGTCCCGCAGCTTCCTAGTGCCTCCTCTACCAGCCCGTGAATGGGCTTGCAACCTGCGTTCTCTCTCCACTGTTCTGCCAGCTAGAGGGGCCCCTACCTACTGCCAGCACACACCTGCTTCCCTGGTGTGGGCTCCACTCCCACTCTACTCCTCAGCTCCCCCAAGGCCGTTCTTTATATTTCTTTCCTGCCTCTTCACTGACTCCTCACTGTGTTTTCTCTTCTGTCTGGATTGAGATTGGGTATATTCACCACTCGTACTCCCCTTGGCTAATGTTTACTCACCACCCTATTTCTAACTGTCTACTTTATTATTTCCTCTTTCCCTCCCTCTCCTTTTTAAATTAACTTTATATATTATTTTTCCCACATAATTTTTTCTCGTAAAAATATGTATGTTTTCACAGTATAGTGGAATAAATCCTAATGTAATAAGAACAGTGATTATGAAATAAAGCGGAAAGAGAGAAATGCTCAGTCCATGGGAACAATAGCCTCATGTTATGATGTGTTTATTCATTTATAGAGCCCATATGTTTTGAGAGCCTACCATATGCAGAGTACTGTGGCAGACCTGGAGATAAATAAGTACTGAGAAAACTTAACCCAAAACGTGGAATTGCTCTTGGGTAACTTTTAGTGTAGTGGGCAAAAGAGACATAATCACATTTAAAAATGTAAAATTACCACTTAACGAGAGTTCAAATGGAAGTTCAAGACTCGGTTATGAGACTGAGGAAGGGATGATTAAGCAGAAAAGAGAAGATAAGTTTATGAGGCAAAGGAGAGATAGTGTGGGGAACAGTTCCAGGTAGAGGGAAGAGCAGAAGTGTGTCTAGGAAAGAGTTCAGCGCATTCGTGGAAATGAACGAAGGCTGCTGTGACTTCTGCGCAGAAAGCCAAGAGGTGGGGATAGCATGATATAAACTGGGCTGCAGGAGTGGGGTCGAGGGAATGTGGTGGGAGATGCTGATGGCTGCCTGTCTATGCCAGACATTTTAGATCATCTTAAAAATGCTCATTGCCCTGGCCTGATAACTCGGTTAGTTAGACTGTTGTCCTGAAACACACAGGTTGCCAGTTCGATCCCCAGTCAGGGCACATACAGGAACAAGATCAATGTTCCCGTCTCTCTTTTTCTCTAAAATCATTCAATAAAAAAAACTTTTTTAATGCTCATAAATGATGCTCATAAATAATGTATTGTGCAAATACATGTCGATAAAAAGTTGATGTCTGCAAAGCTGGCATGTATTCAAGGCAGTATGTTAAAAACAACAAGAGCTAAAATCTTTATTGCAAACTTACTACATGCTCTTCACTCCTTTAACTGCTCTACATAGCTTATCACATTTAATCTTTTCAGCTAGCTGCTGGGTACAGTGGGCAAAATAAAATTCCTCATTTTGCACCTGAGGATTCATATATTGCTAATATTTTGTGAGAGCTGTTCCCATACATACTATTTATAATAGTATAATTGGCTGGTGAACATATTAGGAACTCTAAGCACTTCCAAACTGTAGCAGCAAGTGGCTAAAGTTTCACCCCAACACTTGTACACAAATACACAAACTTAGAAGAGGAAACTGAAACCATAGCTGCAATGGCCAGATGGTGGACACAGGATGGCAGCATGGAATTCTCAATTTCTCTAACTTCAAAGATGCTTTTCCTTAAAAGTGATCATGGGATTTAATTTAGAACCCTTTAAGTCCAAAATCATATTCCACATTAGAAGTTGCATGTTGACTAGCTGAACCTAAATAATAGGGCTTGTTGTCATACAGTGTTTGATTATAGAAGATTTTATTTTTTATTATTAAAAATAATTTTCCAATTACAGTTGACATACAATATTATATTAGTTTCATGTGTACAACATAGTGATTAGTGATCCCCTGATAAATCTAATAATGCCCATATAACACCATAGTTATTATAATATTATTGACTATATCACCTATGTTGTTCTTTACATCCTGTAACTACTTGTATATCTGGAAACTTGTACTTCTTAATCCCTTCATCTTTTTCACCCATCCCCCCAACTCACTCCTTTCTGGTGATCACCAATGTGTTCTTTGTATCTATGAATTTATTTCTGTTTTGATTGTTTCTTAGGTTCCACATATAAGTAAAATCTTATGATGTTGTCTTTTTCTGACTTATTTCACTTAGCATAATATGCTCTAGGTCCATCTATACTGTCACGATGGCAACATTTCTTTCTTTTTAATGGTTGATGAATAATCCATTGTATTATATATACAGTATGTACCGCTGTTGGAGGAAAGCCAAAGCACCCAGTGACTTTCTGTTCCCATCATGAGGAAGTGAAGGTCGAGACCAAGCACTCATGACTGAAGGCAGTCGCATGTCCAGGGAAGGCCTCAAGGACGCGATGCTTGGCCCTGCTGGAGCTTTCTGCAGGTCAGGAATCAGACAGCAGATGGTGCGGTGTTATGTCTCAGAAAGGGCAAGAACAATCTAATCAGTTTTGCAAAACTAAATAATAAAATTGGACACTGTATTCTGCTTGTTAAGTTTCTCATGCATGATGTCATGTTTCTGCTTAATAAATTGGATAGCTGATCTCTCCAAAGCACCTCAGTCCTGGAGAGATGGGGGGTCCTCCACTTGCAGTATTGTTGCTGCCTCATTCCTTTGTGACTCCTCTTCATGAGACCCTGAATACTAACAACATACCACATCTTGTTTATTCATTTATCGATAGATGGACACTTAGATTGCTTCCATATTGTACTTTTTGTAAATAAAGCTGCAATGAACATAGGAGTGCATATATATTTTTGAATTAGTGTTCTGGCTTTCTTCAGATAAATACACAGAAGTAGAATTGATGGGTCATATTGTAGTTGTATTTTTAATTTTTTGAGGAACCTCCATATTGCTTTCCATAGTGACTGCACCAATTTACAATCCTAGCAATAGTGGACGAGGGTTCCCTGTTCTCCACATCCTAGCCAATGCTTGCTGTTTATTAATTTGTTGATGATAGCCATTGTGACAGGTGTGAGATGTTATCTCACTGTGTCTTTCTAAATTTTTTATTGAAATTATTGGGTGAGATTGGTTAATAAAATTATAGGCCCTGGCCGGTTGGCTCAGTGGTAGAGCGTCGGCCTGGAGTGCGGGGGACCCAGGTTTGATTCCCGGCCAGGGCACATAGGAGAAGCGCCCATTTGCTTCTCCACCCCCACCCCCTCCTTCCTCTCTGTCTCTCTCTTCACCTCCCGCAGCCGCCGAGGCTCCGTTGGAGCAGGGATGGCCCGGGCGCTGGGGATGGCTCCTTGGCCTCTGCCCCAGGCACTGGAGTGGCTCTGGTTGTGGCGGAGCGACACCCCGGAGGGGCAGAGCATCGCCCCTGGTGGGCGTGCCGGGTGGATCCTGGTCGGGCGCATGCGGGAGTCTGTCTGACTGTCTCTTCCCGTTTCCAGCTTCAGAAAAATACAAAAAAAAAATTATATAGGTTTCTGGTGTACAAGTCTATAATACATCAACTGTATATTGTATTGTATGTTCACCACCCCAAGTCAAGTCTCCTTCAATCTCCATGTATCCCCCCTTTACTCTCTTCTACCTCCCCCCACCCCCTTTCCTTCTGGTAATCACCATACTGTTGTGTTTATGAGTTTTTACTCTTTGGTTAATCCCTTCACTTTTTCCATCCAGTTCCTGAAACCCCCTCCCCTCTGACCACTGTCAATCTGTTCTCTGTATCTTTTGTTTTCTAGTTTATTTTGTTCATTAGATTCCACATATAAGTGAAATCATATGGTACTTGTTTTTTTATGACTGGCTTATTTCACTTAGCAAAATACTCTCCAGCTCCAGTCATGCTGTCACAAAGGGTAAAATTTCCTTCTTTTTTATGGCTAAGTAGTATTCCACTGTATAAATGTACTATAGCTTTTTTATCCACTCATCTACTGATGGGCATTTGGACTGCTTCTAAATCATGGCTATTGTAAATAATGCTGCAGTGAACACAGGGGTGCATATGTTCTTTTGACTCAATCAGTGTTTTGGGTCTCTGGTTATATTCCCAGAAGCAGATTGCTGGGTCATGCAGCAGTTCTATTTTTAATTTTTTGAGGAAACTCCATACCATGTCCCACAGTGGCTGCATGTGTCTGCATCCCCCCAACAGTTTATGAGGGTTCCCTTTTCTCCACATTCTCACCAACACTTGCTGTTTGTTGATTTATTGATGATTGTATTCTGACAGGTGTGAGGTGATATCTCAAAGTGTCAATTCAGGTTCTTTGGCCATTTTTTAATTGTATTTTTTTGGGGTGTTGTATAAGTTCTTTATAAATTTTGGATATTAATCCCTTATCAGATGTATCATTGGTGGATATGTTCTTCCATTCAGTGGGTGGTCTTCTTTTTCATTTTGTTGATTGTTTCCTTTGCTGTGTGAAAACTTTTTAGTTTGATGTTTTTTTCTTTTGTTTCCTTTGCTCAAGGAGATATATTATAAAAAATATTGCTACTAGAAATGTCCCAAGATTTTACTGCCTATGTCTTATTCTAAGATTTATATGATTTTGAGTCTAAAATTTAAATCTTTAATCCATTTTGAGTTTATTCTTGTGTATGGTGTAAGAAAGTAGTCTAGTTTCATTTTTTTGCACATATCTGTTCAATTATCCCAATATCATTTATTGAATAGACTATCTTTACCCCACTGTATGTTCTTGTCTCCTTGGAGCATGGGTTTATTTCTGGGTTCTCTATTCTGTTTAATTGATCTATATATTTGTTTTTATGTCAGTACCATGCTGTTTTGATTACTGTGGCCTTTAGTAGTGTTTGATAACAGGTAGCATGATTTCTCCAACTTTGTTCTTTCTCAAGATTGCTGTGGCTATTCTGGGTCTTTTGTGGTTTCATATAAATTTTTGGAATGTTTGTTCTAGTTCTATGAAATACACCATTGGTGCCTTTATAGGAAGTGTGTTGACTCTATAGATTGCTTAGAGTCTTAGGGTAGTACGGATTTTTTTTTTTGAGAGGCTGAGAGAGAGAGAGAGAGAGAGAGAGACAAAGAAACAGAAACATCAAGTTCTTTCTGTATGTGCCCTGAGCGGGGATTGAAACAGCAATCTTTGCACTTTGGAATGATGCTCAAACCAACTGAGCTATCCAGCCAGGGCAGTATGGACATTTTCATGATGTTAATTATCTCTATCCATGAACATGGTATATGCTATACTTATTTGTATCTTCTTCAGTTCCTTTCTTCAGTGTCTGATAATTTTCCAAGTACAGGTCTTTGACATCCTTGGTTAAATTTATTCCTATGTATTCTATTTTTTTGATGCAAGTGTATATTGGATTGTTTTCTTAGTTTCCCTTTCTGATATTTCATTTTTGGTGTATAAAAATACAACTGATTTCTGGATATTTATTTTGTATCCTGCTTTTTTTTTTTTTTGTATTTTTCTGAAGCTGGAAACGGGGAGAGACAGTCAGACAGACTCCCACATGCGCCCGACCTGAATCCACCCGGCACGCTCTGCCCACCAGGGGGCGATGCTCTGCCTCTCCGGGGCATCGCTCTGCAGCGACCAGAGCCACTCCAGCGCCTGGGGCAGAGGCCAAGGAGCCATCCCCAGCGCCCGGGCCATCTTTGCTCCAATGGAGCCTTGGCTGCGGGAGGGGAAGAGAGAGACAGAGAGGAAGGAGGGGGGGTGGAGAAGCAAATGGGCGCTTCTCCTATGTGCCCTGGCTGGGAATCGAACCCGGGTCCCCCGCACGCCAGGCCGACGCTCTACCGCTGAGCCAACCGGCCAGGGCCTGTATCCTGCTTTTTACTAAATTCATTTATTAGCTCTAGTAGGTTTTTGATAAACCTTTAGGGTTCTCTATATACAGTATTGTGGCATCTGCATTTTATTGTGGGTTTTATTTGCATTTCTCTGATGATTAGTGAAGCTGAACATGTTTTTATAATATTTCATAACATGTAAACATAATATTTCTAAAGTTGACCAAATTTAATACCCCACATCATGGAATGCATTCCTTTTCTTAATTATATTTTATTTTCCAATTACCTTTGAAACTCATGACGATGGTTAACATTCTTAATGCGTTGCAAAGAAAATTCTACTAAATATTTTTATTTATTTTTTAATAATTTTATTTTTTTAATGGGGCGACATCAATAAATTAGGATACATATATTCAAAGATAACACGTCCAGGTTATCTTGTCGTTCAATTATGTTGCATACCCATCACCCAAAGTCAGATTGTCCTCTGTCACCTTCTATCTAGTTTTCTTTGTGCCCCTCCCCCACCCCCTTTCCCTCTCCCTCTCCCCCCTCCCCCCGTAACCACCACACTCTTATCCATGTCTCTTAGTCTCACTTTTATGTCCCACCTATGTATGGAATAATGCAGTTCCTACTAAATATTTTAATTTCTACCATAAACCAGGACTTTATGAATAGTATCCAATATGGGGAGCATAATATAGTTGCCTGGAAATAGCACTGGTACCCAACACTGTAGTGTCCAGTGTGGGATAGGGACTGTTTGCTCCTCAGGGGGACATCTGCAGCCAAGATGCCCCTCCTGATTTTTAATTGCCACACCATGGGTGTGGAACTTGCCTGTTTTTTCATCTCCACCCCTCTTACCAGACTCATCGTGGCTTCTTCTTTTATATTCTTAGTCTTTATATTCTTAGTTATAGGAGTTCTATTCAGCTAGTCTTCAGGTGGTTCTCAAGGGTTGTTCTATAATATAGTTGTAATTTTTATTTTTTTATTTTAGAGATGGGGGAGAGAGAGAATGAGAGAAGGGAGGAGGAGCAGGAAGCATTAACTCCCATTTGACCAGTTAAGCCTGGGGTTTCAAACTAGCGACCTCAGTGTTTCAGGTTGATGCTTTATTCACTGCGCCACCACAGGTCAGGCTAATTTAGTTGTAATTTTGATGTAGTCATGGGAGGAGGCAATCTCAGAGTTTACCTACTCTGCCATCTTAAGCAAAAGTCTCCTTGACTCTACATTGGATTTTATTTTATCATTTATTTTTATATTGGATTTTTTTTTAAATTCAGAAATTAAAGTTAAGGGGGTGACATTGATCAAAAAGAGTACATAGACTTTGGGTGAACATCTCTATAACATTTGAACTGTTGACTGTGTTGTGTGCCCATCACCCAAAGTCATATCATTTTCCATCACCGTTTATTTATTCTTAATTTTTTATATTGGATTTTAAATATTGCTTTTTCTTTTAAAAAGTTCTTTGAAATGATTTTATATAATTATGCTGAGCATCTGATGTATTCTATGAGATTGCTCTATAAATTATATTTTGTTGGTCAGTTAAAATAAATAGCATAAGCTCTCCCATTGAAAGTATAGCCAGAATGAACTACGGTATATAATTATGTAAAAGAAAATTGAGTGAAAAGATAAACTTGCGCCTGGCCTGTGGTGACGCAGTGGATAAAGCGTCGACCTGGAACGCTGAGTTCTCCAGTTCAAAACCCTGGGCTTGCCTGGTCAAGGCACATATGGGAGTTGATGCTTCCTGCTCCTCCCCCCTCCTCCCTCTCTCTCCCCTCTTTAAAATGAATAAATAAAAATCTTAAAAAAGAAAAGAAAAGATAAACTTGCTTCTTCTGTAGCACAATTTTAATGATACTGCTTGAGTTGAGTCCTGTTCTACATCAAAAAAGGAACACAAATTCCTTCAGGTTCTATGTCAGGCTCTACTACAGGCTATTTGCTATTATACCCAAAGCAAGATGGAACCTGTTACTGTTTTTCCATCTGCAAAATGTAGGCAATGCTTTAGCCTTTTCCATTGGAGTGGCAGGATTAATGAGCGCCCCCAATGACCTTGACCTGTCTTGTAAATGCAAATGCATTTTTGTTACCATATTTTCATGAAAAATGAAAATCCACTAGCTTTTTTTCTGATAGAGTTAATATTAGGCTAAAACTTTTAAGTCTGAAATATGTACTTTATCAGCAGTTCTTTAAATTTTCGGTTTCCAAATTTAAACAGAAAGGAGAATAAGATAAATCTTTCAAATGATAATGAAAACAGTAGGAAGGAAATGAAAGAGTTGCCTTATAAATCGAAGTCTACTTGTTTTTCCAAGGCCGCACACTTTATTTTTAGGGAGATTAGTGAGAGTATCTGAAATGCATTATTAGAACCTATGTTGAATAAAGTTGGCTTGTTGGAAAAAATAATGTCAAAGTAAGTCAGTGTGTCTGGATGTAGTATCTGGGAGTTTACATGTTAAGCCAGTAGAGGAGTTTGTGATAATGTGCTTTAGAGTGACTGTTGGTCATTCTGAGATCTTTCCACCAATCCCATTATTAATACTGTGGGCCTAGGATGAATGGTACATGAAGTCATTAAACACTCTTTTTTTTTTTTTTTTAAGTGAGCGAGAGAAAGACAGACAGACAGACAGAAAGGGAGAAAGATGAGAAACATCAAGTTGTAGTTGTGGCACTTTAGTTGTCCATTGATTGCTTCTCTTATGTGCCTCGACCAGGGGCTCCAGCCAAGCCAGTGACCCCTTGCTCAAACCAGCGACTTTGGGGTCGTGTCTATGATCCCATGCTCAAGTCGGCAACCCCGTGCTCAAGTTGGTCAGCCTGCACTTAAGCTGGTGACCTCGGGGTTTCGAACCTGGGTCCTCAGCATCCCACATTGACACTCTATCCACTGTGCTACCACCTGGTCAGGCAAACGCTCTTAAACTTAGTTGATTTGGCAGGGCTCCTGCTAGTCAGAAGTTGCTCCTATCTGTCCTAGATGACTGTTTCTGTGGAAGAGCATGGTCCTTGTTTCAGAAATTCAGTCACACACACACAGGGTGATTTACTCATTCTTTAAAGACAGAATCCAGGTAAGAACTACATGGAATGAGATCAACTATAGTACTTCACATATTGAGCTGGTTAGGGGGACGTGCTTAATTCCCCACGCCTATGGATTGCAGGTGGAGGTATTTCCAGTAGGATAACATGCCTGGCTGTCCCTGGTCCCTTCCTCACTCTCCTCAGGGAAGGAGGAGCTTCTCTCATTGATGAGTCTAAAGAAGGAACTGAAGAGGGTGGCAGCCTCTGGGACTCACTGACCTGTGGGCGCCAAAGTAACATCTGTTTGCTGCACCGGAGTCCATCTCACATAGCATTCTGGCCATGCTGCTATTCATGTTCATTATCTGGACTCTGAGATGAATTTTATACAATAGAAAGAATGAAGACAATTCCTATTCACAAAATTCCCCCCAAATAAATTCTCACCTCATTTCAATAACTCAAAGGAGAAATCACCCTTGTACTACATGCTGGAATTGAGTTAAAACTGGCAATAATGAAGAGTCTGTCGCAGGCTCTTGCTCACATCCTTTAATACTCAGAGGCCGTGCAGGTGTGTGTGAGTGGGAGAAGTGGAGCGTTTTCATGTTTGCCATTCCTATGTTATTTATTTTTAAATACTTTATTTATTGATTTTAGAGAGAGGAGAGAGAGGTGAGGAGGTGAGCGGGAGGAGTGGGAGGAGCGGGAAGCATCAACTCCTAGCTGTTTCTTGTGATCAGGCAAGCCCGGGTTTTGAAACAGAGACTTCAGTGTTCTAGGTCAACACTTTATCCACTGCGCCACCGCAGGTCAGACCCTACTATTACTTTAGCAAAGACTGTACAAGGCCATATCCTTAGATCTAGCGTAAAAGCTAATACATATTTTTCCATTCAATGAATTACTAAATTCAGGGTATTTTAATTGAAAATGTTTAAAACCATTTTAAGGCATTTCATAATACCCTTCATCAAATTCCAATAACATAGTAGGTTACTTACAGGTGGTCTGATCTGTCCTGAGGGGTTTTAGAGAGAGAGAGAGAGAAAAAAAAAGAGAGGGATAGACAGATGGGAAAGAAGAGATGAGAAGCATAAACTTGTAGTTGTGGCACCTTAATTGTTCATCGATTGCTTTCTCATACGTGCCTTGACTGGGAAGGCTCCAGCTGAGTCAGTGACCCCTTGCTCAAGCCAGTGAACTTGGGCTCAAGCCAGCGACATTTGGACTCTAGTCAGCTACCATGGGGTCATGTCTATGATCCTACCCTTGAGCTTGCACCCCCATGTTCAAACTGGTGAGCTGCGCTCAAGCTGGCAACCTTGGGGTTTTGAACCTGGGTCCTTAGCGTCCCAGGTCAATGCTCTATTCACTGTGCCACCACTGGTCAGGCTGTTGGCATTCTTTTAATATTGATGTTAGAAAATTTACTAAAATTCTTTTTTAATACATCAGGGAAAGAAGTGTGTGTGCTGCAGGTATTTTTACTGCTATTTTAGAGGAGGTTTAAGGTTTTCAAGCTTCACTCATGATAATGCATATACTAGCATAAACAAGTTGAAGAAGAAGAGTGACTGACATTCATTTCAAAGGTGTTGCTGGGACGGATTTTTTTGTTTGGTTGCCTTTGAAGTGAAGATAAGAGGTGATTCTTTGTCACCCACAAAACTTTGATGTTTTCTTGCACTACTGCTCACAGCCAGGATGTAAACACCAACATACACAGGCAAGATCGACAATTATTTTATGACTAGGTGAGAAATTTGTTAAGGAAAGGATAATATGTTACAGCTCAGCATGACTTTGACATATTCGCAGGCATCCCTGGAAGGAGAGCTGTTGTAGAACAGCAGCATTAACATCCATTAGCAAAGTCTATGCAAGAACTGGTTTAACTGACTGCCAATGAATGTATCATAGTGGCAATGAAAGGACCTGCCTTAACAGAGTTGGAGTGGGAGGGAATTAGGCTGTGAGTCTGACTGCTGGGTGCAATGGACTCGGGTTTGGGAGCTGGACAGGCTCACCTTTGAATCCTGGCTCTGTTTTTTACTGTGTGCCCTTGGGCAAATTATATCTTCTCAGCTCTTTATAAAAAACAACAACCAGGGATAATAATATTGTTGTTAGGATTAAGTACAAATACATAGTTAAGGTGCCTCATATATCAGTTCGTGCTCAAAATGGTAGATTCATTGATCTTGAGCAAAATAGTCATTTACAAAATTGTAACTCTGAAGTCTCAAAGAATATGACCCGAGTTTTAAATGTACTAAATGCCCCAAATGCCTTCCTTGCCCAGCTCTTGCTGGTATGATATTGGCTTATACTCTTCCTTACTGCAATAGAAGCAAAGAGGCTAGACATGACTCAGGATGTGGGTAAGACCTGATAGAGAACCTGAGGACTAAGTGATTCCCACACATAACTACAATTATTTCATGTGTTGTATTAATAAAGGCACAGATAGTGTCTGGTTATTTCTGGCTCTCTCTCACAGAATATTATTCTCTCTTTATAACCTGATATATATAGTCTATATATATAGAAGTTGAAAGTGGTACTTATACTTTAATTAACAGACTAGTCCTCCAATCTCTGAGAAAGTCCTACTGTGCCTTAAAGCTTCAGGAGAAAAGAATATAGGGTTGAAAAAGGAAGGAACCCCCTGCCTGGCCCACCAGAACGACCAAATTCATCCTTGCATCCATCTGTCCATCCGTCCATCTGTCCACCCACCCACCCATCCATCCATCTCTGCATGCCTGCATGCATCTACTACCATGTTTCAGGCAGTGGAGCACAGGGCTAAGCAGATGACCGCCCTCGTAGAATTTACCGTCTATGAATCCCTGGGTGGCTGAATTGTTGGCCAGTTTGCCCTCCTTCACAGCAGAAGAACATTCCAGCCCCCAAAAATGCTCATTCTAAAAAAGTTGGAAAATATACAAACAAATGAAGAAAATAATAACCATTCCAATCTATTTCTTAGAGCTACTCAGAATCATGATTTTGGTGACTTTCCTCGAGGCCTTCTGTGCTTGTGTGTGTGTCTGGCAGCAGTGAAATTGGGCGGTATATAATTTTATCTCTTGTTTTATTATTCCCTTAATATTACATCATGAGCGGTTTCCTATGCTATTAAAAAATCTTTAAAATTACAATTTTTAGTGGTTGCTTGATGATCCATTCTGTGAATCTATTAATTAACATTTGCTAAACATTTATACTGGTTTTTCCTTATGTTTTGCTATTATAATTAATATATATATATTTTTTTTCTGAAGCTGGAAACGGGGAGAGACAGTCAGACAGACTCCCGCATGCGCCCGACCGGAATCCACCCGGCACGCCCACCAGGGGGCGATGCTCTGCCCCTCCGGGGCGTTGCTCTGTTGGGACCAGAACCACTCTAGCGCCTGGGGCAGAGGCCAAGGAGCCATCCCCAGCGCCTGGGCCATCTTTGCTCCAATGGAGCCTCGCTGCAGGAGGGGAAGAGAGAGACAGAGAGGAAGGAGAGGGGGAGGGGTGGAGAAGCAGATGGGCGCTTCTCCTGTGTGCCCTGGCCGGGAATCGAACCCGGGACTTCTGCACGCCAGGCCGACGCTCTACCACTGAGCCAACCGGCCAGGGCCTATAATTAATATTTTTTAAAAAACATCTTCAAGATGTGGCACATATACACTATGGAATACTACTCAGCCATAAGAAATGATGACATCGGAACATTTACAGCAAAATGGTGGGATCTTGATAACATGATACGAAGCGAAATAAGTAAATCAGAAAAAAACAGGAACTGTATTATTCCATACGTAGGTGGGACATAATAGTGAAACTAAGAGACATTGATAAGAGTGTGGTGGTTACGGGGGGGAGGGGGGAATGGGAGAGGGATAGGGGGTGGGGAGGGGCACAAAGAAAACAAGATAGAAGGTGACAGAGGACAATCTGACATTGGGTGGTGGGTATGTAACATAATTGAATGACAAGATAACCTGGACTTGTTATCTTTGAATATATGTATCCTGATTTACTGATGTCACCCCATTAAAAAAATAAAATTATTTAAAAAAAAAAAAAAAAAAAAAAAAAAAACATCTTCAAGACAAAGATTATACCCAAATCTCCTCAGGATTTTTACTTAGCTTTCTATAAGTGGAATTTCTGGATCAATGGATGTGAAAGTTTTGTGGCTTTTGCCAAATTGCTTTCCAGAATAGAGATGATTCCATTCTAGAACATCTGGATAATAATTTAGCTTGATGTTTGCTCTCATGCATATCAACCAGGCCATGTTTGGCTGAACAGTGGTTTGGAGATGGATTTTAAACTTGTGGGCTTTGAGAGACTGATTTTCCATGAACCAAGCTGAAAATATAAGCTTTTTTCGTTTTTTGCTGTTTTTCTCTTTTTTCCCCTTTTCTTTCATCTCGTTTTCCTCATTCCCTCTCCTACCCTTTCTACTCAGCATTTCCAATGCCCCATCCCTTCACCTTTGTGGGTAACCCACACTCACGGTAACAACCTAGGGCCTGTCCTTCCCTGTTTTCCTTCCTGCTCAGATGTAGTCAGATACCTATTTCTGCACACACACACACAACCTATTATTTTACATTAGTGATATTTCATTATATTCACTTCCATGTGAAAGCAAGCAAGCAATCCAGCAGTAGCTCCGATGGCAAGTTCAGCAGTGGTTTTCTGGGACTCTTTACTGGAGGTCCAGCTTAGAGCCAACTGCTCCAGCCCTTTCAGTAATAGGTATTTTTCAAGCACCTAACTCCTGGTATTAAATTCCTTTCTAATTAAAACAGCTAGGGTGGTTTCTCTTTTCTTTACCTAAATCCTGAACTTATCAAGGACCCTCCCCACCCCAAACTCCCATGATTAAGATGTCATTGCTCTTTAAAATTCTTGCCAGTATGATCGTATAAAGTTATATCTTAGTGTTGTTTAATTTTGGTTATGAGACTAAACAAATTTTTCTTTTTCTCCTTTTAATGTTTTAAATCTTTGTCATTTGTGTGAATTGCATGTTTATATCATTTACTCTTTTTGTGTTGGTTTGTTTACTTTTTCCTCATTCATCTTTAAGAGGTTTTAATGATTTAAAATTGTAAGCTTTTGTCTACTATCAGTCATTTTCACATTCAATCCCCAAATGTAGTCTTTTTTCATGGACTTTGTTCCCTGGAGATAGACTGGTCATTTGCTGTTCCCATCTAAGTTCGCTCCTGATCACAGGGGCTGGAAGGAGAAACAGCACATCTTATAGACTCTCGTGTAACTGGGAGTCAATGCGAATTATTTGCACCAGTGAGATGCACTCATGCAAGACCTGGAAGCTAGAAGAGAGATGGAGGCTGATTTCTTCTGCTGTTTTTGCTGGAAAGCAACTTTGGAGAGATGTGAATATTTGTGGCCTCACTTTACATTCCAGTGTCTGAGACCAGTTTCCTGATTGTGAGAGTTGAGGAGGCAGCAATGGTAGCAGCAACAACTTTCTGGTATCTGAGTTGTAATTTTGTAGATGTGCTTTTTAAATCGGTCACATACTGGCAGCCACATGACTGCCAATGGTCCTATAGCGCCCCCAATACTTTTGCAAACACTTAATTCCTGTATTAAATTCCTCTTTTCTTGAAAAACTTTGGGTGGTTCATGTTTCTTGCACTGTATCCTGACTAATAATACACCTTGTTTAAAATATCTTTCACCTTACAAAGTTATATGTTTTAATATAGTGATTATTTTATAGTTTATGAGATTCCCGACTTGGTTAAGAAACATCATTGCCTTAGGTTACAATAATCTCCTGGATTATTATTTAAGATTTTTATGATTTAATTTTTTTATGTTCAAGTCTTTTATTCTATAAGGGTCAAATTTTACTTTTCATAGGTGTTATGGATTGAATTGTGTTCATCCCAAATTCAAATGTTGAAACCTTAGTTCCTGATGTGACTGTTTGGAAATAGGACCTATAAAGAGGTAACTAAGGTTAAATGAAGCACAAGTATGGGTCCTAGTCCAATATGACTGACGTCCTTATAAGCAGAGGGAGAAACACCAGGGGTTTGTGTGCACAGAGAAAAGCCCATGTGAGGACACCGTGAGGAGATGGCTATGTGCAAGCCAAGGAGAGATGCCTCAGGAGAAGTCAAACCGGCTGGCAACTTTATCATGGACTTCCTGTCCCCAGAAGTATGAGAAAATAAGTGTCTGTTGTTTAAGTCACCTGGCCTGTGGTATTTTGTTATGGCCGCCCAAGCAGACTAACAAAGGTGGATAGACAATTGTATCAGCAGTTGTTGTAAAGTACCCGTACCTCAATTACGTGGGTTTTACGTAGAGACACCAAGTCCAGGTGAATTCTGAAGAGTTTTATTAAAGGAGGAGATTTATTAAATATGCCGGGCGCATATGGCTGACACGGAGCTGTTGTTGCAAACCCAAATCGTGTGCCCCAAAATATTTCAGGGGCTGTTTATATAGTCTTGATCACACACGGGCGGAGGAGAGCATAACATCATGGCACAAGCTTATGACATTTGTTTAGGGCAGTGGTTCTCAACCTTTCTAATGCCGTGACCCCGCAATACAATTCCTCATGTTGGGGTGACCCCAAACCAAAAAATAATTTTGGTGGCTACTTCATAACTGTAATTTTGCTACAGTTATGATTTGGAATGTAAATACCTGATATGCATTATGTATTTTCTGATGGCTTTAGGTGACCCCGCCGGGGTCGCGACCCATAGGTTGAGAACCGCTGGTTTAGGGGATATACAGAAACATTAAGACTTTCAAGGTAACACAATCAAAGATGTTTATAAATCTTTTAGGGTTCATCTTCCCTCCTTTGCCTAGAGGTATGGTACTCTCAAGATTCCAGGAAGGGGGAGGAACTTCAGTCAATGTAAGGTGGTATGTAAATTCTGTCTCCTATTGAAAGAGAAGAAGTTTCTCGGTTAACCTTTATTTTAGATTTAAAACTAAATGACCCATGGCCCTGGCCGGTTGGCTCAGTGGTAGAGCGTCGGCCTGGCGTGCAGAAGTCCTGGGTTCGATTCCCGGCCAGGGCACACAGGAGAAGCGCCCATTTGCTTCTCCACCTCTCCCCCTCTCCTTCCTCTCTGTCTCTCTCTTCCCCTCCTGCAGCCGAGGCTCCATTGGAGCAAAGATGGCCTGGGCGCTGGGGATGGCTCCTTGGCCTCTGCCCCAGGCGCTAGAGTGGCTCTGGTCGCAACAGAGCAATGTCCCGGAGGGGCAGAGCATCGCCCCCTGGTGGGCAGAACTTCCGCCCCTGGTGGGCGTGCAGGGTGGATCCCGGTCGGGCGCATGAGGGAGTCTGTCTGACTGTCTCTCCCCATTTCCAGCTTCAGAAAAATACAAAAAACAAAAAAAAAGAAAAAACAAAAAAACAAAAAAAACCCTAAATGACTCATTATTCTTGCAAGCCAGAAATTTCTACATTATTCTCCCTCCCCTCCCCAAAGGAAGGACGGGACAGGAAAGCCTGACCTTTCCTCCTAGAATATCAATATTAATTTTGCAGCTTTTTGGTACCTTACAACACAGTATTTATAACTTAATCACTTTTCCCTCATTGGATTGAAATACTACTTCATCATGTATACATTTAATATATGTGTAGGGACCAATTTATGGATTCTGGCCTATTTTCTTCTGTTTGTTTTTTGTTATGTCTGTACCATAATGATTAGATTATGTTGGTTTTATGACATGTTCTGATATTTGGTAAGGCAAATGCCCTCTCTCTGATATTCTTTCTTCCCCATGAGTTACTCCTTGAAAAATATCATTTCCACAAAGCGATACAAATACACAGCTTGAAAAATGAATAGTACAGCAAAGTTTGTAACTAAAAAAATGGAGCCTCTATTCCACCCCCAGTGTTATGCTGGTAAACGTTTAGCAACTGACTCTCTGGGGAAAAAACAGTTCCGATTTATAGTAGTTTCTGTTTCAGTGGTGTAAATACTCCTACCATGGATAATTTCAGATCCCACTGTGAAGTCACTGAACAGGGACTTGGGAAGAGATGTGCCTAACGTGCTTTCTCAAGCTAGAACAAGCAAGCTCTACAAACCAAAGCCCAGTCCCATGTACTTCTCCTGAGATTCTTGTTAACTGTTTTTCTGGTACTTACATTCATATCTTTAAAGATATTTTTTATCCATTCATTTTAGAGAGGAGAGAGAGAGAGAGAGAATGGGGGGGGGGAGGGGGGAGCAGGAAGCATCAACTCCCACACATGCCTGACCAGGCAAGCCCAGGGCCTTGAACCAGCAAACTCAGGGTTCCAGGCCGACGCCCTATCCACTGCACCACCACAGGT
Source organism: Saccopteryx leptura (assembly GCF_036850995.1). NCBI lineage: Eukaryota > Metazoa > Chordata > Mammalia > Chiroptera > Emballonuridae > Saccopteryx > Saccopteryx leptura. The sequence goes on from NC_089507.1 coordinate 36,786,795, forward strand.
CAGGCACATATCTTTAAATAGTATCCTGACATTACTATTTTCTGGTGTATAGAGTTCAGGCATCATCTATCAATATCCTGCAATGGATGATAGGATATCATCAGATTTCCTTCCTATTTCCATGCTCCTGCTTCTTTTCCTAGGAAAGTGCTATCATAATTTTTCTTTAAATGAATATTCAAGGTTTATTTTATACCCACATACCCAGTTACATACCTATCATGTGATTATTATGATTATATCCTAATTGATAAGCCAATTAATTCACCATGATAAAACGTTCTTTAGTACACAATTTGGAAACTTCTTCTACTGATTGCTAAGTTTCTCAAGTCTCTCTCCTGTTTCTCTCAAGTTCTCCGAGAGTAAAACCCGAGGTGAAGCTGGAATTACTTAATGGCTGAAATTCAGTGAAAATGTAGGGTAATCTGATTGTTGCTGGTATTTGAGGCTATGAGGAAAACCATTTGTTCCTATCATTAGTTTGGGTAGAAAAAATTAATTAAAGTGGTTTTATGTTATAATTTATAATAGCCTAACATGTGGCCACGGATTGTAAATATGTATTAGCACTGCAGTTAGGGAAAACCCCAAGTTCAGAACAAATGCTGGTCACAGTATTCAAATGCTTCCTGGTATGTGGCCAAGACAACTGTAAAGTCATTCTAGAAGAAAGCACTGACCACTCCACTCAGGGTTTCCTTAAAGATCAAGTATAATTGAGTAGTGGCTCAAGATAGAACATTACCCAGCACAAGACATGACGCATCATGAATGAATGAAGGTGATGAACTGCATATATGATGGTGGGTCCATAAGATTATAATGGAGCTAAAAACTTCTTATTGCCTAGTGACATCATAGCCACCTTAATATCATATTGAAATACATTACTTGCATGTTTGTGGTGATGCTGGTGTAAACAAACCTACTGTGTCATATAAAGAGGTATCAAAGACTCAGGAACCAGCCCTGGGCAGGTAGCTTAGTTAGTTAGAGCATCATCCCAATACACAATGGTTGTGGGTTTGCTCCCTGGTCAGGGCATATACAAGACTCAATCAATGAATGCATAAACAAGTAGAACAACAAATCAATGTTTCTCTCTCCCCCTTCTTCTCTCTCTAAAATCAATAAATAAAAAATGTTTTTAAAGTTTCAGAAGCCAGCTATGGAAACGTTTGCTTTCCTGGAGTTGAGTGGTATTGTATACACAATAAGTACATATAAATATGGGACAACAGATTGTGAAGTACTCTTAAGGACACGAAATGATTTGCCTATCTGTTATCGTGATATGGCGTATAAAAAAAGGGAAGCTGAATTTAATACCTAATTGACTACAAAGAATCACAGGTTTTTTGAAAAGTTTTTTGGTGCCTTGGATCCAATTACCAGTCAGTTATGCTGCAGCGTCTTATCCAACAACTCATAATGAACTGCAGTAACATAATCCAGAGGCAATAAAAGCAAAGCTGACCTGGCCATGAAGTTTGATAAGAACCCTGACGAGTACACATTGGCCACGATGTGGAAGGGATTTCATAGGCTTAAGATTTCATCAAATATTAAAAAGGAGATGAAGGAAAGGTTTGTAATTGTTTGAGGTAACAGAAGAAATTGAAATAGTTTAAGTGCGAATTAAATCACAAAACGGAAATTTTTTGAGAAAGTTTAGGTCTAAACATAAGGAAACACTTATTTTCATGGACAATTCAAGATAAAATAACAATAACAATAACATTTTGTTTCGCATGGTTCTGTGATTAGTTGGTGAGGTCCATGAGGATGAGAACAGACCACTGTGGACAGAGGCTTGATTTCAAGTGGATCGCTCACACACTGCCTGGCTGTGTCGACACAAAACCAGAATATCTAGATAGGAAGTATAAAGCTTGAAAAATGCCAAATGATGCCAAGATTTCTGATGTTTCCAAACATCAAAGTGTTTGTATAGATGTTTCCAAATATGTAGACATAGCTGTTGGCAGTTTAGTTGACAAAATTCAGATAAGTGCTGGGAGGCTTTATTTTTAGCACAACTATTTTTAGCATGAAGTCTTATCAATGTTTAGCAATGGACGATAGGGTAACTGCTTCAAATTCTTGACCCCAGGAGGGACACATGTATTCAGGGAGGACTTTGGAAAGACGCTTTTCTCTCCAGTCTCCTGTCGGTATCATTACCACTGTCCCTTGAAACCCAGTAAGTCTTTGAAACATTCCTGCGTTATTCCAGAAAGGCCGAGGCGCGACAAAGACACGGAGAGCCTGGCAGGATGACCGAACGGGCAGCCTCATGCTGGAAAACCGGCAGGTGCTCAATAAATACACGGCGATCAGCAGAGAACGTTCAGATTCCCTTTCCCACACTGCCCACTATCCAGCATCTGAAGCCATGTCCTAATAAAGGTGAATTTCTTACACTTCTATTTGAAACCAAGTCTCCCGCTTTAGACTACACCCATTTGCTCTTGCCTACTCACGATGTTCCAACACTTCTCCTCTTTCCTACGCCAGGAAGTTTCCTCTCTCTTTAGGACCCTTCCCATAAGTGTGCACACGTGCCATTATTTCCACCATTCTTTCACACACACACTATCTGCTTTTAATTCTATTTCCTCAACTAGCTACTGCCACATTTGTTTTAGAGCAAAAGGATTCCTCAAAGAATTGTCCGTACTCACTGTTCCCAAGTTTTCTCCCATTTTTTCTTAAACCTACTCTTGAGGCCCTTTGTTCTGCCCACTCCATCAAATCTGCTTTCCTCAGGCAAGGCTGCTGAATCTATATTAATCTATCAGTTCTCAGGCTGCATCTGAACTTGACCTCTGAGTACCATTTGACATATTAGATCACTCCTTCCTGGGTCCTCTTTCTTTTTCAATTGGCCTCCAGGACATCACACTCTCCTAGTTATCTCCCTACCTTGGTTCAGTCATTGGTCCTCTCTAAATGCATTTTCTTGGAGAGTTTATTTAATCTTGTAGCTTTAAAAAAATATCATGCATATGCCAATGAATTCCTTTGTTCTAGCAGTCTCGTACAAACTCCAGAAGTTTATCTATCCAGCCGCCTTCACAATACAATATCTCTGCGTAGATATCTCACAAACTTTTCCCAAACTCAGTTCCTGATCTATCCGAGTTAAAGGCGACTCCATTTTTCAAAGTATTCTAGTCAAAAGCTACGGAATAAGTTCTTGACTCCAAATGCAATTCGCACCCTATGGGAAATCCTACCGTTGCTGCCTTCACAACAGAATCTGGCCACCTTGGGCCACCGTCAGCACTTCCTCCCGGGTCAGAGTCACCATCACCTCCCCCTGCAACGTCCCCTCAGCAGGCTCGCTGTTTCTACCCTTAACCCTTATAGTCTATTCTCAACACAGAGGTGAGAGTGATTTCAAAATGTAAGTCACATCATGTTACTCCTCTGCTCAGAAAAGGCCCTGTGTGACCTGCTCCCTGCCACGCTTCCAGGCCCCTGTGCTCTGCCCCGCCACCATGCGGTCACCTCCTCCTCCTCCTCCCCCCACCCCTGGGACCCGTGGCTCCAGCCGTGCTGCCACTGGCCTGCCCCAGTGGCTCCAGGCGTGTTCCTGTAGAGCCATTCTTCTGTTATCTGCTGGTCGAGCTCTCTCACCTCTTCTAGTCTTTGCTCAGCTGTCACCTTCTCATTGGTGCCTATTCTGATTACCCTTCTTAAAATTCCAACCTGAGCCCCTGAATTCCGGAAAATCCTTCCTCTGCTCACTGTCCTCCATAGCACACTCTTTACCCTCTAATATACCGTACAATTACTTGTTTGTCCTGTCTGTTATTTATTGTCTCCTCCCTCCCGCCACTAGAATGTGCCCTCCATGAGGACAAGGATTGTCATTTGTTTTGTTCACTGATGTACCCCAAGTGCCAAGAACAGAGCCTGGCCCACGGAGGACGCCAATAGGCATTTGTTGAGTGAACTGAATCACGAGTAGAAGGAAGCACCTGGCTGTAAGAGTCTCCTGGATGATGACGTGCCATTTGCAGGTCCAAGCACTTGATCTCATTTAATCCTCCCAACAGCCACATGACATGAATACATTTATTTTCCCGTTTTTCAGATGTGATGTCTGAAGCACAGAAAATTTCTGTGATTTGTCCAGGACCACATGACCAAAGGGTGGCAGAGCTGAAACGAACCCAGAGTGCTCATGTTCAACTTCTCCACTGTTCTTACACGTTCCTGGAGTGAGTATTCATTGGTATAGCCTGTTGGGAGGGTAGTTCAGCCTTACGTGTAAACAGCTTTACAAACGTTCCTACTCTGTATTCCAGAGAAGTGGTCACAGATATGCACAAAGGCCTATCTACACCATTATTTATGATACACAACAAGAGAACAAAAACCCAGAAAGAATTCAAATGACACACAGCAGGGAGCTGATTTTCTAAAAATTGCAGCCCATTCACACAATGGAGAACTGTGCAGATCATAATAACAATGGTATAGGAATGAATAACGACATGGGGAAACCTTCCTAGCATATGTTCAGTGGGAACAATAAGGACAACAAACCAGGATACAAAACTGTATGCCTGTTATGATTTCCTACATTTTTAAAATTAATTTTAATTTATTGTGTTAACATGAATTCAAGTGTCCCACTCAATATAACACCCTCACCCCCTTAACCCCCATTATACCTGCTCTGTCCCCTTCTCCCTGACTCCCTCCCCCCTTCTCTGGGACTTCCTGTCCTGTTATCTGTATCTCTGTGTTATGTATATGTAATATTACTAATCCCTTCACCTTCTCAGATCCTATCCCCTCATCCCCCTTCCCTCTAACAGCTGTTCCTCTGCTCCCTGTGACCCAGCCTCTGCCTCTATTCCATTCCTCAGTTCACTTTGTTCATTAGATTCCACATATAAGTGAGGTCATATGATATTTTTCTTTCTTTGGCTGGCTTATTTCATTTAGCATAATAATCTCCAGATTCCCTACTTTTTAAAAACTGTGTTATTTATGCACAAAAAATAAAAGTATGACACCAATATATATACTAATAATGGTGCTCCCTAATGGTGTGATTATGGGTGACTTTTATTTTCTCTGTAAATCTGTGCAACTTTTTATAAGAAAAAGTTATTTTTAAAAGGACTCTGCCTCAACATTAAAACATGCTTTTCTATTTATATAATACATAATGCATTTAATGACGAAACTAAACACATCCAAATAGCTGAAACGAAAGACTAGATTCCTGAGAAATACCCAATGAGTTCTAAGAAGTTAGACCATTACTACTGTATTTCATATATCCAAGGCTAAAATAGGGTCATTGTATTGCAATAGCCTTCCTTATCTGGATAAACTGTATTGAATTATTTCATTTAAACACACTAAATTTTTCAAGTTTTAATAAGGGTTAGCTTTTCCTTTCTTTTGGAAATATCCCCTAAGAGGTGTTACGTTCCATTTCTCTTTGGAGCTCTTGGAGTTCTTAATTCAGAGAGAAATATCTTATTTCACAGCACAAATTACTTTGATAAGTTGTTCCAAGAACATTGCAAATAAAACATATTTAGACTGTGTCATCACATTGAGCAATTACTATATATGTATGTTCATTCCTAAGCAATTACTTACATATAAGTTATCTCTTTTAACTTCATTCCTGGAGAAATTTCTTCTTTAAGCCCATCTTGGAAAATATCACATTTTTCTGTCCTGGTTACAAGCCATTTTAAGAGCTGTCAGAAACCTATTTACTGCAAGGAAGTATGTGGGGTTTCTCAACATCAGAAATCAGGAAAATGCCTAAACGATCAGTTAACTTACTAAACAAAGAAGGAAAAGGACACATTTAAATTTGCTTATGGAACTTGTAAGATTAAAAAAGGTCAATGTGCCTGACAAGGCGGTGGCGCAGTGGATGGAGCGTCGGACTGGGATGTGGAGGACTCAGGTTTGAGACCCCGAGGTCGCCAGCTTGAGTGCGGGCTCATCTGGCTTGAGCAAAGCTCACCAGCTTGGACCTAAGATCTTTGGCTAGAGCAAGGGGTTACTCAGTCTGCTGTAGCCCCACGGTGAAGGCACATATGAGAAAGCAATCAATGAACAACTAAGGTGTAGCAACAAAAAACTGGTTGATGCTTCTCATCTCTCTCCGTTCCTATCTGTCTGTCCCTATCTATCCCTCTCTCTGACTCTGTCTCTGTAAAAAAAACAACACGGCCACCTCCCCCCAAAAAAGGTCAATGTTCCTATATTAATGGTCATGCAATTTGAAGTGACTTTTTAAATATACTTTATATAATTTCTGAGATGCCACACTGGACGGGAACACACACAACACATGTGCGTGCACGAAAGCACGAACACACACACACATACACACTCTTCACACAGACCCTATAGCAAATTGGGTTGTTTGAGAATCTAAATACGAGTCAATCGCCTGCTTAAGGGATAAACATACCTCTCTTGGGTAAACATAGCCCAAGAGAGGAGGACAGCCATTGAAGAAAGAACACAAGAGCTATCAACCTCAAAACTGAAAACAATGGCTTCAGGCCTGAATTTCATGTCTTGAGTACAGAATATAAATGAATGGAGAGGTCCATTGTTTTCCAGAATTTCACAGAGGTAAGAAGGGGGTTAGGCAAAGAAAAGTAATTAATATGTGAGAAACCTAATGGACCAGCAGATCAACAAATGCCTGACCAGAGCCGGCAGTCCGATGGCCGCCCCCGACAGCTGTTCTCACTCACACACTTAGCACAGACTCACTTCTTCTGGAGCTGCCCTTCCCACCTCAGCCCTGCCCTCCTCCAACCTCCAGCAGTGTCTAAATGCCTTCCTTGGGGACTTCTCTCTCGGGGTGATGGTAGGGTGCAGTGGGGCCGGACCACCAGGCTTTCCAATCCCACCATGGAGGGCAGAGCCCAGTGCCCACACTATGCCATCAGGCATGGTTGCCTCTCTACTTGGGTGTCATCATACCCACTTTTAGTCACAAGGAAACTGAGGCTTATTCTAGGTCACTGGCTAAGAGTTAGCAGGGTCAAGATTTAAAATTAGTTCTGCTTTTCTCCAAGACTCACATGCTTTACTCACAGCATAATATCACATCAGAATTCTAGTCCTAATAGTAAATATTTATTAATTATTATTATTATTATTATTATTATTATTATTGGTGGAATGAGGGTTTCAACATTGAACACAGTGAAAATTTGACAGAAGCTGGTTTTAGAAACTCTGGTTTTTAAATTATTTTATCTTCTCCACCTTCTGTCCATTCATTCTTCCCCTCCCTCTATTCTTCTCTCTCCCTTTATCTTCTCTTTTTTTCTAATCTTTATTAAAAATTTATCTTCAATTATAGTTGACATACAATGTTAGTTTCAGATGACAACATAGTGATTAGACATTTATATACCTTATGAAGTGATCAACTTGATAAGACTATTATCTTCCTTCTAATCTTAAGGGAAGGCTGTAAGCTCTACTCATAATACCCAGCCTTCCATGTCTGATATGGACAATTGAAGTTTTTCTCCATCACATGTAAAGTACGACCTCAAAGCATGACCCCTTCTCTCCCCCCTTCTGTCAACCTGTGCAGCAGTCCCTGCCGTGTAGAAGCTCCTAGAAGCTCCGGGCAGGCCCAAGTTCATGTGCGTTACTAAACACCGAGTAGCTAAACTCTGAGCCTCACAGGAGCAAGGCTGGTCAGCCATTCCGGCTGTGCCCTTTCTGGATCTTTCCTTGCAATGGACTGGCACCCCAGGCTTTTCCTTTATCTTACTCTCTTGAGAAGGAAAAGGAGATAGAATGTTCAGATGGTGGAGGCAATATGGACCCTTCCACGGGAGGACCCCACAAAAGCAACTGAAAATTGAAAATTTCATTTTTTTTTTCAGTTTCAGGACTTGTGTTTTCCAACAGAACAAAGTGTTCTCCATGGAAACAATGGTCACGGGGATGAAAGATGAGAATTAAGGCCCTAACAAGCCCATGGTGAAGAAGAGTGGGCAGAAGGGAGACTGGTTCACACCAGGGGCCGGTCCTCCGGACGAGGTGGGACGGTCAGCGTAGGCCTGTCCTTGGTCCTCCTCCAGAAGTTTATGTGAGGCTGCCTTTTGCTCCCAAATCTGGAAAGATGAAATATCATCAGATAAACGGGCTGGCCTATAAAATAGGTGGGCTGAGGTTCAGGAAAGCCCACCCAGCCATTCTTACTGGTGACTGAAACTCTGTTTATAAATGAACGAGGAAGATCAAACCAATGAATCCAAAGGGGCTAGTCATAACGCAGCAGTGTTTGAACGTGGGCACGTATGCACGCAAAGCATGTGTACTATTTCGGACACATTCAAGTGTGTCTGAGTCAGAGACATCAGCCTTGGCTGAGGCATTGCCTTGTCCAGGAAACCTAAGACTGGCTGCTGCTGGCCCGGTCTCCACGGGGCGTCAGGTCTTCCTCCCAGGTACGTGACAGCACGCAGCACACTCAGCAGCAGTGACCAGTGTGGGCCTCCACCAGCCTGTAAACTTTGAGGACCAGGACGGTGTCCTTTTGTCTCTACGACACCACCAGCTGGCCCAGGGCCTGGCACATTGTAGGACTTCGAGACCTGTGTGCTGAATTGAGGTGAGGTATGCTGAGACTTCAGGAGGTTGGAGGCAGGGCGATCAGGGGTTTACATTCAAGGGCTACAGAGCCAGACCTTTGGGAACAGATAATGTTATTAGTCTGTAGTAACTATGGGCTCTAAGACCTCAGTTTCTTCAGCTGCGAGATTGAAGCATGCTTAGTTCCTGCCTTTCTGGACGGTTGAGTGTTGAATGAGATAATTATTTATAGATAAGTATAACTCAGAGTCTACCACGTAGCTTAGTAGGTAGTCCATAAACAACTAATCTGACTGTATTGGTAGGCGGTGGGAGCTTTGGGAATAAGAACAAACAAGCGTTAGTTCTGTCCAACTCTGCCTGTAAGCCGGGGTTTCGAGACCAACTTGTCCTAAGTCCTGCTTCTGTCTGTGTGGCGTGTGAACCCCTCCAGCTTTCCTGGAAACTCCATTCTGGTCTGTTATCTCAGCGACCTGAGCTCTGGGAGCAAAAGCCTGTGACTGTGATCTGCTTGGGGGGCAGGTCAGAGAAACTTGGCATTTCTGAGGAAGCTGATGACTTCAACTCAGTTCTGTCTTCATAAGGACAGTAGACATCATCCCACTTATGTGCACTTAAGCACTGCTTGCTGGTTGCTGGGTTACAGAATGAACATTGGAAAGATGGAGTGTTGTTTATACCCTTGGTGTTTTCAAATCTCTAAATAGTTCACAGATTGGGTATCTCTCAAAAGTAACATCCTCCCTAAAAATGATTACTCATTCCTACCCCCTGCTAAGCCCTTTAATTGCTATTACCTCACCAGTTCACATTCACACTTAGATGAGCAGGACAGCCTCCTTTTTGCCCGTGTGGAACTGAAGGCCCACAGAAGTTAAGGGAATGCTCAAGGTCCCCCAGAGAAGTGTAGTGTGTGTGTTGGAGAAAGAAATCAGGAACCTCGACAATGAAATGTCCTGTTTTATAACATGTTCGGGCAAGGTAGGAACTGCTCTCTTTCTTAAAACCTGTTAGTACTAAAGACTCCATTCCCCAGCCTCTCCAGCAGATGGGTGTTGCCAATGAAAGTAAACAGAAATGACATATATGTATCCTAAGAGATGTCCTCCTTCCTTCTTTCTGCTGAATGCCAAGTAGACATGATGGCTGGAGTTCAAGCAGCCATCCTGAAACATGAGGCAGGGGTAAACTGTGTTCTGAGGATGGCAGATGGAACATAGGAGGTGCTGTTTCCCTGATACTGTGAACAGGCGTCCTAGCCTCTGACGGAGTAGGCAAAACAGAGTTCATGGGAGGGAGAGATCCGTGTGTGCTCTGTTTAATAGATTGTTATTTTGGTTTCTGTGACTTGCAGCTGAACCTAACCTAAACCAAACAACTGGTTTTCTATTGCGCTGAGAAAAAGTTCGAGACACTCAGTGAGGCTGCCAGGCCCTGCATGACTGAGCCCTGGCTTCCTTTTGCAAGGAAGCACATCATCCTGCGCACAGCTTCCTCTTGGACACTTTAACTCCACTCTCCTCCCTCACATGCTGTTCCTTCTGCTTGGAATGCTATTCACCTGGATAACTCCTGCTCACCGCTGGGGTCTCAGTCTACAGACTCCATTTTCGAGAGGCATTTTTGACCAAGCTCCTTTTATTCTTTTCCTTTCTAGAACCTGACTTTTCAGTGTGGAAATATATATATATTTTTACTGCATGGCTACTTGTTAAATGTGTATCTTGCCTCCTGGATGTGAGCTCTGTGAACGGAGGGGCTCTCAACACTGTATGCTCTGGCTGTGCCCAGTGCCCACCTGTGGCAGGCTGTAGTTTCCAGAGATGTATTTCCCATCCCTCACACACTTCTGCAGTGTGACTGCCACTCTCCCATCAAGAGGTGGAGTCTATTTCTCCACCTCCTTCCATCTGGGTGGGTCCTGTGACAGCTGTTACTCATAGAATGTGGCAGGAGTGACACTGTCCCTGTTCTAGGCATGGCCCTTAACTCTACTGGCAGCTTCTACCGTCCACCTTTGGAAGCCAGTTGTCACGTAAGAGGTGCGAGCACCCTGCAGCCACCTTGTTTTGTGAAGGCCGAGCTGAGGGGAGGAGCCTGGACAATGAATCACTACCTGAAGAGGAGGCACAGCATGGAGGGCCGAGCACAGAGGCTCCTGCCACTCAAGGGAGGCATCTTGGGTGTCCAGCCCAGGTGCGCCTCTGGGTTTGGCTGACTTCTGGCCCAGCGGCATATGATTGCAGCCACACAAGACTCAAAGCAAGAACGTCCCGGCGAAGCCCAGCCGAAGACAAATGTGTAAGAAGTAATAGTAAATAGTTGCTTCAGCCATTTTGTTTTGGAATGGTGTGTTATGCTGCAGTTGATAATGGGAACATTGGCAAAGAGTAGGCAGCTGGTAAATTCCTGTCAGATGAAAGACGGGTAAATTTTCTTTTCATTCATTGATTTCTGGAAGCTAAAGGTTCACAGTAACTCTAAGACAGACCTAGAACCAGAATGTCTTCCAGGTGGCACTTAGGCCCTGGGTCACAGCATCCTTACTGGAGGCCTGTGGTTTAACTCTTGTAAGCCTAGGGCAAGAGGAAGATGACCTCCCTGCAGAAGTGGGTGCCTGGGAGCGAAGACTGGGAGGCAGCAGGGTGTCACCGGCCTTATTGCTCACTGTGGCACACGCCTCCTTACAATTGCCACAAACACAGTACGATATCTGAACAAAGAGTGAGATGGGCAGGAAGTTAGGAAGCTCACGAGATGGAATAAGATGGCAGTGAGACACCTTGATGGCCACTACCGCTGTCTCTGGCAGTGTGGTTATAGGCAGTTTGAAATATTTTCTTTCTTTCACTCATCCATATTTTCTAAACACCCTTCAAAACATGTCTTACTGCTTTACTATAAATAAAAAATAGATAAAAAAAAAAAAGACTTCAGTGTTGCTGTGAACTCTACAGAAGGCAAACACAACCAAACCAAATTGAAATGATAAAAAAACCGAATGAAAACCGAGGCTTCAACATTGTACTCTCAGCAGCCAGTTATTATTATTTTTAGACTTAAAGGCTGTTATTTCAGGAAATAAGGAAATAAGCATTCCAAAGTGGCTTCTAAAGGACAAATGAGAGTGTGGGCATCAGAGCGGGCGCCAAGGGGAGGCAGCGGCCAGCACCAGGCGCAGAGCACGCTCCTGCCCTTATTCGTCTGTGAGATACATGGTTTGCCCAGCTTGGTCCATCGGGGCCCCATCCAGCAGCATCCTGGACTCGTCAAACCCTCTGATTTATAATTACCCAGCATTAGGCTGCTCCTTGGAAACTATTCTTGGTCATTATGTTCACTGGCATGATTAATTGTACCTTATAAGAGATCAAGATATAATCTCTGAATCTTTAAAAGGCTAACCTTTTCTAATTTGGGGGGAGTCGTTTTCAGCTCATCCAGCTCAGAAACCATTTAGCACTGACTCACCAGCAGAAAATCACTGCTCGTATGTGGGCGGCTCAGGATTTGGAAATCTGGTAAGGAAAGAAACAATAAAACTAGAAAAAATAGTTTGGGAAGGGGCTAATTCTGCCTCTCTAATTAGGCTCTCCCAGAATTCTCCTAAGGACAGGTTTTATGACGGTTTAATCTCATTCTATTCAATAGGCATTTATTGACTTCTGCTTGTATGTCAGCAGCTATCTGGGCCATGAGCTATATGGCTTCCTATAACATGTGGCATTTATTCATTCATTCAGCAAGAATGTAGTGAAGACTTACTATGTGCTATGCATTTTTCTAGGACTGGATTTCTATGTTCCACCAATGAACAAAACAGACATAAATTCTTGCCCTGGTCATGCTCACATTCTAGTGAGAGGGGAGAATAACAATAGACCTTATACATGAGCAGATGATATAGTTTGTTAAACGGAGGCAAGAATTATGCAAAATAAGGAAGCAGAAACAGGGTAAGGGGCATCGGGAAGACCATGCTCATGTGTGCGGTTTTGCGGTTATTAAACTACCTCCCATATTATTTTGAAGCAAATCCCAAATATCGCTTTATTTCATCAATATACATTTCAGTATGCATCTCTAAAAGCTAATGGCTCCTTTTAAAAGCACAACCACAATATTATTAGCTCAGTTAAAAAATAATTCCTTAATATCAAATCAGCATTCACAATTCCATTAATTATATTTTTAAACTTGGTTATATTGTAGATCTTTTTATTTTAGTTAGGCAAAAGTAGCACATACTCATTGAAGAACTTTTGCAAAATATGGAAAAGCACATAGAATAAAATTTAGATTCATCCATAGCCTCCAGGGTTGAAGCCAGTCTGTACAGGTCCATGTGTGATCAGAAAAAGACGGACCTTCCCAGCAGGCACAGCCCTGGGCCGAGGGCTCAGTCACTGCTTGTTCGCTGGAGCAATGTCCTTGTCCCTTACACAGGCTGGGGCCTCCCAGAATTTCTATGGATGTATAAGTAAATTTTCCACCATTGTTTTCATACTGTACATTCTGTTTTGTAAGCAGCTTTCTCACTTAACAGCAGACCATAAACATTTTCCCATGTCATAAAATTTGCTTCCAAAGCATGACTTTCTGTGGCTACATAGGGGTGCATTGTATGACCATACCATAATTGGTTTAAGCAACGGCCAATTGTTGAGACCTAATACCCTTGGAGTGCAGTGCCTGTCTTTGGTAGACAAAACACAGGCAAGAACATGATGTCCTTGGGAGGAACATTAAAACACACAGGGGAGTTTCTGCACACGCAATGCTATTACCATAAGGTTTTAAATTGGTTCCACCTGTTGGTCTGGGAAGACAGCAAAGGTATGGTTCCACTTAGTTCAAATCACACCGTGTGGGGCAGGGAGAACTGTCCCTTGATGTGTTTAGATTACTAGCAATTCCATAGTAAACAAGAAGCTTCAGCAAAGAGCAGTGAGGCAAGAAAATAGAACACATGTATTAAGACCATTACTTCCAAAGTTATGCAGCCAGGAGATTTGGGTTTGGGCAACTAACCCTCAGCTGATGTGTGAGGCTGGCAGAAGGCAGTGGGCTTGAGGGTTCTCTCGGACCAGTGTTGCTTGGTGTTTGGGCCTGAACACAGCTATCCATGGATGCAAACCACCAACTGATGCCTTGTAAGAAACATCATCACAAACTCAAGAAGTTGGCCAATGGATTCTTGAAAATTTGCCATCATATAATATTCATCTCTTGAGAATTAGGATAAACATTAAGGTTAATTGGAAAGTATCCATTTACTCAAACCCACAGCCCACAGTCAGTTCTAAACCTGAGTCACAGCATTTTCTTCTATTTCAAATCTTATATTCTCTACTGAGTCCACTGAATTAAATGACTCAGTTTAATGGAGTCATTGGGATAGGGTGAGGCCACAAGGCAGATGTATACCAGGAATTCTTTCTTCTTTTCTTTTTAAAAGAGAGAGAGAGAGAGAGAGAGAGAGAGAGAGAGGGAGAGGAAAGGAGAGAGATGAGGAGCATCAACTTGTTGTGGCACACTATTTGTTCATTTGATTGCTTTCTCATACGTGCCTTGACTGGAAAGCTCCAGCCAAGCCAATGACCCCTTGCTTCAGCTGGCCTTGGGCTTCAAGCCAGCAACCTTTGGGCTCAAGCCAGCGACCATGGGTTCATGTCTATAATCCCATACTCAAGCAGGCGACCCCGTGCTCAAGCTGGTGAGCCCACGCTCAAGCTATCAACCTCAGGGTTTCAAACCTGGGTTCTCAGCACCCCAGGTTAACACTCTATCCACTGTGCCACCTCCTGGTCAGGCATAAACCAGGAATTCTTAACCCCAGAGGTCACTCCCATGGGCTATAGAATTTGATAAATCCCTGTGATTTTAAAGATGCAAATGATCAGAATTATGTTGGGCAGCATTAAGAAGGATTAAGAGGAGAAATCCCTCCTCTGACTTTCCATCAACTTGTAAATTAAAGTTTAAGAATGAGAAGGAGCTCATATCATTGGGCCTTGATGGAAGGTATTTATCAGGGTAAGAGGAGGCACAGAGAGGTCCTCCTTGAAGATGACTTGCACACTCAACATGACCTGGTAGGTATTCTAATGTCCCAAACCCATAATGAGCCACTTCTTTCTGCTTCTACAAAACTACATTTTTGTTCAGAATTTCATACAGTTCTTGCATCAGAAATGCTATTGGATGATGTATTGGTTTCCAAGGGCTGCTGTGTAAACTGGATCACGAGAAGCAACAGAAATGTATTTGTTCTCGGTTCTGGAGGTTAGAAGTTTGAATCATGGTATTGGCAGGGTCGTGCTCCCTCTGAAGGCTCGGATCTAGGGACGCTCTCGCCTCTTCCAGCTCCTGGTGGCTTTCTCCAGGTGCTCCTTGGCTTGTGAGAGCAGAACTCTATCCCTGCCTCATCTCCCATGGATATTTTTTCTCCATGCCTGGGTCTTGGTCTACATTTCCCTCCTGTTACAGGAGACCAGTCACATTAGAGCAGGGTCCACCCTAATGACCTTATCTCAACCTGCTTACATCTGCAAAGATTCTGTTTCCAAATAAGGTCGCATGTACATACACCAGGGGCTAGGACTTCCGTGTATCTTTTTAGGGGACACAATTCAACACTAAAGGGAAGGAGAGTAAGGGAAGGTCTGGGATTACAGATTCAGTTTCACCACCAACTGCTGGGTGATCCTGAGCAAATCACCCACCACCCCTAGGCCCCCTGGTACCCTCGCCTGTCCCCACCCTTGTGACCTAAGCTATTTCAGGTTGACAAAGGAAAACAGACTTCCAGACGAAAGGATCTGAGCCTGGGAGCAGCTCGGAGAGTCCACGCCAGACCTGGAGTGCAGTGGGCTTCCCTTTATGGCAGGCTGGGTACACTGAGTGGGGAATGGGGGGCACAGGACCCCTGCAGCAGTCCCTGTGGTGCCAGCAGCCAGGCCCTGAACTAAGCAGCACTCCGCCCCATTGTCACGTTCCTGCCCCAGCCCCCTGCCCCGTTCCCCCAGGCTGCCAGCCCCCAGGTCAGCATCATGACCACCAGGCCCGAGAGGCACAGCTCCTGGCTCCACAGCTCATCTTGGAGCTAACAGGTGACACCCACTCGGCTCACACAGCTCAGTGTCATCAATTCCACCTAGATCTGCGTCCCATTAGCCTGGCTTCAATATTTAGACAGCCGCAGTGCGCGTGTGCTGCGGACGCAGCGGCTCTGAGTGGGAGAGAGGGCGTTAGCTCTGAGTGAGACTGAAGGGACGCGACATGTTACTGAACCGAGGGCCACAGAAGGCGAAGCCGGGCAGCCCCACATTCCAGGAGCGCGGATGTAGCGCTCTCAGTGTGTATCTGAGGCTGACAGGGTCTGACAGCCTCTGTCTGGGAACAATAACCCGCCAGCAGCAGGCCGGGCCCGCCCCTCTTCTCTCTCTCCGGGGTGCAGGCAGAGGTGGTGGGGAAGCGGTGTCCCTCTGACTCGGCCGTCCCGGGCTGCAGGCGGGAGTCCCGGGAAAGGCAGGCCTGGGGCCCGGCCCACCAGATGCTTGCAATTCCAGGAGCAGCGGGCTGAGGACGGAATCCGTTTCCCCTCTGGGAGACCTGGGTGGAATGCCATGTGGGGAAGGCAATTTGGGATGCCAACAGGTCACCCAGCCAGCTGCATCGCGAGGCCAGGGGGTAGCAATGCGTTTATGTCATGCTTTAATACCTTGGGCTTTCTTCGTGTGAATGGGGGAGGAGGCTTTCATCTGGGAAGTTCAAAGCACTGCTCACAAGCTTCCTCTGCTAATCCCCACTCTGATCTGAATTTTGTTGTGTAACTAAACTGATTACAAGAATCTGATAGATTCCCTCGTGCTTCGCCCTCCTACAACCCCTGCATGGCACGGCAGCCCTGGGACGTGGCAGTGAGGGAGGAAGGGAAGCTGGTTTGTGGCCCAGAGAACGCTGGAGCAGGAAGGGGCCTCTGGACCACATCACACAGCCCAGCACAGCCCTGTTTATACATGCGACACTGAGGGTGGCGAACGCCAGAGCGTGGGTATGACTTCAGAATCGTCTCCCTGCACCCCAGAAGGACATCCTTGCGACTTCCTCCTGGTTATCTCCGCAGGCCCTTCAAACACGACCTGCCCAGAGCTAAACTCAGTATCTCCCCCCACTCTACGTCCTCCCCGCAGTACTCTCCTTTGACCTGGTGTCCTGGGGCCACAGGCGGAGTGGCAGTTTAGGCCACATGTCCTGGCCTGTCCCCCATCTTATGCGGTCCCAGGACACATCAGCATCTAGAGCTTCTGAAGCCAGGAACCCACCAGCATGTCTGCATCCCTCCTCCCATCCCAAACCGATCCTCTTCATCAACCAATCACCAAGTTCTCTCGAGGCCACTTCCGAAACGGCTCTTGGATGCGCCCCCTTCCCTCCAGGCAAGCTGCCTCTGCTTCTCTTTGCTCACCTGGATGAAGCAATGGCCTCATTGCTGGTCTCCCTGCCGCCATACTTGCCCCTCTCCAATTCATTCTCTGCACTGTGGCTAGAGGATCTATCCTTCTCTGATCCTGCGACTTCTTTGTCATTCACAATCTGAATAACCGCTGCTTCACTTCCAGCTCCCAAGTTCGAAGTCACCCCTCTGGTAGCCTTTCGTGACACTCCTAGATGGGGTCAAGGACACTGCCAGTGAACTTCCAGGGAACCTCACCCTGGGCCCCTCGACACTTCCTCACCAGGCATTGTAAGTGCCTGAGGATTTTCTACCAAGAGGGCAGTGATAGTGCATGTGCTGGTTCTTGGGTCAATGATATCCAGCAGTGTTTTGGGCAGGTTAGATGTTTAACAAACAGTTGTTGAATGAATAAAGGATCCAGACAGATGGTGTCATTGCTAAGACGATGGCCTAGATCTTTAGTCAGAGCCAGATTTATGATTGCACCTGCCAGGTAAATTCTCAGACTCAGTTTTGAAGGGAGTTTAAACACTGCTGTGAAGTAAAAGCATCCTTGGAAATGTACCAACACAAAGACAACTCTATTCACTACACTTTCTCTGAGAAGAACATAGTATAACATGGGTGAAAAAAAATCTTCTGATGTTCTCTGGGGAGTATTTGAGTAACGTGTAAATATGGTGCTTTATGAAGTGCTTTGTTGCCAGGTGGGTGTGCAAGTTTGGAGCCAGGGCAAACTGCTCAGGACAGTACAATGGAGGCTGTGCTGCTACTAACAGTCCTCACCCTCCCTGTCCCCTCAAACCACCGTCAGTGTCTCCATCAGTGACACGGCCTCCTCTGCAGCCGGGAGCAGCTGTGTGGCTGATCTCTGGCCGGTAAGAGGGAGACAGAGTGTTGTGTGGGACTTTTAGGAACGCTGTGGGAAGCAATGGCGTAGGATGGTGGAGCACAAAGCTACAAGGAGTCTGGTGCCGAAGGAGCTGTGGAGCTCTAGAAGCCCCTAGACGTCTCCTGTGTGACAGAGGAACAAGCCTCTTGTTGAAGGTAACAGTCAGATCTCTGATATTAGGAACCACATACTATTCCTAATCAAGTCAGAGGTCAAATGCTTAGCTTGCCCGGGGGACTAGAAGCCTCTGTTGGGTCTGCTCCTGGCCCTTAGATCAGGACTCTCCTTCCTCCACTTTCCTCTTCCCACGTTGGCACAGCCCTGGGCACCCAGTGATTCCAGTGGGCTACCCATGAGCTCTTCCCTCCCAACTTGGCAAGGTGCATCGAGGCCCAGGTAACGCATCCGCATGCCATGGGAGACAGGGTGCCAACATTGTTAACAGGAAGGGGAAGTGAAACATAAGCAAGACCTTGGTGACGGATGGCGCCTTGGCTCGGGGTGGTGAACACACAATACAATACGCAGATGATGTATCATAGAACTGTACACCTGAATCCTATGTAATTTTATTCACCAGTGTCACCCTAATAAATTCAATAAAAAAAGAAAAGAAAAAGCCATAAGCAAGAACTTACGGACGTTGCAAACAGAGAGATTCTTTCTCAAAAATTTAGGTCTTTTTGGGTTTTTTTTTTTATGGGAACTGTTTCCTGGAAGAAATTAATGAAATGTGATTGTTTTCTGGAAATTGTAGACATGAGCACCACCAGGATAGGCTGTTCAGAGCACTTTGTACAGCTCTTCCAGGGATCCAGGTGCAAGGAAGAAGTGGGGGGCAGTGGAGAAGGTACTGTTCTCCAGCAGAGAAGGTAACAGGCAGCAGGAGGCCACGCAACCTTGCCTGTTCCCAGCTCCCTCACCTCCCGTGGGGAGCCCCCTCCTGATGGTGTCCCCATGCGTCCTGCAAGTGTGCCTTGTCTGTTACTGTGCCTACTGAATGTGCAGTTTTCCCCAGTTTTGGAGCCAGGAATTCACCGACTGCTGTGGGACACGAGAGCCCCTTGGAGGCCAGGAGCCCAACAGCTTTGAGAAGTGAACCTACTGGGCCAAGATCACAAAGCTAACTGGCACAGAGTCGGCTCAGCTGTGAACAAAATAGGGGCTCTGTACTGAATCTGACAAGTCCAGAGACTGAAAGTAACTTCACAGGGTGAGCTGATTGTAAACTACTAACTGGGCAGGTCATCGTGGGTACTTATACCCCAAGCCGACAACTTCTTTAGAAAAAGATTTATATTTGCATTAGGCAAGCCCTGGCCATTGTTTTTGTACACCTTGGTTAGTGCACTTCTGACAGGCCTTTTTCAGAGCACTCGAAAGTGTAACTACCCTCAAGAGAGCACATCACCTTATTAACTGTTCTATAATCCAGTCCTGGCCTTGCTTTCTCCCATTTCATTTAATCTTCCTTAAATTCCCTCCTTAATTCCATTGCAAGACAATGCTCCAGCCAAGTGAGCCATCCAGCCAGGACCCCTCCTTAATTCCAAATGCACAAAATAAATTGCAAATAGTCATTCTGGGAAGCACTTTTTTAATCTGTTGAGACCTTGTTTCTAAAAGTATCCTGTTTGGCTCTAATGAACTCTTATAAAAATTTCCTACAGTTTGGATGTTTTTACATCAATACAATAATAATAATAATAATAATAAGGCCAACTATATTAACATAGCATAAAATAAAATACAATAATTTAATTTGTGACAGACATTCTTCTTTGCACTTGACACATTTCAATTCCTCTAATCCTCAGAACAAGCCCATGGGGTATTCAGATCCCCATTTTCTACATGAGGGGCAAGGTACAAATAGAGTAAACATACACCCAAAGTCATCCCATTGATTCACGGCAGAATATGAACAGAGGGCCCCTCCACCCAATGCGCTTCCTCTCACAGCACAGGTGCTTTAAAAAAGGTCTCCAAATTAAAGTAAGCTTTGAAAAGGCACTTCCTTTTATTTATTTATTTATTTATTTATTTATTTATTTATTTATTTATTAAGGGAAGTCTCTCTCTTTTTTTTTTTTTTTCTTTTTCTGAAGCTGGAAACAGGGAGAGACAGTCAGACAGACTCCCGCATGCGCACGACTGGGATCCACCCGGCACGCCCACCAGGGGCAACACTCTGCCCACCAGGGGGCGATGCTCTGCCCCTCCGGGGCGTCGCTCTGCCGAGACCAGAGCCACTCTAGCGCCTGGGGCAGAGGCCAAGGAGCCATCCCCAGCGCCCGGGCCATCTTTGCTCCAATGGAGCCTTGGCTGTGGGAGGGGAAGAGAGAGACAGAGAGGAAGGAGGGGGTGGGGGTGGAGAAGCAAATGGGCGCTTCTCCTATGTGCCCTGGCCAGGAATCGAACCCGGGTCCCCCGCACACCAGGCCGACGCTCTACCGCTGAGCCAACCGGCCAGGGCCGGCACTTCCTTTCTTTAGTGTCTTCCTGAGCTGGTGTGCTTCCACCTGTGGTGACCAGAAGGGAGACTTCAGTGTCAGGCTGGAGTCGCACACAGGGAATTGAGGGACAGGGCCCCAGAGGCAGGGGAAGCTTTGCTCCCTCCCTCCCAGCTCTGTCCCATCTTCTCCCCAGGAAGGGAGGGCCATGATGGACAGCTTGGCAAGTGACACCCCCAGGGGGCGATCTGAGCAGATGACTTTTGAGTGTCCACACCTGGAGACAGGGACACCTTTAAACAACAGATGCACTGATAAAAAGCAGGTGCCTCACTTTTACAGACAGGATCCTGTTTGAAATGCAAGAGAGGGCCCTGTGTGTGAAGCTTGATTAATAGCAGGTCTGCGGTGACTCATTTACAAATCCTATTACCAGCTACCAACCCCCTACTTTCTTGAAAATGTAGGTTTTTGATGTATTGCCTACATTTGAAAATCTCTGCATTTATGATTCAGAATCATAATCGAATGCTCCAGGGCAGGGTTTCTGGATTAGTGACACTCCCTGTGACATTGTCACAGGTGAGCACTCTGGGCAAATAAAAGTGGGTTTGCCCTTGGCCTCAGGGAGATGCCTCATGTCCAGTGGGTGGCCCCAGCTTAGGTCTGCTCTGTTACTTCCCTTTTATCTTTATGGTATCATGGCTTTGAGTGACAGTGACGGCTTTTCACTGACAACTCCCACATCCATATCCACCTGCCTACTCACTCGACATTTCCTTGGATGTCCAATGGACACCACGAACTCACCATGTCCAAACTGACTTCAAGTCATCCCCTGAAAGTGCCCCATCCCCAGCTTCTCCATCTCAAAACATCCTCTTGGTCAACTTTCAAAGTATTTCCCGAATTTGACCACACTCACCACCCTCGCTGCCACTACCCTGGTCCAAGTCGCTCTCCTCTCATCTGGATTGTTGTGATGGCTTCCTAATCGGCCTCTCAGCTCCCACGCTTTGCCTCTGCTGTCCACTCTCTACATGCCAGCCAGAATGAGTGTGTTAAAACAAAAGGGAGATCATGCCAATCCTCTGCTTAAAACATTCCAGCGGCTTCTAAACCCTCCAAAGGAAGCCACAGTGCTTGAGATCCACACATTCCTGTGACAGGGCGGGCCTCATCTGCTCCCCTCCCCCACTCTGCCCTTTCCCAGCCTCCTGCCTTTGCCTTTAGCACCCAGGGCCACCACCACGTCAGAGCCCTTACATGGACATTCCCTCTTCCTGAAGCTCTCCCCACCTGCTCACACCACCCCACCCCACCCCACCCCTGGCCCCCACCGCTTTCCTCACTTCCTTTAGGTACCTCCTGGCCAGCGCACCCACCCCGACTGCTGTGAATGTCGGCTGCCCATTGTGCTCAACTAACAGGCAGAAGTGCAGAACTGCTGAGATCTGAGCCCCACTCCACGGCTCCATTCCGTTTCTCCAGCCCTGTAGTCACTCCGGGCTGATAACAGTGCAGCCTGTTGGACCGTGTAAAGCCAGTAGCCACCATCATGGCCATTCACATGCAGGTTTGCATTAGATTAGAACAGATAGTAATGAAACAATGGAGCCACGAACTGGTGGGCCATTACCTTTAATCCTAGGTTGCACCCGGTGGGCAAGTAAAAACACACACTGGGCTCCAAAACCCACTCATTCAGTGCTCACAAAGCTACTGACTTATCCGAGTTTCCTAGAATCAAAGGTTTTTACCTCACCAGCCTTATTCTCCTTTGTTCCCCATCTCTTTCTCTCTGCACAAACTAGCTTCTCTTTCAGCACTCTGCCATCTTGACTGCCTCTTCTTTTCTCCACGTGGCCTTTCTTTGCTCTCCTTTCTCTGCTCTCTGCTCTAATGCTAATCTCAAGAACCAAGAGTGAGCAAGCTCTTGGTCTGCCCCACTTTATAGTGTAGAAATCAAAACCTTTAATCCAATATACAAACAAGGAAGTCTCTAATACAAAGTCACTTATCTGAGACATAATGGGATTCCTCATGAGAGTGCACCACCCTACATCAAAAAAGGTGGGAAAGGCTTAGTCCCAAAACTAAGCCCCAGGATACAAGGATCCTGCCTGCCCACAGCCCACCCCCAACACACATTAATATAATCATGCCCATCCCAAGCAATCACCTGGGCGATGGGCTTCCACGTGGGCAGTGCCATCTTTAACAAAGTGAGCATAATATATTTTATCTGCCCAACAGACCCCAGGTTAAATTGTGCCAGAATTAACCTTTAGAATGAGCTAGGCAATGGCTCTCAGCTTGCTTTGGCAGGGTTACAACTCAGAAGAAAAGGAGCTTTTCCCTTGCCTGTGGCCATTCCCATCTCTATCGCATATTCAATCGCTCTCCCCAATGAGGAAGAACAGCCTCACCTGGATGCCTTCTACCTCTTACCTCATCTACCTAGTTTTCTCATTATTCCTGGATGCAGATGAATAGATTTCTCTTCCTTACCTAATCTGAGATCAGAGTGAGCAAACTGTGGGAGGAAGGTGGTCCCAAGAGGAGCTGACAGATGCCTTGGGACAAACAAACAAGGTACTGGGCAGTCGCCCAAGATAGGGAAGAGCAGATCACTGGGATCAGAGGCTATCTTGATAGGCTGCAGAAAACAGATCGAGAAGGTGGGCAGAGTTTGTGGGGAAGAGTTAGCTGTTTCCAAGGCTCACAACCTGATCAACAAGATCGGGATATGTGCACATCATAGCACTCATAGAGGTATAAGGACCCATTCATTCTTTCAACACACATTTACAAGCACCTAGTGTACCAGGCACAGTTCCAGCTACTGAGTGTGCGGCAGTGGACAAAGCAGACAGAGTGACTGCCCTCCTGGAGGGACATCTTCGTGAGAAAGATGGACAGATTTAAGTATATAGTATGTTAGTGATCA
Organism: Saccopteryx leptura; assembly: GCF_036850995.1. Taxonomy (NCBI): domain Eukaryota; kingdom Metazoa; phylum Chordata; class Mammalia; order Chiroptera; family Emballonuridae; genus Saccopteryx; species Saccopteryx leptura. The sequence continues at coordinate 36,810,176 of NC_089507.1, forward strand.
CTAAGAAGAAAAACCAACAGAAAAGTCTTAGGTGGGTGTAAGGCCAGGAGCCACGGCCAGGGCCACTATCACAGCAGCCCAGCCCATGCAGGTTCGCATTGGATTCGGACAGTCGGTAAAGAAACAATGGAGCCAAAAACTGGTGGGCCATAGTCTTTAATCCTAGCTTGCACCCGGCGGGCAAGTAAAAATACACACTGGGCTCCAAAACCCACTCACATTCAGTGCTCACAAAGCCACTGACTTATCCGAGTTTCCTAGAATCAAAGGTTTCTAGCTCACCAGCCTTATTCTCCTCAGTTCCCCATCTCCTTCCTTATCCCAGATACAAACTCTGCACAAACTGGCATCTCACTCAGCACTCCGCCATCTTGGCTGCTTCTCCTGGCCACATGGCCTCTTTCTGCTCTCTGCTCTGCTCCCTCTGCTCTCTCATGCTAATCATCCCAGGAACCAAGAGAGCAAGCTCCTGTTCTGCCCCCATTTTATAGTGTAGCTTCACAACCTCTAATCCAATATACAAAATAGGGAAGTCTCTAATACAAAGACACTTCTCTGAGGCATGATTGGATTGTACCACCCCACATCAAAAAGGGTAGGAAAGGCTTAATCCCAAAACCAAGCCCCAGGCTACAACAATCCTGCCTGCCCCCAACACACATTAATATCACCTGGGTAACGGCCTCCACGTGGGCAGTGTCATCTTTAACAAAGTGAGCATAATACATTTTATCTGCCCACCAGTAGGGTTCTCCAGAAGCAGAGCCTGAGACAGGTATTCGGTGCAGGTGTTTTGCTGTTTGTTTTGCTTTTTGTTTGTTTGTTAAGGGAGAGCTCTTAAATGAAAGGGAGTAAAGGAAGCAGGTAGTGAATGAAAAAGTGTAAAGGTAGAATGTGACCTTAGGTTTGATTCCCAAGAGACTGGAGTATTCACCACATAACGGTCCCCACATCGAGCCTTGGGAGCCAGCCTCTGGTGTCCCCATAGCTTTCAGTCACTGAATGTAGGTTGCCCGGTGCGGGCGGGGGGGGGGGGAGGAAAGGGGCTGCAGCTGCCCAACCAAGGCGGCACCTGTGAGTGGAGGGCGATCCTCCAGTGAGGCGGCACCTGTGAGTGGAGGGCGATCCTCCAGTGAGGCGGCACCTGTGAGTGGAGGGCGATCCTCCAGTGAGGCGGCACCTGTGAGTGGAGGGCGATCCTCCAGTGAGGCGGCACCTGTGAGTGGAGGGCGATCCTCCAGTGAAGCGGCACCTGTGAGTGGAGGGCGATCCTCCAGTGAAGCAGGCCACATGGAGACACCGACAGTCCTTTACAGCAGCGTGGCGTGGGTGCACGGCCCAGGAAAGAATCCGGGCTGGGCAACAACAGTGTCTACCTCGTGGGCAGGGCGAGAACAAGTGTCCGTGGGAGGAGGTAAAACTCCCGATAGTTCGGTCAGCGAGGACCTACTGAGAAAGTACCCACAGGAAGTGAGACGGCTGGTGGTGCGGCCAAGGCGGGAGGCTGTGTCCCTGGAGTCCCAGGAGGAGGGAATGTCAGTGTGAGGCCTCGGATGTGGTGGCAGCCCTGGGGGACACAGGACAAGCAAGGAGGAGAGCAGAGCAGCCTGAGGGTGGGAGCAGAAGATGTCACCTGCGCTCTAATGGGGAGGAGGGACAAATCCCAGAGGCACATGGGGATCCTAGCAAGAACTACGACCTCCCCCTGGGAGTTTAAGACGCCTCCAGAGCCCCGTTCTACTGGCTTTCCATCAGTCCTGTGAACACCCACTATCCTTCCATAAACCTCCTTTCCTTCGGGCAGCACAGGCTCTGGAGGGAGGAAACTGGATTCAAATCCCAGTCTCACCAGCGGCGGGTCGCGCAAGCCTGGGCAAGTCGCTTCTGTTCTCTGTGCCTCTACTTCACACTCCATGGGGTGTGTGTACTAAGAGGACACACTAGTACCTACCTTATGGGATTGTTGGGAAGATTAAGTATGTTGATATATATCAAACATTCAGGATAGGTCAGCCTTATTCCATGTGGGCAGAGGCTATAACGGATGTGAAGACCACAAGGTGAGGCTAATTAGGACCTTCTTGGAAACCAGCTAACCACATTCTTCACAAGGAAACCCATGCACGATTAAGAATGAGGAATGAACGCGGCAAAGCCAAAACAAAGCAATCCACACACACATGCACACACACATCCCAAATATCTACTAGTTTCCTATAAGCAAAATGGAAAAATACTAGTCTCTACCTCACAGGGTTAACCGGAGAACGAGTGTTGAGCTGGATCCTTTGCACAGTGTAACAACAAACACAAGTTAGTAGTTAGTTGTAGTTGTCTGCTATAGTTACCAACCTGCTAGCCGCTTTCTGGCTTCATAAAATTTACCTGGTCAAGTTTCTGCTGCGCTTCTGCCCTAACTGGCCTTGGCTTTCTTTACTTCTCACGGACTTCGCTCACTCGCTCTGGGCACCTCCCCCTGCCCCCCACCGCCCGCCACGCCACCCCTCTGCCCTGGCAGTGTGTGAACTACCCCACGCTCTCTTTCTTTATTCACTTTGATCTTTCTCTCTACATCATGTCTCATCTTCCTCTTTATTATCTCCTTCTGTGACTAACCAGTTTAAATTGTCACCTGGAATTTCTATAGTTCTCATAGATCTTGGAAAGGGGAAACCCTTCAATTCTTCCCTGTCACTCAGTGGATGCAGAAGGTGCACTGATCAAGCAAAATGTAATGATCATTATTACTAAAACTTCTAACCCTGAATACCGTTTAAGATATAAAATACAAAAAATTCTGTATTTATCAAGGGACAAAATCCTGTCCTGCTAACAGAGTAATATCTGTTTGAATTCTAGAATCCTGCTGAAGCTGCATGAAGCTGAGCTCTAAAACTCCAACCTTAGGGGCTGGGTGATGTCCTAGTCCTTACGGATGTGCGCGTGCCGAGTGCAAACGTAGATCTAAAATCCCGCGCACTCCACTCGGAATCATGCTCTCAAGGTGGGCCGTATACAGTGATTCATTCACTCTATTACTTTTAACAAACATTTTAAAGAATCAACCATGAATCACTTACTGTGCTGGGTGTTGTGGACACAACAATGAATAAGGCCAACTCCATCCCTGCCCTTATGGAGCTCAGAGTTTGTGGGGCTGGCGTGTGGCAGGGGGAAGGTGAAAGAGATAGTACACCAGTAATTTCTCATCGTCCTACGGTTATTCTGGTTGTCGCAGAGGAAAGAACTCAGGATGCTCAGGGAAGGTTTTACAGAATGTCTGACCCTATTCCTCTGCGCCAGTGTGGCCTCGCCCTGCCTGCTCTGGGTGGCAAGGGGCTGACCCTGCACACTGGATCCCAGGAGGAGGTTAGAGGATGGGGTGAAGGAGAAAATCTAAGGTGCTTTCTGCTTACTTCCTCTCCCTGCCTGGGTGCTGACTTTTCTTTCTTTTTTTTCTTTCTTTCTTTTTTTTTTTTTTTTGTATTTTTCTCAAGTTGGAAATGGGGAGGCAGTCACACAGACTCCTGCATGCGCCTGACCGGGATCCACCCAGCACGCCCACCAGGGGGCGATGCTCCGCCCATCTGGGGTGTTGCTCTGTTGCAACCAGAGCCATTCTAGTGCCTGAGGCAGAGGCCACAGAGCCATCCTCAGCACGCGGGCCAACTTTGCTCCAATGGAGCCTCGCCTGCAGGAGGGGAAGAGAGAGACAGAGAGGAAGGAGAGGGGGAGGGGTGGAGAAGCAGATGGGCACCTCTCCTGTGTGCCCTGGCTGGGAATCGAACCCGGGACTCCTGCACGCCAGGCCGACGCTCTGCCACTGAGCCAACCGGCCAGGGCATGGGTGCTGACTTTTCCATGGCTCCTCCCAGCCCTACCTCCCACCAGACAGGCTTGTTTTGGTGATGGCTCCAGTCCGAGCCTCCTGCCTCTGCCTTGGTTGCACCATCTTCTCCCTCTCTCCTGCCTTCTGGTGGTAGCAGCTTCCTGCTGTTGCCAATTTGGGGATTGTCTCATCATCCTGTCTGGCTTCTCAGCCTTTTGCATCGTGCATGTAACAGACGCCCTGGAATACATTCCCTGTTTTAACTTCAGAGTGGCTTTTCTTTGCCTATACCCCAAACTTTTTACACAGGGGGCCAGTTCACTGTCCCTCAGACCGTTGGAGGGCTGGACTATAAAAAAACTATGAACAAATCCCTATGCACACTGCACATATCTTATTTTAAAGTAAAAAAACAAAATGGGAACAAATACAATATTTAAAATAACAAGTAAATTTAAATCAACAAACTGACCAGTATTTCAATGGGAACTATGGGCCTGCTTTTGGCTAATGAGATGGCCAATGCCCAGTTCCATATTTGTCACTGCTAGCCGTAACAAGTGATGTGACGCGCTTCTGGAGCCGTGACACATGCGTCCCGCGTCACCAGAAGTAGTGCTGTGCGTGAGCGATGCTGCAATTTGCGGCGCCGCCACATACAGGACTCCAGGAGCACAGGATGTAGATCCTCTCACTGACCACCAGTGAAAGAGATGCCCCTTCTAGAAGTGCGGCGGGGGCCAGATAAATGACCTCAGGGGGCTGCATGCAGCCCGCGGGCCGTAGTTTGGGGACCCCTGGCCTAGATGGACACAGAGTGATGTACAGGGGGTCCTCAGTTTATGACAGTCTCGACATATAAAGTTTCGAGTTTACGATGCTTACAACCATAAAACGTCAACAACTTGAGACGTGAGTGTTTCGGCTTACCCCATTAGCATCGTACTTACGGACTACGTGGGCGAACTTGGTTGCGCACAGTGGAAGAAAATGCAGTAATGCCCGTATAAGTTAGGGAGTTGGCGTCCCCCAGTACGCTGACCTGTGCCACTTTGGACTCTTAAAAGCACTAGTGTTCTGTTTGTGTTAGGCTAGGGTGTGTTCTCACTTACTTAAAATTCAAGTTATGTCACTGTCGTAGGAACGGAACTGTGTCGTAACCCGAGGACCCCCTGTGATTACCGTTTGTATTCCCCCCACCAACTACAGCATGTGCTGCAGTGCCCGCTTCTGAGGTGGCGCCGGGCTGTGACGGCCTCCCAGACGGTGCCTGGCCACCCCTGTCCTAGGTCGTGGCAGAAATATGCAGCTCTGGGCGTGGGCAGTAATGACTGACCGCACTGAATAGAAAGTACTCAGTTGGGACAGGGACAGGGATAGCAATATTAATGTCCTCACTTTGGGGATGGGGAACCTATCCTATAACCTCAAGTTTCCAGATTCCAAGTCTACTTCCTTTTACAACCTACCTGTGACCTCCAGCGTCCCATCACCCACACCTGTGCAACCATTCCACACGCATCCCGGGTTCCCTTGGCTTCATCACTACCCAGGCAAGAATTCCTTGTCTGCCCAACCCACAACCTCTCATTTCCACCCTGGAAGTGTTGAGGTGTCTGTGGTTCCCGGGGCATGGTGACGGAACAAAGTGGACTGTTTGTTATTTAGCAGAACAGAGGTCCCAAGTCCAAGAGATCAGCTAAGCTGCATGATCAGAAAGCAACTTGGGACTCCAGATGACAGGGCAGGACGGGGTGACACCCCCAGATCCGCCTCCTCCAGCAGTGAATCTCTCATCTCTACCCCCAGACCCACCCCACCAGTGACTTGCCCACCGCCCCGAACAGCAGCAGATTTAAATCTACTGATACATTCTCTTGGTCTAGAATTGGCTGCTGGAGCCCCAGGAGGACGAGGACCCGTCAGCATTTTCTATTAGAGACAAACGTTTCTCTCATCCAGCCTTTTGTGCAGAAAGCTTGACCTCCTCAGAATCGGCAGCCAGAAAACTCCACACTCCTCATAATCCCACAGTTTCCCGCTAATCAGATGTCTAGACGAGAACGGTCTCTGCCCCCTTTCCTGTTTGCAAATCGGCCTTGACAAGTCTTATCCTCTTGACAATACCATTAAAACGTTCTTTATTTGCTCTGTGGGCCTTCTGGGACTTAGTTACTGGAAATACTATCAGTTTCTGGATCAACTCACTGCTCTTGAAATCACGTCCTGATATTCTTCTGCTTAAATTTCATTCTCTTGAGAGGAGCTCTGTTAACAAGGCAATTAGTACGGCTCTGAGTATAAGGAGAGCACTGTGGGGTTTGTGGCCAGATGGCCTGTGGGCCAAGCCTGACTCCGGGTTACGGTGACTTGGGAGAGAATGCCATTCTCACTGCAGCCCAGACTGGTTTAGACAACACAATGCACTTCTTTAATGCAGTGAGGAGAATGGAGGGGAGAGGGAGTTCAGTTTCCATCCAGCCATTTAAGACCAGGTGAGCCTCTTTAATTTCTCCCCCTTGGTCTGCGAATGTAATGGAGGCTTAAAACAAGATCTAATTTATATATTTTAAAATTAGCAATAGACTTATGGAGATCAAGGGTTGTCAGAGAATGACATCCCCTTGTGTTACTAACTGGGGAACCTAGGTACTGGGTTCACCTTCTCACCTCCCCCACCTCCCTCCAAACCTCACCGAGCAACCCACCCCTCAGTCATGGGAAGCAGAGCTGCCAATCATGGGCCCAGGGATGGTTCACCTCAAGGTCACAGATGGCTGCAACAGCTTTCCTTGACATTGAAAAAACTGTCTTTATTATCTGTGAAAAGCAGTACATACATTTGGGATTTGGAGCCTCTCTACCTGGGATCAGATGCCAGCTTTTACCACTTACTAGGGGCATAAGCTCTTTGTACCTCAGTTTTCTTATCTGCAAAATGGTTGTAATAATAGTTCCTATTTCTAAGGGTGTGGTGAGGATTCAATGACTTTATACAAGTGAAATGCTTAGTACAGTACCTGGTATGTAATATGCACTGAATCAGTGTGTGCTATGGTAAAATTAGTTTTAAAAAAATTTTAAATTCAGACACTTTAAATGGGTCTACGGTGAAGAGTAAATGTTCTTTTGACCTCTGATCTGCAGACTCCTAAGTTTCCTCTCTAGAAACAACCACTGTTACCAGTTTATTAGCTACCAATCGAGAGGTATTCAAAGCATATTCATGTAGAGATATTTATATATAGATATAGATAGGTATATAGACACACACACACTGGGAAGACAGAAAGGTATAGAGACAAATAACTCTCGATTTAAAAAGTAGCTATTATATACACTAGTCTGCCCTTTTACAAAATGCACAAGAAAGAATTTGTTGGAAATAAAAAGAAATCCAAAAGTTGTTATTTATTAATCCCCACAGATCTAGCTTATTCTTAATTGCTATCCAGCCCCTTTGGGTGTGCAGGTTTCTCTAACCAGGCTCCTGCCAAAGAGCATTTGGGTTGTTTCAGCCCTTTGCTTGGATTATTTTGGCCCCTACCTGCTCTCTTCCTTGCCTCATCCCAGTGAGTGGGAGGGCCCTCCATGAGTCTTTGCATGACGAAGGTGAAACAGATCTCGTGTCTCCTGAAATGATCAGGGCTCTGGTTAGCTCCAGAAGTGAGCCACACAGCTCCTGGGGGTGAGCTCCAGCTCCTGGCTGCCATCCCTGAAGAAGAGATTCAGAACACCCGGAGTTTTTTTCCTTTCTTTTTTATTTTTTTAAGTGAGAGGAGAGGAGACAGAGATACAGATGCCTGCATGTACCCCTGACCGGGATCCATCCGGCAATCCCCCTATGAGGGATGCTCTGCCCAACTAGAGCTGCTGCTCAGCAACCAAGCTATTTTTTAGTGCTGAGGCAGGAGGCTCCATGGAGCCATCCTTAGGGCCCGGGACCTACTTGTTATAACCAATCGAGCCATGGCTATGGGAGCAGAAGAGAGAGAGAGACAAAGAGGGGAAAGGAAGAGGTAGAGAAGCAGATGGTCACTTCTCCTGTGTGCCCTGACCGGGAATTGAACCCAGGACATTCACACTCCAGACTGATGCTATACCACTGAGCCAACCCTCCAGGGCCCAGAACACCTGGGTTTTGTCCAACTTACAACAGTTTGTCAATTTTTTTTTCATAGATACAGATAACATTTTTTTTATTTATTTATTCATTTTTTTAGAGAGGAGAGGGAGAGACAGAGAGAGAGAGAGAGAGAGAGAGAGAGGAGAGACAGAGAGAGAGAAGGGGGGAGGAGCTGGAAGCATCAACTCCCATATGTGCCTTGACCAGGCAAGCCCAGGGTTTCGAACCGGCGACCTCAGTACTTCCAGGTCGACGCTTTATCCCACTGCGCCACCACAGGTGAGGCTCAATTTGTTTTTTTAAATAAGAACATTTCAATCATTTATTTATTATTTTTTTACAGGGACAGAGAGAAAGTCAGATAGAGGGATAGATAGGGACAGACAGACAGGAACGGAGAGAGATGAGAAGCATCAATCATCAGTTTTTCTTTGCGACACCGTAGTTGTTCGTTGATTGCTTTCTCATATGTGCCTTGACCGTGGGCCTTCAGCAGATTGAGTAACCCCTTGCTCGAGCCAGTGACCTTGGGTCTATGCTAGTGAGCTTTTTCCTCAAGCCAGATGAGCCCGCGCTCAAGCTGGCAACCTTGGGGTCTCGAACCTGAGTCCTTCCACATCCCAGTCCTATGCTCTATCCACTGTGCCACCGCCTGCTCAGGCAACAGTTTGTCAATTTTTAAAATAAATTAATTTCAACCACAAGAAGATATATTTTGGATATATAAATAATTGTAGATTACAGCCCTGGCTGGATGGCTCAGTGGATAAAGCACTGACCCAGGGCACCAGAGGTTGCCGTTGCAGGTTTGACCCCCCAGTCAGGGCATATAGAAGAAGCAATCAATGAGTGTACAACTAAATGGAACAACTAAGTGAAACAACGAGTTGGTGCTTCTCTCTCTCTGTCTCTCCCTTCCTCTCTCCCTCTCTCTATCTCTCTCCTTCTTCCTTTTTATCTCAAATCAATGGAAAAAAAAATAACTGTAGATTACAAACAAATTACATCTGCAATGTATTTGCACATCAAGCCTGCTCTTCTGAACTTTGGGAACCGAGAAGCAAATTGTCATACTTACACGGCCACTTGTCTCACTTTCTGCGTAGGTAGTGTTTTCTTCAGTTGCTCTAAAAGAACATCTAATTTTAGCATCACAATAATGACATCTCCTTTCCACCCCAGTAGGCTTTGAAATACAGTTACTTCAGGTATAAATCACAATTGACATATTAGAGTATTGTCTAAAGATTTATAAGACCAGAAGGAAGAATGAACTCAACTTCTCTTTAGAATGGGAAACATCTTTTTCTGAAAGCTAATCCTTGAGGCAGAACCCTGAATGTCGGCAAATTTGTTTGAAACAAAATCGAAAGGTCGTCTGGGAGGCTGCTCTGTAATAATGAAAGGTCAAGGTTTTCAGCCAGATGGGCCTGTGTTTGTTGGAACCACTTGCAAGCTGTGTAACCTTGGTTACTTGACTGCCATAAACCTCAGAGACCTCAGTTTTGAAATGGGAATAAGGTATACCATGAGCATCAGTTGAGAGAAATGAGAGCCACTATGAATAAGCCTGGCAGGTAGCAAACACTCAAATAATACTCATCACATCAAGTGTCTGATATCAACCTGTTCCTACGTGCTTCGAAGCCCAGGGACGATAGAAAAGAGACTGGCAGCCTTTCCTTGTACTCTTTCCCTCTTCATTTTGTCTCTGTGAATTGGGAGGTAGGGAGCCAGGGCCCGACCTCACAAAGGGCCACTGTCTGGGCCCGGGGAGGTCTGGGAGGCCCATTAGGCTGAAATGGGGCCCTGCCAAGTTTTCATATGGTTTTCATATCACCAGGCTTGTTTTGACTTCCGTGAGCTTTCTGGCCACAATCCCTCCGAGATGCCAGGAGAAAGGAAGTGCAGGCGGCCTGAAGCGAGGGCTGCACAGGCAGGGGCAGCTGGGGGTTCAAGGACAGGGAAACACCTCCCAGGCCCGTGCAGAACTCCCAAGAACGGTCCCCTGTAGTGACTGTCTCCTCGCGTTCCTTCCCAGACGCCCAGCCTCTGGCAGGAGTTGGCCTCCCAAGGACTCAGTCGTGTCTGCTTTTCTCCCAGTGGAGGACGGACGGGGGAATTTGGCAGGCGAACAAGACCCATTAGTAGCGTCTGGTCTGGTCGAGGCGCTGTCTTTGGGCTCTGTTGGGCTGGCGTGGGGCTGGGCCCTTCATCAGCTGCCCTTTGACGATTGCTCCCAGGTCAGTCCCAACTCAGGCAACTGGTTATCCAGAAATACAGTTGGGTCAAGCAAAGCGGGCCCTTCCTGGGTGCTGTGTTTTAAATGCAGTGTGGTTCTTTCTGGATAGAGCTTGTGAGTACTAAGTGTCAGCAACAATAATAATGATAATAATAATTAATTCTACAGATATTTTTTTGAGCTCCAATTACATACCTGACATTGTACTGGTTCTGAAAACAAACAAATAACAACTAAGATTTCTTGTGTCGGCACTGGTGCAGAGCACTTTTTATATATTATCTTCATTAGCTGCACATTAGCCTCATGAAGTAGATATTGTTACCGGTCCCATTTTTCAGATGAAGAAACCGAGTCTTAGAAAGATAAAGCAACTTGCCCAAAGTAACTCCACCAAAATGAAAGCCATAGTTAGAGTGGTGGGCAAAAAACCAACAACAGCAACAAAAAACCCCAGGACCCTGACAGTTGTGGGGCATGACTATCTACTTTGGACCCCCTGACATGTCCACACCAAGACTTCTGCTAGTCCCTCCCAGCTCTGGAATCCTGACCACAAGAGACCCCTCCTATCCACAGGGGATACAGTCCAAGACCCCATGTAGATGATATAACAGCAGGTAGCACTGAACCCTATAGATTCTACACATACATAGACACCTATGATGAAGTGTGACTTATAAATTATGCAGTTTCACAGGTAGATGATTTGTTTTTACCATAGATCTTAGCAACCTCAGCATATAATTTTTTTCTTTCTTTCTTGAGAACAATTCGCCTTTTCACTGAAAAGTAGCATTCGTGGCTTCTCTGTGGCACATCTGAGTCGCCAGCATCACTAGTCTTGCTCTTTGGGGCCATTACTATGTAAAACAAGGGTGACCTGAACACAAGCAAGACCAGATAGTTCGGTGCGATAACGGAGAGGGCCACTAAGTGATGAACTGGTGGAGAGAGTCTACAGGGCGGAGATGCTGGATAAAGAGATGATTCCCGTCAGGGAGGGACCACGCAAGGTTTTAACATGCCACTCAGAACAGTCCACCATTTAACAATTATGAATTGTTGATTTTTTTTTTTTTTTTTGTATTTTTCTGAAGCTGGAAACGGGGAGAGACAGTCAGACAGACTCCCGCATGCGCCCGACCGGGATCCACCCGGCACGCCCACCAGTGGCGACACTCTGCCCACCAGGGGGCGATGCTCTGCCCCTCTGGGGCGTCGCTCTGCCGAGACCAGAGCCACTCTAGTGCCTGGGGCAGAGGCCAAGGAGCCATCCCCAGCGCCTGGGCCATCTTTGCTCCAATGGAGCCTTGGCTGCGGGAGGGGAAGAGAGAGACAGAGAGGAAGGAGGGGGAGGGTGGAGAAGCAAATGGGCGCTTCTCCTATGTGCCCTGGCCGGGAATCGAACCCGGGTCCCCCGCACGCCAGGCCGACGCTCTACCACTGAGCCAACCGGCCAGGGCTGAATTGTTGATTTTTGCAATTTCCATTTAATATTTTTTGACCACCATAGACCGCGGGTAACTGAGACCGCCGACAGTGAAACCACCGATAAGGGGTGACCACTGTGTAAACACCATGTCCTGCTGGCCCCTCAGCTTTTCACCTCCAACAGGTGGGCCCAGCCTTGCCCTCCTCCTCTGCTTCCACCTCCCCCTCAGTCTGGGGACTTCCTCAGGCTAAGCAAGCAGAGGGCTCTCGGCTGGAGCACACCTCCTCAGCCCAGGGAGCTGGCTCCCCCTGGCCTTGCAGCCACTTTTAATTCCTCAGCGCTCGCCTTGTGCTGAGACGGAGCCTCCATTTCCGCCATGACTCCCTGTTCCTCAAGGCCCCCCTCCCCCACAGTCCTGTCCCGCTGCTGTCTGTGCTGGGGTTCCCCCGGAACGGACCGAGGTCCAGCTGGGAGTCTGTTAGCAGGGACAGCTACAGGGAGAAACAGCCTTTGGGTGGGACATGGGAGGATAGCACTGTAGGTCTGGATATCTAAATTCGTGAAGGAGGAAAGAATAATCTATTTGCCTGCATTTTCTACTCTGGACGCTACATCTTTATCATAATCTTGTCATGGCCAACAACTGCGGCTCTTTCTTCAACTTCAGACAGCCCCCCGCTGACCACCACCTCCCCCTTTCCCAGCTCCCTTCCCCTAGCAGCTCATCTCACACCATTCTTCAGCCCCCCACCCCCATGGGTAGAAGACTCCGTTTAGTTTACTGCCTTGCCTGCCTCTTCTCAGGCCCCTCCATCTCGGCTTAGTGTCCGTGGACCACGTTTATAGTCTCTTCCTTGCAAAGTCTGTCAACCCCTTTCCTTTCCTCCTTTTTAAAATTTATTATTTATTATTATTATTATTTGTATTTGTATTTTTCCAAAGTAATAAGTGGGGAGGCAGTCAGACAGGCTCCCGCATGTGCTCGAACTGGATCCACCTGGCATACCCACCAGGGGGATCCGATCTTCTGTATTGCTGCTTCGTTGAGGCCGGAGCCATTCTAGCGCCTGAGGTGGAGGCCATGGAGCCGTTTTCAGTGACCAGGCCAGCTTTGCTCCAGTGGAGCCTCGGCTGCAGGAGGGGAAGAAAGAGATAAAGAAGAAGGAGAGGGGGAGGGGTGGAGAAGCAGATGGGCGCCTCTCCTGTGTGCCCTGGCCGGGAATCAAACCCGGGACTTCCACATGCTGGGCTGACGCTCTACCACTGAGCAAACCGTCCAGGACTACCTTTCCTCCTTTTTTATTATACTTGCCTGGCAAAATATGAACCCTACCTAAACCCCAGTCCAGGCCTGCACGCAGTGAATGAACGAGGCTGGAGGAAAACACTCATCCATGCCGGCTCGTCTCTCTTTACAATCTGACCACTAACCTCGTCAGTCCCCAGTCTGCCCAGCAGTCCCAGGGTGCCTAGTTTATTTACCTCCTGCCACCTCCCTGCCGGGACCGATTCACATCTTCTCCTCCCTCCTCAACACCCCAACACCTCCTTCCCGGTCCTCATTCTTAGCTGATGGCCCTGCTCTCCACTTCACTGCAAAAATGGAGCAACCAGAAGAGAACTCCCTGTGCTCTGCTCCACGCCCGCCTCCTGCCTGCTTCGCTCGCATGGGCTGACCTCCTCCTGTTAGCGCAGAGGGGCAGTGGCAGCTGCATCGAGGCGGAACATTTTCCTGAAACTCAACAAACTTCCACCTCCTCTGTGTCATTGGCCAGAACTCTGTCACCTCCTCCTTGCTGCAAAGGCGACTGAGAAATGAGAGCGGGGCCTTTTCTGCTTCCATAGAAGCTGCAAGAGGGTTGAGAGGAGCTGCTGGATGACGGGCAATAGCGTCTACCACAAGCACAGGCTTATTCCCTGACACTCGCTTATGGCAGCAAAGAGGCTTCTTCTATTAGGTAGCGTTCGCCCAGAGGTTCCCTCCCTCAGCGAAGTGTGGGGCCCTCCTAGACACGGTCATCTAGCTGAAGGGATGTTCTTCAGCCAGGCTAAGAGGAAGGGTACAGCGATTTCAGGCCTTCTGACCTTCCTAACTCCATCTCAATCTTAATCAACACGTCCTGCAGTAATTCCTTAGACTAACCTGTCTAGGATCACATGGGAGGCAGACGGTAGAGCTGGAACAGAGGCCTTGAGATATAAACATCTGTCCCCACACGACCTCTCTACAGAGTTTTGATTGTCCGGTGCATGTGGGCCAGCCATTGGAGGTAAAGCCCTTTTAGAAATGCCATCTAAATTTCACTTTTCTCTTTTCCAGAGAGACACACTAAAGGCTAGTTAGAGAAGCAGAAAGTCCCAAGGGCTCCAGGGCAGCATACCCTGGTCTAGGCAGGCTCCATTCTATCTCAGTATTATGAGCCAGAACCCTGTAAGCCAACACCCCAGAAGAGACTGTTCACTTATCCATGGAGGGGAGCAAAAGTTGGTGATCTGTACTTTTACCTGCCTGGCATCCATTTCCCATTTACTGCCAATCTATTCTCACTCCTGGTCCAAACAATTCAGTGGGGCTGACCTTACCCGCTTTGCTCCAGCAATGGGCACATGATTTAGACCCAGCAATCAGCATTTTCTCTCCACTGGGCCAAGATAATTGCCTCTGGGTTGGGCCTGTACCCCAGGCCAGGCCAAAGAGGTTCCATTCTGGAACTTTTGCTGGAGTGACTGGGACAAGATCTTTTTTGGCTGAGAGTTGCTAGCTGTGTGGCTGATAGAAGTCTGAAGCTTCCAGGGCCAACTGCCTGGTCAGAGCCAGCCTGGGAAGGCAGACGGGCAGGACAGGAGAAGCCGGCCTGAGTCCTATGGACCTCCGGAGGTGGCTGGAGCCTGCAAACCCAGCCGGGCATAAACCTAGCAAACCTACCTTTGGGATTTCCAGTTACACAAGCCCAGACATTTCATTTTGATCCTTAAGCCAGTTTGAATTAAGTTTCTGTCATGTTTTGTGCAGGATGTATCCTAATTTCAAAAGGTAGGTTCTTTTCCTAACCTCCCCCTAAGAGCCCCTCCCACCAGCCTCGCTGTTCCTCTGCTCCTCAGCTGAGTTCCTTCCTGCTCTCTTAGCTAAAGCATCATGGATTACCCTTCAGCATCAAAGACTGCCACCGCCACTGACCCCGTCTCCCACCAGGATCCGAGGGTTGAGGGAGTTCACAGTTTGAGTGGGAGACAGCTGTGAACAGGGGCTTCCTATTGCTTTCCTGACTGGGGCTTTCTCTGGAAGTCTCTTCTATAGTTTTAAGCAATTAGACACCTGCTGTGACATTACAGCCAGCTTACTATGATAGAAGCCATCAACGTGACATTAGTACCGACTTCCCCAAAGCGTCCTTCTGCTCCTCGGGTACCAGGTATGCGACTGTTAACTCACGGCCAGTAGATCACACAGCCAGTGAGAAGGAAAATCTGAAGGTTTGCAGAAATTAGGGCAGGGCAGCCCATAAATTTTTACCAACATCACCTTTCTCACTCAAGTGCTGAATAAGGTAGAGAGAAAGGTGTCATCACAGGTTGAAATTGTTGTCTGCCACCAGCCTTCCCCGGGGAGTAAAGCAAGGTGTCTATTCTCCAGCGCAGGCTGAGAATCCAGCCACTCGGGGTGTCTGGCAGTTCTCCAGAGGGGCTGATTCTATTCTCATGCTGCCCTTTCATCATGGGACGAAGGCAACCCACTTGGGCAATTTGTAGAGGATACTTTATAAACCTGGCATCTGTCTATAAATGTGCTTTAATTTTCACCTCTCTACAGTACCTCTCTGCCTTCAGCCTTCTTCATCGCGACCGGAAATGGGAGGAGCAGAATGTGCGGCCACAGGCATGAGCTGGCAGCCTGGGCCCTGGGGTTTGGCAGGACTGGCTTTGGGGCCTTGTGCATGCAAATATTGCTCTTTAGTCTTTCTATGCTCTTCTAACCTGCAACCTTGACTGGGTGGCTGGTTCCTATTCTTGGACTTGTCCCTGAACCTATATTTACTGACACCTACAACAGTGCCTGGCACTCAATAGACATGCAATTCAGGCCACCCCAAAACACAGTTCCAGATGCACCATTCGTATTTGCATGGTGTTCCAGAGGTGCCGTTCATGTAGAAAGGGCCCCCGGAATTGGACAACTCAACATGTTTTAGATGCATAGGCAAATTAATTAATGAATAAATGAATGAGGTCTTGGCTGGACATGCTTAGGCTTCCCATGCTGGACACTCAGGGTTCTTTTTCTCACTGACATGGTCCAGCTTTCCTTCTCTAACACGCTCCTGACATGGTAGATGCCCCGTAAATGCTGACTGGATGGGATCAGCCTCCAAATGAATTCCATTCCCATGTTGATCTGCTTTTCATCTGGGCAATCAGACTGCTAATAATCAAGCTGCTCAAGCAGCCAGTTCTTTAGGTTCCTGGTCCTCCTTATCCTCTTTCTCAAGGTTTGGGCCACCCTGTGTCTCCTTTCCCCACTTCTTTTACTGCGTTGGATCCCACACATGGACTTCTGCCTCTGAACTCCAAGGCACCGGGATCAGTGGTGTTAGCTTCTTTGTTTCTCATGGACAAACAAGTATAAGAAATGGGCCATAATTTGAGTCAGTCATTGAAATGTGCTGCATTCCAGATGTTAGCATTGATCACAATGTTTCTTATTTGGTAATTCAAACGGTTGGTTTTAGCAAATTCTGGAGTGTGCCTCTCCTGCCAATGGGCTCCAGGAAGGGTAGCTGGCTCCTGGGAGAGCCCTTCATGCCTCTTGGAACCTTGGGGTTCCCCACCAGGTCTAGACACTAATGAGTACAAAGTCTCAAGTCTAAATGTCCTGCCTTCCCGCTTTCAAATCCTTACATAATCTGGCAACATCTCACTCATCCGATCCAAGTTCCCACTTCGACCTAACACAACTCCTCTGTCAGCACAGCCTCTGCCACCCCTCGATAACACCACCTTCATTCCTTCTTCAAACGCGCTCTCATCCAAATCTCACTCATCCTTCAAGGTCCAGCTCAACCTCCAGCGCCTCTAAGAAGCCTCCTATCTATCGGCACTCCAGCTCCATTGACCTTTGTCTTTCTCAAGTACAGTTTGACAGGATCTGTACGCATCATAATATATCATCCACTCTTTCCTAGCCAGACGACATACTCCTTGGGGGCAGGGATCATGCCAAATTATTTCAGTGACCCTCCCATGGCCATGGCCTGTCACACACAGGGCGATTAACAAATAAACTCGACTGACCCTACTTCACAGTTAAACACCTAGTACCTCTGGAATATCTTCTTTTTGTTTTAGCATTAAAAAAAAGAAAAAGCACTAACTTTACATTTTTTTCAGCATCACGTTAATGAGGACAACTGGAGATGACTGTGTTTGTCAGGGAAGGAGAATCAACTTCCCATCTGCGACAGAAATAGAATCCTCCCCTCCAAGCCCCCGCTGGAGCCTGTCATCAATATACATAATGGTCACATGGGCAGGACGAACAAAGCAACCGAAGGTTCGGTGGATGATTAATGCTCAAGCAGAGCGGTGGCATTTGTCATCAGCCACCAGCGTTCAGCAGATGTGCTGCTGGTCACCGAGCACGGGGCCTATTGTGAAGCATTATCCCCGCTCTGACTGCCGCTGGCGTTTATGTAACAGGACAGAAGGTGGAAACAACAAAACACCAAGAAATAGGTGAATGCCATTTTCCTTTTTTTTTTTAAAAAAAAGCACCTTGCAGAGAGACTTGCTTACGGTTGGAGTTAAATTTCACTCCGCAGACTCAACTCTGAGTCGTTTTTTGGGCCCTCAGACTCCTGGGCAAAATGAAGAGGTGGTTGAATTCAGAAAGTACTATTCTGTCCTCCTCCGTTATTGGGAATAAACTGAAAGTATTGGGTTTGGTGGTGCTTTTCCAGGTAACCAGTTCTGAACTTCTTACACTCTGACCCTAAATGGACAGAAGCAACGTCCTGGTCAAATCACTGCCCTGTAGCTGTGAGCCACAGCGCTGTAGGGGAACGCGCTTACCTGGTGGTTATATGAGAAGTCACTTTTACAACCGCAGCCCCTACCTCCCCTCACCCCCCCAACACAAACACACACACACACACACACACACACACACACAGCGTGGGCCTCCAGCCCCCCCCCACTCACACACACACACACACACACACACACACACACACACAGCGTGGGCCTCCAGCCCACCCCACCCCCAACACACACACACACACACACACACACACACACACACACACACAGCTGGGCCTCCAGCCTTCTTTCCAGCCTGCTGCCCTCTTCATTCCCGCATTTCACACATTCCATTCCAAGTAGAAACCTCCTCCACCTGCAAGTTGCATGAAAGATAAAAAGGTAAGATAAGGCTGAGGATAGAGGGGACTTGGCCCTGGGAGCCAGACAGTAGAGCCTATTGAGACGGGGGCAGCGGGTTGTGAGTTGTGGGGCTCCGGAGTGGACAGTCTGTGTTACTTTTCCTACTTCCTAGCTGGGTCAGTGTGAACAACCTGGCCAACTTCCCTGGGCCTGGGTTACATTTCTATAAACAGGGATGACAACAGTATTAGCCTTGTCTTGTGGATTTGTGGTGGCAAGTAAATGAGTCAATATATATGGAGCACTTGGAACAGTGCCTGGGACGTGGAATGTGCTTAATAAGCATTAATTATCATTGCAGAGGAGGGCATGTAAGTCTCCCAAGGGCCATGATAAGACCCACGTGAGACAGTGCCAGTTCTTGCGTGTAATCTGCTCTGTTCATTTATCTTATTCAGCAACTACTTATTGAGACTTAGTATATGCCAGGCACTTCCTAGGTGCACAGAATACAAAGGAGGAAAATAATTCAGTCCTTGCCCTTGCGAGCTGACGGGCTAGCCTGTGCGCCCATCCATGGCCTGTCTCAGCGTGAAATGCCCAGCCACTCACCCTTGCTGGGCGGCACCGCGGCTGGCCCACAGGAAGGCTTCGGGAATTCCCCGCCATTGTTCTCCCTTCTGGTAGGTTCCTCGTGGATAGCCTCAATTCACTTCCCACCTAGACTCCAGAATCAGCCACTCACCAAAGTCCTAGATAACCTCGCCCCCTTGGCTCTCCGAGAAGCCACTCCCCTTCTCCACTTCTCCTTCGCAGTGTAGAACGTTGCTGCCTGAGCCACACAGGTTTCCCGGCCTAACGCCATCATGGCGGTGGGGAGTGGGGGACTCCCCTCACACCAGCAAACAATTCCTGGACACCAGCGGGGTATCCAAGAGTTCAACTCAATTCTGAAAATATCTCTTGGGAGACAGTAGCATCAGATTCCCCAGGTTGAGGATTTGTCTTACAAGACTGCTGCCCAGCCCGCCTCCATACACACTGCCGAGTCGGCTGCAAGCCCAGGCTCTTCCCTGTGCTTCTCATGAGCCAGCTATAGGTGGGAGGTTCCAGTGACTTTCTCCTTGGGTTCTATTAATTTGCTAGAATGGCTCACCAAACTCAGGCAAACCTGGTTACTCACTAGATTAACAATTTATTACAAAGAATATGAAAGGCTAAGAATCAACAGTCAGATGATACATAGGGTGAGGTCCCAAACAAAAGGGGTCTCTGTTCTCATGAAGCTTGGGGCCCAGCACAGTGGAAAAATGCAAGCGTTCTGGTTCCCCAGTAGGGAAGCTTTCTGAAAAAGGTAGCCAACAACGAGCTGTCCTCCTGTGTTTTTATGGAGGCCTCATTACACAGTCATGACTGACTAAGTCATTGGCAATTGCACTGAACTCAACCTTCACTCCTGGAGGTGGGGGGGGGGCTGAAAGGTCCAAACCCCTAATCACTTGGTTGGTTCTCCCGGCAAACACCTTTGAGTGGGATGCAAAAGCCACCTCATTAAAATACAGAAGATAGCTTTCATACTCCCAATATTTAGGAACTTCCAAGGAATTTTGAGAGCTGTCAGCCAGAAACTGTGGATGAAGACCAAATACTTTATAAATCACGATATGATGCACCCTCCATATTCCTGTTCTTTCGTTTCAGCTGGTCTTTGGTTTCTCCAAAGCATTTCAGAGGATGTACCCTGCCTGTCTGTCCTCCTCCAGCCTTCCTCACCACCCCCCTGCTATTTCCTGGTCCCACACCCCATTCAGAGCCATTGATCTTGTTCTACTTCCTTGAGACGCAGGTCGGCCATCAGTAGCGCTTCCTCCATCCTCTCTACCTCAAAGCCACCTCAGACTGCAAACCCATCCTCTCTGTCAGTCTACTGAGCCAGCAGCTGGAACAGCCTGTCTGTCCTCCAAAGCCAATCTCATGGGTGTTCTCATACCTCCCCCAACCCTCCCCACTCCCTGCAGTCCTGACTTCCTTAGGCCTCCCTCCCCCCATTCTTGCTCCTTAGGCTCTCTCCACTGCCTCCTTCTTTCTCAGTGCATAGAAAATGCAGAGTGATTCACTCATTTTTTTTTCTTTTTTCACAAGCACAAATTAAGTGCTCATGTGTGTTACATGCTAAGTACTCTTCTAGGTTCTGGAGATAGGGCAGTGAAGGAAATAAAATCTCTACTCTCATGGCACTGGTGCTCTAGTGTGGAGAACTGGCCAATAAACAAAACAGCATTTGATAATGTAGCGTATCAAATGGTGAAGGCACACGTCCAAGGGCACCGGCCTGCTGTGAACTGCAGAGGAGGAATGGAGGGCAAGGGGGAGGCAGGCCAGGCCTTGGAAGGACCTCCTCTGGGCTGGGCTGCTTTATATAGTGAAGGAGAAGCTGCTAAGGGTCTCACTGCTTTGCCAATTTGTTGAGAGGCTCCTTGACTGTGATGCTGCCTCGTACAACAGTCTGGACACTGTTCCCGCCACGGTCCAGCATGTGCTGTAACGGCAACAAGCCTGCTGCACTGTGCCCTAAAATGCCAGTGGGTCTGGTTGGTAATGGAGTGCAATCGCTTGTCCGAAACAAATGATTCCATCTCTTGCCCCTGGAGAGGGAGCAGAGGAAAGCCTTGATGGACTCTTCTGTGTGTTTTGGCAAACGAACACAGCAAAGTTTTCAGTGTGGTCCCTCCGGCCTATCTCCTCATCTAGGTCCAGGTAAAGAGGAGTCTGGGAGAGGATTGGACTGCGTTATAAAGATAATATACGATACTGCCCCATAACTGATTAAGGACACATCAGGCTGGAAAAATAACTGCTTTGTTCTCATAATACATATTTAAACGTATTCAACTTTTATAATTTACATGAACTTTCATATGCCTAATCTCATTGGATATTCAACATACTATATGGCACAAAATCTGTTATAATTTATTTATCACTGAGCTAAATATATTTTCTAGTTAGCATGGGAATACACATTCTTTGCAAAAAAAAATTGTTTTATTTTTGTTGTTTGCTGTTAGAGTCAGTTAAGAATTGTGTCAAATTACACTAGAGTCTTCCTATCATTGAAAGCTTTAAGGTCCTGGAGTGCTGGCTTTACATTCCAAATGCATTAATAATGGGCTTCACCCGGCATTCCCAGCAGAGATGCCCCAGCATACCAGCCTCATGTTCCTCGTGCTGGGAATGTGTGATTCCTCTGTGAGCTGCATTCTGCTGTGTGCAACTTCTATTTTGGGGCTAAGTTGTTTCTTTATATAGAAACCAGTACTCTTG
Source organism: Saccopteryx leptura (assembly GCF_036850995.1). Classification (NCBI taxonomy): domain Eukaryota; kingdom Metazoa; phylum Chordata; class Mammalia; order Chiroptera; family Emballonuridae; genus Saccopteryx; species Saccopteryx leptura. The sequence continues at coordinate 36,831,507 of NC_089507.1, forward strand.
TCAAATCAAGTGAGTACATGAGTCATTTGTGCATTTCCTAAAAACCGTCACGTCAAGTTTTTTTCATCTACCATCCATTTTCTTTCTTAATCAGAAGGAAAATGCATCAACAATGCAAAAATCCTGGTGAAATGCCTAAGCTTTCATAGACTACTGTTACAATGAAAATGCTTTTTGGTGGTTACTGAATTTCACATTTGTTTAAGAACCAATCACATCACTATTTGCATTTTCACCAACCATGTAACTTACATACCTCTGCTAACTGGGGGGCTCCACTTCTATAATTCACATTTTAACCCGTGATCTTTTAGACACTACTAAATGGTCTGAGACAGTGGTGCTAATTAGGGCTTAGAGGGTGTAATTTTGAAAGCCAGATACAGCAATGAGAATTAGTGGTGTTTGCCCCAAACAAGACTTAATCCCTCACTTCCCCAGCAATTTGGGGAATAAGGGAAAGTGAAGCTTGTTCTTCCCTCATATCCTAGGGGTATGTTCGTAATGAGTTTCAATATTTTGTTAGTTTAGTAGATTACACTAAGGAACTGAGGCTGTGGGGAGAGGCTTTGCCATCTGTGCAAAAACAAATAAGGGTGCTTGGCTCTTTAGGCACCCCACCCCCAAGGAAGTTGGGGGGGGCAAATAGTGGCTGTGTCCAATCCACTTAGGACTTTGAGAGAAAGTGTTCTGTTAAACAATTGACTAAACTGTCTGACTCTTTCTGAGGCTCTTCTGCCTGGGCATTACCTCCTGACCACAGTCTCTTGTTTAGTGTCCCAAGAACATTCATTCCTGGGGACCTGGCTGATACTTCTTTCTCTTTGCTCCTTTGTCTTTGTACAAATGATGGGTTAGAGAGAGAATGAGCAGGTGAGTATGTTTGTTGGATTCTTCCCACTGGAGAACAGAAGAAAAGAACTAAAAGATCTAAAAGAACATTAGCGCGGCCTAGGTACAACACTGTTAGACTTTCCATTTAACTAAAGGAACTCCTAACAATGTCTTTATTAATAACGCAGTACTGATAGTACCTAACGCTGTTCACACAAAGGCTTTGGGAAAATGGGCATGGTTAGTTTTCCTGCTCTCAGTGAAAACACAGTGGACATTCACTAGTTGTTTCAAGTAATCTTTAAAACGTGAAATTATTCTGAGTTATTGTCATTAGATTGCTTATCAAATAGGTATTCTGTTCCCAGAAAAATGACTTGGGCTATTAAGACTCAAACCATTGAAAGCAAAAGAAAATCTCAGATTTTGCCCTGAATGAAAAAGAGAATTATTTGTGCCTTTTCTTTTACCTTCAGTTTATATATTCCATGGAAATAGAGAAAGAGGGTGGAGGAAACCTTCCAGAATAAGAAAGATAACATCTGACAGAGTAGCAAGGGAATATAATGCGGAACACTAGTCTTTCTTTCTCCCGGAGTGTGGAAAGGGGGAAACGTGGGTTATTTGCTGCCATAGAAACCAACCAAGGTATGTGGGAAGGGAAGGGAAGGGAAGGGAAGGGAAGGGAAGGGAAGGGAAGGGAAGGGAAGGCCCGTGCAGGAATGCAAAGGCTTACTTTTTATTTTTTTAACCATCAATCGACCAGCAATTGCACTACTGAAAATTATCTCAGAGAAATGAAAACATCTTCACATACACACACACAAATATTACTTTTTTTTCCAAAGTTAAAGTTGTTCTCTAGTCATTGGTGATCTTTTTTTTTTTCTTTCCTTTTTACAGAATCAGAGAGAGGGATAGATAGGGACAGACAGACAGGAACGGAGAGAGATGAGAAGCAGCAATCATCAGTTTTTCGTTGTGACACCTTAGTTGTTCATTGATTGCTTTCTGGTATGTGCCTTGACCATGGGCCTTCAGCAGACCGAGTAACCCCTTGCTCGAGCCAGAGACCTTGGGTCCAAGCTGGTGAGCTTTGCTCCAACCAGATGAGCCCATGCTCAAGCTGGCGACCTCGGGGTCTCGAACCTGGGTCCTCCGCATCCCAGTCCGATGCTCTATCCACTGCGCCACAACCTGGTCAGGCATCAGTGATCTTTCTAATCGCCAGAGAGATGTGTATGTGTGTGTGGATCCTCTTTATTAAAATAAGTGCCAATCTGCCTTCCCTAAATATTTTGTCTTTTGAACCTAGTGATTCTGTCTTCCAGTCCAGTGTCTCTTTAAAGGAAGGTTAACAACAAAACAAACCCAGAGCACCCATGCGTCCCAGACACGCCCTGCAGCGACATGCGCAGGGCTGCGACACAGCTAACACACACTGCCCAGAGCCTCCGGATGACAGCCCTGCACGCTAAGGGATATCTGTCTCCCTTTCCCTACTCAGAGGTCGCTCAGAAAATGAGCAGTTCAGAATGAATTCCTTCCTCTCTGTAATTCAACAGCTGTTGCCAAGTCATAGTTCTTTCCAATTTTCACAACTGAATATTAAAAATGCTTCTCACATGCATCCTCTGGTCCTCTGGGTAGATGAGGAGGCACACTGCCTGTTTCTGTCCCTTTGCAACTCCATGTCCCAGGCAGCCACCCTTCCCTCTCCCCTCCCAGTCCTCCAGTCCTTTCCAAACCACCAAGACAGGCAAAGGAGCAACAGACCAGGTGTTGGGAAGCTGGTGAGCACACCAAGTCTGTCTTTCTGGAAAGCGGCTGTAGGAGCAAAGATACCAGCTCAGTATCTGTGCTGCTGTGAATGGTAGGGTGTTGCCAGTACTGGAAGTATTCTAGACTCAGTTGGAAAATTTCTTAGCAGAGATGGTGTAAGAGGGAGATGGATTAGATGCCCTATAACATCTCTATTTATTTTTTATTTATTTATTTATTTATTTATTTATTTATTTATTTATTTATTTATTTATTTATTTTACAGAGACAGAGAGAGAGTCAGAGGGATAGACAGGGACAGACAGACAGGAATGGAGACAGATGAGAAGCATCAATCATTAGTTTTTCGTTGCGCGTTGCGACTTCTTAGTTGTTCATTGATTGCTTTCTCATATGTGCCTTGACCACGAGCCTTCAGCAGACCGAGTAACGCCTTGCTCGGGCCAGCTACCTTGGGTCCAAGCTGGTGAACTTTTGCTCAAACCAGATGAGCCCGCACTCAAGCTGAGCGACCTCAGGGTCTCGAACCTGGGTCCTTCCACATCCCAGTCCAACGCTCTATCCATTGCGCCACCGCCTGGTCAGGCTCTATTTTAAGAAAATAGACTATTTTTAGAGCAGTTCTAGGTTCCCAGCTACATTTATCGGAGGCACAGATCTCTCATACACCTCCTGCCCCCCCCCCCCCATGCACAGCTTCTCCCACTATCAACATCCCCACGAGGCGGTACATTGGTTTCAAGTGATAGACCTGCCGTGACATATCTCTGTCACCCAAATTCCATAGTTTACATTGGGGCTCAGTCTTGGGTGTTGCAAATGTTATGAGTTTGGACAATGTATAATGACTTGTGTCCTCCATTATGGTATCAGACAGAGTGGCTGTACTGCTCTAAGATTCTTCTGCATCTCACCTGCTCACCACCACGCCCTGGCAAACACTGATCTTCTTACTATCTTCCTAGTTTTGCCTTTTCCAGAATGTCATATAGTTGGAATCATACAGTTTATAGCTTTTTCAGATTGGCTTCTTTCACTTATTAATATGTAGTTAAGCTTTCTCCATGTCTTTTTGATGGCTGATAGTTTATTTATTTCTAGTGCTGATTAATATTCCATTGTCTGGATGTGCTAATGTTTTTTTCAATTGTGGGACTGTTTCTATAGATGCTGGATAGCACTGATAGGGACAAAGGTGAAATAAGCAGGAAGGGCCAGCCTGACAGCTGTGGTTTCCAGTGAAGGAGGCGTGGCTGAGCTCTGAAAGGGGGACGATGCTGATACCAGGGGTCAGTCTTGTGCAGAGACTGCAGCTCCACAGAAACAGGACTACAAGTGACAGCGATCCAGCTCAAATCAGCTTAAATTTAAAAAAACTGACTGCGCACTCCTATAAGCAGACCAAGGGGTAAGTCTGGATTTTCACGCATGGCTGAAGGCAAGGCCCGAAAAGACGCTATCAGTGTCCTGGCTTTCTCTGCCTCTGAGCTTTGTTTTCTTCTGGGTTGACTTCACGATGAGGCAGACTGTCCCATGAGGTGAACAACATGACTACCTGGGGACCCAGGCTCACATTTGACCAGCGGATTGACACCAGCTTCCTCTTCCCAGCAAAACTCTCCTCTGAGAGCCCTGAATTCACTGGGCCAGCCCTGAAAGAATGCCTGTAACTGACTGGTGCCCACCCCTAAATTAGGAGTTGAAACGACCCTACCACCACCACTTGAGCAAAATGGGACTGGGGCAGAGGAGGTTTCCAAAGGAAAATTGGGTGCTCTTCCTAAAGAATGAAAAAGGATGCCGAGCAAGGAAAATCCATAGATGCTCCCTGTGCCAGACTACAGGAAAACAGAGCTGGGTGTTGACACATATCACACAGAAGTGAGGAAAATAGTGAGCGGTCTTGAACAGTGGGCTCAGAGCAGTCAATTGAAAAAGAACCTCATTATACTCTTTTATAAATGAAAATTAAATGTCTGCTGAGGCCCTATTTCTCCTTCGCTGGGATTTTATGTTCTTTGGGATGTTAGAGAAGTATGGAGAAAATGGGGGGTTCACGCTCAGCTTCCTTTCCATTTCTAGTGTCTTTGTATATGGCTGAGACTAGAAAGCTAAACACATTTTCCAGACTCCTTTGCAGCTAGGGTAATGGATACAAATTAACTTCATTAACTAGATGCACTCGATAAAATGTGCAAGGCAGGAGCCTCTTTCTGTGGTTTGGCAGCTTTCCGCAGCCCGCTCCATTGTGGAGATACTGGCCCTTTCACTTACAGTTCACACGTTCAGTCTCTACCCTGGGGGCTCTGGACAGACATAGCAATGGCGACAGTGGAGACCTCCCGACTCCCCATCTTCTTGATTATGCAAGAGGTAGCAGCTCCCTGGCGGGTCAGTTCTGCAGCTCTGGGAGTCCTATCTGCAGACCCAGCCTAGAGCCCACCGTTCTAGCCCTTCCGACAACACTGAATGTGGGTAATTCTCTGTATTAATTGTTTTTTGTTTAAATAGCTGAAAAGGTGTCTGTTTACTAGACCTAAACAGACAGGGTTAAAAAAATTCTCAAAAAAACAAAAATCTGTTTTTTGACCAAGGCCTGAATGCTCAGAGAGGGATGATTTGGGAGAAACAACTATTAACACAGACAGAGGGGAAAACTCATTTGGCTTCCACGGGGCACAGTCACGGAAGGGAGGACTACACACACAGTCTCTGGGGCTTATGTCATCGATATGTGTACCCCTCAGAATCACCGGGCTCTTCCCTCTGTCTTTCCACTGGGAACTATTCTATTCCTTGAATTCATTCTTTCAAGGTGAGGCTTTTGCTTTCACTTTCAGTTCACAAATATTGACTGAGTATCTGCAGTGTACTGGCAAATGCTATATTCTCTACAACTAAGTTACCTCTCCACCTCCAAGGCCCCTGCTTCATACTAGCACATATATGTGCATGCGTGCACACACACACACACACACATACATACATACAATACAAACTCTTCAACTACTCAAACTTTTACACCTTCTTCCTTGACTCCCCCAATCCGGGCTTTTAGTCCAACCATGTGATCCTACAGCTCCCGAATTCCCCCATCAAAGTATTTCCTCACGCTGTATTGAAATTGCTCATCCGTTTCTCTGTCTCCTATGCTAGATGTTAACTGCAGCGATGGCAGAGTCTGTCTCGTTTGCCAGTGTAGATTTGAGACCCAGCATAGGCATAGTGCCTGGTATGCTCATGGCTCAGACATTCCATAAATATTTATTGAATTTATATTCTAGTACACTAAGGAATTTCAGAAACGGGATTATCTCCGGAAGCTCTCAGATCTAAGATCAGCTCCTTCCCAAGTTTCTCATACAGTAGCCCCCCTTCCAATCCCATTTCTTTTCACTTAAACAAACAAACAAAAAAGCAGAGGGGAGAGCAAGAGAGAAAGCAGTCACAGCACTTTGTAGCACTGCGTCACAGGAGACCATTTCACTGTGAACATGCTGGCTGCGTTTTATGTTATTCATCCTTTTCAGATTTTGGCATTGTCCTTTGACCTTGGAGGAATTTTTAACCTGATATTTTGTTTTCTCATTTATAAAATGGAGTGAATTACAGATGGCCACAAATTCTTTGACACCGTTCCTATCTGAAGGTGTGATGTATGTACCTGCCACTTCCCTTTAATTTGGGTGGGCTCCGTGAATGTTTGGCCAATAGCATATAGCAGAAGTGATGCTATACGAAATTCCATGTGGGAGCTTTAAACGGCTGGCAGCTTCCACTTCTTGTCTTAGACTAATCACTGTAAGGGAAGTCACCTACCATGCTATGAAGGAGCCTGAGCTACCACGTGGAGAGGCTGGAGAAAGAGAGAGAGAGAGAGCGAGATGCTGGCTAGTCCCAGCTGTCCTGGCATTCAGCTGAAAGGCAGACATGTGAGTGAAGAAGCCATCCTGGATGTCCAACCCAGATGAGGCCTTGGATGACTCCAGCCCTGGCTGTCACCGGCTACAACAACACAGGAGATCCCAAGCAAGAACTGACCAGCTGAGCACAGTTCACCCACAGAACTGTGAGCCACTATAGACCATGCAACTGGAAGGAATGATGTCTACCTCACAGTATTGTCATGAAGGTAAAATGAGATGTTTGTAGGCTAAATCCCTAGCCCACAGCCTGGAATGAAACAAGTCTTAATGTATATCAGTGCTCTTGCCCTTTCCCCTCCCCTTTTATTAATTCTATCCATTTCCAAGAAGGGGTAATTCTCAGTGTCATCTTTTGAAGATAGGGTGAGATGGGGGTGGGCTGTTTGCTAGATATTTGGAATTTGAAGAGCTCCCCTTACTTTCCCCCATCTTTCCCTTGTTTCTTTCTTTTCTGTGTTCTTCAAAGCACAGACAGATCATTTAGACTTAAAATAAGTATAGCAAATTCAGCCTTTGTGTTTCAGACAGAAAAATCACAGGCTTGGTACAAGCTCATGGTAATAAAAATCAAGACCTAGAAGCATTTTAAAGTCAAGGCAAAATTCCCCTTGACAACTTTTGTCACGTCTGTATGTGAATGTCTGTGTATAAAAAGCAGTTACACAAAAACTTTAGGCTATATAATTATTTCACCATGTAAGCATGTTAGAATTACAGGATTTTGGGGAGAGGGTTTTTAAAAGTACATGGTTACCTGTAATTATAATCTTGTTACATTTGATTTTATAGCATATCAAAATTAAAATTTGATTAAACCAGGCAGAAAGACATGGTACATGTTCTAAATGCTCTTTTCCTTCCTCCTTACTCAAATGACTGAACTTATTTCATTTTTGTGATTTCCACTGAAGTTGACCTTTTATTATATTTATTGCTAAGGTTGTGTGTCTTGCCAATTGTGTTGTATATCCTAGAAAACTTGCTACCAAAGCAGTTTGAAATTACCTTTCCTCTGCCTTCTGAATTTGTGAGAACACCTAAACAGATAGGCAAGAGGGCTCATTTCAGTCTGAATTGAGTCAGCATCATAAATTCTGTCAAATACCCGGTCCGTTAAGTTGAGGGTGGAGGACAGAATCAGACTAGCTGCCTGATGTGTAAATAAGAGAACTGGTTTATACATTTACATTTCAACCTTCAATGTGGCAGTGCATACAAAGTTACAGTGTTTGTTCCCAGGAGAGGCCTCTGGAACATATGGCAACCCACAGGTTTGAAGGGTGGGGAGGAGAAGGGATGAGATGGAGGTGGTCAGCCTAAATGTCTGGTGACATTTGCAGTCAGTTCCAGCTACAGAATATTGCCCAGATGGGGGAAGTCAGCCTACTGTTGAAGATGTCTTTCCCTGATGAGACTCTAAGGGGCTGGAGCTTGGGGTTTATGAATGCAAGCACACATCTTCCTGGGCATCGAGTCACTTTACTAACCTTGCCATTCCCTGTGACCAGAGACGTAATGTAGGCCCTTTCCGGTCTCTGCTTCCCAATGTAGTCGGTGTCCAGACTCAGCTGGGGTAACTGTTTCTTTCCATTTCACAGCTCTTGTTGGCGGTGTGACTGTGTGTGAGGCGCTGGAAAGCTTGTTCTATATATAATTACTTCTTGATTTGCCTCTGGGAGTGCTGTACATGCACCCGACGGTAGGTGTGTTCACGTGAGCTTGTTAGAGGCTGAACGATCGCCGCCTTATCGACAAGAGCCAGAGAATGTGGGTCTAGAGACAGGTGGGTGACATTATTTAGCTACAAAGTTAAAAGTAACGTTTTAGGAGAGTGTTTATGGGGTCTGTGTTACTGATTGCTACTGCAGCCAAATCCATGATCCTGATGCCAACCCAGACGGACGCCAGTCAGTGCAATCACGCCCCAAATTAAGAAGACAGACCCGATGCCGGGCTCCCAGACCCCGAGTGCTCGCAGCTCCGAGGCCCCCGCCTCCGGGGCGCAGGTTCCCGGAGAGTGGGCGGGGTAGGGGCCGGGAGGTCAGTTGGCTGCAGGGAGGGGCGGGCGCGCTGGGCACCGGGGCGGGGCAGATGCCCGGGAACTGCTCTAGGGAGACCCGGACGGCATCCGCCCCCAGGCTGAGCCCCGCCTGCCGGTACCCGAGGCCCTCCCAACTCCTCAGCCACAGCACAGGCCCCGTGCGGCCACAGCGGGACCCTCCCCGGCGCCCGCCATTGGCTGAGCCGTCGGCTCCGGCCCACACGTTGCTCCCCTCCGGCCCGCTGCCCCACTTCGCCCGCGCCTCACGGGGCTCCGCACTGGCTCCCGACGCCGCGAGGGGCGCGGCGCGCGCGGCTCGGCGCCGGGGGCGGGGCTTCGTGCAGAGCACCCGGGGATTGGCCTTGGGAGTTAGGGGGCGGGGTCGACCCGGGAGAAAACAGCGCGCGCGCAGCCCGGGTGCAGTCCCAGTCCCGAGTCTGAGCCTGCTTGAGTTGATTGCAGTATTCACTCCGGTGCTCTTTTTGTTGTTTTTTCTTCCTACCGCCGGTACCCTGGGCCAGAGCCTCCCGCTCGCTCCCGCGCAGCGCGAGCCTTCTGCCCCGCAGCGCCTGTCCCGCCTGGAGCAGCCCCGGCCTGAGCGGCGATGCGCCTCATTCAGAACATGTGCACCATCGCCGAGTACCCCGCTTCGGGCAGCGCCGCCGCTGCCGATTACTGCCTGGGGGCGGCGGGGCGCCGGCTGGTCAAGATCGCCGTGGTGGGGGCCAGCGGCGTGGGCAAGACTGGTGAGTCCTCGCACTCGGGCGAGAACCTGTTTATCTCCGGGGCTGGACGTTGCGGATAAACGAGGCAGGGGAGAGGTGGGAGCTGCAGCTGGACTGCCCCTCCGGAGGGAGCCGAGCCAGCATCGCTTCTAACCCCGTCCAACAGAGGAGGGAAATGGGATCCGGAATGGCCAGGCGACTTTCCCGGCACCACCGATACACCAGGAGTAGAACTTTGGGTTTCTTGAACCTCTGTCAGTGCCTGGCACAAAGGGGCACTTAATGAACTCTCCTCGAGGTCTTTAAGGTTAGGAAAGACTTTTGCCGGCTGGAAGGCTTAGGTGTGGCTCAGGCGGACTCAGAGGAGGGGGTGGGCTAAAGACCTTTCCAGCTGCACTGAGCCATAATTCACCGTGCCTTCCATTCCTTCTAGCCCCCTGTCCATGTGGCTGGAAGAAGGGTCAAGAAGCGGGGGTGGGGGGGTGGGGGTGGATTTCACTTGGTGGTCGGCTGACTTGCTCTGGGAGAATTGATTTCCAGGCTGGGGTTGGGGTGAAGACCAGTCTAACTTAAGTGCCCAGTTTAAGCCACTCTCCTTTCTCTTTTCTGACCTGCAGCTCTGGTGGTCCGGTTTCTCACCAAACGCTTCATCGGTGACTATGAAAGAAATGCAGGTGAGGAAGTACATACATTTGAGGAAAATGCATACCTCTAGCTTGCTCCAGTGCCGCTGTTCTCAATTTTTGGTGTCTCGCAGGCAGGGTCCTTCAGAGTGACAGTCAGCATCGGGATTTTTTTTTAAAGTCAGCATCAGGATCTTGCCACATCCAACTTCGCTTGCCTCCTCCCTGCTCCCCCCTTCCTATAACTGCCATCTGGCCTCATTCCATTCCAGACCCATTCATCATTTTATCAAGTGCCTGGAAGTATTCCTCTTGGTATGTTTTAACTATAGGGACCCCAGTTGGAAGCACCTTTTGTTCTGAAGAGGCTCTCCCTTCAAAACACTGCTGCAAAAGTCATAAAAAAAAAAAAGGATGACCCGCTCCTCCCCCCTCCGCCCCTACCCCTCTCTGCTGGCTGCCTGCCTTTCAGAGGTGACCTTTTAAAGCAAAGGCCAAAGGAGAGCAGTTGTAAACCTAAAGTTCTCTTTTCTTAACAAAGAAAAATGACTACACACTAGAATTTTAGGAGCGTTCCTGAATAAATAAGAGGACACTATTTCAAGCCCTGTGATTAAGACTAGCTATTGGAGAGGCTTAAGGGCTTTCAACCTATGTTCTGTTAGCAAATTGCTTCATTCCTTAGGCCACATGAAGTACCTGCGGGGGATTATTTGCAATGCGCTGTACAGACCATCCCCAGATAAGGCATGGCAGCCTTCTGCTTTGATGCACAGTTGGCTGTCCTGATGTCACATTTTCACTTCAGTTGGTAATGTGGGCTGTGCGTTTACTAACAAAATTTGCCGACCAAGCCATTGTATATAATAGCTAAAATATAAATATATGTCCGAGTGATAAAGTATTAAAATAAAACAGAAATCCCACACATGCTGAGCAAGAAAATGTGCTTCAAGGAACTACTTTAAATATGAAAGCTCTGCTTAAAATTAGATAAATCAGTTTCCAAAAACTTGTAAACTTTGCCCTAGTTTCAATACATTCACTAATATGGAGTAAGAATTACAGTTGTTAAAATCTGAATGAGGCCCATTAACTAGGATAAGCTATAGCTTTTGTGTGTGTGTGTGTGTGTGTGTGTGTGTGTGTGTGCATTGGTTTAGGTTATATTTTCTTTCAAAATAATAACAGTTAAAAAAATATTCCTCAATATTTTTGCGGTTGTACAAGGACATGATGGTTTAAAAAAATAAAAAAAAAATTTTTTTTTTTTGCCTTGACAGGTAATCTCTACACCAGACAAGTCCAAATAGAAGGTGAAACCCTGGCTATTCAGGTTCAGGACACTCCAGGTATCCAGGTAAGAAGCTCTGAGATAGGGCCTGGGTCAGTGGGGAATCTGCTTGGCTGTAGAATTGTTCAGTTCTCGTTGGGGAGTCAAGTCAAAGCTTTTACATGCTTGACACTTTAATTGAACCTGGCTCTCGGTGAGTCTTAACCTGGCTTAATTTGGGAGATTAGTCTGAGGGGCAGAAATCTTCCCTTAGAAGGATTCTACCCAGCAGGAAAGACCAAACCAAACACACTTGAAATTGGCAAAGTTTCTTTGCTAAGGTTAAAAAGATCACTTTTTATATTTGTGTTTTGCCATTAAAAATCAAACGTCTAGATATAGTCTCCAAATACTTGGAATCACTTTTTATTGTGGAAAGTTACTCTATAGACAAAAGAGCCATGCTAGTGTGTGTGTGTATGTGTGTGTGTGTGTGTTTTCCCTCTTGAACTGGGCAGTTATCCAGGTTTAAATGCTTCCAGCTCCTATCTTTACTTCCCCAGACTTACTGTCTAGCCAGTTAATTTCCCATTTTATGCAACTACAAAGTCTCTCTGCATGGAGTTCTCTGCAGGTCAATTTTCCACTTGAGTGTGGTGAGCAGCACTGTTATTTATTCCAACTCCATGCAGCTGGATCAACATATTGTCAAGAAAGCCAAAGTGTGTGGGGATATAACTTGTTTATGGCCTGCAACCTGGTATTACTGTCAAGGGCTCTTTTTGAATTCTCTATCCAGCCAAGCCAGGGTTCTTTTCTGAACTCGCCATTCACCTTGCCATCACCCTTCTGTTTCAGGTCCACGAGAACGGCTTGAGCTGCAACGAACAGCTGAATAGGTGCATTCGCTGGGCAGACGCTGTGGTGATCGTCTTCTCCGTCACCGACTACAAGAGCTATGAACTCATTGGCCAGCTCCACCAGCACGTCCAGCAGCTGCACCTGGGCACTCGGCTGCCTGTGGTGGTTGTGGCCAACAAAGCTGACCTATTGCACGTCAAACAGGTGGACCCTCAGCTTGGACTACAGCTGGCCAGCATGCTGGGCTGCTCATTCTATGAAGTGTCTGTGAGCGAAAATTACAATGATGTCTACAACGCTTTCCACGTCCTGTGCAAAGAAGTGAGTCACAAACAGCCGCCGAGCAGCACACCAGAGAAGCGAAGAACCTCCCTCATCCCCAGGCCCAAGTCGCCCAACATGCAGGACCTGAAGAGGAGGTTCAAGCAAGCCCTTTCTGCCAAAGTGAGGACTGTCACCTCCGTCTGAAGTAGAGGCACTCGAGGGGTTTGGTCTTCACAGGAAGAGAGCCTGAAGTTCTTCCGGTGCAGGAACGTTGAATGCTGACAGTAATTCATGGTTCCAGAAAGGGCTGGAGCAGGGAGGCCAGGAGGGCCTATGGAACTGGTGCAGGAGAGGAGGTGTTCTGAGTGGAGGACAGAACTGATGAGGCTTGAATGAGCCCACTGAGCCACCCTCTGAATATGTGAAATGTCCTCCATGTCTTTTCCTGTGGAGAGGGAGGGGGCATAATCTCTTTGGGTTTTGTCCTTAACTACCTTGTAAATGATGGTCAGTTGTAGTTTCATCGAATATATTGATGTGAGTTACAGTGGGAATGAAAGAGTGGAGTAAGCTCTCACAGGCTTTCCTTTTTTTTCTCTTCTTCTTTCTTTTCATTCTCCCCCTTCTTCTTTACAAGGAAGATTTGCATCTCTGGAACACTATTCTTTATAGTGTTTTTCTAACCTGAAGGGTACCCAGATTTCCTTTTAAAGAACAAAGAGGAAAATATTTCCTCATCCACCCCCCCCCCAAAGTGTGAGGTTTATGGGCCAAAATGTGTACCCAGACATCTTGTAAGCTTATATGGCCTGACATGGGGAGACTCCTTAGTTGGGCCTGTGTTGAGTGGTTGAGAACTCAAACTCTTCAGCTTCAGAATTTTGAGTAGTTTTGAGATTGTATAATTTTTTTTTTAAAGACTGTTGCATTAGGTACAGGAAACAAAAATTGTGTCCATTGAATTTGGTGTGGTTTGTGTAAATGGCTCATGGCAATGACGCTGGGCTGCTTCCCAAGCCTGGTTGAGTCATGGCTTACATGCAAAAACACTATCTTCCAGCGAGTGAACAGATGCACAAATCTCCTACACAGATGCACTTTACAAAGCCACTCATGCTTTGGCTTAAATTGTAATTAATTTATTTTATGTACAATAAATCTCATTTTAAAAGAGCAGATGTCAGACTTGGTCTTTATTGAAATACTCACCTTTTGTCCCTCAGACAAAGAATTAATTATTCAATATCTGAGTGTGTTGAGTTAGGCATTATGCCTTTTAAGGGTTATCTCTTAAATATCCCAAACAGAGGGCCCTGGCTGTTTGGCTCAGTGGTAGAGTGTCGGCCTGGCGTGCAGAAGTCCCGGGTTTGATTCCCGGCCAGGGCACAAAGGAGAAGTGCCCATCTGCTTCTCCACCCGTCCCCCTCTCCTTCCTCTCTGTCTCTCTCTTCCCCTCCCACAGCCAAGGCTCCACTGGAGCAAAGATGGCCTGGGCGCTGGGGATGGCTCCTTGGCCTCTGCCCCAGGCGCTAGAGTGGCTCTGGTCGCAACAGAGCGATGCCCCGGAGGGGCAGAGCATCGCCCCCTGGTGGGCGTGCCGGGTGGATCTCAGTCGGGCACATGCGGGAGTCTGTCTGACTGTCTCTCCCCGTTTCCAGCTTCAGAAAAATACAAAAAAAAAAAAAAAAAAAAAAATCCCAAACAGAGAGGTGCATTCTGCTATTATTTCCACTTTGCAGATGAGGAAACAGGCTTGCAAACAAGTTAAATATCTTGTCAAAGGCCACACCACGTGACTTGTAAACTGTAGTTTGTCTGCTGCTTTCCATTCAAGAATAGCATGTCTCCTATTCGTTTCCTTCTGATCCTCCCGGTAAGCCAGACTTGTCTGGCTCTATGCTTTATGCTGTGAAGACATCTCAGCTAAGCCTGGAAGATATTAATGCTTCCACACCAGATTACTGCTTCTCCATATATGCTTGATTTGGCAAACCTCTTTTTGGGTATGCTGCTTTTAAAAAGTGAACTTTGTTCTCATTGTAGAAGCTTTGAGCCCTTGACCTTGGCTGGTCAGCGCCCCTCCCTCTGCCACTAGACTATGCTAAAACTCAGAGCTTTCATGCGAGCTCAGTGAGTCACCGTCTTTATGGGCAAGTAATCACACCTTATATTTGTTTCAGTAGTGCTTTTACGTATCTGACCTCATTCATTTCTCCAGAGAGCCTGATGTGGAGGGTGCAGGAGGAAATCTATTTTACAGATGAGAAAAACAGGCTCTGAGTTGTGAATGATGTCCTCACACTTACACAAAGGACGTGAATCAATGTCTTCAGACTAAATTGTAAACTTAAAAATAAGAAGGCCTTTTATATTAAAAGGCAAACAAGTGTTTATTTGAGGTATTCAGGAGTCATTAATGTTTCAATTAGGAGACAAATGCAATGGGTATTAATGAGAAAGGGAAGAGAACAGTTATATTAATGGAGGAAGGCATTTCTCTTGGTGCAGATAACAGTGATGTTCATTCTGTTTTTAATTTTCATGCCTGTAGTCATCAGTCCGGTAGTCATCTTGTTATCTTTGTAAATAGTTCTTTAGGAAACAAGGTTGCCTAGGTGCAGTCCAAACGTCATTTTGCCCCGTCTTTAACATTCCAGGGGTTGAGGTATAAGACACGCAAGGCGGTTCCTTGGGCGTGGCAGCTCTGGCTCCATTTTAAAGTGGCTCCATTTATATTATTGTTTAAAATATTCAGTGTTCCCAATCCTTTATAAGATTTTATATGTACAATACTGTTGCAAATGCAGGGCTGTGGGACGCAGCCAAAATGAAGAGCTATTGAGGGCCTGCTATGGCGCGGTGCCAGACTTTAAACTCTGTTTTGTCACAGGGTAAACGCCCTCCCTGCTCTTGACAGGCCTTTTGTGGATGCCCCAAACCTTACCTTATACGGAAGGCAATTTTTTTATACTTCAAGCCTAACTTAACCTCGGAGGAGGGAGTGTGTGTTGGGGTGAGGGAAGGAAATGGTGCTAACATGAGATTCTAAAAACATCTTAAATTAGAGTGAGTGACAAGTATCTCCAACTAGCTTCTGTTTGCCTTCATGTCTGTGTATTCTATTTGGTTGTATTAATAATGTCCAGTGAGCCTGACCTGTGGTGGCGCAGTGGATAAAGTGTCGACCTGGAACACTGAGGTAACCGGTTTGTAAACCTAGGCTTGCCTGGTCAAGGGGCACATATAGGAGTTGATGCTTCCTGCTCCTCCTCCCTACTCTCTCTCTCTTTCTCTCTCTCTCTCTCTCTCTCTCTCTCTCTCTCTCTCAATCCTGTCTCTCTAAAAATGAATAAATAAAATCTAAAAAAAAAAAATGTCCAGCGAGTGAAAGGTTAAACTTTGTGTACTTAACAATGGTCTTCTACCAATGTTCTGGAATTAAAGATAGAGAATTTTCCTGTGGCTTTATTTTGCAAAGGCGCTGGGCAGTGCTGCCCCTCTGTGTATTACTGGCACATGGCTCCCTCCCCTCTTATTTTCCATCTCTTCCAGGGGCGTGCAGACCCTGTGCAGACCTCTCCTGCTGCTTGCTGAACTGCAAGCTGCACCTCACTTCACCTTAGAAGTTCGGGCTAGAAGGCCCTGCCCGGATAGCTCGGTTGGTTAGAGCATCATTCTGATATGCCAAGATTGTAAATTCAGTCTCCGGTCAGGGCACATACAGGAACAGATCGATGTTCCTGTTTCTCTCTCTCTCATTACGGTCCTCTCTCTCTAAAATTAATAATTGGAAAAAAAAGAAAAAGAAAAAGATGGGCTGGAAGGGGTCTGAGAAATCTACCTCATTCAGAGGGACAGAATGGTTTGTTCAAGGCCACACTCAAGGGTGGGGGGGGTGGGGAAGGGAGAAAGAGAGAGAGCTGGAAACCACCCAAGTCCCAGTTCTGTCCACTGTCTCAGGCTGACACGACTATTTATAGTTCCAGAATATATCACGTTTTTTTCTTATGAATTTTAGCTTCACATTCATTACCTTTGCTCCTCTCATTATTAGTATCTCTTAACCCTTGTTTGTCACTTTTAAATTACTTGTTCTTTTTTAAGATTCCTTTAATTGGTCCCTTCTATAGGCATTTTATTTTACTATATTTATTTTTTTATTTTTTAGTGAGAGAGACACACACAGAGACAAGAGAAACAGAGAGACAGGAATTCTTCATTGCAGCACCTTAGTTGTTCATTGCTTTCTCATATGGGCCTTGATCAGGGGCTCCAGCTGAGCCAGTGACCTCTTGCTCAAGCCAGCGACACTGGGCTCACACCAGTGACATTGAGTTTCAAGCCAGCAACCTTTGGGCTCAAGCCAGCGACCACATGGTCATATCCATGATCCCATGCTCAAGCCAGCAACCTCATGCTCAAGCTGGTGAGCCTGCACTCAAGCCAGCTTGAATCTGTAATCTAAGTGTCCTAGGTCAACACTTTATCCACTGCACTACCACTGGTCAGGCACTATAGGCATTTTATAGATATAATTCTTATATTGGACTATGAAGTGTTTATCATTTCTCCCATTTTACAGAAAAAGTAATTGAGGCCACAAAGTGTACACGATTGGCCAATATCCCATGACCAGAAAATGGCTGAGTGTGGATTTCAGTGCAGCTTTGTCTCCAAGCCCTATAGCCTTTCATGGCACACAGTAAGCATTCAAAGTGTTTTTATATTTCTGGACTACAACCACAGGGCGCTAGGAACACCCCTCTCCCACCTGCTGTGCCACCTGGGTGAGGGCAGGGAGGGGTGCATGTGTGCTCATGGAGGGTGGAGAAGGGAATGGAGAAAGGAAAGGAATTAGAATTTATTGAACATTTAAATTTATTGAGATTATAAATGAGCTCTTTTAATCTTTTGAAGAATCCTGTGAGGAAGGTAATAATGACTTCTATTTTAAAGGTGAGAAAACGGAGGCTCAGTGAGATTAAATAACCTGTTTAGGGCCATACAGGGAGTTACAATTACTGTTCCTACATATTGAAAACCTATGTGCCAGGCACTGTATGAGTGCTTCTTCACACCAACTCCACACTCCATTGTTAGTCCCCCTACAGATACGGGCATGCGAGGACAGGATCCGAAGAATCCAGTAGCTGGATCGGCTTTGAAGTGGCAGGTTCAGGACTCCCCCCAGGTCTGTCGGATGCCCCAGCCTAGACCCTGGCAGCTGGCCACAGCTTCCCAGCTCTGCTCTAAGCAAATCGCCTTCGGAGCGCTCCTCTTTGTCTTCCCCACGCTGCCCTTCCCTGCCCCGGCCCCTGTCTCCCGTCTCGCTCCTCCATCTCCCTGTTGCTACTACGGCTACGGCTCCTCCCTGGCGGAGGCCGCCTGGCTGCCGCAGCCACATCTGCTGTTGCCATCAGCCGGCTGCTCGCTGGCCTGCAGTCCCCGCTCAGTAATAAAGACGTCCAGGCAGGGGCGGGGGCCCAGCCCACAGCCATAGCCCGTCTGCCTCAGAACCGGATCCTTGTCTGTCGTGATGTCTGGCTTTCGAGTTTCCTCCCTGCAGCTAATCAAAACCATTCGGAACTCTGCAGCCTGCCCGGCGCGGCGCGGTGAGGAGCTGGCGAAGGCCCCTCAGCCCGCCCGGCCCCTCGGCCGGCCGCTGGCACTGGCTCGCCCAGCACGTCGCCCACCAGCTACCCCCAGCTCTGGGCATATTTACAGTCAGCCCTTCGTGCTGGTGAAATATGGGACTTCAACATTCACCTTACGTTCCAAAGCGGGAGACAACCAGTGTGTTTTCTGGATACATGAACAAGCTCGTGGCAACTCACTGAAAACTGAGCAGTTGGGTAGCTCCTGGTCCTGCCTCAGCATCCGGGAGGGAAGTGGGGCTGCCCCAAGTCTGCCCAGAAGTCAAGACAGGGCTCTCCGGAACGGCCCAGAGGGAACTGTAGGGCTCTAGATATTCACTTATAATAAATAACCCAGGGACCCAGGAACGCTAGTGTTTTCTGTACTCCTTTCAATATCTAAAGAGAGAAGTTTTCTAAAGTCGTTATCATCCTCACTTCCCACCTAACTTGGTGAGAAGAGAAGGGGATTAGGTTTATTACCGAGGGTGGCGATCCCAGCCACCACCCACCATGCTCCCTTCGCAAATTCCCTCCATCATCTGGTCTTTTCTTTGAAAATTCCTTTAAAAAATTAGAGATGGAGTTCATCTTCATGTCCCTTGGGTAGGAATAGCAGACAACAGTTGTGATACTGGATTATTTGTTGTTGAGATTATGTTTCTGGTAACCAGGGTAAAATAAATAATAGTGGTCTTAGGGGGAGCTTGATGGAATTCTTTGTTATTGGAATAACCTTGTGATGGAGGGGGCCCTGGTGTAAACAGAGCCATTTCCATAAGCCCTGGCCCTCTGGGGACAGCCCTTCGCTGCCTGCTGCAGCTCCCCAGAAGTCCCAAACACTTTGCTGTGCCCACTTTGTGTGCCAGGGAGTGGACTCCAGAAGGAGGGTCAACAAAGGTGAAGTCAATTGCTACAGATCTCCACCCCTCTATCAGTTGTGCTGAGAGAGTGGCCTGCAGGAGCTCGGCGGAAGGTTTGCCATTGTAGCTGCTTGTTTTGACTCTGGCTGCCAGAGTTTAGGTGGTGAACACTCAGACACAGCCCCAGAGAGGACAAACTCAGCATTGCCACTCAGTTTGGCTTTTGAAGCCACCTTTAGGTGGCTGACATCTGGGAGGGGGAAAGTCCTTTTAGAATTGGTACATTTGGGTGAAGTTCAAACGCTAAGTCAGGGTGTCAGTCTCAGAATCCATGCAATTACTTCATGGCTAATATTAGCAATGGAGAAAGTTCAGTTAGAGACATAGGCCCTGCGTGAGCAAGCAATAGACATTTACAACAATAGTGACTGACGTGTTCTCAGCCAGCTTGCCTTGTGCCATACTCTGAGTGCTTTGCAAGTTTAATTCTTTTGATTTTTACAACCCAGCATGCTAGTTTCTATCACTGCCTGATTTCAGTCAACTGAGACCAGGAGACATGAGCTTCTATGAGGACGACGTGGGATTGGAACCCATGTCACTGAGTCAGGCTGCAGGCCCTGCTCCTGGCCTCTGGGCTGCACTATCTTGGATGTATGTGGGACTGAGGCATTATCCCTCCATTTTCTCATCTGTGGATCCACCCCAGGGATGCCTCAGGTTTTCTCTTTATTATCCTCCTGTTGAGACTGTATCATTTTGTGAGGCGTCTTCCTCGGTGGCCCCAGCAGTAACTACATAGGTTCCTGATGTTACGTGCCAGCTGCTGTGTTAGGGATGGCTTTCTCCACAGCAACTCTCTCATGAGGTAGGTCCTTTCATTGCTGCCTGGATTTTACAGGTGGAGGCACTGCGGCTTGGAGACCCACAATGTTGTAAGTGGCAGAGCTGAGACTTAAACCCAGAGGAGACTTTGGAGCTCAGGTCTAACCACCGTTCCTTCACAGAGGGCCAAGAGCTGGGCCTGTTTCCACTCCACCCCCTCCTGTCCCTGGGCCGGGAGCCGCAGAGGCTCCAAGAAGGCCTGCCCAGGGGCCGATGTGCTATTTTCTGAGGCCCCTCTCTTTCGTTACCTGCTGAAGGCTCTTTGAGGAATTTATATCAAGTTTCCATCATGTTCCTGCTTTTCACTGAAGAGGCAGTGCTCCGCCCTGGGCCTCCTACCTTCTCCTTCAGACCCAGCTCTGATCACCACGAACTTCTTCCATCTGACCTTTTCTCCAAAGCCTTCCACCCGGTTGCCTGCCTTGCTCACTCAGCTCCTCCAACTCGTGGCCGCAGAGAAGCGGAAAGATGACCGTAAACCAAACTTCTGACATTTCCCTGCACCATTCAGAGACCACCTCCGGCCATATTTAATATAGTATTGAGAGCATTATTGGGACACAGGAACTGCTGAATGGTAACATTTACAATCAGGAACTTCCTCCACTTGTCATCTCAGATTAGAAGCTCTTGCATGTTCCTTTTTAAAAGGCAAAAAAAAAAAAAGTTGCAAAAATATATTAAAGCCATAAAATTAATACACAAATACATGTTTGCAGTGAAGAAATTCAAACACAGAAGTATATACCAAGACGAGACCTTCAGGGTTGACAACGGCTTGATCCAGAAGAGCTAGAACCTGGAAACAACCCAAACGTTCAAGAGGTAAGTGGATAGGCCCTGGCCGGTTGGCTCAGCGGTAGAGTGTCAGCCTGGCGTGCGGGGGACCCAGGTTCGATTCCTGGCCAGGGCACATAGGAGAAGCACCCATTTGCTTCTCCACCCCCCCCTCCTTCCTCTCTGTCTCTCTCTTCCCCTCCCGCAGCCAAGGCTCCATTGGAGCAAAGATGGCCCGGGTGCTGGGGATGGCTCCTTGGCCTCTGCCCCAGGCGCTAGAGTGGCTCTGGTCGGGGCAGAGCGACGCCCCAGAGGGGCAGAGCATCACCCCCTGGTGGGCAGAGCATCGCCCCTGGTGGGCGTGCCGGGTGGATCCCGGTCGGGCGCATACGGGAGTCTGTCTGACTGTCTCTCCCCGTTTCCAGCTTCAGAAAAATACAAAAAAAAAAAAAAAGAGGTAAGTGGATAGACAAATGTCATCGTTTGTACAACGGAACACCATCCATCAATAAAAAGAATAAAAGGAGAAAACGACCGATGCACAACAACATGGATGAATCTCAGAAACATTTTACCGAGTGAAAGAAGCCAGATATAAGAGTACAAACTGTACGATTCATTTTTGTGCAATTCTAGAAAAGGCAAAACCAGTATCTACTTTCAGAAAGCAAATCAGTGTTTTCCTGGGGCTGGAGGTGGATGAGGAAAACTGACTGTAAAAGGCCACAAGGGAATCTTTACAGATGGTGGAAATGTTCTATTTTGTTTTTTATTGTGGTGACAGTTACACGGGTAATCACAATTGTTAAAACTCGATGCCTTGCGCATTTCAAACAAGACCATTTTCATTGCGTGTAAATTATACTACAATAAAGTAGATTAAAATTCATTTTTTATCAAAACAAACAAGACAATAAGATTATGAGCTGCTGAGTAGGCTGTAATTAAGTACATAGTTACTAAATAAGAAATACTTGAATGTATAAAAAAACATAGCAAGCTCCTCCCTTCTCTTAGCCCTCTCATTCTACACTCCTTCCCAGAGGTAGCCACTTGTTAGCAGTTTGGTTCTTATATTTCCAAAAAAGTTTCCTTTTTGCAGATAGACATATGGTTTAAAACTTAACCTTGAGCAGATACTCACACAGCGCCCGATCATCAGAAGCACCAGCTGCTCATTCTGTGAGAACCGCGGAGTCTGGGACGTGTCTGACCCGTTCACCACCACTGCCGGAACCTAGCAGAGTGCCTGGAACACGCCAGGTGCTCACCGACATTTGGGAAGGAATGGGACAACTGACTGAATGAGTGAACGCAGATTTGAGACCCATAATAGGTTACTTCTGAATTTTTTTTGTTTTATAAAATAGTGATTTCTGCTTCAATGGTCATTTCTTTGGGACTGCTGCCATTTTCTTATTAAAACACAAACTTCTGTACAGGTATTATACAGGTATTAGCAAAATCAAAGGAGCATCTGAGGTCTCCAGTATGGAGCACCATGAAAGAACTGGTGTGAAGTGGAAACCATACTTGGACTAAAAAAAAAAGAAGAAGAAGAAGAAAGGAATGTCAGTGTCTATAAAACCTGCTTTGATTATGTCTCAGAATGACTTCCAACTTCACAGTTTTTTTTTTTCACAAAGTGGCAGTGTTTTGTCAAGAACCATTTAATCCACACTGGACACTCTGTTTCAACTTTATTCCTTTATTACAAACACCTTTTAGAGATGTTAGAAATTTCCATCAACCACACACCTACAAATGTCTGGGTTAATTTTTACCAGAATTCTTATATAATTTAACAAAATGGATCTAGATTTTTTTTCTGCTATATCCAGAAGGAATATTGAGACTTATAGAAAAGAAAGCTTTATATTTCAATAGAAACTAAATCACAAAAGTCACAGGGGTTGGGGTCCAAATGTCGACTCCCTGAGACCAGATATCTTGACTGGGGTCATCCTCTGGGAGCGGAGGAGCCTTGTTTGGGCAGAGACAGCCTCCCGCCCCCTCCCTCCCGCTGGGTTCCACAAAGGCGGGTGTGCAGGCGGGAACAATGCGGCCCTTTGTCACGCGGGCTGATTTACAACCGGAGCAGTCCTAGTCCATACTCTCTCCCTGCCTCCCCCTTTCAAAAATGTCTCAGATCAGGACAGAAGCAAAGCTTCAGATCCTATTTGCAATGTTCCCTCCTCAGTAATGTAATCTTAAGAAAAAAAAACAAACTGGCCTCACATTTATAATTCTAAAGCATGTCCAGTTTCTTCTGTAGCAACTACAGATCAAAGGGCTTGCACTCTACCAACGCTCACCAGCAGGCACTTATTTAGAATTATTGAGCTTGCAGGTGGAATCCGGAAGATCGCAAATAGAGGATTAAGAATACAGGGGAGTTACTACAAATCAGGCCAGCTGAGAGACAGTCTGACACCATTAGAAGAATGAAAATAATTTTTTTTTTTTAAGAATCACAGGAATGCAAGCAAATTCTTTTGCTGTGTGCTTCTCAAGACCCTTCGGACAGAATTCAGTCACGCCAACACCAGTACCAGGGACACTGGGTTTGGAGGCGTGTCCTGAATGCTGACAGATGTAGTATTGGCATTGCCATCGTGGGTAGGTCTCATCTTCTTAGGAGATGCTCAGAAGCCAATGTCTGGGTGCAGCCGGTCCGTTGCGAATAACAGCTCAGGCACGTCAAGCGGCTTCAGGAGTCGCGTGGAGAGCACGATGACCTAACAACAGGAGGGGAAACACACGCAGACAGTTAGGAAGTCATCTCAGGCGATCAGACGATGAGAAATAAAATGCAACACACTTCTTTGCGGGGAGGCATGGAGTGTGCCCTGCGGAGAACAGGCAGAAGGCGGCGGCAGCTCCAGGGCCACCGGATGCCAGTGTCCCGGGTGGAACAAGGGTGCGCAGTCTGGGAAGGGCGGCCTGTGGGCAGCAGGCTGTGCCTACTGACCCTTTAACCAGCGGGCACTGAGAAAGGCGAGCCCAGTCACCTCCTTGCTGCTGAGTTGAACTTGATCGTACTGCCACATTGCGACTCAGTCATTTGACCTTGATGCCGAGGTTTCTCCTCCATCAGCGAGCAGGAGAAGGCACCCCCAAGAGGTAAATGCTGTGGTGGGTAATAACGATGGGGATTGTAGTAATTTCCTAGTACCCCAAACTGGGTGGCTTAAAGGACAGAAATTTACTGTGTCAGAAGTCCAAGATCAAGGTGCTGCTGGCATGACCGGTTGGCTCCTTGTAAAGGTTCTGGGGGGGGGGGGTTCTGCTCCATGCTTCCCTCTCAGCATCCCGTGTCTTCACACGGTCTCTCTTCTCCGTGTCTGTCTCTGTGTCCAGATCTCCCCTTTGTGTTAGGACACGGTCATGATAAGTGACTTCATCTTAATCATCTACAAAGACCCATTTCCAAATAAGGTTACATTCACAGGTCCTAGGGGTTCAGACCTCAACATCTTTTGGGAGGGGGACATAATTCAACCCATAACAATGATGATGATGCTGCTGGCAGCTAATATTTGATCAGTTCTTATAACGTGCCAGCCGAGAATGATCTCATTTAATATCCACTTAGCTTTCACAACAACCCTATGAAATTTTCAGGGACATATTATTATTTTTATTTTGGAGGTAAGGAGAAAAAAGTACAGGAAAGTTAAGAAACTTGCCCAAAGACACAAAAAGAATAGTTACGTCAGGATTCCAAAGACAGGCTGGCTCCAAAATCAAGTGACTGTCTGGTCACTTTTCTATAGTCCAGGGCTCAGGCCAGGCTCCTGTCCTCTCCGTGCCCACATGGACTTGTGGGCCTCTCGGGCCTGTCTCTGTGACAGGTGACCCTTCCCGCTGCCCTCGGTCCGGTCTTTCCTCCGGGGCAGAGTTGTCTCTGCAGCTCGGGGAGGGCTTGTCCCCTCGGGCTGGCTGGGGCTCTGGGTGCTTGGTAAGAGGTTCTGCACAGGCAGGTGTGGAGCACCCACTGGATGAGGCGGTGACGAGGGGAAGTGGGCGGGGGAGGTTCTAGAATCAGAATTCAGAGCCTAGCACCTGAGTGAAGACCATTGCAAGGCCGGCAGCCGGCAGCCTCACGTGGCCACACCGCCCGGCTGTGCGCCTCTTGGGAGAGTGCAAGTCGGTACACTCTTCACTTTCTCCCCTCCCACCCCCCAAAGTTGTCCCAGGTGTAACCAAACCAGTGAATTAGCCAACTCCCATTTCCCAGCTCACTGGCCCAAAACAGTCCGCACACTCTGCTGCGGAGCGAGCGGAGGGGATGAAGTCAGGGCTGGAGAAGAGAGAAAGAGCACTTTATAGTTCTCTTGTTGTTAACAAAAAAAAATGAGGGTTATTGATGTTTTTTGTTTAAAACAAATATTAGAAACAGCTATTAAACATATAGGGCTCATGTCAGCCCAGTCATGTCTTAGGCAGAAAAAACTACACTGAAATCTGTGCTCACATTTTTCTCTGAGAGCCACATGACGAGAGTTTGAGGGCAGTGAGCGAGAGCTGGCCTCCCCTGGCACCCACACCCAGGGCGGGGACACCACTGGACTGTGTGGCTCTGGAGAGGGTCCTACTGGCTCCTCAGGGACTTCTCGGCCCCGCCTGACCGCTGGCTAGTGGCGGCACCCCCAGCAGACCCCCGGAGCTCAGCCCCGCCTGACCGCTGGCTAGGGGCGGCACCCCCAGCAGACCCCCGGAGCTCAGCCCCGCCTGACCGCTGGCTAGTGGCGGCACCCCCAGCAGACCCCCGGAGCTCAGCCCCCTGCTGACTGGCAGCCCTGAGGAACAGTTGCCTGACTTGGAGCCTCCACCTGCCTCTCCCAGAAGGACAGCCCCAAGCTCAGGGCTCTGCGGTAAGGCTTACTTACGTAAGGTCAACTGCATCGGGCACGGGAGGTGCTCAGCAGTCGTGAGCTGCCATTTTATTGTGGCCTGATGATGGGTCATAGGCCTCCTTTTGAATTTTATGACGGCTAAGAACTCACTAAGAAATAGGCATATGTTCCTATTTGATCCACACAAGACTCTGGATCGAGTTTCAGGGGAGGTTCGTGGACAACTAGGATTCATAGACCACAAGCTCAGAAACACTTCTGCCTTTGTGACTTGCTCCTCTGCACCACTGCCAGCCTCTAAGTCCTTAGTGTCAGTGCCAAGATGGCAGCCTCCTCCCTGGCTGAGGTGGGGGCAGGTGGAAAGGCTAGAGGGAGTCTCTCAGGATGCTTCAAGTCTTGTTGGCAGGACTGAGGGGCTGGGAGGGAAAAAGCTCCCGACTCAGTTGATGCTGACCCTCCTAGAGCAGTGGTAACTGAGCCGAGAGCATCACTCTCAGCTGCACGCTGGGCTTCCAGCCACGCCGAGAGAGACTCTGGGTTTGGTCACCTCCACCGAGCTGCAACCAGAGGCCAGGCCCCTCACATCTAAACAAGCAGGTAGTTACACAGCGTGTGGGTGTCTGGGCCTGCTCTGTGGTGGGCTGAAGAGAAACAGATGGCAAACAGGCAGCATGTGAGGTACGTTAGGGGCCCTGGGAGGAGGGGAGAAAGCAGCGCTGAGACCGGGGCTCTAGCCAGATTGCATAGTGGTTAAGAAGAGCACAGGCTTAGGAGTGTCCATGCTGAGTTGGACCCCAGCTGGGCCACTTGCCAGACAAATGACTCAAGAGAAGTTGCTTAATCACTGAGACTCGATTTTCTTGTCTGTGAAGTAGGAATAGTGACATCCACTTCATATGATTATTATGAGGGTCAAATGTGAACATATATGCAAAATATTTTGCATGATGGTAGGCTCTCGAGGGGCTTAACATGGTAGCTGCCATTGCTGTCCTCCTCCTCATTGCCACCTCACTGGCTTTATCCTCTGCAGTATTCCCTCTGTTTGGCACACAGCAGTCACTGGGGCTGATGGAGCAGGGGCTGGGGGAGACATCCTCCCCTAGTGAATCTGATCCTTTTACTCAGGGGCTTAAAATCCTCACTGTCTCCTCCTTGCCCTTTGAAAGCCCGACCACTTAGAGCATTTCAGGACTTAAGAATGTGATACACACCGCACGCAGCCCCTGCCACCAACCCCCCTCGCCATCACGTCCACATTCTAGCCACCGTCACTACTTTCAGCTTCACAACTGGAATCTGGAGATGCTTCTTTGTCTGGAACATGAGTTCCCTCATTCTTTGTCTGAAGACCTCTCATCTGCTCAGGCATCACCACCTCCAGGAAGCCTTCTTGGACATCCCCCACCCGTCAAGACGGACTGTATTCCCATGGCTGTTGGTATCACCCTGTCCTCCCCGTTTCCTTAACTGAGTCTTTTTATTGTGTCTTAGCATAAGACCTGATCAGATTAGGTCTTCGATCAGATCACTATTGAGTTAGTGAATGATTAAGTGAATGAACAAAAACAGTAAGACAATGGAGGAGGCAGTGAGTTTAGCAACGGTCAGCAGGGAGTTTCTCTAGTAAAAGACAGCTCACATAGCTCTGGGTAAATTTGTTTCACATCAATTCAACTAAAAGCCTATTCATGTCACATTCCCGTTTTGCAGGACATGCAGGACTGCACTGCTGACATTTCAGTTACAATGCAACAGCTGATGGTCCTTAAGCGTTTTCATATCTCGGGCATCTTTTGGTTTTCAGATTGCTTTTGAGAATTTTCAGAGGTTATATTTTTTGCCCCCTGTTCAACTGATGGCATTTCTGCATTACTTTGTTAAATATAGTCCTGCATATTCTAAAAATTAAGGCAAATGGAGGAAAAAGGCACTCAAAAATGACAAAGAAAAAGCTGAAGAGAGTCTGAAACTAGCCTGTGATTTAGGAAATGTAAATTTGATAAACACAGTAATCAAATGTGTGATATTGGGCAAAGTGAGTGTTAGAGAATTCCTCTCAGAGACCTGGCTTTTCCCAGGCAGCCAAGACCACTGATGGAAACTGCCATTTGTGAGACGGGGTGGAGGACACCAGGTCCTCTGAGAGGGACGGGTCAGCCTTTGTTCTCAGCCTGCCCTGAGCCCGCTCAGGACCAGCCAGTGCTGGGAGGGTACCCCCCCACTCTGTTCCCCTGCCCACTTCTCCCGGCCATCACTATAATTTGTAGGTGCCAGCATCTTCCGGTCCTATTTCTGCTTAGCACAGAGGAGGCGGGCAGTCCAGGATTTAGATTCCATAACCCTCTGCTTGGCAGGGGATGAAATGTTTTTCTCCCTTTTTCTTTTAAACTTGGGAGATTCTTCCCAGGAAAAGTGCCATACCTGCGCACAGGCACCAAGCTGCACATTCGTCTCTTTGACGACCCGGTGTTGAGCACATGTCCTGTTCAAGGCCCTGCTCAGCATCACATGTGCACACACATGTGCACGTGCTCACACTTAGGTTAAACACAACAGTGTGTTCATTAAGGCAGAGGGACAGCGGGTCAGTTGAATGGACGTGACCAAGCTTTCTGGAGGACGCGTCGTGCGCTGTCGGGCCTGCCTTCCCGCCGGAGGGCGAGTGCTGTGCTCACCTGCCTCCCCTGAAGAGCGCCGAGTGTGAGTCATGTCTCCTCACTCTCATCCCTTCTGATTTTCTTTAAAATCACTTGACTTTTCTCCTTGGGCTTCCCATCCACCTCAGGGAAGCCAGGTTTTAGAGCCAGGATTTAGGTCTCCTTGAACCCCCCAAAGTTGTGCAAGATTGAGGTGTATGAGCAATTTTCTGGGACTAGGTTTTAAAAAATCATTCTCAGCGAATGGTTAACGCCAGGAATGCAGAACCACACGAAAGCGTAGGGGGTGACATGCATGTGCCTAGAAGAGGTGGCGGAGGGCTGGGTCAGATTGCCCGCTTGGTCTTCCTGGCTCCCGAGCTGGCCTGTCCCTGTGTTTTCTGGGAGGGCGCTTCCCTGTTATTTTCCTCCCACAATCCCAGGCTGCTGCTGGCTTCCTGGCCACTGTCCAGCCACTGAGTCCAGCCCGCAGCGCTGTCTGGGCAAGGAGCCCAGCACGCAGCGAGAGGGTGAGACGGAGCCCAGTGCCGCCAGTGCCAGGCACCGGGCAATGCCTCCTGAGCCTTGTGGCGGTGGCCGTGTGCGATGGGCGAGGGAGTGGCTCTCTGCCCCCTTTTTGGTGGTCAGGGGAGAGGACCTTCTCCAGCTGCCACGGTCTCTCACCGGCGCGTCCAGCAACGCTCCCATTTCAGAGGATGGCAGCAGTCCGACGGGAGCACCAGTGCGAATGTGCTCCGGACCCCACTGTTTCACGCACTCTTCATCACTTTCTGTGAAAGAGAACTCACTTCTGGATGCGCCTTTAATGGAGTCTGTCAGTTTCCCTTGAAGAGCCAGTCCCTGGATGCCTTTCTAACTTCGGCCACAGCCTTCTCCTCCAGGGGAAGGACCCGCCCTACCCAGTTACTCCCACCACAGCACCTTGTGTTCTCAGCACGCTTGTCTCTGGTGGGTGGGGTTTTCGTGTTTCGTGTCAGTCACCACCATTACAGTGTGAGCTCCCTGGAGGAGGGCCGTGTCTGGCTTGGTCACCGCTCTATCTTCAGCACAAGAACCAGGGCCTGGCACAGAGTAGATGAATAATCAGGTAGTCCAATTTAACAGACAGACCAGGATAGAGACTCAGAGAGACTGCCTTGGGGGGACAAATCCTTGTCACCGGAGATGCTCAGTTAGAGTGTAGGCTGGATATTAAACAGAGAAGGAAGTTTACATCAAAGGCCAAGTCAGAGTGGCTCTTGGTTGCCCAGGGTGCCTTTGGGAATCTGTTGGTGCACGGAGGGTCTAGTTCACACCTGTGCCGTGTCAGCAGTGAGCCCGAGCTGAGCACGACTGGCTGTGGCGTGTGCCAGGGTGTGCACGGCTGGAGCAGCAAGGCCCGGCTCGCACTGCTGGAAGCAGGAGGCTGCTCGTGCCCGGGGGTCTGGGCAGAGGTAGCTGCAGGGCCAGGCAGGTGCGAGTCTGCTGATCTCTAAGAGAGGATTTGCCTCCACAGCTGTCACTCCAGCAAACACCAGGTAATCCACCTCCTTTCAGAGACCCGGAGGTGAAGAGCAGGATGAGAACTCTCTGCTGGTCTGTTAACACTTCGGGGACGTTCTGCACAAAGGACAGGTAGCAGCTGAGGCTGCTCTTTAAGCCCAAAAGTCTTTGAGAAGCTCCCTCCGCAGATGACTGAACACAGGGTCACACTGCAGTAAAGCCACTGCGGATTTGGTCTCTGTTGTCAAGCTCCGGTCCCTTGGCTCTGAAATGTCCACATTTTATCCTTGTAGAGTGGGGATTAACATGTCTGTCAGGCTGTTACAATGCATGGCTGTTCTGAAGCGCTAAGAATGTGATTCACCGTGTTAGGGGCAGCGAGACGTGTGCTTTCTGATTTAAAAAAAAAATCTGGCTAAAAAGGCAATGGCTCACTAAATAGATCCTTAACACTGCTGACAGAGAGGGTGTTAAATGAGGCAGAATTTACCACTTTGTTAGAAACGTCTCCAGCTGTGACCATGACAGGTGACAGTAACAGCAGAAGTGGTCACAGCCAATGACTGGTCACTCCCCTGCTCAAGAACCTACTGTAGCTCCCAAGTAGCCCATTTCACAGGTGGGTATCTGGAGAAAAACAGGGACCAGGTCTTCTCTGCCTTACCAGGTGGCCCATTCCAACACCACCCCAGTTCTCCTGCAGCCACTCAAGCCACCAGACCGCCAGGCTTCCGGAGCTCCTGCCTGTGCCCGGGCCTGGGAAGCCATGGCCTTCCTCCTCCAGGAGGAGACGGGCCGGCCGGCAGGGAGCAGCAGGCACGTGGCCGATGCCGCGCTGCGGAGTACGCCCTTCAGATGCCGGTGGAGATGCAGGAAAGGCCTGCAATGGGAAGTGGAACTTCACAGAAGGCCAGAACGAGGGCACAGCGTGGCTGGCTGCTGTTACTGTCACCTGTCGTGGTCACAGCTGGTGAAGTTTCAGCAGAAGGTGGAGGTGGGAGACAAAGACTCCAGCACCCATGGCAACCAGGCCTGGAGGGGAACCCCTGGTGTCTGTGCAGCTGTGATCAGCTTCCTGCACGACCAGTGCCCCGCCCCGGAATCACCAGATGTGCCTCTGTTCTGTTTCTCCAAACCACGCAAGCTGCTCAGCAGTGTGCAGGGGGGCGCGGAGCTGAGGCGAGTCACGACGGGGTCGTGTGGGAGGAGGGAGTCTATGAGAAGGTGTCTGAGACTCCCGGTGGCCCAGCAGGATGGCTCTGAGGTGTGCAAACCCGGCTCCTGGGGCCTCCAGAGGACCGACCCTCAGCGACGCCCGGCAGCAGCCACCTCCACGAGGCACCCTCTCTGGTTCTCCTCCCTCTGCTGTTTCTCTTTTCTGCTCCTTGAAATCACCTTCAGGTAAACCACCTGCGCCCGCCTCCGTCTCAGGACCTGTTTTGGGGACCTACTGAGGCAGGGTTTTCGTTGCCCCGAGGGACAGGGTCCGCTTCCCCAGCCAGGCCAGAGCTTCCCGGGCAGGACCTCTCCTTCTCCGGAAGCCGTTCTCGTGGGTGCCGGCTGACTCATGCCAGAGCCTCAGCCCTCCTGCGAGCAGGGTGCCGACTCCTCAGAAGTGGTTGATGATAACTGTGCCACCCTCTATGGAGGGCTATGGACCGGGCGCTGTGCTAAGATGTACGGGGCACTTATCTAAGAGTCGCAGCCTCCCCGCCCCACTTTCTAAACGAGAAGACCGAGCGCCTTTCTCTCCTAGATCACCTGAAATCCAGAGGCCTATGTTCTTAAACACCAGGCCACTTTCTGGGGGAGTGAGATGGGACCCGACAGGAGGCTACAGAGAACAAGTCTACACTTGCATTGTCATGGCAATGCGCTGCCCCCAGTCCTCCAGCCGGGTCCCTAACTGCCACAGTGGGAAGCCCGGGTTGCCCTCGGCCATCTGGAGGCTGGAAGGCAGTGAAGAAGACTCCTGAGGGACTCAGTGCTGACTGGACACCAGAGGACACATGCAGGAGCCGGGAAGGGGGACTAAGTGCTGACTGGACACCAGAGGACACATGCAGGAACCGGGAAGGGGGAGCTCAGTGCTGACTGGACACCAGAGGACACATGCAGGAGCCGGGAAGGGGGAGCTCAGTGCTGACTGGACACCAGAGGACACATGCAGGAGCCAGGAAGGGGGAGCTCAGTGCTGACTGGACACCAGAGGACACATGCAGGAGCCGGGAAGGGGGACTAAGTGCTGACTGGACACCAGAGGACACATGCAGGAGCCGGGAAGGGGGAACTCAGTGCTGACTGGACACCAGAGGACACATGCAGGAACCGGGAAGGGGGAGCTCAGTGCTGACTGGACACCAGAGGACACATGCAGGAGCCGGGAAGAGGGAACTCAGTGCTGACTGGACACCAGAGGACACATGCAGGAGCCGGGAAGAGGGAACTCAGTGCTGACTGGACACCAGAGGACACATGCAGGAGCCGGGAAGAGGGAACTCAGTGCTGACTGGACACCAGAGGACACATGCAGGAGCCGGGAAGAGGGAACTCAGTGCTGACTGGACACCAGAGGACACATGCAGGAGCCGGGAACTCAGTGCTGACTGGACACCAGAGGACACATGCAGGAGCCGGGAAGGGGGAACTCAGTGCTGACTGGACACCAGAGGACACATGCAGGAGCCGGGAACTCAGTGCTGACTGGACACCAGAGGACACATGCAGGAGCCGGGAAGGGGGAACTCAGTGCTGACTGGACACCAGAGGACACATGCAGGAGCCGGGAAGGGGGAACTCAGTGCTGACTGGACACCAGAGGACACATGCAGGAGCCGCAAAGAGGGAACTCAGTGCTGACTGGACACCAGAGGACACATGCAGGAGCCGGGAAGGGGGAACTCAGTGCTGACTGGACACCAGAGGACACATGCAGGAACCGGGAAGGGGGAGCTCAGTGCTGACTGGACACCAGAGGACACATGCAGGAACCGGGAAGGGGGAACTCAGTGCTGACTGGACACCAGAGGACACATGCAGGAACCGGGAAGAGGGGAACTCAGTGCTGACTGGACACCAGAGGACACATGCAGGAGCCGGGAACAGGGAACTCAGTGCTGACTGGACACCAGAGGACACATGCAGGAGCCGGGAACAGGGAACTCAGTGCTGACTGGACACCAGAGGACACATGCAGGAGCCGGGAAGAGGGAACTCAGTGCTGACTGGACACCAGAGGACACATGCAGGAGCCGGGAAGGGGGAACTCAGTGCTGACTGGACACCAGAGGACACATGCAGGAGCCGGGAACAGGGAACTCAGTGCTGACTGGACACCAGAGGACACATGCAGGAGCCGGGAACTCAGTGCTGACTGGACACCAGAGGACACATGCAGGAACCGGGAAGGGGGAACTCAGTGCTGACTGGACACCAGAGGACACATGCAGGAGCCGGGAAGGGGGAACTCAGTGCTGACTGGACACCAGAGGACACATGCAGGAGCCGGGAAGGGGGAACTCAGTGCTGACTGGACACCAGAGGACACATGCAGGAACCAGGAAGGGGGAACTCAGTGCTGACTGGACACCAGAGGACACATGCAGGAGCCGGGAAGGGGGAACTCAGTGCTGACTGGACACCAGAGGACACATGCAGGAGCCGGGAAGGGGGAACTCAGTGCTGACTGGACACCAGAGGACACATGCAGGAACCGGGAAGAGGGAACTCAGTGCTGACTGGACACCAGAGGACACATGCAGGAACCGGGAAGAGGGAACTCAGTGCTGACTGGACACCAGAGGACACATGCAGGAGCCGGGAAGAGGGAACTCAGTGCTGACTGGACACCAGAGGACACATGCAGGAGCCGGGAAGAGGGAACTCAGTGCTGACTGGACACCAGAGGACACATGCAGGAGCCGGGAAGAGGGAACTCAGTGCTGACTGGACACCAGAGGACACATGCAGGAGCCGGGAACAGGGAACTCAGTGCTGACTGGACACCAGAGGACACATGCAGGAGCCGGGAACTCAGTGCTGACTGGACACCAGAGGACACATGCAGGAGCCGGGAACTCAGTGCTGACTGGACACCAGAGGACACATGCAGGAACCGGGAAGGGGGAGCTCAGTGCTGACTGGACACCAGAGGACACATGCAGGAGCCGGGAAGGGGGAACTCAGTGCTGACTGGACACCAGAGGACACATGCAGGAGCCGGGAAGGGGGAACTCAGTGCTGACTGGACACCAGAGGACACATGCAGGAACGGGAAGAGGGAACTCAGTGCTGACTGGACACCAGAGGACACATGCAGGAACCGGGAAGAGGGAACTCAGTGCTGACTGGACACCAGAGGACACATGCAGGAACCAGGAAGGGGGAACTCAGTGCTGACTGGACACCAGAGGACACATGCAGGAGCCGGGAAGGGGGAACTCAGTGCTGACTGGACACCAGAGGACACATGCAGGAGCCGGGAAGAGGGAACTCAGTGCTGACTGGACACCAGAGGACACATGCAGGAGCCGGGAAGAGGGAACTCAGTGCTGACTGGACACCAGAGGACACATGCAGGAGCCGGGAAGGGGGAGCTCAGTGCTGACTGGACACCAGAGGACACATGCAGGAGCCGGGAAGGGGGAACTCAGTGCTGACTGGACACCAGAGGACACATGCAGGAGCCGGGAAGGGGGAGCTCAGTGCTGACTGGACACCAGAGGACACATGCAGGAACCGGGAAGGGGGAACTCAGTGCTGACTGGACACCAGAGGACACATGCAGGAGCCGGGAAGGGGGAACTCAGTGCTGACTGGACACCAGAGGACACATGCAGGAACCGGGAAGGGGGAACTCAGTGCTGACTGGACACCAGAGGACACATGCAGGAACCGGGAAGGGGGAACTCAGTGCTGACTGGACACCAGAGGACACATGCAGGAGCCGGGAAGGGGGAACTCAGTGCTGACTGGACACCAGAGGACACATGCAGGAACCGGGAAGAGGGACAAGCCACGCAGCCCGTGGAGCCAGAGGCAGGACAGGACTAAAAGGAGAGCCCCTGTGCCCCCCCAGAAGGACGGCTGACCTGGGCCTGCAGAAGGAGACGGTGACATGGAAGGAGCAGATGGACAGCAGCCGGGGTGGAGATGGGAAGCCTGATGAAAGCCCCTCGCCCCCCTCCCACTCCTGCCCAGGGACTCTCGTTCACATCACCAAGGTCTCCGTACCTGGGTTCCTGGCTTCAGAGATGGCACAAGGTCTTTGATCATTTTGGCTTCAGAGACTGTGACTCCGCCTACCACAAAGAGGATCAGGAGAGGATGGTCGCTGGGATGGGGCCGGCTCACCTGTAAGACAAACCAGCACGGGCATCAGACGGGCGGTGGTGCGGGCGCCGTGCCGCTGGGTGCCGTCTGCAGCGGCCTTCCTTGGGCCCCAGGGCTGCGACCGGCAAAGAGCAGGCGACAGAAAGGACCCTTAGAGAGATTATGATTTGTTAGCAATCAGATGTGTCAGCGGTTTGCGAACCATGGACCAGGAAAATGCACAAGAGGTCACCTTTTTACGTCCCTTCAAATAAATAGTTTATTGAAAGAAAAGTTTGAGCACTGGGGGCATTACATAAGGAGCGAAGGCTTATTGGGGTAAAACTAACAAGGGGCAACCTATTCCTTCCACATCAGCCTTCAGTCCTGAACACAAGCAGGCCCCTTCTTTGTTACACAGCTCTGTTTATTTCCCGTGAGGCGCTCACGACAGCCTGCGGTTAACCTGCTTGTTTGCTCGTTCCCTCACTGGCTGTCACCTCTACTGGAACGTACACTCCGCAAGACGGGACCTCGTCACCATTCCCCGCTGGCTTTCCAGCTTACATGGAGTGGTTTCTGGCAAGTAGTAGGTGCGCAGTAAGTGTCCGTGGAACTGGTGGTGGTGAAAGCCCCAGGGCGGCGGTGGTGAAGGGGTAAAAGGATGAAGAAGACCGCCGCCCACCCTCAGAGGCTCGCAGTCTCTCACAGCTTCACCCCTTCCCTTGTCTCCTGCCAGCCAGCCGTCCTCGGAACGCCTCTGCGTGGAGCGCTCCACTGGAGGCTGTGGGCAACTTCTCCTGCTGCTACGGTTTCACCAACGAGGCAGAGTATTGTTAGACACTAGTTTTAGGTTTTTTTTTTAAATTTTATTTATTCATTTTAGAGAGAAGAGAGAAAGGGAGAGAGAGAGAGAGGGAGAGAGAGAGAGAGAGAAGGTGGGGAGGAGCTGGAAGCATCAACTCCTATATGTGCCTTGACCAGGCAAGCCCAGGGTTTTGAACCGGCGACCTCAGCATTTCCAGGTCGACACTTTATCCACTGCGCCACCACCGGTTAGGCTGTTAGACACTAAAATGAGAAGGACTCACTGTAACCCCTCAGGAGATGCAAAGGGAACAGCACATGGACTTAGTGACTAACTGAAGGGGACCAGAGGGGGTTCTGGAAGACAAAGTTTTCAGCCCCATCTGGAAGTCAGAGTTGGTTTGTTACAGGTTGGCAGGACAAGTGGTATGAGCTAAGTCTGGCCGGCAGCCACCAGCTGGGTGGAGGGGCTGGAAGCCCGGCCAGGACACGGGAGAGTGGGCATCACAGGCAGGCTGCTGCCGCTGCTCCGTGTCCACTGAAGCCAGAGGTGGG
This sequence comes from Saccopteryx leptura, assembly GCF_036850995.1. Lineage (NCBI taxonomy): Eukaryota > Metazoa > Chordata > Mammalia > Chiroptera > Emballonuridae > Saccopteryx > Saccopteryx leptura. The sequence goes on from NC_089507.1 coordinate 36,867,667, forward strand.
AGAAACGGGCTCCGACTCCACAGAGAGGTGGTGAGTGCATTCACTGATCCACACTCCGAGGCACAGGCCCTGGAGTGGCTGGATGTCCCCGGGAGTAGCAGGATGGGGCAGCAGGCTGACAGGTGGTGAGTGTTCACTGACCCACACTCCGAGCACAGGCCCTGGTGGAGCGGCTGGACAGTCCCCGGGAGTAGCAGGACGGGGCAGCAGGCTGAGAGGTGGTGAGTGCATTCACTGACCCACACTCCGAGGCACAGGCCCTGGTGGAGCGGCTGGATGTCCCCGGGAGTAGCAGGACGGGGCAGCAGGCTGACAGGTGGTGAGTGCATTCACTGACCCACACTCCGAGGCACAGGCCCTGGTGGAGTGGCTGGACGTCCCCGGGAGTAGCAGGACGGGGCAGCAGGCTGAGAGGTGGTGAGTGCATTCACTGATCCACACTCCGAGGCACAGGCCCTGGTGGAGCAGCTGGACGTCCCCGGGAGTAGCAGGACGGGGCAGCAGGCTGAGAGGTGGTGACTGTATTCACTGACCCACACTCCGAGGCACAGGCCCTGGTGGAGCGGCTGGACGTCCCCGGGAGTAGCAGGACGGGGCAGCAGGCTGAGAGGTGGTGAGTGCATTCACTGACCCACACTCCGAGGCACAGGCCCTGGTGGAGCGGCTGGACAGTCCCCGGGAGTAGCAGGACGGGGCAGCAGGCTGAGAGGAAGCATCTCTTATCTCTGCTCCAGCGTCCTTCTCAGTGGGTTCTTCTGGCTCCCTCCCCTGAATAGACCTACTTTTCAACATCTTATTTGAAAACACTTAAAAAGATAACACATTAAGTGCTTCCGGTTATAAAAGTGACTCGTTGGCTTCTAGGGAGGAAATTCAGAATGGAAAAGAAGGAAGACAGGGTGCCATGGCCTTCTGATTCAAGTATCTGTCCCTGGTCTGTCCCCTCCCAACCCCCCAGCCATTCTCCTCATTCCTGCTCGAGGAAGCTTTCTAAAAGGCAAATATTTATTACTGAATACAGTGCCCACTATACTAAATATTTTTGTATATTGTCTTATTCAATTCTCAGAACATTCTTAGGAGGCAAACAAAATCACTAGCGTATTTTGCAGATGAAGAGCTTGAAGTGTATACATCATGACACAGTGACTACATCGTGGAACCAGAGACCCAGGCCTGGAGGCCACAGTCTAACGCCCTCAGCTCCAGCACAGGCTCACATCCTCTCCAAAGCATCTCTTAGTTCTGAGGATGAAGTTCAAACTCCTTAACTCAGTACATAGGCTCTTACAACATGGCTTTACTTTACATTCTCTATTTTTATCTCCTGCACACACACTATTTGCTGAAATCATTCACAATAAATTGAGACTTGCCTAAATGCATAGTATTTGTTTATTTGTTTTGGAACATTTTGGCAGACATATGACACTTTATTAAACATTTGTGCTGAAAAGAGCATTTATCACAAGTGTTCAAGTCGAATTATTTTCACAAAGCTTACAAACCTGTGTGATCGGCACTCAGATCAAGAAACAGAAAGCCAGGACCCTGGGGACCCCCTTCTGGCTCCCTCCTGTCATTCCCTCACCAAGGGTAACTAACGTCTTGACTTATAACACTCAGTATCATACCTTGGTTTTTTCACTCCACTATACCCTGAGATTTTCCCATATGAGTAGGAAAGACCCGCAGTCCACAGGCATTGCTTGGGGCCCCAGGCGGGCTTTGGCCTCTGTGCGTGCCCATGATGTTTCAGTTATTAAAGAATTTGAATATCATATGCATCGTATGATTTTATGTGGCATATATAGTTTCTTCTGTGTAAAGTACTCTTGCCTCCTCTTCTTTACCTCCTTCCCTTTCCCTCTTAGTCTTTTTTTTTTTTTTTTTTGAGAGAGAGAGAGAGAGAGGAAGAGGGAGAGAGAGATGAGAAGCATCAATTCATAGTTGTGTCAGTTTAATTGTTTATTGATTGCTTCTCATATATGCCTTGACCGGGGGATCAAGCCAAGCCAGTGACCCCTTGCTCAAGCCGGCGACCTTGGGTTCAAGCTAGTGACCTTGGGTTCAAGCCAGCATCGTTAGAATTCAAGCCAGTGACTTTTGTGCTTGTGTTGATGATTCTGTGCTCAAGCTGGTGACCCCACACTCAAGGTGGCAACCCCACCCTCAAACCAGCGACCTTGGAGTTTTGAACCTGGGATCTCAGCATCTCAGATCGATGCTCTCTCCACTGTACCACCACCGGTCAGGCCCCTCTTAGTCTCTTTAAAAAGCATCCTCTCCCTAACCATCTCTCAATTCCTGCCCCATGACCTAAATCTGACAGATACTTCTGCCTTGGTCTTGTCAAACTGGACTGCTAACCTTCTTATCCTGGCCTGTCTCCTCTCCTAGATTGTAAGATTCTAGAGGGTAGGGACTGATCAAATTTACTTTGGTATTTTGGCTCTGAGCACTGACCTAGTTTATGGTGAACTTTCAACAAATGTTGCACTAAAAAGACCAATGAAAGAATGAATGAGACCCATGGGTGAACTGAAGATGCTCCTCTTTCTTTAGAGGTCTTTTAGAAACTCTCTTTGCTTTACGTGTGGTTCCTCCTAACTTTACACTAACCCGAAGTTACCTACAGTCCTACAAACAATTGTTGTTTCTCACTTAGTCTTGGGACAGAAATAAAACTGGCTCCAGAACTCCAAGGGGTACAGTATGTTCCCAGACACATATGTTTTCCATAAGAGAGTCTGGACTCTGAAGCACATGGTGAGAATCTTGGAAGGATGTACTGAAAGATGAAAAGGGAAAAAGAAATGAATGGCAACAACAAAGAACAGTACCCTGGGGCCAGAGAGCTGAGGGAATGTGGATTTTGGTACAAATAGACGGGTCTGATTAATGCATGTTGCTGTTTGCTATTTTGGTTTCTGTTTAGATATATGTTTTGATACCAGACTTTCCTTTTAGCACATGTCAAGTCAGCAGGCAATTGGGCAGTGAAGTCTTTTCCATCAAAATAACACATGTCTTACAGTGCACCACACAGGCTGGGTCCCGTTTGCATGTGAGTTTGTGGCATAAGGCACTTTGAAGATGAAAGATTCAAGCATCATGACTGCCTTTGCAAACACACGGATTAATAGAGCAAGCAGGCTCACCGCTCGCTTTTTCGTTTTCCAAACTTTTGCTGGCTGTGACTTGAAGACCTCAGTTCTGGTCAGATAAGATCGTTTCTTCCTACCACCCATCCCAGCCTTTGAAGCCGACGCTGTCGAAACCTTCTCTGCAGCTGTGGGCCCCAGAGCGCTCTTTGATGTCCTGGTTGGTTTCCATGAGCAGGGTTTCCGCTGCTTCTGGTTTTTCTGGACTTCTCCAGGAGTTCTGGGAATCCTGCTGCCAAGTCTCCTCCGTTCAGAGTCTATCCATGTGTGACTCACTGGCCTCTAGCGCCAGCAAGGGTCAGGTCCCCTGTTCCTGAACAGCGGGCAGGAAAGTGCAAAGGAAGCTTTGGCATTAAGGGCACAAGGCCCGGAGAACAGTTACGCTGACTTTGAAGATGGCTTGGTAATGGCTTATACCCCCAACAGGAACTCGGAAGCACGTAGCCAGAGTCAACGAACACTTCACGTCTAGCGCTGTGTTTGTTTTACTTATTTATTGATCTAGCCCACAACTATTTATTGAGCAGCTACTATGAGCCAGACACTTCTCTAGATATCAGGGATTCAGCAGTGAAGAAAGCAGACAGGAATCCCTGCTGTTACAAAACTGGCATTTTTTGGGGGGAGAATGACAAAACCAGTAAGTAAATGGTTAAAAAGAAGGGTGGTAAGTGCTACAGAGGAAAAGAAAGCAGGGGTTGTGCATTTCTCTGTGCAATCCTTAGAATCTATGAAGTAGTTAGAGGCTCTACTTTACAGATATGGGCAACTGAGGCTCAATGAGGTAAGTAGCTTGTCCTCTCATTTACTCCCTCATCCAATCAACACCGAGGCCTGCGGAACTGCAGCGCCTGCTCTCCGCCCTCTGCCCTCAGCCCACCCCGAGTGCCGGCTCGCCTCTCACCTTCCCCCTCCAGCCGGGCACCAGCCTGGCCTCCTTCCCCCTCTTGCCCGGCTGCCAAGACGAACTTGACAAAATATAAAGTGGCTATCTATTTCTAAAACACCTTCAGTGGTGCCTCATTATTCCAGGTCAAATGTCTACCCTTCAGCCCTTTATGATGTAGCATCTGCTTATCTGGCTTCTATTCTTCTGCTCCCACAGGCCATTCGAAGACCCACCTGTAAGTCCTTCTGTGCACCACGGCCAGTTGTCACTCTGCCCCTAACTGCTACTGGTCTGAGCACACCCAGCCCCTCTGGGGACCGAGCTCCTCCTTTTCTGTGCTTCACGCCCCTCTGGCACCCCACTTCTCTCTCCTCCCTGCAGTCCTCCGTCTCCTGGTCGACCTCCCTAGCACACTGTAAGCTCCGCAGCGGCGTCTGGGCACCTTCTTTCCCACCACAGTGGGAGCACACACACGAGCTCCAGTCATCGCTCACCAGCAGCCGGAGTGCGCAGACTGTCACCACCACGTTTCTGTTTTTGTTTCACGATTCCTACCAAAGTCCATCTCAGTAGGATTTATGGATCATACTTGATTAATGTTAGACAAAAATCAACCCCTACCTCACAGTACGGAGTATAATTAAGAAGAAGAAAATACAAACAGTGGTTGTAAATACTGTTGAAAACAGAAAGTCTAGAACGTGTACTTAGTCAACAAACACCAAGTGCTGAGATGTTTTCCTCTTGTCAGAAATACCCGTAAGTATAACTGACCAAAGCCAACCGTTCAACCCTCCGAGTCCTGTTTTTCTTATGTCAACAATGAGGAGCTGGACTCGATGACCTCCAGGAATGTCCAGCTCTTACAGCCCAAGGATCTGATGTCAACGGCCACCGGATGCTCGTGATTTTTGTCCCTCATCCCCACAGAGTGCTCCCCCTGCTGTAGCTGCCTCTGGAGGTCTTTCCAACCCACACGTCAACAGTCTCCATGGCCGTGAGGCATGCTCCCGACAGCCATGCGGTTAGAGTCTGATCCTGCCCCTCAGCCATGGTTAAGTAACGGTCTAAGAATGGATCTCTGGCCCAGGCTGGGCCACCTCTAGATTTTTCACTGGGAGTCAAGACCTAACCTAAGAGAGACCAAGCTGAATCAATGCCGAATTCTTACAAAGAACCAAAAGCTGTGGCATAGCTCTCCAGCCATTCGTTCGACTAACACTTATTGAGGACCTACAGAGTGCTGGGCACCGTCCCGGCATCTTCTGTAGGCTAGAGCGTGTCTCAAAGCACTGTCTGGGTTCCAGATGGCTCTCCACTCCTCAGCGCCTTCCTCCCTGGGGCCCGCTGCGTCCCTGTCCTTCCGTTCCCTGAGACAGTCTTTGGTCCTCACAGCAAATTATCCTTTTTTTTTTTCTTCTTAAAGTTAGTGCAATTTGTTGGCATTTTAACTGCAACTGAAAGAATTCAGCCCCCCCCCCCCCCAGCTGCCCAGGGCCTGCCTGAGCAGTTCTCTGCCTTCCCCTGGGGGCCTTTTCCTATTGCCACCAAGGCCATGGCCCCCTCGTACCAACACAGATTAAGGGCCCAGAGCCGAGCACTCGGTCTCCTTGGACCCTTTTCCATAAATCTCTTATTTTTTCCTAATTAAGCATGGCCATATAAGAAATGGAACAACAACAACAAAAACTTCTTAAAAGTACACATAAAAAAATAAAATGGCCTCATGCAATTTTTAGATAAAACCACCCTTCTCACGCCCATTCCAGCAGAGAAAACATCTTGACAAATCATGTCCTTTAGTCAAAACAAGTTGGGGTCCAAACACATGGAGTAGATATAAAGTATATTATTTTCAGGAGACTGAAATCCAAACCACAAATTCCAGAAATGCATTTTAAAAGTGCTGCCTATTAGACATGCTAGTTTTAAATTAAATTAACGTTGTAGCAAGAGGGGGAAGGTATGTTTCTATTTATTTATTAGATCACTATCAAGCTTTCCTCTAAGGAGATCAAGGTGCTCCGTGAACAAGCATTTGGAGAGAAGACTTGGCTGTTTGAAGACTGTCAGGTTCTGCCAAAGCCGTTTCTCTCCAGTTTGAGACCCCCCTGCCCCTAGGGCACTGCCCTTTGAAGCCGACAGCTTTAGTGGCTAACCACAAGTCTCCCCTGGCGGAGGGGTGCCTTTGGCTGACTTGAAACACCGTCTCAGAGCTGCATGAAGAAGGATCTCGCCGTCCGGTCGCTCTCCTCCTAGTGTGTCTGCTTTACCTTACAGGGCTTGATGCAGAGAACCTGGGAGAGGAAGGGTTTGCAGCTCGTTTACTTATCACTCCTCTCCCAAGGTTTGTGTTGTTTTTTTTTAAAAAATTATATTATTAAAAATGATTATGGGTGCCTGACCTGTAGTGGCGCAGTGGATAGAGCATCGACCTGGTGAGATTGCTGGTTTGAAACCTTGGGCTTGCTCAGGTCATGGCATATACGAGAAGCAATCAGTGAACAACTAAAGTGAAGCAACTATGGTATTGCTTCCTCCCTCTCTCTCCCTCCCTCTCTCTCTAAAATCAATAAATAAAATCTTAAAAAAAAAAAAAGACAGTGGGAAAACAGCAGACAGACCTCTCATTACCAAAGCCTTTTGGGCTCACTTATTCTGAAACCAGGTCAGAAGTGTAAGTGACTTTTTTGTCTTCTTGATTGAAGGGAAATTGGAATTAGCCAAACACTGTCCTTGCCGAGAGTCAAACGTATATTTAGTTGGGGACATATTGTATTTTCCTAAAGTGGCCACAATAATATTTTCTGTTCTTCATGCTCTTGTTCCCTTTTCTGGAGGAAAAGATTCCGTCCCGTCCCCGTGACCCTGCGTGGGCATTTGTGACTGCCTGGACAAATGGAGTACTGTGGGAGAAATGCTATGTGACATCTGAGGCTTCACCTGGCCCTCTCTCAGGATGCGTGTCCTTGGAACACAGCCGCCATGCCGTGAGGAAGCACAGGCCACGTGGGGAGGACTGAGTGCCTTAGCTCACAGGCTAGGCTGAGCTCCAGCCAACAGTCAGCATCAATGGGGAATGTGCCATCTTGCAGGTGAATCCTTCCCTGTTGAGCTCTGCCTAGAGTACAACTCCATGGACAAAATAAATGGTCAATATTATCTCAAGCCAATGTTTGGAGACAGCTTCTTGCAGTAATGGATAACCAGAACAGGTGGGGATGAGAGACTTCTCTGGCAGTCTGATGTGTACAGAAAAGCACGCTAAAGCAATAGAAAGAGAGGGATTTTAACAAGTTGCAGGATGATGCAAACAAGGGTCTGGCTATAATAAGGGCAAAATCCAGTTGCTCTGACTTCCCTCTCACAGAGCATTTGTTTGATGCAGAGAATCTTAGACACACAGGCATTGTTCTTAACTTTCACTGCCTGCAGACCTTTACCTGAATAAGGTTGATTTCTGTGAGCCACTTCCCAGTGTCTGGGATTGAGGCCTCCAGTCCCCCACAGCGTGGAGGCTGTGAGGGGAGCCCCGAACACCTGTGGGGCAGAGCACTGCTCTCCCGGCACCTGCAGACCATGCTTCCGGAGTGTTCCCGGTGGAGTCTGTGTCTTGGGCGGCCAGGGTCTGTTCCTCATGGCCTCTATTCCTTTTGAGCCATCTTGTCACTGTGCAGAATTTCACCAGCTCCTACAGCTTCCCCCAGGAGGGGCAAGGTCCTAGCCCCCAAGACTGGGGATAGCAACAGGTTCGACACACAGTGGAGAAGAAAAAGAAGTCTAGAGAAATACGTGAAGTCTTATAAACACGGCTTCCCACCAACACAACACAAAGAACATTTAGAACTCCATGTCTCTCTGGCAACAGCAAACCAAAATGGAAATATGAAACCTGTGGGTATCTTAAATGCTTGTTCATGCAGCAGTTAGTCTGTATGCGCCAAATGCCCAAGTCCTGGCTGTGCACAGGGGTACAAAGATACTCCAGGTGGACTTTCTCGAGAGTCGCAGTCTGGCCAGGATCACAAACTCAGAAAGACGAGACTAGGAAATACTGAACCAGCGCTTCCTGTAGGCCAGGCACTGCTCTGAGTGATCGTATGCATTAGCTCATTTAATTCTCATAACAGACTCATACAGTTGGTACTGTTTTTATCCTCATTTCACAGATGAGGAGACTTGTGTCTGGAGAGGTGAAATGATGCTCTCGGGTCACACAACTGAGTGGCGGAGCTCAAGTTCTAACCCAGACAATCTGACTCAAACCGGTTACCACTACTCTACTGCCTCCTGTAAGCGGATACAAGCAGTTAGAAGAAAGTGCTGTTAGCCATACACTAGATGACCTTCTATTATTTACAAAGCCAAACAAAAACATTACAGTTGTTAAATAGAAAAGAGGTCCCTAAATCTCCCTGGGTAAGACTCATCCTGCTGCCGACCACCTGTTAGGACATTTCTCCTCTCGACTTCCTTTGAGTTCTCTCACTACACCATCAGTCCCCTTGCCACTGCTCTGTTCTCCAGAGAGACAAAGAAGTTGGAGAAAGGAGGTCTGCACGCTGTGGATGGGAGACGAGACCGCCAGGGTTCTCTGACAGATGTGGAGCCAGGCTTCCGTCTCCCCCACGTATCTGGGGGCGCGGCGGCGAGTGGGAGCAGACGGCCGGGCTTCTCTGGGGTTACGTAATGACAAAACAATGACCAGCTTCGCCTAGCTTAGCAGCAGCTAGAAAAGAGGGTCACAGATTCCTTTGAGGGTCACTGGAGTTGACTGATGGATCTGCTATCTTCTACCCCCTGTGAAGTTGCTGAAACATAGCTTTTGGCTTAAGGGCAGAAAGTTGGACAGAGGAACCAATGACTCTAACTGGCCACTGGGAACACCCCTCTGCCCCCCCCCCCCCCCCCCCCCCGCGAGTGCCTGCTGTATGTAAAGCCTATCTGGGACTTGGCTCTATTGTTGAGGATACAGAAGAATAAACAGACCTAGTTCAGCCCTTCATTCTCATAGCCATAGCTTTCACATTCTTTTGATTGTGACCAATTGCAAGAGATACATTTAAATCTTACGTGTGCAGGTACGAATCGGGCTGTTTTGTTTTCCCTTGCTAGATGCAAGGTTTCACCTTCCTAGTCTGTTCTATTCTTTTTTTTCTTTTTCTTTTCATGGCAAATTACAGATTACAATTCACTGAATTGATAATATCTTGATCTCTAATGTACAGTTGATCAAGTTGTGCAGTGAGAAAACAGTAGTCAGGGAAAAGATACCTAACATACTTCATTAGAGAACAATGTACGAGTGAAGCCACAGGAGTGCGTACAAGAGGCACAGAGCCCTGAAGACGACGTGTGTCAGGGGCCCGGAGAGCCCTGTCCCGTGTCCTCCCCACACCCGCCGTGGGGACGCTGCTGCCGCCGGCTTCCCAGCACATGGCTCAGCAGCTCCTCAGTCCACCCGCGGCCACTCCACGTCTACAGTCCTGTCCCTGCGTGGCCTGAGCTGACATCATCGCGACACCGCTGTGAGAGCAGAGACAGGGCAGGGACAGACTGGTGGCTCAGCTCCGTTTCCAGCTCTGGGACTCTCTGAGGTCCCCTAAGCACGGGCGGGGCCCCCGTGGACGCCTTCATTTCATCAGGCTCCGTCTTCTTGTTCCTTCCAGGCTCAGCTCAGCACCACTCAGTGGGTCCTGAGTGGGCGCTGGGGGAGCAGGTCCCAGAGGCAAACAGCGAGACAGCGAGTGAGAAGAAAGCAACGACTGCTGGTGCTCATACAGAGATGTGATGTTACAGAGGCAACTACAGCCATACGCAAAGTCCTTCCCCTGGTCTGGGGAGGCGGGGTGGGGGTGGGTGCACACTGCCAACGAGTCGTGGGGTCAAGTCCCAGAAAAGCAGACAGGATACCAGCAGATGGGCCCTCACACTGGCTGCCTTGATGCCCGGTCCAGGCATGGACTTTAGCCATGAGCCGCATAGATGCTGGGGAGGGAAAGTATCTGTGCTAATGAGTAATTATAAAGAAAAGGATTAATGACAGATAAATATTTAACTTTCAAAAAAATGCTGAAAAGTATACTGAAGCTAAAAAATGTCATGGTGAAGAGTGTGGGCTTTTCAGTAAGACCGCCCTGGGGACCGATCCTGGCGTCCCATTTCCTGTGTGCTCTTTGGAAAACACCCGAGAACAGCAAAGGGTACGAGCCACTCTCACCTTCTTCTGGAAGTTCACATCTACTGCTTCACCTGCCTGGGCCTCAGCTTCCCCATTGACAGAGCAGGGATAATGGTAGAACCTACCTCCTAGGATTGCTGTGAGGTTTAAACACGAGAATGGCTGATCCCATGGTACATGCTGAGAACAGGTTAGCTGCATATCTCTGGGTAGTAAGTGAGGAACAATGGGAAACAGGCCCAGAGAGACTGGTAAGTAGCCGTGGCCAAGTGCTATCCCACCTGCATTCTGCACCTCCTTCTCTCCACTGGCCTTAGAGCAGAGCAGAGATACCCTCTCCTGATGGCCTCACCTCCATCTCAAAGACAGAGCTCTTTGGGAAATCACAGTTGCTTTCTCAAAGCCCTATTGGTTATTCCTCTTTACATTTATCCCATTTTTGTCAAGACCCTGAACATATGGCCACAGGTACCTTTCCTTGTCACATTCTATGAAATGGTGGGAAGAGCCAGCTGCCCAGGCCCACGTAGAAACAGAACAGAACAACTCTCCCTTAGGGTACTGGGGTGGGAGGGCTCTTCGGCCAGCCCACCGAGACTGTCCCCATCCCCTGTCCACAGATGACACACCCCCGGTGACTGAGAGCAGTGGCCCAGCAGCTGGGGGCCAGGGAATGGATTCTGACAGCTGTTGGGAGAACAAAAATTCTTTTCTCTTGTATTTACAACTTCAAAACCTCCCTTCAAGGTCAGTCTCAAGGTGCAGGAGCATGTCCTATGACCCCTAACTCCAGAGGTCTGAATGGGGACAAGCACAGCGTCCAGAGTTGGCCCAGGATGGTTCCAACCTTCCTCCGAGGCAGAGTCCACCTTGGGACAGGGAAGTCTCTGACCTCAGGAAGAGCTGCAGAAAACACTCTGTAGCGTTTACGAGGGTACTTTTAAAATGTGATGACTCATGGTTTATGAAACAGTGATAGAAAATGCACATGGACAGTCCTCCCACAACAGATATTCTGTATGGGCCCTGCAGAGCTGCGAAGCCCATTAGCACTTCAAAGGCACCGGGAAGTCAAGCGGCAAAGGATTTTGCTGTTCAGTCCAGTGTTTCTCAAACGTACTTGGTCGCAGACCCTTTTGCTAAGAAACAAGTTCTTTCTGTGGAGCATCACGGGACAAAAAGTGAGTCAGGGCCTCGTTCCATGTCCACCGTGCCTACTCGCAAACTAACAACTCGTGTGGTGAGCAGAGTGCAGGCGGGCTCCAGCTCTCCTCGTGGCCTTGGCCAGACCAAGTGTGCAGCAGCCTGGCTGGGAATGGACGCACAGCCCCTGGGCCAGCCTCAGACCGTACTGACCAGGACCTGGACGAGCACATTTGATATTTTAGTCTCTCTTCAGGGTGAAGTCCAAGCTCGTGACAGAAGAAATAGGGTGATCAAGTGGAAGGGTCAGAGACCACATCTAGCCTGGAGGTGTCTGTAAGAACTAGCCCTCACGAAGGGTGGTTGAACCACCTTGGGCTTACGTTCAACACAGGAGCCCCTGAACATCTCTGAGAAGCGGATCTGTGCTGTGTTATTTAAAACACACACACATACACGCACACACACACGCGTGCAGAAAATAGACCAGTGATGCACTGCAACAGAAGTTGATGATAATTGGGAACAGCAGGAAGGAGACCTGCACGTCTACTCCAGCCGTTAACCGCTTGGTTGAGAGTCTGATTGTCTGGCTTCTGTCCTCTGGCTTTGGAGTGGACCAGTTTTCCTGGCACAGGCATTTATTGAACTCTGAGAGGCCAGCTCTTCTATGTAGATTAATTCATGATTTCAAAGTCGCTTTGAAGCTGGCAAAACATTCTGTTATTTCCAAGAGTTATTACAACTGAAACCCTGACATCGACTGGGAGGTCTGCCCATGATCTTGTTTGGATCCTTTTAAATTCAGAAACTTTGCAGTGAGTTAAAAATAGATCGCATCTGTGTACTTTTCCTCCTTTCATCCCCACTGCAAAAGCTGTGCAGTAATTTTGGTCCACTCTTGATATTAGCCAGAGAAATTCTAGCACTTGTCAACTGGGAATATGTGGGACAAAAGTCATTTTAAAATGGGTTTTGGGGTGATGCTGATCATATGACCGAGCAGAGTTACTCATTATCCTTCATAATAGGTTCTAGGATTAATAACAACAGACTGGCACTAATTAAGATCAACAGAGTAGTAGATGGGTTCCTGTTACATGGAAATGTAGGCCAGGAAGAGAAACATTTTCAACAGTGCTGTCCTGAAGGGCTTGTGTCTTTACATACTGATCAGAAAAGATCACAGTGCTTTCATCAAAAGAATCTGCATGAGGTTGGAAGGTCAGGCTGCTTTTATTATTATTTTTTACTTTTTTAAATTTATTTATTCATTTTTAGAGAGGAGAGAGAGAGAGAGAGAGAGAGAGAGAGAAAGAGAAACAGAGAGAGAAGGGGGGAGGAGCTGGAAGCATCAACTCCCATATGTGCCTTGACCAGGCAAGCCCAGGGTTTCGAACCGGCGACCTCAGCATTTCCAGGTCGACGCTTTATCCACTGCGCCACCACAGGTCAAGTGGTCAGGCTGCTTTTAACCAAAAGTCAAATATAGATCGTACGTGATTTCAGAAGAGCCAAAATACTGGACAGTATCTTATGTGGCATTTGACAGGTTAAGGGGGTGTCAGCATTTTCACGCCCAGCAAAGACAGCGTTACATTCAGGATTACCTTTTCATAGTTACTTTACCTTCATGAACATGCTAAATCCAGTTTTAAGGAGATCAGTGAGGCCTGAAGACATGTGTTCAATATCAACAGGATCTGGCCTTTCAGGATCAAATATTTCCTCTACAACCTGCTTCAACAACGGCTTATAGGATGCCTGGAAAGAGAAAATATTGTGCTGTAAGTTACAGGGTTTGTTTGGTCTGGAGAGAGGACAGCTTTATCTGCACCAGATGAAACAAAACAAGTTTATTTTGATAGTGAGCAATGGTCATGCTTTTGTGTATGAAAGGGCAATTATAACAACATGGGTTTTTTGGGGTAAATTTTCGCCCCAGTAATCTGCCACTAATTGTTTCTCATATTCCCTTCTACTAGCAAATCTCTCTCATTGGAGCTATAACCATAGAATGACTAGCTTTTCAACCAAGATTGAAAGTGATCATTTTATGTATGAAGTATACTGGAAAGCAAAGTATTGTCATTTGATATAGACATAAAGACGGTCTCCAGTTTTCCCTAAACATTGGGAGAATTATGCCCCCTCTGCTAGAAACTCGAATGTTTTCTTACAATGTTTAGCCCAGGCCCGAGCAAGCCCTCCTTCCTCCATAGAGCTCAACTCCAAGTACGACTTGGCCGGAAAGAGAAGCCAAGGTGCCAAAAAGGAATCTGACCAAGGTCAGGGCGTAAGAGGAGGCAGGCTGCGTGGTACTATAAACATTTCAGTAGAATTTAGTTGAACTTTTGATAAATAATGCTTAATGCTTTCCTTTTCTGTGACCGCAATAACCCTTCCGCATTTAATTTGGAGGCAGCTGCCTCTCACTGCTGCGCCGTCTGAGCCTGTGCCCCGCCCCCGCCCCCGCCCCCGCCTCTCTCCTTGGATCTCCCTACTGCGGAGCTCTTCGCTGCTCTTGCCACCAGCCGTGCCCCCTTCCTCTCGGCCCTGTTGCTGCCTCTGTGGCTCCAGTTCCACAGGACACCCGAGTTTGCAGCATCAAGGATGATGGAAGAAAGAACGTCTTCCCTCAATGCACTCTATCTGTTATATAGCTAGTGTATCTATTATAGGCCCAGAAAAGCCAGGTTCTGACAGGGCGCTGGTGAGATGTCTTCAACTCTTGTTTTTCTCTTGGCATTGGCCTAATCTGTGAGCTGCCTTGAGCAAGGGTCAGGGATATTTGGTGCACAGTGGTCCCTCGTCTATCAGGGGGATTAGGTTTCAGAAACCCCCTGCTATAGGCGAAAATCCGTGAAGTTGAGACCTTATATTTATTTTATTATTTATATACTAGAAAGCCCGGCGGTCATATGAAATGACCGCTGTTCTAGATATTATAAATTGTAATTAAAATGATTTGTGCAAAGGTGTCTGCTAATTCAAACTGAATTACCCAGGGCAGGCGGCGAGGACACCCCTTTGCTTAGTGCCCCACGGGGTTTCCCCCTTCTACTTGCTTAATTGCTTAAAGTAGAGTGCAATGAAGGAAACCACTGGCGGTACATTTCTTAAGAGCCACCGCTAGCTCAATAAATAAAGGTGATTCAAATATGTTTTAATCCTTTTTGCGTTTCGGTCAGCATTACTCTGTCGTTTTTTTGCATTTCTCTCCTGCCTTTGTTCAAGGGACTCATTTTGTCGAGACAGGCTTTTTTGTCTTGCATCTGAGGCAAGCCTTGTTTCTCTATGCTCATCAGTCTCATTTTGCCGAGAAAGACGCATTTGCTCTGCGACTAAAGCAAGCCTTATCTTTCTCTGCTCAGTGGTTTCTTTTTGTCGAGAAAGCCGTTTTTGTGCAGCTTTAGCTCCTTTTCTCTCCTCTTCAGTGCTGTATTTTCTAGGAGGCATTCTTAAAAGAAATTACGTTAAGACGTAGTTTTTATGTAAAACAGATGATTGCCAATGCAAACAAATGTTCACCTTCCCCCTGACACGCTCAATTTGCGTTCAGCCTTAAATTGTTTCTAAAGCAGATGATTGCCAATGCAAACAAATGTTCACCTTCCCCCTGACCCGCTCAATTTGCATTCAGCCGTGGCAACTTCACCCCATTGGCTAGTATAGTTATGCAAGCAACCAATAAGCTATCGGTGACAAACAGACACTTAAGCCACATATAATAGATACAGAACACAGTGCTCTGGTTGGTCACCTCCCATCCATCAGCCAATAGTGTGCCGTGTACAATCTCACGTGGGCAAACTAGCTCAAGCGGAAGTGGCTGTAGCTGTGTTTTCCTTTCTTGCAAGTCTGTCTACTCATCTGCTGTATGCTACATATTTTATTTTAATATCCTTTTAATATGTTTTAATATTTTTATATTGTTTTCAATTTTTAGGCTAGAAAATGATTATTTTACTGCAAAAATACTTAAAATAACAAATATATAAAAATACATATATACCACAAAATCCCACAATATAGTGAAAAATCCGTGATAATACAAAATTAGATATATACAGTTTTAAAATCTGCGATTCAGTGAAATCGCAGCAAATTCAGTGAAATCTGCGATTCAGTGAAATTCACTACAGCAAAAAGTGAATCACAGATATGGCGAGGAATGACTATTGACTTTATCTGCCTTCATCTTGCTTTTCTTATTGTAGTTTTTTTAAAATTTTTATTTTCCCTTTATTCCTATTTTTGTACCTAAAATATCTTAGAAATAAGGCAGGGTATAAACTATTAAAGTCATAAGCAATCATTCAGCTAGAATGCAGCTGATGTATTTGTCAGGAATAAGATGCAGGGAGGAAATAGCAACTGTTCAGTTGAGGAGTGCAGCTTTCTTACGTTTATCAGTCGAACCGACCAGTGCATGCCCTGAGATCTCGTCGGTTAATGCTCTTGAAAGGTAAAGCACTGAGCAGGAACAGCGAGAAGGTAGAAATTAAATCACACACATATACACACACTTGAGTCAACCTTCCTCAAAATAAAGCTATATCATGATATGATTTTTTTAAAATTTTGTTTATTTTTATTTACTTATTTGAGAGAGAGTGAAGGGAGGGAAAAATGGACAGAGAGAAAGGAAGGGAAAGAGATGAGAAACATCAACCCACAGTTGTGGCACCTTAGTTGTTCATTGATTACTTTCTCATATGTGCCTTGACTGGGGGCTTCAGCCAAGTCAGTAACCCCCTTGCTCAGGCAAGTGGCCTTGAGCTTCAAGCCAGAAACTTCTGGGGTCAAGCCAGCAACCATGGGGTCATATCTATGATCCCACGCTCAAGCCAGTGATGCTGCACTCAAGCTGGTGAGCCTGTGTTCAAGCTGGATGATGATCCCTCACTCAAGCTGGTGACTTTGGGGTTTTGAACCTGGGTCCTCAGTGTCCCAGCCAACACTCTATATACTGTGCCACTGCCTGGTCAGGCTCATGGTAGATTTTAACAATTTACCATATAGGAAAAAATCCAGAAATTTGAGAATACACTTTTGATGAGTCCATGAGGAAACAGAAATTCTCACATATTGTCAATGGGAGGGTAAACTGCTACAACCAGCATAAAGAGCAGATTGGCAATACCTATCAAAAGTACAAATGCATTTGACCTACAAATTTCACTTATAAGAATTTATCCTATAAATATGCTAACATATGTAAATTATACTTATAAAAGGCTGTTTATTAATAGTTTGTAATAGCGAAAGATAGAAAACAACTCAAGTGCCCATCAGTATGGAGCTGTGTAATAAATGGGACACATCCCAGGAGGGAATGCTGTGCAAATGAGGAGGGAAGCCCTGTGCTGACCAGGCAGAACATAAGAATCAAGTGGGAGTGAGAAAATCAAGGTGAGAAGCCATGTGTAAGGTGGGCTGGCATTTATGTGAAATGTATCACAGCTTGTATTTGTTGAAACATGTAAAAAACAAACTCTGATGTGATACACAGAGACAACCACGAGCAGTGATCATGGGACAGGGGACTGATTAAGGGACAAAGGTGGAAGGAACACTTTCCAATGTACTGCTTTTTAAAAACACAGTTAAAACACCACTGCAAACAGCAAGAGGATTTTTTTTACTTGTGAAAAAGGAATAGATTATGCATGGAAGAGACTAGAATAAAGCACACAAAATGTTAATTAGGGCTATCTCTATGTTCTAGGAGCAGGGGACATTATGTTCTCCTTTTTTCAAAGATTTAAAAATTAACAGGTATACTTCTAGAATGATAACATAATCCGTAATCCAATAAATATTTTCTTTTTTCTTTTTTTATTAAGTGGGAGGCAAGAGGCAGAGAGATAGACTCCCACATGCGCCCCAACCCGGGATCCACCTGGCAAGCCCTCTAATGGGGCGATGCTCTGCCTATCTGGGGCATTGCTCCATTGCTCGGCAGCCAAGCTATTTTAGTGCCTGAGGCAAGGGCATGGAGCCAGCTTGCTGGAACCACTCAAGCCTTGGCTGCGGAAAGGGGAGGGGGGGAGGGGTAGAGAAGCAGATGATCACTTCTCCTGTGTGCTCTGACCGGGAATCAAACCTGGGATTTCCACATGCCAGGCTGACTGACGCTCTACCGCTGAACCCACTAGCCAGGGCCAATAAATATTTTTAATGTTAAAAAAAAAAGTATAAAAGGTCATGGAATGACCTCTGAATTCTATAAATCTTCTCCCCTGAGTAATCTGGTTTAAGAGCCCTTCTATCATCTCAGCTTTGCTGGACATTTAATTTTTTAAACTTAAACTTTAATTTCTTTAGAATGCTCCCAAGGAGAAGTCCTTTGGCCAATACTCTACTTTATCAGCACTGTCATAAAAAATTCATTGACTTCTTCCTTTGTAACAGAATCCAATTCTTCGCCAGGCCCATTATCAATTGGCTAAAAAACTGTTCTCCAGCTTCCTTGCAGCTGGGCACGGCCATGTAGCTGAGTCCTGGACAATGAGGGTTAAGTGCAGGGGGAGTGGGAGTGTCAGAGGTCTCCTTTTTAAAAGGCAAGGGTGAGCCTTGGTCCTCTTTCTCTGCTCTGCTGCCTGGAACCCGGGAGTGATGCTTGAGCCCCAGCAGCCAGGTGACACACAGGGCTGTCCCTCAGAGACGCTGAAGCAGAGAGTGGAGGAACCTTGGTCAGTGATGGCGGGCAGAGCCGCCATGGCCACAGCATGGACAGGCTACATCAGGACCTATTTTACATGACAATACAACCCTGATCTGTTTAAGCCATGATGTTCCAGCTCTCTGTTACTTGCAACTGAATAAAATATTAACTGAACAAATCACAAAAAGAATATAAAGAGCCTGACCAGGCAGTGGATAGAGCATTGGACAGGGATGTGGAGGACCCAGGATCGAGACCCTGAGGTCGCCAACTTGAGCGTGGGCTCATCTGGTTTGAGCAAGGCTCATCAGCTTGGACCCAAGGTCGCTGGCTCGAGCAAGGGGTCCCTTGGTCTGCTGAAGCCCCCCAGTCAAGGCACATATGAGAAAGCAATCACTGAACAACTAAGGAACTGCAACAAAGAATTGATGTTTCTCATCTCTCTCCCTTCCTGTCTGTCTGTCCCTATCTGTCCCTCTCTCTGACTCTCTCTGTCTCTGCCACACACACACACACAAAATAATATAAAGAAATAAAAGGCCATTCCTTCCTTCTAGGACCTTACAGTTAATTTGTTTTATTAGCATATATATATATGTATGAATGTATATGTGTGTGTGTGTGTGTGTATATATATATACATAGCAAGTATAGCAAATATATATATATATATATATATATAAAACCAGTTGTGTGGAATAACTTTAAGCAGAATCACAGAGAAATACCCATTGGCTGTCACGCTTAAGAGAGGAGATAGTATGCCTTCCAACCTACAAAGAACCTCCCCCCCCAAAAAAAACAATAAAGACAAGGTGTTGCTCTCCATTGTAGGTACCTTCTGCAGGAAGGGAGAGCAATGGTCCTGAAAAAGCTCAGAGACAGGAAGGTGGTTCTGGGACACAGGTAAAACACTACCCTCGGCACTTCCTCCGTGCAGCCGCAGTGCACTGGGGGTGATGGCACTGTGCTCAGGGCTCCAGAGGCCCTTGTAGACCGGGAGAAGGGAAAGCCATGTGGAGGGACTGGGGATCTTACTCTATCCCCTGCTCTCCTCTCAGCTAAGCTCTGGGGAACAAAGCACCCAGAAGAAAGCCCCCACTGAGCCGGGCTCCATTTGAGAGGCAAGCGGAGATTGGGAAGTGCTATCCCCTAAGCACCTTCATTCTTGGAAACTTGTGATCTCTGCATGTTATTGGGGAAGGTTGTAAATATTTTTTATTTTTATTTTTTTACAGTATGTAGGTAACATTTATTTAGAATAAGGACAGAAAGAACAATTTAAATACAGAAAAGAAACAGCTAAACATGACATAATCAAGAAAAGTAACAAATGCCTTTATTAACCACCTGACATACCTCTATAATACTTGTTTCTTACATTTCCGGGCTGTATTCTCTCTAATTACCTTTTCATATGACAGAAATTTGAAATATCATTTTCCATAGAGAGATGTGATAGTTATTCAGCTATTGTCTCTCCATGTCACACCTGCCCTTCTGTACTCAGATGTTTGATGTTGGGCTCAGGCTCAGCAAACTCTTGTGCTTTGAAATCTGGGTCCATTAGTTTGACTGGGCGGTGGCGCAGTGGGTAGAGCGTCAGACTGGGATGAGAAGGACTCAGGTTCGAGACCCCGAGGTTGCCAGCTTGAGTGTGGGCTCATTTGGTTTGAGCAAAGCTCACCAGCTTGAACCCAAGGTCACTGGCTCCAGCAAGGGGTCACTCAGTCTGCTGTAGCCCCACGGTCAAGGCACATATGAGAAAGCAATCAATGAACAACTAAGGTGTCGCAATGAAAAACTAATGATTGATGCTTCTCATCTCTCTCCGTTCCTGTCTGTCTGTCCCTATCTATCCCTCTCTCTGACTATCTCTCTGTCTCTGTAAAAAAAAAAAAAAGAAAAAAAAGAAATCTGGGTCCATTAACCTCTGCCAATGAGGGCACGGGAGAGACCAGAAGGAAGAGCAGGAGGGAGCTTGCTTCTCCCTGTTGAACCTGTTTACTTGCTGCTCCCTCCCCCCCAAGGCCTCTCCCCACTCGACAGAGCCCCTTTTCCAAACTTCTAAGTCATAGGATTCAATAAATTACCTTCCTTGTTTAAACCAGTTTGAGGTTTTTCTTCTTTTTTCTTTTTTAACTTATACCCAAATGCATACTAAATATTATAAGTATTATTAATTTAAAAAGATGCTCATAGGTTTCCCCAATTAAATATTATATAGAAAAGACCTCTAACTTCTTTATCAAAACAGCTAAGCACAGGACAACTAAGTAACATTATGCATTTAATAAGCACAATTTGGAAACGAATTGATCAGCTACAAAGTGGTACTTGTTTCGACTTCTTAGCAAACACATTTCTTGGATTTTCTACTTAGGATTTTAATGATGAGAAGCTTTGGCTCCTTCTTCTCAGCCACTTAGTGTGGGTTGGTCTGTGCCCCCAATCATGTCACTGAAATCTGACTGGAATGAGCCGCTTGGGCGGATCTTAGATGAGAAACCTCTGACTGTCATGGAATTTTCTTTTTTTCTTTTTTTATTTTTATTTTATTTTATTTTTTATTTTATTTATTTATTTATTTTTTTTTTTTCATTTTTCTGAAGCTGGAAACAGGGAGAGACAGTCAGACAGACTCCCGCATGCGCCCGACCGGGATCCACCCGGCATGCCCACCAGGGGGCGACGCTCTGCCCACCAGGGGGCGATGCTCTGCCCATCCTGGGCGTCGCCATGTTGCGACCAGAGCCACTCTAGCGCCTGGGGCAGAGGCCACAGAGCCATCCCCAGCGCCCGGGCCATCTTTGCTCCAATGGAGCCTCGGCTGCGGGAGGGGAAGAGAGAGACAGAGAGGAAAGCGCGGCGGAGGGGTGGAGAAGCAAATGGGCGCTTCTCCTATGTGCCCTGGCCGGGAATCGAACCCGGGTCCTCCGCACGCTAGGCCGACGCTCTACCGCTGAGCCAACCGGCCAGGGCTTCTTTTTTTATTTATTTATTTTTATTTATTCATTTTAGAGAGGAGAGAGAGGGAGAGAGAGAGACAGAGAAAGGAGAGAGAGACAGGGGGGAGGAGCTGGAAGCATCAACTCCCATATGTGCCTTGACCAGGCAAGCCCAGGGTTTCGAACCGGTGACCTCAGCATTTCCAGGTCGACACTATATCCACTGCGCCACCACAGGTCAGGCCGGAATTTTCTATTCAGCCAGCAAAGGACCACATAGAAGGTGGCGATGGGGGAGATGGATGTCTTCCCTAGTGCTCTGCTCGAAGTCTCTCACATGTCAGAAAGGGCCAGAGAGAGGGGGAATATTAGTTCTGTAGTTTGCCTCAACATTAAGAGGGTTAACCATAGTAATTTAATTTTCCTAATCAAGCATTCTTTGCCAGTTCATCTTTTTATGGGGGGGGGATTTAAAACACAGACACATTCATCCTTTCCTTTTCTCGCTGCTCTTTCATTTCTTGCTTGTATCGCATGCAGCGTGTGTTGGCAGTAGGAGGTCTGTGCCCTACACCGCCGTTAGACGCCAGGTTCCACTAGCGAGTGGCCCGCCGTTCTCTGCGGGGCTGCGACCCAGCGCTGAAGCCTGTGCAGCCAGCTCATCAGCAGACGCTGAGAGAGAGGACAGAGGATGGAGGACTTGCAGGGAGATTGACATGGGCTCAGCCTGAAAATGATCTCTGCCACTCCCACCATGACTCATTGGCCAGAATTAGTCATAAACCTACATTTACCTGCAACGGAATCTGGAAAAGGTGGCCTAACTGTGCCCAGGAGGAAAAAGAAATGGAGTTTGGGGTTCATATATCATCGTCTCTGCCACAGACACACTGTAAAGTCTGGATTGAAACATTAATAGAATTATTTCCTTAACAACTGGCAAGATGCATATTGTAGGCAAAGTATTATTAAACCCCCTTTCCCTTCTCATAAGAATTTGACCTTTGGTTAACATTTTAGCTCTGTTTCCCTGGAAACCTGATAAGGGAAGAATGTCAAACTCTAGCCAGGCAAGATTGCTTATGATAAAAATGACCCCTGCCCGGTAAACTGCGTTAGACTGGGAGAACTATAGAGACTGGATAGAAAGCCGAGGGTGGGGCTTTTCTGGGTGCAGTGAGTCTTGTACAGCTGGTATACCTGGGCCTGTCCCTTGGAGGAACACTGGAAGCTACACCTGGGGAGTGTTCCAGAGAAATGGGCTCCTATAGGACATGAGGTTTAAGCCAGGGAACTGCCCCCTCCACCCAATGGCTTCTCAAAGGCTGTGTGGACTGCTTCCCGGGTGGTTACAAGGACCACTCCAGGGAAGAAAAGTGCCTGCTGCTTCTTTTGTGGTGGAGATAATGTGTGATTAGGTCAAGAAAACTCTTTTATTGACCTGATCTCACTCTTAAAGAAAAGTATTGAGTATAGCAGCAGTTTCTAACAGTATACATATGTCAGATGATTTTGAGATAGGAGTTTAACTCCAGTATCTTCTTGAATTTGGTGCACTTTAAAGATGGCCCAGGATACCAGTTTCCCAGAAAACCTGAGTTGTTGTCATAACCACCTCCCATCAGTCAGGGCTGCTGGCCTTGGCTTTGCTGGTTAGTGTTTGCTGGTGCAGCTAGGGATTCTCTGTCCTGCTCCTGAAAATGCTTCTCCATCTTCTGCAAAACTGACTCTGAACAAGCAACTTCTCAGGAAAACTAGACTTGCAGGGAGGATATTCAGTTTGCTTTAATCCAAGATTGTACATAAAAATGTCTCTTCAGAACTGCTCATGGCTTTGACTATTCTATGGTTTCTTTATTTTTATTTTTGCTATACTAAGATATATTTTATCTTTTTATCTTCTTATAGAAATGGTTTGTTCTGCAAATGGAAATAGTGGTTCAGCAAGACCAGGCCTTGGCACAGTGGACAGAGTGTCAGCTTGGGTCTCTAAGGATCCAGCTTCAAAACCCCAAGGTCGTGCCTTGAGCATGGGCTCATCCAGGTTGAGCGTGGCCTCACCAGCTTGAGCGTGGGGCCACTGGCTTGAGCATGGGATCATAGACATGACCCACGGTCGCTGGCTTGAGCCCAAGGTCACTGGCTTGAAGCCCAAGGTGGCTGGCTTGAGCCATCCCCCCACCCTGTGGTCAAGGCACATATGAGAAAGTAATCAATGAACAACTAAGGTGCCACCATGAAGAATTGATACTTCTCATCTCTCTCCCTTCCTGTTTATCGTCCCTCTGACTCTCTCCCTCCCCTTCTCTCTCTCACTACAAAAAATAAATAAAATAAAAAGTAAAGAAAAAGAGAAATGGTTCATTTGTCTATCTGGTCAGCCATCCATCCATCCATTCATCCATCCACCCAACCAAAGCAGACTGTTTTAACATTTTTGAGTGTAGTCCGTTTAGGTTCAGTATGAGGAGACCAAAGCCCAAAGCTATTAACTAATTTGCATGTGTTCACAAAGGCATTAAGAAGCAGACTGAAGGGCAGAGCAGTTTCCTAGACCCAAGTTTAGTCCTGTCCTCAAGCTGGTTCTTTTGGCAAGAACCCTAGAAGCAGGTCTGGGGTTAGGTGGATAGAATTGGGAGGAGGAGCAGAGTGTAGCTCTTGGAAGAGAACAGCTGGTGGCCAGGGCTGGGGACTGTTGACAGAGACTAGGCCCACAGACTGTTCAGAGAGCCAAATTTTACCAGGCACAAGATGAATCAAGCCTCTCGAGATGCTGCTGGTTCTAAATACTCTTGTTCAACTCGCCAGAGGCACAAAAGACAGTGTGCATCTGTGGGAAGTTTCCTCCAGCTCAGCTCAGCTCAGCTCAGCACAGCTCAGCTCAGCGCAGCTCAGCACAGCTCAGCTCAGCTCAGCACAGCTCAGCTCAGCGCAGCTCAGCACAGCTCAGCTCAGCACAGCACAGCTCATCTCAGCGCAGCGCAGCTCAGCACAGCTCAGCTCAGCTCAGCACAGCTCAGCACAGCACAGCTCAGCACAGCACAGCTCAGCTCAGCACAGCACAGCACAGCTCAGCACAGCACAGCACAGCACAGCACAGCTCAGCACAGCTCAGCGCAGCACAGCACAGCTCAGCGCAGCACAGCTCAGCACAGCGCAGCACAGCACAGCGCAGCTCAGCACAGCTCAGCGCAGCACAGCACAGCTCAGCGCAGCACAGCTCAGCACAGCGCAGCACAGCACAGCGCAGCTCAGCACAGCTCAGCGCAGCACAGCACAGCTCAGCGCAGCACAGCTCAGCGCAGCACAGCACTTTGAGATCTCAGCCAAAACAAGCAAGAGCCATGAGATTGTTTTTTCTGAAAGGGCTCGTAAGACATCTGCCTCATCTGCTCCTGCTGCCACTGAGGAGCTGTAGCACATCAGACATGGTGGCACTTGGGCAGGGGAAACCTCCCGTTAAACTGGAACAGTTGCAGTCAGAAATGAATGCATAAGCAGATTTTCTGCACGTGCAGAACTGGGTTTAGGTTTCTAGTCAACAGAGTCCCCGAACAAACACAACCTTTGCAAACACACTGGTGTCAGCCAGTGTGCAGTACTGTGCACAGCAGCTAACAGGACGGCTGACCAGTCAGCTTCAGGAGGACGCCCTTTCCGTGCAGCCCAATGTCCTTGGCAAAGGACGAGACAAAATGCTACAAAACAGGACAAAGAGAAGGCCTGTGTTGTCCTTTACACTGCAGTGGTTTTCAAACGTTTTATACTTAGGTACCAGTGTAAATAGGAGAGTTATTTCAGGGACCACTAAGGTAGAAATCACCCTGAGCATAAGCTAATTCGACTCAGATCATTGGGTCTATAATCTTCATCGGCACCAGAGTGATTGACTCTTTTGTGGACCGGCACGGAATTTCTGGTGGACTGGTCCACAGACTGTTGGTTGGAAACTATTACTTTATAGCAAATGCTTACACAGGGCTGTTTATGTGTCAGCTCCTGTCCTGGGGGCTTTCTATGTATTAAGTCATCTAATTCTTAAAGCAGCTGTATAAGACAGCTAATTAGCTTCTTCTTCCAGAGGAGGAACCAGTACAGAGAGGTGGAGTAACTTACCAAAGGTAACAGAGCTCGTAGGGGCAGAGACGGGCTATGAACACAAAAGCTCAGGAACTAAAATCCATTTTGTTGACCTCTGTGCTAACCTCCCTCTCACAAAAGATTAAGAACATAAGAAATACCATTCTGGATAAGACCCACAGTCCAGGATCCACTGTCCACCCACCGACCCGCCCAGGGAGCAGGCCTCGAGCACTGAGCTAGGCCCTCTAGATATCACGGTAGCAAACACAGGTGCTGTCTCTAGCTTTGGTGCTGTTTTCCTCCAGTCAAGAGCCACGGCAGCCTCCTGATCCCCTCCGCCCGCTGTCCTGACTGCGGCAGAGGCACTGGTCCCCTGGAGGGCCCAAGTCTGTGGTGAGGTTCTGGGCTCGTTTCTGGAAGCCCAGTCTGGATCCTACTCCTCCAGCATTTCCAGAGACTTTTTATGTTCTTAATTCTTGTATGAAATCCCCATCTCCTTAAAATGACAGGAGTGACATCTGCTTTCTGCATCTGTGCTGTGATTGACACATTTCCCTAAAGGACTAGGGGTGGAGATTAAACGAGAGGCACCTCTAGTGCAAACACAGGAAAGAGGAGCGGCTCTGGGAGGCAGCTCGTGCGCGGCGGGGCGGGGTGGGGTGCTCCGGGAGGGCGGCCAGGCCGGCAGGGCCCTGGCGCCTGGGGTCAGAGCCTAGGGCTGCAACACTGCTCAGAGCTGGGACAGGAGCCAGGACAGGCCAGACCCAGCGCTTTCCCGCTGTTCCAGAGTCCGGACATCTCAACTAGCTTCTGTGTAGAAACAGCATGGGACTAGACAGAAAGCACACGTTCTTCCTGGAGCCATACGACTGAGGACCAGCTTGGGAGGAGAAGTGGACAGACAGAAAGTTGCCCAGCCAAGACCTATCTTCAACAGTAGACACAACTGGACTCTGGTTTTGGTCTGGACATTTGTCCTTTTCTAATTATACACACTTTAGGTCCTATCAACTCCCCTGATGTGTAATAAAGATATATGCATTGTATACAAGATGCACCCAACAAATATTTATTAAGCATCCACTGTGGGCAAGATAGCACTCTAGACAGAGAATATGGCAGTGGACAAATGAGATCACACCTCTGTCCTGGCAGGGCTTACGTCTGTGACTTAAAGCTTCTTTGTGGTACATGTACACAATGGAATACTACTCAGCCGTAAGAAACGATGACATAGTGACATTTATAACATGGGTGGACCTTGAGACCATTATACTGAGTGAAATAAGTCAATTAGAAGAAGCTAAGAACCGTATGATTTCACACATAGGTGGGATATAAAACTGAGACTCATGGACACAGATAAAGTGAAGTGGTTACCGGGGGAAGGGGATGTGGGGACGGAAGAGAGGCTGGGGGAAGTGTGTAAAGAGGAACAAATATGCGGTGATAGAAGATGATTTGACTTTGGATGATGGGTATACAACATAATCAACAGTTCAAATGCTATAGAAATGTTTACCTGCAACCTATGTACTCTTATTGATCAATGTCACCCCGTTAAGGTTAATTGTCTAAATACAATTTAAAAATTAAAAAAAAATATTGACAAACCAAAACAGGTAAAGCTTACCTATAATCCCACCAAAACCTTTTCCTCTACATATAATATATAAATATAGAGCAAGAAGTCCGAGGTCCTCTTTGTCTTTCTAACCCTTCTCATTCCCCACAAGGTCACCATTATAACTTCCCCCCCCCAAATTAAAGACTGATGAAATACACATAACCATATATTGTGATCATTACTTTTTAACCAAAATAGCATAATGCTTTATAGAATGATCTACAACATGTATTTTTTTCACCTAGTAAATCATACACCTCTGTTTTAGTTAGAATTCCCTGGGTCTGAGACATGGGTTCAAATCCAGACTCTGCTCAGAACACTTAGATCTATCCCACTCATTTTGGTGATTTCACAGCATTTCACTATGTGTCTATATCATTATTCATTTATTCTCCTCTGAGATATGCACACACACACTGCTCCCTGCCCCGTTGTCCCCATGTCCCGCTCACTGGCATTCAGGGTATCTGCACCCCGGGGAAGGCTCGTTTCCAGAAGCCATGGCTGCAGGACAGGGTTCTGAGGCCTGGAGAAATGAGAGCGTTGGCAGCAGGGCAATAACGTCCAGGAAACTTACCATGGTCCTTACCATGCCCAAGATTTATAGCTAATACATCTTTATGTGAAGTTGCCAAATCAATCACCATGATGATCATAACAATGAAAAGACCTCATTAATTTAGGGGTTCGTTTTCCCTTTGCCAACAATAGTAGCCACTTATTTCTTGACATTCTTTGGTCTAAATTTCATCAGATATTATCAGTTCTAACATGTCTTGTAGAACTAGTTCATACCACAGTATTTAAGATCGCTATTTTTTAATGGCAAAACTACATATAATTAGCTAAGTGACTTTATCTATATTTTGGGGCAGGTGTTTTTAGATCACTGGATGGGGTTTGTGTTTCTAACCAAAATTGTCTAAATACTGTGCCTGTTTCTAAGGTCCATTATACCTTGGTGTGTGATTTCAGATGCCCATTGGCACCGTCAATCAATACTTCTATAGTTTCCATGAGAACTATGGTATAGTAGAGGGGGAGATTTTGTACTGGTCACAAAGACCTGGCATCTGGCCCTTGACAACAATGTGCCTGTGGCAGGTCACTTGGCCTTCCTAGACCTTGGGATAATGATCCCCTCTGGCTTACTTGTCATGAGAATCAGGGAAAACGGAGGGCAGGAGTACTAAGTGCCAGCTGCTCTATGAGTACATGGGAGGAAGAGCTGGCTCTTGCTGGGCTGTCGTGACACCTTCACTCTTGTTTACCTGCCTGCCTTAAAAAGTCAGCACCCTGAATGGAACCCCTCACTGTGCCAGGCTTTACCAATGAAACATTTACCTCTCCAAAAAACCTGAGCAAATAGAGTGGATTTTACGGAAGATTTTGTGGGGAGATGGAGGCGAAGGTTCCTTCACGTGCCCCTCAGCAAAACTTAGTGAGCTGTTCTGTCAGAAGCACCTGTTCTTCCTTGAAAGCTCACTGTGTCCCTTCTCCCCCGGGGACCTGAGTCCTGTCCCCTTCCTCATCCCACAGACAGGCCCAACCCGCTGGCTCTGGGCCGCCTTCGCCCCCCAAGCTTCCCTCTGGGGTTTCTAAGCTTCCCCTGCTGAGTTTTTACAGAGCAGGCATTCCTCTGTTCCTGGGTCCTCATATCATCTTCCCACTCACCAAACACCCTCCTCCACTCCCTTACAGAGCAGTGGCGAATTTTAAATAATGAAGGCTTTTGCTATCACAAACTTTTTTTGTTGCTGTACTACTAATAAGTAATTTTATTCTTCTCTAATTGTCCGAAATGTTTATGGACTGCTTAGATCCAGAACCTTGTTGTGAATGACCTACGGCCAGTCCCCCATCTGAAACCTGTGGTAACTGGGGCCATGGCAGTGAAGGGACTCGCCTCAGGTTGTCGAAGAAGTCTGGGACAGAGCCACAGTTACAGAGTGGGAACTGTCCCAATCCAACGCTCACCTCACTGCGTGAAGCCTGCTCTTCAAATGAACGGAGAGGCTCTCAGACGCAGGGGCACCCAGAACTCTGAACTGGAAAGGGACTTGGAGTTCATCTCAAACAAATCCCTCATTTTAGAGAGGTTAAAGAGGAAAATTTTCTTATAGTCTCCGAATCCTAAAAATGCAACACAGATGAAATGGTTACTTTAAACCATATGTACTTGCCTGGTGGGTATGATTTCCAGGAGCATATACAGACTTCAGCTGTTTCATGAGGCTCCAAGCGCCAGCAATATCCCGAAGCGAAGTAAAGATTTCATCCACGGCGATTTTGGATAGGTGAAACGTCAGGTTACTGGAAGAGTCACAGCCTGAAACAGAGCAGAGATATATTCTTGGGTGAATTAAGTTTTAATCGTGACAGCTAGAGCTCGATGTAACACAGTTAGGGTTTTTTTTAAAACCCCATTTCCCCCTGGCGGTTTACTAAGTGGGCTGTTTCAACCATCCATGAGCCATGAAACATATTAAGTACAAAAGCCTTTGACAGAAGCAGAACTCGGAACTGCCTGGGACCGCAGCCACTGCTCCAACCCCTAGACTGCAGAAGTTTCACAGGAAGCAAGCTTGCTGGGATCCACTGGCCTCAGAACGCAGCTTTGGGAAAATAGGAGACACAGGCAAATATGAGAGAGGCCGTGATGAAACTCTCTCGCTTGAATCCCACCAACAGTTCCCATAAAATAGAAGAGCAAGAATGAGAAAGTTCATAGAGTTCTCCAGTAACAGAACTTGCTGGGATGGGCATCTTTCTAATGTGCTAACAAAGCCTACGGCATACTGGAAAAGGCAGATTCAAAGTTGATAAAACACACAGGGGGCCTAATGAGAAGACTGTTCTTGGCAATGATTCTATTTCTTTTAGAAACGTATAATAGATGAATTATTCTCTATTTTGTTAGAAACTCATTTAGAAAAGAAATGATTGTGGATAAATCAGAAGTTAAAAAAATACAGAAAGATTCAAGATGGGCACTTTTGATGCTCTTAGATACTGCATTACTGTAACTCATTAATCCTCACATCATCCTATGCGATAGGAGCTATTATTTTTCCCATTTTAAGGATGAGGGTTAAGTAACACTCCTGTCAGCAGGCACTGCCGATGCTCTGCCCACATCTGTTAGTCACTCTGGATGTCACCTGTGGGCTTGGGGAACAGTTCCTGTGCACTCTGCTTCTTACCTCAAGTACCTGACGTCTATCTGTCTGTCTGTCTATGTCTGTCTGTCTTTGTGTCTCTCCCTGTCTGAGGGTTTTCTCCAGGTGTGGGAGCATGTCTGACCTTTCTGCGGAGCAGGCTGTGGAGTGAGCACTCATAGGGACAGCCCAGCTTTCTCTTCCACCAGAAGAACGATTCTGAGCTGTGATCTCGCCCTTTCCGAGGGACCTCGGCAGGACTGAGCCGTGATCTCACCCTTTCCGAGGGACCTCGGCAGGACGGAGCCCCAGCTGCCCATGGCTGTGACTCCAAGGTCGCCCTTTCTGGCTCTCCTTCCTCCCTCTCTCACTCCCCTCCTGCTTCCTGGGATGCCTTTCCAGATGCGGTCCTTGCTCCCGAGCCCCTGTCTCAGGGCCCCAGAGCCTCCCACCCTGAACACAGGCAGCCTGGATCCAGAGCCTGGAATCCCTTTTTTGGAACAGTTTTATTGAGACAGAAGTCACACATAATACACTAACCTGTTTAAAGTTTACAACTCAGTAGCTACTAGTATATTCACAGAGTTGTATAGTTGTCCAGTCATCACACCACAATCAACGTTAGGGCATTTTTACCACTCAGTAAGAAACTGCAAACCTGTTAGCTGTCACCCCCATTTCCCTCTACCCCCCGTCCCTGGCAAAAACTAACCTGCCTTCTCTCTCCATGGATTTACCTAGTTCAGACGTGGAGTCATACAATATGTGATCTTTTATTTAGCATTATGTTTTCAGGGTTCATCCAAGTTGTGGTATTTATTGGTACTTCATTTTTTCTGTATTGCTGACTGATATTCACTGTGTGGACATACACATTTTATATATCCATTCATCAGTTGATGGACATTTGGGGCATTTCCACATTCTGGCCATTATAAAGATGCTAGTTTTACATGTACCAGTTTCTGTGTGGACGTACACTTTCAATGCTCTTGGGTATGTATCCAGTAGTAGGATGGCTGAGTCATACAGAAACTCTGTGTTTAACCTTTGGAGGTGTTGCCAGACTGTTCTCCAGAGCGCAGGAACCATTTCACATTCCCACCGGTAGTGCGACAGGGCTCTGATGTCTCCACATCTCGCGGTGCTTTTATCTGTCTTCATGATCACAGCTATCCAAGTGGGTAGAACTAACGAGACACTTGTTGATTTTGATAAAAAGAGAATCATTTTTAGGATGTAGAGCTAGATCCAAAAAAGCTTAAACTAAAAGTTAAACTTAAACTAAAAGTGTTGCTAAACTATCATAGGAGCATCCGAAGGAGCCTAACCACAGTCAACACAGTGAGGTGGGTGTGAGTAGCTGAACTTCTACTCTTTTTAAAATATGTATATATATATATATATAGTGATATATAGGGAGAGAAAAAGGAAAAGAGGGAGAGAAAAAGAGACATTGGTTTGTTGTTCCACTTATGAATGCCAACATTGATTGGGTTCATGTATGTGCCCTGACCAGGGATCAAACCTGCAACCTCGGCGTGTTCTATCAGTCATATCTAAGTGCTGTACATTATGTACTGCTCTTTCAAATAAAAAAGTTATGAAAACAATACTAGTTCTAATACTTTGCATAGCGTTTCAATTCCTCTAAAACACAATTCAGCCAATAGACAATATATATTTTAGGTGAGAGGAGGGGAGATAGTGAGACAGACTCCTGCATGTGCCCTGATCCGCACCATCCCTGACCAGGATCTACCTGGCAACCCCGTCTGGGGCTGATGCTCAAATCAACCAAGCTATTTTTAGCACCCAAAGCTAATGTGATTGGGACCAACTGAGCTATCCTTAGCACCCAAGGCCAATGCTCAAACCAATTGAGCCACTGGCTGTGGGAGGGAAATAGAGAGAAGGGGGAAAGGGAAAAGCAGATGGTAGCTTCTCATGTGTTCCCTGACTGGGGATCAAACCCAGGACATCACGTGCCAGGCCGACACTCTATCTACTGAGCCACCAGCCAGGGCTATAAATATTTTTAATTTAAAGTAATTTTTAGAGAACAGAAATATTTCAATTTTTTGGAAAAAAATGTGTTCACCCATTATGCTGAGTGGAACAGAATCATCTACTGGGTTATAAATTACTGAAAATTATAGATTATACATGAAAATTGTGGACTATATATTGGAACCAAGCACAGGCTATATAGTTGTGGAGTTAGGTCACCTGTGTTGCAGGCTGTTTGACAAAGATGTTTGCAAATTACTGGTAAATGACCCGAACAAACCCAACAGAAAATAAGACTGTCAAAGAAATTGTTGGGAGGAAAAGAAAAGTCTTAAGTTGCCCAACAAAGTAAAACTTTCCTGATAGTCAATTACCAGTTGCACAAGGGCAACTTCCACCCAAATCACCCGCCCTTGGTGCGCGTCTGGCATCCTTACAGCGAGTGTTCTACCACGCGCACAGTCCTGGGGCATCAGGCCATTTTTATCAGTCTCTGAGCATTTTTCATTATCTCAATCTGCACCCAAAGCAGGATTTAGATTCATTTACCAAATCCCCTAATGAAAGTTACACACGCTGCATTAGAAACGTGAATCAGACGGGACAAGTGACTTGTGCAAGATCATATCACTTCCCTAGCAAAGTCAGGGTTCAGAATGTCCTTTTGACCACAGACGTGAGCTGCTCCACGCACACTGCCTCTCCCATTCAGAACCTCCTCTGTGAAGGCAACTCATTCTAAATTCCTGCTGTGATTATAGTGAAGAGAAGATGTGGGTGGAAAAGCTGTAAAAGGGAATGAATTGTCTTCTGTGGAAATAGTGATAGCGATCATCACTGAACGCTCATTTATGTTAGGCACTATTCTAAGAAGTTTACACATATTAGCCCATTTAATCACCACAGAAGCTCGGTAAGGTAGGTACTATTATCATTCCCATTTTGTAGTTGGGGAAACTGAGCCATAGAGAACTTAAATAATACAAAGTCACTCAACTAGTAAGTAGAAAAGCTAAGATTTAAATACTCACAGTCTAATAGGAGTTGGTCCTGTTAATCAACTGCCTTCTTTCATATGTGCTAAGACCGCATGTAGAAAGCATCAATAAAACAATTCACTCTAAATATTGAAGAAAAGCTTTTAAAATGGAGTGAATACCTTTCTTCCTGGGAAGACCAGGGCCTGGCCCTGGCAGTAGACACTAATGGTGTGGTTTGCAGCTGGACCCCAGGTTCATCTTCTGAGGCCACACAAGGGGTGAGGTCTCCCAGGCCTGGCTGCAGACTCTCTCTTTTGGGTCTCTGTTCTGTAAGGTGCTGTATTCAGTTACTTCTAATAAGCCTCTGACAGCCTGCTCCATTAAACCAGTTTACGAGATAATGGTGTTTTGTAAGGGAACTCTAAGTGTACAATTCCAGTCAATTCTCACTTAATCCACTTGGTTAAATAGATAATAAACCAGAAGCTGATCCTAGCCTTCAGCCAAGCACGATCTGTGTGCTTCAGCTGCCTACTTCTCGATAAGGGAGGCCCCCCCAATCCCTAGGGCACCCCTGTGTTCTTCTAAAATAGGGGCTGACTCATGCCCCTGCAATTTCTTTCTCTGCAGGGCTTGGGATCTCTTGGGCAGGGGTCCAGTTACCCTTCAAAGCCACAAAAGAGGTCTCCTGTGACCGTGCCTACCTTTCCCCACTCCCCTCTCCCCCGTCTCCACTTACTGACGAACTTTTACCTCGGCAGAGTGAGAACAGTGGTTTTCATGGTTTTGTACACTGCAAGGGCCCACACTTTCAGCCACAGTGAAGTTTAAATGGAGAGAAAGCTGACTAGCCTAATGACCCTCCTGGGATGGCTGAAATGAAGCTGTGCTTCTTACTCCAGTCTGGTCCCACAGGTCTGATGGTCTTATTCCTTAGGTATAAAGCCAAATAAAGCATCTTGTATCAGGAGGCTGCTGTGTCCAAGGCCTTCACTGGACTGGAGGTGAAGTAGCCCTCAAGTAAGGCTTTCCAACACACACACACACACACACACACACACACACACACACACACACACAGCACTTAAGCAGGCAGAACATAAAGCATGTCACTTCTGTGGCTGAAATGCTGAGGGGCATGGCTAAAATAGGAAAAATAGGATCTGAAATGTGGCCCTCTTTAGTGACAGTATTTTCTCAGTATTAAAGGTCCCTCCCATCTGATTGATAACAACTAGGATAAAAAAATATTTGAGCCTGATTAAGAGGTCCTTTTCTCATCTGGACCCAAGTTATCCAAGGCTAGCCGCCCCCTCCTTGTACTGGCCCAGAGATAGAAAACGCCAGGCCCACTGTCCAGTTTGCATCCTGCCTTTCTGCATCTCAGCAAACTCCTGGCAGCAGGGGCCCAGCCCCACGGGCTCCTGGGGCGGTCAGAGAAAAGGTCAGTTTCGGAGTGTGACTCGGCCAGAAAGGGCAGAGCACTGGGAGGTCACGACCTCCCTCATCCATCCGGCTGTGTGACACTGCCTTTTCTCTCTTTTCAAATCATGGTTTTAAAGATGGCGTCTCTTCTCATGGCTTTCGATAAATGTTTGGTAAATTAAAACCAAACCAAGCACAATAAACCAAATAGACCTCAGCAAGCGTTGTCACATCTGAGCTCTTTAGGGAGGCTGGCTGGTCAAAGCCCCTCTTGAGTCGGGCAGTGCTGGTCAGTGCATAAATAAAACTACAGTAAAAGTCTCTTTTCCAAACAATTGGCGATTAGATGTCCCTTAAAGACAGGGATCATAAAAATTGATCTCACACACACATATACACACACACATATATGTGTAGATGCATAAAATTTTGTTTAAAATTAAAACATAAATGTTCACTTTTCCACTCATCTTTTGAGGGAAGGACAAGTATTGCCTGATGAGTTCTGTATTAAAAAGAAATCTTTTTAAACCATATGGACCTGCTGAATCTCCACTTTCAGTTCACTGAAGTGGAACAAGGCGTCAAGGACACCTGCAGCTCAGTCAGAGCAGCATTCTTTTCAATTGAACATGCTTTTTTCCTACATCCTTTTATAATCGCCTTCTCACACCTAATTCAAAAGCATTTTTAAAATGCTTTACTGAGTCTTTCAAAAGCATTCAATGGGGTTTTCACTGAAACAATTTTTTTTGTTTTGAATTCATATTTCATCAGTGTGTAAGGACATTTAATTTAGGCTTGAAACTTAATAAGGAGTACAACTGGCACACTCAGATTTGGAAAGAAACCCAACCTAATCTTGGGAATCATACAAGTCAAGCCAGAAGAGAGGAGGTGTCCCGGCACAGGAGACTGCCCGAGGGCTCGGAGGGCTCAGCGAGTCTGCAGACATTCTGCTTCACACAGGGTTGTAAAATGCCGGGTATTCCGGTGAATGTGTCCAGTGGAGGCTGGTTGAGAACATATAAGATGTAGCAACATAATATATAATTCCTATTCATTATATTACATTATATACAAATATACATATATATTTGAGATTCTTTATGCTACAAAGGTAATTGTATCTGTGTCAGCATTCTAATGTTGAATGACCTAGTGTGACTGTTTTTAAATAATTTATATTTGTCAATTACAGTTGATATACAATGATATATTAATTTCAGGTGTATACCACAGTGATTAGACATTACAAAACTTGCTAAGCGATCATCCCAATAAATCTCATACCCATCTGACATCATACATAGTTATTAGAATATTATTGACTATATTCCCTATGCTGAGCTTTGCCTCTCATGACTGTTGTGTAGTGTGCCTTTTAAGTTCCTCTCTAATACAAAAAATCAGGTCTCAGCTGTCAGACCTCAGGTCTTGGCTCATTTCCTCGTCCATGGCTGAGTCCTGATCTACACCACATGGCAGGGGCTCCCCGGCAGGTGTGCAGGTAATGACGTAGGCTTGGATGGGTATGTCAGTGAAGCTGGCCTAACAGAAAGTCAAAGTCAGAGAGGTCCAGGGGGGGTCACAAAGGACTCTTGGCAGCCCACAAAGGCTGACCACTACCCAAAGTCTCTCCTTATGTGTCCCCTCAGACTCCCAGCCCACACTGACCTCATGACCCCTTGGATCACTGACTCCTGTTTAGTGCAGTGGTGGCGTTTAGCCGGTTTGCACTGGTTCAGCAGAACCGAAACCTAATTTTTTGTTGAGTTTGGTAAACTGGCTGTTAAAACGGCACTTGTAATCAGGGTTTTCTGTAAGGTAGGCGCCTGGGCAGCTGCCCAATGTGGAAATCACAAATTTACATTTCTTACTCATTTTTAACGTTCATCTGAGCAACAACAGCACATTCTAAGCACCCGTAGTAATGTTCATTCTGTCCATAGGTGAAAATTGCAAGTGAGGACCCCAATCAAGAAGCAATATGGAGGCCCTGGCCGGTTGGCTCAGTGGTAGAGCATCGGCCTGGCGTGCAGGAGTCCCGGGTTCGATTCCCGGCCAGGGGACACAGGAGAGGCGTCCATCTGCTTCTCCACCCCTCCCCCTCTCCTTCCTCTTTGTCTCTCTCTTCCCCTCTGGCAGCCAAGGCTCCATTGGAGCAAGGATGGCCCAGGCGCTGAGGATGGCTCTGTGGCCTCTGCCTCAGGCGCTGGAGTGGCTCTGGTCGCAACAGAGCGATGCCCCGGATGGGCAGAGCATCGCCCCCTGGTGGGCGTGCTGGGTGGATCCCGGTCGGGCGCATGCGGGAGTCTGTCTGACTGCCTCCCCATTTCTGGCTTCGGAAAAATACAAAAAAAAAAAAAAAAAAAAAGAAGAAGCAATATGGAAATATCTTAAATAACAGGGTATTTTTTGTCAGGTTATTATTTAATATTTTTCATTAATATTTTAAAACTCTTTCTTATAACATAATCTAGTGTTGTATATCTTTTACTGTTCTTATTTAAGTAATTTAAGTATTAAATGTATGAAATAATAAACTACCTTTCAGTATATCATTTTTTTATACTTAAAACGGTCATTAGGGCAGAGAACAGGTTGTTAAATTATTTGAATCTCACCACTGGCGTAGTGTTTTGGAATTGACTGACCTGTGGACTACAGCTATTGCTCAAATGACAAGGAGAAAGCAGAGGACAGATGGTAACAAGCTCAGGGGCAGCCGGGCTGTCCTTGACTCACTGCTGATTTCCAGACCGGGCCGAGCTTCTAGAAGGCATCACTGAATACATCTAAAATAAGTGAATGAGGAAAAGAGTTGGAAGAGACCAGTGCGCTATAAAGCAACAGCACTGGCTCTTGAGGAGCTGATAAACTATCCCTGCAGGAAATTTCAAACAAAGAGCTCCCAGATGGGATTGAGCAACTGCAGCCTGCGTGCGTGCGTGCGTAAGGGGGTCACCTCCCAAAAAGGCTTCTTTATAGAAGAGCAACCTCAATTGGCCATATAAATTCTGTTTTTTTATTTTAACAAGAAAAACTGAACTCTACATGGTTTAGGTATGTATCGATAGGAGTGAGATAAAGCTATTTTAAACAGAAAGAGAGTAATAAATACAAATCAGTAATGTGATTCCCTCCGGGTGGGGGTGGGTGGGCAAGCCACTCTTTGGGATAGGGTGGTAGGTTCGTGGGTACATAGAATTATGATTTATAACACATATATATGATATAATCTTTTAAGTGTATCAGCTATCATCTTTAAAAACGTAATGCAACAAAAACCGGTCACACCACTTTTTAAGCCTCCAGCGAATTCAGCTTTCGAAAGCAGCTGAAACAAGGAAGAAATGACAGCTGAAATCTATTATTATTAGGCAGGTCGGGATGTGTGGTGGACGTGGAAAGACTTGTGCAGTCACGAGAAAATGCGAGTGCCCAGAATTCTAGGCCAAGCCCCGAGGCTTTTTGTGAGAAAACGTGGGGAAGCCCGAAGGAAAGAAAACGGTCAGGACTATGTTTTGGAACTTGCATTTTTAATGGCAGGGTGCAAGACCAAGTCGGGCGAGGCCCAGGGAGCAGGGAGCAGGACGCAGGACGCAGGTGGAGGGACAGCAGCGCTGTCCTGAGCGGTCGTGCTATCTCAGGAAGCGCCAGCGAAGGTGGACAAAGGCTGTCCTGGACCATCGCAGAAGAAGGGAAACAGCCCCAACTATTCCAAAACATTTCTCTCCCAAGAAGCTCCACTGACGGCCCTGACTATACCAACAGAGTTCCTTTATCATAACCCTTTAGGTGGTTAACATAGGGAGTGTAGTATCACTTTAAAAAATATGGTTTCATATGTTGGTTATTAAGGCAGCCAATTAAATTGATCTAAATCACCTCAGACAAGGAGAGCTGCAAGTTCAGCATTCAGAATGACTGGAATACCATATTCGAGGCTATTTCTTTAACAAAGTAGGCATCAATTTTTGATCGGTCACATAATCTATTATTGGGCTATCACCATGGGAAACTCAGATCTCTCTCATATCATTTTGGCTTTGGGTCCCCCTTTCTAGGAATGAAACTTGCCCCAGGCAGGGGAAATGCCTGCACAGACACTTCCACCAGAGCGCATGCGCACAAACCTTCCAGTCCTTTTTTTCCAAGGAGGTGGCACATGGGCTCCCAGCAGTAATCACAGACAAGCTCTCAAGCCCGACTATCTAATGCTTTCTAACAGGCTGATCATTTCTATTCTGTTGAATCAATTCTATTGCATTACAATCCTGTCGTTTATACCAGAGTCCCCTTTCAAAATGTGTTGACATTTTGGTGGTTCTGAATAGCTTGACATGGTTTGCCGCACGGAATCATCTCAGAGCTGGCTTGAGAGATTACCTGCATCTGGCTGTTTTCAAAAGCTGTCAGGTGGCAGAGCACCTGGAAGCCATGCTGCACCTTCTAGGACACTGACAAAATACTGCATTTGATCTCATTCTCTGAAGTATGGGAAACAAGCCTACATTAAACGTACGGAGAGGCATCGCCAAGCATGGCATGCGTTGAGCACAGCTGGAAGTTTTCACGTTAACAGTTGCTTGCTTCTTGCTGGTTCTTTCCTGGGTGCTACAGGAGCTGAAGCAGTCACAAGGATAAGGAAACTCAGGGTGGATGTAAACCTGTGGTGGTAAACATCTGCTCTGCTCACACTATTTTTCTTTGACTTGCAGAAAGACTGCCATCTTTTGATTTTAGCGGGGGCCGGTGTCCCCTGGTGCATAGTTTCAGAACCAGTGGGCCAGTCTGGCATTTCAGACAGATAGAAGTGAAGCCCAGAGGCTCCTTCCACAGCAAGGCCTTCCAAGACCTGCGGAGGCCGATCCCGTCTGTCCGGGAAGTGTGCCTGAGGTGCCACCACCTCTGTACCTCTTTACCCGCCACAGTCTGCCCTCCTTATTGTCCAGTGCAGAGGTGCGTGTGCGGGGAGGGGTGGGTCTGCCTGAGGCAGCTGCAGCAGAGGCCCCAGGGCACCTCCCACCCAACACACACAAGACCACCTGGAAGGCTTCCTGGAGGTGCCAGCAAAGAAGCAAGCTGTGAGGGACCCCATCAAGGTGCACTATTTCTGCTCCTGTCTGAATCTTGGTCCAGGTCTTCTTGCTAGTTTTAAAAATAGTACCAAGGGCCTGGCCAGTTACCTCAGTTGGTTAAGAGCATCATCTCGAAACAATAAGGTTGCGGGTTCGATTCCCGATGAGGACACACACAGAGGAAGTAACCAATGAGTGCACAATTTAGTGGAACAGCAAATGAATGTTTCCCTTCCCACTCCCCTTTCTCTCCCTTCCTGTCTCTGTCTCTCTAAAGATCAATAAATTAAAAAAAAATTACATCCTGGCTGGATAGCTCGCTTGGTTAGACTGTGGTCCTAAAGCATAGATGTTGCCAGTTCAATCCCTAATCAGGGCACATATAGGAACAACTCGATGTTCCTGTCTCTTTGTCTCTCTCCCCCTGCCTCTCTCTAAAAATAAATAAATAAATAAGTAGACAAACAAACAAACAAATAAACAAACAGTACCAAAGGTCAATTGCCTATTATTTGAGAAATACCAATATGAGTGTAGGAATAATCTGTGTTATTTCTGGCTGTAATGTGTCACTGGGAAATGCTTTCTTATCTAACTAACAAGAATAAATCACTCAAGGTTTGGCTTGTGTGCTAATTACACAAACCTGTCCTACAGCTAACTGTCCCTGTGTAGAAAAGGATAAAATCAGAAGTCTAAATCACAGCACATTTGAAAACCTTTCAAATTACTGCCTGGCCCTCCTCAGCTACTTGTTCTCACTGTCATTAACAGGAGGTTTTTTTTTTAAAGTCTAACAATCTTTTCTTTTCCATTATGTTTTTTGAGCCCCAGCTACAGTGAGCTCTCTCTCATGAGATTTGTAAGTATGGAGGGACAGTCGTGACTTTTTATATTTTTGGGAAAGGCTAGGAGGTGGTTGATAATATGGAATCTTTTTCTGATCTTTTGGAGAAAAAGAGAAGAACAAAAGGGACGCTTATTGGCCTAAAGTTCTTTTCATCCCTTTTGTTTTTTAAAAGAACTGAAGAGCAAATGCTATTTTTCTTCCAGTAGCAGACAGATCAAATGAAACCCTCCCCTCCCCCCTCTCTCAACACACACAAAAATCGCCCTCTGCCTCAGTCTAAGGTTCCACTGCACCTGTTGTTGTAAATCTCCACTGACCTGAGCCAGCAGCGCTACGCCTGAAACATAAGCTCCCACTAAATGAGGCCTCTTATCTATCACTCTTTCTTATTTTCTTTTGGAGGCAGTGTGGATCAGTGTGTGGGTAAGCCATGCCTGATGCAGAGATGGGACGCAGTCCAGCGAGGGCTGCCAATGCGCCCTGGGCACGGAGAAGAAGGGTAAAAATACACCCCTCCCCTCGTCTCCCTGCTTCTTTTAGAGGCAAGGAAGAGCCTGGAGGGTGACCACAAACAAAGCAAGGAGCAGGGAGTTCACAGGGAGATGCCTGCCTCTGGCAGCTCGGGGCTCAAGTTGCATTTAAGTTGGAGTTGCGTCTGGAAGGGGCAGGAGAGAAGACAGCTGATCTCTCTGCCACCCTGACCCTGAGGACAGAGCCAGGCTTCCTGCTGGGCTGGAGAGAGCCACCATCTGCAGCCTTCGAGGACCTTCTCATCTGTCCCAACCCCGATCCCGTCTGAAGCTCCTGTGGAGTCTCTCACCCGTCTCCTCCAACCTTTGATGGAGGTATAGCTACCGGGAGGTTTAAATTGTCAATAACAATGAATTACCACCAAGTCTTAAGGTTTCTAGGTTTTCACATGCTTCTGGGCAGGGACATACTTAAGCCCACAGCTGTTTTCACAGTTACTCTATGTCCACCACGTGTCTTGAAAGGTGATGGGGGCGGCCTGGACTCAGAGCTGGAACTCTTTCACCCTGAAGGATGGATATGGGGTCGGGTTGAAGAACTGGGAAGCTACAGACAGCTCTCTGGTCTGCAGGCAGAACATACATTTAACCCCGGAGCAAAGACAGGGCTTGTTTCACTGAAAGGGCAAGGGAGTTAAGAGTGACTTTAGAAATCAAAACTTCCGAATGGTTGGATTTTCTCTTAGGCCTCCACACAGGAAAGAAAACACCATCAACCCAGAATGCCCAGGTTGGTAAAAGTTGGATTCTCTCTTCACATGCCAGCCAATATCTGCCTTCACTTCTGCACCAAGGGCTTGCCTCCCTCCAGGCGACAAAGTCGTGCAGGTAGCTCAGGACTAGGCTTAACCAACAGTCTTGTCACGAAAGTTTCACTGTAAGCTCATGAAACGAGACCATTCTCAGAAATGCAAGGGGTTTGGCACGTCACTCAGAACCAGGCACTCAGAAAGTGGTCGGTAAGTCGAACGTGTGGCTAAATTAAAAATGTGTAATTCTTCTGAAAACAAAAAGAAAAAAAACCATTGTCTGACCTGTGGTGTTGGGTGGGCAAAGTGTCGACAGAGAATGCCGAGGGGGCCAGCTCCATACACCAGGTTTGCCCAGTCAGGGCACATATGAGAAGCAACAACTACGAGTTGAAGCCTCTTGCTCCTCCCCCACTTCTCTCTGTCTTTCTCTAAAATCAATAAATAAAATCTTTTTTAAAAAAGCAAAAAACAAACAACCCCCCTCCCAAACTCCATAGAGAATTGTGAGCTGCGGCTTCAGGGTTTACACAGCCAGAGGCAGGCGACGGCTGTCGCTCTTCTGGTTGTGAGAAGCCTCAGG
Organism: Saccopteryx leptura; assembly: GCF_036850995.1. Lineage (NCBI taxonomy): Eukaryota > Metazoa > Chordata > Mammalia > Chiroptera > Emballonuridae > Saccopteryx > Saccopteryx leptura. The sequence goes on from NC_089507.1 coordinate 36,909,744, forward strand.
GACTGATCTAGGCAGGAAATTTCTGAAGCAGCAACTCCTTGAAACGGCCCCTCCAGAGACTTCTGCAGTGTTGTCAAGCACAGTCACACACACACACACACACACACACACACACACACACACACACACACACACACCAGCACTGAGCTCCTGCTGTGTGCTCAGCACCTTACCCGTGCTGTCTCAGTCCACTGTGTAGAGTAGACAGTGCTTTGAAAGGGTTAGAGAAATGCATAAGGATATAGGTTCCGAAGGTGGTCATAGTTATATTGTTTGTAACAGTGAAAAACTGGAATCAAACACCCATCAATATGAGGGCAAAAATTGATGTGTCTGACTTTCTATTTATAGACACAAAAAGATGTCTGTGCTAGATTAAATGACAAGAGTAGATTGCTGAACAGTAGGTATAGTACATATGCTGTGTAGTATACATACCATTATAGATTTTAGATATATATACACATGGATACACACACACACACACAATATATGTCTATATTACAAACTATTAACAGTTACATTCCTCTAGAATTTGATTGCCCATAGAACTTTCTGCAATGATGGAAATGTTCTATATCTCTGTGGTCCAATATGGTAGCACTAGCTATATATTGCTTTGAGCACTTCAAGTGTGGCTAGTGTGATGGGAATCTCACTTTTAAATTGCATTTAATTTCAATTAATTTAATAGTCACATGTGGTTACTGTATTAGCGCAGCTACAGAATGTCAGCTGAGTAAGACAATGCAAAGCTGAGTAAATTGATGCATTTGAGCCTCCTAAAGTAGTGTTTATGTCTGGCACAAAGGTAGTGCTCAGTAATTAGTTGTTGAATGAAACAGTATCTATCAAAGGTTGTTATCTCTAGAATTATGGGAGACCTACTTTCTACTTTAAGTACTTCTCTTCCATTTGATTTTTAAAAATAAGCATAGGACTTAAGTATTAAAGTTAGCAAAACAATAGATATTCCAGTTCTGAAAAGTAATACACATCAATTTCATTGTTTTCTTTTTCATGGCTGCCCAAAGTGCCTCTCCCTTCGGTGGTGGGGAGGAAGGCTGGCCCCTGGGCAGTGGGGTGATTTATTCCTGGCTACCTGCTCTGACCTTCCCCAAATGAACACTGCTGAGTGCCACAGTTTCACCTGCCTAACCTTGTCACCTTATCCCTGATTCATGGCAGAAATCAGATGCTCAGTTTCACTTTTCACCCTTCAACATGGCCTTCTGGGTTCCCATATCTCTGAACAGGTCAAGAGCAGAGTCTTTGTTTCTAGTGGAGAAGAAAACCTGATGGAAAAGACTGACTCTGCCATTGAATGTGGGGTCAGCTACATTCCACTCTATTATTTGCAGGGTCAGCCAGAGCCCTGATTTATGCGACCTAAGTCAGTAAGTGTCTTCAGGTCAGACCTTAATATACCTCAATATACCTCTTCTCCTCCCCTGGGCACAGTCAAGTCTGATTGCTTTTCTGAGTCCTGCCAACACCTCCTCTGTTCTCACCACAAGCCTTAGTGAACGCCACTGCCTGGCTTCCGACATCAGGCTGGCCCCTCCGGCTCCTGTCCTATTCGTCCTGGCTGCAGAAGCCGGCCCGGGCCACCTTGCTCCTCTGCCTCCACAGCCCACAGTGCCGGCTAAGCCTGTGCTTCCCGGACTCAGCCCTTCCTTCATCACGTTCACTTCCGCTCACTACGTCCTGCCTGTTACATTATTTACTCAGTCTCTCCCTGTGAATTAACTTTAAATCAACTCATGATTTATTAGTTCTATGTAAGCTGATCTGAAGGGCTAATATTTACTTATTTTAGCATGCATCAGAAAACACATAACTGTGAAAATAGAAAATTCAAGGTTAGTCAAGCCAGCTTTAAGAGAAGGAAATTCTCATATTATTCCAAGAAATGAATCAAGGATTAGGCTGAATTTTAAATTTCATGAGAGTAGAGCTCATTCATTGATGCCCTCAACAAATATTTACTGAGTGCCTGAAGTGTGCACCCTTCTAAGCATGGGATGCAATAGCAACAAAGCAAAAACTTCTTCCTGCCTCAAACTTCCTTTACATTTCCCCACTAGGAGTGATGATAACAGTTCACATTTACTGTGCACTTACCGTGTGACAAGTACTATTCTAAGTACTTTATATACATTAATTTATTTAATCCTCAGAACTATCCTATGAGGTAGGTGCTACCACCACCCCCATTTCACAGATGAGAAACATGAGGCACTGAGAGGTTCAGTATTTTACCCAAAGCCACACAGTCAGTTAACAGCAGAACCATAATTTGAACCCAGGCTGTCAAGGTCCCAGAGGCCAGACTCTTTAATATTACATTTTTACCATAGCAGGCAATCAACATATGAAGTGGTTATCATAAAAAGCACATCATAAATACAGTAAAATAGCCAAATTTAAGCAAATAGCTAGTAGAAGGGTCAGTTTAAATTATGGCACCTTAAATTCTAGGCTAGTTTTGGGAGGAAACATACTTTATTACTTGCAAGTGCATATTGATAGTAGGGCTAAGCTAGTAATCGGACATCTACTAAGAAGCAGAGGAAACTGCTGCCTGTTGTGGGAAATATTTAAGACTGGACCGCAACCCCAGGGTCTCATAGCTAATAACTAACACTTAATATCGTTAAAATAATCTGTTCTCTCGGGAAGGCTATACAGTCATCATTACAATCTTATAAATTTCATTCATTTGCTCAACAGTCCTCATGCTGAATTTTTGTGAAAATAACTTAAGATTTTACATTACTTTTTTTTTGCAAAAGAAAGAGAGAGAGAGAGAGGGAGGGAGGAAGAGGAAGGGAGAGAAATGAGAAGCATCAACTCATACTTGCAGCACCTTAGTTGTTCGATGATTGCTTTCTCATATGTGCCTTGACTGGGGGGCTCCAGATAAGCCAGTGACTGCTTGCTCAAGCCAGCAACCTTGGGCTCATGTCTATGATCCCATGCTCAAGCCAGCAACTCTGCATTCAAACTGGTGAGCCTGCACTCAAGCTGGGTGAGCTTGTACTCCACCGGTGACCTTGGGATTTCGAACCTGGGTCCTTGGCATCTCAGGCCAATGCTCTATCCACTGTGCCACCACTGGTCAGGCAAGATTTTATAGTACTTTAAAGTCAACTCATCTTGTTATTGCTGAGTTGGTCATTGGTGTTCAACAACACCCCAATTCTTCTCTTCCGGACATGTGGTAGGATGGCACGCTTCCTGAATAAGGGTTTTACTCTGGGTGGTAAAATATGAGTGTCAGAGACATGTGCCACTTCTCAGTGCAAGCCTTTAAAATGCAACGCGCAATTTACCACTTCCCTCCTACCTGCCTCAGTCATCATGAAAGGCTCTCTGGAGAGGAAGCCTCAGGCAGTCTGGCAGAGCCCCCCAGACCTGAAGGGGACACAGAGCCCAGAGAAAAAACTAAGCATTGTTGTTTTAAGCCACTGAGACTCTGGTGTTGTCAGGTTTTAGCCCCTCTTAACTGATATAAACACCAACCCTCCCAATTCTGGATGAAAAAGGGGAAAATGAATGAAGAATCTACATAGTCAACTAGAAGCAAAATGAAAACAAACATGGACTTTTACTGTATTTTTAGATACTTACGTGTTAATGCACTGAATCTTCTTGGGAGCACTAAGTAGGTGGTACCTCCATTTTACAGACTGGAAACTGAGGTTCAGACAGGGAAGGGGACTCAGCCAAGGTTATATGGCTAGTAAGTGACAGAGGTGAGTTTCAAATTCAAGTCTGTCAGAAACCGGTGATTATGCTGTACTTTCTACAACAAGCGTGTGCAGCTAGGTTACCTGCAGGGTGAAACACGTGAACATTCGGTGGGAGAGGCATTCATTCGGTGGACATGCACAGCCTGCGTCCATACTCCGCGGCAGCCCCTGCACTAGGGCCTTCGGTGGGAATAAGGGAGGTGTGGCCTCCAGCTCCTGAGCAGCTGAGTCTAGCTTAGGCGGCAGACAGGTAAAGCCGCAATTCCAGGACGCTTCAATGAGCTATTTGGCTTGGCCAAGGGAGGGAGTGGGGTGAGGCTTGGGAGTATGCTAGAAGCCATGGAAGGAACAAAAAAAGGAGGGGGAGGAGATAAGAAGGGAAAACTAGGAAAGCCAATGAGAAGTGATGGCCAAATAAAGATGTGTCATAAACGTAATTCTCGCCCTACTCAGATTTGCACACATTTGGGAGGGATACGCCATCTGCCTCACCCTGGCAGGCACTTGTGGTGGCATGTTGCCACTGGCGGATGACATCAAAGACACCCAAGAAACCAAGAGAGGCGGCTCCGCCCTGCTGGTCACAGCAGCCCCCGGCCCAGTGGGCTCAGGAATTCAAACCTGAGCAGGGAGCACCCAGTGCCTGGGCGGCTGCACCCCGGCTCAGGAGGACTGAGGGCAGTTTGCCTGCTGAGTTTTCCCTGCTCATTTCTGAATTGTTGACACATTCATCAGACCTTGCCCAGTGCCTGACACTCAACAGTCAATCCATGCTGATTGGTCACCTGACAGAACGAGCAGAAGCAGTGAGGGTAGAAAGGCGTCTAAGGGAGTTTGGAGACTGCTGAGCACCAGCAGGTCTAAGGCCCTTGATGACAGTATTGAACTTCAGAATGGCTCGGGCTTCTTCTGATTATCCTCAGCAATGCAGGTCGGAATGCCGAGCTTCAGAGGGGAGCAATCCCGTTTGGAAATTGAGAAGTAAATGGCTCTCCTGGGTGGAAATATTTTAGGGCCACAACCAGGCCCAGGTCTAGGGAGAAAAAGAAATCCTACTTTGGAAGTTAATGGTATAGTCTTGGACTTTGGGCAATTCAACAGCCTAACTCTAGAAGGCTTAATACATCAAGTAGGAGATCTGAAGATGATCTGCAATCCTAACGGCAGCTCGAAAGAGGAACAGAGATGAAATAATAGGAGACATAAAACTTCACCTGTGAGTTTGAACTTCAGAAAGATACTCGGTATCCCTAGGCCATGTGATCTCTGAGGGCTCCGGATGGGTGCGATCTGTCCGGTGGCAATGGGCAAGAGGCTTCCTGTCCCGTGACAGAGGACTGAGGAGGAAAAGACACAGACTGATAGGAAGTTGGGGAGCAAAGGGCACTTCAGGTGCTGGAAAGAGAACACAATGATCTCTGGGGTAGAAATGAGCATGTTCTACAGAGAAGGGCGGTCAAGATCCACAGGCATGTCCTTCCCGCTGTCAGAAATGTCCTCTGGATCCTGTACCTGGTAAAGTCTTCCTTGCTATACCAGCTCTGAAGACACCTTTCCCATTAATCTCCCCTGATTTCCCCAGGCCCCGGGTGGCAGTTTGGTAGCCGAGGTGCTGACACCCTCTCTCCGAGCCCATAACGACACTGCTAAGTCCTGGCAATTAGCCTCATACCCATTCTTGGCACAGTTCTATTTTTTATTTATTTATTTATTTATTTATTTATTTATTTATTTATTTATTTATTTAGTATTTTTCCGAAGCCAGAAACGGGGAGGCAGTCAGACAGACTCCCGCATGCGCCTGACCGGGATCCACCCGGCACACCCACCAGGGGCGATGCTCTGCCTATCCTGGGTGTCGCTCTGTTGCAAGCAGAGCCATTCTAGCACCTGACGCAGAGGCCATAGAGCCATCCTCAGTGCCCAGGCCAACTTTGCTCCAATGAAGCCTTGGCTGCGGTAGGGGAAGAGAGAGACAGAGAGGAAGGAGAGGGGGAGGGGTGGAGAAGCAGATGGGTGCTTCTCTTGTGTGCCCTGGCCAGGAATAGAACCCGGGACTCCTGCATGCCAGGCTGATGCTCTACCACTGAGCCAACCGGCCAGGGCCTCTTGGCACAGTTCTAGAAAGCTACTTCCAGCTGACTGAATTTATTACACGCATTTATTAAGTACCTACTATGCACTAGCTATAGTTCCTAGGAGATGCAGTATAAACAAACAACATTCTAGCTTTGGGGCTCTTAAATTCTAGTTGAGGAGAGAGACAATGAACAAATAGACACATGATAGGGAAACATATGGCAGATAGGGTGGCTGCTTTTCCAACACCTCTTTTAACTTCCTTTTAGTCTTTCTGTATAGCAGAGCCTAGAAAACTAAACTTTTCAGTTCTTGGTTTCTTGCCCTGTAGTTAGATGCTCCCCTGCAGTTGTCTCAAAGATCCCAGAAATACTGATGATACTGGCTTAGGAAAGATAGAATCACGTGGCTGTTGGGAGCATGGGCTCCCGAACTAAGGAGACTGTGATTTCTGGCTCTGCCAAGCATTAGCTGTGTGGACCTAGACAAGTAACCCGACTTTTCTGGGCTTCCTCAATGAAATACAGGTGACAACAGTACTTCCTTCAGAGGGCTGTTGAGGGGAACAATGAGTTAATATATGGAATGGCCTGAAACAGCCCAACACTCAGTGAAAGGCAGCTATTGTTCATGTCTTTAGGTAGGACTCTCACTGTGCAGCCTCTCAGGGTGAGGAGTATAGAAGGGAGAGAGGTAGAGGCCCAAGGAGAAAGCATTTCATTATAATAAGTCTTACTCAAGTGGGCCAGTGGCTTGGCCTTGGAAACACTTTAGCTGTCCTGAGCATTTTCATGCAAGATTATTCCTCACCAAAATGGGGTTTGCCTATGTGTATTACAAGCTTAAGATAGCTAAGGATATGCCCCATGTAAATCTGCTATGGAAGGGAAAAGCCAAGGAAACAAAAGTATTAAGCAGAATGAAATTTGATATTACCCTGTTGCTATTAAAGAATATCTAAAATGGTAAAAATAATTAAAACAAACCAAAGGTATGGGAGTAGACCACAGGTGTGGGAGCACCCCACAGGTATGGGAGTAGCCTACAAGTGCAGGAGTAGCACACGAGTGTGGGAGTAGCCCACAGGTATGGGAGTAGCCCACAGGTGTGGGAGTAGCACACAAGTATGGGAGTAGCACACAAGTGTGGGAGTAGTGCACAAGTGTGGGAGTAGCGCACAGGTATAGGAGTAGCCCACAGGTTCAGGAAGGTGTGCTTCACACAGCAAGGCGGGCTGAGCCCCAGCTCCCTGGCTTCAGTGATCAAGAGTATGCCTAATGGAACGTGCTGAAGTCTAAACATCTCATATCAAAGAAACTGTTTTAATCACTTATAGCTTTTGTTGTTTTGTTTTAAATCCCTGCTGAAGACAGGCATTGGGTTTATCTATCATTAAACTAAAAGTATAATAGGGATGGCATGAAGAGAGGCCCTGAACTCAGTGGTGGGATTCAAATAATTTAGTAACCAGTTCTCTGCTCTAGTGACCATTTTAAGTATAAAGAAATGATATATTGAAAGGTAGTTTATTATTTCATGCATTTAATACTTAAATAAGAACAATAAAAGAGGTACACAAAACTAGGTTATAAGAAAGTTTTAGGCCCTGGCCGGTTGGCTCAGCGGTAGAGCGTCGGCCAAGCGTGCGGAGGACCCCGGGTTCGATTCCCGGCCAGGGCACACAGGAGAAGTGTCCATTTGCTTCTCCACCCCTCCGCCGCGCCTTCCTCTCTGTCTCTCTCTTCCCCTCCCGCAGCCAAGGCTCCATTGGAGCAAAGATGGCCCGGGCGCTGGGGATGGCTCTGTGGCCTCTGCCTCAGGTGCTAGAGTGGCTCTGGTCGCAACATGGCGACGCCCAGGATGGGCAGAGCATCGCCCCCTGGTGGGCAGAGCATCGCCCCTGGTGGGCGTGCCGGGTGGATCCCGGTCGGGCGCATGCGGGAGTCTGTCTGACTGTCTCTCCCTGTTTCCAGCTTCAGAAAAATGCAAAAAAAAAAAAAAAAAAAAAGAAAGTTTTAAAATATTAATGAGGCCCTGGCTGGTTGGTTCAGCGGTAGAGCGTCGGCCTGGCGTGCGGGGGACCTGGGTTCGATTCCCGGCCAGGGCACATAGGAGAAGCGCCCATTTGCTTCTCCACCCCCTCCCTCCTTTCTCTCTCTCTCTCTTCCCCTCCCGCAGCCAAGGCTCCATTGGAGCAAAGATGGCCCGGGCGCTGGGGATGGCTCCTTGGCCTCTGCCCCAAGCGCTACAGTGGCTCTGGTCGTGGCAGAGCAACGCCCCGGAGGGGCAAAGCATCGCCCCCTGGTGGGCAGAGCGTCGCCCCTGGTGGGCGTGCCAGGTGGATCCCGGTTGGGCGCATGCGGGAGTCTGTCTGACTGTCTCTCCCCATTTCCAGCTTCAGAAAAATACAAAAAGAAAAAAGAAAAAAAAAAAAAAAGAAAAAAAAATATTAATGAAAAAATATTAAATAATACCTGACCAAAAAAAAATAAAACGGTTATTTAAGGTATTTCCATATTGCTTCTTGATTGGTGTCCTCACTTGCAATTTTTTTCACCTATGGATGTAACAAACATCACTACAGATGGTTAGAATACACTGTTGTGCAGGTGAATGTTAAAATACTAAGGAATATAAATTTGTGATTTCCACACTGGGCGACTCCCCAGGCGCCCACCTTAGAGAGAATCCTGATTACAAATGACATTTTAATAAACGGTTCATCGAACTCAACAAAAAATTAGACATCGGTTCTGCTGAACTGGTGCAAACTGGCCGAATCCCACCACTGGCTGACTCCCACTACAATGGCTCTGTAAGGCCTAGCTGGGCCTCTCTGTTCTTTCCCAACCCTTCAATGTGCCTAAAATAGAACTACAAGGGAGAGGTGAATTATTTTTAGCCCACTGAGAGCATTTTATTTTCCAAACAATATAATGAAATGAGAGCTGAAATAAACATAAAAGCTCCAGGATGTCAAAATGTCAATGGTGCCAACAATTATTCCGCCAGTAAACCATTAGAAACTGACAAGAATAATATGCACTAAAAATATCCCCAGTGGGCTTTATTTAGTAATAGATAAGGTGTAATTTTAAACACATTCTGTCTCTTTTAGTTCTGTCTGGATTAATATAATTAAGCATAAGACTTTTCAATACTTATTTTATGTCAATTTTCATCAAGACTGAGGTCTCTTTTTTTTCAATTACAGTTGACATTCAATATTATATTAGTTTCAGGTGTACAGTGTAGTGGTTAGACATTATATAACTTACAAAGTGATCCCTCCAAGAAGTCTAATACCACGTGGTCCCATACATAATAATTACAATATTATTGACTATACCCTCTATTACGTCCCAGGACAACTGTGTAACTACCAATCCGTACTTTTTAATTCCTTCACCTTTTCCAACCAGTCCCCCAAATGTCTTCCCATCTGGCAACCATCAGTTTCTTCTCTGTATCTATGAGGACTAAGGATTCTTTATTTATTTATTTATTTATTCATACAAATAACATATTACTACTTGTCTTATTATTATTATTATTTTACAGGGACAGAGAGAGAGTCAGAGAGAGGGATAGATAGGGAAAGACAGACAAGAACGAAGAGATGAGAAGCACCAATCATCAGTTTTTCGTTCTTGACACCTTAGTTGTTCATTGATTGCTTTCTCGTATGTGCCTTGACTGCAGGCCTTCAGCAGACCGAGTAACCCCTTGCTTGAGCCAGTGACCTTGGGTCCAAGCTGGTGAGCTTTTGCTCAAACCAGATGAGCCCACGCTCAAGCTGGCGACCTCAGGGTCTCGAACCTGGGTCCTCCGCATCCCAGTCCGACGCTCTATCCACTGCACCTCTGCCTGGTCAGGCTACTTGTCTTATTTTTAAAAGATTTTCATGCTGCAACAATGTTTGAATTCAATACCTGATGGTCAATGGTTGGGGAGAGGACACCGAAAATGATACTACTTTATAATAACCATGTCTTGCAACTGTTAAGCTCCCTCTCCTGTCCTCAATGTCTCGAATTTGACAATGAAACCCAGACAAATAGAGTCAAACACTAAAGAAAGAGACCATGAGGGGAAAAAATAGAATGCTATCAAACTATATTACTGTATTCCAATCCTTGAGAGTCTATGCCAGCGAACCATGCTTCTATAAGAGAAAATCTAATTGCCTATATCTGTTGTACTCATGAAATAGTTATCATCTAAACTTTGCTCTCAGTGACATCACTGGTTAGCTTCTCTTCTCTTGTGTCTTAATTGATATCCTAGATGAGCTATTTCAGCTTTCTGATATGGTTTTAAATAAATTTTAGTTGTTTGGCTGGGCACTGTCCTTTAATGTTTGATTAGACACATTCCTCTGAGCAAAGCTATAGGTAGGTGAGGTGACCTTCAAGTCAACTAGTGGGTAGGGGAAGGTGGCCTCCTTCTGAAGTCCTTCCCGCAGTTACTCAATATCTTTGAGTTACCCAAAGGGAATCAAACCTTCTTATGACCACACTAACTGCAGATAATTCTTGACCACCTCCTGTCTCCTAAATTCCAGTTCCCTTAAGGCCCTGTTGAGTCCTATCAATTAGCTAATCTCAGTAAAGAATCATAGAACATTGGCCATGGAAGGGACTATGGAGGTCATCCAGTACTTTCATGGTTGAGACCAATTCCTTTCTGATAGTGAACGTCTCTTGCAAAGGGTCAGTGCTTAATGTAAAGGGATTTGTTTTCCTAAAAAACATTTCCCAGACATCAGTTTACGCCAGTAGGAAGGACATTTTCCAGAAGCCACTGTCACCTAACCTCTCATCATGTAATAGTCACTTCTTCCTCCTAGGATCTAGCACAAAGCTGGTTGCCATAGTAGCCACTGATTCTGTCTTCAGATTGGGCTCTGGATGCAGCCCTGACTTGTGGCTATAACAAGGCACTTTTACAGTGAACATAAACACCACAAGCATATGGGCAGACAAAGAAGGGGTCCTCTGTGTATGTGAATGAATTCATTAGATGACATTCTTAAAAGGCTTTAAGAATCAAATCTCATTAAATCAAAATATAATATATATTTTTTCCCTTCACCATTAATTGCAAACATTTTAAAGCTTTGCACTATCATGCCTCAGTGGTAATGTACAGGGTGGGTGGAAATGTAGATCAGCAAAGTTGTTTTGGAGGGCAATACGATTGCATCTACTAAAACTACAAATATGTAGGCCCTGTGATCCAGCAACTCTACTTTTAGGAATCTACCCTAGAAATAATCATACTTGGGTACAAACAACTATGTAGAAGGGTGGTCATTATGCATGGTTTGTAATAGAGAATAATTAGAAACAATTACTTAATATGCACATCCATAAAGTTAAATTAATAACATAGGATATTATGCAGCCATTAGAAGTTGAACAAGGTAGACCTATTCGTAATGACCTGGAAAGAACTCTTAAGACATAGTACGTAAGCAGAAAAATTGGGTAGCAATATCATATATACTTAAAAATCCCTATATACTTCTAGGTAAGACTTTGTCCATACACATGTATGCGAATACTTAGAAAAGAAAAGAGTGTGGAGGATTCTATCCAAATTGATGACAAGGTCTACTTATGAAAATAAGAGTGGAATTAGAAAAGAGGAGGCAGCAAAAGGAACCCATGTTTTTATCTATATTGTTTACATCTTGTTCACTGAAACTATATTCATACAATGTAAGCATTATGCATTTTTATTTAATTATACACTGAACTTACCTTTCTTTGTTGAACTAGAGGCTTAGCCCAGAAAATCTAGTTGTCTCTTTATTTCTATAGCCTGAGCACCCACTTAAGATTTTATTCCCCCAAACATACACATTTGGAACTTAGGCAAAATCATACCAATCCTTGTCATATAAATATATATGAGGATATAACACTGATGTTTTCCTTCTTTCTTCCTCCCTCCCTCCCTCCCTCCCTCCCTTCCTCCCTCCCTCCCTCCCTCCCTCCCTCCCTCCCTCCTTCCTTCCTTCCTTCCTTCCTTCCTCCTGCATGCGCCTCGACTGGGGATCTACCAGGCGAGCCCCCTACCAGGCAATAATGCTCTGCCTTTCTGGGCCGATGCTCCATTGCTCAGCAACCAAACTATTTTATTGCCTGGGGTGAGGCCATGGAGTCATCCTCAGCACTGGGGACTAACTTTGCTCAAACCATTCAAGCCATGGCTGCAGGAGGGGAAGAGAAAGAGAGAACGGGATGGTTGCTTCTCTTGTGTGCCCTGATGGGAACTGAACTCCGGACTTCCACACTCCGGGCCGATGCTCTACTGCTGAGCCAACTGGCCTGGGCCATCCTGACGTTTTCATAAATGTTTCTTTTTTCATCAGTTCTAAGTGTGAATCCATGGGAAAATGAGTTGTACTTCTGCTAAAGTCAAGGGCAAAAAACTCCAAACCAAAAACACCACCATTAATAAACAAAACTAAAGGGACAGAATTTCTTATCAACAGAAAGCTACAGCTCCTGCTAGAATGTGGCATTCCTACTGACTTCAGCTCTCAGATATTCCCGGGCATGCTTTCCAAGAAGTGTAAAACAACGTAAGTTTCAAATGCAATGGGTCTTTTACTGACTTTAAGTTTAATTCTTTCTTTTTCTCTCCAACTCTCCACTTACAGAAAGACTAATGAGAATTGTAATGTTCTTCATCTTTTTAAAATAATGCATAATGAGATAGGGATTTATGCATTAAACATTTTTTTGTCTTATTCTTAAATTAACTGAATTTTGAAAGCAAAGGCTGCATCCTTTTAAATCATCTTCTAGATCTTATACGTTAAGGAGAAAATAAAAACCTGTGAACTTGGAATAACTAATTATAGTGGAAAATGAAATAGTTACTTGTAAAAAGTCGAGAGAAGAAGATGCCTGCTTCAAAAGAGTAGAAGATTGTCATAGATGGCTAATACAGGACCCCGCGGAGTGGCACCCGGGGTCTGCACTTTTAATGCCGGAGTTGGTTCTGACGGTCAGCCAGCTATGTTTTCCTTCTTTGTGCAAAATGCCTCTTCAAAGGAGTGATTATCACCTATGAATATCATTGGCCTATTGTAGAAGGATCCCAAAGATATCCTCAAAATCTCATAGCATAGGGGGATGCTGTGTTTTAAAATGACCAATGGCTAAAGTATTCCAAGTCTAAAAAGGTTGGGAAGACCTGCTCCCTTACTTCTCCTTAAAACCATGTCTGATGTGGAAACCTCAAATCCATTACTCTGACTTGAACAAAGAGAAAGGAGTACAGTATTATAATTCTCATGATAACCGGAACTACACATGATTTACCATGACAACGACTGTGATTAAAGTCATGAGCAAACACTACAGTTTTTATTCCCTTCCTCAAAAATATTCTATATATTCCTATAACTTAAAGTAATACAATTACTTATTTTATTTTCTTAAAAATCTTAAGAATAAAAAGAAATAGGCTCTTATCCTTTAAAAATCCTCATTAAGAGTATCAAAGCCTTTCAAAAGAAAGAATTATCATTGTTACTCTTTGGAATTCGGGGACTGTTTTCACTCGAATCTCGGGCACTGTGGTAGGAAAGCTGGGAGGAAGAGGGAAGCACTCATCAGAGGGGAAGGGTAATAATCTTTGGAATGAAACTGGCCAGGACGCGTCAAACTCGGCTGGCTTGCGGTCACCATTCTTGCGTCTCGTTATTCCATTCTGACTCTCTCGTCTAGCTGGCAGAGTGTCCAGCCTGCAAACACCGTTCCCTGTGCCCTCCTGCAGGCCATCACACAACTCCAGCTGACTGGACCGTTACACTGTTCTTACATGTTCTCTCCTCCCTAATTACATATATTTGATCACTTAGCTAGAAAAAATTCTTGGCAAATGGGACGACAAAAATCACTTCCCAGCAGGCTCACCATCGAGAATACCTGCTGTAGTTCACCCACAGTTCAGTTTTGATGAGTCCCTCCACTCAGCAGGGAGCTGCCGGACGGACCAGGCCTCGTTTCATCATTCAGAGCGAGCTCTGGCCTTCACTCACTGTGATAGATACTCCCAAACTCAAGTAGTATTAGGGATTAAGACTGTAAACATATCAATTGTCCCCAAATTAACCTATTAATTTAGGACACGTTCAGTGAAATCACAAAAGTGTAATTTTCAATTCTAAAACTTCTATGGGAGAAGAAAGGGTTAAGAGAACTACGGCAGATTTGAAGATGAACAAGGCTCATTATACGTTTATAATGTAACAAGTATTATATATATTAATTTAGACAGTGTAATCTTGGCAGAGAGATAGAGGAATAAAACAGAGCCTGTTAACAGTTTCACGCGTGTATGGAAACAATGCACAACCAAGATAACCCTGAAATCCAGGGAGGAAAACGTGAACTACTCAACAAGTAGTGTTTGGATGCAATCAATACAAAATTTGATTTCTATTTCATAAATTATACAAAAAAAAAAAAAAAAAATCCTGGGTATTAAAGGACTAAATGTGAAAATCCAAAATTTAAAAACTTTTGGAAAAATTGAACTATACCATAAACAAAGTTGAAAGACAAGCCTAAAGCCAGTATAAGATATTTGTAACATATAAAACCAACAAAGAGTTATATAGACAGTGAAGAAGTCAAATAAGGAAATCAATAAGGAAAAGGAAAAAAAATACAAGTAGAAAAATAGGCAACGAATATGAAGAGGCAAATCACAGAAGAAATCATGTGAAGTGTGAAAAATATGCAACTTGACACATAATTGGGGCACTGAGGTGGACACAGTCTCATGCGGGTGAGCAGGCGGGGAGCAGGTGAGAGGGCAGGGTTGTCGATAGCCAGGGCGGGGGCAGGGCCGGGGGCCTGGGACACAACACGTGCCGAGGTGGACACAGTCTCACGGGGGTGAGCAGGCGGGGAGCAGGTGAGAGGGCAGGGTTGTCCGTAGCCAGGGCGGGGGCAGGGCCGGGGCCTGGAACACAACACGTGCCGAGGCAGACACAGTCTCACGGGGGTGAGCAGGCGGGAGCTTGGGTGAGAGGGCAGGGTTGTCCACAGCCAGGGCGGGGGCAGGGCCGGGGCCTGGAACACAACACGTGCCCTGTCAATGCGGATCCCGTCCCCTTCCTGTCTCACTGGGGCTTGTTCTTAATCAGCAGAGCCAGGGCTTTCCCAGCCCCCACAAGGCCCATGGGCCTGAAAACACTGAAATTACAAATGGGGCAGCCGCGGTGCCGCAGGAGAAACGAGAAATTTTGAGTCAGAAAGCTTGGATTTTCCTGGTTTCAAGTATCAATGCCACAACTCCTCCCCAACAAACAAACAAAACAACAACAACAAAGAAAACTTGGATTTACTGTGGACCTTTGGACATTTTCTTTAATTCTGAATTTCAGTTTCTTCTCCAGCAAAGAGAGAGAACTACAATAACCTTAATGCGACCTTGAAGGTGCGAATGAGCTAGGAAAATCCTGGAAGGCATGAATGTCTGTCAGGGCTGATGTCCCACTGCTAGGGGTGACACGCCCAGCTAATTTAGGGCAACCGAGGCTCACACATGCCAATATCGTCATCCTTTCTGACTCCTACTGATAAGAAGTTTGACCCCAGAGCATGCCACCACGAGAGCAAATAAGCAGTAGGGGAAATGCTGGATCCTTTCCTCTCCCTGCCAGTGTGTAACCTTCACGGGGGTGGACAGGCTAGGTTTAAAACGATGGGTGGGTTGATTCTTTCTACGTGTCTATTTCTAGGGGTGTAATGTATATTCTCTGTCTCCCTCACCCCGCCTTTATTTTCTTCTCTCTACACAGGCGCTTCTAATACCAAATTATTAAGAGCAGGCAGCCTACGATGTGGCTTAAAAAGACTTGCATCGTGAGGCTGGGTTACAGTTCTGAGCATGCGGGCTCTGGAGGAGAGACACAGGACCAACGGCCCCAGGCTCCGCCTCTCAGAGGTGACGCACAGCCCTCGGCTCTCAGGGACCCCAGGAAAAGCCACGTGACCTTTTTGGGGCTCCCTGTTCTCATCATAAATTCTTCTAGACCCTAAAATACTCTCAGGACACCAGTTTGCTATATATACACACCCACATTTATTTTTAAATTTAATACTTATCTATTTATACTTTAAATGTGGGATCTTTTCCAACTTGTGCATTATGAGAATTCGGTTCAGAGTTCAGAGCCCAGGAGCCGGGAGCGCACAGGGCCGCTCTTCGTGGATGCGTCGCTTCCTCTCCAGCTGCCGCTTGTGGCTTCAGCTGTTTCTGAAGGCGGCCACTCACCCTTTTGAAGTCTGAGGCCCATTACTTTCACTTCTGACTTAACCAACAGGTGTTCTCAGCCTCTTTTCTTTATGGGCTGCTTTCCCTCAGGGTTCTGGGCGGACAGTTTTTCCTACAAGCTTACTGAGAGGCTCAGAGAAATAAATTTCCCCTAGTACACTGGCTCCGCTGTTGGAACTGAAGTTTTTTGTGACCACCCTGAAGTTTCAGCCTTTCCTACTTCTTGCAGGATACAGGGATACGTGGGTAAACCACAAGGGCCAGGTCTACATGCTCCATGGAAACAATGAAAGTACAAACCTCTCATTCTTTGATTTAGGGTAGGGGTCCCCAAACTACGGCCTGTGGGCCACATGCGGCCCCCTGAGGCCATTTATCTGGTCCCCGCCGCACTTCCGGAAGGGGCACCTCTTTCATTGGTGGTCAGTGAGCATCCGCATCCTGTGCTCCTGGAGTAAGTACTGTATGTGGCGGTGTCGCTCATGTACAGTACTGCTTTCAGTGACGCAGGACGCATGCGTCAAGGCTCCGGAAGCACGTCATATCACTTGTTACGGCTAGCAGTGACAAATATGGAACCGGACATTGACCATCTCATTAGCCAAAAGCAGGCCCATAGTTCCCATTGAAATACTGGTCAGTTTGTTGATTTAAATTTACTTGTTCTTTATTTTAAATATTGTATTTGTTCCCGTTTTGGTTTTTTACTTTAAAATAAGATATGTGTAGTGTGCATAGGAATTTGCTCATAGTTTTTTTTATAGTCCGGCCCTCCAACGGTCTGAGAGACAGTGAACTAGCCCCCTGTGTAAAATGTTTGGGGACCCCTGATTTAGGGCCTAAATATGGTGGGTAGGCCTGTACCACCAAAATGTCAGAATGTGCATGCTGGCTTTGAACCCTGAATCTAGGAGAGCAGAGGGAAGTCCAGCTTCTGGGGACAGAGTCTCGTGCTGGGCAGGTGAGGCCTGGCCTGGCAGCGTGTGCCTCACAGGGGCTGGTGAAGCTGGCTGTGAGTTGGAGACTGTTGGCCAATGGCCTCAACGAGCACGTATGTACACACAACAGGGCAGCAGGCAGTAATGGGCATGGGACAAGAAAAAGAGGCCCATAGATTCTATCTGGGGGCAAAAGAAGAAGTGTGGTTACTCTGAAAGTGGTTCTAGTTTGGCAAGATAATATTTTAAAAATATTAATGGACTGCATACACAAGCACAAAACCTTATTTCTTTTGATCCTACAACCCACCTCCTCTCAGTCAGCGAGGTGTTGAGTTCCGAAAGTCAGGTCCTGAGGATCCTCAGGGGATCGACAGAGGCAGAGTTAGGCTTCTTGCCACCAAGACTCCAGAAAGGTCCCTGGGTCAAAGATGTCCTTGGGGAGAGTGAGGGAACCCTTGGACATGTTTGTGGGTTTATAGGACAGACAAGGGCATCTGTGCTTCACCTTCTGAGTGGAGCCCAGAACGAAAATGTCCATGTCATGCATCAGATGGGGTCCCAGAGTTTTCCATGGCTCAGCACTACATGTGGCCCCGAGCAGCATGGCCCCAGATGATGCTTCAAACACACTCTTAGAGTTTCGTGGGCCCCGTGTGCTCAAGCGCAGCAGAAAGCTTCTCTGCATGAATGGAGTTCAAAGAGACCTGGAGAGATGGAGCGAGCTGGGCCCGAGGGACCTTCCAAACGGCTGGCCACCGGGCCTGTGGCCTGACAGCAGAGCTCCAGTGGAATGAAGGCTGTCACTGAGGTGCCTTCAGGGACAGAGAGCATGTGGGGGACAGGTCAGCTCCTCAGAGCCCTGGCTCCCAGAACTTAGACATGGCCTTTGCAAAGCGGAGTCTGGGGACCTGAAATTGCCAGACTGTATGTTTCTACCTCCCAGGGGAATAGGAGCACAAGGAATAAATTAAGAGGGTTAGAGAAAAAATGTCCCAAGTTGCATCTGTGGTATACACTTAAACATCTATTCTGAGATTGCTGCCCACTACACTGGTAAAAATCAACCCATAAGAGATGAGTCTAGTTTATGACAAACCCACTCTAGGAGCCGATACCTGTACCTACAGTCAGTACCGAGACAGCAGGTCAGTGCCAGATTGGCACAGAGTCTGGCTGGGGCAGAAGACAGGCTGAAAGTAGGGACGTCACACTGCTGCTTTCTTTTGGCCTTTCTGAATGTCTGTCTGTTGGCCTGAGTAATGGCCTAAAGCTACTCCCTAACTCTACTCTCTCCCATTCCCCACCCTAGACAGTTTCATGTGGGGCCCAGACAGTAACACCCCCACCGTCACACATCTTTCTAGGGGACAATGTATCAATAAATGTAATGTAAATGTAGCTGCCCTCCTCTCTGCAGCCCGGGAGTCCACTGCAAGGGAATGAAGAGCTTAAGACTTAGCAACTTTGAAAGGGTAACAACTCTTGTGAGAGAAATAGAGCAAGTAAGTCACCCAGGGCCAGTTTACGTTTTCTTGGGAATAAAGTTTATCTTCTCCCCATCACAATTCTAAACACAGGCTTAAAAATATTTCCATTATAGCAACAGTTAATTTTAAAACAGCGTTTGAAATGAGTAGTCACCACCTATGGGGAATGTCTAGCAAGCCGAGCACCGGGGGCTGCCACATGGCTGCTGACAGCATTTCCCTTCACTGCTCTGTAACTCATGATTTAGTGCAGAATGGGAAGCTTTATAGCTTCACAGTCTGTTAGTGATAAGGGGACACATGTGGAACAGGTCCATTAGAAAAATGATAATCCTTCCATTCCCTTAAATGTTACTTAAATTCTCCCCTGCTTTTTCCCAAGTAAAAATAGAAATCTTCATGAGACCCTAATGTTCTCTGAGAAAGTCACCAAATAGCAGGGAACCCATGAGAAACAACAACTGGCATCTTGAAACACAGGAAAAGTATCTTTTTAGTAGCCATAGAATAGGAGAAAAGCGTTTACAGCTTTACAATGCCCCATAGGACTAGCAACCACTCTGCTGGTTAGCTTGGAAAAGTAACAGCACCACAAACCACAGCAACAAATAACCAGTAATAGCTGCAACAACAGCACCATCTGAGCGCTTGTAAAGCCCTGGGCCCTGAGCTCCACCCACTGCCTCCTTCAGTCTTCATAAGGTACCCTTGAGGGAGTTAGTATTATAATTGTCCCCACCTGGCAAATGAAAAACTCTAGAGGCAGCCATTTCATTACAATAGTTTACAATGCTAATGTAGTAAAGAATGTGCATCTAGTTTAGTTTTACACCCCGTAGACCTGGTAAGAGTTTGTGCCAACGATTGTGACTTGGAGTATCACAGGACAGCCAGCCTAGAGCAGAATAAAAAGAAAGGTAGGAAACCTCTAGTATGTCTGCTCTATAAAGAAGTTCACAGACAGCATTTAGACCCTAATCTTGCCTGGCATAAATAAATACTTCTCATCGAAAACTAAAGGAACAGAAGCCCGGGGAGGATCGACCCTCTCACCAAAGTCGCACAGCCCTAAGGAATGGAGCAGGGGACACAATGTCTTCAACATAGCCAGTGAGTTCTGGGGACAGCCTCCAGTCATGTGCTTGTCTACAGACGGAGTCGCAGGTGAGACCTGGGCAAGTCCCTGTCCCGCTGTCAGGGCATCAGTGTCCTCACCCAGGAGACGGGGACTGTGAAGGCTGAAGGGAAGGATGGCCACGAGAAAGCCTGGCAAAGTCTCGGGAGCTGCACGTGCACGGGGAAGCGGATGGGGGAGTGGGAGAGTGGTGGCCAAATACTACACAAAAATAAAGTTCTCAAGTAGGTCATTGCCAATGGATTTACTGTATATTAGCGTTTACCCAGAAAAACTATTTCTACCGAGCCAACAAACAATCCTGGGGTATCCCAAACCTGCAAAGGCTGGGCAGGAATGTTTGATGAATAATGACAGCAGGAGCTACAGTGACGGACGGAGGAGCACCGACTCACTACTCATTATGGTCAAAGGTCTTGTAGCACAGTGGTTGCGGCAACTGATTTGTGAGCCAGGCTGTCTGGGTTCAAATCTTAGTTCTGCCACCTACTTGCTGTGTGCCCATGGGCGAGCTCCCTTGTCTCTGTCACCTCACCCCAGATAGAGGTGCTCCACGCACCCACGTTGTGGTGTGGGGTGAGGATTATGAGTGTGAACACGTGAACAGTGCTGGGCACAGCAAGGTGCCATGGAGGTGTGAGCTGCTCTCGTGGCCACACTCTCTCACTGACAGTTCACTGGCTTCTGTCACATCGGGCTACAACTCAGTGGCAGGTGCCCAGGGCAGGTGGCTATGGTCCCATTCCTCTGGAAACTCACAGTTATAACCTAAACTTGAAAAAAAACCACAGTTGAACAATATGAAATTACTGTTTTGGCAGGTCAAATATGGAGGGAAATCAGCAATTTCATATACACAGGGGCAAACAGACCCAGGGCTCGAAACAACACCACCACCAACAAAAAGGACCACGCAGTCCAGTAAACATCCCAGAGAGGGAATGTGAGGAAATGGAAATAAAATAACCATGGCTCACACAGCTGCAGCAGTAGCAAAGACATGCAGAAATTAAGTCCAGGATCTCATCATGTCCTTTAGGCACAAACACGAGCTCAGGATGGGTCTGTAGATGCACATGCCTGACTAAGCAGTGGGAAGATGAGGGAGTTTTTAGGGCCACGATAGGGACGTGGTAGGGGCTCCCTCCTCCGCGAGGGGTTCCTATCTGCACAGCCACAAAGGAGGATCTCAACCCGCCCTCCTCACCTACCCCTCCCGCTCCTGCTCCTGAAGTCAGACTCCTCCCACACTGTGTCCTCTTCTCCCACTTCTCACTCCATCTATTGGCTACCTGCTCCTGACGTCAGACTCCTCCCACACTGTGTCCTCTTCTCCCACCTCCTCACTCCATCTATTGGCTACCTGCTCCTGACGTCAGACTCCTCCCACACTGTGTCCTCTTCTCCCACTTCCTCACTCCATCTATTGGCTACCTTGCTCCCACCCTGCGCCTTCGCCCTCTCCCCCACATCGGCGCCTGTGCAGGAGGACGGGGAGAGCAGCGGTGGCCAGGTCTCCCTGGTTGGCAGCTGGTGCCAGGATTTCCCCTGTACTTGTATTGGAGAGGCAGGCGTAGGGTGGCGGGTTCCAGTCCTGCAAGCAAGCACTCACCAGGAATCCCACTGGTCTCTCTGCCAATTTGCCAAGTCCCTTTCCCCAGAAGCAACACGTACAACCAGAATATAAGAAGCCAGATCCAAGGCTCCATGTGAAGCAACTTATTATTGCTAATATTTATTAAGCGTTTACTAATGTGATAGAACCTATGCTAAGCCCTTTATGTTTTTTAGAACATTTTCTCCTCACAATGGCCCTATAAAATGGGGGTTATTATTACCCGTTTTTCATATGTAGGGACTGAGACATAGAGGAGGAAAGTGACTTGCTTAAGGAGCCGCCGTCAGCCGCTGACAGGGCTGCGAGTCCGACCAGGCAGGTGGACTGCAGACCCCTGCTCTAAGTCTTTAAATGCTGCCGAGGACCCGTCTTCTCCCTGATGAGCAGCTGAATGCTCCTGCAGGCCGGTGTCCTCCGTGAAGCACGGAAACGTGGATGCAGCCGCTCTCACACGCAGGTCTTCCCAGCTTCACGACGGAGAAAGTAGGCTCTTTCTTTCCTTTCAGTTAGTCAAGTTTGAGACAAGAAATCTGACAGGCCCATTCTGTGGCCGAGATGGGGTACTGTGCTAGGTAGACAGATAAAACGGAGGAGAGGAAGAGGAAGGACAGTCCCTCAGGAAGGACTCTCAGAAGGAGGTCTGGTGCAGGACAAGCACAACCACAGACGTCTACCAAAGCATCTTCAGCGCTGGGCCTCGGGCTTCTGCAGGACTGCTGGGACCTGCCCCAAGGGGAGCGGCCAGAAGGGGGTCACGGGGGAAGGAGCAAAGGGGATGGAGTTGCTGAGGTCCTAGCATCTTAGCAATAGGATTGGAGGTCAGAATGAAACACTTTCTCATAACTCAGGTCTTCGGCCTTTGGGGGGGACTCACTGATGTCCATAAGGGAGGAGGGCGAGACTTCCCACAAATCCAGAAACCGCCCCGGGCTTCAAATGCCAAAGCCAGCCTTCCAGAGGAGTAGGATGCAACCCTAACGTGCCAGGAGGGTTGGACCATGCGAGGGACCCAGTGTGGCCTCGGCGCCTCCACCTGTGCGGAGCAGAGGCCACGCCCCTGGTCAGCCTGAGAAAGGGCGCCCTCCGGGCTCGCCTGCCTGCGCGTGTGAGCTGACTGACATAAATAACCCTGGCACGCTGACTAAACATCAGATGGACATGAAAGCGGCAACATCTGGAGAACTGTCACCATCTGCCCCTCCGAAAGGAACACTGAAAGAATCAGCAGGATAGGAGCAGTATGGGGTCTAAGTTAAAAAAAACACACACACAAGAACAGTGTTGGCAGCTGCTACCAGCTCTCAGCTGCTGAGAATAGCAGCGGTTCTTCCTGACGTGGCAGTTTGTGGGCTCTCACAAGTCCCGGCTGACCCCTCACAAAGGCTGGCCCACATACCACGTGGTGCCAACGGTCATCGCTCACCAGGCGCCGTGCTCATGGGGCTTTGTTCCCCGTTCTTCCGCGGCTGCACCATGGCAGACGCACCCCAGGTCCCAAAGCCCAAGCAGAAGAGAGAGGTCATTCATGGAAATCGCGGCAGAAGTGCTCGCCCTGTGCCTGTCTTCTCTGATGCAGTCCTCATTTGATTTTGTCTACAGAGATGAGACATCACCGTGCAGTTCTAAGTGCTGGACCAGGTGCCCCCGGCTCAGAGAGAGACTGGACCTGGGAGAGGCGTGTGCTTACACCAGACCAAGTTTATACTTACATTCTCATTTGTTAATATAAATCTCAGTTAACCAGCCCAAGCAGGACGCGGCGAGGGCTGTTCTTTATTAACTGGCTGATGGTTGCTGCTTTTAAGGGAGAACCATTAAGCCTGACAGACGGCCTCCTTGTGCAGTTGCACAGTAAACATGATTGTTAGGGTCCCAACTGCCATCTCTGGGCGCTCCCTGGAACACAGGTTCTTTGTGCACGAGAACTAAAGTCAGACACAAAGGAAAAAAGGTTCATTTTCTCTCATTGCATCAAAATTGTTCCTTCAGATTAAGCAGGGCTGCTTTTGCTCCCCAAGGTAGGGAAGGCAACAATGACACTCTGAGTGCAATTAGAAAATACACCCATGCATGAACACTTGACCCCAGTCTTCATTCCCAGCTAGGAACTGTGCTTGCGTATGAAAACCTCACCGGGCTGTGAGGCCCTTTTGTTATACTGTAAGGCAGGTACTACATGTTTGTTTATTTCTGGTCAGGAAGGGAATTAACTGGGCTCTTATCCTAGCTCTGCCTCAATCTGGGCACTTCTCTCACCCATACGTGCAGAGGGGAAGGTGCTGGACCAGACGTTTGCTGACGCTCCTTCAGGTATGCACATTCTGCAATGCAGGAACATTGAATACGTGCAGGAGAAGTTCTCCTTACTGACCTTTCGTTAGCTTTCACCCTCACCCCCAACAGCTGGCTTCTGTCTGCTTACCATCTAACCCCACAGCTCTGTGTCTACGACAGACCTCCCTCACACCCATGAGAGGAGAAAGGGAAAGCTCTCGATGGGCAGGCTTACGGAGGGGACTATCGAGGCCCATGTCGGTCACCTACCCCCAGAATCCCAGGGGCACATGTGGCTGGAACTGAGGAAAGCCGTCTTTCTGTCAAGCTCTGAAGACCCCGTCTCGCTCCCCAGTGGCACCTTGCCAATCTGTCCCAGATGGTCTGGGCCTCTTATGGCAAGCCCTACAGGTAAACCCACTTTGAGCAGGGAGAAAATTTACCATAAATAATAATAAGCTGATAATAACAGTTAAGCATCAACCTGCACGTATTATATGTTAGGCATTAGGCAAAGTGCTTTACACATATGATTATATGTAACTCTCCGAATAACCCTTGGAAATAGGTAACACTATTATTCCTGCTTTACTGAGCAGGGAACTGAGGCTTTGAAAGGTAAAGCCTATAATGGCAGTGCGATGCCCAACAGGTCACCTCACAACTACTGGCTGCAGTTTCCTCATGCCTAAAAGCAGGAGGTTGGCTTGTGTCAGTGTGGTGTATGGACCACTCTCACCTGTCACCTGGAGTGCTTATTAAAATGCAGATTCCTGACTCCACCCCAGATCTACAAAGTCAGGATCCCTGGGGGTAAGGACAGGAATCTATTTAACAAGAACCCCACGTAATTCGTAAGCATATTCAAGTCTGAGAACCCAGGTATATGATTCCTAAATCTTACCACTTCTATTATGATGGCCTGTGGTTTTCTTTTGTTAGAGACTCTTCAAGAATGCAAGCTTTTCTCCTTCATTGGGCCCAGAGTTAACCCCCAAATATCCCAAACATCTCCTTTAGATCAGCTTGATACAACACAAGATCTTGTTTCATATACGACACAGGCAAATTCTTCATTCTCTAAAATGTTTAAACCACATCAAATTCCTCCCATTTAGAAGGAATGTAAAAACAAGATGATATAACCTGAGCTAAAAGAATTTTCTTAAAGTTATTTTACAAATGGGAGTCAATAAGCATATGGAACTGGTTACTGAGAAAAGGGTCACTGCTCAGAGAACACTGATGGTGCATGTGAGGGAGAGAGAGAGAGTGAGAGAAAGGTTTTTAAATTGAAACACACACACACACACACACACACACTCACACTTGGAACATACATACAGAAAAAACAACCAGGTAAAAGTAGGCTGTGAGTGAAGAGTATGAGAGCAAATAGGCTTTTCGCTGAGAACAGGTGGGACTTGTCAACTCTGGTCTTGACTTTTTCCTCAACTTTTGTACCTATTTCTCCTAAGAATGCCTCTCTTACCCCTTGCCTTCATTCTTTCCTCTAAATTGCCACTTGGTCTATTTATTCTTGTCCTTTCCTGCTGAAACTGAGGCCCGTGTGACAGAAAAGCCTGCACTCAGTGCACCTTGTAATTTCATCACCTTCCTGCCCCGAGTGCAAGGATGCAGGGCCCCTTAGCCAAGGCCTCACTCGGGCTACTGAGATGGCCAAATGCCCGCGTCCATCACAGGGCCCCCAGGCCCACGGGCTGCCTGCTGCTACATTTCCCCGGAGACACACATCTGCTTTTCCTATGCAGCTCTCCCTTCTTTCTGACACAGAACATGCACACTGCTATTAGCAAGAGTCATCAACAACAAATTTGCCATGTATCAATTATGCAAAGCACAACAGTCCCGGGTGCAATGAGGAAACCAAGACGTGAAGATACAGAAGACCTGGCTTCTGCCTTCAAGGACCTTAGCAGTCAGTGCAAGACCTGGAGTGCTTCAGAAAGCAAGTATGGTAGGAGTTCGGGACTCATGATGAGCCGCTGTTCACTAACCTCCTGGGGGAAGTGGGACCTTCCCCCAGGGGCTGGACCTGGGAGAAGCCGAGGACAGTTGGCAGAGCAGGCTGAGTAGAGGAAATGGTTGCAGTTCCCATTCCCACTTCTCGTGATGACAGCACTCTGATTTTCCTTAAACTTACCCTTGGTTGTTGTGGTTCAGATGGGGCTGAACTTGACCTTGCTAACGAAAGCACCCTATCCCTCTGGTCATTGCGAGGGTTCAGAATGGGTACACAATCCAGGTCTGTCCAGTGAGACTGACCGGGGCTTTGGCAGGAACCACAGGCAAAGAGAATCTCTTCTTTCTCCGTGATTGTGTGCTCAGAGGATGCAATCCTGGAGCTGCTGGTGGCCACTTCCCTGCGGACAGGGGTTGGGGTGGGGGTGAGTGGAGAGTGAAACTAACAAGATAGAGACAGACTCCGGAGGCAAAGAGTGAGGAAACCAGCTCTACCCCTGGTCTTCCTACTCAATAGAAACTGGTTTTGTTTTGTTTTTCAAAAGCTAGTTAGATTGATTAGCTGTCATTTGTCATTTGGAGGCAGAAAGGTGTAAGTGTGGGAATTATGAGAAAACCAGCCTCAGGGGTTGGTGTTGGTGAAAGCCCATCTGGAAAGGTAAACTGAGGCCAGACCTGGCAGGAGATGGGAGGGGAGGCATGAATGCAAACCTAGGGAACAAGAACTTTATAGCATATAGGCAAGAGAATCCATTGATGACTTCTGAGAAAGAAAATACTGAAGAAAGAGGAAATGATTCAGTAAGGGGCCATGCATGAGACAGGAGGTAGAAGGAGATGAATTCTCTGGTATCTCCCAACCTTGAATTGTGTATAGATGGTGTAGATGGTGATATTCTGCAGCATGGCTTAGAGAGGCACGCAAGTGGCATCAGGGACATTAACAAGGCAACTACTGATAGGCTGGAGGCAGTATTACAGTGATGATGGTGGGAATGAGAAAAGGAAAGAAGGCAGGCCCTGGCTGGTGACTCAGTGGATAAAACATTGGCCTAGCATATGGATGTCTGGGTTTGATTCCTAGGCACAGCACACAGGAGAAGTGACTATCTGCTTCTCTCCCCCTCTATCTCCCCATTCTCTCTCTTTTTCCCTCCTGCAGCCAGTGGCTCAATTAGTTAGAGTGTGACCCCAAGTGCTGAGGATAGCTCTGTTGGTCCAAGCATGTCAGCCTCAGGCACTAAAAATAGCTTGGTACTTGAGCATCAGCCCCAGACTGGGTTGCCAGGAAGATTCCGGTTGGGGTACATGTGGGAGCCTGTCTCATTCTCTCTTCTCCTCTTATTTAATAAAGAGAGAGAGAGAGAAAGAGAGAGAGAGAGAGGGAAATAGAGAAAGAAAAAAGAGAAGGCAGATGATTCTGAGTGCCTGTCCCTCTGGTTTTACTGATGGCAAGTAGAGGTGGAGTTGGTTTGAAGTGGGGGATGAATTCCCCCCCACCCAGAGACGTAAGAGGGCAGCATTTGAGGGCATGGGTCTAGAGCTCAAAGCAGGACATGGTAGTTCCTTTAGCTATCTGTGTAGGGTTGGATAAAATGGCCTCTGAGGTCACAGCCAATTCTGCAGCCTCCTGATGCCAGGAGGAGATCAGGGTTGCAAATGCAGAACTCACAGCTCTGAGCAGATTCTGAGGGCCCTTCACACAAGCTCCGACCCAAAGCCGAACTCTCCCTTCCAGACATTCTGACGGATAGTTGTTCAACCCAAACACTTTCACTCATGCCACCTCTCACACTCTTGAAGTCATCAACCTTGTTTAACGTAAAATGTTAAATTTCAACATAACATGTCAAATTGTGACATAATATGTTAAATGTTTAATGTGATTCTTTTTAATGAGCTGAAACGGTCTTCCCTGTACATTCATTCCAAAGGTCGTAGTGTTTCCTGCTGAAGGTGACACAGCCGGAAGAGCATTGCTGGGCAGGACAGTGGGTAGCAGAAGTCAGCAGATGTATACTCTTGCTTCCTCCGCCCTTTCTTTATCGGTGGTGGGAAACTAGCCTCATCCCCAGGCTGGCTTCCCAGAGGAAGGAGGTTGGCCTGATTCCTTGTATATAGAACAGCCTACTTAATATTTTCCTATCATGGTCTTTGTAAATCTTTCTTTTCCAAATTAATTATTTCCACAGATGACATCGCTGAAGTCCTGAGCTTAGATGAGACCCCAACCCCACCCCCAAAAAGAGAGACCAGAAAGAGGGGCTGAGGCTTCAGAGCCACATAAAAGCGACATGTGTATATAGAAGTGCACTGATTCTCCTGTCTCCTCCCCCGCACAACACACAAACATCGGCTTTGTTTAAATCAAGAAGTTGCTAAATAAACATGGGTTTGACCAAGTTTCCAAAAATACTCCATTTCCTATGAAAGCATTTTAATTACCCTCCATTAAAAAAATGTATTTTCCTAAATTTGCAACTTATCAAATTTATGCCCTGGTCACAATAAAAAAAAAAATTACTCTTGGGATCATTTGGGTCCATCTGCTTTTTGATTAAAAAAGAAAACATTTCTCTCTGTCGTCATTATTTTTGCTGTTGTTTTACTGCAACACGAGGTCAGCAGGACTGTTTGGGGTCACTCACCCTAGAAATGTTTACAGAGGCTGAATTCTTTGGCATTAAGATTTGCTGTAAGGTCCGTGAACTGCCTTCTCTTCCCCATTTTTTGAAGCCAGATTCTAAAAGGCACTCCATCTTTCTGAGAGAGCACATGACCTGGATCTGACGTTTGGTTTTTGTGAACCTCCCCTCCTAAATTGTTATCCTAAATTGAACCACTTCAGATACAAGTAAGGTGTAGTTACAAGCTCAACAGTGTGTAAAAGTTTCCCCACCAGATGAACTTGAACTCCCTCTCTTCTAACCACGATTATCACTTTGGATTTTTCAGGAAGAGGAGAAGGAGCCTCCCCCAGACAAGTATCTCTTCTGTAAACCAGTAAGCTGCAGTCCGTGTCCCTCTTCCTCGGCCTCAGTCCTGTGCCATAGATAGCATCCTGAGAAGAACAGAGTTGATGGGAGGAGAAACATCTGCCTTCTGATTGCACTTGTTGGACGAGACAAGAAGCAATAGTTATGGAACTCAGAGGTTCCACGATGCATAGTTATCTGAATGGTTAATCAAATATGTGGAAATCAAGAAATGCGTAAGAAAAACGAGACACAGAAGTGAAGGATTAGGCATACATTTGTCCTCCCCAAATTACATTATTTTCTTGTGATTACGGTATTTCCCCATGTATAAGACGCTCCAATGTGAAAGACACACCTTAATTTTGGGGCCCGAAATTTGAAAAAGAATGTATTACATAAAGTTATTGAACTCAAGTTTTATTCATCATAAAATTCATACAACTCCTCATCACTGTCAAAACTCCCATCCATTAGCTTGTCCTTATCTGTGTCCTTATCACTGTCTTCAACAATGAGTGCAAAAACAAGTGCAAAAAGTGGAAAATGCAAGTAAAAAAATCTACAACCACTGTATAAGACGCACCCAGTTTTTAGATCCCAAATTTTCCAAAAATGGGTGCGTCTTATACATGAGGAAATACTGTAATTGGGAGAAAGAAATGCAAAGATTTTATTTATCTATTTCCATTGAAAAGCTCAACAATGGATTAAAACCAACCCATCTTTCCTGGAAACAAGTCATTTAGCAATGTCCTGGGCATCCATTTTTGAGATGGAAAGCTTCCAAATTATGTCCCAAGACTTTTCAGTTAACTAGTGCAGAGAAAATATTTTTACCTATGCATCTTGTAAAGATTCAAAAACTAGGTCAGGAATTTTTTATTCCTCTTGTTAGTTGCTTAAGTTCTGAATTGGCTGAGGTGCAGGCTGTAAGCAGAAGGGCGAAGACGCGTGTATCACCATCCTTAAGTCACTAGCAGTGACTACTAATTGCTGTTGCCAACAGTCCAAAATTTTCAAAATATTAGAGACATTTTAACCTATGAAGAAGATTCTCATACTTCCCGAGAGTCAGGGTGTTCTTAGCGGCTTTTGCAGCACTCTGGTTGCCTCCACCCACGGGCCTGGGCACATTCTGTAAGGCTTGCAGGCTGACTGGCTTGACTTTTCATTTCACTGAGTCCATGGTTTGCAAAGTAAAGATTATATACTCAACAACTATACACTACCTCAGATTGCAAAGGGAGTACTGGCCTCAGAGGATTTGGGGTGGGCAGTCACAGAGAAACGGACTCAGCATCAGAAGAGATCCTTGGATGTTTTAATCCCAACTCTCATCCAATGTAGCTGGTCGCCTAGTCTTTACTTCTTTACTTGACTGGTTCTAATGATGGGCCAGCATGAAACAGGCTGGTCTAAGACAAGCATTTTAAATAAAACAACATGTTAACCTAGACTGTGCGTTAGAAAACTATATCAGTTTTTATTCCATGTAAATGGAAAAGGCCTCACAGAATTTTTAGTTATATACAAATAGTTATAAAGATGACATTAATTACATGATTCCTTACTTCAAAGGTAGAATATACGATGGTAAATAGATTTAATAATAATAAAAGAAACACCTCACACAGAAACCAAAACTGCCCAAAGACACACACACACACACACACACATGCACATGCAAGTGTTAAATGACATTTATTCCATATTGCAACCATTTATTCAAAAAAGCACTTATTGCCACCTACTACATGCTAGATAGACACACCGTGGCTGTGGAGGCTGAGCTGGAGAATGTTAGAGGGTGTTTGTGTAATCTTTTCATACTGTTGTTGCATCCTGGTCTATGTCTTTCCTTTTCTGCAAGCCATACTGAAAACAGCCTGATAAATATAGTGAACTAGGAAAGCCAAAAAATATGAGCGCTCTAATATTGACATATTGTATAGCATAATGCTGATTTTTAAAGATGTCTCCATGAACAGCACAGACTATGATTCCCTGTCGCAACTCAGGGGTCTTGGTCCCTCCAGCAGCCCTGCCCCAATGCCTGCTTTCTTCCACCTGCCGAGTGCACGCTCCCTTCATTCTGTCCCCATCACGCTAGGTCCACCTTGTGTCCCTGTCATCTGCCCACCTGTGACCCAGGTCCCCGCATCCCCAGGGTCCTCACCCTGTGGGTCAGAATCCACGCATGCCGGATTTCTACAGCAGGGTGCAGATGGTCAAAGTGATGCCGACAGTGCTGACATTCTGGCACATGGCAAGGGTGGAGCAGGGCACACCTGTCAAAAGGGCTGTCCTGTGCCCACGTCTTCTCCTCAGTGCCTCCTATAGCACCTCCTCTACAGCCAGGATGTCCGGCTAGATCTGGACATTAGGCAAACACCTCGCCCCCATATGCGACTTAATTTCATTTGACTTGACAGTTATCATAGCAGCTTAGAAACTCACAATTCATTCTTTCGCTGTTACAGTTAGAAGATCATAGTTTAATTCCTTCCTCTACCATTTATTATTCAAATAATTTGATTCTAGTTTCTTCATATAATACTCTATGGTAATAACACTACTAGTTATTAAGAGAGTTAAACAGCCTTGGTAAACATGACAGACACAGAAATTCATGCTAATAATGTGTTGAACTTGGATCTGATTCATAAAGACTTTCTGGGGACTTTTAAGGACAAGACTTTAAAATGGTGCAATCTTATTTAAGAATGATATCCAATAAATAATTCATTCCTGACATGCTTAGGAACCACATCTCCTTAGACAGCAAAGCAGCAGGACTCCGGGACCAAGGCCTCCTGTCCCGCCCCGCGCCTTCCCTCCTCACCACATTACCTTCCAGTCCACTTCGACAACCTCTGCTCTCAGATTCACAGGGATTCTCCAGCCCACTTCGACAACCTCTGCTCTCAGATTCACAGGGATTCTCTAGCAATCTCCACTACCCCTTGCTCTAGCCTGAGTCTTTACCTGGGTCTTCCTATCTTCCACAGCTACTTTTTTTTAAACAATCAACTTCATTTTATGGAATAGTTTTAGATTTAAAAAGAAACCATGAAGCAAGTACTGAGATTTCTCACATACCCTGACTTAGTTTCTTCTGTTATTGGCATTTTATATGTATTAGTATGACACATTTGTTGCCATCAATGAATCAAAATTTACACTGAAGTTCGTATTTTATGATTTCCTTAGTTTTTAAAAAATTGTGGCAAATATCCAGCATATAAAAATTACCATTTGAACCACGTTAAGCGTGCAGGTTCGCAGCACGGAGGGCATTCGCTCTGCTGTCCAGCCAAACCACCGTCCACCTTCAGAACTCTTCTCATCATGCAGAACTGAGACTCTGTGCCCACTAAGCAATAAATCACTATTCTCCCCTCACTCTGGCCCCTGGCAAATGCCATTCCATTTGTCACCTCTATAAATGTGGCTATGCTAGGTATGCTTATTAGTGTGATCCTATGGTATTTGTCTTTTTGGGACTGGTTTGCTTCACTTACTATTGATACAATGTCTTCAAAGTTCATCCATGTTGCCCATATTTTGCATCTTCAACCAACTTCAAAACAGCATGACCCTGAATTGTAGGTCTTTCTACCACAGCTTCCTTCTACTGTCTAAGTGACTTTCCTCTATGGGGGTGGTTCCTACAGTGAACCCCAGCTTGTCCTAAATCCCATTTTGCATCTGGGAGCCAAGAACCCCACTTAGCACGAACATTTTTCAAGCATTTATGACATGGTAGTCTTTGTTATAAACAATACACACATATTTTATAATATGTATACTATTATATATATATATATACATCATACATATGTAACATGTAAAATAATTTACTGTACATCTATCTTGTTTAATCGTCACAACATTCCTGTGAGGTCGATACTCTTAGTGATCCCCTATTACAGATGAGGAAGCTGAAGCATAGCGAGGCTGAGTAGTATGTGCCAAAGGAATACAGTTAACAGTGGCCGTCCCAGAATGGGAACCCGGGAGTCCCAAACATCCTGTAACGCCCCCTCATTCCAACCAGTCCTGGTTTTCCTTCCGAGGGAAACTGGTTCAGTTCTCTGCACTTTTGATATGTTCACAAAAGGACACATTTCCTCATCAAACCATAGCTGCTGCTGACTCCTGGTGGTCCTAGTGCTTTCCTGAGCCTGGCTGTGCTCTGAGGCCCTCCGTCCCCTGCTCTGTGGCCCTCTGGGCTCCACGGCTCAGGCCCTGCTCTGTGTGAGCTGACACTGAGTCCTTATCTCACGCCCATCGGTGTGTAGCACCTTCTCAGTCCCAATATAACTTTAGCCAGATCCTCTCAGTAATTACTTTGTTAGCTAATGTAATTTTTATTATTGGGAAGTGCCAGTGCCTTCACAGGGGCAGCTGGCCTCGCACCGTGTCCTCACTTCATCTCTAATGTCATCTCTGCTCTCACTTGGCCGAGATGGCTGCGCGAGGGCCCAGTGCACTGGCTGCTGTCACACCGCTGTGCAGAGACCTTTGAAGCACTGGACACAAAAGGCATTCTTACAAAAAGGCACAACGTCAGCAGCTACAGCAGGGAAGAGAGGTGGTACCTATGACAACAACCTGAGTTTCAATGGGAGCAAATCAGAACATGCAGGCACATTTGGTTGTATTGCTGAGCCGAGCTTTGTTAGTGTCTAATCTCCCAATCTGTGCCCATGGGGCAAACAGGTGATCAGGTGTGTGTGCTCTCAGCATTAGTGCAGATCTCAGCTGGCGGGCTGGGAGATAGATACTGTGATAAATTCTTCACTACAAAGAAGGTGATCAAAAACATAGCCAGAGAAAAGTGAGTATGACAAGATTTCTGATTTATACCTTCTTACTGCAAGACGGAGTTGGAAACTGCTGATGTGGGTGTTGGTAGCAGACTGGGTGTGTGTCTGGGTGTGTGCGCACGTGTATTTATATGCATAAGGGAGCTCATACCGCGGCAGCCACATGTTACTTGGAGACAGGGACATAAAACACATTCAAATGTATATTCTAAAATCATATATAAACTCATTGCTTCTGGCCTAAATATCCAACAGCAAGAAAACAATATAGTAGATTAGGGCTCAAGGGAGGCTATAATACAATTAGAAACAGGTAAAGACTATTGAATATTTTCAAACACTCCATCTCTTGTCCTTGCAGGCACATGTAGGGGTACAACTCCACCCCCCACCCCCAGACTGGCGTGGCTGTGTACCTTTGGCCGGTGGACAGAGGTGAGGTGATGGGTGTTATTTTCAGGCAGAATGTTAACAGCCTGCCTGTGCTGTTGTTTCTCCTTCCCCTGCCTCAGTGACCCGGGAATGCGTGCCACCCCGGAGCCTGATCCCGGGTCTGCGCCTGGGGGACTGTGATAAGCAGAGCCCCCTGCTGCCCGGAGTGAGAGATACAGCCGGACTGAGGAATGGCAGTTGTGTGGAGCTCTGGAGGTTTGGGGGCTGTTACTGGAGTTACCCCACTGACTAGTAAGAGCTGCAAGCACATTACGGAAAACAGTGACAGTCTGAGCTGACTTTTTTTTCTTCTATAAAATGTTTTTAAAAGGATAGAAAGCTCAAGGAAAATGGGGAAAAAAAGGTTGTTTGTAAGATTCTGTTCTCAAATACATTTGGGTTTCTAGCTAAAGGCTTTATAAAGGAAAGCACAAGAAATATCCCAGGTACTCTGTAAAACGGTGCTATTGTATTTAAATTAACTAACTTGTATCAAGCAGCTTTAACAAATGAAATCTGTTAGGGGAAGCCTTTCCCTTGTCTTCAAATAGAAAATTACTTCCTCTTTCAAAGTCACAGGAAATTGTGGCTTCCCTCCCAGACCCCCAGCTTTCCCTGTAAGAAGTATCATCCCCAAACTCAGCTTTCTCTCCCGGGCTTCGCCTCTTGATGAACTACAGAGAAAAGTGGGCTCAGTGGAGTCTGAATGCCAGCAGACCCCGGCACGGAAGGAGCTCAGCTTCCTAGGGATCCAAACATCGTGACGTCTGACGATCTGCTGCATTCTGGGGGCATGGATTTGAATGCCCTGGCGATGGCGGGTGTGGCAGCTCCGCCCACAGTGGGCGAGCCCAGCCAAAGACCCGGCACCTGCAGCTCATCACAGCCTCACTGCTCGCTCATAGTGAGAGAGATCTCAGACCTGAGATTCTGGCTCTGACCTGGGCCAGACAGCCTAGAGTTGCATCCTCATTCCACCGCTTACCACCCGGGGAATCATGGGTTAGTTATTTCACCTCTCTGGGCTTTCATTTTCTCCCCTGAAAGATAGATAAAATAATAGCACCAACCCCAAAGGTTGTCCAAGCTCTCAGCAGAGACCCTCACACAAGTGAGCACCGTGTCACGTATTGCTGCCTGCTTGCTGTGACTGCTCTGACGGGGGTCGTTGGGACTCCCTTGAGTTGGCAACTTTCTTTGCTTTGAACAGTCGCCCCCCAGGAGAGTCAATTGCTGTGCTGCCTCCGGAAGTGGAGCCAAGCAGAAGGAGTTGTGGATAACTGACAGTTCTTAGAAGAAAGTCACATATTTTTGTACAGTATTTATAGCATTACTAAGATTCTAAAGGGGCCACTTACAATTGACTGTGCTTTATGAGAGAAATATGTGCTACTGTGACATCATTTATGAATGTGAACAGTGGCTAAAGGCTTAGGACTAGTCCCTAAGAAGATGATGGGTTCACGATGTTCCACCGGACGGTAGAGAGGGTCAGGGGCACACATACCCCCTCCCCCTTCCCAAGGCTGAGGAGGTGAAAACTGTGAAAAGAGTGACAGGACAGTATTATCAGACGATGACTATAGCAGCAAGGGTTGTCTTTGGACCTGCTGAGCTCAAGGGGCCAGACCTTGGGCCAGACGAAAGATATAGGCATCTAAGTGAGAACTGACTAAAGAAAGAGGGCATCATGTTTTCTTCTAGATCATTCCATCCAGCTGAAGATGGAAACAATGTGAGGCAGACACTTTGTTCAGGAATAAAGACTGTGTGACCGGCCAGTTCCTCTTGTGCTGTAGCTACCAGGAGGTTGAGCATATAATAAAGAGGAAAACGGGTATGGAGGAGTCACTAGACCTGTGCAGCCTCACTCACGGTCCAGGCCTGTGAGTAAGGGACGGAGCCAGGCCGTCTATCTCTGCAGTGAGTTCTGACGGCTTCAGAAGGAGAAGCGGACTGCCAGGGGCAGGTGAGAAAGCGCTCGTGCAAGGGTTTATGATGTGTGGTTGGTCAGAAGCCTGGAGTCACAGTCGCATATGAGACTCAAAGGGGGTTTGATTTCAAAATAGGATTCAGGCTGATTTCTTTGTCTATTTTCTCTCTGTGCCCAGCAAAATTAAGCTCTACAGAACAGATATTGACACAAAATAATCAATGTTGTTCACTGCTGTGCCTCCAATCCTTAGAGCAGTGCTTGGCACATAAAAAGTACTCAATAATTACTTGTAGAGAGGAGAATGAAGAAATGAAAGGCCCCTTGTGGAGAGAGGACACAGGTCAAGCAAATGGCCGCCACAACCAAGGAAGAACTGAATCTGTAGTCTCAAAGTCAACAGGTCCAACAAGGAAGTTTGTTCTAGAAGCTGCCCAAAGTCACCCCTGGAGCAAGAGAGTATACTCCCTGTCTGAGAGTTTCTCTGGACGCCTGGGCACTGCTTTCCCTGATGTCTGCTGCTACTCTCAGATGGCCTACAGGCATTTCTACAGATATTCTAATCAGTGTCCAGGAGTTATGTGCATTGGAGCCCAACCTTCTCCTGTGTAAACAGAAGTAATGTATCTTTCATGGTGCTTGTGAGGATTGAATATAATAATACATATAAAATATGTAGCACAGCACTCATCTAAAATTAGGACTCAACAAATGGTATTTATTATTAATTATTATTATTATTATTATTATTTTTTTTTCCATTTTTTCATTTTTCTGAAGCTGGAAACAGGGAGAGACAGTCAGACAGACTCCCGCATGCGCCCGACCGGGATCCACCCGGCACGCCCACCAGGGGCGATACTCTGCCCACCAGGGGGCGATGCTCTGCCCATCCTGGGCGTCGCCATGTTGCGACCAGAGCCACTCTAGCGCCTGAGGCAGAGGCCACAGAGCCATCCCCAGCGCCCGGGCCATCTTTGCTCCAATGAAGCCTTGGCTGCGGGAGGGGAAGAGAGAGACAGAGAGGAAAGCGCAGTGGAGGGGTGGAGAAGCAAATGGGTGCTTCTCCTGTGTGCCCTGGCCGGGAATCGAACCCGGGTCCTCCGCACGCTAGGCCGATGCTCTACCACTGAGCCAACCAGCCAGGGCAATTATTATTATTTTTACAATTAACTATCAAATTATGCAGATGGTTTGTTTCTTTAAAGTTTATTTTTACATATTTCTCCTAATTATTGAATGGTTATTATGGTTAATTTGAAAACTAAAGGGATATATTTTGCTTTAAAACAAACAAAAAAGGATCAGTAGGGAAAGGATAAAGCAGTGTGACATCAATTTCAGGCAAAATGTGTGCTTTACACAGTGGACCCTGAATATGACCGAGGTGCCAACAGCTCTCTGGTTTTGGTCCCCCAAAGTGGCTTATTTGGTAAGCATCACAGTTAGATAAAGCACAGACCAAAATCCACTCCTCCCCGAAATGTGTCTCAGTCAATGTGAGCTAATAAACCAAGTCTGTTTTTCTTTGGGGGTAGTTAATAGTAAGGTAAAGTATAAAGATACTTTGCAACTCAAAGAGGCTAAGGAAATCACCCTGAAGCCCACCACAGTCCGCTCCTGGGGACGAAGGCTTTGCCCAGCTGAGGAGGGTGGATAACATGCCCTGTGCACAGGCTTGCCAGGGGCTGAGCCAGTGACACACCCAGGCTCTCTTCTGGCTCTTCTATTTTCAGGATATTCTGAGGTTGTCTTTAGAAAAGGACACACTACAGATTTAAAAAAAAAATATTCTGTGTCATTAAAACTTCACACTCACATGCCCTGTGATGAGCTATTTTATTTATTTATTTATTTATTT
Source organism: Saccopteryx leptura (assembly GCF_036850995.1). Taxonomy (NCBI): domain Eukaryota; kingdom Metazoa; phylum Chordata; class Mammalia; order Chiroptera; family Emballonuridae; genus Saccopteryx; species Saccopteryx leptura. The sequence continues at coordinate 36,947,354 of NC_089507.1, forward strand.
ATTTATTTATTTATTTATTTATTTATATTTTTTAGAGAGCAGGGCAGGGCAGAGAGACAGACTACCACATGCACCTCAACCAGGATCCACCTGGCAAGCCCCCTATGGGGTGATGCTCTGACCATCTGGGGCTGTTTCACTATTGCTCAGCAACCAAGCTATGTTTTAGCACCTGAGGCAAGGCCATAAGGCTCTCCTCAGCACCTTGGGCCAACTCGCTCGATTTCAAGCCATGGCTGTGGGAAGGGAAAGGGGAAGGATAAAGAGAGAGAGAACGAGAGGGAGAGAGAGAGAGAGAAGGAAGTAGGAGGGGGTGGAGAAGCAGATGGTCACTTCTCCTGTGTGCCCTGACTGGGAATCGAACCTGGGACATCCATAGACTGGGCCAACACTCTACCACTGAACCAACTGGCCAGGGCTGATGAGGTACTTTAAACATACACTAACAAAATGAACTTCCCCACAACTACTAGGAGATTTCATTGTTATTTGCCACACTTTGCTTAAAAGATGCCTTGGGGCCCTGGCTGGTTGGCTTAGTGGTAGAGTGTTGGCCCGGTGTGTGGATATTCTGGGTTCAATTCCTGGTTAGGGCACACAGGAGAAGCAACAATCTGCTTCTCCACCCCTCCCCACTTCTCTTTCTCTCTTCCCTTCCCACCGCCATGGCTCGACTGGTTCCAGCGAGTTGGCCTCGGGGCTGAGCAATGGAGCAATGGTTCCAGATGGGCAGAGTATTACCCCCTACTGGGTTTGCTTGGTGGATCCTGGTTGGAGCATATGTGGGAGTCTGTCTCTCTGCCTCTCTTCCTCTCACTAAAAAAACCCAAACAAATAAAAACAACCAACCAAAAAAAACAAGATGCCTTGGGTGATTGAAATCCTTAATTCAGAACTAACATGGTCAATCTTGCCAAACAGAAGACTACTCTCGCAGGATATCAAAACAGGATTCTGACATTTGTCCTGGCACTGAACCTCACTGGGGTATGTTATTAAGAACACAGTTAACCCCAATGATTTATACTCATAAGAGAAAGAAACACTTAGAAAAAGAATTGCTAATCTAAAATTATGTTTATTTTCCTTTTGGAAAGAAGTTAGAGACACAGAAACATAATAATCTGCGTTGATTCCACACCCATGTCTCCTCCCAGCACACCTGCTCAGGCCAGCCTGGCCATGGAGCAAGACTGCTCCCACTCCTTACTGTCCTCACTCACTCAACACTAGCCTCTAAATAGCTCTCCCAGCCCCTTCTCCTCCGTTTCCCCCACTGACGTTCTCATTTTTGGATTACTCCCTGTCTAGTCCTTCTAGGAGATTTGCACAGCCCAGGTTCAAGGGACACATTTATATTGACTACAAAGTGAATGGTGCCCCCTAGAGTTGGCAGCCTTGCCCCCAGCCTTCCTCACCCAGCCCTCTTAGACACCTTTTAAAATGCAAATAGGGTTATGTTTTTCCATTTTTTTAATCTTAAAAATTAATTATAATGTTGAAGAAGATAATAGCAGGTACATACCATGTGTTAAGTAAACATTTTACGTTTCAACTTGTTTAGTTCTTAAAACAACCCAATTATTTCCATTTTACAGATGATGAAATGAGGCTCAGAGAGACTGAGTAACTTGCCCAGGGCCACACAGTTTTTTGTCTCCTTTTCTCTGGGAGGTAGAATAACACAGTGTTTCCTAACGGGGCTGAAGGGAGGGTGGACCTGGGCTGGGCTGGAATCTCAGCTGTGTAGAATTACACGAGTTATTTCATGGAAAGTGGCATTTAGTGAAGTCTCGATACATTATTATCAGTATTTCAGGATACAGGTCAAATTTTATAGAGAGCATGATGCAGGTTGTACCAGGCTCTTCACAACATGGGACCTGCTTCTTGGCAGCTTGATCTCTGGCCGCAGCCCCTATCGAATCCTGACTGTTCCCCTTGAGGACATGGCTGCTGCACTTCCTGTTTGTCTGCTCACCTGGCTCCCTTTCCTGGGACGCTATTTGCTTCTTTGACATGTAATTACTACTCCACTTTGCCTGATACTTCCACGCTGAAACAAGCATTTACAGCAGGAGGGCCCACAGCACCACCTGTATTGTTTCAGCAGACCTCTGACATGATCTGTCTGCGTGTGGGTCTGCTGGACCACGAGAGCTTCTAGAGCTGGGCCAGCATCTCCTTACTGTATCCTGGTACTTGGCAGGGGCCTGGCGTTGGAGACATACTCAACCAAGTTTGCAGAGGTGAACTGAATCGACGTGGGCTTGGTTCAGTTTATAAATAAACATGTTTCAAGAACTCGCCTTCATTTCCTGTGGTACGCTAGTTTGGAAACATATTATTTAGCATCTGCTAGAGGCAATGGAAGAAAGGAAATTTGGCCCAGAATCCTGGTTTTGGGTGTCTGAAATTGGAAACCTGACAACATTGTGCTGCTGATGAGAACAGTATAAACCTTGAAAATGCACTTTTAATAAAGAGTGGTTAGAATGCTGGCGTAGACACATCCCCACACATAACTGGGACATTCAGACAGAAGCTCGTGAGAGAGCAGCTAGTTTACTTTCTAAGGATTAAGTCTCCTGCCCTGCTGTGATTTTAGGCTTTATGGTGTCTCCAATGGTATGAAATCCCTCTATTAATTGAAAACATTGCTGGTTAACATATACATCTCAGTTTCAAAGCATTTTGTACTCTTGTACTATACTTGGAAAATATTTTCCAATGGACATGTGGCTAATCTCTCATATTATTTCAGGATCAATGTTGGTGGAAGGTTATTAAAAATAAATTCAAGAGAACTTCTGTCTTTTCAAAGGGAACAGAGAGGTCACTGCTGGAAAGGGACCGAGCGCCTTTAACAGAAAAGAAAACCAAGGCCTAGAAGGTTAAGTGACTTCCCAAAATCACATCCCTCAGGCAGAGGCAAGGGCCTATGGGCAGGTCCTGCTGTCACAAAGACCTGGGAGGGGTGCTGGGTGAGGTGGGAGGAACCGTCAGGGCTTAGTCGGCTGCCACAGTGGGTTTGGACGGCATTCCAAGTTCAATGGGCAGCAGTTTAAGGGTTTCACGGAGGGGAACGCTAGGGTCTGATCCATGTTTTCCAACAGAAAGGCCGCACCCCTGCTGAGCGAGAAGAGTCAGCTGGAGGCTCCAGCAGTGGTGCAGGTGTGCGAGGGTGCACAGTGGAGCTGGAAAGAAGGAATGGGTTTGAGATACACGTTAGAATTGGAATCGAGATGACTTTGTGTTGTGGGAAGTAAGGAAGGGGGAGGGAACAAGGAGGACTCTTAGGTTTCTTGCTTGGGTGGATGAGGGTTCCATTTATGAGATGGGACATGTGGCCAAGCGGGGCTTCAAACAGAGACAGTGCAGTAGATGTGAACTGCACTGCGGCCGGCAGTCGTGTGCCGGTGGGGACGGTGCTGCATTTATAACTGCTATTCTCACTAGCATCCCAGAGGGGTTACTAAGGCCAAGAGGAAACAGATCAGAGTTACACTGTAGTTTGCACAAGGCTAGTTTGACTCACAGGGATTGGCACACACATTTATTGCTAAATTGATGCACATGTCTAGAATGTTCAGTATAAACTGGCACTCATAGCAACAACATTGATTTTGATGACTCTCCTATCTGACTAGTCTGAGGCCTGCTTTGGATTACAGCGATCAATGATGATGAAGCTTGTATAGAATGTGTTACTGAATTTTTCCACCACTCCAAAGTGAACAGCTTTAACTTATAATAAACAAACAGCTTATTAGCATAAACACTGGCATTCCTGTTTGACAGCTTTTGTTCAGATGTTATTTATCAACTTTATAAAGATGGACACATTTACAATACAGTTTGAAAGAATCTTTCACTGTCAGTAGAAAGTGAACATCATCTTGAGAGAACACGCTTTGATTCAGTTTCCCAGCGTCCTGGTTTTTGGCCAGCCATGTGCTCTGACACTCCTCTACTGCCCTCTACTGTTCAAGACGATTCGCAACCAGCTAAGCTTGCTCACGCAGCAACCCACTGGGGGAGAAGTAGCAGCCTTGACTCTCTCTCTACTTCATCCCAATTTATTTTAGGGAGATTTACATGACAGAAAGATTCGAAATAATGACCCATGTGGTGCAATAAGTACTTTTTAGGAAACCCATTTTCAAGGATTTCCACTGGGCTCTATTTATGACCATGATTCCCTACTCTCTCTTAGAGAAGGCATTTTTATTGAGTTCCAGTGTAAACCACTTGATCCCTGCTTTATTATAAAGGCTTTTGACACCGTTATGGTTCCAAGGACACAAGGTATTGTTTCAATGCCTTTGACATAAGACCTGAATCCTTGCCAGACAATAGTCTACAAAAGTTCACAAGCAAAGACAGAAAGGACATGATAACTCTGTCAAGACATTTAAGGGCACCAGGTCCTATAAAACCAAACTCAAATGTTAAATACATGCATTTGTCATTTTTAACACCTATGGAATTGGTTTTAAAAGTAGATACAACTAAAACCACAATACAGCAGAGACTTGCAATAAATAATATTTATAACTCTTCTTTTGTGTTAAATGCTCTAAAGGGGAGAAGCTATATTTTAAAGAAGCAAAAATAATTTTAAAACCATAGTTTGTATGTATATTTTTGTATTTGCTCAAATGTTCAAAGGGGATGTATTTACTTTAGCTTTGTAGGGACTTATCTAAAATACTAAGATGTTAAATAAACTGGTTGAAAAATCTATATTTTCTAGACAATTGCTATTTTTTCTTATCCACAGAATAACAGGGCTTATAGAGGGTATGCACTGTCCGATGTCCTTTCAGTTTGTTGAACCTAATTTACAGAACCCATCTAGATCATGAGAGCAGTGACCTCTGCTGGGAAAAATCAGGAGGAACTGGCGTCACAAACTCTCTCTTTCTTTTTCTGGTCTGGCTCCATACTTGAGACATGGGAAAGGAAACATTCATATTTGCTTCAGGAGTAAGCCTAGTATCCAGCCTGCCAGTAAAAGGGCCCCACAATAATCCTGATGCTCCATCTGAGTCATCTCTTCCAGAGAATTTAGGTGGTTTTGTTGGACATCTGTTCCCCTCAGAGAAAGCCTCATCCAAATGTTGACTCCACACAGCTTTCTGACCGGGTAAATAGGGTTATCAGTGCACGAAGGAGGGTGTATGGGAATCCCAGACCTTTCAAATGCATGTGTCGGGCCTCGTCGTTGCTGCCTCTGCCAGGTTCCTGCACAGGAAGTCAGTGAAACGGGTTGTAAATATGACCCCAGTTGGGGAATGATGCCAAAGGAACTTCTGCAAAACTCAGGCTTTGGGAGAGGAAGAGGCTGTACTAGATGCATTCATATAGAAACAAAGGGGAGGAGCAGGTAAATTATAAAAATCACGGACACAACAAGTTGAAGAATTTGTGTGTGGCTTGTGTCTAAGAGCACCTTTTTGTGCTGCTCTATAAAAGGTCACAAAGCCACCATTGTCAAGGTGGCCCTGCAAGCACTGCTATGAGGATCCAACCCGCTTTTAATTCTTTATTAGGGAAACAAAAGACCCACAAGATGATTGACACTGAAATCAAATGCTTTCTAATGGCCCAGACAAACAAAAAAGCTTACAAAGGTTTCAGTTGCTCTGAAACTAGGATCTTCTGGGGACACATATGACCTAAGAGTGACCTCTATGTGACAGAATGAATGGGAAACTGCTTTTAACCATGAACTCTAAATGGGTCTAAGTAGTTCTTGTAGTTGAATTATCAGTGACAAACCCTTGGGTCAGCAGAGGCCTAGATGGAGAGGGCACACTGAGCCACGAGCAATATCTAACCTCAGGTCCCGGGTACTGAGTTTTGAGTCCTCTTTTAGTCATGGGCTGTCCTGGACTTTCCAAAATTGCTTTAATAAAATTCAGCTGGATTCTGCACCCTTCTCAATCATGTAGAATATAGGAAAAATGATTTTGCTTACTTGCCTACACCTTTTATAAGCTGAAGTGTGAATGCACTATCAAAACCTTCTGAAACCTATTAAGTTGAATTCTGTCGCCAGTAACACATTTTATAGCTTTTAAAAAAAAGCTATGGGGAATTTTCAGCGGGATACGGGTATTTAAAAACACACCTCACTCGTTTAATTGGGAGCCATACAGCTAAGCCTTAGATAATTTAAGGTTTACAATTCCTCTTGAGATTTTAAAGATATTAATCACAAAAGACTTTCTTAATATTGTGCGACAGTGTGACTGCTCGCTGGCTCTGGGGCAGTCCTCACCCAGTGCTGGAGGTTGGACATAATAGCATGTTTGTGGACACACACACAAACATATTCAGCATTTTTCAGAGTATAATTTTAAGACCTTTCTACTGCAGCAATGTCATTTTAGTTACTTCCAATAAATATTTATTTCATTTGGCATGGTGCTTAGATCCATATTTTATTAATTAGCCTTATGTTTCATCCTAAATATGAAAATAGAAGCCTTTCAAGTTACTGGGGATCCCAAATGCATCTGTAATGAAATGGTAATATCATTTTTTGTGACTCTGGGGACTTGGTGTTGATAAATTTGAGGGTGTTCTGGAGGGATGTTGAGGGCCTCGTAGCAGTATTTTACAAAACCATGGCAGTTTTATTCTGTTAAGAAATCACACCCGCAAAGAGGTCTGGTAATTTTCCTTTAGAAGATTTCAAAATGCCAGATGCAAATATTTTTGCATTTTAAAGATAGGTCAGGAACACAAATATTAAATGTTTATGATTTTAGAAGACCCAAGTGTCTCTCTGGAAATTCTGGGTCAGAGTGAGCAGGTTAGTGTCGAGTTAGGATTTAAGAAGTTTCTCCAAATATGTAACAGATGACACTGTGCAATTCCAGCTATGTTCACTCTTTCTAGAACAAAGCCCTAAACACACTTGGGAATTTCCAATCAGATGAGAAAAACATGAGAGAGAGAGAGAGAGAGAGAGAGAGGGAGGGAGGGAGAGGCGCACTAGGGTTGGAATTTAAAAACTGCTGAGGAGATTGCCAAGATATCACTTCTCATTAGACACTGAGTGGGCAGAAGTGGTGCACAGTTTCTTTCAATAGCCTTCTTTCGCTCTTGTCTCTGCCCGGCATCGGGGAGAGGCACAGGCAGGCTATCTTGTTTTAGCCTCTGCCCTTGGCTTTGGAAGGTGTCTGAGGCCGAGGCTGAACCCAGTCCCTTCCAGCCACGCCTGACCCTCTGCAGCCAGGAGGGGCCACGCCTTCCGCCCTCCTCGCCCCTCCCTGGGGCCTTTAGAGGGGAGAACTTGATACAGTTTTTTTTAAAGTTGTTGATCACATGTAAGGTTTTTAAATTTCTTGTACCTTCCACTTTCTGTTTCAAGGGAAAACTCCATGATTGGAGTTAAGTTCTGCAACCTCCATGGCAAATGATGGTTTAGGTCCAAGCTGGTTTCGAGTTTGTGCTATGAGTTAATATTTTCTCTGCAACTATCATCTGCTGGGCACTGCAAGGAATGCGAAGATAAGGAAGTCACCAGTCCTTATCTCAAGAAGCTTGGGGCCTAGTCCTGGGGTTATAAAAACACCAAGTTTAAATTGTAAAAGTTCTAAACGACAGAAGCAAAGTTCAGATTAGTGATGACAGATTTAAAAAATATATGAAAATGCCAACATTTGAACACTTTTTAATTAATAAAATTAGAATTTCATAAGGCTCAACCAGCTCCTCGGTGAGAAATTAGACCCTGACACGTCATGTTTGGAACAGTTGCTCACTCACAACAGCCTGAAAGGACTTTGAGAGGAATAATTATGTATCAGACCTTCCCCTTTTGCTGCATTATGCTTTGTTTTTCTAAAATGCAAACAAACTGGTATTTTCAAATAGCCATCCTTTCCTCACAAGCCTTCCTCTTCAAGCCAACACTTTTCGGGCCCTTGTTCTCTTTTTTTCTTGGAATCTCCAGAGCACAGGTTTTTGTGGAGTTTCTCTTTAAACACAGCTCACGGAAAGATGAGGTCGCTCACCTGGAGAGGGGAACCTGCCGAAATGGGGAGTGGGGAGTCTGCCGTTATCATCAGCCTCTGGTAAATCAGAATACCCGGTACGTTCCTCACCAAACTAATGCCAAGCGGTAGCACTTCTGTTCAGATTCACTTAATTCCATCTTTTCATTTATTTGAATTCTTTGTGCTTTTTACATTATTACGAGATAAGGGGAGGACACATGCAACTACCTGCCCTCCATAAAAAAAGAAAGAAGTGAACAAACAGCACGATGCAATCCCCCCTCATCAAGCTGGCCGACTGGAATAGCTGGAACAGCATTTCCTTAGTGGAAGGGACTGCAGGGGAGAGATCACAAGTGACGTGGGCGTCTCCAAAGACCTGTCCAGAGTGCAGAGAGGAGAAAGAGCGTGGCTGAAACATCTGCCAAGACCAGAGGGTGTGATGCCAGCTCGTTACAGTGTCAGAAAGGTCAGAACTTTCCTGCCTCTCCCTCCTCTCCTGTCTCTCTAAACTCAACCCTTGTGGGAGTAGGAAACTGCAACAGATCAGCTACTGGAGGAGGAGGAAAAGGAGGCAGAGGAGAAAGAGGAGGGAGAAGCTTACAGGAGGGCAGAGAGAAGCAGCCAGCCACACCTCCCTTCTTCAACTGCAGCAGCAGAAGCAGGGAAAGAGAGAAATGCCTTAACTTTAAGCTTCAAGTTCAGCTATTACATGGGGTTGGACATACAAATGACTAAATTGAGATTGTATTTCCTAAGAATGACCAGAAATGTTATGGACTTGCCCAAATATCCATCCAGGGGTAGAGGAAGAACTCCACCTTAATGAATATTTTGGAGTAACAGTGAGAAACAAAGTGAGGTTCCTTTATGATTTGACCTCATGAACCACGCCTGTCCAACATACTAGTTAAAGAGTTTAGAAGGCCGGTATATCCCAAGCCTCTAGAAAGGGTTTTGATTCAGACAATCAAGTCCAGGAGGGAATGGTTGCTGCTGATTTTCAGTTTTTTTTCAAAATAAGAACCATCAGGCTTCAACCTAACCCCTGTTTTTATATAGTCATGTGCCACCGAACACCTGGGATATGCGCTGAGAAAAGTGAGCCACCAGGCAATTCCAACAATGTGTGAACGTCAGAGTGCACTTACACAAACCTAGATGGCAGAGCCTACCACACTCCTAGGCTGCATGGTACAGCCTAGTGCTCCCAGGCTACAAATCTATGCACACGAAACAACATGAGATTAAATCAAGCACAAGAGAAATGATATTCTCAAGAGATGTGGCAAATGCGAGATGTATGTGTTCCACTGCTGGCGCAATACAGTACACTGTTTCACAGAAAAAAAAATTTCTTATAAGCAGGAAGAGTATGCTCTAAACTAGTGATAAAAGTGTAGCCCTGGCCAGTGGCACAGATGGCTGGCTGGATCAGTGTAAAGCCAGGAGCCAAGGCCATGCAAGTTCGCATTGGATTCGGACAGTCGGTAAAGAAACAATGGAGCCACAAACTGGTGGGCCATAGTCTTTAATCC